>NC_050100.1:117498198-118732573 GCF_902167145.1 Zea mays
AGGGATTCCTACGCCTCTAGGATACGGATACCTCACTCGTCACCTACCACGAAAAATAACTCTTACTTGGGTAAGCAGTCCTGCTACTGACGAACGAGTCCGGATACGCAAAATAGGAGGAAAAGAGACACAACCTTATATTACGATAATAAAGTGTTCGGGCCTCGGCGGCCGCAAAAGACACATATGCATTCAAAATAAACTGCTCCGGCAGAATCAGGCATCGCCCGGAGAAGGAGCCACGCCCTCGGATTCGTCCCCACCCTCGGCGAGATCCGCCCCGGCCTCGGACGACGGCGCGAGCGGGAGGATCTTGGCTTCGAAGGTGGTCGCCAGCACCGCGCTTGGGCCCGCGGCGGCCGCGTCAAGCCTCTAGACTTCGGCCAGGGCAGCCTCATCTTCGTTGGGAAGGCAATACCCCTCGCTGACCCGCTCCAGATCCACATCATAGTGGGAAGCGAGCACGGCGAAGGCCCGCCTGACGCCGTGATGCAGCGCCTCACGGAGTCTACCGCGCGCGTGGTCACCCAAGGCCTGCAGGCGACTCTGAGGGGAGCTTCCCGAGGGGACGTCGTCGGAACCAAAGGCCCGGCAGAAGGCTGAGATGGCCTCGGACATGGCCGCACAGTCGGCCTCCTTCTGCTCGGCCGCCTGGGCAAGCGCTTTGGTGGACTCACCGAGAGCAGACTCGAGCTCTACAGACAGCCAAAGCAGAAGACTTTAAGCATGGGTTGAGGAATGAAGCTGAATCAAAATCTTAAAACAGCCAAGGCATACCTTCGGCTCGGGCACGCTGCTCCGAGGATGCGGCTTGGGCCACAGCTAGATCTGTCGCAAGGGCTCCGGCTTGAGCAGACGCCTCGGCTAACCGGACTCCAAGAGCCTCAGCCCAGCTTTCAGCCTCGGTGGCCTGGCCCCGAGATTGGTCCCGCTCGCCGATGACCTAGTCAAGCTCCAACTGCTGCCGTCGCGCCTCTACGCGTGCCGCCGATGCCTCTGCTCCCAGATCGACGCAGAGCAACCGAAGGTCCGCCACCTCGGCGCTCCATTGGGAGAGGCGCTCGGTAGCCCCGGCAAGCGTGGTCCTCAGGGACCGCAGCGAACCCCAGACATCGGCCTCACGGTGGATGAACGACGACTTAGCGGCGCTCAGATCCGTCAGATCCTGAGGAAAGAAAGCGGGGCGTCACAAAGAATGCCTTGATCACGTGAAAGGTATGCTCGAAATCATTACCTGGAGGATCTTGGGAACGTCCCTGCAAAAGACCTTCAAGGTCGACCGAAGCGACCCCACCGTTGCCTCGGCACACTCACGAAGCCCGTCCCCAGTCTGCTCCTCTCGCTCATCGTCAAGAACGAAAAAGGGATCCGAAGCCCCCTGGGTCCAGAACCGGAGCGACTGACGCCGCCCGTCGGGACTGTGCTACACGGGGACGAGGCCGCCGCTCCTCAGGACGGGTCGCGGTTCCGCGCCCCCCTCCTCCGAGGCGCCCAGCGGCAACGCCTCGGCCATCTCAGCGTCGACGGCGATGGGTGGCTCCACGGCCGGAACGGCAACCACCTCGGCAGAAGCCGACGCCAGCGCCGGCAACGCGTCTGGTGGGCCCAAGGCCGCGGCCGCGCCAGCAGTCTCCCTCGGCACGACGACCGCCTCGACGGAGGAGTCGGCCTCAGGAGCTCGCCCCACGGCAACTTGTGCCGCCTGGCCCCCCCGCTTTGGGGCATCTTGCAAGGAGGCCAACTGGCCGGCAAGGCCCGGTGCGGCACAGGCCGCAGAAGCCGGCACTGTCTTGAGGGCTTTCTGGGGAGCCAGACCGGTCGAACCATGCCTCCGTTTGCTGGAAAGGAAAGGAAGAACTGGATCGGGACGTACGAAGAAGGAGCCAGGACGAAGATATCTTAAGATACTTACCCACTCCGGGCCATGATCAATCGTGCCTGTGGGGAGGTCTCTCGAGCCTCGATCCTCGAAGGTACCACCGAGGTCGGCCTCGTTGCCGGCTTCGGCACCATCCTTACCCCGGGCGCCCGAGGCACCAGAGGGACGGATTGCCCAGGTGCAGCCACGACGACCTGAGGATCTCCCTCCTGCGCAGTCGGCACGGGCAACATTTCCCGGGGAACAGGTGCCTCGGCCTGACTCGCCGGGGTCACCTCGACTACCTCGGCCAAGGGGTCAAGTACCCCCTCGGCCTGCCCCTGTTCTTCGGACCGGGACCCCGACGTCCCGGCCCAAGATACCGACGGCGCCAGCCCGCTCGGGGGCTGGCTTGACGATCCCTGGCCCAGCCTCAGATCCGAGCTGAGGCCGAGGCGGGCGGTCTTGTTGTCATCTTCATCATCGTCTTCATCAGCGTCGTCCTCATCAGGCGTCTCCGGCGATGGCTCCCTTGGGAGCCCCTCCCTCTCCTGCCGACGACGAAGCCTTTCCAAGGTGTCCCGAGCCCGCATCCGCTCGCGGGCCCGAGCCTTCTTCGCGTCCTTCTTCTCCTTCCTCTTCTCCGCGGCGACCCTCCGCGCAGCTCGGTCCACCGCGTCCTCCGGGACCGGTGGCAGGGAAGGCTTGTGAGCCCCTACCTCCTGGAAACGAACGAAAAGTCTCGGCTGTGGGAATCAAGGGCAATCCAACACAAGAAGAAAGAAGGAGCGGACACTCACCAGGGACACACACCCGCGGTCGGGACACATCAAGAGCTGGGAAAGGGCGCCGGCGTCCGGCTTCCCTAACGTGCCGGCTACCCGCCTGTGGAGGTCGTCGACGGGAAGGGGATCCGAGGACATCCGCAAACCCTCCAAGTCGACCCCCGGCGTCATCTCCCAAAGCGGCAGCCGCCGCTCCGTCAAAGGGAGCACCCTCCGGCGATGAATGGCAGCAACCACCCCCACGGCGGTGAGCCCTTTTCCTCGCAGCTCCTCCAAGGCCTTCAAACGGGGCTAGAGATTCTTCTGTCTATCGTGCGGGGTCCCGTAGCGCCAGTTCTCGGCGGTGGCGGTCACCACTCGTTGAGAAAACGACGAGAGCCTCCCGTCGTCATTTCGGAGATAAAACCACCGGCACTGCCACCCTTTGTTCGAGGACGCGAGGATGGCAGGGATGTACTGCAGCGCCCGCGCCTACCTCAGCTGGAGGATGCAGCCACCAGCCCGCACCGCCATGCGAACCCTTCTTTCCCCCGTCGGCGAGGCAAAAAGCTCTGTGGAGAAAAGATGGGTCCACAGGTCCCAGTGGGGGGCAATCCCCAAGTATCCTTCACGAACCGCCGCGAAGATGGCGGCTTGCGAGATGGAGTTGGGACTGAGGTTGTGCAGCTCCACCCCGTAGACGTGCAGAATCGCACGCATAAAACGGCTCGCCGGCTGTAACACCCACTTTGTAATTTGCTAGAAATAATACCAACAGAGAAACAATTTCTCTTATGTGAGTTTGATCTTTATGCATCATCTTATGGGAACATCATGCCCAAAAAAAACAATTAATAAAAATATATACTACCAAATTATGCATCATGCTCGATTTTATTCTGTGTGCATTTTGTGACAACATATAATAATGTGAAAAAGAAATATATTAATACCCAATTGGGAATTTAAGATTTGAAAGAAATTCTAGAATTTAGAAGGGAAAAGAAAATAAGTATTGTGTGGATAAAATGAGTAATTAAAAATATATTATTCCAAGACTAGATTTTGAATTTGTATGATTTAACCCAAAGCTGAAATTTATATTCAAATTCAAATCTGGATTCAAATAATTATGAATAAAAAAGAGGAAGAAGAAAACAGAAAATAAAAGGAGAAAAGAATAAAACCTTACATGGGTCGCAGACTCCCATTTCGGCCCACTTGGTCAATCCAGCGCGCGCAGCCCACTCTATCCCTCGTGCGCCGACAACCGGGGCCACCCTGTCAGCCTCCTTCTACTCTTTCCTCTTGCGCGCTCATCCGGTGTCACTGTCACGTGGGCCACGACTGTCAGTTCTCTGCTCTCAACCGAAATCCCGACCGTGGCGGTGCTCGCCGGAGATCTCGGACTCCGTTGCTGACCAGGACTTCCCCAGCCGCCCTACAAGAGCCGCGACCCCACCACCTTGCCTAGGGTATAAATCCAGGCGGTCGCGTGCCCTTATCCCCTTTGACCCCGCAGTCATCTTCACCAGTTCTTGCGCACGGTGAGAGGAGAGCACGCCGCCGCGGGCATTGGAGGCAAAGCCCACGATTCACAAGCAGTCTGTGGTTCCCTGGCCAACACCGGTGTGTCCAACCGACGGGCGGGGCTGTTCTTGCGATTGGTGGGCGCGGAAGATCCTCTGGTGCCCTGGAATTTCTCGTCGACGACTTCGGTGCCGCCGTGAAGCCATCCGCGTCGTAGCCGGTGACCTCTGCTACCTTCCAGTGCGGGTAAGGCCATGGCCCAGCTCCCTTTCCTTTATAGTTTGCGTCGGGACCTATTAATTTTAGTTTGGGAGCTCTGGGGCGTCGACAGTGGGTCACAGGAAGGGCGAGTGCTCCGCCGTGGATGGTTGGTGCGCCGCCGTGGTCCGGTCTGTTTGGGGCGAGTCATTCTCGGTCGTCGGATCCAGAGTCAATGGCCTTGATTAGTCATGAGTTACCGGTTCAGGGGGAATCGATCCAGGGCATTGAAGTTAGATCGGGTGGCGCGGGTGAGATCGGTGTGCATTAAATCCACACCGTCGGATCGGGACCCAACGCCCCTGATTGCATACCGATTCGCAGCACGCTGGTCTAATCTGGATCGTTCGGATCTAATCGGACGGCCCAGATTGCACCGTACCCCTTCGCGAGTATCTTTTGCAAAAGAGACCTCCTGTTTCCGTGAAAACAACCCGCCGTCCAGAGCAACAGTTCTCTGAGTCTCAGGATTAGTTGTAGAATAGCCCCTGGTTTTATCTGGATTTGAGGCCCAGTCTAGAGATCGATTAAATTGAATAAATGAAATAGAAAATAGATTTTTAATAGGAAAATAATTGCTAGAACTTTATAAATTCATAGAAAATTCATACTAACTCCAAATTAATCCATTCCAGTTTCTAAATTTTTGTAATTTTATTATCTATCACTTAGTGTCTCTGTTTTATCATGACAACAGTAAGAAAATTAATTCCTCACTTAATCCTATTTTAAACACATAAAGCATTTGGAAATTCATAACTTAAAATCTATAACTCCAAAAATTATGATTCCTATTCCTAGGGTTTTATTTTAATGTGTAGATTATTACTGTGTATTTTGTTTATATGTTTGGTGTAATGTTAATTTCTCTATATGCACTGTGCTTGTTTGTATTGTGGCGAGTAGAAGAGCCCGTTGCTGAGGATCCTGGTGAGCAACAGGTTGAAGTAGCTGAGTAGGAGCTCATTGAAGGCAAGTTGTGCCCTTGACCACTTTTTACCCAATAATGTTCTTTAATATCACTTATCCATGCATAGGTTAATTTTGATGGGACCCGATAGGTCACCCTAGATTGTTTATCTCATTACCTTGTTTACCCCGGAATCACTTGGGTAGTTTGCTATTGCTTTATGTGGTTTTCGGATAATCATTTATTACCTCTATGTTCCAATTCTTTTTGTTATTCTATTTATGTTCATGTCAAGATCATTAATGTTAATTGGAACATAGAGCTTAACTTGAGAAACACGTGCCACCACAAGGGTTTATGGACGCCCTTGGCTGATTAATTAGGAAAGCTAGTGGAAGACTACCTTACCCGAAAGGGGCAAGGGCAGTAGGGGAGTTGCATGCAAGGAGGTTCTCAGGTTGATTTAGCTGCGATGGCGGTCGGACGGGGGATTCTTGCAAGTGCTCTTCCCATAAACTGTAGCGGGTTTTCGGAAGCTAGTGGAACTTTGTAAAGGCCTCGTAGTGGATCCCTAGCCATTCACCTCGGTAGTGTCTAAGGGCCTAGCTAAGCCTGGCGACATGGGATACACGACTTGTGGGTAAAGGGTACAACCTCTGCAGAGTGTAAAACTGGTATACTAGCCGAGCTCACGGTCATGAGCGGCTCAGGACTCTCTGATGATTAAATTATGAAACCTAAATTCAATTTTGTCATTTGCATATGCATGGGTTTATTATTAATTTTGTTCTATTATTTTATTTAAGGTTTGGTACTTACTTACACTTAGTAACTGCTAATAAAAGTTTGACCAACATTAAAAGCAATGCTCAGCTTTAACCATTCTCTTTGATAAGCCTTACACTCCATGAGCTCCCACCTTTGGTGAGTTCATGTCACATTATTCCCCACAACTTGTTGAGCGATGATCATGTGTGAGCTCACCCTTGCTGTCTCACACCCCCCCCACAGGAGAAGAGCAGGTGGTTCAGGAGGAGCCACAAGGCGAGGAGTATGATCTGATCTAGGTGGCGTTTCTCAGTCGACATTGGCGCCGACGATCCTTAGTTCGTTTTATCTTTATTATTTTATTTTGTAATAAGTCTTCCGCTATGTAATAAATACTCTGATGTTTTATGACATTTATCTCTATACACTCTGTTATTATATATGTTGTCTTCTTGGCGCATGTATGAGATGCACCTGGCTTTGTTCCTTAAAGCCGGGTGTGACAGAAGTGGTATCAGAGGAAATGTTGACTGTAGGACGAAACCTATATAGAAATGGATAGGCCCTTTCCTACTTACCTTACTCTGACTCATTCTATACTCATCTCATCTTGATCTTGTCTCACCTTTTGCTGTTCTACTCTGATCATTCTTACCTCCTCTATTCTAAGACAAGATGGGTTTCACACCTTGGAATCCTACCACTATGATCTTTTAAGAGATAGGGAACCCAAGACAAAATTTAAAACTATTTTCTTTATTTAAAAAAAGATTGGTTGATTGTGCTGATGATAAATGCCTGATTTGCTTCTTTGATTGATTGAATTATTATAGATGGACATCTTAGCATGTACCACCATAAGGTATTGAATTAGCTATGGTAGGTAAGATATTAATCCGCTTAGCTAATAAAATCTCCCAAAGTAACCTGATTTGTAAATACCTGCCTTGTCTACTATTCTCTTACCATATGTATCTAACTCAGATGGTCAATACCAGGCGGGGTGGTGGAATTGATTTACCTCCCAATCGACACACTCGGAGGATATTTAGACAACCCCAGCCACAACCAGTAGAGATGGATCCTCCACCACCGCCTCCACCGGCAGGAGTTGACCCACTGGTTGCAGCTCAGATGAGGATGATGCAACAGATGGCGGACACTATGACAGATATGCGTGCTCAGATGCAGCAGGAACGCCAGGAGATGCGCCAAGAGCGGGAGGATATACGTTGAGAGCTGCGCCAAGAACGAGAAGAGATACGTCAGGAAAGGAGGGCGCAACAACAGCAGCTGCAACAGCAAATGCAACAGCAACAGCAACAAGTACCACTGCCTCCACCACCACCCCCAGTTCCACCCCGTGATAAGCATAGGGAGTTCATGAGTCATAAGCCACCTACATTCGCTAGCTCACCTGATCCACTGGACGCGGATGATTGGCTGAAGTCCGTTGAGAAGATGCTGAATATTGCACAATGTACTGACCGGGAGAAGGTTTTATATGCTTCTGGACGTCTGACAGGTCCTGCTGCTGACTGGTGGGATTCATATACTGCCGCCCACGATGCTGCTGATACTATCACTTGGGCAGAGTTCAGTACACAGTTCAGGAATTATTATATACCAGCTGGATTGATGAAGATTAAGAAGAAGGAATTTCTATCGCTGAAGCAAGGAAGCATGACAGTCAGCGAGTACCGCGACAAGTTTATCCAGTTATCCAGATATGCCCCTGATGAAGTTGCTGAAGATGAGAGGAAGCAGGAGCATTTTATTGAAGGACTTAATGGACCACTACAGTATGCTCTAGTGGCACATACATTTCCATCATTTCAGAGGCTGCTTGATAAGGCCCTGGCTATTGAACACAAGCGTGTTCAGCTGGGAGATTTGAAGAGAAAGGCTATATCTCAAGGACAAGGAAGCAGCAGTGTTCGACCTCGCTACAGTTCACCCCAGGGTACACCAGCTCGCACTGGCGGAGGCCAGCGCCCAATTCAGCAATCACCTTTGAGGACTCCACCTCCTCGACAGGCTACCCCTACCGGCACCCCGACGAAGTTTTCAGGACAGAGTCCAGGCACTACTTGTTACAAGTGTGGGAAGACTGGTCACTATGCAAATGTCTGCCCACAGAGGATTGCTACTACTCCAGTTCAGAACAGGCAGCAAACTCCAGGATCTGGCAAGGGATATTCTATTGCCAAGGTTAATCAAGTCAGCGTTGATGCTACTCCAGATGGTGCTGACATCGTGCTTGGTATGTTTTATGTTAATGCTATTCCTGCAACCATCTTATTTGATTCTGGTGCTACACATTCATTTATGTCTGCTAGATATGCCAACACAAATGAAATACCACTGCTAAATATGAGAAAACCAATGATAGTAATTACACCTAAAGGGCCTGTTGAGGCGAATCAAATGTCACGTAGATTGACATTGACCATTATGGGTAGAGAATTTGGAGCTACTGCTATAATATTAGAGTCAAGCAGTATAGATCTGATCCTTGGTATGTCATGGTTAAGAAAGGCAAAGGCCGTTATAGCATGTGGTAGAGGTACCGTAGAACTCACTACCACTAAAGGAGAAAGATTTCAAGTTAATATTGCAGTAACCTCCTCATCCATGCGTGCAATGTTCTTTATACCTGAGGAGTTTGTTGGTGACAACATCCGGGTGGTTAGAGATTTTCCGGATGTCTTTCCAGAGGAGTTACCAGGGATGCCACCTGATAGAGAAGTTGAGTTTGTTATTGATCTCTTACCTGGAACCGCCCCTATTTCTAAACGGCCATATAGAATGTCCGTAGAGGAGTTGAAGGAACTTAAGAAGCAGTTAACTGAGTTACAAGAGGCTGGGTACATTCGTCCGAGTTCCTCACCTTGGGGAGCGCCGGTTCTGTTTGTACAGAAGAAGGATGGATCACAGCGGATGCGTGTGGATTATAGATCTCTTAATGATGTCACTGTGAAGAACAAGTATCCGTTGCCCCGTATTGAGGATCTATTTGATCAGATGAGAGGTGCTAGAGTATTCTCGAAGATTGATCTCCGATCCGGTTACCATCAGATGAGGATTAGACCATCGGATATTCCCAAGACGGCTTTCTCGACTCGATATGGATTATATGAGTTTATGGTTATGTCGTTTGGATTAACCAATGCACCAGCTTATTTTATGAACTTGATGAATAAGGTGTTTATGGAGTACTTGGATAGATTCGTCGTGGTGTTCATCGACGACATTCTTATTTATTCCCAGAGTGATAGCGATCATGAGGAACATCTGAGATTGGTGCTGCAGAAGCTACGAGATAACCAGCTATATGCCAAGTTTAGCAAGTGCGAGTTTTGGATTGGCGAGGTGCCATTTCTTGGTCATATTATTTCTAATGGAGGAATTTCAGTGGATCCTGCTAAAGTTAAGGAGATAATGGAGTGGAGAGTACCCACTACAGTTACTGAGATTCGGAGTTTCTTGGGATTAGCAGGATATTATCGAAGATTTATTGAAGGATTTTCTAAGATTGCTAAGCCTATGACTTCACTTTTGGAGAAAGGAAGAGAATTTAAGTGGGACGAGAAGTGTCAAGACAACTTTGATCAATTGAAGAAAAGATTGATGTCGCCACCAGTATTGGTTATGCCCGACCTACAGAAAGGATTTGATATCTATTGTGATGCATGTGGCCAAGGCTTAGGATGTGTGCTTATGCAAGAAGGACATGTGATTGCCTATGCGTCTCGTCAGTTACGGAAACATGAATTGAACTACCCCACTCATGACTTGGAATTGGCAGCCGTTGTGCATGCGCTTAAGATTTGGAGACACTATATCATGGGGACCAAGTGCCAAGTATATACGGATCATAAGAGTTTGAAGTATATATTCACTCAGAAGGATCTCAACCTTAGGCAACGCTGTTGGTTGGAGCTTATTAAGGATTATGATTTGGAGATTCACTATCACCCGGGCAAGGCAAATTTGGTTGTAGATGCCTTGAGTCGAAAGGAGCATGTTCATTCAGCTATTGTTGCCCAGCTACCTGATGAGATTGTCGAGGACTTCAGGAGACTCAACCTGGGGATAGTTGCTCATACTAAAGGAGTTACGATTGATGTGGAACCTACTTTGGAGCAAGAAATCCGCAAAGGTCAACTTGATGATGCTAAAATAAAAGAAATTAAGGATCTGATTACTGTGGGTCGAGTTCCGGAATTCACGGAAGATGAGCAAGGCACTGTTTGGTTCAAGGACAGGATATGTGTTCCTGATATTGAAAGCATTCGAGAGACTATTTTAAAGGAGGCCCATGACTCGGACTATTCTATTCATCCTGGTAGTACTAAGATGTATCAGGATTTGAAACAGAAGTATTGGTGGTATGGATTGAAAAGAGATGTAGCTGCACATGTGGCTATGTGCGACGTATGTCAAAGAGTTAAGGATGAACACCAGAGGCCAGCCGGACTACTGCATCCACTGAAGATACCCGAGTGGAAATGGGAAGAGATTGGTATGGATTTTATTACTGGATTGCCTCGCACCCAGAAAGGATATGATGCTATATGGGTGATTGTGGATAGATTGACTAAAGTGGCTCACTTTATTCCTGTCAAGACTACTTATAAAGGTTCTCAACTAGCAGAGTTATATATGGCTCGGATTGTGTGTTTGCATGGAGTACCAAAGAAGATCGTGTCTGATCGAGGTTCGCAGTTTACCTCAAGATTTTGGAGAAGCTTTCATGAGAATATGAGTACAAAGTTGAATTTCAGTACAGCTTATCACCCTCAGACTGATGGACAGACTAAAAGGACTAATCAAGTATTGGAAGATATGTTGAGAGCATGTGCCCTTCAGCATGGAGGAAGTTGGGATAAAAGTCTACCATATGCTGAGTTCTCATATAATAATAGTTATCAGGCCAGTCTGAAGATGTCACCTTTTGAAGCTTTATATGGGAGGAAGTGCAGGACTCCTCTGTATTGGGATCAAACTGGAGAAAGACAATTCTTTGGGCCTGAACTGATTCAAGAAGCAGAAGAGCAAGTCCGTATAATTCGGGAGAATTTGAGGGTGGCTCAAACCAGACAAAAGAGCTATGCTAATAATAGAAGGAGACCACTGGAATTTGAGGAAGGAGATTATGTGTACCTCAAGGTGTCACCACTTCGTGGCATGAGGAGATTCAAAGTCAAGGGCAAATTGTCCCCACGCTACATTGGACCATTCTTGATCTTTAGGCGAGTTGGGGAGATGGCATACCAACTCGAGTTACCTGCTACTCTATCAGATGTGCATAATGTGTTCCACGTGTCTCAACTAAAGAAGTGTCTCCGTGTCCCTGAGGAACAGTTACCCATGGAAGAGCTCAGTGTTCAAGGTGATTTGACTTACACGGAGTACCCGATCAAGATTTTAGATACTTTGACTCGAGTTACAAGAAATAAGGTGATAAAGATGTGTAAAGTGCAATGGAGTCACCACGGTGAAGATGAAGCAACTTGGGAAAGAGAAGAAGAGCTTCGCATAAATTTTCCCCACCTTTTTCCTGGATCTTCTTAAATCTCGAGGACGAGATTATTTTTAAGGGGGGTAGGATTTGTAACACCCACTTTGTAATTTGCTAGAAATAATACCAATAGAGAAACAATTTCTCTTATGTGAGTTTGATCTTTATGCATCATCTTATGGGAACATCATGCCCAAAAAAAACAATTAATAAAAATATATACTACCAAATTATGCATCATGCTCGATTTTATTCTGTGTGCATTTTGTGACAACATATAATAATGTGAAAAAGAAATATATTAATACCCAATTGGGAATTTAAGATTTGAAAGAAATTCTAGAATTTAGAAGGGAAAAGAAAATAAGTATTGTGTGGATAAAATGAGTAATTAAAAATATATTATTTCAGGACTAGATTTTGAATTTGTATGATTTAACCCAAAGCTAAAATTTATATTCAAATCTGGATTCAAATAATTATGAATAAAAAAAAGAGAATGAAGAAAACAGAAAATAAAAGGAGAAAAGAATAAAACCTTACATGGGCCGCAGACTCCCATTTCGGCCCACTTGGTCAATCCAGCGCGCGCAGCCCACTCTATCCCGCGTGCGCCGACAACCGGGGCCACCCTGTCAGCCTCCTTCTACTCTTTCCTCTTGCGCGCTCATCCGGTGTCACTGTCACGTGGGCCACGACTGTCAGTTCTCTGCTCTCAACCGAAATCCCGACCGTGGCGGTGCTCGCCGGAGATCTCGGACTCCGTTGCTGACCAGGACTTCCCCAGCCGCCCTACAAGAGCCGCGACCCCACCACCTTGCCCAGGGTATAAATCCAGGCGGTCGCGTGCCCTTATCCCCTTTGACCCCGCAGTCATCTTCACCAGTTCTTGCGCACGGTGAGAGGAGAGCACGCCGCCGCGGGCATTGGAGGCAAAGCCCACGATTCACAAGCAGTTCGTGGTTCCCTGGCCAACACCGGCGTGTCCAACCGACGGGCAGGGCTGTTCTTGCGATTGGTGGGCGCGGAAGATCCTCTGGTGCCCCGGAATTTCTGGTCGACGACTTCGGTGCCGCCGTGAAGCCATTCGCGCCGTAGCCGGTGACCTCTGCTACCTTCTAGTGCGGGTAAGGCCATGGCCCAGCTCCCTTTCCTTTATAGTTTGCGTCGGGACCTATTAATTTTAGTTTGGGAGCTCTGGGGCGTCGACAGTGGGTCACAGGAAGGGCGAGTGCTCCGCCGTGGATGGTTGGTGCGCCGCCGTGGTCCGGTCTGTTTGGGGCGAGTCATTCTCGGTCGTCGGATCCAGAGTCAATGGCCTTGATTAGTCATGAGATACCGGTTCAGGGGGAATCGATCCAGGGCATTGAAGTTAGATCGGGTGGCGCGGGTGAGATCGGTGTGCATTAAATCCACACCGTCGGATCGGGACCCAACGCCCCTGATTGCATACCGATTCGCAGCACGCTGGTCTAATCTGGATCGTTCGGATCTAATCGGACGGCCCAGATTGCACCGTACCCCTTCGCGGGTATCTTTTGCAAAAGAGACCTCCTGTTTCCGTGAAAACAACCCGCCGTCCAGAGCAACAGTGCTCTGAGTCTCAGGATTAGTTGTAGAATAGCCCCTGGTTTTATCTGGATTTGAGGCCCAGTCCAGAGATTGTTTAAATTGAATAAAGGAAATAGAAAATAGATTTTTAATAGGAAAATAATTGCTAGAACTTTATAAATTCATAGAAAATTCATACTAACTCCAAATTAATCCATTCCAGTTTCTAAATTTTTGTAATTTTATTATCTATCACTTAGTGTCTCTGTTTTATCATGACAACAGTAAGAAAATTAATTCCTCACTTAATCCTATTTTAAACACATAAAGCATTTGGAAATTCATAACTTAAAATCTATAACTCCAAAAATTATGATTCCTATTGCTAGGGTTTTATTTTAATGTGTAGATTATTACTGTGTATTTTGTTTATATGTTTGGTGTAATGTTAATTTCTCTATATGCACTGTGCTTGTTTGTATTGTGGCGAGTAGAAGAGCCCGTTGCTGAGGATCCTGGTGAGCAACAGGTTGAAGTAGATGAGCAGGAGCTCATTGAAGGCAAGTTGTGCCCTTGACCACTTTTTACCCAATAATGTTCTTTAATATCACTTATCCATGCATAGGTTAATTTTGATGGGACCCGATAGGTCACCCTAGATTGTTTATCTCATTACCTTGTTTACCCCTAAATCACTTGGGTAGTTTGCTATTGCTTTATGTGGTTTTGGGATAATCATTTATTACCTCTATGTTCCAATTCTTTTTGTTATTCTATTTATGTTCATGTCAAGATCATTAATGTTAATTGGAACATAGAGCTTAACTTGAGAAACACGTGCCACCACAAGGGTTTATGGACGCCCTTGGCTGATTAATTAGGAAAGCTAGTGGAAGACTACCTTACCCGAAAGGGGCAAGGGCAGTAGGGGAGTTGCATGCAAGGAGGTTCTCGGGTTGATTTAGCTGCGATGGCGGTCGGACGGGGGATTCTTGCAAGTGCTCTTCCCATAAACTGTAGCGGGTTTTCGGAAGCTAGTGGAACTTTGTAAAGGCCTCGTAGTGGATCCCTAGCCATTCACCTCGGTAGTGTCTAAGGGCCTAGCTAACCCTGGGACATGGGATACACGACTTGTGGGTAAAGGGTACAACCTCTGCAGAGTGTAAAACTGGTATACTAGCCGAGCTCACGGTCATGAGCGGCTCAGGACTCTCTGATGATTAAATTATGAAACCTAAATTCAATTTTGTCATTTGCATATGCATGGGTTTATTATTAATTTTGTTCTATTACTTTATTTAAGGTTTGGTACTTACTTACACTTAGTAACTGCTAATAAATGTTTGACCAACATTAAAAGCAATGCTCAGCTTTAACCATTCTCTTTGATAAGCCTTACACTCCATGAGCTCCCACCTTTGGTGAGTTCATGTCACATTATTCCCCACAACTTGTTGAGCGATGATCATGTGTGAGCTCACCCTTGCTGTCTCACACCCCCCCACAGGAGAAGAGCAGGTGGTTCAGGAGGAGCCACAAGGCGAGGAGTATGATCTGATCTAGGTGGCGTTTCTCAATCGACATTGGCGCCGACGATCCTTAGTTCGTTTTATCTTTATTATTTTATTTTGTAATAAGTCTTCCGCTATGTAATAAATACTCTGATGTTTTATGACATTTATCTCTATACACTCTGTTATTATATATGTTGTCTTCTTGGCGCATGTATGAGATGCACCTGGCTTTGTTCCTTAAAGCCGGGTGTGACACCGGCACTCCGAACCCCCGCTCGTGAAAGGAGACGAAGCTCACCACATACCCCGGCGGCGGGGACGGGGCGGCTCCGCTCGGAGGGGCCATCCACACCGGTTATGAGTCACCGGAGAGAGGGCAAAGCAAACCATCAGCAACAAGGGCCTCCAGGTCATCCGTCGTGACGGTGGAGAAAGGCCACGGGTCGCGCGGCGAAACAATGGTCACCCGGTCAGCCATCACCAAGCAGAAGAGGTGGCGGCGGAGAGGACGAGGTGCGCGGTTTCCTTTCTCTGGCTATTCCCTCGGGTTGCAAAAACCTAAGTGGGAGGCGAGCAGCAGAGTGGAAAATCGCCACCGGTCTCTCTCGAATATATGAAGGCCCAGGCAAGACCCATTCAACACTTCGCCCGAACCTGCCGCGAGATTCAAAACTCAAAGCGAGACGCCTGTTCCTCGAACGGCTCGCGCACGCGCAACGGCTGCCCCGCGAACCACTCGTCCCGTCGCATTAACTCTACGGCAGGACAGGCGGCACCTTTGGCAGGCGAAGCAGGCGACGCTTTGCTTCTGCCATAATGACCGCATCAAAAAAGGTGCGCCACACCGTTCGATTTCGTGTCCTTTTCCTCTTCCTCTTTCTCTCTCTTACAACAGGGACCGGGAAAGGGGATACCCCAAAAGGGATCCTCCTCCACGAAGGAAACGGGCCCTGAGCCCCCCTACTGATCAGAGGTTCGAAGGCTGGCCCCTCGGAAGGATTCAACAACCGCCTCAGAGCACTCGGGCTCCGCGCCCTCTACTGGTCAGAGGTTCGAAGGCCGGCCCCTCGGAAGGGTTCAACGGCCGCCTCAGGCCACTCGAGCTCCACGCCCACTACTGATCAGGGGTTCGTAGGCTGGCCCCTGAAGGGTTCGACAGCCGCCTCAGACGCAGAGCGAGGGATGACCCTGGGTACGTTCGATACATAACCAAGGCTCGGGCTACGCTCCCGAGGTACCCTAGGACATTTCCAAGACCAACGGGAACGATCTTGTAACGGAATCCCACCAGAGGGAGGCATCGAGCCCTCGGACCCCGTCAAAAGGGGACCGGGTCCGGCAAATCACCCGCAGGTACTTTTGGAGCGCGCATCCGAGCCACTAGCCGACCCCTAACGAATGGGGCACGGGCGTCCACTCGGATTACCCGTTAGCAACTCACCGGAGACACCATGTTTGGCGCCCTCCGAGGGCAACATGGCGCTTTCCCCCCTCCTCCTTGCGGAAAGGCGACGCAGGGGCGTATGTAAAAAAGTCAAGTCTGTCCTTGACCGTCCTCTCGCTCTGTGCGGAGGCTTGGGGGCTGCTCTCGCAAACCCGGCTCTGGCCAAACCGTTGACAGCGTCAACATACCAGCCCGAGAACTTGGGACTCGACTATGCACCCGGGCTACGGCCAGTTCGCATGAGGGAACAACCAAACCGGTCGAAGCATCACGAAACGCGCTAAGACCTCGAAGGAGTCAAATCACTCCTCCGAGGCCTCGGGGGCTACACCCGGCGGGTGCGCTCGCGCGCACCCACCGGAACGAAACGTAACCGAGAAAGGTCGGTCCCCTTGCAAAAAAGTGCGACAAAAGCCTCCAAGCGAGTATCAACACTCCCTTCGAGGCTCGGGGGCTACTGTCGGGGACCATAATTAGGGGTACCCCCAAGACTCCTAATCTCAGCTGGTAACCCCCATCAGCACAAAGCTGCAAAGGCCTGATGGGTGCGATTAAGTCAAGGCTCGGTCCACTCAAGGGACACGATCTCGCCTCGCTCGAGCCCAGCCTCGGGCAAGGGCAGCCGACCCCGGAGGATTCACGTCTCGCCCGAGGGCCCCCTCAAGCAACGGACACCTTTGGCTCGCCCGAGGCCCAATCTTCGCCGAGAAGCAACCTTGGCCAGATCACCGCATCGATCGACCGTATCACAGGAGCATTTAATGCAAGGATAGCCTGACACCTTATCCTGATGCGCGCCCTTCAGTCGATAAAGCCGAAGTGACCGCAGTCACTTTGCCGCTCCACTTGCCGGCCTGACAAAAAGACAGCGCCGCCTGCGTCGCTCCGACTGCTGTGCGGCTGTGCCACTCGACAGAGTAAGGCTGACAGCAGCCAAGTCCGGCCTTGGGCGCCATAGAAAGCTCCGCCTCACCCGACCCCAGGGCTCGGCCCCCGTCTCGGCCTCGGACGACGAACTCCGCTTCGCCCGACCCTAGGGCTCGGACTCAGCCTCGGCTCCGGAAGACGACGAATTCCGCCTCGCCCGACCCCAGGGCTCGGACTCGGCCTCGGCTCCGGAAGACGACGAACTCCGCGTCGCCCGACCCCAGGGCTCGGACTCAGCCTCGGCTCTGGAAGACGACGAACTCCGCCTCACCCGAGCCCAGGGCTCGGACTCAGCCTTAGCCTCAGACGATGGTCTCCGCCTCACCCGACCCGGGACTCGGACTCGACCTCGACCTCGGAAGACAGACTCGACCTCAACCTCGGAGGAGCCTCCGCCTCGCCCGACCCAGGGCTCGGACCGACCACGTCATAGGGAGGGCCATCATTACCCTACCCCTAGCTAGCTCAGGCTACGGGGAACAAGACCGGCGTCCCATCTGGCTCGCCCCGGTAAACAAATAATGATGGCGCCCCGCGTGCTCCATGACGACGGTGGCTCTCGGCCCCTTACGGAAGCAAGGAGACGTCAGCAAGGACTCGACAGCCCCGACAGCTGTCCTTCCGCAAGGCTCCAGCGCTCCTCCGACGGCCACGACATCACATGAACAGGGTGCCAAAACCTCTCAGGCTGCCACGACGGCATGTACTTAGGGCACTAGCTCCTCTCTGCTAGACACGTTAGCACACTGCTATATCTCCTATTGTACACCTGGGCCCTCTCCTTACGCCTATAAAAGGAAGGACTAGGGCTCTCATACGAGAGGGTTGGCCGCGCGGGAGAACGGGACGGCGCGTATAAGTCTCTCGCTCTCTCCCACTGTAACGCCCCGAATTTTGCAGTTGAATTTTTTCTTTTCTTTACTCGCCAAAATTCGGGCGTTACCTTTCCCTTTTCTTTTTCCCCTCGCTAAACCTTGACCTTTTTCAAAGTTTAGCGGGATTCGGTTTGGAATTCCCGTAGGTATTAAAAAACCCTAAATACTTTATGTTGTTTGATGCACCATGCCGCCCTTGCATTTTTGGTTGTTTGAAAGTGCAATCGCATTCATCTAAAAGATCGGATTTCGAGAACAAGCGGAAAATCTTTTATCTTTCTTTCTCTCTCTTTCTCTCTCCCCTTTCTCTCTCTCCCGCGCCCTGGGCCGACCCCGGCCAGCCCAGCCGCCCCCTGGCGCCCCCCCCTTGGGCCCAATTGGCCCAAGCCGCCCCCCCCACCCCCTCTATTTTTCCCAATTCTCTCTCCCTCCCTCTCATTTTCTCTCATTTTCTCTCCCTCACCCTAAGCCGCCGCCGCCCCTGCCCCCTACCCTAAGCCGCCGCCGCCCCTGCCCCCTACCCTAGGCCGCCGCGCCGCCCCCTGCCGCCGGCCGCCCCTCGCCGTCGATCCCCGCCGGTGAGCCCCCTCCCCCTCCCCCTCTCCTCCCTCCCCCTCTCCTCCCTCCCCTTCCCCTCGCCCGCTCGGCCCCTTGGCCGCGCCCCCGGCCCCCAGCGCGCCCCCGGCTCGGCCGCTCGGCCGCCCCGCGCCCTGCCCCGCGCCCCTGCGCGCCCAGCGGCTCGGCCGCCCCGCCCCCCTGCTCGGCCGGCTCGGCCGCCCCCTGCGCCGCCCGCCCTCGCCAGCCCGGCCGCCCGCCGCCGGCTCAGCCGCCCCGGCTCGGCCGCCCCTGCGCGCCCCGCCTAGGGCCGGTTCAACCGCCCCCCCCCCTCTGTTTTTTTTATTTTTTATTTTATTTTATTTACTTTCTGTGATCATAATTACTGTATTTTAAGTAGGCTAATCACTGTTCATGCTATGGGAAAATAGGAAGTTTAATTTAAAATTCCGTTATGTTATTGATTCACGTAGTTAATTGTTTACCCTGTGCAATGTTGATCAACTAAAAGTGATTAGGTTTCCATTAGTATATATAAATATATATAACAGAATTATTTTGTTAAAAGAACCAATTGTGTCATTAGTGCATAAGATTTAACCCCCTGCGAGACCTTTCCCATTTCTTTCTAACCATAACAAATGCGTTATCGAATGTCATACTTGGTGCATATTCACTTTATTTGTTATCTTGTATGGTGTACTGTTCTTTTGTATTAAATATGTGGATGGATGTATGTATGTTTGCGCTCGCATAGAGAACGATCCGGTCGAAGAGCCCGAGGAATTCGCAGGAGAAGCCCCTGAGCAGCAGTCGGTTGGTGGAGGCAAGTGTCCTTTGACCTATCTCTGTCCTATTCATTCTTTAATTCACCTCCCGCATTACACATTTATACCTAAGGATTGACTAGCTTTTGTTATCCATGTCCTTGTTTACCTATTTGGGTCGGATTATTACTACTTAGTCTGATGCTATTGCTCAACTCTAATCAATGAACATGATGTGATTATCTATGATACGCTGTTTTCCCGTTCTTCTTTATGATTATACTTGTGGTTTTCAAGGGGACTCGAGCGGTTTCTCGAGTGCCTCTCCGTAAGGACCTGTTCTATGGATGACCGCCCGGGAAAACAGTGCAACCATGAGGGTGGAATGGGGTGCCCTTAGCTGAATAATTAGAGGATCCGGGATGTAGTTCACTTAGCCGTCGTGCCGTCAATGGGGCTCGGTGTATGCGGCTCGCTCTGCCAAGTTTGGGTTCGCCCCTTGGGGAGGAGTGCGGTGCATTTAGGAAACCTAACGGGTGGCTACAGCCCCGGGGAATCTTTGTAAAGGCTACGTAGTGAAACCCTGCCTATTCACCTTGGTAGTGTTTAAGGGTTTGATTGGCCCGAGGCAAGAGGGAATCACGGCTTGTGGGTAAAGTGCACAACCTCTGCAGAGTGTTATGAAACTGATATATCAGCCGTGCTCACGGTTATGAGCGGCCAAGGGAGCTCCAGAGATTAGTGATACTTGATCAGAGATATTTTGGTACAGGTGGCGATGAGATTGATGGTTCTGGTTATGATTATGGTATTGGTAAGTGGTATTCTTTCCGTTTGGAAAGGATACATTGGGTTAATAACTTGGGTTAATGTTAAAACCTGGCTTTCTACTAGTAAGTAATAACCTGACCAACTAAAAGCAACTGCTTGACTTATCCCCACATAAAGCTAGTCCACTACAGCCAAACGGGATGCTTGCTGAGTATGTTGATGTGTACTCACCCTTGCTCTACACACCAAACCCCCCCCCAGGTTGTCAGCATTGCAACCACTGCTCAGGAGAAGATGAAGCTGTGGAAGGAGACTTCCAGGAGTTCCAAGATTACGACGAGTTCTAGGTGTGGGTTAGCGGCAACCCCCAGTCGGCTGCCTGTGAAGGCCGTGTTATCTACGTTTCGTTTTCGCACTTTGATTTATTGTAAGAACTATATGGACGTCTCAGACGTATGATGTAATCGACTATTTCCCTTATTAATACTATTTTGAGCACTGTGTGATGATGTCCATATTATGTAACTGCTGTGTACGTGAATAACTGATCCTGGCACGTACATGGTTCGCATTCGGTTTACCTTCTAAAAACCGGGTGTGACATAAGTGGTATCAAAGCCGTGCTGACTGTAGGACCGCTAACCTAGAGTAGAATGGTCGTTCTAAGGACTATAGACCTCTGTCCCTACCTTGACTTTGATATCTCTTCAAAAGTTGGTCCTACTGACCAAACCTATGTTCTACTACATATTATACCTTGCTGAAAATTATGTTTTATCCTGGTCCTTCATTTATTTATGATTCATTACTTGCTGGTCATATTAATTCTATTCTCACCCTTTTGCTTGCGATGTCTTTTATAGATGGCTCGACTTAGACACACTGCACGAAAGTCAGTCATCCCCTTCTTACCCTCCCGCCTTGCTGAGCGTCCGCTTCGCCGTCCCGTGGCCGGACAGTCCAGCCACTTGGAGAGACTACACCACCGCCTGCGTGAGGAGCAGGAGCGTCGACGACAGGAGCAGCAGGGCTCTTCTTTCTCGCTCCACCAGGAGATAGAGTCTGTGAGGAGCTGCTCCCCTGTGCTTCCTCTGGAGCCGCCCCCTGCATCACCACTGGGCGCCCCAGCTTCTGGAGTAGCTGCTGGAGGAGACCCAGACGACGGAGATGGCGACGACAGCTCGAGCCACGACACCGACTTCTCTGCTAATCCTGAGCCGGAAGGATGGGTTGCTCGACCCATCACTCGCGACGCTGCTCGCGGGTGTCACTTCCACGATGCGCTCGACACCCTGCTACGTCGGGCATTTGACCGGCATACTTGGTCCGTCGAGTATCGCTGTGTGGTCTACCAGCACAGTCGCGGGGTCTACCCGGATCGCTGGGAGGCAACTTGCTTGGTGCGCTGCCCGGAGAACAGTCTCCAGGGAGCGGAGGCTTGCTCAGAGCACTATTCTATCTCTGAGCGGGACTCAGCTGAGGCAGCCATGCAAGATGCTGCACGGCGTGCGCTTTCGCACTACTGCTCGGTTTTCGGTGGGGCAGCTGATGGTCTTGACCTGAAGTATTACCCCCGCCGTTCATCTGGCAGCACAGGAGGCGTGATTGTCTCACCTGTCGGTGAGGGCAATCCTAGGTTGAGCAGCACAGTCAACCTAGCCGCCGTGCTAAACACGGAGCTGGACCATGCATTAGACGAGCTGAGTAGGGCTCGTGCTGAGATCGCCCAGCTGCGGGCTGAGCGCGCGGAACGTCGTCACTTGGATGGTGGTTCCCCCGCTCCTGTTGGGACTCAGCACCCGTACCGCTCACCTCAGCGTGGACACCAGTCTTATGGCAATCCCGCCTGCAAGACCAAGATAACTCTAGAACCATAGATCGTTAGAGTTGGATCTTGTAATTAATACGAAATATATATATACATAGAAGCTTCAGTCTTAGCGTTAGCCTCGCTTTAGTTAGTCTTAGTTAGACAGGGTAGTT
The DNA here is from genome assembly GCF_902167145.1 of Zea mays. Taxonomy (NCBI): domain Eukaryota; kingdom Viridiplantae; phylum Streptophyta; class Magnoliopsida; order Poales; family Poaceae; genus Zea; species Zea mays. Next base: position 117,520,198 of record NC_050100.1, read on the forward strand.
TGCTATATCCTGTGCATTTATGTTTGTCATGATGAACTATGATTGGTTTGGATCTTTGTAATGATTGTCACCAGAGTGTGGGTATCCCCTGCATTTTGGTTTACCTATTATGTCAATAAAGTTAGTTATATAGTTGGGAAAACCTTTATTCTACTTTCCTCTTTATCTGAGAAGCTGTGTGGTCTGTGTTGGAGATCAGTGAAGATGCTCATCTGTTCAGTGCCGTTGGAGAATTCTATACTCTTTTCTTATGCTGCAAGCTTTGCCAGATCAGTTCTGATGTGTGGTTGCGTTCTGCAGATGTCAGAGAACAGGCGCAGAGGAGGAAGGCGTGCTCAGCAGGAGCAAGCCGGTCAGCAAGATGAGGCGCCCCAGCAGCAGCAGCTGCCGCCCCCGCCCCCGATGTCGATTGAGCAGATGTTTCTGATGCAGACTCAGGCAGTTCAAGCCATCGGTCAGACTCTGGCCGCCATTCAGCAGCAGCAGCAGCAGCAGGCTCCACCCCAGCCTCAGATGCCTCAGATGCCTAGAGATAAGCGTGCTGAATTCATGAGAGGTCATCCACCAACGTTCGCTCATTCTTCTGACCCCATGGATGCTGAAGATTGGCTGCGCACTGTGGAGCGGGAGTTGCATACCGCTCAGTGCGATGACAGAGAGAAAGTTCTGTATGGTCCCCGTCTGTTGAGAGGAGCAGCCCAGTCATGGTGGGAGTCTTACCTCGCCACCCATGCCAACCCCGACACCATCACCTGGGAAGAGTTCAGAGGTAGCTTTCGTCAGTACCATGTGCCTGCAGGTCTGATGACAGTGAAGAAGGAGGAGTTCCTGGCCCTCAAGCAAGGGCCATTGTCTGTCAGTGAGTACCGGGACAAGTTTCTGCAATTGTCTCGCTATGCTCCTGAGGATGTCAACACCGACGCCAAGCGGCAGTACCGTTTTCTGAGAGGCTTGGTTGACCCTCTGCAGTATCAGCTGATGAATCACACCTTCCCGACATTCCAGCACCTGATTGACAGAGCAATCATGACAGAAAGGAAGCGCAAGGAGATGGAAGATCGTAAGCGCAAGATCAGTGGACCCCAGCCTGGAAGCAGCAGTCGTCCTCGTTTCTCAGGCAATCAACCTCAGCAGTTCAGGCAGAACCAGCGTCCACCTCAGCAGCATCAGCAGCGTCAGCAGTATCAGCAGTTCCAAAGGCAGTATCCTCAGCATCAGTACCAGAATCGTCAGAGCAATCAGTCAGGAGGAGGTCAGTTTCAGAGGCAGAATCAGCAGACACCTCGCCTTCCTGCCCCAGCAAATCAGCAGAACAGTCAGGCAGCACCAGCTCAGGTTGGAAACAGAGCATGTTTCCACTATGGAGAGCAGGGCCACTGGGTGATGCAATGTCCGAAGAAGGCAGCCCAGCAGCAGTCAGGCCCCAATGCCCCAGCGAAGCAGAATGTGCCTCAGCCTGGAGCAGGCAATCGCCCTCAGCCGCGCTATAATCATGGAAGGCTGAAGCAGTTCAGGAGACCCCCGGCATGATAGTAGGTAAGTTCCCAGTCGACTCCCATATTGCAGAAGTGTTATTTGATACTGGAGCAACGCATTCTTTCATTACTGCATCATGGGTAGAAGCACATAATCTTCCAACTACTACCATGTTAACCCCCATTCAAATTGACTCAGCCGGTGGTAGAATTCGAGCCGATAGCATTTGTTTGAATGTAAGTGTGAAAATAAGGGGGATAGCGTTTCCCGCCAACCTTATAGTAATGGGTACTCAGGGAATAGATGTCATCCTAGGGATGAATTGGCTAGATAAGTATCAGGCAGTTATCAGTTGTGATAAAAGGACAATCAAGTTGGTGTCCCCACTAGGAGAGGAAGTGGTGACCGAGTTAGTCCCGCCTGAGCCAAAGAAAGGAAGTTGTTATCAGATGGCTGTCGATAGCAGTGAAGCAGACCCAATTGAGAGTATCAAGGTTGTGTCTGAATTCCCAGATGTGTTTCCAAAGGATTTACCGGGTATGCCACCAGAGCGGAAAGTTGAATTTGCTATAGAGCTTCTTCCTGGAACCGCCCCCATCTCTAAGAGAGCTTACAGAATATCTGGACCAGAGTTGGTTGAGCTTAAGAAGCAGATTGATGAGCTGTCAGAGAAAGGTTACATTCGGCCAAGCACCTCGCCTTGGGCCGCCCCTGTCTTGTTTGTGGAAAAGAAAGATGGCACCAAGAGGATGTGTATCGATTATCGAGCTTTGAATGAGGTCACGATCAAGAACAAGTACCCCTTGCCCAGAATAGAAGATCTGTTCGACCAGTTGAGAGGAGCCAGTGTGTTCTCTAAGATCGATCTGAGGTCAGGTTATCATCAGCTCAGGATCCGACCTTCGGACATTCCGAAGACGGCATTCATTACCAAGTATGGTTTATATGAGTTCACAGTGATGTCTTTTGGTTTGACCAATGCGCCAGCATTCTTCATGAACTTGATGAACAGTGTATTCATGGATTACCTTGATAAGTTTGTGGTGGTATTCATTGATGACATTCTGGTTTATTCTCAAAGCGAAGAAGAGCACGCAGATCATTTGAAGATGGTGTTGCAGAGATTGCGAGAGCACCAGTTGTATGCAAAGTTGAGCAAATGTGAGTTCTGGATCAGTGAAGTCCTGTTCTTGGGTCACATAATCAACAAAGAAGGATTGGCTGTGGATCCGAAGAAAGTGGCAGACATTCTAAACTGGAAAGCGCCAACGGATGCTCGAGGAATCAAGAGCTTCATTGGAATGGCCGGATATTATCGGCGATTCATTGAAGGGTTTTCGAAGATTGCGAAGCCAATGACAGCGTTGCTAGGCAACAAGGTTGAGTTCAAGTGGACCCAGAAATGCCAAGAGGCCTTTGAAGCGCTGAAAGAGAAGTTGACAACAGCGCCTGTCCTAGTCTTGCCTGACGTGCACAAGCCCTTCTCGGTGTATTGCGATGCTTGTTACACAGGTTTGGGATGTGTGTTGATGCAAGAGGGAAGAGTTGTGGCTTACTCGTCCCGACAGCTGAAGGTTCATGAGAAGAACTACCCAATCCATGATCTAGAGTTGGCAGCAGTGGTTCACGCACTGAAGACATGGAGGCACTATCTGTATGGACAGAAATGCGATGTTTACACAGACCACAAGAGTCTGAAGTACATATTCACTCAGTCAGAATTGAACATGAGGCAACGAAGATGGTTAGAATTGATCAAAGACTATGAGTTGGAGATTCATTACCATCCAGGAAAAGCGAACGTAGTGGCAGATGCTTTGAGCAGAAAGAGTCAAGTCAATCTGATGGTCGCTCGTCCGATGCCTTATGAGTTGGCCAAAGAGTTTGACAGGTTGAGTCTCGGGTTTCTGAACAATTCGCGAGGAGTCACAGTTGAATTGGAACCTACCTTGGAGCGCGAAATCAAAGAAGCGCAGAAAAATGATGAGAAGATCAGTGAGATTCGGCGATTGATTCTAGATGGCAGAGGCAAAGACTTTCGAGAAGATGCAGAAGGTGTGGTATGGTTCAAAGACCGCTTGTGTGTTCCCAATGTCCAGTCTATTCGGGAGTTGATTCTTAAGGAAGCTCATGAGACAGCTTATTCGATTCACCCTGGCAGTGAGAAGATGTATCAGGATCTGAAGAAGAAATTCTGGTGGTACGGAATGAAAAGAGAAATCGCAGAGCATGTGGCTATGTGCGATAGTTGTCGAAGAATTAAGGCAGAACACCAGAGACCAGCTGGATTGTTGCAACCGTTGCAGATCCCTCAGTGGAAATGGGATGAAATTGGTATGGATTTCATAGTCGGATTGCCTCGCACTCGAGCCGGCTACGATTCCATTTGGGTAGTAGTGGACCGCTTGACCAAGTCAGCCCACTTCATACCTGTCAAGACCAACTACAACAGTGCAGTATTGGCAGAATTGTATATGTCTCGGATCGTTTGTCTTCATGGTGTGCCAAAGAAGATAGTGTCAGACAGAGGAACGCAGTTCACCTCTCATTTCTGGCAGCAGTTGCATGAAGCCTTGGGCACGCATCTGAATTTCAGTTCAGCTTATCACCCGCAGACAGATGGTCAGACTGAAAGAACCAATCAAATTCTTGAAGATATGTTGAGAGCCTGTGCGTTGCAAGATCAGTCCGGATGGGACAAGCGATTGCCTTATGCAGAGTTTTCCTATAACAACAGTTACCAGGCCAGTTTGAAGATGTCACCGTTTCAAGCGCTGTATGGAAGGAGTTGCAGAACTCCGTTGCAATGGGATCAGCCTGGAGAGAAGCAGGTGTTTGGGCCAGATATTTTGCTCGAAGCCGAAGAGAACATCAAGATGGTTCGAGAGAATCTGAAGATAGCGCAATCGAGGCAGCGAAGCTATGCAGACACAAGAAGAAGAGAGCTGAGTTTCGAAGTCGGAGACTTTGTCTATCTGAAAGTGTCACCGACCAGAGGAGTCAGAAGATTCGGAGTCAAAGGCAAGCTGGCACCCCGCTACATTGGTCCGTATCAAATTCTCTCAAAGCGTGGAGAAGTGGCCTATCAGCTCAGTTTGCCAGAGAATTTGTCTGCTGTGCATGATGTCTTTCATGTGTCTCAATTGAAGAAGTGCTTGCGTGTGCCAGAAGAGCAGTTGCCAGTGGAAGGTCTTGAAGTCCAGGAGGACTTGACCTATATTGAGAAGCCAGCTCAGATCCTTGAGGTTGCAGATAGAGTCACCCGAAGGAAGACCGTCAGAATGTGCAAAGTCAGATGGAGTCACCACTCTGAGGAAGAAGCAACCTGGGAGCGTGAAGATGATCTGATGGCCAAGTACCCGGAGCTCTTTGCTAGCCAGCCCTGAATCTCGAGGGCGAGATTCTTTTAAGGGGGATAGGTTTGTAACGCCCCGAATTTTGCAGTTGAATTTTTTCTTTTCTTTACTCGCCAAAATTCGGGCGTTACCTTTCCCTTTTCTTTTTCCCCTCGCTAAACCTTGACCTTTTTCAAAGTTTAGCGGGATTCGGTTTGGAATTCCCGTAGGTATTAAAAAACCCTAAATACTTTATGTTGTTTGATGCACCATGCCGCCCTTGCATTTTTGGTTGTTTGAAAGTGCAATCGCATTCATCTAAAAGATCGGATTTCGAGAACAAGCGGAAAATCTTTTATCTTTCTTTCTCTCTCTTTCTCTCTCCCCTTTCTCTCTCTCCCGCGCCCTGGGCCGACCCCGGCCGGCCCAGCCGCCCCCTGGCGCCCCCCCCTTGGGCCCAATTGGCCCAAGCCGCCCCCCCCCCCCACCCCCTCTATTTTTCCCAATTCTCTCTCCCTCCCTCTCATTTTCTCTCATTTTCTCTCCCTCACCCTAAGCCGCCGCCGCCCCTGCCCCCTACCCTAAGCCGCCGCCGCCCCTGCCCCCTACCCTAGGCCGCCGCGCCGCCCCCTGCCGCCGGCCGCCCCTCGCCGTCGATCCCCGCCGGTGAGCCCCCTCCCCCTCCCCCTCTCCTCCCTCCCCCTCTCCTCCCTCCCCTTCCCCTCGCCCGCTCGGCCCCTTGGCCGCGCCCCCGGCCCCCAGCGCGCCCCCGGCTCGGCCGCCCCGCGCCCTGCCCCGCGCCCCTACGCGCCCAGCGGCTCGGCCGCCCCGCCCCCCTGCTCGGCCGGCTCGGCCGCCCCCTGCGCCGCCCGCCCTCGCCAGCCCGGCCGCCCGCCGCCGGCTCAGCCGCCCCGGCTCGGCCGCCCCTGCGCGCCCCGCCTAGGGCCGGTTCAACCGCCCCTAGGGCCGGTTCAACCGCCCCCCCCCCCCCTCTGTTTTTTTATTTTTTTATTTTATTTTATTTACTTTCTGTGATCATAATTACTGTATTTTAAGTAGGCTAATCACTGTTCATGCTATAGGAAAATAGGAAGTTTAATTTAAAATTCCGTTATGTTATTGATTCACGTAGTTAATTGTTTACCCTGTGCAATGTTGATCAACTAAAAGTGATTAGGTTTCCATTAGTATATATAAATATATATAACATAATTATTTTGTTAAAAGAACCAATTGTGTCATTAGTGCATAAGATTTAACCCCCTGCGAGACCTTTCCCGTTTCTTTCTAACCATAACAAATGCGTTATCGAATGTCATACTTGGTGCATATTCACTTTATTTGTTATCTTGTATGGTGTACTGTTCTTTTGTATTAAATATGTGGATGGATGTATGTATGTTTGCGCTCGCATAGAGAACGATCCGGTCGAAGAGCCCGAGGAATTCGCAGGAGAAGCCCCTGAGCAGCAGTCGGTTGGTGGAGGCAAGTGTCCTTTGACCTATCTCTGTCCTATTCATTCTTTAATTCACCTCCCGCATTACACATTTATACCTAAGGATTGACTAGCTTTTGTTATCCATGTCCTTGTTTACCTATTTGGGTCGGATTATTACTACTTAGTCTGATGCTATTGCTCAACTCTAATCAATGAACATGATGTGATTATCTATGATACGCTGTTTTCCCGTTCTTCTTTATGATTATACTTGTGGTTTTCAAGGGGACTCGAGCGGTTTCTCGAGTGCCTCTCCGTAAGGACCTGTTCTATGGATGACCGCCCGGGAAAACAGTGCAACCATGAGGGTGGAATGGGGTGCCCTTAGCTGAATAATTAGAGGATCCGGGATGTAGTTCACTTAGCCGTCGTGCCGTCAATGGGGCTCGGTGTATGCGGCTCGCTCTGCCAAGTTTTGGTTCGCCCCTTGGGGAGGAGTGCGGTGCATTTAGGAAACCTAACGGGTGGCTACAGCCCCGGGGAATCTTTGTAAAGGCTACGTAGTGAAACCCTGCCTATTCACCTTGGTAGTGTTTAAGGGTTTGATCGGCCCGAGGCAAGAGGGAATCACGGCTTGTGGGTAAAGTGCACAACCTCTGCAGAGTGTTATGAAACTGATATATCAGCCGTGCTCACGGTTATGAGCGGCCAAGGGAGCTCCAGAGATTAGTGATACTTGATCAGAGATATTTTGGTACAGGTGGCGATGAGATTGATGGTTCTGGTTATGATTATGGTATTGGTAAGTGGTATTCTTTCCGTTTGGAAAGGATACATTGGGTTAATAACTTGGGTTAATGTTAAAACCTGGCTTTCTACTAGTAAGTAATAACCTGACCAACTAAAAGCAACTGCTTGACTTATCCCCACATAAAGCTAGTCCACTACAGCCAAACGGGATGCTTGCTGAGTATGTTGATGTGTACTCACCCTTGCTCTACACACCAAACCCCCCCCAGGTTGTCAGCATTGCAACCACTGCTCAGGAGAAGATGAAGCTGTGGAAGGAGACTTCCAGGAGTTCCAAGATTACGACGAGTTCTAGGTGTGGGTTAGCGGCAACCCCCAGTCGGCTGCCTGTGAAGGCCGTGTTATCTACGTTTCGTTTTCGCACTTTGATTTATTGTAAGAACTATATGGACGTCTCAGACGTATGATGTAATCGACTATTTCCCTTATTAATACTATTTTGAGCACTGTGTGATGATGTCCATATTATGTAACTGCTGTGTACGTGAATAACTGATCCTGGCACGTACATGGTTCGCATTCGGTTTACCTTCTAAAAACCGGGTGTGACACCCACGCGGACGCTTGTAACCCCCTACTGCAAGCTCACCCGACCTGGGCGCAGGGCAACACGAAGGCTGCGGGTTTCCCCTTTTGCTTGTCTCCCCTTTTGCCCCTTCGTGCTCCGTCTCGCGCCGACCCATCTGGGCTGGGACACACGGCGACAATTTACTCGTCGGTCCAAGGACCCCCCCGGGGTCGAAACGCCGACAAGTACCTTCTCCAATTCTGTGTAATTTTTCTTTGACAGGCTGAGTACTTCGGAGACGAAGTATACCGGCGCTTGCTTTTTAATTTGGCCATCTTGCTTCTCCTGTACAAGTGCCGCACTAACCGCAGCATGGGAAGCAACCACATACAGAAGTAGCGGAGTTCCTGATGAAGGTGGGCTTAGAGTTGTCAAATCTATCAAATATTGCTTTAACTCTTCGAAGGCTTTCTGTTGAGCCGGACCCCACAGGAAGACTTTGGCTGACTTCAGTATTTCAAAGAATGGTAAATTCCTCTCTGCTGATCATAAGATAAATCTATTCAACGATGTTAGCCTTCCTGCCAACCGTTGAGCCCCCTTCTTTGAATTTGGTGGCTCCATCCGAAGGATAGCTTCGATCTTGCTTGGATTAGCTTTGATGCCTTTAGTTGATACCAGGCAAAAAAGAAACTTGCCCTTCTTCACTCTGAAAACACATTTTTCTGGGTTCAACTAGAGACCAGCTTGTCTGAAATTGGAAAATGTCTCTTACAAATCGGCAACATGATTATCTTGTTTTGTGCTTTTCACTATGATGTCATCGACATAAGTCAGCACATTCCTGCCTATTTGAGAGTGAAGAACCTTGGCAGTCATTCTGCTAAAGCTTCCTCCAGCATTTTTGAGACCCTAAGGCATCCGAAGGTAGCAATAGGTACCACTAGGAGTTATGAAGCTTGTCTTTGGCTCATCCTCTTTCTTCATCCAAATTTGGTGATAACTCGAGTAGCAGTCCAATAGGCTCATGAGTTCTGAAGAAGCTGTTGCATCTACAAGGGAATCTATTCTCGGTAAAGGAAACTCATCCTTGGGACATGCCTTGTTGAGATCTGTGCAATCAATGCACATTCTCCATTTCCCATTAGCTTTTTTCACCAAACGGTGTTAGCAAGCCACTCTGGATATGTTACTTCTCTGATAACGCCAGCACTGAGAAGTCTCTTTACTTCATTTCGTGCACTTTTGGCTTTATCATCGGACATTTTCCGAAGCCTCTGCTTTCTTGTTCTGAAGGATGGGTCCACATTGAGTGAATTCTCAATAACATCTCTATTGATGCCACAAAGGTCATTGGCTGTCCAAGCAAAAACATCTTTGTTATTAAACAGGAATCTTAACAAAGTTTTTTCCTGTTCATCAGATAGCTGAGATCCCAACAATACTTTATGCTCTGCTATGTCTTCGTAGAGAAGCATATGCTTCGGTTGATCTGCTGAAGCAGCCTTCTCTCTTTTATGCTTATACTGCTGATAAGCTTCGGCTTCATCTATATTATGAATAGCCTTCGAATCCGTCCAACTCCCTTCAGCCCTCCTGGCAGCTTCTTGACTCCCGTGTACAGAGATGAGCCCTTGTTCCGAAGGTACCTTCATGCATAGATATGTTGGATGAAGTATTGCTTCGAAGGCATTAAGTGTTCTTCGACCAATAATTGCATTGTATGGATACTCCATATCGATAATGTCAAAGACAACCAGTTCTGTTCTTTTGTTATGGACATAGCCGAAGGTAACTGACATTGTTATCTTGACAAGTGCCACAATATGTCTTCCTTCGAAGCCACAAAGAGGGTGTGTTGCATCATGTATCTTATCCTCTGGCTCTTGCATTTGCATGAAAGCCTTTGCAAAGATGATGTCCGCTACACTGCCTATGTCAACCAAGACATTATGGACCAAAAATCCCTTGATGACATATGATATAACCATTGCATCGTTGTGAGGATAATCCTAGAGCTAAAGGTCTTCCTGAGAGAAGGTAATTGGAATGTGAGACCACTTGGATTTGATGAAGGGTCCTTGCACCCCCAACATGTTGTACCCTTCTTTATGCTTCCTTCTTCTACTTCTTGTTGGCTGGTTCAGAACTTGAACCGCCTGTGATTGGGAGCACCAGCTTCGTGGCCGAAGGTGCTACAACTTGGTTGTTGTGCGAAGCCATCGTCACAACTGTGGAAGTGAGTTCACCGGAGGTGGGCGCCAATGTTGGTCCTTGTTCTCGAATGCTATATATCAAGAACAAAGCAACACAATTGTTAATGGATAAGGACCTTCGTCCCTCGAGACATTATCTCCTTTCGGATATAATGATCTTCGGACGAAGGTCATGAAGGGCGTACCTTCATCATCTCAGTAAATGAATATAAATAAAGGAACAATTTAACATATAAGAATGTAAATAATCGCAATATAGAAATGGATTATTTACATTATCATTTCATTTCATAAACATGAATAAATGCTCATAATATTTATATTTCATTGGTACCTTCGGCTCGATAGAAGGAGAAAAATGTGAGAGACGTAAGTGTAACACCCCAGGTGTTACTTAGGGTTTTCACTCAAGACTACATAAGTAAAGCCCATCATCACATGTGACTTAAATTGAATAAAGGACACCCAACTTGGAAATCAAGATCCTAAGTAAGTGCAACCCATCTTAGAAGTCATGCCTTGGCTTTATCATGCACATATAGTGGGGAGAATTGCCCAAACCCTAATTCAAACCCCTTTGGACAATTGGAGCCCTAGAAGTGAGTATGACCAAAAGGCTATGAAAACCACAAGATCATGACTTGGGCCAATTATAAAAGTTGTAGTACAATTAATACCCTACAAAAAATAGTAAGAAAGTGACCCCAAAAAGGTTTCAAAAAACCCCAAAAGGTTCACCAAAGGGAAAAGCCTAAGAGAAAAATCAGAATTTGTCTAAGTTCAAAACCAACCCTCTTCCAAAGATCAAACATGTTCACCCTTTTTCAAACTTCAAAACCACTTGGCCCAATTGACAAAGTGGCACCTAAAGACCTCTAGAACACCCTGGAAAAGTTTGAACCCAACCCTAAGTCGTTTGACACGACTTGGCACAGTTTTGTCTCGGTGTGGACAGCTAGGACAGAGCCAACTTCCCACCCCCATATCTCTCAAACCCGACCACATCTCCCCTTGGAACTCACAAGAACTAGGTAGCCCTAGGTGCAGGGGAGAGATCTCTCAAAGGTCTTAGGGCAAGATTCGCACGTTTGGCTGCTCAGCAGGGGATAGAACAAGAGCAGAAACAAACCTCCACGTGTTCGACGTGCACTGAGCTCGCTAGAGCACGCCCGACGCCCGCCCCCGTGTGCCCCGCGTCGCGCCAAGCTGAGCTGGCGCCGTTGCCCGCGCCCGCGCCTATAAAGCCACCAGAGACTTCGACCGTACTCCCCCGCACGCTCTCGACCTCACCGGAGCACTAGATCACCGGCGTTGCCCCGCGCACGGCGTGCCCGCGGCCACACGAATACCCGCCACCGTAGACCAGCCAGCAGAGCCTCTCCCAACCGCGTCCGACCCTCGGAGTAGACCTTGTGTGCCTCGGTGAAGCTCCCCGAGCGAGGAATCGAACTTTGCCTCGCCGGAGAAGCCAGTTCACGGTCGCCGGACTTCGCCCGGCCGCCGGCAAGCGTAGACCGAGCTCCACGGTGAGTCATTCTTCGATTCCTTGTGCGAGTCGATTACTTGACATCCCGTGAAGCTCCTCGTTCCCTTGGATTGACCTGTATCGCCGTGGTTAGGCCGGAGCACTCGCCGCCGACGAGTTCACCCACCTGCGCACGTGGACCGGCCGATTCTGGCCACCACCGCCGTCGAGCCGTACCTCGCTGTGACCGCAAGAACCTCCCAGAGCCAACCCCGCCCTTCGCCGGACCTCCCTCGCCGCCGGTAAGCCGTGCCGCCCTGTTTACTCCCGTGGGTACTATTTAAATAAGGGGAGGGACCTCGGGGAAGAAGAGATAAAGGCCAAGGGGATTTTTGAAGTGTCAGTGACTCAAAGGAATAGTGGCGCAGGGGTATAAATGAAGGGATTGTTTTAGAAAGAAACCAGGGTCCTCGATGCAAACTGGTTTTCGAGAAAACCTTTTTAATATTTCTGATTTAAATACAAACAGAACTTGAAAAATTCATATCTTCAGTTTTGTTCACCCAAATCGAGTCAAACCAATTTTGCTAGATTCTAAATAATGTAAACTACTTAGGAAAAATATAAAACCCCTAAGTGTTGCAGAAGACTTCAAAGTTTTGATTTAAATGATTATCTGGTCAAAAGCTAAATGAAATAGGGAAAATAGCTACACTATTAGACTGGGGTTAAGAAAATTCAGAGAAGTACTTAATCACTTCCTAACCTATTTAAAAATAATAAATCTCTCAGTACATCAGATTAAGGTAGAGTTTGCCATTTAAATCATTTTCAGCTTAAAGTTAAAGAAAATATAATAGGTAGTTTAAAATAAGAACCAGGGAGCACCCACATTTTTGTTAACTCCCTTATTCAGTATAGTTCACTAGAAAATTTTGTTAGACCTTTGTTTAGTACAAAAGAAATGAGATACCTTTTATTTTAGGGAAACAAGGAAAACTTAGAAAAACCCTAGAAAATAACCCTGAGTATAAAACACCCCAAACCTTGGGATAACTAATGTTTTGTTACTATAAACATAGAAAAATTATGAGTTCTGTTGTTTGACATTTTTCAAATTACAAGTTAGTTGTAAGTGTCTTTTTAGCATTAAACTTTAGAAAATCCTAACTAAATAACCACTTAGTGTCCCTCTGTGATTTTTGGCACAGAAGCATGTTATTACTTATAGATACCAGCAAAAATGACTCTTAGTATAGAACCCACCCCTAGATAAGAGTTGTAGTGCAAAGTGACCCCTTTTGCCCCAACATTTGTTATTTTTGTCCAGGGCATATTCTAATTATTCTGGACCTCAAATTTATAGGACAGACTACAGTGACCAATAGTAAACCAGTGTAATTTTTACAGAATTTTTGGAAAAATTTAAATCACTGTTGTAGTTCAAACCCACCCTAAAATCATAAATAGAAAATGAAAATGGGAATTAATAGTGGAGACTAATGTTACCCTAACCAAATCTGCAAAACCCCTTGAGTGCCTACTAAAACATTTAAGGGGCAATCCAAGTCTTAATCCATTATGCTTATCACTAGGCATAAATGTTACTAAATTCTACATATCATAGCATACATATATCTTATTCATTGCATTCGATAGATTGTAACCTCGCGGACGGAGAATACATCCTCGTGCCAGAGCAAGGAGTTGCTCAGGAGGTAGCCCCGGATCCAGCACTAGAGCCTGCCATCGAGGATCTGCCTGCCCCAGCTTTGGAAGGCAAGCCCCGGTTTTATGCATAACCAATTATATTATGCTATTTTACTACACTTAATGTTTGTATGATTGTACTGTGCACTTAAGTGTAGGAGTTGAATGAAACAATAGTTGCATGAACTCATGATTCCTTTTGAGATGGATACTAGTATGCTAGGTCGAGTAGCTGCTTTACTAATTAGGGATCTCGATAGAAGTCGAGTGATTTTTCTAGCACTCGCGCGAGGTCAGGAATTGATTGTATCCACTTGATAACAGAAAGATGATGGTCTGTGGACACGGATCCATGGGGATGTGTGGTCTACGAGATGAAATTGGAATAAGGATTAATGTGCGGATACCTGTGTCAAGCGTTTGAATGTACTAAGCACATGCCGAGAAATATGGTAAATCGGTAAGCCTAGTACCTGAGTGAACCTGCCCGCAGATTGCCCTCCTCACGCGACCTGAGACGTGGTCTCCCATTTCGGTTATGGTGGGTACAAGTGCGGTCACTGCATGACGGCAGTCGGGGTCAGTGAGGCATTGTACGCCAAGGCGGTGAGCCCCTTTCTGTTGCCAGGGAATCGATGGGAACGGTTGATGTGTGTGGGGACGGAGTGCCTCGCCACGTCGTGTGTTTAGGTTTACCTTGCAAGGATAAAAACTCGATTCGAATCGTCTGCTTCTCGCAGCTAATGAGACTGCTTGATCCATTGTACTGCATTGAATAACAAGTGGAAATGCAATGATTTGGCAAAAGATGTTGATTGCTAAAATGCTTGATACCATGAATGAGTAGATAGTACACATTTAGTCTTAAGAGAGTCACACTAAAACTTGAAAAAGCTAAAACTTGATTTTTAGACCCAGCTAGTGCTTTTGGCAACCAAACCCCTCAGTCAAACAACTGCATGTCTAGAGGTAGAGGAGTAGACTCCTCACACCGGGTAAGTCTAGCTGAGTATTAGTATACTCAGCCTTGCTTGTGGCATAATTTTATAGGTTCTCTGGAGGACATGGTTGCTGGAGTGACTTGGCCGTCCATCTTACCATCGGGTTGGACAGTCGAGTGGGACCCTACATCGGCTGAGGAGGAGCGCGAGGAGTGATGGGACAGGCTTCCCCATCTCTCCATTTATCGTTAGTTTATTTTCGCTGCATTCCGAACAATGAGTACTACTTTTGCTAAAACTCCGATGATGATGTAATAAAATTTAATACTCACTCAATGTATGATTTTATGCTTTATTGTATTTGCTCTGTGCCTCACCATCGAGTGAGTATGTGGTACTTGATCCTGTTAGTGGCCGCGTCGAACTAGATCCGAGGGAGTGACGTGTTATTCCCATTTAAGTGTGGTCTAGCCTGTAAGGCGGGACTTAGGCACTTAAGTCAGAATAATTCGGGCGGTTCTGCCACAGCTGGTATCGGAGCTCATACCACCACAGAGGAATCGATAAACTGTAAATACCATCCTTTTCAAAAGTAAAACTTGATAGCAACAAATGTTGGATAGATCGTCAGGACGATAAGAATAGACCTAGGCCGTGAAGCCTTAGGATAATAGAAGGGGTAGCTAGGTGGCTATTTCAGTAAGCCTTACCGGCTACTATAAAGGATGGGGGTTTTCCCTAATCCCTCTAAATTGAAATGAGGTCGTCTAGGACGAGCATGCATGCATCCTTACTTAAACTACTTGATAATTGGGTAAGAACTTTAATACACAATAATGACAGATTAAGTACACCCAGTGCCATTGTCGTAGTTATAGAGAGGCCGAGTTGTGATCCCTTTTTATTTTATAGTTCTTTTTCTTTTTACTTACGCTTAACCATACACAGATGACTTCTCACGGATTCTCGGACAAAGGGAATGCACAGTCCCACACAGACAGACTTGCACGAGAGGGTTTCCCCCGTATCTTGTGGGAGGTACTTCAGGGAGCTGGTTACACGATGCCTTCCCAGTACGCGGTGCAGCTGTTTGAGAAGCACCGAGTGCCCTGCTGTAGGGTGAGGATGACCCTAGAGCCTCATCCCTTACAGCCAGGCTGGCGTTCGTTGGATTCCGAGTCTTTTGGATACAGGGCTGAGGATACTAGGGCTGGAAAAAAAGCTCGAGCTCGACGAGCTGGCTCGGACTCGCAACAGCTCGGCTCGGCTCGGATCGGCTCGACGCTCAGAACGAGCCCGAGCCGAGCCTGTTTTTGTGGCTCGTGAAAAGAGCGAGCCAGCTCGGCTCGGTGCAGCTCGCGAGCTGGCTCATGGCTCGACCCAACAACAATTTGTTACATAAAATCTTAATTAGCATATAATATTAGTACCGAGTAGACAATAATTTATGTTATTTGAGATTACTATACAAAAATAATATATTTTCTATATTATATTAGTGTTATATCTATTTTACTAATTTAAAATATGTTATTTAAAATATTTTTAAGATTTTATATTATAATTTAGAGAGCAGATTTTTATTTATGGCTAGGCTCGTTGGCTCGGCGAGCCGGCTCGCGAGCCCGGAACGAGTCGAGCCGAGCCGCTTTTCCGAGCTCGCCAGATGGGCGAGCCGGAGCGAGCTGAGCCGAGCCGAGCTCGGCTCGGCTCGTTTCCACCCCTAGAGGATACTATCGAGGCGATTGCTCTTCACGGACTGACCACCTTCTGTGGTTTCCACCCCTTGGAGCTGTCCACTCACCCCATTGGTTTGTTCTCCATGGAGAAGGAGGATGACTCAATGTGGAAGGACCGAGTGGAGCATGCCAAGGATATATGGGCTATCTACCCAGGTCAGACTGCTCACTTGACGGTGCGGTGCATGAATGCCCTGTATCGTCTGCAAGTGATGCGAGGAGAGGCAATGTCTCATCTGGTGGCATTGTTGGAGGCTACCAAGATCACCTTGGATAACAGAGAGGAACTTGTGGTAGACTTGTCCACTGAGATGGTGGAAAAAGACATACAAGTGGAACAGATGTCAAATGAGATCCAAGAGCTTGAGGAGTTAGTGGGAACCAGGGAGAACACCATCGAGGTTCTCGAGGATCAGCTAATCAACACTCAGCAGCAGCTTGCGGAGGCTAACCAGCATCTGGATATGCACCACCAGGAGATCCAGGACATGGAGGCCAACGAGGATGTCGACATCGAGGGAGGAGAGGAGCCGGAGCCTGCCTCCAGCTTGGACACTGCTGGCTCAGGGAGACCACCTTCCCCCGAGTCGAGTGTTGCCTCGTTTGCTCACTAGGTCACAGAGATAGAGTTAGAAGTCTATGGTGGTAGAACTCCTCGAGGCTAGCTTAGCTTTTGCACCCCTAGGGTACTAGGCTAGTTAGAGTTGAGTCTTTTGAGTTACTGATGTAATCGCAACAAACTCTTTTGAAAGATGGAGGATGAATGATGTCGGCTTTAAATTGATGAAGAAAGGCTTTATGTCATTTTTATGAATTATGCAAGAAAGTAGTAGTTTTGTCCTTGCAAATCTTTCACCGTGTATGAACTCTGACATCAACAATGTGATATGGTGAACCTCCTTGATTTTTCAGATGGCAGGAAGAGCGCGTCGTGGACAGAATGAACGCATTCCTCCACCACCGCCATCGCCTCCTACTCTTCAAGAGCTGATGGCTCAGTAGAACGAGATCTTGCGACAGTTGGCTCAGCGTCAGCCACCACCTCAGCATTATGGTGGTGGTGATCATCAGCGTCACCCCACAGCAGCCACTTATCAGGAGTTTCTCGGCACACAGTCACCTTTGTTTACTCGGGCAGAGGATCCACTTGATGCGGATGTATGGCTGAGGGTAGTGGAATCCAAATTCCCACTACTCAATGGAGTTTGTTCAGAGGTGACTAAGGTCAGGTTCGCCACCCAGCAGCTTCGCGGACCCGCGCGGACATGGTGGGACCACTTCCTTGCTATGCAGCGAGTTGACCATGAGGTGGAATGGAGAGAGTTCAAGGCAGCTTTCAGGGGGCATCATATACCAGCAGGCATTATGGACCGCAAGCTCAATGAGTTTCTGGCACTCACTCAGGGGAACCGGATAGTGTTATAGTACGCTCAGGCCTTCAATGACCTGTGCCAGTATGCCGGATATCATGCAGACACTGATGAGAAGAAAAGGGACAGATTCATGAGGGGGCTCGGCACTAAGCTCCGCGACCATCTCAACACAGTCAGGGCCAACAGCTATAATGAGTTAGTCAACATGGCCATTTCTCAGGAGGACTGTATCACAGCCTGTCAGGCAGAAAAGAAGTGGAAGACCCCTGTGGCAGGACCTTTAGCTCAGCCACAGCGCTTCAGGATCGTATCTGACACTCAGAACAGAGGACCTCAGCAACAGCAGGGACAGTGGGTGATCCGACCGCAGCAGCAGCAGCAGGCACCCAATCGCACTCAGCCCCAAGTTCAGAGAAACAATAATCAGCCACAGCAGCAGCAGTACCGTCAGGCCAATGACAACAGGTGTTTCACTTGTGGTAACACCGGACATTATGCTAAGAATTGTCCAAGAAACCAGCAGAGGCAGGGACAGAATGCCAACCAGAACCAAGGCAAGAGGCAGAAGGTGCAAGTGAGGCAAGGCAGGCTGAACTTCACCACCATGGCTGACATTCCGGAGGGAGCACCCGTTATGACTGGTATCTTTTCAGTTTTGAATTATCCTGCAATTATTCTTTTTGATTTTGGTGCATCACATAGTTTTATCAGTACCAAATTTAGTGCCAAGTGCCAGTTGCCTTTTCACCACACCAATGGGGGAATTACGATTTCGACACCAGGAGGCAGGGTTGCCACCTACCAAATCAACAGGCAGGTGCCTATAAAACTTGGCAGTCTTGTGATTAGAACCACCCTTCTCATCTTAGGGTTGGATAGTGTGGACATTATATTGGGAACTGATTGGTTATCTAGGCATCAGGCAGTACTAGATATTGCAGCAAGGGCCATTGAGATTCACTCCCCTACTTGTGGCGAGACTACGTTATATTTGCCCGATCAGGGTTGTACCCGCTCCTGTGCATTCACCATGATAGAATCACCGGTTGAGAGAATCCCTGTAGTATGTGACTACCCAGATGTTTTTCCTGATGAATTGCCAGGGATGCCACCCGACAGAGACATAGAGTTCGCAATTGAATTGCAACCCGAAACTGCACCTATATCCAAGAGACCCTATAGGATGCCTCCAGCAGAACTGGCAGAATTTAAAAAGCAACTACAAGAGTTGTTGGACAAGGGATTCTTTCGCCCAAGTACTTCACCATGGGGATGTCCCGCCTTATTTGTGAAGAAGAAGGATGAGAGTGTGATATTGTGTGTCGATTACCGCCCTCTCAATGCGGTGACCATCAAGAACAAATACCCACTGCTTCGCATTGATGTATTGTTTGATCAGTTGGTGGGAGCAAGAGTATTCTCCAAGATAGACCTTCTCTCTGGCTATCATCAGATTAAGATCAGGGCCAGTGATATTCCCAAGACGACTTTCTCTACTAGATATGGGCTTTACGAGTATTTAGTGATGTCTTTTGGGCTGACCAATGCCCCGGCTTATTTCATGTATTTGATGAACTCAGTATTCATGCCAGAGCTGGACAAGTTTGTAGTGGTCTTCATTTATGACATTCTGGTTTATTCCAAGAATGAAACCGAGCACACTAAACATTTGCATACCGTACTTCAGAGACTGCGCGACCATCAGTTGTATGCTAAATTGTCCAAATGTGAATTCTGGTTGAAGGAGATAAAATTTCTGGGCCACACCATCTCTCAGGATGGGGTATCAGTTGATCCTGAGAAGGTACAAGAAGTAATGGATTGGAAACCTCCTACCACAGTACGACAGATTCGGAGCTTTCTGGGATTGGCGGGGTATTATTGGCGATTTATTCTGGATTTCTCTAGGATTGCCAAGCCAATGACTGAATTGTTAAAGAAGGGAGTCAAGTATGAATGGAGCCAGAAATGTGAGGATGCCTTTAATGCACTAAGGCAACATTTGACAATAGCACTCGTGCTAGCTCAACCTGACAACACCAAACCCTTTGAGGTTTATTGTTGCTTCCAGTACTGGATTGGGATGTGTCTTGATGCAAGACAACAGAGTCATTGCTTATGCCTCCCGAGCACTCAGACCCCATGAGCAAAACTACCCCACACATGATCTGGAGTTAGCAGCCGTGGTTCATGCTCTCAAGATTTGGAGACATTACTTGATGGGAGCTCATTGTAATATTTACACTGATCATAAGAGTCTCAAATATATCATCACCCAGGCTGATCTTAATATGAAGCAGAGGAGATGGTTAGAGCTAATCAAGGACTATGATTTGGAGGTGCATTACCATCCTGGCAAAGCCAATGTTGTGGCAGATGCCTTAAGTAGGAAGGCTCAGTGCAATTGTATGAATATGGATGCAAGAATCACCACCCTATGTGATGAGTTGTGCAAACTGAACCTAGAAGTCATTTCCTCTGGTGCCTTGAGTTATATTTCAATGGAGCCCACCCTACACGAGCAAATAGCCATGGCACAGATTGGTGACAAGGGAGTCCAAGTCATTAAGGAAATGGTCGAACAGAAGGTGAGTAAATACAAATGCTTCCGTCAGGACAGCAAAGGGATTCTATGGTTTGGAGACCGATTGGTTGTTCCCAAGAACCCCGAGCTCAGAAAGAAGATATTGGATGAAGCTCACCTTTCCAAATTCTCCATGCACCCCGGCAGTAACAAGATGTATCATGACCTCAGATCTTTGTACTGGTGGACCAGAATGAAGAGGGAAATTGCTAAGTATGTATCTGAATGCGACACTTGCCAGAGAGTCAAGGCCAGCCATCTGAAGGTAGTAGGCTCCTTACAGCCCCTTCTCATACCATCTTGGAAATGGGAGGATATTTGCATGGATTTTATCGTGGGATTGCCCAATACCTCCCGACACCATGATTCTATTTGGGTCATCGTGGATAGGTTGACCAAGACTGCTCATTTCCTGCCAGTACATACCACCCACAAGACAGAGAAGTATGCAGAAATCTATATTGATCAAATAGTGCGTTTGCATGGAATTCCAAAGACCATTGTGTCTGACAGGGGAGCACTGTTTGTGGCACGCTTTTGGGAGCAACTCCAAGAATTACTTGGGACCCGTGCAATAAGAAGCTCAGCATACCATCCGCAGACAGATGGTCAGACAGAAAGAGTGAATCAAATCCTCGAAGACATGTTGCGAGCCTGTGTGCTACACTATGGTAAAAATTGGGACAAGTGCCTTTCCTTGGCAGAATTTTCTTATAATAACAGCTACCAGTCCAGTCTGCAGATGGCACCTTTTGAGGCCTTGTATGGGAGAAGGTGTAGGACACCGCTAAATTGGTCACAAGCTGGAGAGAGAGAAATTTTTGGGCCTGACTTAGTACTTGAAGCAGAGGAGAAGGTCAGAGTCATTAAGAAGAACCTAGAAGCTGCTCAGGCCCGGCAGAAGAGATATCATGACAAGAGGAGGAAGCCTCTACAGTTTGAAGTGGGAGATCATGTTTATCTTAAGGTGTCACCCACCAAAGGTGTTCAGAGATTTGGAATCAAGGGCAAGTTAGCTCCTCGCTACATTGGACCCTATGAGATCAAAGCAAATTGTGGACCCGTAGCATATCAATTGGAGTTGCCACCCCACATGTCAGCAGTTCATGATGTGTTCCATGTATCTCAGCTAAGGAAGTGTGTCCGCTTACCCACTGAAGTAAAACCTGAACCAGAAATTGAGATAGAACCAGACTTGTCTTATCAAGAGCACCCCGTCAAGGTATTGGATCAAAAGGAGAGATCAACACGGGCAAAGTCGATCAGAATGTATAAGGTTCAGAGGAGTCACCATTCAGTAGAAGAAGCTACGTGGGAGACTGAGGATTTTCTACGTTCTCGCTTCCCCGACTTTCTGTCTAAAGGAGTCGGTACGTAATCCAAAACCCCACCCCCACCTGCCCTTTGAATCTAAATATAAGAAAAACTTAGATGTTAAAGGTATTGTAAGCTTTGAAAATGACTCTAAAAGGACTTCCTTCTGAAGTCACAAAGAGAATGACATTCGAAGAGCAGTTAACTAGAGAAACTTGGATAAAGGAAGGAGCAACACACCAGCACACCTTCATGGCACCCCTCCAAAGGACTCTACCAAAAATCTCGGGACGAGATTCCTTTAAGGGCAGAGGGTTGTAACACCCCAGGTGTTACTTAGGGTTTTCACTCAAGACTACACAAGTAAAGCCCATCATCACATGTGACTTAAATTGAATAAAGGACACCCAACTTGGAAATCAAGATCCTAAGTAAGTGCAACCCATCTTAGAAGTCATGCCTTGGCTTTATCATGCACATATAGTGGGGAGAATTGCCCAAACCCTAATTCAAACCCCTTTGGACAATTGGAGCCCTAGAAGTGAGTATGGCCAAAAGGTATGAAAACCACATGATCATGACTTGGGCCAATTATAAAAGTTGTAGTACACTTAGTACCCTACAAAAAATAGTAAGAAAGTGACCCCAAAAAGGTTTCAGAAAAACCCCAAAAGGTTCACCAAAGGGAAAAGCCTAAGAGAAAAATCAGAATTTTTCTAAGTCCAAAACCAACCCTCTTCCAAAGATCAAACATGTTCACCCTTTTTCAAACTTCAAAACCACTTGGCCCAATTGACAAAGTGGCGCCTAAAGACCTCTAGAACACCCTGGAAAAGTTTGAACCCAACCCTAAGTCGTTTGACATGACTTGGCACGGTTTTGTCTCGGTGTGGACAGCTAGGACAGAGCCAACTTCCCACCCCCATATCTCTCAAACCGACCACATCTCCCCTTGGAACTCACATGAACTAGGTAGCCCTAGGTGCAGGGGAGAGATCTCTCAAAGGTCTTAGGGCAAGATTCACACGTTTGGCTGCTCAGCAGGGGATAGAACAAGAGCAGAAACAAACCTCCACGTGTTTGACGTGCACTGAGCTCGCCAGAGCACGCCCGACGCCCGCCCCCGCGTGCCCCGCGTCGCGCCAAGCCGAGTCGGCGCCGTTGCCTGCGCCTGCGCCTATAAAGCCACCAGAGACTTCGACCGTACTCCCCCGCATGCTCTCGACCTCATCGGAGCACTAGATCACCGGCGTTGCCCCGCGCACGGCGTGCCCGCGGCCACCCGAATACCCGCCACCATAGACCGGCCAGCAGAGCCTCTCCCAACTGCGTCGGACCCTCGGAGTAGACCTTGCGTGCCTCAGTGAAGCTCCCCGAGCGAGGAATCGAACTTTGACTCGCCGGAGAAGCCAGTTCACGGTCACCGGACTTCGCCCAACCGTCGGCAAGCGTAGACCGAGCTCCACGGTGAGTCATTCTCCGATTCCTTGTGCAAGTCGATTACTTGACATCCCGTGAAGCTCCTCATGCCCTTGGATTGACCTGTATCGCCATGGTAAGGCCGAAGCACTCGCCGCCGACGAGTTCACCCGCCTGCGCACGTGGACCGGCCGATTCCGGCCACCACCGCCGTCGAGCCGTACCTCGCTGTGACCGCAAGAACCTCCCGGAGCCAACCCCGCCCTTCGCCGCACCTCCCTCGCCGCCGGTAAGCCGTGCCGCCCTGTTTACTCCCGTGGGTACTATTTAAATAGGGGGAGGGACCTCGGGGAAGAAGAGATAAAGGCCAAGGGGATTTTTGAAGTGTCAGTGACTCAAAGGAATAGTGGCGCAGGGGTATAAATGAAGGGATTGTTTTAGAAAGAAACCAGGGTCCTCGATGCAAACTAGTTTTCCAGAAAACCTTTTTAATATTTCTGATTTAAATACAAACAGAACTTGAAAAATTCATAACTTCAGTTTTGTTCACCCAAATTGAGTCAAACCAATTTTTCCAAATTCTAAATATTGTAAACTACTTAGGAAAAAATATAAAACCCCTAAGTGTTGCAGAAGACTTCAAAGTTTTGATTTAAATGATTATCTGGTCAAAAGCTAAATGAAATAAGGAAAAATAGCTACACTATTAGACTGGGGTTAAGAAAATTCAGAGAAGTACTTAATCACTTCCTAACCTGTTTAAAAATAATAAACCCCTTAGTACACCAGATTAAGGTAGAGTTTGCCATTTAAATCATTTTCAGCTTAAAGTTAAAGAAAATAAAATAGGTAGTTTAAAATAAGAACCAGGGAGCACCCACATTTTTGTTAACTCTCTTATTTAGTATAGTTCACTAGAAAATTTTGTTAGACCTTTGTTTAGTACAAAAGAAATGAGATACCTTTTATTTTAGCGAAACAAGGAAAACTTAGAAAAACCCTAGAAAAATAACCCTGAGGAGAAAACACCCCAAACCTTGGGATAACTAAAGTTTTGTTATTATAAACATAGAAAAATTATGAGTTCCATTGTTTGAATTTTTTTCAAATAACAAGTTAGTTGTAAGTGTCTTTTTAGCATTAAACTTTAGAAAATCCTAACTAAATAACCACTAAGTAGCCCTCTGTGATTTTTGGCACAGAAGCATGTTATTACCTATAGATACCAGAAAAAATGACTCTTAGTACATAACCCACCCCTAGATAAGAGTTGTAGTGCAAAGTGACCCCTTTTGCCCCAACATTTGTTATTTTTGTCGAGGGCATATTCTAATTATTATAGACCTCAAATTGATAGGACATACTACAGTGACCAATAGTAAACCACTATAATTTTTACATAATTTTTGGAAAATTTTAAATCACTGTTGTAGTTAGGGATGAAAACGGTCGGAAACGGTATTTATTCGGTAATCAGTTTTTTAGTCATTTTTCTTTAATTGCGAATAAATAGTGAAAGTCGCCTAGAGGGGGGCGTGAATAGGGCGAATCTGAAATTTACAAACTTAATCACAACTACAAGCCGGGTTAGCGTTAGAAATATAAACGAGTCCGAGAGAGAGTACAAAACAAATCGCAAGCGAATAAAGAGTGTGACACGCGGATTTGTTTTACCGAGGTTCGGTTCTCGCAAACCTACTCCCCGTTGAGGTGGTCACAAAGACCGGGTCTCTTTCAACCCTTTCCCTCTCTCAAACGATCCCTCGGACCGAGTGAGCTTCTTCTTCTCAATCAAACGGGAACAAAACTTCCCCGCAAGGACCACCACACAATTGGTGTCTCTTGCCTCGGTTACAATTGAGTTGTTCGCAAGAAAGAATGAAAGAAAGAAGCAATCCAAGCGCAAGAGCTCAAAAGAACACAACAAATCTCTCTCACTAATCACTAAAGTGTTGTGTGGAATTGGGAGATGATTTGATCACTTGGATGTGTCTAGAATTGAATGCTAGAGCTCTTGTAAGTAGTTGAAGTGGGAAAACTTGGATGACTTGAATGTGGGGGTGGTTGGGGTATTTATAGCCCCAACCACCAAACTAGTCGTTTGGCGGAGGCTGCTGTCGCATGGCGCACCGGACAGTCCGGTGCGCCAGCCACATCACCAGGCCGTTGGGTTCCGACCGTTGGAGCTCTGACTTGTGGGCCCGCCTGGCTGTCCGGTGGTGCACCGGACAAGTCCTGTAGACTGTCCGGTGTGCCACCCACGCGTGCTCTGTCCTCTGCGCGCGCTGGCGCGCATTTAATGCGTTGCAGTCGATAGTTGTGCGCGAAGTAGCCGTTGCTTCGCTGGCTCACCGGACAGTGCGGTGTGCACCGGACATGTCCGGTGAATTATAGCGGAGCGGAAATCCGAAGCTGGCGAGTTCAGAGTCGCTCTCCCTTGGGGCACCGGACACTGTCCGGTGTAGCACCGGACAGTCCGGTGAATTATAGTGAAGCGCCTCTGAGAATTCCTGAAGATGAAGAGTTTATCCTGGAGTCCCCTGGTGCACCGGACAGTCCGGTGCGCCAGACCAGGGCAGCCTTCGGTTATCCCTTGCTCTCTTTGTTTGAACCCATTCTTGGTCTTTTTATTGGCTTAGTGTGAACCTTTGGCACCTGTAGAACTTATGGACTAGAGCAAACTAGTTAGTTCAATTATTTGTGTTGGGCAATTCAACCACCAAAATCAATTAGGAAATAGGTGTAAGCCTAATTCCCTTTCAATCTCCCCCTTTTTGGTGATTGATGCCAACACAAACCAAAGCAAGTATAGAAGTGCATAATTGAACTAGTTTGCATAATTGTAAGTGCAAAGGTTACTTAGAATTGAGCCAATATAAATACTTATAAGATACGCATGGATTGATTCTTTAATTTTAACATTTTGGACCACGGTTGCACCACATGTTTTGTTTTTGCAAATTCTTTTGTAAATCCTTTTCAAAGTCCTTTTGCAAATAGTCAAAGGTAAATGAATAAGATTTTGCGAAGCATTTTCAAGATTTGAAATTCTCTCCCCATGTTTCAAATGCTTTTCCTTTGACTAAACAAAACTCCCCCTCAATGAAATTCTCCTCTTAGTGTTCAATAGGGTTTTAAGATACGATTTTGAAAATACTACTTTCTCCCCCTTTTGAACACAATAAGATACCAATTTGAAATTTACCAATTGAAAATCATTAGTTTTTAAAATTAGGTGGTGGTGCGGTCCTTTTGGTTTGGGCTAACACTTTCTCCCCCTTTGGCATGAATCGCCAAAAACGGATACTTTGAGTGAAATATAAGCCCTTTTTCTAACTACTTTCTCCCTTTTGGCAAATAACACATGAGTGAAGATTATACCAAAGACGGAGAGTTGCTTGGAGCGACGGTGAAGGATGAGTTACGGAGTGGAAGCCTTTGTCTTCGCCGAAGACTCCAATTCCCTTTCAATACACCTATGACTTGGTTTGAAATTCACTTGAAAACACATTAGTCATAGCATATATAAAAGAGATATGGTCAAAGGTATACTTATGAGCTATATGTGCAAGACGTCAAAAGAAATTCCTAGAATCAAGAATATTTAGCTCATGCCTAAGTTTGTTAAAGGTTTGTTCATCAAGTGGCTTGGTAAAGATATCGGCTAATTGTTCCTTAGTGTTAATATATGCAATCTCGATATCTCCCTTTTGTTGGTGATCCCTTAAGAAGTGATACCGAATGGCTATGTGTTTAGTGCGGCTATGTTCAACGGGATTATCCGGCATGCGGATTGCACTCTCATTATCACATAGAAGAGGAACTTTGGTTAATTTGTAACCATAGTCCCTAAGGGTTTGCCTCATCCAAAGTAGTTGCGCGCAACAATGGCCTGCGGCAATGTACTCGGCTTCGGCGGTAGAAAGAGCTATGGAATTTTGCTTCTTTGAAGCCCAAGACACCAAGGATCTTCCCAAGAACTGGCAAGTCCCCGATGTGCTCTTTCTATTAATTTTACACCCCGCCCAATCGGCATCCGAATAACCAATCAAATCAAATGTGGATCCCCTAGGATACCAAAGCCCAAACTTAGGAGTATAAACTAAATATCTCAAGATCTTGCACACATGCATACGGAAAGCATAATATCCGGTCGAGATGCACATAAATAGAGTAAAGAGCCTATCATCGACCGGTATACCTTTTGATCGACGGATTTACCTTCCGTGTCGAGATCGAGATGCCCATTGGTTCCCATGGGAGTCTTGATGGGCTTGCCATCCTTCATCCCAAACTTGGTTAGAATGTCTTGAATATACTTCGTTTGGCTAATGAAGGTGCCCTCTTGGAGTTGCTTTACTTGAAATCCTAAGAAATACTTCAACTCCCCCATCATAGACATCTCGAATTTTTGTGTCATGATCCTACTAAACTCTTCAAATGTAGATTCGTTAGTAGACCCAAATATAATATCATCAACATAAATTTGGCATACAAACAAATCATTTTCAAGTGTTTTGGTAATGAGTGTAGGATCGGCCTTTCCGACTTTGAATCCATTAGTGATAAGGAAATTTCTAAGGCATTCATACCATGCTCTTGGGGCTTGCTTGAGCCCATAAAGCGCCTTAGAGAGTTTATAAACATGGTTAGGGTACTCACTATCTTCAAAGCCGGGAGGTTGCTCAACATAGACCTCTTCCTTGATTGGTCCATTGAGGAAGGCACTCTTCATGTCCATTTGATAAAGCTTGAAGCCATGGTAAGTAGCATAGGCCAATAATATACGAATTGACTCAAGCCTAGCTACGGGTGCATACGTTTCACCGAAATCCAAACCTTCGACTTGGGAGTATCCTTTGGCCACAAGTCGGGCTTTGTTCCTTGTCACCACACCATGCTCATCTTGCTTGTTGCGGAAAACCCACTTGGTTCCTACAACATTTTGATTAGGACGTGGAACTAAATGCCATACCTCATTTCTCGTGAAGTTGTTGAGCTCCTCTTGCATCGCCACCACCCAATCCGAATCTTGAAGTGCTTCCTCTACCCTATGTGGCTCAATAGAGGAAACAAAAGAGTAATGTTCACAAAAATGTGCAACACGAGATCTAGTGGTTACCCCCTTATGGATGTCGCCGAGGATGGTGTCGACGGGGTGATCTCGTTGGATTGCTTGGTGGACTCTTGGGTGTGGCGGCCTTGGTTCTTCATCCTCCTTATCTTGATCGTTTGCATCTCCCCCTTGATCATTGTCGTCATCTTGAGGTGGCTCATTTTGTTGATCTTGTCCTTCATTAACTTGAGTCTCATCCTCATTTTGAGTTGGTGGAGATGCTTGCGTGGAGGAGGATGGTTGATCTTGTGCATTTGGAGGCTCTTCGGATTCCTTAGGACACACATCCCCAATGGACATGTTCCTTAACGCGATGCATGGAGCCTCTTCATCACCCATCTCATCAAGATCAACTTACTCTACTTGAGAGCCGTTAGTCTCATCAAACACAACGTCACAAGAAACTTCAACTTGTCCAGAGGACTTGTTAAAGACTCTGTATGCCCTTGTGTTTGAATCATATCCTAGTAAAAAGCCTTCTACAGTCTTAGGAGCAAATTTAGATTTTCTACCTCTTTTAACAAGTATAAAGCATTTGCTACCAAAGACTCTAAAATATGAAATATTGGGCTTTTTACCGGTTAGGAGTTCGTATGATGTCTTCTTGAGGATTCGGTGTAGATACAACCGGTTGATGGCGTAACAGGCGGTGTTTACCGCCTCGGCCCAAAACCGATCCGAAGTCTTGTACTCATCAAGCATGGTTCTTGACATGTCCAATAGAGTTCTATTCTTCCTCTCCACTACACCATTTTGTTGTGGCGTGTAGGGAGAAGAGAACTCATGCTTGATGCCCTCCTCCTCAAGGAAGCCTTCAATTTGAGAGTTCTTAAACTCCGTCCCGTTGTCGCTTCTAATCTTTTTGATCCTTAAGCCGAACTCATTTTGAGTCCGTCTTAAGAATCCCTTTAAGGTCTCTTGGGTATGAGATTTTTCCTGCAAAAAGAATACCCAAGTGAAGCGAGAATAATCATCCACAATAACTAGACAGTACTTACTCCTGCCGATGCTTATGTAAGCTATCGGGCTGAATAGGTCTATGTGTAGGAGTTCTAGTGGCCTGTCAGTCGTCATGATGTTCTTATGTGGATGATGGGCACCAACTTGCTTTCCTGCTTGGCATGCGCTACAAATCCTGTCTTTCTCAAAGTGAACATTTGTTAATCCTAAAATGTGTTCTCCCTTTAGAAGCTTATGAAGATTCTTCATCCCAACATGGGCTAGTCGGCGGTGCCAGAGCCAACCCATGTTAGTCTTAGCAATTAAACAAGTGTCGAGTTCAGCTCTATCAAAATCTACCAAGTATAGCTGACCCTCTAACACTCCCTTAAATGCTATTGAATCATCACTTCTTCTAAAGACAGTGACACCTATATCAGTAAATAGACAGTTGTAGCCCATTTGACATAATTGAGAAATGGAAAGCAAATTGTAGTCTAAGGAATCTACAAGAAAAACATTGGAAATTGAATGGTCAGGAGATATAGCAATTTTACCCAATCCTTTGACCAAACCTTGGTTTCCATCCCCGAATGTGATAGCTCGTTAGGGATCTTGGTTTTTCTCATAGGAGGAGAACATCTTCTTCTCCCCTGTCATGTGGTTTGTGCATCCGCTATCGATGATCCAACTTGAGCCCCCGGATGCATAAACCTACAAAACAATTTTAGTTCTTGACTTTAGGTACCCAAATGGTTTTGGGTCCTTTGGCATTAGACACAAGAACTTTGGGTACCCAAACACAAGTCTTTGACCCCTTGTGCTTGCCCCCAACATACTTGGCAACTACCTTGCCGGATTTGTTAGTTAAAACATAGGATGCATCAAAAGTTTTAAAGGAAATGTCATGATCATTTGATGCACTAGGAGTTTTCCTTTTAGGCAACTTAGCACGGGTTGGTTGCCTAGAACTAGATGTCTCACCCTTATACATAAAAGCATGGTTAGGGCCAGAGTGAGACTTCCTAAAATGAATTCTCCTCATTTTGCTTTCAGGATAACCGGCAGGGTACAAAATGTAACCCTCGTTATCCTGAGGCATGGGAGCCTTGCCCTTAACAAAGTTAGACAATCTTTTAGGAAGGGCCTTAAGTTTGACATTGTCCCCTTTTTGGAAGCCAATGCCATCCTTGATGCCAGGGCGTCTCCCACTATAAAGCATACTACGAGCAAATTTAAATTTTTCATTTTCAAGTTCATGCTCGGCAATTTTAGCATCTAATTTTGCTATATGATCATTTTGTTGCTTAATTAATACCATATGATCATGAATAGCATCAATATCAACATCTCTACATCTAGTGCAAATAGTGACATGCTCAGTGGTAGATGTAGAGGGTTTCCAAGAATTAAGTTCAACAATCTTAGCACGCAATATATCATTTTTATCTCTAAGATCAGAAATTGTAACATTGCAAACATCTAGTTCTTTAGCCTTAGAAAGCAATTTGTCATTCTTAGATCTAAGGCTAGCAAGAGAAATGTTTAATTCTTCAATCTTAGCAAGCAAATCATTATTATCATTTCTAAGATTGGGAATTGAAACATTACAAACATTTGAATCAACCTTAGCTAATAAATTAGCATTCTCATTTCTAAGGTTGTCTATAGTCTCATGGCAAGTGCTTAGCTCACTAGATAGTTTTTCACATTTTTCTACTTCTAGAGCGTAAGCATTTTTAACCTTAACATGCTTTTTGTTTTCTTTAATAAGGAAGTCCTCTTTGGTGTCCAAGAGATCATCGTTCTCATGAATAGCACTAATCAATTCATTTAATTTTTCTTTTTGTTGCATGTTTAGGTTGGCAAAAAGAATGCGCAAGCTATCCTCCTCATTGCTAGCATTATCCTCATCACTAGAGGTTTCATATTTAGTGGAGGATCTTGATTTTACCTTCTTCTTTTTGCCATCCTTTGCCATGAGGCACTTGTGGCCGACGTTGGGGAAGAGAAGTCCCTTGGTGACGGCGATGTTTGTGGCGTCCTCGTCGGAGGAGGAGTCGGTGGAGCTCTCATCGGAGTCCCACTCCCGGCAAACATGGGCATCGCCGCCCTTCTTCTTGTAGTATCTCTTCTTCTCCTTTCTTCTCCCCTTCTTGTCGTCGTCCCTATCACTGTCACTAGAAATAGGACATTTTGCTATAAAGTGACCGGGCTTACCACATTTGTACCGCACCTTCTTGGAGCGGGGTTTGTAATCTTTCCCCCTCCTTTGTTTGAGGATTTGGCGGAAGCTCTTGATGATGAGCGCCATTTCCTCATTGTCGAGCTTTGAGGCGTCGATTGGTTGTCTACTTGATGTAGACTCCTCCTTCTTTTCCTCCGTCGCTTTGAATGCGATCGGTTGTGCTTCGGACGTGGAGGGGCCGTCAAACTCGTTGATCTTATTTGAGCCTTTGATCATCAATTCAAAGCTCACAAAATTCCCGATTACTTCCTCGGGAGTCATTAGTGTATATCTAGGATTGCCACAAATTAATTGAACTTGAGTAGGGTTAAGGAAAACAAGTGATCTTAAAATAAACTTAACCATTTCGTGGTCATCCCATTTCTTGCTCCCGAGGTTGCGCACTTGGTTCACCAAGGTTTTGAGCCGGTTATACATGTCTTGTGGCTCCTATCCTTGGCGAAGTCGGAAGCGACCGAGCTCCCCCTCTATCGTTTCCCGCTTGGTGATTTTGGTCACCTCGTCTCCTTCGTGCGCGGTCTTTAGCGTGTCCCAAATCTCCTTAGCGTTTTTCAACCCTTGCACCTTATTGTACTCCTCTCGACTTAGAGAGGCGAGGAGTATAGTTGAGGCTTGAGAGTTGAAGTGTTGGATTTGGGCCACTTCATCCTCATCAAAATCCTCATCCCCTACGGATGGTACCTGTACACCAAACTCAACAACATTCCATATACTTTTGTGGAGTGAGGTTAGGTGAAATTTCATCAAATCACTCCACCTAGCGTAATCTTCACCGTCAAAGGTTGGCGGTTTGCCTAATGGAACGGAAAGTAATGGAGTATGTTTAGAAATGCGAGGGTAGCGTAGGGGGATCTTACTAAACTTCTTGCGCTCGTGGCGCTTAGAAGTAATGGATGGCGCGTCGGAGCCGGAGGTGGAAGGTGATGAAGTGTCGGTCTCGTAGTAGACCACATTCCTCATCTTCTTTTTCTTGTCCCCACTCCGATGCGACTTGTGGGAAGAGGATTTCTTCTCCTTCCCCTTCCCCTTGTTGCGGGACTCTTCTGATGAAGCTTTCCCGTGGCTTGTAGTGGGCTTGTCGCCGGTCTCCATCTCCTTCTTGGCGTGATCTCCCGACATTACTTCGAGCGGTTAGGCTCTAATGAAGCACCGGGCTTTGATACCAATTGAAAGTCGCCTAGAGGGGGGTGAATAGGGCGAACCTGAAATTTACAAACTTAATCACAACTACAAGTCGGGTTAGCGTTAGAAATATAAACGAGTCCGAGAGAGAGGGTGCAAAACAAATCGCAAGCGAATAAAGAGTGTGACACGTGGATTTGTTTTACCGAGGTTCGGTTCTCGCAAACCTACTCCCCATTGAGGTGGTCACAAAGACCGGGTCTCTTTCAACCCTTTCCCTCTCTCAAACGATCCCTCGGACCGAGTGAGCTTCTTCTTCTCAATCAAACGGGAACAAAACTTCCCCGCAAGGACCACCACACAATTGGTGTCTCTTGCCTCGGTTACAATTGAGTTGTTCGCAAGAAAGAATGAAAGAAAGAAGCAATCCAAGTGCAAGAGCTCAAAAGAACACAACAAATCTCTCTCACTAATCACTAAAGTGTTGTGTGGAATTGGGAGAGGATTTGATCACTTGGGTGTGTCTAGAATTGAATGCTAGAGCTCTTGTAAGTAGTTGAAGTGGGAAAACTTGGATGACTTGAATGTGGGGGTGGTTGGGGTATTTATAGCCCCAACCACCAAACTAGCCGTTTGGTGGAGGCTGCTGTCACATGGCGCACCGGACAGTCCGGTGCGCCACCGGACACTGTCCGGTGCGCCAGCCACGTCATCAGGCCGTTGGGTTCCGACCGTTGGAGCTCTGACTTGTGGGCCCGCCTGGCTGTCCGGTGGTGCACCGGACAAGTCCTGTAGACTGTCCGGTGTGCCACCCACGCGTGCTCTGTCCTCTGCGCGCGCTGGCGCGCATTTAATGCGTTGCAGTCGACCGTTGCGCGTGAAGTAGTCGTTGCTCCACTGGCTCACCGGACAGTCCGGTGTAGCACCGGACAGTCCGGTGAATTATAGCGAAGCGCCTCTGAGAATTCCCGAAGATGAAGAGTTTATCCTGGAGTCCCCTGGTGCACCGGACACTGTCCGGTGGTGCACAGGACACTGTCCGGTGGCACACCGGACAGTTCGGTGCGCCAGACCAGGGCAGACTTCGGTTATCCCTTGCTCTCTTTGTTTGAACCCATTCTTGGTCTTTTTATTGGCTTAGTGTGAACCTTTGGCACCTGTAGAACTTATGGACTAGAGCAAACTAGTTAGTTCAATTATTTGTGTTGGGCAATTCAACCACCAAAATCAACTAGGAAATAGGTGTAAGCCTAATTCCCTTTCAAATAAGATATAGAACCTATAATACAAATTTGTATTCTTGTTTTTAACATCTAGCTTATAAAGATTCATAAAAAATAAACATCAAATTCATCCTATATTTTCTCAAATAATAGATATAAACTTCGGTATGGATTCGGAAAAAAAAATCGGTAATTTTTTCAACTTTTTGTGTTGTAGGGAGCAAATAATACATAAAAATTTATGTAATATTTTATTCATATTTGTACTAATGTGCTAGATAACATAAGAAAAGATCAACATCAAATTTTATGCATATCTATTTTAAAATATTAAATTTGGTTAGGGTAACAGTTCGGATTACCACTTTCATCCCTAGTTGTAGTTCAAACCCACCCTAAAATCATAAATAGAAAATGAAAACGGGAATTAATAGTGGAGACTAATGTTACCCTAACCAAACCTGCAAAACCCCTTGAGTGCCTACTAAAACATTTAAGGGGCAATCCAAGTCTTAATCCATTATGCTTATCACTAGGCATAAATGTTACTAAATTCTACATATCATAGCATACATATATCTTATCCATTGCATTCGATAGATTGTAACCTCGCGGACGGAGAATACATCCTCGTGCCGGAGCAAGGAGTTGCTCAGGAGGTAGCCCCGGATCCAGCACCAGAGCCTGCCATCGAGGATCTGCCTGCCCCAGCTTTGGAAGGCAAGCCCCGGTTTTATACATAACCAATTATATTATGCTATTTTACTACACTTAATGTTTGTAGGATTGTACTGTGCACTTAAGTGTAGGAGTTGAATGAAACCATAGTTGCATGAACTCAGGATTCCTTTTGAGATGGATACTAGTATGCTAGGTCGAGTAGCTGCTTTACTAATTAGGGATCTCGGTAGAAGTCGAGTGATTTTTCTAGCACTCGCGCGAGGTCAGGAATTGATTGTATCCACCTTGATAACAGAATGATGATGGTCTGTGGACACGGATCCATGGGGATGCGTGGTCTACGAGATGAAATTGGAATAAGGATTAAAATGCGGATACCTGTGTCAAGCGTTTGAATGTACTAAGCACATGCCGAGAAATATGGTAAATCGGTAAGCCTAGTACCTGAGTGAACCTGCCCGCAGATTGCCCTCCTCACGCG
Source organism: Zea mays (assembly GCF_902167145.1). Lineage (NCBI taxonomy): Eukaryota > Viridiplantae > Streptophyta > Magnoliopsida > Poales > Poaceae > Zea > Zea mays. The sequence goes on from NC_050100.1 coordinate 117,554,336, forward strand.
ACCTGAGACGTGGTCTCCCATTCCGGTTATGGTGGGTACAAGTGCGGTCACTGCACGACGACAGTCGGGGTCAGTGAGGCATTGTACGCCAAGGCGGTGAGCCCCTTTCTGTTGCCAGGGAATCGATGGGGACGGTTGATATGTGTGGGGACGGAGTGCCTCGCCACGTCGTGTGTTTAGGTTTACCTTGCAAGGATAAAAACTCGATTCGAATCGTCTGCTTCTCGAAGCTAATGAGACTGCTTGATCCATTGCACTGCATTGAGTAACAAGTGGAAATGCGATGATTTGGTAAAAGATGTTGATTGCTAAAATGCTTGATACCATGAATGAGTAGATAGTACACATTTAGTCTTAAGAGAGTCACACTAAAACTTGAAAAAGCTAAAACTTGATTTTTAGACCCAGCTAGTGCTTTTGGCAACCAAACCCCTCAGTCAAACAGCTGCATGTCTAGAGATAGAGGAGTAGACTCCTCACACCGGGTAAGTCTAGCTGAGTATTAGTATACTCAGCCTTTCTTGTGGCATAATTTTACAGGTTCTCTGGAGGACATGGTTGCTGGAGTGACTTGGTCGTCCATCTTACCACCGAGTTGGACAGTCGAGTGGGACCCTACATCAGCTGAGGAGGAGCGCGAGGAGTGATGGGACAGGCTTCCCCATCTCTCCATTTATCGTTAGTTTATTTCCGCTGCATTCCGAACAATGAGTACTACTTTTGCTAAAACTCTGATGATGATGTAATAAATTTAATACTCCCTCACTGTATGGTTTTATGCTTTATTGTATTTGCTTTGTGCCTCACCATCGAGTGAGTACGTGGTACTTGATCCTGTTAGTGGCCGTGTCGGACTAGATCCGAGGGACTGATGTGTTATTCCCATTTAAGTGTGGTCTAGCCTCTAAGGCGGGACTTAGGCACTTAAGTCGGAATAATTTGGGCGGTTCTGCCACAGCAAGAGTGATTACAATGCAGCGTGAACAATACAGGGGTATTGTTCATCTATTTATAGGCACGGGACACAGCCCGGACGAAATTACATCCATGTCCCTGATAAATAGTTATGATCGTAATACAGACTATCAAGGACTACACAGTCTTTTCCTTTTTAAGTCGGTAATGACCTTCGCCTTTAACATGACACCAAGCCGAAGCTCTTTCAATCGTAGCTTCGACGTTGTCCGCATCATCTTCGGCTTATATCTTCATGTCACACCTGCCTTTGTACTGTCTTGCCGAAGATGTTTTTGCCTAGAGGACCTTCGACGGAGAAGAAGACCCCCAACAGGTGTGCCGAGTCTTCGCCGTAGAAAAGACAATAGAATCTTCGCTGCTGCTGGTGTCAGCCTCTGCCTCTGGTTGCATTACCGCCGCAGCCTTGCTGCTGAGGGTAATCATGATGACGAGCGGTGTCTCCGGTTTGCTGCTGATTTGTGATGTTGTGCACTTGGGACTGGGTGTGGTCTTGCCGGCCTGAGTCCGGTTGCGAAGGCCTGACCCATGTCCTACTAGATTGCGGAGTGTCCTTGGGCCTCCATTGAGACTCGATTTTTCTATGATGGAGCTCTTCTGGTCGGGTGTACTTTTCGAAGAGCTGATATAACTCCTGTAAGTTTTTGGGTGGGTCCCTTATACAGTGACGGTATAAAACACCTGCATGAAGGTCGCTGATTGCATAGTGAATAGTTATATGGTCATCAACCGATGGTAGCTGTGACTTCAACAAGAGGAATTTCTTGTAGTACGCTCGAAGGGTTTCTTTCTCCTACTGCCTGTAGAGTGATAGCTCTGCTAGAGCATCTGTCTCAGGTCTGTACCCTTGAAAATTCAAGACCTTGTCGCGAAGTGTTTTCCATGAGTCGATTGACAATGGTGACAGTCTCATGTACCATGTGAGGGCTGGGCCTTCGAGAGTTGTGATGAAAGATTTGGCCATGGTGGCGTCGTCTCTCCCAGATGACGCAACCGCAACTTGGTAGCTCATAATATATTGTGTCGGGTCTGTACTACCGTTGTACTTCGGGTAGGTACCTACTCTGAAGTTTTGGGGCCAAGGTGAGGCTTGGAGCTATGGAGCGAGGGGGCTTCGTTCATCAAGGTAATTTAGTCCCTGAAAAGTAGCCGGTGCCGGGACTAGCATAAAGAGGCGGTGCTCAGGGTCCTGCCGCTAATGAAGGCGGTCTTCGCCTTGCATTTCTGCACCAGCTCTCTGGCTTTCTGCTCCTCATCTAGGATCATCTGTCTGACTTTGGCCTGCATGGTGAAGCATTGGCGCTTGGCTGTGAGTACTTCCTTTTGCTTCTATAGGTGATTGTTTTTTTATGCAGAGTGCACGCAACTTGAGCTGGTCCTCGTCTGGGATGCCTAGGACTTCGTCGTCCTCGATGATATCGTCACCTTCTAGTGGGGTGAAGCCTGGCGAGGGTCTCAAGGTAGGCTTTCAGAGCTGCAAGTGTGAACGGTGCCCTCTGGTGTGGGCGGGTTCTCCTGGCGATGTCACTTGCTATTGACTGCTTCATCCTCGAGGGCTTCAAGAGGGACGTCATCAACAAGGGTTGTTTTGCCCTTTTTCTCAGAGAGGAGGGCCGCCTTCTGTGGCGGAACTGCCCGAATTATTCCAACTTAAGTGCCCAAGTCCCGCCTTAGAGGCTAGACCACACTTAAATGGGAATAACCCGTCAATCTCTCGGATCTAGTCCGACACGGCCACTGACAGGATCAAGTACCACAAACTCACTCGAAGGTGAGTCACAGAGCAAATACAATAAAGCATAAAACCATACATGTCACAATGTTAAATTATTACATCACCATCATCATCATCGGAGTTTTTGCAAAAGTAACCATCATTGTTCGAAATGCAGCGGAATAAAACTAACGGTAATTAAACAGAGAGATGGGGAAGCCTGTCCCATCACTCCTCATGCTCCTCCTCAGCCGAGGCAGGGTCCCACTCAACAGTCCAACCCGGTGGCAAGGTGGACGGCCAAGTTATCCCAGCAACCATCTCCTCCAGAGAACCTGTAAAAATTATGCCACAAGCAAGGCTGAGTATACTAATACTCAGCTAGACTTACCTGGTGTGAGGAGTCTACTCCTCTACCTCTAGACATGCAGCTGTTTGGCTGTGGGGTTTGGTTGCCAAAAGCACTAGCTGAGTTTCTAAATCAAGATTTTTAACTTAGTCAAAGTTAAGTGTGACTCTCTTAAGGCTAAAAGTGGACTATCTACTCATACATGGTAGCAGGCATTATTAGCAATCAACATCTTATCTCAACTCATCAGACTTCCACTTATTACTCAATGCAGTACAATGGATCAAGCAGTCTCATTAGCTGCGAGAAGCAGACGATTCGAATCGAGTTTTTATCCTTGCAAGGTAAACCTAAACACACGACATGCAGGGGCACTCCGTCCCCACACACATCAACCGTCCCCATCGATTCCCCGTCAGCAGAGAGGGGCTCACCGCCTTGGCGTACAATGCCTCACTGACCCCGACTGGCCGTCGTGCAGTGACCGCACTCGTACCCACCATAACCGAAATGGGAGACCTCGTCTCAGGTCGCGTGAGGAGGGCAATCTGCTGCCAGGTTCAATCAGGTACTAGGCTTACAGATTTACCATATTTCTCGACATGTGCTTAGTACGTTCAAACGCTTGACACAGGTATCCGCACGTTAATCCTTATTCCATTTTCCCATCTCGTAAACAACCAATCCCCATGGATTGTTGTCCACAAACTAGTATCATGAGAGTGTAAAAGTGGGTACAATCAATTTCCTGATCTCGCGCGAGTGCTAGAAAAATCACTCGTCTTCTACCGAGATCCTAATTAAGTAAAGCAACTACTCGACCTATCATACTAGTATTCATCTCAAAAGGATTCCTGAGATCATGCAACTAGGGTTTCAAACAATTCCTACACCTAAGTGCACAATCAATCCTACAATCATTAAGTGAAGGAAAATAGCATAAATAACAGGTTATGCATAAAACCGGGGCTTGCCTTCCAAAGCAGTGGCAGGCAGGTCCTCTGGTGCAGGCTCGGGTGCTGGATCTGGGGCTACCTCCTGAGCAGCTCCTTGATCCGGCACGAGGATGTACTCTCCGTCAGCAAGATTACAGTCTATCGAAATGCAATGAACATGTATGTCATGATTATGCAAGATTTAAGAACATTAAGCTAAAGAAACTAAGTTAAGAAGTAACTTAGGGTTTTCTTAGTCATGCGGGGCTTCTAGTGGTATATATATAGATACATAGACTTATGACCCTTTAAGCTTAGGTTTTCTTTTTGGATAACATAGTGGTTTGGTATTGCCTTGATACATTTTAGTGGACAGATTACAAAGGTTTTAGGATAACCTTAATTCACATTATTCTTTTTCCTTTCCTTAATTCCCATTTAGGGTTTCTAGGGTAGGTTTGAACTACAACAGGGTTTCAATAATTTCCAAAAATTCTGTAAAAATTACAGTGGGTTGCCCTTTGCTATTCTAACTTGTTTAAAAAAGTTGAGGCTTTAAGTACAAAGGCTAGGCTTTAAACAAAAATAACAAGAGTTAGGCAAAATGGGCCACTTTACACTACACCTCTTAGTTAGGTGTAGGTTCTGTCCTAAAGGTTATTTTTGCTGGCATCCCATAGTAATAATAGGTCTTTGTGCTAAAAATCACAGAAAACTAAGGGGTGGTTATTTAGTTATGATTTTCTTAAGTTTAATGTCAAAAAGGCACTTTCTACTACATTATTATTTGAAAAATGTCAAACAGCAGATTTCATATTTTTCCTAAGTTTTCTCTAATAAAACAATAGTTATCCCAAGGGTGGGGGTGTTTTTACCTTGGGGTTATTTTTGTAGAGTTTTTCTAAGTTTCACTTGTTTTATTAAAACAAAAGAGATCTTACTTATTTTACACTAAAACAGGGTATGATATATTTTTCCAGTGAACTATATTGAATAAGTAACCTAACAAAAATAGAGGTACTCTCTGGTTCATTAATTAAATTACATTTTCTATTTTCCCTATCCTTAAGCATATTATAGAATAAGGGGTAAAACTAACTTAAATGGAGTGGACAGAGAGGTTCAACATTTTTAAACAGGTTAGTAGGTAATTATAAACTTCCCCAATTTTTCCTAACCCTAGTCAATTAGCCTAACTATTTTTCTTACTATTATTTAGCTTTTGGCCAAAACTAACATTAAATCAGAACTTTTAAGTTTTCCACAGCACCAAGGGGTTTTATATTTTTCTTAAATAGGTTACATTAATTGAAGTATGACAAAATTTGTTTGACCAAATTTGGATGAACTAATCATAAGTTATGAATTTTTAAAGCCTCTGTTCAATTTAAAATAGAATTTAAAAAGAGTTTCCTGGAAAAACAGTTTACACCGAGGTCCCTGGGTTTAAACTAAATCCACCTTCGCAAATCTACCCCCACGCCACTATTCCCCTGTGTCTCTGACATTTCACAAAACCCCCTGACCTTCTCTCCCTCTCACCCGCAGTCCTTCCCCTTATGCAAACAGTAACCGCGGGAAAGAAAAGGGTGGCGTGGCTTACCGGCGGCGAGGGAGGTCCGGCGAAGGGTGGGGTTGGCTCGGGGAGACTCTAGCGGTCACGTCGAGGTACGGCTCGACGTCGGAGATGGCCGGAATCACCCGGTCCACGCGTGCAGGCGGGTGTCCTCGTCGGCGGCGAGTATACCGGCCAAACCACGGCGAACTGGTTCAATCCGAGGGCACGGTGAGCTTCACGGGGTCACGCAGCGACTGTGTGCACAAGGAATCGAAGGATGGTGGAGTGGTTTACCCGGTCCACGTACTCCGGCGGGGTCGAGAGCTCCGGCGAGCGTGGACTGGCTTCTCCGGCGAAGTAAACTCCGATTCCTTGCTCGGGGAGCCTCACGGAGGTGTGCACAGGCTTCTCCGAGGGCTGGACTGGGTTGGGAATGGCTCTACTGGCCGGTCTATGGTGACAGAGGGATTGGGCGGCCGCGGACTCGCTGCGCACGGGCAAACGGTGACGAGCTAACTCCGGTGAGGTGTGGAGGGTGCGCGGAAGGGTGTAGTCGAAGCCTGGGAGGGCTTTATAAGCTCGGGCGTGGGCCACGGCGCGGGTTTGGCTCGGGCGCGGCGCGGGGCATGCGGGGACGCGCGCGAGCGTGCTCTGGCGCGGGCAGAAGGCGTCGAACACGTGGAGGTGAGTTTCTTCCAGTGTTCAAACATCTCCAGAGATCGCAAACGTGCGAATCTCGCCATGAATCCGGCGCAGACCTCCTCCTGGCACCTAGGGCTATCTCACATGTGTGAGTTCCAAGGGATGATACGCCCTAGATCGGGAGATAGACGGGCGCCAAATCTGGCTTGTCTCTCTGCCCACTCAGTGACAAAACTGATGTCAAGTGCTGTCAAACGTCTGAGTCTCGGTCTCCAATTTTTCCAGGGGGTGCCTTAAGTGGTATACCACATTTTTGGTATAGAACCCAAGTGCTTTTGGCGCCATCTTCAAAGTGAACACGGCTGGTCTTTGGATTAGGGCTAAAATGTGACTTAGAGGGAAATAGAGAGCTCTAGCTCTCTCTCCACTTGGAGATTTGAATTGGGGTTTCTCCAGGGTCTTTTTGCAATATTTCCCTCCCTTAATTGATGGTTATAATGTTGCTTAGGGTTTGGGCAAAAGTTACACACACTTTGCACCCTTGTTCACTCTCTTCCCCCCCCCCCCCCTACTTAGGGTTTTGGAAGATAGGGTTTAGGAGAGGTCTAGGGTTCTTCTCCCCTATTATCCAAGGTAGTAAGTGTGCAAGGATTAGAGTAATGCTTCTTTTGTCATTGGCAACTTGATTAGCACATGATCTCCAAGTTCTTATGTGGTGCCCTAAGTCTTTACCCTTGTGAACACAGCTTCTAGTGCCAAAGTGGCTCTAGCCAAGGTAACACCTGGGGTGTTACAGCCCTCCCCCCTTAAAGGAATCTCGTCCCGAGATTTAGGTAGAGTCCCTTGGAGGGGTGCTTGAAGGTGTGCTGGTGTTGTTTTTCCTTTACACTTAAGTTTCTCTTGTTAACTGCTCTTCGAATGTCATCCTCTTTGCAACTTCAGAAGGAAGCCCTTCTTAAGTTAATTCCACAACTTAGACTATCCTTGTTATCTAAGTTTTTCTTATAATTGAATTCAAAGGGCAGGTGGGGGTGGGGTTTTGGGGTTATATACCGACTCCTTTGGGCAGAAAGTCGGGGAAGCGAGAGCATAGAAATTCCTCCGTCTCCCATGTAGCTTCTTCTGCTGAATGGTGACTCCACTGAACCTTGTACATTCTGACCGACCTTGCCCGAGTTGATCTCTCCTTTTTATCTAATACCTTGACGGGGTACTCTTGGTAGGACAAGTCTGGTTCTATCTCAATGTCTGGTTCCGGTAGCACTTCAGTGGGTAGACGAACGCATTTCCGCAGCTGAGATACATGGAACACATTATGAACTGCTGACATGTGAGGTGGTAATTCCAATTGGTAGGCTACGGGTCCACAGCTTGCCTTGATCTTATAGGGTCCAATGTAGCGAGGAGCTAACTTGCCCTTGATCCCGAATCTCTGCACACCCTTGGTGGGTGATACCTTAAGATAGACATGATCTCCCACCTCAAACTGTAGAGGCTTCCGCCTCTTGTCATGATAGCTCCTTTGTCTGGCCTGAGCAGCTTCCAAGTTCTTGGTAATAACCCTGACCTTTGCCTCTGCCTCGAGTACCAAATCTGGCCCAAAAATTTCCCTTTCTCCTGCTTGAGACCAATTTAGTGGGGTCCTACACCTTCTCCCATACAATGCCTCAAAAGGTGCCATCTTCAGACTGGACTGATAGCTGTTATTGTAAGAAAACTCCGCCAAAGACATACACTTGTCCCAATCCTTTCCATAATGTAGTGCACATGCTCGCAACATGTCTTCCAAAATCTGATTCACCCTTTCTGTCTGGCCATCCGTTTGAGGGTGATATGCTGAGCTTCGGATTACTTGGGTCCCAAGTGATTCTTGCAGTTTCTCCCAAAAGCGTGCCACAAATAGTGCTCCTCTGTCAGATATGATGGTCTTCAGAATACCATGCAATCTTACTATCTGATCAACATAAATTTCAGCGTACTTCTCTGTCTTGTGGGTGGTGTGTACTGGCAAGAAATGAGCAGTCTTGGTCAATCTGTCCACGATAACCCAAATAGAATCATGGTGCCTGGAGGTATTGGGTAATCCCACTATGAAGTCCATGCAAATGTCCTCCCATTTCCAAGATGGTATGGGAAGGGGTTGCAAAGGGCCTACTGTCTTCAAGTGACTGGCTTTAATTCTCTAGCAGGTGTCACATTCGGATATGTACTTGGCAATTTCCCTTTTCATTCTAGTCCACCAATATAGAGATCTGAGATCATGATACATCTTGTTGCTACCAGGGTGCATGGAGAATTTTGAAAGGTGAGCTTCATCCAGTATTTGCTTTCTGAGCTCAGGGTCCTTGGGAACAACCAATCGATCTCCAAACCATAGAATTCCCTTGCTGTCCTGTCGGAAACACTTGTATTTTTCTGCCTTTTGCTTGATCATATCCTTGATAACCTGAACGCCCTTATCCTCAACCTGTGCCCTGATGATCTGCTCTTGCAACGTGGGTTCCACCGAGATATAGCTTAGGTCACCCGCAGAAACAACTTCCAAGTTCAATCTGCACAACTCATCACACAGGGTGGTCACTCCTACATCCATGTTCATACAATTGCACTGGGCCTTTCTGCTCAAGGCATCCGCTACAACATTGGCCTTACCATGGTGGTAATGCACCTCCAAATCATAGTCCTTGATTAACTCCAACCATCTCCTTTGCCTCATGTTCAGATCTGCCTGAGTGAAGATGTATTTGAGACTCTTGTGATCAGTGTAGATGTTACAGTGAGCTCCCATCAAGTAGTGTCTCCATATCTTTAGAGCATGGACTACCGCTGCCAATTCTAGATCATGTGTAGGGTAGTTCTGCTCATGGGGCCTGAGTGCCCGGGAAGCATAAGCAATCACTCTGTTCTCTTGCATCAAGACACATCCCAATCCGGTACCAGAAGCATCGCAATAAACTTCAAATGACTTGGTGTTGTCAGGTTGGGCCAGCACTGGGGCTGTTGTCAAGTGCTGCCTCAAGGTATGAAAGGCATCTTCACACTTTTGGCTCCACTCAAATTTGACTCCCTTCTTCAACAGTTCAGTCATTGGCTTGGCAATTCTGGAGAAATCCGGAATAAATCGTCGATAATACCCTGCCAATCCCAGAAAACTCCGAATCTGCCTCACTGTAGTCGGGGGTTTCCAATCCATTACCTCTTGTACCTTCTCAGGATCAACTGATATCCCATCCTGAGAAATCGTGTGACCCAGGAATTTAATCTCCTTCAGCCAGAACTCACATTTAGACAACTTAGCATAAAGATGATGATCGCGCAGTCGCTGAAGCACAATGTGCAGGTGCTCAGTATGTTCGTCCTCATTCTTGGAATAGACCAGAATATCATCAATGAAAACGACCACGAACTTGTCCAATTCTGGCATAAACACTGAGTTCATCAGGTACATGAAATAAGCCGGGGCATTGGTCAGCCCAAAAGACATCACCAGAAACTCATACAGTCCATATCTGGTAGAGAAAGCCGTCTTGGGAATATCGCTGGCACGGATCTTTATTTGATGGTATCCTGAGCGAAGGTCTATCTTGGAGAATACCTTGGCTCCTACCAACTGATCAAACAGAACATCAATGCGGGGCAGTGGGTATTTGTTCTTGATAGTCACCGCATTGAGAGGGCGGTAGTCAACACACATCCTCAAACTCTCATCCTTTTTCTTTACAAATAAAGCTGGACATCCCCATGGTGAAGTGCTTGGGCGAATAAACCCCTTGTCCAACAATTCTTGCAATTGTTTCTTCAATTCTGCCAATTCCGTGGGAGGCATCCTATAGGGTCTCTTGGAGATAGGAGCAGTCCCAGGTTGCAATTCGATGGCGAACTCAATATCTCGGTCAGGTGGCATCCCTGGCAATTCGTCTGGGAAAACATCTGGGTAGTCGCAGACCACTGGGATCTTTTCCACCGGGGATTCTATCATAACAAAGGCACAAGATCGGGTACAACCCTGGTCGGGTAAATATAAAACAGTCTCGCCATAAGCAGGGGAATGAATTTCAATGGCTCTGGCTGCAATGTCCAATACTGCCTGATGCCTGGTCAACCAATCAGCTCCCAAAATAATATCCACGCTATCCAACCCTAAGATGAGAAGGGTGGTTCTAATCACCAGACTACCAAATTTTATAGGCACTTGCCTGTTGATTTGATAAGTGGCAACTCTGCCTCCTGGCGTTGAAATTGTAATGCCCCCATCGGTATGGTGAAAGGGCAACTGGCATTTGGCACTAAACTTAGCACTGATAAAACTATGTGATGCACCCGAATCAAATAAAATAATCGCAGGATAATTCAAAACTGTAAAGATACCAGTCATGACGGGTGCTCCCTCAGGAATGTCAGCCATGGTGGTGAAGTTCATCCTGCCTTGCCTCACTTGCACCTTCTGCCTCTTGCCTTGGTTCTGATTAGCATTCTGCCCCTGCCTCTGCTGGTTCCTGGGGCAATTCTTGGCATAATGCCCAGTGTTGCCACAAGTGAAGCATCTGTTGTCATTTGCCTGGCGGTACTGCTGCTGCTGGTTATTCCTCTGAGCTGGAAACTGGTTGCGGTTGGGTGCCTGCTGCTGCTGCTAAGGTCGGATTACCCATCGCCCTTGCTGCTGCTGGGGCCCCCTGCCCTGGGTGTCGGACACAATCCTGAAGCGCTGTGGCTGAGCTGAGGGTCCTGCCACAGGGGTCTTCCTCTTCTTCTCTTCCTGCCTAGCTGTAATGCAGTCCTCTTGGGAGATAGCCATGTTTACCAACTCATTGTAGATGTTGGCCCTGACGGTGTTGAGACGATCCCGGAGCTTAGTGCTGAGCCCCCTTCTGAATCTGTCCCTCTTCTTCTCATCTGTATCTGCATGATATCCCGCGTACTGGCACAAGTCATTAAAGGCCTGGGCATACTGCAACACTGTCCTGTTGCCCTGAGTGAGTGCCAAGAACTCATTGAGCTTCCTGTCCATGATCCCGGCTGGTATATGGTGTCCTCTAAAAGCTGCCTTGAACTCCCTCCACTCCACCTCTCGGTCCTCTGGCTGCATAGCAAGAAAATGATCCCACCAAGTCCTTGCGGGTCCGCGAAGCTGCTGGGTGGCGAACCTGACTTTGGTGACCTCTGAGCAAACTCCATGGAGCAGTGGGAATTTGGATTCCACCACTCGCAGCCACACATCTGCGTCAAGTGGGTCCTCCGCCCTCGTGAACAATGGAGGCTGGGTGCTAAGGAATTCCTGATAGGTGGCCGCCGCGGGGTGACGCTGGTGGTCTCCACCACCATAATGCTGGGGTGGTGGCTGACGTTGAGCCAGCTGCCTCAGGATCTCATTCTGCTGAGCCATGAGCTCCTGCAGAGTGGGAGGTGGTGGCGGCGGTGGAGGAACGTGCTCGTTCTGGCCACGACGCTGCCTCCCGGTCATCTGAAAAACCACATACTTACTTAACACCACAGTTCCAAATTTCAAGATTTTATCACGGGGAAAAAGTTAAAACAGCATGATAGACTCCGACTTCAACAAAAGGGATTTTAAGAGGCATAAATTCCTCCTTCCAATTTAAACTGATAATAGCATCCATCAAACAAGCTCCCAAGAGAGTTTAACACAATTACATCAAATTGTTCCAAAATGACTCAACTCTATCTAGCCTAGTACCCCAAGGGTGCAAAAGCTAAGCTAGCTGCGAGGAGTCCGACTATCCAACTTCTAAGCCTACCCTAGACACCTAGTGAGCGAACGAAGCAACACTCGACTCAGGGGAAGGTGGTCTTCCCGAGCCAGCAGTGTCCACACTGGAGGCAGGCTCATCTCCTCCCTCAATGTCGACGTCCTCGTTGGCCTCCTGGTCCTGGATCTCCTGGTGGTGCATGTCTAGGTGCTCGTTAGCCTCAGCAAGCTGCTGCTGAGTGTTAATGAGCTGATCCTCTAGGACCTCGATGGTGTTCTCCCTGGTGCCCACCAGCTCCTCCAACTCCTGAATATCAGTGGATAGCTGCTCCACCTGCAAGTCCTTCTCCACCATTTCTTGAGATAAATCAACCACGAGCTCCTCTCTGTTATCCAGCGTGATCTTTGTTGCCTCCAGCAGTGCCATCAGATGGGACATTGCCTCACCGCGCATCACTTGCAGACGGTACAGAGCATTCATGCACCGTACTGTCAAGTGCGCAGTCTGACCTGGGTAGATGGCCCAGATGTCCTTGGCATGCTCCACCCGATCCTTCCACATTGGGTCGTCCTCCTTCTCAGCGGGGAACAAGCCAATGGGGTGGGTAGCCAGCTCCAAGGGATGGAATCCGCAGAAGGTAGTCAATCCTTGCAGAGCGATCTCCTCGATCGTGTCCTCTGCCCGGTACCCGAAAGACTCGGAGTCCAAGGAGCGCCATCCTGGCTGCAGGGGATGAGGCTCCAAGGTCATCCTCACCCTACAGCAAGGCACTCGGTGCTTCTCGAACTGCTGCACCGCGTACTGAGGGGGTGTCGTGTATCCGGCCCCCTGAAGTACTTCCCACAAAATGCGGGGAAAGCCCTCTCGTGCAAGTCCGTCAGTGTGGGTCAGTGCATTTCCGTCATCGGAGGATCCGTGGGAAGTCATCTGTGTACGATTAAGCGTAAGTAAAAGAAAAAGAATTATAAAAGAACAAGGAAAAATAAAACTCATCCCTTCTTTAGTTAATGAAAAGGCACTGGAGACCTAGTTGGTTGTTATCTTGTTTTTAAGTCCTTTACTCAGTTATCCATTTGCTTAATCATGAATGCATGCATGCTCGTCCTAAACGACCTCACAATAAGATAAAAGGAATAGGGAGGAACTCCCATCCCGTAAAAGTGGCATGTAGGGCCTAGTTAACTTAGCCACCTAGCTACCCTTCTATTAACCTAAGGCTTCACGTCCTAGGTCTATCCTGCTCGTCCTACTATCTATCCAACCTTGTTTCTATCAAGTTTTATTTAGAAAATTGATGGTATTTACATTTTATTGATTCCTCTGTGGTGGTACAAGCTCCGATACCAGCTGTGGCGGAACTGCCCGAATTATTCCAACTTAAGTGCCCAAGTCCCGCCTTAGAGGCTAGACCACACTTAAATGGGAATAACCCGTCAATCCCTCAGATCTAGTCCGACACGGCCACTGACAGGATCAAGTACCACAATCTCACTCGAAGGTGAGTCACAGAGCAAATACAATAAAGCATAAAACCATACATGTCACAATGTTAAATTATTACATCACCATCATCATCATCGGAGTTTTTGCAAAAGTAACCATCATTGTTCGAAATGCAGCGGAATAAAACTAACGGTAATTAAACAGAGAGATGGGGAAGCCTGTCCCATCACTCCTCATGCTCCTCCTCAGCCGAGGCAGGGTCCCACTCAACAGTCCAACCCGGTGGCAAGGTGGACGGCCAAGTTATCCCAGCAACCATCTCCTCCAGAGAACCTGTAAAAATTATGCCACAAGCAAGGCTGAGTATACTAATACTCAGCTAGACTTACCCGGTGTGAGGAGTCTACTCCTCTACCTCTAGACATGCAGCTGTTTGGTTGTGGGGTTTGGTTGCCAAAAGCACTAGCTGAGTTTCTAAATCAAGATTTTTAACTTAGTCAAAGTTAAGTGTGACTCTCTTAAGGCTAAAAGTGGACTATCTACTCATACATGGTAGCAGGCATTATTAGCAATCAACATCTTATCTCAACTCATCAGACTTCCACTTATTACTCAATGCAGTACAATGGATCAAGCAGTCTCATTAGCTGCGAGAAGCAGACGATTCGAATCGAGTTTTTATCCTTGCAAGGTAAACCTAAACACACGACATGCAGGGGCACTCCGTCCCCACACACATCAACCGTCCCCATCGATTCCCCGTCAGCAGAGAGGGGCTCACCGCCTTGGCGTACAATGCCTCACTGACCTCGACTGGCCGTCGTGCAGTGACCGCACTCGTACCCACCATAACCGGAATGGGAGACCTCGTCTTAGGTCGCGTGAGGAGGGCAATCTGCTGCCAGGTTCAATCAGGTACTAGGCTTACTGATTTACCATATTTCTCGGCATGTGCTTAGTACGTTCAAACGCTTGACACAGGTATCCGCACGTTAATCCTTATTCCATTTTCCCATCTCGTAAACAACCAATCCCCATGGATTGTTGTCCACCAACTAGTATCATGAGAGTGTAAAAGTGGGTACAATCAATTTCCTTATCTCGCGCGAGTGCTAGAAAAATCACTCGTCTTCTACCGAGATCCTAATTAAGTAAAGCAACTACTCGACCTGTCATACTAGTATTCATCTCAAAAGGATTCCTGAGATCATGCAACTAGGGTTTCAAACAATTCCTACACCTAAGTGCACAATCAATCCTACAATCATTAAGTGAAGGAAAATAGCATAAATAACAGGTTATGCATAAAACCGGGGCTTGCCTTCCAAAGCAGTGGCAGGCAGGTCCTCTGGTGCAGGCTCGGGTGCTGGATCTGGGGCTACCTCCTGAGCAGCTCCTTGCTCCGGCATGAGGATGTACTCTCCGTCAGCAAGATTACAGTCTATCGAAATGCAATGAACATGTATGTCATGATTATGCAAGATTTAAGAACATTAAGCTAAAGAAACTAAGTTAAGAAGTAACTTAGGGTTTTCTTAGTCATGCGGGGCTTCTAGTGGTATATATATAGATACATAGACTTATGACCCTTTAAGCTTAGGTTTTCTTTTAGGATAACATAGTGGTTTGGTATTGCCTTGATACATTTTAGTGGACAGATTACAAAGGTTTTAGGATAACCTTAATTCACATTATTCTTTTTCCTTTCCTTAATTCCCATTTAGGGTTTCTAGGGTAGGTTTGAACTACAACAGGGTTTCAATAATTTCCAAAAATTCTGTAAAAATTACAGTGGGTTGCCCTTTGCTATTCTAACTTGTTTTAAGAAGTTGAGGCTTTAAGTACAAAGGCTAGGCTTTAAACAAAAATAACAAGAGTTAGGCAAAATGGGCCACTTTACACTACACCTCTTAGTTAGGGGTAGGTTCTGTCCTAAAGGTTATTTTTGCTGGCATCCCATAGTAATAATAGGTCTTTGTGCTAAAAATCACAGAAAACTAAGGGGTGGTTATTTAGTTATGATTTTCTTAAGTTTAATGTAAAAAAGGCACTTTCTACTACATTATTATTTGAAAAATGTCAAACAGCAGATTTCATATTTTTCCTAAGTTCTCTCTAATAAAACAATAGTTATCCCAAGGGTGGTGGTGTTTTTACCGTGGGGTTATTTTTGTAGAGTTTTTCTAAGTTTCACTTGTTTTATTAAAACAAAAGAGATCTTACTTATTTTACACTAAAACAGGGTATGATATATTTTTCCAGTGAACTATATTGAATAAGTAACCTAACAAAAATAGAGGTACTCTCTGGTTCATTAATTAAATTACATTTTCTATTTTCCCTATCCTTAAGCATATTATAGAATAAGGGGTAAAACTAACTTAAATGGAGTGGACAGAGAGGTTCAACATTTTTAAACAGGTTAGTAGGTAATTATAAACTTCCCCAATTTTTCCTAACCCTAGTCAATTAGCCTAACTATTTTTCTTACTATTATTTAGCTTTTGGCCAAAACTAACATTAAATCAGAACTTTTAAGTTTTCCACAGCACCAAGGGGTTTTATATTTTTCTTAAATAGGTTACATTAATTGGAGTCTGACAAAATTTGTTTGACCAAATTTGGATGAACTAATCATAAGTTATGAATTTTTAAAGCCTCTGTTCAATTTAAAATAGAATTTAAAAAGAGTTTCCTGGAAAAACAGTTTACACCGAGGTCCCTGGGTTTAAACTAAATCCACCTTCGCAAATCTACCCCCACGCCACTATTCCCCTGTGTCTCTGACATTTCACAAAACCCCCTGACCTTCTCTCCCTCTCACCCGCAGTCCTTCCCCTTATGCAAACAGTAACCGCGGGAAAGAAAAGGGCGGAGCGGCTTACCGGCGGCGAGGGAGGTCCGACGAAGGGTGGGGTTGGCTCGGGGAGACTCTGGCGGTCACGTCGAGGTACGGCTCGACGTCGGAGATGGCCGGAATCGCCCGGTCCACGCGTGCAGGCGGGTGTCCTCGTCGGCGGCGAGTATACCGGCCAAACCACGGCGAACTGGTTCAATCCGAGGGCACGGTGAGCTTCACGGGGTCACGCAGCGACTGTGTGCACAAGGAATCGAAGGATGGTGGAGTGGTTTACCCGGTCCACGTACTCCGGCGGGGTCGAGAGCTCCGGCGAGCGTGGACTGGCTTCTCCGGCGAAGTAAACTCCGATTCCTTGCTCGGGGAGCCTCACGGAGGTGTGCACAGGCTTCTCCGAGGGCTGGACTGGGTTGGGAATGGCTCTACTGGCCGATCTATGGTGACAGAGGGATTGGGCGGCCGCGGACTCGCTGCGCACGGGCAAACGGTGACGAGCTAACTCCGGTGAGGTGTGGAGGGTGCGCGGAAGGGTGTAGTCGGAGCCTGGGAGGGCTTTATAAGCTCGGGCGCGGGCCACGGCGCGGGTTTGGCTCGGGCGCGGCGCGGGGCATGCGGGGACGCGCGCGAGCGTGCTCTGGCGCGGGCAGAAGGCGTCGAACACGTGGAGGTGAGTTTCTTCCAGTGTTCAAACGTCTCCAGAGATCGCAAACGTGCGAATCTCGCCATGAATCCGGCGCAGACCTCCTCCTGGCACCTAGGGCTATCTCACATGTGTGAGTTCCAAGGGATGATACGCCCTAGATCGGGAGATAGACGGGCGCCAAATCTGGCTTGTCTCTCTGCCCACTCAGCGACAAAACTGATGTCAAGTGCTGTCAAACGTCTGAGTCTCGGTCTCCAATTTTTCCAGGGGGTGCCTTAAGTGGTATACCACATTTTTGGTATAGAACCCAAGTGGTTTTGGCGCCATCTTCAAAGTGAACACGACTGGTCTTTGGATTAGGGCTAAAATGTGACTTAGAGGGAAATAGAGAGCTCTAGCTCTCTCTCCACTTGGAGATTTGAATTGGGGTTTCTCCAGGGGTCTTTTTGCAATATTTCCCTCCCTTAATTGATGGTTATAATGTTGCTTAGGGTTTGGGCAAAAGTTACACACACTATGCACCCTTGTTCACTCTCTTTCCCCCCCTTACTTAGGGTTTTGGAAGATAGGGTTTAGGAGAGGTCTAGGGTTCTTCTCCCCTATTATCCAAGGTAGTAAGTGTGCAAGGATTAGAGTAATGCTTCTTTTGTCATTGGCAACTTGATTAGCACATGATCTCCAAGTTCTTATGTGGTGCCCTAAGTCTTTACCCTTGTGAACACAGCTTCTAGTGCTAAAGTGGCTCTAGCCAAGGTAACACCTGGGGTGTTACACCTTCGCCGCGTCGTCTAGGGAGGTGGTAGCCTTCGAAGTTGCTTTCTTGGGAACCATCTTGGGAATGGTTTGTCGGAGCACGAACGATGGGCGCCAAATGTTAGAACTCACTGCCATGTGACCAAGTGAGTCCAAGCAATAGGAAACGAGAACGCTTTGATGTTCAGCAACACGAATGATTAGAGAAACGGTGTTGTTCAGCCTGTCCCGTCAAGAGACAGTGCAAGGGTATTTATAGGTAACCAGGAGGACGGTCTCACCCTTATAAGTACAATTATGCCTCTGGTTACCTACGTTCTTCCTGGAATATTCCCCCATCAGGGGCTATTATAGGTCATTACAGCATGGTTAAGTACAACCCGGACTAACACACCATCAATCATACCCCAGACTAGGGCTTACACGTGGGCCCAAACAAGCCAACATGCCGCTGCATGGGCCCACTTCATTGACATGCGTGGGTAGTGGCTACAACCTTCGTCTTAAGGCGTCGGGTCTTCAGATCCTACCGTGGCCTCCGCCTATACCGATCAATCTCTGCGCTCCAAAGCCTTCACTTGATTGAGATAGACTCTACTCTCTGACTGTCATGACATGTTTTGTTTACATTATAAATAAATTAAACGAGGGGTGTGGATTAAACGAGGGGTGTGGACGGTCTTCGTTCCAACACCGTACAAAGTCTAACATGTGTAATGCGCAGTTTATGTAAGGCAAGTGTTTAGATAGGTCCCTACTCTGCCCTGCTTAAGGGCACACACGATGACACGAAGTTTCGTGTGTTCAGAAGGCTGAACTGCGAGGAAAGCAGGAGGCAGCTGACAGAAACATCGTGGAAACCAGAACGCCTGGAAGGGAAGAGACCGATGTGATGGTGCTTCTTTACTTCCTTGTGGGGCTCACCACTGAACTACCTTATTTGCCGTTCTCCCCTGCCGCTGCCGGCCTTGAATCTGTGGCAAGGTTCGGCCATCCGTGCTTTCTGACGAGGACAGCGCAGGCAGAACCGGTGGCGGCGAGAGCAGGTTGCCGACGACCCTGCAACAACACCGGATCCCCGCGGACACCTGGGTGCATCGCGCCGCCCTGGGCCCCGCTCTCAGGTCTGTCTCAGCACGCCTCCTGCGTTCCCGTGTCCCGCCTGCGACGTGTGTCCCGACAGCCACCGCCACGGTTCTTTAGCGTCGGCGGACCCTGGTTCGGGCCCCATGCATCGGCGATTCGGCCGCAGTCGCGACGCGAGTACGCGACGGCTTTCCAATCCATTTAGGGCGTGTTCGGCTGGCTGCAAGCCGACACTGTTGCAGCTGTTTGGATTGCTGCAGCTGCAATCCATAGAGAGAAAAATACTGTAGAAGCCGCAGCCGCAGCCGGATTATAGCCGCAGCAAGCCGCAGCGAACAAGCTGTTAGGTTCGGCCGGATAGACAAGGACGCGAGTACGTGTGCAATCATCATCCAAGCGCTGTGCTCGTGCGGCAGAGCTGGACACGGCAGCACTCCGCCTGCGCGTGATATATATGATCCTACACCGCGCTGCTGCTGGCGTGCTACGTGTACTGTGTCCGCCATTCCGCCAGCCTTTCTCGTTGTCCACGTGGTGCGTGCCGGCGCCGGTGGCATCGCAAAGCTGCACAGGACGTCGGGACAGGTGGCGCCGGCGCCGTTGCCGACCGAAACCTCGCCGCGGGCACCTGGCACCGCTGCAGGGAGAGAGGACCTTGTACAGCCCCCAAACACGCGACAAGTGTCCCCTCCCCCGAAAGCGACGGCTTTCCGGCGGTGGCAACTGCCGTCACTGGCCCCCGCCCGGGACAAAGACCGAGACCCACCGAAGGCGTCGCGCAAAAAGAAGCGGACGACGGGACGGGACGGGACAGCCGACAGCTCCAGAGACGTGCGATGTGGGCTACGGCCTACGGATGGACCCAGGCACCCGGCTCAGCGGGGCCGCGCTACATATTGCAACGTGCACTATGCCTAGCAAAACAGGAAAAAAATAAAAATCTGAAAAGCCGGCTGTAGAGAAGTTCCTCTGGAGCTTCCTTACCCATCGTAACATATGACACGTGTTTATACACCAATAATTTGATGGCTTTGATTCTTTTTCTTCACTAGCATACAACGCTATCATCTCGTAGAAGAGATGGGAGGGATCGATCCAGCGGTGCGATGGTACGTAAACCGTTGGTTTTAGTGGTATGTTAAGTCTAAGTGTAATTTATTTGTTGAATTTAATATAGGTTATGATGCAAGAGTGATTGGTGTCTAGGTTTCTGTAAAGTTTAAACCGATAGATTATATAGTGTTATGGTTATGTTTTGATGGTGTTGGGAAAAAACAACCACCGATTATTATTTGTACATAGACATATAAAGGAAAATATAGGAAAAAACTTTTCTATAATCAGTTGTAGAGATATTTTTTTTGCCGTGAAACACGACGTCGCTCTGTAGCAGTGCCGGCACGAATGGCGCCGTTTCGCAGTACGGCACTAGCTATCCTTATCCTGAAGTCATCTCCATTAGATAGTGTAAATGGATGTAAAAAACATTATTTTGTATTGTAGATTACACTCTAGCGTTTGAAATAAAAAGGTGATGTATGAGGTGGTATATAGTGCTCGAGATAGTCTAACCCTTCACTATCTCACTAGATGTTTTCCTCGCTAGTCAAGCTTCAAACACAGAAAAGAAGAGCCTTTCGGCAACATGCTGCTAGTAGTGGTTTTGACAGGTACTCATCAGCGGTACAGGTTACTACTAGTAGTACAGGTACAGCCCAGACGAGAAACTGATATAACACATGACGACATAGCCCAGTCTTGTGTACCCGCGTCTCCGTCCGTGTGTACAGACTACGTGTACCGTGTGTTTGGTGAGTGCCGACGACACCTGTACATGGAGACAGTGGAGGCGCTCTGACCGTCGTGCGTGTGAAGAAACGTGTGCCTTCTATGCCCACGCCTGCGCAGCGCCGCGCCGCGCACCAAGGTTCTCCGTCAGCTACAAACAAAACAAAGCGCCAAACCGTGCTCCGTGGCCTACAGGCTGCATCTGGATGCCAAGCCACGACAAACTACGACGACATCGGAAACCCATCCACGTTCTGAATTGGAAACAGCCGGGGAGGCCTGTGCATGCATGGCTGCATCTGCATGCGACACCGCTGACTGCATATGACACTGCACTCCAACAGGTCATCCCTCCCCAGAAACAATCGTGTAATTTCACTTGCGTTGACTGATGCAAGTACATCGAATCAGCAGGAACATGTCTTTATAATGCATTGTCACAGACCAAAACTATTGTCACGGTCTTCAGCAGAAGGTGTCGTCTTCAGCAGCATGTGGAAATTGCATCTCATATGCCTCTTTGCTATCTACGGCTGTCACATCCCTATTTCATCTCTTATTTCAAACTTTTCTCTTAAACAGTATTAAACAGTGTCATCGATAATTATGTGTCTCCTAATTAACACACTCTACTGAATATAGTCTAACTATATATATTCTGTGGCTCCATCCCGCGCCATTTCTTCTACCTCCGATCGCTCATCTCTTTTGTTCGTTCGCTTGCTCCATCACACGCCGCCCCTTCTCCCACCCCCTGCTCGCCTGCCCTCTTGCCCGCTCATCTCATATGCCTCGATCCATGCAGTTGTATAGTACAAATCGTTCGCTGTCAGTGCGCTCGCTTACCTCCTCTTTGCACCCGAAATAACTCGATCCAACCCGATCAATGCAATGGGCGGGTATGGGCAATAGTTTTTGACATGCAACAATCCATTGGTCAGGCATGGCCCATAATTTATTACTCAAAACCTAATCCAATCCGACATGTCCAACAGTTAAGCACGAGCCAACCTAACCTGACACTAAGCATGGTCGGGTACGGGCTGTGCCAAAGGACCCACGACCCGACCTCGACCAGAACCCGACCCGCCCCGTCCCAACATTTGAATAGGTCTACATTTGCCACTCGGCTGCGCCATCAATGGCGGTCAACCTCTCTCCTCCCCCCACCAATGGCCATTCCCTCCATCTTTTTTTGGCTATAAAAGGTCGCTCGAGCATTCTCTCCTTGCCCTCCCACTCGCACCCCCTCTCTCGTGCGCTCCCTTCCCTGTTCCTGTTGTCCGCGTGCCGCCGCACTTCCTTGCTTACCGTCGTGCACCTAGCACTGCTCAACTTGTTCGTCGTCACTTGCTGGTCACCCCTGAAAGGGGAATGGCCTCAACATTTTCTATAATCGATTTTGGTGTTTGACGTCCATCACAAACCATGTGGACTAACTAGTTTGCCTAGCTAATATTTTTCTCAGGTGCATAAAGTTTATATACACATATAAAGAAAATGACCGTGGGACAATTCTACAAGTTTGGAGCAAAACATACTTGCTGCAGCCAGTGGCACACCGGACTGTCCGGTGTGCACGGACAGTGTCTAGTGCCCTGGCTGAAGCGCTCCGCGAACTGGCCGCTCTCAGGAATTCTCGGTGCTCATCCACTAAAAATCATCGGACTGTCCAGTGTGCAATCGGACTGTCCGGTGAGCGGAGCAACGGTCGACTGCGGGACTGCGCCCGCGGTCTGAAGCGTCAGAAGTCAGAAGATAGTCTACGACGATAGGTCGCACCGGACTGTCCGGTGTGCCACGAGGACAGACGACTTCAACGGTCAACTGCTCCAAAACCTAACGGTCGGCTGACGTGACACTCATTGGACAGTGAACAGTGGAGTGTCCGGTGTGTCACCGGACTATCCGGTGTACCCATCGACAGAGAAGTTAGCCAACGGCTAGAATAATGGTTGGGGCTATAAATACACCCCAACCACCACCATTCAAGCCATCCAAGCATCCCACTCTCTTCATTCAATACAAGAGCAAATAATACACTCCAAAGACACATTCAAAGCCTTCAATCCTCTCCAAGTTCCAAAATCAAGTCAAGTGATCAAAAATATTTAGTGACTTGAGAGAGGGTGATTTGTGTTTCTTTTGTTGCTCTTGCTGCTTGGTTGCTTTCTTCTTCTCCTTTTAATCTTTCCAAGTGTTTTGTAAAACAAGCAAGAGACACCTAATTGTGTGGTGATCCTTGCGGGGTCTTAGTGACCCATGTGATTAAGAAGAAGCACTCGATCGGTCTAGGTGACCGATTGAGAGAGGGAAAGGGTTGAAATAGACTCGACCTTTGTGGCCTCCTCAACGAGGAGTAGGTTCTTTGGAACCGAACCTTGGAAAACAAATCACCGTGTCCACTTGTATTGATCTTCACCATTTTATTTGTTTCTCCCCTCTCCTCACTCTCTATAAAGTTCTCTTGCTCACATTGTTTTGAGTTTGCTTCCAAAGTTATCCGCATTGATTGAGCAACTCATAAAAAGAGAAACTATCTTCCACACTCCAAATTCACTATTATTTATTTCTAACCCTAACCTCGAGTGAAGTGTGTTCAAAGTTCATAATATTCAGGTTTCACCTATTCATCTCCCCTCTAGGAGACTTTCAACCCCTTTATCGGACCTCCATCCTCGACTCCACGCTCGACCAAACCCCCCTCCTCCCATGCCAAAAGCTGATGTCGAGGACCAGCCCCAACGCTCCCTGCCCTATTGTGCCGACCGTGAAGCCCGAGAAGAGGAAGAAGGAAAATTCATAAGCTACACCCTTGTGTTTACGTTTAATTGTGCTCAGGTCTCTGCGACGTTGATTTCCTTATAAAATGCATATTTAGAGATAAACATAAGTTATTGTTTTACTACCTTCATAACTATGTACTAAACATATTAAAATAGTTTTTGCAACAGTTTTCATGTTTTAGTTATTTAATTAAAATAATGTTCATTATAGTTGTTTAATATAATTTTTCTAAATAAAAGTTAACAGGAAAAGATAGACCATATGTTTCTCAATAAAAATAAAAGTTAGTTACTCATCTTACTATGTTTTCACATAAAAGTTGATTTAGTTTTATATTTAAGATATATGTGTGTATATATGAAAGGGAAATGTGCCTTTAGCCATTTCTATAAATATTTTGGTGATTAATGTCCAACGCAACACTATGGACTAACATGTTTGCTAAGTGTGTGTATGCAGGAATCAACTTCAGATAAATAGAGAAACTAAGTTGGAGAATTGAAATAAATGAAGTTACATAACTTAGACTAGTTGCACAGTCGCTAGAAATATTTTTCAAAGTATGGGAATTCTCTCGGAGAGAGTCAAATTGATTTAAAAAAGATAAGGTCAAAATACACTAATTTAAGCTGACTGGGGCGCACCGGACTGGTCCGGTGTTGTATCGGACTCACGTTCCAGAGAACTCTGTAGGAGCGCTTCGGTGGCTTGATGCACCATGACGAAGATCCAGAGAGCTCTACAGATGCGACTTTGACTGCATGGCTCACCGGCCCACTGGTGTGCACTAGATCAGTCAAGAACAACGGTCAACTCAGGGTTCAACGGTCAGTGCGAACGGCTAGCTGACGTGGCACAGGGTCCAGTGGTGCACCGGACCGGGCCGATCCAACTCAGAAGGAATGCGCCAGTAAGGTTCCTGGAGATTGTGCTACAGTACTCGGTCTGGTGCACCCGCGGAGAGCAGATTTTTGGTAGCTCACTCAACGACTCTTTTTGGTGGTTTGGGGCTATAAATACCCCCTAACCAACCTACTTGAGGCACCAATCATCCTTAGAGCTAAGCATCATTCCCAAGCACTTATGCAACACCACCAAGTCATTCTAGGAGATCCTAGCACCCTTTTGAGAAGAAATAGTGATTTAGAGAGGGTGTGCTCTTGTGAACTACTTTATTAGTGTCGTGTTCTTGTTTCTTGCTCTTATGTGGGTGATCTTTTGTTTTAAAGGCAAGCAAGAGGCTTCAAATCTTGTGGATTGCCTTGCATCTCAAAAGTAGGGAAACTAAGAGCTCAAGTTGATCAGTGGATCGGTTGAGAAGGTCGAGAGAGACAAAGTCCTATGGCCCCCTCAACGAGGAGTAGGTTCTTTGGACTGAACCTCGATAAAATAAATTGCTTGTCTCTTGTGTTCTTTACTTTTAGTTGCAATTTGTTCATCTCTCTCCCCTTCTAAGTTCTCTTGCTGCGATTTCATTCTAATTCACTTGCACTCTCTCAAATCTTATTTAGCACTTTTAAGAGCAACAAGTGAAAGAGAACTCTTTTCTCTCACTTGGATTATATTCTCTCTCGTTCTAACACTTAATTGGGATCAAGTTTTTGTTTAGATATTGAATTTTCAAGTGTCATCTATATTTACCCCTGTAAGCGACTATCAATATATAAATTGTTTATCCATACTAAAAATGTAGGGAATTTTCTAAAATTGATAAAATAGCATAAATAGGGTTCATACCTTTTAAAGTTAAAAATGACATCTTAGATACTGGATTAATATAGTTTCTTAAAATTTTGCGCCATGTGCTTTCTACAAAAAATATAATAATTAATTCTTTCTTTATCTAATGCATAAAAATTTATTTATGCCTTATCTTAACTTTTCATAATATGCTTCATGTAAATCTATAATTTTATACATTTCTACATATGGATTTCAAAAAGGTTAAAACAATGCATGTAAGGTTTTCTATTTATAACTTAGATATTTTCAAACCCATATCCTATTTCATAAAAAGTTGTGGACCAAACCTTCTGGAAAATAGTATCTTGTTATCAAAACTTTAGTTTTTTAGTATATTTAATAAATGAATGAATATGTTTACTTTTAGCTTGTTTTAATGATTGGCGCATGTTTAATTGATTGGTGTATGTTTCTTTTTTACTTTGTGCTATTTAGAAGTTGATTTTGTGGGTGGGGATTAGAATTTTCAGGAAGACCCTCAAAGACTTTTTTGAGCATGGCAAGTGGACTTCTACCCCCTATATATCATTTTTATCCTAAACAACACATGCTAATTAAAGTTTACAATTTTGTTATATGCATAATTTGGATGGAATGCCTATTTATATAGATTCACGTCTAATTACTTTTTCGAGTATCATTTTCTTTAGTAGTTATGCTATTGATGTAACTTGGCTTTATGATAGCACTCCTTTGATGACATTAATGTTCCAAAGTTTACGGTATTGTTGTTGTTGCTGCTTTATTAATTACAACAAGATTATATATGTTAATTGGAATATGGAGTGACCACATAGGAAAATAGTGCAACCACGAGTGTTATTATAACTATGGCTTCGGTAACTAGCTCGCTCAGATGGTCACCAACACTAACTTAAAAACCTTAGTAGGTTGCTTTGTATTAAGTGTATTCTGTAAAAGCCTCATAGTAGATCCCTAGCCATTCACATCGAAAGTGAATACAAGACTTGCAAACCCAAGCTAGAGGGGATACACGACTTGTGGGTAAAGTTGTGCACCTCTATATAGTGTAAAACTGATATATCAGCTATGATCACAGTTAAGAGCGGCCTAAACCCTCACATGATAAATAAACTTAAAGTTGGAGATTAAATTGTGTTCTTTGGCTTAAATGGTATATTTAAGTGTTTTGCTTAAGTGGATTTGAGATATGATTAGTACTTATGCTAATTGGGTTTGGTATATACTTGTATTTAGTAAATAGGTGTTGTTAATAAAACATGACCAACTAAAATGCTAATGGCAATAAACTTTAGCCTTACCTTGTTAGTTATGCATTTTCACCCCACTTGCTGAGTACCAACCATAAGTGTACTCACTCATGCTTATATTATTGACCAGAAGGATGTGAAAATGAGCATTACGATGAAGACACTGACAGTTTCTAGATCTAGCGATGGCCCGATCATATTCTTGTGGGAGATTATCCATGATTTTCGTTGTGTTTTGTTAACATACTGTTTAAGACACTTACATCATTTGAGGTTTAATAAAGTTACTATAATCTTCTTTTTATTCTTTTATGCATTATATTTTGATATATTACACTTGTGACGTCAACTTATGTGTGGAAATGAATCCTAACACACATATGTTATACATTCGGTTTTGCCTCTAAAACTAAGTGTGACAGAACACCTCCCAAAACTAACTACTTGTATTGGTTTTTATTATATGAATAGAAATGATTATCAGTGTTGATGTGTTCAAAAAAATATTGCCATTGACCATTGGTCGTCTAGCCTATTGCGTTGAGTAAAACGTTAACTCTAAAAAATGACTAACCCATTGAATGAGAATGTTGCCACTATAATTTTACAAACAAAGAATATCATCTGTGTTGGGGGCCTTCTCGTGCCAAGCTCCATAGAACATTAATATATAGATGGTTTTCAAGTTTGTTTCAAGACCTTCGAAGCAGTGATGAAGCTGACCTTCATTCGAAAACCTTCAGTTAAATGGTGTACTCACGAAAGAAAAACCAAGAAGTTTTGGTTGTATGATCCAGACGTGCAGCAATAATCCAACGAAGATGAAGGAGAGAAACTTGAAGGCTTATTTAATACGTCTACAAATGAAAAGACAATTGATGCCCCTAGAGGATTATGTAGTCTCAATATATAGGTGAAAGGGAAATAGGGTCAAACCTTTTCCTAAATGATTTTGGTGGTTGAATTGCCCAACATAAATATTGGACTAACTAGCTTGCTCTAGATTATATGTTCTACAGGTGCCAAAGGTTCAGCACAAACCAATAAAAAGATTAAAGTTAGGGTTCAAAGAAAAGGAGCAAAAGAAACTAAAGTGAACCCTGGTCTGGCGCACCGGACTGTCCGGTGTGCCACCAGACAGTGTCCGGTGCACCAGGGTGGATCGACTTCAAACTCTTCACCTTCGGGTTTCTGAGTCCACGCTCCGCTATAATTTATCGGACGGTCCTGAGAGCACGTAGAGGGGGGTGAATAGGTGATCCTGTAAAATTCAACACTAATAGCCACAAAACTTAGTTATGAAAGTTAGAACTGCTAAGTAGCTTGAAACGAGCTCTTGTTAACCCAGACAATCAAAGAAAAAGCACACAAGAGACACGCGATTTTATCTCGTGGTTCGGCCAAGTAACACTTGCCTACTTCCACATTGTGGCGTCCCAATGGACGAGGGTTGCACTCAACCCCTTTCAAGTGATCCGATGATCAACTTGAATTCCACGGTTTTTCCTTTCTTAGTCTTTCTCCCGTTTGCGAGGAATCTCCACAACTTGGAGCCTCTCGCCCTTACAATGATGATCACAAAAGAAGCACATAAGTAAGGGAGGGGAGAGCAACACACACAAGACTCAAATCCATAGCACAATCACGCACACAAGTCAAAAATTGAGCTCAAAACACAACGCACGGAGTTCACAACTCAAATGGAGCTCAAGTCACTATCTCAAAGAATCGAATGTGTGAAGTTGGAGTCTTGGAGTCTTAGAATGTTTCTTGTAAGCTTGGGTGACTCCTCCATGCATCTAGGAGTCCCTTTTATAGCCCCAACGCAGCTAGGAGCCGTTGAAGATCAACAAGGAAGGCTATCCTTGCCTTCTGTCGAGTGGCGCACTGGACAGTCCGGTGCGCCCGGACAGTCACTGTAGACGGTCCGGTGCCGATCTCCTTCCTTTTCTGGCGCAGACGACCGTTGCAACTCCGGGCCGGTTGGCGCACCGGACACTGTCCGGTGCACACCAGACAGTCCGGTGCCCCCTGCCGATCGTTGGCGTGGGCCAGGCATCGCCCGCGGATTACGCGGCCGACCGTTGCGCTGGCGATCGTTGGCTCACCGGACAGTCCGGTGAATTATAGCCGTACGCCGCCGATTTTTCCTGAGAGCGGCCTTTTCACTGGAGTCCAGCCTGGTGCACCGGACACTGTCAGGTGCACCACCGGACAGTCAGGTGTGCCAGACTGAGCTGATCTTCGACTGCACACAGCCAGTCTTTTGCAATCCTTTTCTTCTTTTCTCTGTTTCTAACACTTAGATAACTTCATTAGTATTCTAAAACAAATGTACTAAGTCTAGAAACATTCCTCATGTCTTGATTTGCACTTTTTCAATCTTTGGCACATTTAGAACTTAGAGAATATGTGTGGGGCACTTAATCACCAAAACATTATAGAAATGGCCCAAAGGCACATTTCCCTTTCAATCTCCCCCTTTTTGGTGATTTATGCCAACACAACCAAAAGCAAACAAAAGAAGTGCAATATCAATGCAATTGAATACCAAATTGTTTTTTACTATAATTTGGCATATTTGGATCGCTCTTTGCCACCACTTGGTTTGTTTTTGCAAATCAAATTCATTTTCCTATCTCTAAGTCAAACTCACTTGTTTGGGCATAAAGAGAGATAATCCAAGAGAGAAATTGATCAAGTGCCAAAAACTCCCCCTTTTCCCATAATCATAAATTCTCCCCCACAAGAGACTAAATTTTGTAATAAGAGCATTTTGGACAAATCAAAAGTGCTAACTTTATTGTTTTCAAAATTCACAAGTGGTAGCTGATCCATTTGCTTTGGCCTTAATTTCTCCCCCTTTGGCATTAAGCACCAAAACGGGTTCATTATTGGCCCTTTAACCCCATTGCCTCACCAAAAATGTCAATTAAGAGCAAAAAGACAATAAGAGCATAAGAATGAACTTGGAATTAAGTACACTAATACCGGAGTGCAGGAGAAGTCTTTGCATGGTCCAAGTTCACCTTTCCCTTTCAATTCACCTTTGAGACTAAATCAAGTATACTCAAACACAAATGTTAGTCTTAAAGGGTCAAGTTGTAGCACATCTCCCCCTAAATATGTGCATCATTCACACATGGACTTGTGAGGTCCGGGGATCCCTTGCACAACTTGAGCACCATAACTAAACAATAATGAACTTAAATACATAAAGTAACATGATCAAAGGCATAGAACACATGTATGCTATAGATCAATCCAAGTTACGCGAATCTAAGACATTGAGATCACTATGCAACCTGCAAAAGGTTTTCTCATCTAACGGCTTGGTAAAGATATCGGCTAGCTGGTTCTTGGTGCTAACATGGTACACTTCGATATCTCCCTTTTGCTGGTGGTCTCTCAGAAAGTGATGCCAGATGTCTATGTGCTTAGTGCGGCTGTGTTCAACAGGATTATCCGCCATGCGGATAGCACTCTCATTGTCACAAAGGAGTGGGACTTTGCTCAGATTGTAGCCAAAGTCCCTGAGGGTTTGCCTCATCCAAAGTAGTTGCGCGCAACACTGTCCTGCGGCAACATACTCGGCCTCAGCGGTGGATAGGGCAACGGATGTTTGTTTCTTTGAACTCCAAGACACCAGGGACCTTCCTAGGAATTGGCACATCCCTGATGTACTCTTCCTATCAACCTTGCATCCAGCATAATCGGAGTCTGAGTATCCAATCAAGTCAAAGGTAGACCCCTTTGGATACCAGATCCCGAAGCAAGGCGTAGAAACTAAATATCTAAGAATTTGCTTAACGGCCACAAGGTGACATTCCCTAGGGTCGGATTGATATCTAGCACACATGCATAAGCTAAGCATAATATCTAGTCTACTAGCATATAAATAAAGTAATGACCCTATCATAGACCGGTATGCCTTTTGATCAATGGACTTACCTCCTTTGTTGAGGTCGACATGCCCGTCGGTTCCCATAGGTGTCTTCGCGGGCTTGGCGTCCTTCATCCCAAACCGCTTGAGAAGATCTTGAGTGTACTTCGCTTGAGAGATGAAGGTGCCGTCCTTGAGTTGCTTCACTTGAAACCCAAGGAAGTAGTTCAACTCGCCCATCATTGACATCTCAAATTTTTGAGTCATCACCCTACTAAACTCCTCACAAGACTTTTGGTTAGTAGAACCAAATATTATGTCATCGACATAAATTTGGCACACAAAAAAGATCACCATCACAAGTCTTAGTGAAAAGAGTGGGATCGGCTTTCCCAACCTTGAAAGCATTAGCAATTAAGAAATCTCTAAGGCATTCATACCATGCTCTTAGGGCTTGCTTAAGTCCATAAAGCGCCTTAGAGAGCTTAAACACATGGTCGGGGTACCTGTCATCCTCAAAGCCAGGGGGTTGTTCCACGTACACCTCCTCCTTGATTGGCCCATTGAGGAAATCGCTCTTCACATCCATTTGAAACAACCTGAAAGAGTGGTGAGCGGCATAGGCTAATAATATTCGAATAGACTCTAGCCTAGCCACAGGAGCAAAAGTCTCCTTGAAATCCAAACCTGTGGCTTGGGCATAACCTTTTGCCACAAGTCGAGCCTTGTTTCTTGTCACCACCCCATGCTCGTCTTGCTTGTTGCGGAACACCCACTTGGTTCCCACAACATTTTTCTTTGGACGTGGCACCAGGCTCCAAACTTCATTTCTCTTGAAGTTGTTGAGCTCTTCCTGCATGGCCAACACCTAGTCCGGATCCTGCAAGGCCTCTTCTACCCTGAAAGGCTCAATAGAAGAGACAAAAGAGTAATGCTCACAAAAGTTAGCTAAACGTGAGCGAGTTGTTACTCCCTTGCTTATGTCACCCAGAATCTGATCGATGGGGTGATTCCTTTGGATCGTCGCTCGGACTTGAGTTGGAGGGACCCTTGGTGCTTCTTCCTCCATCACTTGTTCTTCTTGTGCCCCCTTGATCACGTGCTTCTTCTTGAGGAACCTTTCCATCATCTTGAGTTGGGGGATGCACCATTGTAGAGGAAGATGGTTGATCTTGCTCTTGTTGTTCCTGTGGTCGCACATCACCTATCGCCATCGTGCGCATTGCGGCCGTTGGAACATCTTCTTCATCTAAGTCATCAAGATCAACTTGCTCTCTTGAAGAGCCATTAGTCTCATCAAATACAACGTCGCTAGAGATTTCAACCAAACCCGATGATTTGTTGAAGACTCTATACGCCTTTGTATTTGAGTCATACCCTAGTAAAAACCCTTCTACAGCTTTGGGAGCAAATTTAGAATGTCTACCTTTCTTCACCAAAATGTAGCATTTGCTCCCAAATACACGAAAGTAAGAGACATTGGGTTTGTTACCGGTAAGAAGTTCGTAGGAGGTCTTCTTGAGGAGACGATGTAGATATAGCCGATTTATGGCGTGGTAGGCTGTGTTCATAGCTTCCGACCAAAACTGCTCGGGCGTCTTGAACTCTCCAAGCATCGTCCTCGACATGTCGATAAGTGTTCTGTTCTTCCTCTCTACCACACCGTTTTGCTGTGGTGTGTAGGGAGCGGAGAATTCATGCTTAACACCTTCTTCCTCAAGATACTCCTCCACTTGCATATTCTTGAACTTGGACCCGTTGTCGCTTCTTATCTTTTTCACCTTGAGCTCAAATTCGTTTTGAGCCCTCTTTAGAAAGCGTTTTAGGGTCCCTTGGGTTTCTGATTTATTCTGCAAAAAGAACACCCAAGTGAAGCGGGAAAAGTCATCAACAATTACAAGACCATACTTACTTCCCCCGATGCTAAGGTAGGCGACGGGTCCGAAGAGGTCCATGTGAAGAAGCTCCAGTGGTCTTGATGTTGTCATCACATTCTTGTTGTGATGAGTGCTTCCCACCTATTTCCCTGCCTGACAAGCTACACAAGGTCTATCTTTTTCGAAACATACATTAGTTAGTCCTAACACATGTTCTCCCTTTAGAAGTTTATGAAGGTTCTTCATCCCAACATGTGCTAGACGGTGATGCCACAGCCAGCCCATACTAGTATTAGCTATTAAGCATGCATCTAGATCGGCCTCCTCTTTCGAAAAATCAACTAAGTAGAGTTTGTCGTCTAATACACCCTTAAAAGCTAATGAACCATCACTCCTTCTAAAGACAAATACATCTATATTGGTAAATAGACAATTATAACCCATGTTACATAATTGACTCACAGACAAAAAGTTGTACCCGAGCGATTCAATTAAGAACACATTGGAGATAGAATGCTCGGATGTAATGGCTATCTTTCCCAATCCTTTAACCTTGCCTTGGTTCCCATCTCCAAAGATGATCGAATCCTGAGAATCCTTATTCTTGACGTAGGAGGTGAACATCTTCTTCTCTCCCGTCATGTGGTTTGTGCATCCGCTGTCGATAATCCAGCTTGAGCCCCCGGATGCATAAACCTGCAAGGCATTTTACACTTGGGTTTTAGGTACCCAACTCTTGTTGGGTCCTACAAGGTTAGTCACAATAGCCTTTGGAACCCAAATACAAGTCTTGTCTCCCTTGCATTTGGATCCCAACTTTCTAGCAACTACTTTTTCATTCTTACATAAGAGCGCAAATGAAGTATTGCAAGCATGGTAAATGCTAGAAGGTTCATTACATACTCTCCAAGGCACATGATGCACAACATGATTTCTCCTAGGCCTACTTCTACCATGCACAAAAGTAGAACTAGAGGCAAACATAGCATGTGAATCAAAAGCATTATGATCATAACTCTTATGAGCATTCCTAGAATATTTTCTATCATAAATGTAGGCATGACACTTTTGAGAACTACTAGCCATAGGAGCCTTCCCTTTCTCCTTGTTGAGAACGGGAGCCTTTTGGCTTGTTAAGTTCTTGGTTTCCTTTTGAAAACCAAGTCCATCCTTAATAGAGGGGTGTCTACCAATTGTGTAGGCATCCCTAGCAAATTTTAATTTATCAAAATTAATTTTGCAAGTCTTAAGTTGAGCATTAAGACTTGCCACCTCATCATTTAGTTTAGCAATAGAAATAAG
The DNA here is from genome assembly GCF_902167145.1 of Zea mays. NCBI lineage: Eukaryota > Viridiplantae > Streptophyta > Magnoliopsida > Poales > Poaceae > Zea > Zea mays. The sequence goes on from NC_050100.1 coordinate 117,587,611, forward strand.
ATGTTCATTACATGCATCAACATCAAAGTCCTTACATATATTACAAATACTAACATGCTCTACACATGAACTAGATTTATTAGCTTCCTCTAGCTTAGTATTTAAACCATCATTCAAAATCTTTAAACTAGAGACAGATTCATGACAAACAGACAATTCAGAGGATAACATTTCATTTCTCTTAATTTCTAGAGCAAGAGATTTTTGAACACTAACAAATTTATCATGCTCTTCATACAAAATATCATCTTGCTTTTCTAAAAGTCTATCCTTTTCATTTAGAGCATCAATTAATTCATTAATCTTTTCTACTTTAGCTCTATCTAATCCTTTAAATAAACTAGAGTAATCTACTTCATCATCGGAGGAATCCTCATCACTAGAAGTAGAGTACTTAGGGGAATCTCGAACACTTACCTTCTTCTCCTTGGCCATGAGGCAAGTGTGGCGTTCGTTGGGGAAGAGCGAAGACTTGTCGAAGGCCGAGGCTGCCAGTCCTTCATCGTCGGAGTTGGATGAAGAGCAGTCTGAATCTCATTCTTTGCCAAGGTGCGCCTCGCCCTTCGCCTTCTTGTAAACCTTCTTCTTCTCCCTCTTCCCATGCTTTTTTGGTTCCTAGTCATTATCATTATCGGGGCATTGCGCTATAAAATGACCAGTCTTACCGCATTTGAACCAGAGCGCTTTCCCCTTGCTTTGTTCTTGTTGGGGGTACTCCTTGCGTCTTTTCAGTGCGGTCTTGAAGCGCTTGATGATAAGGGCCATCTCATCTTCATTTAGCCCGGCAGCCTCAACTTGTGCCATCTTGCTTGGTAGCGCCTCCCTGCTGCTTGTTGCTTTGAGAGCAACGGGTTGAGGCTTGTAGACGGGCAGAGGGCCATTAAGAGCATCATCCACGTATCGCGCTTCTTTTACCATCATACACCCGCTCACAAATTTTCCGAGTATCTCCTTAGGCATCATTTTGGTGTACCTGAGATTTTCACGAATAAGGTTTACAAGATGGGGGTCAATTACCATGAATGACCTTAGCACAAGTCGGATGACGTCGTGGTCCGTCCATCTTGTGCTTCCATAGCTTCTAATTTTGTTGATGAGGGTCTTGAGCCTGTTGTAGGTCTACGTTGGCTCCTCACCCCTGATCATCGCAAATCTCCCCAGCTCGCCTTCCACCAACAATATTTTGGTGATCATGGTGGCGTCGTTTCCCTCATGACATATCTTGAGGGTGTCCTAGATTTGCTTGGTGTTGTCCAAGCCGCTCACCTTGTTGTATTCATCCCTGCACAAAGATGCTAGCAAAACAGTGGTAGCTTGTGCATTCTTATGAATTTGCTCATTAATAAACACAGGGTTATCCATACTGTCGAAATGCATTCCATTTTCAACTATCTCCCAAATACTAGGATGGAGAGAAAATAAGTGACTACGCATTTTGTGACTCCAAAAGAGTAGTCTTCTCCATCAAAGTGTGGAGGTTTACCAAGTGGAATTGATAGCAAATGAGCATTAGAATTGAATGAAATACGAGAATAATCAAATAAATAGTTTTGATTAACCAGTTTCTTTTTAGACGAGTCATCGTCGTCGTCGTCTCTTGGTGAAGAAGAGGAGGCGTCGCTGTCGTAGTAAATGATCTTCTTGATGCGCCTCTTCTTCTTCCCGTCCCTCTTCTTGTGACTCGATCCTGAGTCAGTGGGCTTGTCGTCCCTTGGCTCGTTGAAGAGGGACTCCTTCTCCTTATCGTTGACCACCATCCCCTTTCCCTTAGGATCCATCTCTTCGGGCGATTAGTCCCTTAGATGAAGAGAACGGCTCTGATACCAATTGAGAGCACCTAGAAGGGGGTGAATAGGTGATCCTATAAAATTCAACACTAATAGCCACGAAACTTTGTTATGAAAGTTAGAATGGCTAAGTAGCTTGAAACGAGATCTTGTGAACACAGACAATCAAAGGAAAAGCACACAACAGACACGCGATTTTATCTCGTGGTTCGGCCAAGTAACACTTGCCTACTTCCACGTTGTGGCGTCCTAATGGACGAGGGTTGCACTCAACCCCTTTCAAGTGATCCGATGATCAACTTGAATACCACGGTTTTTCCTTTCTTAGTCTTTCTCCCGTTTGCGAGGAATCTCCACAACTTGGAGCCTCTCGCCCTTACAATGATGATCACAAAAGAAGCACAGAAGTAAGGGAGGGGAGAGCAACACACACAAGACTCAAATCCACAACACAATCACGCACACAAGTCACAACTTGAGCTCAAAACACAACGCACGGAGTTCACAACTCAAATGGAGCTCAAGTCACTATCTCAAAGAATCGAATGCGTGAAGTTGGAGTCTTAGAATGTTTCTTGTAAGCTTGGGTGACTCCTCCATGCGCCTAGGGGTCCCTTTTATAGCCCAAGGTAGCTAGGAACCGTTGAAGATCAACAAGGAAGGCTATCCTTGCCTTCTGTCGAGTGGCGCACCGGACAGTACAGTGCGCCACCGGACAGTCACTGTAGACGGTCCAGTGCCGATCTCCTTCCTTTTCTGGCACAGACGACCGTTGCAACTCCGGGCCGGTTGGCGCACCGGACACTGTTCGGTGCCCAATGCCGACCGTTGGCGCGGGCCACACGTCGCCTGCGGATTGCGCGGCCGACCGTTGCGCTGGCGACCGTTCGCTCACCGGACAGTCCGGTGCACCACCGGACAGTCCGGTGAATTACAGTCGTACGCCGCCGATTTTTCCGGTGTGCTAGACTGAGTTGATCTTCGGCTGCACATAGCCAGTCTTTTGCAATCCTTTTCTTTTCTTCTTTTCTCTGTTTCTAACACTTAGATAACTTCATTAGTATTCTAAAACAAATGTACTAAGTCTAGAAACATTCCTCATGTCTTGATTTGCACTTTTTCAATCTTTGGAACATTTAGAACTTAGAGAATATGTGTGGGGCACTTAATCACCAAAACATTATAGAAATGGCCCAAAGGCACATTTCCCTTTCAGGTCCGGTGGGTCACCAGACTGTCCGGTGTGCCAGCGGAGCAACGGCTCGCCAGCGCAACGGTGGACTCCAACGGTCGACTGACAACTGAACAATGCACAGACAGTTTGCGCAGAGTCAGAGCAGCGCTAGAAGGCGCACCGGACAGTGAACAGTGACTGTCCAGTGCGGCACCGGACTGTCCAGTGGCCCAAGCTGTTAGAGCTCCAACGGTCGAAACCATCAGAACCCTAACGGTTGGGTGACGTGGCTGGCGCACCGGACTGTCCGGTGCGCCCATCGACAGCAGCCCTCCCCAACGACTGTTTTGGTGGTTGGGGCTATAAATACCCCCAACCACCACCATTCAAGGATCCAAGCATTCACTACTCTTCATTCAATACAAGAGCAATACACAACACTCCAAGACACAAATCAAAGCTTCCGATCAAATCAAAGTCCACAATTCAACTATAGTTTTTAGGACTTGTGAGAAGATCGACTTGTGTTCTTTTGTTGTTCTTGTTGCTTGGTTGGCTTTCTTCTTTCTCTCATTCTTAATCTCAAAGCCTTGTAAGTGAAGCAAGAGACACCAATTGTGTGGTGGTCCTTGCGGGGTCTAAGTGACCCGGGAAATCAAGGAAGGAAGCTCACTTGGTCTAGGTGACCGTTTGAGAGAGGGAAAGGGTTGAAAGAGACCCGGTCTTTGTGACCACCTCATCAGGGAGTAGGTTTGCAAGAACCGAACCTCGGTAAAACAAATCACCGTGTCATCCGCTCTATTTCCTTGGTTGATTTGTTTTTGCCCTCTCTTTCGGACTAAGTTTATTTCTAACGCTAACCCCAGCTTGTTGTTGTGCTTAAAGTTTGTAAATTTCAGATTTGCCTATTCACACCCCTCTAGGCGACTTTCAATCGGTATCAAAGCCCGGTGCTTCATTAGAGTCTAACCACTCGAAGTGATGTCGGGAGATCACGCCAAGAGGGATATCATGACCGGCGACAAGTCCGCAAGCTCGAGACGAACCCATTCGAAGGAGTCCGGCCACAAGCACAAGGAGGAATCCTCTTCCTCCATCAAGTCACAACGGAGAGGTGACAAGAAGAAGAAGATGAAGAAAGTGGTCTACTACGAGACCAACTCTTTGTCACCCTCCACCTCTGGCTCCGAATTGACGTCCGTCACTTCTAAGCGCCATGAGCGCAAGAAGTATAGTAAGATGCCCCTCCGCTATCCTCGCATTTCCAAACGCACTCCATTACTTTCTGTTCCCCTAGGCAAACCACCATTTTTTGATGGTGAGGATTATTGTATGTGGAGCGATAAAATGAGGCATCACCTAACCTCACTCAACAAAAGCATATGGGATATTGTTGAGTATGGAGCGCAGGTACCGAAGGTAGGGGACAAGGACTATGATTCGGACGAGGCCGATCAAATTCGGCACTTTAACTCCCAAGCTACAACTATACTCCTCGCCTCCTTGTGTCGAGAGGAGTATAATAAGGTGCAATGGTTAAAGACGGCCAAAGAAATTTGGGACGTCCTCAAGACGGCGCACGAAGGGGATGAGGTGACCAAGATCACCAAACGGGAGACGATTGAGGGGGAGCTCGATCGATTCATCCTCAACCAAGGAGAGGAGCCACAAGACATGTACAACCGGCTCAATACCTTGGTCAACCAAGTGCGCAACCTCGGGAGCACCAAGTGGGATGACCATGAAATGGTCAAGGTTATTCTTAGATCACTTGTTTTTCATAATCCCACTCAAGTTCAATTAATTCGTGGTGATCCTAGATATAAGTTAATGTCTCCCGAGGAAGTGATAGGAAAGTTTGTGAGCTTTGAGTTGATGATCAAAGGCTCCAAACAAATCATCGAGCAAGGCGGCACCTCCACACCCGAGGTGCAACCCGTCGCATTCAAAGCGACGGAGGAGAAGAAAGAAGAGTCTACATCAAGTAGGCTCCCCATCGACGCCTCCAAGCTCGATAACGAGGAAATGGCGCTCATCATCAAGAGCTTTCGCCAAATCCTCAAGCAAAGGAGGGGGAAGGACTATAAACCCCGCTCCAAGAAAGTTTGCTACAAGTGTGGTAAGCCCGGTCATTTTATTGCTAAATGTCCATTATCAAGTGATAGTGACAGGGGCGACGACAAAAAAGGAAGGAGGAAGGAAAAGAAGAAGTACTACAAGAAGAAGGGCGGCGATGCCCACGTGTGTCAGGAATGGGACTCCGATGAGAGCTCCACCGACTCCTCCTCCGACGAGGACGCCGCCAACATCGCCGTCACCAAAGGCCTTCTCTTCCCCAATGTCGGCCACAAGTGCCTCATGGCAAAGGACGGCAAAAAGAATAAGGTAAAATCTAGAGCCTCCACTTAATATACAACATCTAGTGATGAGGGTAGCTCTAGTGAAGATGAGGATGATTTACTTGCCCTTTTTGCCAACCTTAACATGCAACAAAAAGAAAAATTAAATGAATTGATAGGAGCTATTCATGAGAAGGATGAACTCTTGGATAGCCAAGAGGAATTCCTTATTAAGGAAAACAAAAGGCATGTTAAAGTAAAAAATGCCTATGCTCAGGAAGTAGAGAAATGTGAAAAATTAACTAGTGAGCTTAGCATTTGCCATGACAACATCTCTAACCTTAGAATTGAAAATGCCAAATTGATTGCTAAGGTTGAGAAATTAAATGGTTGTGATGATTCTCTTGTCAACCTTAAAAATGATAATGCTAGTATGATTGCTAAAATTGACAAGTTGAATGAATCACTCTCCTACCTTAAGATTGAGAATGATAAATTAATTTCTAAGGATAAAGATTTAAATGTTTGCAATGTTTCTATTTCCAATCTTAGAAATGAAAATGCAATGTTACATGCTAAGATTGATGAATTAAATGCCTGCAAACCCTCTACATCTAGTGTTGATCATGTTACTATTTGTACTAGATGTAGAGACATTAATGTTGATGCTATCCATGATCACATTGCTATGATTAAACAACAAAATGATCATATAGCTAAACTAGATGCTAAAATTGACGAGCATGAACTACAAAATGAAAAAATTATATTTGCTCGTAGCATGCTTTATAATGGGAGACACCCTGGAATTAAGGATGGCATTGGCTTCCAACAAGGAGACACTGTCAAGCTTAATGCCCCTAAGAGATTGTCTAACTTTGTTAAGGGCAAGGCTCCCATGGCTCAGGATAACGAGGGTTACATTTTATATCCTGCTGGTTATCCTGAGCACAAGATTAGGAGAACTCATTCTAGGAAGTCTCATTCTGGTTCTCATCATGCTTTTATGTATAAGAATGAGACATCTAGCTCTAGGCATACCACTCATAGTAAAATACCAAAAAAGAAATCTCATGTTGCATGAAATGATCATAACATTTCATTTAAGACTTTTGATGTTGCTTATGTTTTAACTAACAAATCAGGCAAAGTAGTTGTCAAATATGTTGGGGCCAAACACAAGGGCTCAAGGACTTGTGTTTGGGTACCCAAGGTGCTTGTTTCTAATGTGAAAGGACCCAAGACCGTTTGGGTACCTAGGAACAAGGCCTAAATTTGTTTTGTAGGTTTATGCATCCGGGGGCTCAAGTTGGATCATTGATAGCGGATGCACAAACCACATAACAAGGGAGAAAAGGATGTTCTCCTCCTACGAGAAAACGATGATCCCCAAAGAGCTATCACATTCGGGGATGGAAATCAAGGTTTGGTCAAAGGACTGGGTAAAATTGCTATATCTCCTGACCATTCTATTTCCAATGTTTTTCTTGTAGATTCTTTAGATTACAATTTGCTTTCTGTTTCTCAATTATGCAAAATGGGTTACAACTGTCTTTTTACGGATATAGGTGTTACTGTCTTTAGAAGAAGTGATGATTTAATAGCATTTAAGGGAGTACTCGAGGGTCAGCTATACTTAGTTGATTTCTATAGAGCTGGACTCGATACTTGCTTAATTGCTAAGACTAATATGGGTTGGCTCTGGCATCACCGACTAGCCCATGTTGGGATGAAGAATCTTCACAAGCTTCTAAAGGGAGAACACATTTTGGGACTAACAAATGTTCATTTTGAGAAAGACAGGGTTTGTAGCGCATGTCAAGCAGGAAAGCAAGTTGGTACCCACCATCCACACAAGAACATCATGATGACCGACAGGCCGCTTGAGCTACTCCACATGGATCTATTTGGCCCGATAGCTTACATAAGCATCGGCGGGAGTAAGTATTGTCTTGTAATTGTGGATGATTATTCTCGCTTCACTTGGGTATTCTTTTTGCAGGAAAAATCTCAGACCCAAGAGACCTTAAAAGGATTATTGAGACGGGCTCAAAATGAGTTCGGATTAAGGATCAAGAAGATAAGAAGTGACAACGGGACAGAGTTCAAGAACTCTCAAATTCAAGGCTTTCTTGAGGAAGAGGGCATCAAGCATGAGTTCTCTTCTCCCTACACACCACAACAAAATGGTGTAGTGGAGAGGAAGAATAGAACTCTACTGGACATGGCAAGGACCATGCTTGATGAGTACAAGACTCCGGACTGGTTTTGGGCTGAGGCGATTAACACTGCCTGCTACTCCATCAACCGGTTATACCTTCACCGAATCCTCAAGAAGACATCATATGAACTCCTCACCGGTAGAAAGCCCAATGTTTCATATTTTAGAGTCTTTGGTAGCAAATGCTTTATTCTTGTTAAAAGAGGTAGAAAATCTAAATTTGCTCCTAAGGCTGTAGAAGGCTTTTTACTTGGTTATAACTCAAACACAAGGGCATATAGAGTCTTCAACAAATCCACTGGATTAGTTGAGGTTTCTTGTGACATTGTGTTTGATGAGACTAATGGCTCTCAAGTAGAGCAAGTTGATCTTGATGAGCTAGATGATGAAGAGGCTCCATGCGTCACGCTAAGGAACATGTCCATTGAGGATATGTGTCCTAAGGAATCCGAAGAGCCTCCACAAGCACAAGATCAACCATCATCTTCCATGCAAAAATCTCCACCAACCCAAGATGAGGATCAAGCTCAAGATGATGATAAAGAAGATCAAGAAGATGAGCCACCTCAAGAGGAGGACAATGATCAAGGGGGAGATGATAATGATCAATAAAAGGAAGATGATCAAGAAGAACAGGGTCAAAGACCGCCACACCCAAGAGTCCACCAAGCGATACAAAGAGATCACCCCGTGAACTCCATCCTCGGCGATATTCATAAGGGGGTAACCACTCGATCTCGTGTCGCACATTTCTGTGAACATTACTCTTTTGTTTCCTCTATTGAGCCATACAGGGTAGATGATGCATTAAGAGATTTAGAATAGGTGTTGGCAATGCAAGAGGAGCTCAACAACTTCACGAGGAATGAGGTATGGCATCTTGTTCCACGTCCTAACCAAAATGTTGTATTAACCAAGTGGGTGTTCCACAACAAGCAAGATGAGCATGGTGTGGTGACAAGGAACAAAGCTCGACTTATGGCCAAGGGATATTCACAAGTCGAAGGTTTGGATTTCGGTGAACCTATGCACCCGTAGCTAGGCTTGAGTCAATTTGTATATTACTTGTTTATGCTACTTACCATGGCTTTAAGCTCTATCAAATGGACGTGAAAAGTGCCTTCCTTAATGGACCAATCAAGGAAGAGGTCTATGTTGAGCAACCTCCTGGCTTTGAAGATAGTGAGTACCCTAACCATGTGTATAAACACTCTAAGGCGCTTTTGGGCTCAAGAAAGCCCCAAGAGCATGGTATGAATGCCTAAGAGATTTCCTTATCACTAATGGTTTCAAAGTCGGTAAAGCCGATCCTACACTCTTTACTAAAACCATTGCAAATGATTTGTTTGTATGCCAAATTTATGTTGATGATATCATATTTGGGTCTACTAACAAATCTACTTGTGAAGAGTTTAGTAGGATTATGATTCAAAAATTCGAGATGTTTATGATGGGGGAGTTGAAGTATTTCCTAGGATTTCAAGTCAAGCAACTCCAAGAGGACACCTTCATCAGCCAAATTAAGTACATTCAAGATATACTCACCAAGTTTGGAATGAACGATGCCAAACCCATCAAGACACCCATGGGAACTAATGGGCATCTTGACCTCGATACGGGAGGCAAATTCGTAGATCAAAAGGTATACCGGTCGATGATAGGATCTTTACTCTATTTATGTGCATCTCGACTGGATATTATACTTTCTGTATGCATGTGTGCAAGATTCCAAGCCGATCCTAAGGAAGTTCACCTTAGGGCCGTGAAAAGAATCTTGAGATATCTAGTTCATACACTTAAGTTTGGTCTTTGGTACCCCAAGGGATCCACGTTTGATTTAATAGGTTGTTCAAATGTCGATTGGGCAGGGTGTAAAATTGATAGGAAGAGCATATCAGGGACTTGTTAGTTCTTGGGAAGATCCCTGGTGTCTTGGGCTTCAAAGAAACAAAATTCAGTAGCTCTTTCTACCGTCAAAGCCAAGTATATTGCCGCAAGCCATTGTTGCGCGCAATTGCTTTGGATGAGGCAAACCCTTAGGGACTATGGCTACAAATTTAACAAAGTCCCTCTCCTATGTGATAATGAGAGTGCAATCCGCATGGTGGATAATCCCGTTGAACACAGCCGCACTAAGCACATAGCCATTCGGAATCACTTTTTGAGGGATCACCAACAAAGGGGGGATATCGAGATTGCTTATGTTAGCACCAAAGAACAATTAGCCGATATCTTTACCAAACCATTAGATGAGAAGACCTTTACCAAACTTAGGAATGAGCTAAACATTCTTGATTCTAGGAACTTTGATTGATGCTTTGTACACATATATCATTTATGTACCTTTGATCGTATCTCTTTTATGTCTATGACTAATGTGTTTTCAAGTATATTCCTATGCTAAGTCGTAGATTTAAAGGGAAATGGAGTCTTCGGCGAAGACAAGGCTTCCACTCCACTCTAATTGGTATTATTTACTCTTCGTCGTCACTCTGCACCATTCTCCACTTTGGTATAATCTTCACTCATATTCATTTGTACCATTGGGGAGAAAGTAAAAAAAAGGGCTCTCAAATGTCTTCGTTTTTGGCAATTAATGTCAAAGGGGGACAGAGTATTAGCCTAAAGCAAAAGGACCGCACCACCACCAATTTCAAAGTTTAAAATGAAGTTTTCCATTGGTATTTTATGATGAAATATTTAAAGGAGGATTTTTCAATTATTTAGTATTTTCAAATTGGTATAGTTAATCTTCTTTCAATTGGTAAAACCCTCTTGAACACTAAGAGGAGAATTTCATCCAGGGGGAGTTTTGTTTAAGTCAAAGGAAAAGCATTTGAAACAGGGGGAGAAAATTTTAAATCTTGAAAATGCTTCTTGCAATCCTATTCATATACCTTTGACTATTTGAAAAGATTTTCCAAAAGATTTTGCAAAAACAAAACAAGTGGTGCAAATGTGGTCCAAAATGTTAAAAGAAAGAAAGCAATCCATGCATATCTAATAAAAGTATAAATTGGTTTAATTCCAAGCAACCTTTGCACTTACCTTATGCAAACTAGTTCAATTCTGCACTTATATATTTGCTTTGGTTTGTGTTGGCATCAATCACCAAAAAGGGGGAGATTGAAAGGGAAATAGGGTCAAACCTTTTCCTAAATGATTTTGGTGGTTGAATTGCCCAACACAAATATTGGACTAACTAGCTTGCTCTAGATTATATGTTCTACAGGTGCCAAAGGTTCAGCACAAACCAATAAAAAGATTAAAGTTAGGGTTCAAAAGAAAGGAGCAAAAGAAACCGAAGTGAACCCTGGTCTGGCGCACCGGACAGTGTCCGGTGCACCAGGGTGGATCGACTTCAAACTCTTCACCTTCGGGTTTTTGAGTCCGCGCTTTGCTATAATTCACCGAACGGTCCAGTGGGTCACCGGACTGTCCGGTGTGCCAGCGGAACAACGGCTCGCCAGCGCAACGGTCGACTCCAACGGTCGACTGACAACTGAACAGTGCACGGACAGTTCGCGCAAAGTCAGAGCAGCGCCAGAAGGCGCACCAGACAGTGAACAGTGACTGTCCGGTGCGGCACCAGACTGTCCGATGGCCCAAGCTGTCAGAACTCCAACGGTCGAAACCGTCATAACCATAACGGTTGGGTGACGTGGCTGGCGCACCGGACTGTCTGGTGCACCCATCGACAGCAGCCCTCCCCAACTACCGTTTTGGTGGTTGGGGCTATAAATACCCCCAACCACCACCATTCAAGGATCCAAGCATTCACTACTCTTCATTCAATACAAGAGCAATACACAACACTTCAAGACACAAATCAAAGCCTCCGATCAAATCAAAGTCCACAATTCAACTCTAGTTTTTAGGACTTGTGAGAAGATCGACTTGTGTTCTTTTGTTGTTCTTGTTGCTTGGTTGGCTTTCTTCTTTCTCTCATTCTTAATCTCAAAGCCTTGTAAGCGAAGCAAGAGACACCAATTGTGTGGTGGTCCTTGCGGGGTCTAAGTGACCCGGGAAATCAAGGAAGGAAGCTCACTCGGTCTAGGTGACCGTTTGAGAGAGGGAAAGGGTTGAAAGAGACCCGGACTTTGTGACCACCTCAACGGGGAGTAGGTTTGCAAGAACCAAACCTCGGTAAAACAAATCACCGTGTCATCCGCTCTATTTCCTTGGTTGATTTGTTTTTGCCCTCTCTTTCGGACTAAGTTTATTTCTAACGCTAACCCCGGCTTGTAGTTGTGCTTAAAGTTTGTAAATTTCAGATTTGCCTATTCACCCCCCTCTAGGCGACTTTCAATAGGACTTGAGGACATATTTGTAATCTTATACAGAGTTGTACAGTGGCTTGCCATTATAAATAAAGGTACGATGTCATGCAGAGGGGCACCATTTTGGGGGAGGAGCCGTGAGAGATCGGAATTGCTCTACCTCTAAAGTTGTACCTTCATGTCCTTACCTTAACCCTCAAAGGTACACTTATAGTTGTTTGTAACTTAGAAGGAATAATAAAATGATTATACTAGTAACAATCTCTTCCAAGTGTTCTTATCATTCTATTATCCGGATATATTTTATTATGTTAACCTTCTTCTCCCGGTCTATTCACTAAATAGACTGTGGGAACAAAGGTCTTTTTCCCTAATTATGTTGCCCTGTTTTGGTCCCCATCAAGAACTAGAGCAGATGGCCAACATTGGCGTCCACCTTCGGTGAACTCACGGCTACAAGCATCTCTTTGTCATGCCTCCGAAGAAGTCCACATCTCCCACTTTGGTTTTTGCTCCCATTAGAACCAGAATGAAGAAGCATAACTACATGATGCACAAAAATGGAAAAGGAAGGCCATGAATCCTCCACCACTAGATGATCTTGACCTAGAAATTGAAAATCTTGAAGCTATCCGCTAGTAAGTCGAGAAGTGATGGGAAAATATGCTTTGGGTCTCTCAACTACAACGACAAATTGATGAAGCGGCAGAAGAATTGTGTCACACGACATAACAGGAGGAGCAATTCTAGGGCTCACACCATCAAAGAAATTTGCATTTTGAATTGCACAACTATGATGATTCGTTATATGACAATTCTTCTTCTTTGGTAGCAGAGTTGCAAGCTGCACCATGGACACCACTCTATAGGCCACCCCCACTCCCAATTTATGATTGTTTGTCAAACCCGAAGCAGTTCTTGATGATCTATGAGGCCACCATATCCTTGTACGGCGGCAACACAACAGTCGTGGCAAAATATTTTTCCATGGCAGTCAAGAATGTAGCACAAACATAATACTCTTCTCTTTGGCTAGGATTTGTATCTTCGTGGCAGAAGATAAACGATATTCTCCTCACCACTTTATAAGGCTTTCAAACAAAGCCCATCACTACTTAAGCTTTGTTCCAGTGTGCTCAAGAGTAAGATGAATATCTTTAGGCATAAGTCCAAATGTTCCTTTAGCTTCGGGTTTAGGCACCAAGTGTGCAAGATGACATTGTTATCGAAGCAATGATCAACTGTCTTCGTCTAGTCCTACCACCACAATACTTTGCCACAAAACCTTCCCATTCTTTGGAGAAGCTGCTACAAAAGATGGAGGAATACGTCAAAGCATACAATGATTTTTTTGACTTTTTGGACTATGGGATGAAACAAAACAAATCTAAAGGTTAGATTATACCTCATAGTCAACCCAAATCTTAATACCACTCGATAGAGGGCAAGGCCCATTCTTCCAAGAGGTACGATAACTTGATCGAGTAGAGATCTCGACGTTGATGATCTAAGGCTCCAAGCGAATGGATTCTCGCAATCACTACACCACAGATATGTTGGTTATCACCGATGAAACATGAGTGACCTCTCCATGAAGGCTTATCCATGCAAGTGTAATCAAGAACAAAAGCAAGAGCAGGAAGAATGTAATCAAAACTATTTTGATCACGAGATGAGGTCTCAGAAACCGATGAACAGTGACAGTGTTTGATGACAGAATGAATCAAAAAAAGCCCCACCCTAATGGTGGTGGCTAATGCTGATTAAATAGAGGTTAGGGGCATGCAAAACACCTGGACCCACCTCTAATGGACTCCAACACGATACACGGGCCAACAGCCCAATAGACGGTGTCGCAACACCGAAACAAAACTGAAAGCTGCTTTGTTTCGAAGATTCTCATTGACTATGAATGAATTTTAAGCCAGGAATAGTTGGGTTGGAAAACATATCTCTTTATATTTCCATCCATATAAAGTCCAAGCTACACGGAGTTTGAATGCATCCTAGGCGTCTGTTTTAGTGCAGACTAGTCCTGGACTACGAGGTAGAATTGAAGTTGAGTTAGACTTGGCTTTCTCTTATTGTGAACGTCCTAGCTTCTTCTCCTTGACACCTTATCCCTTCCCAAGTCCTTCCTGGTCCTCTTCAAGGTTCCTAATCATCACAATGTCCATGGCCCCAAGCGTAAGCTCTAAAACACAATTGACTAGGTTAGAACGAACCTAGAGATTTAGTTGTCGTGCACGTGATCGTGTTATCGGTCTATGCATTGTATCTATAGGAGTGATGTCCTCATCACAACTGGAGGTGGTTTCGAAGCAAGTTTCCTCTTCTTTCCTCCGCTCTATGTTAGTCGGGGGTAATCAGGGTAGAAGAACCCTATAGCATCAAAAATGTTTTTCAACCTCCTTTTTCCTTGGGCCCCAAAGGCAACCGTTAGAGATTCATCTTCTTTCTTCACATAGTTCCGAAGAATTTCATTACACTTTGCTTCGATGCCATCTAACCATTCATCACACGACTCCGGTAGATTCCACTCAGCTTGGCCAGACATCAAAGGCTATGTGCTCTTGCACCAAATCCTTTATACCAATATAGTTACAAATGGCATTGAATGCAAACAATGTAGCTTGAGCATCATTATTCATATAGTAAATTGGCCTCTTTATGCTGAAGCTAGGCTTAATAGGCCTTTGGATTATGTTCCTGGTGTCTTCTCTTTTCTCCAAATCGTTCTTCACATAGAACCACTCCTCCTAGGAGTTAGGCCATTTGTGTCGGTGTTTGGACAGAGAGTCCTAACCAATTAGTGAATAATGCCACGTGCCCACAGTCTACATGGTGTGCGAGTTGACACAAGCAATTCATCCTGGTTCGGGCAAGCAAGGCCCTACTTCCAGCAGAGGGGGGTGAAGCTTATATTACTCGCACCTGAGTGCCTGCAGTTGGGATTACAAGCACAACGGGAGAGGGGAAGTCCCCAAGTCCCTGGAACTAATTGAGGCAAGTGCCAATATCCTAAGACTTAGTGGGAAACGACTGAGTGTTTGCCCTTGTGTCCTCCTGGCCCCTTGGGGGAACTACTGCCCTATTTATACAAGTAAGAGATGTATGCTGTGGAGCCCGGGGTTGTCGTAGTCCAAGGGGGTTGTCTTAGTGCCCTCTAAGCCGACGTGACGGTGCACTGCATTGTTGACTTGTGTCCGCTGATTTCCTGCTGAGAGCCGAGGCAGAGGCCGAGGGGATGGCCGTACGCCCGAGCCCTCAGGGGAGGGGTCGCCCATACCATAGTTGTTGTAACAACGTCGGGGTATGGGTTAAATCCTGCTTACAGGATGCATCAGTGTCCCTGTGAGGAGTGACATCGTGATTACTTGCCGCGGTTATCAAGGTCAGAGC
Organism: Zea mays; assembly: GCF_902167145.1. Lineage (NCBI taxonomy): Eukaryota > Viridiplantae > Streptophyta > Magnoliopsida > Poales > Poaceae > Zea > Zea mays. Next base: position 117,602,814 of record NC_050100.1, read on the forward strand.
CCTGCTCGGGTGAGACAGAAGTCTTCCCGAGACGTCAGCTGAGCTATCCTTTGACGTGTGCCACAGTTAGCGAACTGGCTACCTGCAGGATTCACAGTGGAGTAGGTAGCCGAGGCCGAGCTCGGGCGAGGCAGAGAAATCATCCGAGGCTGGACTCTGCGTCGAATGAGATGAAGATTATGCCCGAGGCTGAACTTAACATCGAGCGAGGCAGAAGTTTGCGCCCAAGGTCTGAACTCAACGTCGGGTGAGGCAGAGATTGCGCCTGAGGGCCGGTCTGCGTCACCTGTCGTATTAGATGGCCCATCGAGGGATGGCAGGTGGCGTGCGCGTACTGTAGCGGATGTGTAATCATGTTGTTTCGCCTGGATTTGACTGTCGTCTTGTTAGTCACTGTGCTCCTACTACCACAGTGTGGAGTAGGTATGTGCATTAAATGCGAGTGTTCCCTACCTATTTTCGGGCGTCTTTGTCTTATCTGCCTGGGATCAGCTCAGGCGAGATGGGTGGAGCGGTTGTGACTTCGGGTGAGGCAGAGTTCTGCCTAAGGTGGGAACTCTCGGGAAGAGGCCTCGGGTTAAGAGGTACCTTGGCTGCTTCCCCTCGGGGGTTATGTCTTTATTTCTCCTGAGTGCATTTTTCGGAGGGATAGTCTGGGTACCCCTAATTATCACCCCCGACAGTAGCCCTCGAGCCTTCCAAGGAAGTACTTTGGTACTTGTTTGGAGGCTCTGCAGCTTGCTCGTGGGCATGCCGCATTTTCTCGAGGAATAGGCCATATGGTTTCTGATGGATGCGCGCGAGCGCACCCATCGGGTGTAGCCCCCGAGGCACCGAAGGAGTAGTTGGGCTTCTGATAAGTTCAATTCGATCTTTAGCCGATCTATTGGAACTTTCGTCATGATTTGTGAGGGCAGCCCCCGAGCCTTTGCGCAGTGCAAGATGTCATTCAAGGGGTGTCTCGACTTTAGGTTAATACGCTGCTTCGTCGCCTCTCCGCGAGGAGGAAGGGGGAATATGTCATGCTACCCTCGATGGGTGGCGAGCAAGACATTTTTGTTGAGCTGTTATCGGGTAATCCGAGCAGGGGTCTGAGCTCCCTTTGATAAGAGTCAGCTAGTGGTCCGAAGACACGCCCCAAAAGATACCTGTGGGTGATTCGCCTGTTCTCAAACCCGTTTGATGGGGTTCGAGGGCTCGATACCTCCCTACGATGGGATACAATCATGAATCATTCCCGGGGGTCTCGGATATGTCTTAAGGTACCTCGGGCCGTGACCCGAGCTAGGGCCACGTACGGGCGTACCCATAGCCATCTCTAACTCTGTGACCTAGGGCGGTTATGGAGCCCTTCCGAGGGGCCAACCTTCGAACCCCTGATCAGTATTGGGCTTCGAGCCCTTATGTTCTGAGGTGGTTTTTTCCGAGCCCTACCGTGGGCCTAGCCTTCGAACCTCTGAACAATATTCCTTCTTGCCTTTTTCCTTCCCAAGGTGAGTTGCCCGAGGCAGAAGATGTCTTCTTTCGGTTAACTGCTGAGAAGATAAAGGGAAGAAAGGTAGAGGGATAGAGGCGGAGGAAAGGGGGCGTACCTTTTGAGGCAGAATGCGGAACGACGCTTGGCGTGTTTTTTCTCGGAGGGGGCACGATCATTTAATGCGATGGGACGTCCTATCGATCAACCGACCATTTGTGGCGCGCGTGCGCCCGGGATTCGAAACGACCGCCATCTGGCTGTTACGATTCACACCTTTGTGGCTTCACCCGTTCCTTTAAATCCGCTCGAGACGGATGCTTCGGACCATTAATCTTTGCCGCTTCAGCCTTCCTGCTTCACATCGTTTCCGCCATCTGCAAAAAGAGCTTTTCGTCTTCTCCCCTTCCTCCTCCTCCGTCTTGGTAGCCGAGAAGATCAGCGTTCTTCCCCTTGTGACCCATAGCCCATCTCCGCCGTCACCGATGAGGATTTGGAGGCGCTGGTCGACGCCGGTCTACTCCACCCCTGCACCCCGGCCCGCAGCTCGAGTGGTTTGCGCCGGGCGACGAGTAGATGTTGGCTCTGCCGCGGGCTATGTGGTGAGCTTCACTTTGTTCCATGAACGGGGGTTTGGAGTTCCGGCGAGTCGCTTCATGCGGGCTCTTGCGCATTTCTACGGGATGGAGGTCACAACTTCAACCCTAACTCGATTGCTCAGGTGGCCATCTTCACCGCCGTCTATGAGGGGTACCTGGGGATTGAGCCCCATTGGGATCTGGCAGAAGCATTCTGCATTGGGCTCCATGCCTTGGCTTCGCACTGCCTAGATGAAGACCCCAACCTCATTATTCTTCAATAAAGGAACGAGGCCTCCGTTTATTCCGTGGGTTAGTTGATAAATAAATATGTCATACTTGTTCAACACTTCCACAACCATCCTGTGGAGTAGAAACCGAAGCCCGTATTTGAGGAAGCTTCAGAAAACAACTACTTCATTTTCCGCTATCAAAGGAATAGTAGCTTCACCCCAAGTCTAACCATGTCAATACCTTTTAGCACCTAAATGTGACCCATCATTACTGCTGATTTCTCAGAGCACACATGGCTGGCTTTGTTGGCCAAACATCATTGTTGTCCTCTTCAAATTCGAGGCTTTCACTATTATCTTCATATTCTTCTGTTAGGCCAGTAGGGACGATCTCAAGCTCACCATCGGCAGCTGAAGCGAATGCCCCAGTTGCACTAACCAATGATCCGTTCCCCATCAACTGGAACTTCTCCTCCCTTCTCAGCAGCATCCGAGTACGCCACAATGGCGAGTTCAACACTTTTTCCTTCTTCGACTGTATAAAAAGCTACGAGGGTGGCAGATTACGAAGTTTACGAATCTACAAAAGCGAAGCAGCTTCGGAGGCAGAGAAAAGGGCAGCTACAAAATGGCAAAAGCAATGAATGTCGTGCTTAGCTTCTAGGGTTTCAGCTTGTTTTATACAGAGGCACAGAATCCGAGGATTCACGGGCAGTCACCCATTGCAAAGTGGTCCCTTGATGTCAGACGCTTGCAAAATTGTATTTTTAAGAATTCGTTTTCCATAACGAGTTCGGGGAAGGTGTTTTGTGGGCCTTTGGCACGAGGCCTCCGTTTATTCTGTGGGCTGAGCTCGTTACGAAGAACAAACTAATACCTCGAGGGGCTACTGTTGGAGGTCTTATCCTGCCGAAGCGTCTCAAAACATTAATATATAGATTGTTTTCAAGTTTGTTTTAGGATCTTTGAAGCAGTGATGAAATCGACCTTCGTCCAAAAGCCTTCGATTAAACGGTGTACTCACGAAAGCAGAATCAGGAAGCTTCGGCTCTATGACCTGGACAGGCGACAATAAGTCAACGAAGACGAAGGAGAGAAATCCAAAGGCTTATTTAACATGTCTACAAATGGAAAGACGGTGATGCCCCTAGAGGATTATATATGCTCAATATATAGGACCAAATGACATATTTGTAATCTTATATAGAGTTGTACCGTGCTTCGTCACTATAAATAAAGGTACAATATCATATAGAGGGGCACCTTTTTAGGTAGGAGGAGTGAATCACTCTACCTCTAAAATTGTACCATCGTATCCTTACCTTAACCCTCGAAGGTACACCTCTAGTCGTTTGTAACTTAGAAGAAATAATAAAAGTATTATAATAGTAACGATCTCTTCCAAAAGTTCTTATTTATCCTATTCTATTATCCTAATATCTTTTATTATGTTAACCTTCTTCTTCCGGAATAGACTATGAGTACGAAGGTCTTTTCTCTAATTATGTTGCTCTATTTTGGTTCCTACAATCAGTGTCCAAAGTATTCGTCTTGTTAAAGCATCAACGGAAAATTCATAGACCGGCCTATACGGTTGGATCATTCCATTTTTTTTCATGCCTAGAAATACATATGGTCCATGTGAATATAACGACATATTTTCATTGACAAAACAGAAAAAGAAACAGGTGCATGTTGGCACATTTTTGTCGACAAATTAAAGCGGTCACGCCTCAAATCATGAGCGTGCAAAAGTCCTGAAACATGGGAAAAATAATTGAATTTACAGGCCAAGGGAACATTAATAAATAGGCAAAAAAGAGGTTGAAACAAACTATCACCACTATCTCGTGCCTAATTTTGAGAACAACCCGCGCAGCCGACCGGGCCTGTGAAAACCATCAAGGCAAGCGCGCCAGCCAGAGCCAGGCCAGCCCCAGACCCGAGAATGACGGGATGAACCGTCGGCGTCAGCTCGAAAAAGCAGGCTGGATTAGGCGTAATTACCTTGGAGTTTGGACCCCGAGCAGAGTCGGGACCGCAGGCAGGTGGCCCTCTGCCCCTCTCGCCCGCGGACGGCAGCGGCGCAGCGCGTGCCTTTATTTACCCCCCTCCGCGGGCGGCAGAGGCCCCCCCGCACTCGCATCCACCACAGTTCCGCACCGCGCCGTGCCGTCCCGAGAGAACAAGCGAGTCAGTCGTCAAAGAGAAGGAAAGCGGAAGGCGAGCCACCCGCCCCGCCCACCACCTACCGCGAAGGCTTGACCGTGGCAACATCATCCATGTCCTCGTCGTCGTCGTCGTCGTCGTCGTCGATGGGAGGCTCCCTCGCGCTCGCCGCGGCCACGGCCGTCGCGTTCTCCGGCTCTCTCGTCATCTTCTCGCTCTGCCGCGCGCACCTCTCCCATGTCCCCGAGCCGGAGCCGGAGCCGGAGCCGGAGGAGGGCGCGCCGGAGCACGCCCTGCGCCCCTGTCTCTTGTCGTCAGGTACGTATACGAGACCCGTCGCTCTTCTTCCTCTCTCTCCTGTTGCCGCGTTTGTTTCGCTTTCGGCTGACGGGATTCTCCGTTTCTAACGGGCTCTGGTCTTTTTGCTCGCTGCTGCGCAGAGAGGCGGCCGCGCGGGGCGAAGGCGAAGGCGAAGGCGAGGAGACGCAGGGGCGAGAAGCGCGTGCGGTTCGCGCCCGACGTCGTCGACAATGAGGGCGCCCCGCGCCCGACCAGGTCCTCCGCGCCCGCCACCGCCGCTGCGTCGTCGTCGTCGGCGGCCACCTGCAGGGACGCGGCGGGGTCGGAGGAGCGTATGATGCCTGCCAACCGTGAGGCGCTCTACCGCGGCATGCTCCGGGACCGCTCCGCGCACCGGGTCACCTGCTCCTACTGACGACCCTCACCGCCGCCCGGCCGCGGCCAGCCTCCGCGCGCCGTTTCGTCCGCGGCGGGAGAGCTCGATCGGTTGATTCTCTTTGTTTCGTTCGCCGTTAGGCGTTAGCGTTCGGTAGCCGGGCGGTTGACTTCGGGAGGTTCATCCTTTCGCAGACGGAGGATTTTGTTAATATTAGAATTTTAGTATTTTTTCTTTTTTTTGTATATTTGTGTTTGGCTGTAGATTAATTAATGTTTTTCGTTTGAGCGAGGGAGGAAGTTCTGCTCTGTAAATATGCCGCCATTTTATCCGAAGAGGAAAAGGTAAAAAAATCAAACTCGCTGCTTCAGCACGAGACTCTTGCACGAATACACTAAAACGCAACCCCATTCACACAAAATTCTACAAACCGGGCGGTAAATTCGTGCTATGAGAAGGAATAGGAGTGCCGTGTGAACGGGGTTATTGGCTTCGCGACCGCGTGATCGGAGCTCGTAATCTCGGTACGTACGGGAACGCGGCCGATTCATTTTTAGGATTGGGCTGGACCGCTGGAGACGACCAACGGAATAGCCTTCACATCGATCCCCGACGAGCTACTTGGTCGGCGGGCCCACCCACAACTGCCAGGAATATCGTATGGCATATACTCTCTTCATCCCAAGCCTAATAAAGTGAACTACACGTCCCATAATAATGAGGGTATGTATAACTCAATTAAGGACGAGTTTGTTAACCCTATTTTCTGAAGGGTTTCTATTTTTCTAAGAAAAATTAATTTATTAAACCTTGGAAAAATAAGAATCTCTTCGTAAAATGAAGTTTCTAAACTAACTCTAAGTGAGAGATTTTTTAAAGGGTCTCTAGGTAAGTAAGTGAAAAAATTTAAAAGATAGATTTTTCACGAAGAGCTCATCTCTACACGACTCGTTATATATAATATGTTTTAACTGTATTTATTATTTAGGACTCATAAATCATAATTGTATCATGCAGTCTCTTATCTACTTCTCATATATTTAGGCCTAAAATAAATACTAAGATGAGTAAAAAATAAGTGCAGTTTTATATTTCAGATGAAGACATCTATATTTTTGAGAATTTTTGTATATACTCCTACATAAATATAATTACTAGTACTATTTTTGACACGCAATCATATTTGATATCCAATAAATAAATAAATTTAATATTGTTGCGTGTAGCTCCTATTATGTTGGACTTAGATAGTTTCTCATGATATTTCTTACACAGGAGCATCAGACGAAGGCACTTCGACTTCAACGCACAATAGTCTCCGGACGAATCCTCACAGGGGAGTCAAGCGGAGGGCCCTAGTCAACCCCCAAAGGCATTCACCGACGGTTGTGCCCAAACCACGCGAAGGCAGGGACGCGACTTCGCTGCGCCATCGGAGGCCCTGCCTGCGACGGCGACCTCCCAAAACCGAGGGTGCAACACACGGTTGGAGACTTCATCAGACTACGAAAGGGCCCATGACTCCGTCCCCATATCATCTGGACCCACTTGTAAGCCCTTTGTGGGGTAAATTATATAGTACGTATGGATTACTAAACTCTTCTCACTGTAATGACATCGTTGAGGAGAATATTCTGGGAATGTAGCTGGTAACTAGGGGTATAACTGTACTTAGGGGCCCATTACCCCTCCCAGTTAACTATAAATACCCCTACCATGTACACAGATGGGGCACGGATAACAGAGCTCTACAGTTTACTGCTCGTTGTCTTCCTGTACGCCTGATCCTACTTGTGCCCTGAGTGTTGGGCCCACCTAACCACATGTCAGGACAGTGCCAACATTTTACGCCTACCGTTCGTGCCATGAACAACAACTCCCATGATGGCTCCTAAGAAGATCACGAGAACCACTGCCTCTCAGGATGAAGCTTCAAGGGTAGCCCTCGTAGATATGAAGGGAAAGGTATTTCTATCATTGAGAATCATTTTTTATCTCCCTCTCTTGTATATTTCTCTCTAGACTTAGTATTGGCATAGTTATAAGTCAAAAGAGAGGAAGGTGCTGCTAGAAAGAAGAGTGGTGATCTTGAGCAAGTGGAGTTACTCTACTAGAGTGTTGTCAAGGAAGTTGTAAACACTCGTGTCTCTATTGTAACCACTATCGACATAGTGGAAGCCTTGATTTGCCACCTGGTGACAGATCTGAGCAAATGGAGGAAGGAGTTGAAATAGACTCCAAGCCAGGTTGGCTAACTCCTACGTGGATGTTGGCAAGCATTTTAGGCTTGGCCGAATCACATGATAAATCCATGTGTCTCTTGTCTCTGCTAACCTCTATTTCATTCTTTGTCTCCCATTTGATTTGATTTGCAATTCTATACTTAGCTTTGGTATAAGCTGTTCTTAAAGTGCATGATCCTTTTGAGACAAAGACTGGTATTCCGATGCGATCTACTCAAGTTAACTCCATTTTGCTGTGATCCAAACTTCGAGTAGAGTAAGAAGTTCTAAATTTTTAGTGTTATTTTTTATTCGCCTATTCACCTCTCCCCTCTAGACTACATCTAGATCTGTGTTCCTGGGCAAAGGGAACTTTTACAATATTACGGTGCAAAAGGAGTACCAAAAAGAGAGAATTAGGAGGAAGCGTGACAATGGTCTGCGGTCGTGCTGAACCAGGGTACAAGTGAAAGCTATCACTTGGATAGTAAGAGTGGTTCATGTCGGTGTTTTATGTCCGACCGCACACCTGAGAGTACCCTCATGGTGCTTTTGGGTAGGACGGTGTCATGGATTGAAACTCAATGGTTCGCGGTTGGGCATGAGAGAGAGACAGACAAGCAGATTTCAGCAGGTTCGGATCGCTTTGAGGAGCGTAATACCCTACTTCCTGGGATGGCTTTGTATGTCAGTGGAGTTACAGGTGGTGTCTATCGAGCGGTGAGATGCTAATGAGATGAAAATGGAGGGGATCCCCCTTGGCCTTATATACACAATTGTATGGTGCTTCCCGCGTACATGCTGATCATACTTTTCCTGCTTATCTCCTAGTTAATAGCAAACTACCTTCACTGTCCAGAGGAAAACCCGGTGCCTCCACTCTGAGCTATCTCCGACGTTTGAGGATGTCGGGCGCGGGAAAAATGAACGGCCTCAACACGATCACGCCCAAACCGCGACTAGTCCGGGCGTGGGCCCATCGCGCTCCTAGGTCGCCCCGCTTCCATCGTTTCCCTTTGCCCAGCCCACGGTGGTGTGTCACAGAGGGGCGACTGTCATGTGGCCTCGAGTGAAGTTTTCGCCCCCGAGTGGAACCCGGGGGATATATGTCCCTCATAAGCCCCCACTCTTTGAGTTGATTTTGAAATAATCGATTCAAAGGTTCCTGGTTCTTGCTTATAAGCTCATCGTCTGACTTGAGATATATACAATTCTATTGGGTGTGTAGCCCCCGAGTTTTGAGTTGATTTTGAAGTAATCAATTCAAAGGTCATCATCTTATGCTTTAGAATTCAGCACTCGGCTTCAAAGTTTTGTGAATCCATTGGGTGCACCGAAGGTGCGCCAAATGGGTGTAGCCCTCTAGCTTTGAGTTGATTTTGAAATAATCAATTCAAAGGTCTTCATCTTATGCTTTAGAATTCAGCACTCGTCTTCAAAGTATTGTGAATCCGTTGCGTGCACCGAAGGTGCACCCAATGGGTGTAGCTCCCGAGCTTTGAGTTGATTTTGAAATAATCAATTCAAAAGTCTTCATCTCATGCTTTAGAATTCAGCAGTTGGCTTCAAAGTTTTGTGAATCCGTTAGGTGCACCCCTGAGCTTTAGGTTGATTTTGAAATAATCAATTCAAAGGTCTTCATATTATACTTTTATTAAAATGATCTTTCAGAATAGCCTGGTGGTGACATCTGTCCATATCTTGTTTGGTCTGAAATCAATTCGATCGGCGACGAGTTGGAGTCCGGCCAGTCGAAACAGAGAGGTCCTAGCTGGACGCCACATGGTCACGAACTTCAATGCCTTTGTAGATTAGACTTATGCTTGGTGACCGCATTTGGACTTCCTCCCATTTCAGCCGATCTTCCCCTTTTGTCGTGGTATATTCATTGCATATATGATGCAGGTCTCACTGCTTCAGAAAATCTCAGAGAATCCGGGTGGTACACCCAATGGGTGTGCCCAATGGGTGTCTGCCCAGTAAAAGACGTCCATCGTGTAGTCCTGAAATAGTAACTTGATACGACAGAGAGGTGTAATACTCTGCCTAAGTGGTTGACTTTGATTCCATCTGGTGCCGTGTTACGTGAAACGGCGCCAGACGCCTAACTCATTTCTAGGTGGTTTGAATTGCTATTGAATTTTTGTGACTGTTCGGTGAGCGGTTAGGAAGCGAATAGTCGTCTCCCAGCCTCTTTAATAGCCCGCTCACCCTGGCTGCTTTCCCCACTTGTTCTTGTTCACTCGCCTTCTTCTTCTTCCCTGCTTCCTCTCCTTCCGAGTGAGCCATGGCCGGAGGGAAGAAAGGCAAGAAAGGGCGTCGCTCCACTGTTGGAAAGCGCAAGCGCCTCCCCGAGTCCTTCCTTGGAGGACTTTGCAGACTCGGAGTACTCAGAGGAAGTCTCCTCTAAGTATGATCGTTCTCCCATTCCGGCGTCGTCCGATGATTCGGATGACTCCATTGGGCTGTCCGTTGCGGAGCTGGCGTACGCCCGGTCCATCGAGCGTGCGGGGCTCGGTGGGTCGGACGACTCGGAGGATGCCTCCTTGGAGGAGGTGGAGGATTCCTCGGACTTAGAGGAGGGCAGCGACAACGAGGGCGACAGCGACGAGGGCGACGACGGCAACAGCGATGACGGCGACGGCGGCGAAGGCAGCAGCGATGACGGCGACGGCGATGGCGGTGGTAGAGTGCCATTGGCTTAAATATTAGTATAGTATAGTAGTAGTTGTTTAGTAGTAGAATAATGTAGTTTAACTAGTAGTGTAATGTAGTTTAAATAGTAATGTAATGTAGTGTTGGATCGAGGGGCAGTTGGCTGACAGGTGCACCCCACCAGCCTGACAGGTGGACCCCACCAGCCAGCGTCCACGCACGCGCTCTCTCTCTCCCTCTTTCCCTCCTGCTGCTCTGTGGGGCCGGCCTATCGGCGCCGATCCCCTCGCGCATGCGCTCATCCTCTCTCTCTGCCCCGCGGACCCCACTCGTCAGGCCCTTGTCCCTAACCTTTTGCCCGCGCACTCCCGTCGTGGACGTGCCCACGTCCGCACATTTCCTGGCCACCTCCGCATGCCCTCGCCCCCTTTAGAGCCCGCACCCCGCTTGCCCACTTCCCCTAGCTCATTTGTGCCCTCAGCCAAGCACCCTCGCCCTCTCTCTCACTCTACGCGTGCCTTAGGGAGCTCTGCCGCCCGTTTTGTGGTCGCCGTCGAGCCCGCGCCTCGCTCGTTGCCTCGGTGAGTTCCACCTCGCCGTCAGCAACTCAGGACACCCCTCAGTTTCCCACAGCACCTCTGTTCCGTCTGGTCCGCGCTCAGCCTTTTCCCTGAGCAGGTCAGAGTTCGTCGCCACCGCGATTCTTCGACGTTCGGCCAACCGGAGCCTCCCCGCGCCATGCCAAGTCACCCCGAGCCCCATCCCGAGGTGAGATGTACGTCCCCACGCTCAATTTCTCCCAATTCCGCCATGTTATTGGCCAATTTTGCTTCACCGGTGATGGCCATGCCGGTTTGCCGCGCCCGCGTGGTGACCAGCTGATTTAGCCCGATCCCGTGCCCCTGTGTTAGCCCGTAGTGCTCCCCTTACGCTGTCGTAGCTAGCCCAGGCCTTAGTACGCCTTAGACCTCCTCTCCCTAGCCAGAATTCCTCGCCGAAGTTGTCCATCCCGCCCGGAGCACCTTCTCTTCATCGTTCTTCCGTCTCTGATCCTGTTCTTGCGGCCGGTAGTCTGCCAGTGAGTTTGCTAGGCTCTTTGGACCCATTCTAGCCCTCCCCGATGACCCCAGTTTATCGGGTGTTCGCGTCTGCCTCATCTTCGGCGACCTCGCCACCATGGAGGAGGCAACTGAAATTCGCCTAGAGGGGGGGTGAATAGGGCGAATCTGAAATTTACAAACTTAATCACAACTACAAGCCGGGTTAGCGTTAGAAATAATAATGAGTCCGAGAGAGAGGGCGTAAAACAAATCGCAAGCGAATAAAGAGTGTGACACGCGGATTTGTTTTACCGAGGTTCGGTTCTCGCAAACCTACTCCCCGTTGAGGTGGTCACAAAGACCGGGTCTCTTTCAACCCTTTCCCTCTCTCAAACGGTCCCTCGGACCAAGTGAGCTTCTCTTCTCAATCAATTGGGAACTAAACTTCCCGCAAGGACCACCACACAATTGGTGTCTCTTGCCTTGATTACAATTGAGATGATCGCAAGAAAGAATGAGAGAAAGAAGCAATCCAAGTGCAAGAGCTCAAATGAACACAACAAATCACTCTCTCTAATCACTAAAGCTTTGTGTGGAGTTTGGAGAGTATTTGATCTCTTTGGTGTGTCTTGTATTGAATGCTTAGCTCTTGTAAGTAGTTGGAAGGTGGAAAACTTGGATGACTTGAATGTGGGGGTGGTTGGGGTATTTATAGCCCCATTTACCAAACTTGACCGTTGGTGGAGGCTGCTGTCGATGGGCGCACCGGACAGTCCGGTGCGCCACCGAACAGTGTCCGGTGCGCCAGCCACGTCACCCGGCCGTTAGGGTTCGACCGTTGGAGCTCTGACTGGTGGGGTCGCCTGGCTGTCCGGTGGTGCACCAGACAGGTACTGTAGACTGTCTGGTGCGCCGTCTCGCGCGTGTCTGACTTCTGCGTGCTCTAGCGCGCATTAAATGCCTCTGTAGGTGACCGTTGGTGCTGAAGTAGCCATTGCTCCGCTGGCACACCGGACAGTCCGGTGTGCACCGGACACTGTCCGGTGACTCACCGGACAGTCCGGTGAATTATAGCGGAGTGCCCTTGGAAATTTCCGAAGGTGAATAGTTCGGCCTTGAGTGCCGTGGTGCATCGGACACTGTCCTGTGGCACACCGGACAGTCCGGTGCGCCAGACCAGGGCACACTTCGGTTATCCCTTGCTCTCTTTGTTGAACCCTTTTCTTGGTCTTTTTATTGGCTTATTGTGAACCTTTGGCACCTGTAAAACTTATAGACTAGAGCAAACTAGTTAGTCCAATTATTTGTGTTGGGCAATTCAACCACCAAAATCATTTAGGAAATAGGTGTAAGCCTAATTCCCTTTCACTCTCCCCCTTTTTGGTGATTGATGCCAACACAAACCAAAACAAATATAGAAGTGCATAATTGAACTAGTTTGCATAATTGTAAGTGCAAAGGTTACTTAGAGTTGAGCCAATATAAATACTCATAAGATACGCATGGATTGTTTCTTTAAAATTTTAACATTTTGGACCACGTTTGCACCACAAGTTTTGTTTTTGCAAATTCTTTTGTAAATCCTTTTCAAAGTCCTTTTGCAAATAGTCAAAGGTAAATGAATAAAATTTTGATAAGCATTTTCAAGATTTGTAATTTTCTCCCCCTGTTTCAAAGTGCTTTTCCTTTGATTTAAACAAAACTCCCCCTCAATAAATTCCTCCTCTTAGTGTTCAAGAGGGTTTTAAGATATCAATTTTGAAGAGACTACTTTCTCCCCCTTTTGAACACAATGAGATACCAATTTGAAAATCATATTTTAAAATTAGGTGGTGGTGTGGTCCTTTTGCTTTGGGCTAATACTTTCTCCCCCTTTGGCATGAATCGCCAAAAACGGATACTTTGAGTGAAATAAGCCCTTTTCTAACTACTTTCTCCCCTTTGGCAAATAAAACATGAGTGAAGATTATACCAAAGACGGAGAGGTGCTCGGAGCGACGGCGAAGGAAGAGTTATGGAGTGGAAGCCTTTGTCTTCGCCGTAGACTCCAATTCCCTTTCAATATACCTATGACTTGGTTTGAAATATACTTGAAAACACATTAGTCATGACATATAAAAGGGACATGATCAAAGGTATATTTATGAGCTATGTGTGCAAGACATCAAAAGAAATTCCTAGAATCAAAAATATTTAGCTCATGCCTAAGTTTGTTAAAGGTTTGTTCATCTAGTGGCTTGGTAAAGATATCGGCTAATTGAACTTTAGTGTTAATATATGCAATCTCGATATCCCCCTTTTGTTGGTGATCCCTTAAGAAATGATACCGAATGGCTATGTGTTTAGTGCGGCTATGCTCAACGGGATTATCCGCCATGCGGATTGCACTCTCATTATCACATAGAAGAGGAACTTTGGTTAATTTGTAACCGTAGTCCCTAAGGGTTTGCCTCATCCAAAGTAGTTGCGCACAACAATGGCCTGCGGCAATGTACTCGGCCTCGGCGGTAGAAAGAGCTACGGAATTTTGCTTCTTTGAAGCCCAAGACACCAAGGATCTTCCCAAGAACTGGCAAGTCCCCGATGTGCTCTTTCTATTAATCTTACAACCCGCCCAATCGGCATCGGAATAACAAATTAAGTCAAATGTGGATCCCCGAGGGTACCAAAGCCCAAATTTAGGAGTATGAACTAAATATCTCAAGATTCGTTTTACGACCGTAAGGTGAGCTTCCTTAGGGTCGGCTTGGAATCTTGCACACATGCATACGGAAAGCATAATGTCCGGTCGAGATGCACATAAATAGAGTAGTGAACCTATCATTGACCGGTATACCTTTTGATCTACGGATTTACCTTCCGTGTCGAGATGCTCATTGGTTCCCATGGGTGTCTTGATGGGCTTGGCATCCTTCATCCCAAACTTATTTAGAATGTCTTGAATATACTTCGTTTGGCTAATGAAGGTGCCCTCTTGGAGTTGCTTCACTTGAAATCCTAAGAAGTACTTCAAGTCCCCCATCATCGACATCTTGAATTTCTGTGTCATGATCCTACTAAATTCTTCACATGTAGATTCGTTAGTAGACCCAAATATAATATCATCGACATAAATTTGGCATACAAACAAATCATTGTCAAGAGTTTTAGTAAATAAAGTAGGATTGGCCTTTCCGACTTTGAAGCCATTAGCGATAAGAAAATCTCTTAGGCATTCATACCATGCTCTTGGGGCTTGCTTGAGCCCATAAAGTGCCTTAGAGAGTTTATACACATGGTTAGGGTACTCACTATCTTCAAAGCCGGGAGGTTGCTCAACATAGACCTCTTCCTTGATTGGTCCATTGAGGAAGGCACTCTTCACGTCCATTTGGTAAAGCTTGAAGCCATGGTAAGTAGCATAGGCTAATAATATACGAATTGACTCAAGCCTAGCTACGGGTGCATAGGTTTCACCAAAATCCAAACCTTCGACTTGGGAGTATCCCTTGGCCACAAGTCGAGCTTTGTTCCTTGTCACCACACCATGCTCATCTTGCTTGTTGTGGAAGACCCATTTGGTTCTTACAACATTTTGGTTAGGATGTGGAACTAAATGCCATACCTCATTCCTAGTGAAGTTGTTGAGCTCCTCTTGCATCGCCACCACCCAATCCGAATCTTGTAGTGCTTCCTCTACCCTGTGTGGCTCAATAGAGGAAACAAAAGAGTAATGCTCACAAAAATGTGCAACACGAGATCTAGTGGTTACCCCCTTATGAATGTCTTCGAGGATAGTGTCGACGGGGTGATCTCGTTGGATTGCTTGGTGGACTCTTGGGTGTGGCGGCCTTGGTTCATCATCCTCCTTGTCTTGATCATTTGCATCTCCCCCTTGATCATTGCAGTCATCTTGAGGTGGTTCATCTCTTTGATCTTCTCCTTCATCAACTTGAGCCTCATCCTCATTTTGAGTTGGTGGAGATGCTTGCGTGGAGGAGGATGGTTGATCTTATGCATTTGGAGGCTCTTCGGATTCCTTAGGACACACATCCCCAATGGACATGTTCCTTAGCGCGATGCACGGAGCCTCTTCATCACCTATCTCATCAAGATCAACTTGCTCTACTTGAGAGCCGTTAGTCTCATCAAACACAACGTCACAAGAAACTTCAACTAGTCCTGAGGACTTGTTAAAGACTCTATATGCCCTTGTGTTTGAATTATATCCTAGTAAAAAGCCTTCTACAGTCTTAGGAGCAAATTTAGATTTTCTACCTCCTTTAACAAGAATAAAGCATTTGCTACCAAAGACTCTAAAATATGAAATATTGGGCTTTTTACCGGTTAGGAGTTTGTATGATGTCTTCTTGAGGATTCGGTGTAGATACAACCAGTTGATGGCGTAGCAGGCGGTGTTGACCGCCTCGGCCCAAAACCGATCCGAAGTCTTGTATTCATCAAGCATGGTTCTTGCCATGTCCAATAGAGTTTTATTCTTCCTCTCCACCACACCATTTTGTTGTTGGGTGTAGGGAGAAGAGAACTCATGCTAGATGCCCTCCTCCTCAAGGAAGCCTTCAATTTGAGAGTTCTTGAACTCCGTCCCGTTGTCGCTTCTTATTTTCTTGATCCTTAAGCCAAACTCGTTTTGAGCTCGTCTCAAGAATCCCTTTAAGGTCTCTTGGGTATGAGATTTTTCCTGCAAAAAGAATACCCAAGTGAGGCGAGAATAGTTATCCACAATAACTAGACAGTACTTACTCCCGCTGATGCTTATGTAAGCTATCGGGCCGAATAGGTCCATGTGTAGGAGCTCGAGCGGCCTGTCAGTCGTCATGATGTTCTTATGTGGATGATGAGTACCAACTTGCTTTCCTGCTTGGCATGCGCTACAAATCCTGTCTTTCTCAAAATGGACATTTGTTAATCCTAAAATGTGCTCTCCCTTTAGAAGCTTATGAAGATTCTTCATCCCAACATGGGCTAGTCGGTGGCGCCAGAGCCAACCCATGTTAGTCTTAGCAATTAAGCAAGTGTCGAGTTTAGCTCTATCAAAATCTACCAAGTATAGCTGACCCTCTAACACTCCCTTAAATGCTATTGAATCATCACTTCTTCTAAAGACAATGACACCTACATCAGTAAAAAGACAGTTGTGGCCCATTTGACATAATTGAGATACAGAAAGCAAATTGTAATCTAAAGAGTCTACAAGAAAAACATTAGAAATGGAATGGTTAGGTGATATAGCAATTTTACCCAATCCTTTGACCAAACCTTGGTTTCCATCCCCGAATGTGATCGCTCTTTGGGGATCTTGGTTTTTCTCGTAGGAGGAGAACATCTTCTTCTCCCCAGTCATGTGGTTTGTGTACCCGCTGTCGATTATCCAACTTGAGCCCCCGGATGCATAAACCTACAAAACAAGTTTAGTTCTTGATTTTAGGTACCCAAATGGTTTTGGGTCCTTTGACATTAGACACAAGAACTTTGGGTACCCAAACACAAGGCTTTGACCCCTTGTGCTTGCCCCAACATATTTGGCAACTACCTTGCCGGATTTGTTAGTTAAAACATATGATGCATCAAAAGTTTTGAATGAAATGTTATGGTCATTTGATGCATTAGGAGTTTTCTTCTTAGGCAACTTAGCACGGGTTGGTTGCCTAGAGCTAGATGTCTCACCCTTATACATAAAAGCATGATTAGGGCCAGAGTGAGACTTCCTAGAATGAATTCTCCTAATTTTGCTCTCGGGATAACCGGCAGGGTACAAAATGTAACCCTCGTTATCCTGAGGCATGGGAGCCTTGCCCTTAACAAAATTAGATAATATTTTAGGAGGGGCATTAAGTTTGACATTGTCCCCCTTTTTGAAGCCAATGCCATCCTTGATGCCAGGGCGTCTCCCACTATAAAGCATACTACGAGCAAATTTAAATTTTTCATTTTCAAGTTCATGCTCGGCAATTTTAGCATCTAATTTTGCTATATGATCATTTTGTTGTTTAATTAAGACCATATGATCATGAATAGCATCAATATCAACATCTCTACATCTAGTGCAAATAGAAACATGCTCAACGGTAGATGTAGAGGGTTTGCAAGTTTTAAGTTCAACAATCTTAGCATGTAAAATATCATTTTCATTTCTAAGATCAAAAATAGAAGTATTGCAAACATCTAAGTTTTTAGCAAGCAATTTTTCATTTTCAATTCTAAGGCTAGCAAGAGAAATGTTCAATTCTTCAATCTTATCAAGCAAATCAACATTTTCATCTCTAGGATTGGGAATTGAAACATCACAAGTATTAGAATCAACCTTAGCAATTAATTTAGCATTTTCATTTCTAAGGTTGGCAATAGTATCATGACAAGTGCTTAGCTCACTAGATAATTTTTCACATTTTTCTACTTCTAGAGCGTAAGCATTTTTAACCTTAATATGCTTCTTGTTTTCCTTATTTAGGAAGTCCTCTTGAGAGTCCAAGAGATCATCCTTCTCATGAATAGCACTAATTAATTCATTTAATTTTTCCTTTTGTTGCATGTTGAGGTTGGCAAAAAGGGTACGCAAATTATCCTCCTCATCACTAGCATTATCCTCATCACTAGAGGTTTCATATTTAGTGGAGGATCTAGATTTTACCTTCTTATTTTTGTCGTCCTTTGCCATGAGGCACTTGTGGCCGACGTTGGGGAAGAGAAGACCCTTGGTGACGGCGATGTTTGCATCGTCCTCGTCGAAGGAGGAGTCGGTGGAGCTCTCGTCGGAGTCCCACTCCCGGCAAACATGGGCATCGCCGCCCTTCTTCTTGTAGTATCTCTTCTTCTCCTTTCTTCTCCCCTTCTTGTCGTCGCCCCTGTCACTATCACTAGATAATGGACATTTAGCAACGAAATGATCGGGCTTACCACATTTGTAGCACACTTTCTTGAAGCGGGGCTTGTAATCCTTCCCCCTCCTTTGCTTGAGGATTTGGCGGAAGCTCTTGATGATGAGTGCCATTTCCTCATTGTCGAGCTTTGAGGCGTCGATTGGTTGTCTACTTGATGTAGACTCCTCCTTCTTTTCCTCCGTCGCTTTGAATGCGACCGGTTGTGCTTCAGACGTGGAAGGGCCATCAAGCTCGTTGATCTTCTTTGAGCCTTTGATCATCAATTCAAAGCTCACAAAATTCTCGATTACTTCCTCGGGAGTCATTAGTGTATATCTAGGATTGCCACGAATTAATTGAACTTGAGTAGGGTTAAGGAAAACAAGTGATCTAAGAATAACCTTAACCACTTTGTGGTCATCCCATTTTTTGCTTCCGAGGTTGCGCACTTGGTTCACCAAGGTTTTGAGCCGGTTGTACATATCTTGTGGCTCCTCCCCTTGGCGAAGACGGAAGCGACCGAGCTCCCCCTCGATCGTTTCCCGCTTGGTGATCTTGGTCACCTCGTATCCTTCGTGCACGGTCTTTAGCACGTCCCAAATCTCTTTAGCACTCTTCAACCCTTGCACCTTATTATACTCCTCTCGACTTAGAGAGGTGTTGGGGGCCTTCGGCCTACGAAGGTCCTCAAAAACAGGATTTAACAATATTTCTGGAGTATAATGTGTGAGCAGGTATCTTCGGACTCAAGTTGGTATCACAGCAGGAGAAGACCAGAATAATACGAAGGTTGATACAACGCCGAAGATGTGAACATGAAAGCTTCGGCATGGTAGCAGAAAGTGAAACCGACTTAAAGATGAAAAGGCTATTCAGACCTCGATAGATTACTATAGAATTATTATCAAATGTAAAGGGCATGAATGTAATTTTGTATGGGCTGTGTCCCGTGCCTATAAATAGGTGAACAGTACCCCCGTACTGTTCACGCTGATTTTGACAGTCGCTTTTGCGTCACGCTTGTACTTTCATCTCCTTCAAGCTGAAGGTACATTTGTAATTCGATGTTATTTCTGTTTCTACATAATAATAATGCAAAAATAAGTTAATAATGATATACGTCTATGTTATCCTTCATATTCATTATGATTCATCCTTCGTCACTGTATAGTGTATTTATGAAGGTATGCCCCTCATAACCTTCGTCCGAAAATCATTATATCCTAAGGGAAATAATGCTTCGAAGGACGAAGGACTTTACCAATTAACATTTTCTATGTTGCCTTGTTCTTAACTCATAGCATTTGAGAACAAGTCCCCAACATTGGCGCCCACCTCCGGTGAACTCACTTCCACTCTTCGAGTTTTTGAACACCTTCGGCGATCATAAACCTTCGCTATGGCGCCGAAGAAAGCTTCAGCAACTGGCACTGCAGCTCTCCAACCGCTGGACCACAATCAGGAGACTGTCTCTCTTCGGGAGGCCCGAAGCCAGAAAAGGAAGGCTGTTAGCCTGACACCGCCAGAGGATGAGATAGACCAAGAAATCAGAGACATGGAGATGCTTCATCAACAGGTGCAAAGGAAGAAGGAAAAGATGGCCAGGCTAGCTGAACTGCAAAGGCAGATAGACGAAGCCTCTGAGGAAGTTCGTCATCTTACTCAGGATGAGCAACACCGAAGGCCTCAGCACCAAGACCTTCATCAGGAGGGTTTCCTCAATGAAGATGACTGGTATGACAATTTCCATCATGGGAATTTTGTTTTTGATGATGCTTCTCCTCTGTCCGCTGAGCTGCAGGCTACACCTTGGCCTCCGTCCTACAAGCCGCCTCAGCTTCCCATATTTGATGGCCACTCAGACCCGAAGCAGTTTTTGATGAGCTACGAAGCAACAGTATCTTCGTATGGTGGCAATACTGCGGTCATGGCCAAATCCTTTGTTATGGCTGTCAGGAGTGTTGCTCAAACCTGGTACTCCTCCCTTCGACCAGGAACGATCACTTCGTGGCAAAAGCTGAAGGACTTGTTGTTAACCAGCTTCCAAGGGTTCCAGACGAAGCCGGTCACGGCTCAAGCTCTATTCCAGTGCACCCAGGATCATGAAGAGTACCTTCAGGCGTACGTCCGGAGGTTCTTGCGTTTGAGGGCACAGGCACCAACAGTGCCCAACGAAATTGTCATTGAGGCCATGATCAAGGGGCTTCGACCAGGACCGTCAGCTCAGTACTTCGCTAGGAAGCCTCCTCAAACTTTGGAGAAGCTGCTCCAGAAGATGGACGAGTACATTCGGGCCGATAATGATTTTTGCCAAAGAAGGGAGGAGGCTTTCAGGTTTTCTGAAATGACCAGGGGCTTCGGAGGGAGGTTCTATCCGAGGCACGTTAGATCAATTCATAACTCTACTCAAAATGATGATAGAGGGAGCCAACAGCAAAGGCCACAGTGTTCCTCACAGGCTTTGGGGCAACAGCAAGGCTCCTTCCGACCACCAGCTCCGAGAGGCAGAGGTGCCAGGGGCTTCGGCGGAAGATTTGGCGATCAGCCAAGAAGAATTTTTTGCTTGTTCTGTGGTGAGAACAAAGGCCATACCACCAGGATGTGCCATGTTACCATCCAAAAGCAAAAGGAAATAGCCGAAGCTGCAGCACAACAGGCTCAGCCGAAGCAGGTCATGCACACTGCTTCGTATCATTCGCCTTACATCCCAGAATATGTAGGCAATCACCCTGCAGTTTCTGTTGCTTCGGCGAGTCAACCTCAAGCTTCCTGGCAACAGCCTCCTCCTCCACCACCGCTGCAACAAGGCCAGCAGCCAGAAGGGAGCCAATATGCTCCACACCAAAGGGACTTCAGAGAACAGTCCGAAGCTCGCACAGTCAACAGCACTGTGCCAGAGTCAAAGCACATATATTGACAAATATCCTACCTTAATAGCAATCTTTTTCATTCAGTTTTATTTTCTGTGTAATAAAGGACATTGTTTAGGTTTCATGTAAATAGTTTCGTTGATTCCCACAAGGAAAATATATTTTCTTCACAGGCTTAAGTTGTTGAAGTTTAAAGATTTGTGATAAAAAAGAGGACCTTCGAATTATCGAAAATCCTTCGAAGCAACAAAAAGTCGTTCTAAGGAACGCAGAGTAAGTTTGCCGAAGTCACAAAAAGCCGTTCCAAAGGGAGCACAGTGTAAGTTTTCTGCTCCAAAGTCGTTCCAAAGGGAATGCAGAGCATACAGCGAAAAGTCAACGCTGATACCGCCTAAGTAAAAGGCGAAGGGCAAAAAGTCAACGCGAATACCGCTGAAAGTAAAAGGCGAAGAAGCTCCTAAGGGAGGCTTACAGCGAAAAATAAACGCTGATTCCGCTGAAGTAAAAGGCGAAGAAGCTCCTAAGGGAGGCTTATAGTAAAAAGACAACGCTGATTCAAAAAGACTGTGTTTTATCGCAGGAATGTGTGTGTATCTTCGGAATAAACACCATCTTACACAACATAACATCATCGCATCATTTCGCATAGCATAAGCATCATACATCATGCTGCATATGGCACAAGAAGGGGACATGACATCGATCTTCGGAAGAATGTCTTGAAAGGGGAAAATCATGCTAAGTTGCAAGCAGATACACTATTGATCTTCGGAAGTGTAGCTTCGGAGAACATCTTCACGAAGCTTGGATATTATTCATCAGAACGCTACGAATATTGTTGTGACAAATGAAAATTATTCTTCACGAAGCATGAAAAGAAGGGAAGGTGTTTTTTCGTCAAAGACTCAAAAACAGTACGTATGTAAAATTTCATGCATCGTAAAGAATTAAATAATAAAAGCAGGTATATTACATTCAGGGCTACAAGATGTCACACATATTACATTTCAGAAGTTTTTTTTACAATAGTATTTAATCTTCTCTCAGAACAACTTCTGCAGCCTCATTCAGGAGCCGATTGACAACTTCGTCCATAATAGCTTCAGCCATCTTTTTAATTTCGTCGTCTCCTTTCGGCTGAGAGCCCGGAGACGCTTTAGCAGGATCTGAAGGAGGACAGGATACGGCTACATTGCTATTACAAATTGCAAGCGAAGTTTAAAACCAAAAATTACAACACAATAAAAACCATTAGTTAATACCTAATTTCCCTTCGGGCTCTGCGCTCTTCTCAGCAGCCTCAGCTACTTCTCTAGCATCGTGAATGCCCTTTTCGCTTTTTCGAATAATTTCTCGGGCCATTTCTCGGCCACCATTATCCCAGACATCGGTGAAAATTTTTCCACCAACCATGCTAGCTTCGGCCGAAGGATCTCTTGCATCTTCGAAGGACAAGGCAGCTTCGGATTGCGCTAAAATCTTTACATGCTCGCAGCCCTTTTTCTCTAAAATGGTGGCAATTCCCCTGGCACCCGAGAAAGCACATATGTCTCCGCGGCTATTTAAAATTTCCTCGAAGGCCTCAGCTTCGTGATCGATCCATTCGATAGGATCTTCGGGGTTGCCTCTTGTAAAGTTTTCTTCGCTTGAGAATGCGCCGTCGCTGGCGAAGCTAGCTTTCAACTTCTTGACACACTCCATAGATTTGTTGTAGCATCTTTTCTTGGACGAACGAAGCTCTTCAACAGTTCCCTCTAAATGATTTGCCCATTGGTCGCTAAGTTTTCGCTTCGTTTCTTCAAGTATGCGTTCTTCTTTGGCTCTGGCCAGTTGTTTTTGAAGATCTTCAATTTCAAGTTTCTGAGCCTCAGCTTGACCCTTAAAAGTAGCCTCGTCTTCTTTTATTCTGTTTATCAATGAATGTAATATTTTATCTTTTTCGAGACCTTCGTTCCTTAGTTCAATTACTTCGGAACGAAGGTTGCTCAGGGCAATAGCGCACCCTTCGTCTTCGGTATCTTTTTGGGCCCTGAGGGCATTGCTAAGTATAAGGCCCTGCGGGGAAGGATATGTGTGCGTCAATAGATTTAAGTAAATGAAACATTTTGGTTTCAAAGAAAAAGTACAAAGATCTCATTTTTTGTACCTTTAAGCTATTGTATGCCAGGCTGTCAGCCAGATCGTTTTTCGACAGCACCGAGAGCCCGTCTTCTAGTGTTGGGAATCCGAAGCTCTTGCTCATCTCCCGACAGACAGAAATCTCCTTGCTGTCAGGGAGACAATACAAAAAGTCTTCTTCTCCACTGCCATTGAATATTAACGCCCCCTTTGGGTACTTCAGTTTTTGGGCGTAAAGCTGGGCCTCTTGTTTTTCTTTTTCTGATAATTGTTTCCCCGAAGCATGACGAACAATATAATCAAGGACTTTGGGGGATGCTTCGGGGGCAATGACACTGATTTCTTCAACAAAAGTTGGCTCTGTTATTTTTTCTTCCTCGGTTTCCAAGGATTTTATCTTCGTGGGCTCTGAGGACCCAGCTTCGGCTTCAGTTTCTTGCTCTGGAGCTTTAGTATCAGAAATTTCAGTTTTCGCTTCGGGAATGGCAACAATCTTCTTCGGAGGTGTGCTTGAAGATTTAATTGTTTCCAGAACATCTAGCACATTGACCATTCTCTTTCTTTTCGGAGTCGCTGCTGGCACCTTTTGATTTTTTACTGTCTCAACATTTGCTGCAGGACTCAAAACTTCTGATGTTTTTCCTCAGTTGGTTTTTTCACTTCTCCCATTTTTTCTGTGGATGGCGCTTCGGCCATCTCTTTGGTTTCTGGTAACAAAATCTTCGGTTCTTCCAATTCTATCCTTGTTGGCGCTTCGGCCATTTCTGCGACTTCTGGCAGCAAGGTTGGCTTGGTTGGCTTTTCAGCTTCGGTGGCCGAAGAAGTTTCTCCGGTGAACTCAGGCACCGAAGCTGGTTCAATATAGCGTGGCCGATGTGTGAGGACCTTTATCCTCTTTCTTTTCGGTTCTGGCTCGCTAGGAACAGTTGCAGCTTCTTCTTTCGTAGAGGTTGTGTTTTTTCTTTTCTGCCCTCGGATGGGATAACGATAGTCAGGGTAGACAAACCCGATTGCATCAAACACCCGGTTCAGCCTTTTCTTTTTTCGGCCTCCGAAGGCTGCTGACAGTGCAGTATCTTCGGCCTTCGAATAAGCCCCAAACAGTTCATCACTTAAATTTTCAATACTCTTTAACCAGTCATCATCTGGCTCAACGAATTTATCTCCGAACTTGAAAGTGTACTTCAGCCTGATAAGTCCACCTTCGTCGGCCTCCTTTATGGTTTCTTGCGGCATTTCCCATTTCTCCGCGAGCGGCCATACTCTGAAGGCAATATGTTCTTGTACCAAATCTCTCGTTCCAATAAAAGAACAAATAACACCGAAGGCTCTCTGGCATTCTTCGGCAGCTTCATTCATTTCAACCTTCGGCCTCCGCAGGCCGAAGCTTTGCCAAATAGGGCGCATAATTATACCTTTAACATCTTCCCGTACTGCCAGGTCATTCTTCACATAAAACCATTCTGCCATCCAGTCGCCGGGCCATCTCTTCCGAAAGGTTGGCACGAGACAGCTTGACCCAGACCGAGAAACGAAACTGTAGCAGCCAAAATTATTGTGATACTGTTCTTTACCCCAAGGTTTTGTTTCGTATGATAATTCGTGTATATTGCAGAAACTTTTCGCATCAGGCTCCAGACCTTGGCTTCTCACGGCCCATACGAAGATATTCAGCCTTATAATTGCTTCGGGGGTAAGTTGATGAAGATAGACTTCAAACATTTTCAGCACCTCTACGACGAAGCTGCTTAGGGGAAATCGTAGTCCAGCTTTCAAAAAGCTTCGGTACACTACGACTTCATTCTCTTCAGGGTGTGGACAAGTCTTTTCCCCTTCGTCGGCCCTCACAACGGACAAATCCCGGAAATACCTTCCTCTCATGTTGACAAGATGATTTTCTTTGATAGTTGATTTGCCGAAAACCGCATGGCTTGGTCGCCAAGGGCGATCTTCGGAGTCTTCACCACCACTGTCCACATCATAACTGTCGCTGTCACCAGTATCTTCAGACAAACCTTCCAGAATCTCCTTGGTGATTTTTTCTGTATTGGTCTTCGACATCGCTATAAGAAACCCCAGATTCTTCTCTTCATCGAGACTCAGCTTCATCTCGGTAGCAGCCTTCTTATCTTCAGACATCTTCGGGAATCCTAAAAAACTGTTTTCAATGCCGAAGCTTCAAAACTTAAAAGCTCAGCAAATCTTGGTGCGCAAGAGCTAAAAATTGAGTGAGCGGGAGCAGATGGCAAGAGAGCGTGCCAAATGAGTTTGCGGTATGATCTTATTTATACGCCCAGTGCGTTGAAAATTGAAAGACCCCGCTTGTCAGTGAATGTTGCTATTCTAGCAAAGGGAAGGTGTTTTTTCGGACCTTCGGCGTAAGGCCTTCGTCCATGCCGCAATCTAAATTTATTATTTTAAAACAAATTAATATTGCGAGGGGCTACTGTTGGGGGCCTTCGGCCTACGAAGGTCCTCAAAAACAGGATTTAACAATATTTCTGGAGTATAATGTGTGAGCAGGTATCTTCGGACTCAAGTCGGTATCACAGCAGGAGAAGACCAGAATAATACGAAGGTTGATACAGCGCCGAAGATGTGAACAGGAAAGCTTCGGCATGGTAGCAGAAAGTGAAACCGACTTAAAGATGAAAAGGCTATTCAGACCTCGATAGATTACTATAGAATTATTATCAAATGTAAAGGGCATGAATGTAATTTTGTATGGGTTGTGTCCCGTGCCTATAAATAGGTGAACAGTACCCCCGTACTGTTCACGCTGATTTTGACAGTCGCTTTTGCGTCACGCTTGTACTTTCATCTCCTTCAAGCTGAAGGTACATTTGTAATTCGATGTTATTTCTGTTTCTACATAATAATAATGCAAAAATAAGTTAATAATGATATACAGTTGTCTATGTTATCCTTCATATTCATTATGATTCATCCTTCGTCACTGTATAGTGTATTTATGAAGGTATGCCCCTCATAACCTTCGTCCGAAAATCATTATATCCTAAGGGAAATAATGCTTCGAAGGACGAAGGACTTTACCAATTAACATTTTCTATGTTGCCTTGTTCTTAACTCATAGCATTTGAGAACAAGTCCCCAACAAGAGGCAAGGAGTATAGTTGTGGCTTGGGAGTTGAAGTGTTGGATTTGGGCCACTTCGTCCTTATCATAATCTTCATCCCCTACGGAAGGTACCTGTACACCAAACTCAACAACATCCCATATACTTTTGTGGAGTGAGGTTAGGTGATATCGCATCATATCACTCCACCTAGCATAATCTTCACCATTAAAAGTTGGTGGTTTGCCTAATGGGACGGAAAGTAAAGGTGTATGTTTAGGAATGCGAGGATAGCGTAGGGGGATCTTACTAAACTTCTTGCGCTCATGGCGCTTAGAAGTAACGGACGGCGCGTCGGAGCCGGAGGTGGAAGGCGATGAAGTATCGGTCTCGTAGTAGACCACCTTCCTCATCTCCTTTTTCTTGTTGCCACTCCGACGCGACTTGTGGGAAGAGGATTTCTTTTCCTTCCCCTTCCCTTTGTTGCGGGACTCTTCCGATGAAGTCTTCCCGTGGCTTGTAGTGGGCTTGTCGCCGGTCTCCATCTCCTTCTTGGCGTGATCTCCTGACATCACTTCGAGCGGTTAGGCTCTAATGAGGCACCGGGCTCTGATACCAATTGAAAGTCGCCTAGAGGGGGGGTGAATAGGGCGAATCTAAAATTTACAAACTTAATCACAACTACAAGCCGGGTTAGCGTTAGAAATAATAATGAGTCCGAGAGAGAGGGCGTAAAACAAATCGCAAGCGAATAAAGAGTGTGACACGTGGATTTGTTTTACCGAGGTTCGGTTCTCGCAAACCTACTCCCCGTTGAGGTGGTCATAAAGACCGGGTCTCTTTCAACCCTTTCCCTCTCTCAAACGGTCCCTCGGACCGAGTGAACTTCTCTTCTCAATCAATTGGGAACTAAACTTCCCGCAAGGACCACCACACAATTGGTGTCTCTTGCCTTGATTACAATTGGGATGTTCGCAAGAAAGAATGAGAGAAAGAAGCAATCCAAGTGCAACAGCTCAAATGAACACAACAAATCACTCTCTCTAATCACTAAAGCTTTGTGTGGAGTTGGGAGAGGATTTGATCTCTTTGGTGTGTCTTGTATTGAATGTTTAGCTCTTGTAAGTAGTTGGAAGGTGGAAAACTTGGATGACTTGAATGTGGGGGTGGTTGGGGTATTTATAGCCCCATCCACCAAACTTGACCGTTGGTGGAGGCTGCTGTCGACGGGCGCACCGGATAGTGTCCGGTGCGCCAGCCACGTCACCCGGCCGTTAGGGTTTGACCGTTGGAGCTCTGACTGGTGGGGTCGCCTGGCTGTCCGGTGGTGCACCGGACAGGTACTGTAGACTGTCTGGTGCGCCGTCTCGCGCGTGTCTGACTTCTGCGTGCTCTGGCGCGCATTAAATGCCTCTGCAGGTGACCGTTGGCGCTGAAGTAGCCGTTGCTCCGCTGGCACACCGGAAAGTCCGGTGTGCACCGGACACTGTCCGGTGACTCACCGGACAGTCCGGTGAATTATAGCGGAGTGCCCTTGGAAATTCCCGAAGGTGAAGAGTTCGGCCTTGAGTGCCCTGGTGCGCCAGACCAGGGCACACTTCGGTTATCCCTTGCTCTCTTTGTTGAACCCTTTTCTTGGTCTTTTTATTGGCTTATTGTGAACCTTTGGCACCTGTAAAACTTATAGACTAGAGCAAACTAGTTAGTCCAATTATTTGTGTTGGGCAATTAAACCACCAAAATCATTTAGGAAATAGGTGTAAGCCTAATTACCTTTGCCAGCCACCAAGTTGTAAAGCCCCGCGCGCCCCATCACAACCATATGCCCCCTTATCTAATGGCTCAGATCCATGGATAACGGTTTATGCCCGTGCGCTCTACCTCTGGGTCCTGCCGGTCAGTGCCTGCGCCCCCTGGCACTAGGCCCGACTGGTCAGCCCGCCTTCCCCTCAGGTCGCTGACACCCTGCCCCCGTTTGTCAGCCGCACTCGCTCGCCCTTGCCCACGCGCTCGATCCCTGATCTAATCTCAGACGTCCATCTGCGATCTAGCGGTTGAAAAAGCCCGATAGCCCTTCATGCGGCAGTTTTGCTTAAAAGACCTTCAGTTCTCGGGTAATAGAACCCGTCGTCCCTGAGTTTTGCGCACAGGTCCCTGACTTCTTTTAAACAGACCCCTGACCATTTAAATAATCACAGAATTGGGCTTAGTTTCATATTTCAAACTTCAAAACTTGTTTATTTCATATCTTTTTCATATGAATTCCAAATTTAGTGGTTCAAATTGCAAAATGTTCATAGAAATATTCTCTATCCAAATAAATTATAATCATCCATAGTTTGTGCACTTTAATTTTATGCCTAGACTAGAGGTCAAGTTTAAGTAATAATGTATTTGTTTAATAAAATAAATAAAAAGGAAATGCTAATGGTACTTAGATGTTTAATTTTGTGAGATTAATAAAATGTTGTGTATGAATTGACCCCTGGTATAATTTTGTGTCTCACTAAAATTAGTGGCACTAAACTAAATAGTCCATAATATTTAGGGAATCACTGATCTTTAATTATATTAAACCATAGCATTTAAGTCTACCCCTTTTTGTTCATAGTGTTTTATCAAACTTGTGTTCACTTGATTATACATGTTTGGTGTGCTGTTCATTTGTACTTTTCCAAATGTATTGAATGTATGATCGCTTTATTTAGACAACGAGCAACCCGTGGTTCCTGAGTGTGTTGCCGAAGATCTTCTTGAGCAACAACCTTGTGAAAGCAAGTGTATTTTGACCTATTATGTCCTACATACTTTATAATTCATCGTCCCACATTACATTATTAAAACCTAAGGATTGACTAGTTTGTATTTAACTTATCCTTGCTTACCTTTTGGGTTACTATGGATTAGCTTCACGATATTGCTTAACTTTAATCAATGAACATGTTGTGAATATTTATGATACTATGATGTTATCCCAATTATGTTCTTGTGATACTTTAGGGGACTCAGGCCGTTTTCCTGAGTACCTCTCCGTAAGGACCTGTTTGGGGAGCGACAACACGGGATAACATTGCAACCATGAGGGTGGAATGAGACGCCCTTAGCTGATTAATTAGAGGAACCAGAGGAGTAGATGGCTTCGCCGTACGACCGTCAATGGGGGTCCGAGCACAATACTAGCTCTACCGAGGCCGGTTGCAGAGGTATTTGATATGGTTTTGTTAGTCACCCTTCCTTTGGGGAGAGATACTGTGTTTATCAAACTGGAGAAACCTAACGGGCGACTATGACCTCTGGGAAATCTTTGTAAAGGCTACATAGTGATACCCTGCCAGGCCACCTAGGTAGTGGTTAATGGAGATTGGCTCTTTCTAGGCAGAATGGGAATCACAACTTGTGGGTAAAGTGTGCGACCTCTGCATAGTGTTAGAACCTGGTATATCAGTCGTGCTCATGGTTAAGAGCGGCCTTGGGATCCTCTTTGACTAGAAGAACTTTGATTACTTTTATGATAATGATTGTTGGGGACTTGTTATCAAATACTATGAATTAAGAACAAGGCAACACAAGATGTTAAATGTTAATGGCCTTCGTCCTTCGAAGCATTATTTCACTTAGGATATAATGATCTTCAGACGAAGGTCATGAAGGACATACCTTCATCATCATAGTATATGTTAAATAAAAGGCGAAGCATATGGCATATAGGAAACAACACAAGCAATTATATAACATTATTAATTCATTCTAATTATATAATCATGGAAAAGGCAGAAACAATATTGAATTACAAAAGTACCTTCGGCTAGATGGAAGGCAAAAAAGTACAAGCGTGACGCAAAAGCAAGCACAAGTCAGCGTGAACAGTACGGGGGTACTGTTCATCTATTTATAGGCATAGGACGCAGCCTGTGAGAAATTACATTCATGCCCTTTACATTTATTATTGACTTATATACAAATCTATGAGGACTAAATAACCCTTTCTCCTTTAAGTCGGTTCCTTTTCCTGCGAATGAGCCAAAGCTCCCTTGCGCGTAGCTTCGGAGCAACGACAACCTTTGTCACGATCATGCTCTTCTCATCCTGTACGCTTTTATCATGAATCCGAATGCACCTGTCCATAAGCCATACTTGGAAGACATTGTTGAATTATGTTTTTTGAGGACCTTCGGAGAACGAAGGCCCCTAACAGTAGCCCCTCGCAGTATTAATTTATTTAAGATAACAAATTCAGACTGCGAAATGGACGAAGGCCTCAAGCTGAAGGTCCGAAAAAACACCTTCCCTTTGCTAGAATAGCAACAGTCAATGACAGACGGGACCCTCCAATTCAGGGCGCGCCGAGCATATAAATAAGAACTCACCCTGACCACATTTGGTACGCTGTTTCGCTGTTTGTGCAATTTGCTTTGCTTTCTCAATTTTATAGCTCTTGCTCACCAACGCTTGCTAGTTTCTCAAGTTTTCTAGGCTTCGTTTTGAAGGACAGGTTTTCGTCATTTCCGAAGAAAGGATGTCTCAAGACAAGAAAGTTGTTGCTGAGACGAAGCTAACCGAAGAGGAGAAGCTCTTTGAACAGAAGAAGGCTGCGAATCCTTATATAGCTGGGTTTCTAGAATCAATGGCAAAATCAAATACAGAGAAGATTACAAAAGAGATATTGGAGGGCCTGTCTGAAGATACTGGTGATAGTGACAACTATGATGCAGAGAGTGGGGGTGAAGATTCCGAAGATCTGCCATGGAGGCCAAGCCATACAATTTTTGGGAAGTCGACCATCAAGCAAAGTCACCCTGAGAGCATGAGGGGGAGGTACTTTCGAGATATATCTATTGTGAGGGCTGGCGAAGACAATAACACTCCTACGCTTGAGGAGAATGAAGTTGTGATCTTCCGAAGCTTCTTTAAAGCTGGGCTTCGGTTCCCACTGAGCAGGTTTGTAGTTGAAGTGTTGAAAACCTTCCAAATTTTCCTTCATCAACTGACCCCCGAAGCTATATTGAGGATGAGAGTCTTCGTCTGGGCAACAAGGAGCCAAGGTATAGACCCAAGCGCAAAATGCTTCTGCAGCATGCACGAACTTATGTATGAAACGAAGGCCACTGGAAAAGAACAATATCACAACAACTTCGGTTGTTATGGATTTATCACCCGTCCCAACTCAAGCTACCTAGTGCCAACATTTCGGAAAAGATGGCTAGGAAATTGGATGGAAGAATGGTTTTATGTGAAGAACGACTTAGTAGCGAGGGAGGATGTTAAGGAGGTTATTATGCGCCCCATTTGGTCCCGCTTCGGCCTCCGAAGGCCGAAGGTTGAGATTGACGAAGCCGCCGAAGCATGCCAAAAGACTTTTGGTATTGTCTGCTTTTTTATTGGTACAAGAGATTTAATCCAAGAGCATATAGCCTTCAGAGTAGGGCCGCTTGTAGAGAACTGGGAAATGCCGAAGGAGACTGTCACCGAGTCTAGTGAAGGTGACCTGGTTCGACGGAAATACACCTTCAGATATGGAGATAAATTTGATGAACCAAATGACGACTGGCTGAAATATATCGAAGCTACAAGTGATGAACTGCTTGGGCCGTATTCCAAAGCAGAAGATAATGCATTATCCACATCCTTTGGGGTCGGGGAAAAAGAGACTGAACAGAGTTTTTGATGCCACTGGTTTTGTTTACCCCGACTACTGCTACCCGCTGCAGGGACAGGGAAAGAAGAGGAAAACTGCTGCCTCGACCAAGACTGCTGCTTTGGCCACTCCAGATGAGCCTGCGTCGAAGAGCAAAAAGTTGAAAGTCCTTACCCACCGGTCACGCTATATTGAACCGGCCGTGGTGCCTGAGTTTGGCAGGGAGACTTCTTCCGCTGCTGAACCAAAAGAGCTCATTCCGCCTACGCAGAAAACTGAAGATCCGGCTATCATGCCGAAGGCACCCTCAGCCGAGCTAGCTGAGTCAAAGACTAATAAAGATAAGGCCGAAGAGCCAAAAATTGAAGGAACAAAAATGTTAGAAATTTTAAGCCCTTCGGTAGAAGTAACAGTGCCGAAGGCGCAAAAAAGTTTTGCGGCAACTCCCAAAAGAAGAAGGATGGCAAATGTACTAGATGTGTTAGAAACAGTAAAGGCTTTAAGCTCTACTCCTTCAGGGAAAATTGTCGAGGCTTCAAAAATGCAAACCGAAGATGAAACAAAGTCGGCCGAAATTGAAGCTGCAGTAGTCCAAGCTAGTGCCGAAGCTGGGCCTTCAGAGCTCGCCGAGAAAAAACCTTAGAAAATTTAAGAGAGGGTAATAGGAGAAAAGGCCACAGAGCAAGTTTCGCCTGAAAAGGTTGCTACTCCTACTCCCGAAGCTTTGAAAGAGAGCATTGATTACATCATCCGCCATGCTTCGGGAAAAGTACTTTCTAAGGAAGAAAAACGAGAAGCTCAACATTATGCCCGAAAACTGAAATACCTAAAGGGGGCATTGGTGTTTAATGGCAGCGGGGAAGAAGATTTTTTGTACTGTCTCCCAGATAACAAAGAGATATCCGTCAGCCGGGAGATAGGAAGAAGCTTCGGATTTCCGAAGCTAGAAGATGGCCTCTCAGTATTGTCAAAGGATGAATTGGCTGACAGTTTAGCATATAATAGCATAAAGGTATGAATATCAATTTTGTATTTGAAAACGAATTACTTCATTTGTTTATACTTAATGTTATACTCCTCTTGCAGGGCTTGATCCTTAGTAATGCCCTCAGAGCACAGAAAAATATCGAAGATGAAGGGTGTACAATGGCTCTGAACAACCTTCGTTCAGAGGTGATTGAACTAAGGAATGAAGGCCTTGAGAAGGATAAAATATTAATTTTATTGGTAAACAAAATAAAAGAAGACGAAGCTAGTTCCAAAGCTCAAGCTGAGGCCCAGAAGAATGAAATCGAAGACCTTCGGAAACAACTAGCTGAGGCCTAAGAAAAATGCGCTGTCGCTGAAGCTAATAGAGATGCCAGCGAATATTGGAAAAATTATTTAGAAAAAACAGTTGCAGAGCTTCGTGCATCCAAGGAAAGATGTTTTGAAAAATCTGTGGGGTGCGTAAAGAAGATGAAGACTAGCTTCGCCAACGTAGGCGCATATTCAAACGAAGACAACTTCATACGAGGCGACCCCGAAGGCGTTATCGAGTGGATCAGTGGTGAAGCCGAAGTTTTTGAGGAAATCTTAAGTGATCGTGGGGACGTCTGCGCATTCTCTGGTGCGAGAGGAGTTGCAGCCGTCCTGGAGAAGGCGGGTTGCGATCATGTTAAAACCTTGGCCCAGGTCGAAGTTGCCTTCTCCGTGGATGACACGAAGGACCCCTCGGCCGAAGCAAGTTTAATAGGCAGAAAATTTTTCACTGATATCTGGGAAAATGGCGGCCGAGAAATGGCTCATAAAATAGTGAAGAAGAGCGAAAAAGATATTCATGACGCTCGAGAAGCAATGAAAGAAGCTAAGAAAGCTGTGGAACTCGAGAGACGGATAGGTATTACTTAATGGCTTTTAGCTTTGTCGTTTATTTTCGTGACTTCGAACTAATTGATTTTTTCTATCGCAGCTGAGCTACCTCCTCCACCGGAGCCGTTCGACCCCCTGGCCGATCCGGAGACAAAGAAAGCGATAGAAATCATTAATATGGTCGAAGCTATTGTCGACGAAGTTGTTACCAAGCTGCTTAACGAAGCTGCAGAAAAAGTTCTAAAGGAAGAATAGTAGTTATTGTAAAAACATTTCTAGGATATTAATGTAATATTTGCTGAACTAAGACTGTAATATTTGATGTTTATAATTTTGAATCTAATATGTAAGTTGTTTGTAATTCAATTCTTTGCGATGCATGAAATTTTGTGTACATACCGTTTTTGAGCCTTCGGCGAAAAAACACCTTCCCTTTTTTTCATGCTTCGTAAAGAAGAATTTTTATGCTTCGTGAGAACATCCATACTTCGTAAAAACATCAATGCTTCGTAAATAATAGATCCCGTCTTCCACATCAGAACTGATGAAGCTGCAATTCTCAGCTTGCTTTGTGCCTTAGCACCTTTTCATTTTTGTAAAGCATTCTCCGAAGATCGGCTTCGTTTCCAATTCGTGTCATTGATGTGATATGATATATGATGTGATGCTATGCGGCATGATGCGATGATATGATGCAAAGAATGATGCTAATGCCGAAGACACATACCCACGCTGAAACACAATCTCTGTGTCCCCTTAGGAACGATCAAAATCTCTTTGCCATTTATTTTTCGGCTTCACCGCTTATTTTCGGTGTAAGTTCTGCATCCCCTTCGGAACGTCTTTTGAACTTCTTCGCCTTCTATTTCGGCGGTATTCGCGTTGACTTTTCGCGCTTCGTCTTATATTTCGGCGATATTTGGCTCTGCATTCCCTTTGGAACGACTTTTGAGCAGAAAACTTACACTACGCTCCCTTAGGAACGACTTTTTGTAGCTTTGGCAAACTTACGCTCCTTAGGAACGACTTTTTGTAACTTATGTGAAACTTGCACTGCGATTTTTAGCTCTGCATTCCCTTAGGAACGACTTTTGAGCTTCAACAATTTTTGAGCTTTGTGAGTCTGTGGAAAAGATATATTTCACTATGACAAGAACGAAGCTATTACAAGAAATTAAAAATGACAAGAAAACTAGGTTTACATTGATTGTTCCTTATTAAAAAGAAAATGACAATGAATGTAAAAATGTTTCAGAGGTAGGATATTTCTCAATAGATGTGTTTTGATTCTGGCACAGTATTTTTGACTGTGCGAGCTTCGGATTCCTCCCTGAAATCTCGCTGTTGATGGGTCTGTTGGCTCCCTTCTAGCTGCTGACCTCGTGAATAGGCAGGTTGTAGTGGTGGCGGAGGTGGAAGCTGTGGCCAAGAAGCCTGTGGCTGACTAGCCGAAGCAACAGAAGCTGCATGATGATTACCCACATATTCTGGTATGTAGGGTGAGTGACACGAAGCAGTGTGCAGGACCTGCTTCGGTTGACTTTGCCGGGCTTCAACTTCTGTGATCTCCTTCTGCTTTTGAATGGTGATTTGGCACATTCTTGTAGTATGGCCCTTGTCTTCACCACAAAATAGGCAGTAGATCTTCCTAGGCTGATCCCCATATCTTCCTCCGAAGCCCCTGGCGCTCTGCCTCTTGGAGCTGGCGGCCGGAAGGAGCTTTGTTGCTGCCCCGAAGATTGTGAAGTATACTGCGGCCTCTGCAGCTGACTTCCTCTGTCATCACTCTGAGTGGAGTTGTGAATTGACCTGACATGCCTCGGGTGGATTCTTCCTTCGAAGCCCCTGGTCATCTCAGAGAACCTGTAAGCTTCCTCCCTTCTTTGGCGGAAGTCATTGTCAGCCCGGATGTACTCATCCATCTTTTGAAGCAGCTTCTTTGGAGTCTGTGGAGGCTTTCTAGCGAAATACTAGGCAGTAGGTCCTGGACGAAGCCCCTTAATCATGGCCTCAATGACAATTTCATTGGGAACTGTAGGCGCTTGTGCTCTCAGGCGCAAGAACCTTCGGACATATGCCTAGAGATACTGTAACGCCCTGAATTTGGGGGTAGAATTTTTTCTTCTTTTTCCCTCACCAAATTTAGGCGTTACCCTTTCCTTTTCCCTTTTCTCCTCGCTAAGCCTTGACCTTTTCCAAAGTTATAGCGGGATTCGGCTTGAGATCCCATGTAAAGCAAAACCCTAAAATATTTTATTTTGTTTGATGCACCATGCCGAACCGTGCATCCTTTTTGATTGTTTGAAAATGTAAATGCATTCATCTAGGAAAATAGATTTTAGAAAAAAAGGAAAATCCTTTCCTCTCTCTCCTCCCCCCTTCCCCATTTTTGGCCCAGTCGCCCCGTCCCACTCGCGCCCGGCCCAGCCGCGCCCCCCTCCCTTTCCCTCCCCCTCGCGCCGTGGGCCGCCCCGGCCGGCCCAGCCGCCCCCCCCCGCGCGCCCCCACTCTGGGCCCAAAGCGGCCCAGCCGCGCCCCCTCCTCCTCCCCCCAAAATTTCTCTCCCCTCCCCACGGGCCCCGCCCGTCATTCTCCCCCCTACCCTAACCGCCGCCGTCCTCTCCCCTGCGCGCCGCCGCCGCCGCCGATCTCGCCACGGTGAGGCCCCCTCCCCTCTTCTCCCTCCTCTCCCTCCCCCTTCCCCACCCGCCGGCGTCCTGCCGCGGCGAGCCGCCCCGACGAGCCCCGCGCCCGCCCGGCCGCCCGGAGAGCCACCCCGTGCCCGCCCCGGCGAGCCCCGCCCCTCCCCGACCTCGGCCCTGCCCGGCGAGCTGCGCCCTCCTCCCCGCGCGCGCTCGGCCCCGGCGAGCCGCCCACACGCCCGCCCCGGTGACCCGCCCCTGCGCCCGCCCCGGCGAGCCGCTCCCGCCCCGGCCGTGCCACCCCGATGTCGCCCCGGCCCGGCCGCGCCGCCCCGTCCGCGCCGCCCCCAGCCCCGCCGGCCCCGGCTGCGCCGCCTCGGCCCCGGCCGTGCCCCGCCCGTACTCCGTGCTCGCTCGCCCGCCCCGGCGTGCCCTGTTCGCGTCGTGACGGCCCCGGCGTGGCCTCGAGCTCGGCCTAGCGTGCCTATGGCGCGCGGCCTTGAGCTCGGCCAGCGCGCGGCCCCGACGTGCGCACGGCTAGTTCACGGCGCGTGCGTGCGGCCTCGCGCGCGTGCTCGCGTAATGCGCAGTGCCTTGGCACGGCTCGCCGTGCCCTCGTCTACCCCCCAGACGTCCCCGTCTACCCCCCCTATATTTTATGCGTGCTAATCACATTGTTCATGTTAATAAAATAGGAGACTCAATTTAGAAATTGGTTACGTTAGTTAATTTATATAGCTAATAATCTACCTCATTTAACGTTAATCTACTAAAAGTGGTCTCATTTTCATTAGTGCATGTAGCTAATCCTTATTATTGAAGCTAAGTAGAATTAGAGCACGTAACGTTTAGTTATTCGTCTACCCGTAGTGCGCCTCGAGCATAAGCTTTAACCCCTGCGAGACCTTCCTCCGTCTCTTTCTAACCATGGTAAATGCAATATCGCATGTCATATTCTATGCATGTTTAATCTACTTGTTCTCTTGTATGGTGTACTATTGGTTTCCTAATTTCAATGGATGAATGTATGTATGTTCGCACTCGCATAGAGAACGATCCGGTTGAAGAGCCCGAGGAACTCACAGGAGAAGCCCCTGAGCAGCAGTCGGTTGGTGGAGGCAAGTGTCCCTTGACCTATCTCTGTCCTATTCATTCTTTAATTCACCTCCCGCATTACACATTTATGCCTAAGGTTTGACTAGCTTTTGTTATCCATATCCTTGTTTACCTATTTGGGTTGGATTATTATTGTTTAGCTTTATGCTATTGCTCAACTCTAATCAATGAACATGATGAGATTATCTATGAAACGCTGTTTTCCCCTCTTCTTATTATGATGTTACACTTGTGGCCTTTAAGGGGGCTCGAGCGGTTTCTCGAGTGCCTCTCCGTAAGGACCTGTTCTTTGGATGACCGCCCGGGAAAACAGTGCAACCATGAGGGTGGAATGGGGTGCCCTTAGCTGAATAATTAGAGGATCCAGGGTGTAGTTCGCTTAGCCGTTGTGCCATCAATGGGGCTCGGTGTATGCGGCTCGCTCTGCCAAGTTTGGGTTCGCCCCTTGGGGAGGAGTGCGGTGCATTTAGGAAACCTAACGGGCGGCTACAACCCCGGGGAATCTTTGTAAAGGCTACGTAGTGATGCCCTGCTGGGTCACCTTGGTAGTGATCAATGGAGAGTCATGATCTCCGGGCAGAAAGGGAATCATGGCTTGTGGGTAAAGTGCACAACCTCTGCAGAGTGTTTGAAAACTGATATATCAGTCGTGCTCGCGGTTATGAGTGGCCAAGGGAGCTCCAGTGATTAGTGGTACTTGATCAGAGACATTTTGGTTTACAGGTGGCAATGAGATTGATGGTTCTGGTTATGACTATGGTGCTGGTAAGTGGTATTCTTTCCGTTTGGAAAGGGTACATCGGGCTAATAACTTGGGCTAATGCTAAAACCTGGCTTTCTATTAGTAAATAATAATCTGACCAACTAAAAGCAACTGTCTGACTTATCCCCACATAAAGCTAGTCCACTACAGCCAAACATGATACTTGCTGAGTATGTTGATGTGTACTCACCCTTGCTCTACACACCAAACCCCCCCATCCCCAGGTTGTCAGCATTGCAACCACTGCTCAGGAGAAGATGAAGCTGTGGAAGGAGACTTCCAGGAGTTCCAAGACTACAACGAGTTCTAGGCGTGGGTTAGCGGCAACCCCCAGTCGGCTGCCTGTGAAGGCAGCGTTTATCTACGTTTCTTTTTCGCACTTTGATTTATTGTAAAGACTATGTGGATGTCTCAGACATATGATGTAATCGACTATTTCCCTTTTTAATACTATTTGAGCACTGTGTGATGATGTCCATGTTATGTAACTGCTGTGTACGTGAATTGCTGATCCTGGCACGTACATGGTTCGCATTCGGTTTGCCTTCTAAAACTGGGTGTGACATAAGTGGTATCAAAGCCGTGCTGACTGTAGGACCGCTAACCTAGAGTAGAATGGTCGTTCTAAGGACTATAGACCTCTGTCCCTGCCTTGACTTTGATATCCCTTCAAAAGTTGGTCATACCGACCAAACCTATATTCTACTATATATTATACCTTGCTGAAAATTATGTTTTATTCTAATCCTTCATTTATTTATGGTTCATTACTTGCTGGTCATATTAACTCTGTTCTCACTCTTTTGCTTGCGGTGTCTTTTGTAGATGGCTCGTCTTAGACACACTGCACAAAAGTCCGTCATCCCCTTCTTACCCTCCTGCCTTGCTGAGCGTCCGCTTCGCCGTCCCGTGGCCGGACAGTCCAGCCACTTGGAGAGGCTGCACCACCGCCTGCACGAGGAGCAGGAACGTCGACGACAGGAGCAGCAGGGCTCTTCTTTCTCGCTCCAACAGGAGATAGAGTCTGTGAGGAGTTGCTCCCCTGTGCTTCCCCTGGAGGCGCCCCCTGCACCACCACTGGGCGCCCCAGCCTCTGGAGTAGCTGCTGGAGGAGACCCAGACGACGGAGGTGGCGACGACAGCTCGAGCCATGACACCGACTTCTCTGCTGACCAGGAGCCGGAAGGATGGGTTGCTCGACCCATCACTCGCGACGCTGCTCGCGGGTGTCACTTCCACGATGCGCTCGATACCCTGCTACGTCGGGCACTTAACCAGCGTACTTGGTCCGTCGAGTATCGCTGTGTGGTCTACCAGCATAGTCGCGGGGTCTACCCGGACCGCTGGGAGGCAACCTGCTTGGTGCGCCGTCCGGAGAACAGTCTCCAGGGTGCGGAGGCCTGCTCAGAGCACTATTCCATCTCTGAGCGGGACTCAGCTGAGGCGGCCATGCAAGATGCCACACGGTGTGCACTTTCGCACTACTGCTCGGTTCTCGGTGGGGTAGCTGACGGTCTCAACCTGAAGTATTACCCCCGCCGTCCATCTGGCAGCACAGCAGGCGTGATTGTCTCACCTGTTGGTGAGGACAATCCTAGGTTGAGAAGCACAGTCAACCTAGCCGCCGTGCTAAACACGGAGCTGGACCATGCATTAGACGAGCTGAGTAGGGCTCGTGCTGAGATCGCCCTGCTGCGGGCTGAGCGCGCGGAACGTCGTCACCTGGATGATGGTTCCCCCGCTTCCGTCGGGACTCAGCACCCGTACCGCTCACCTCGGCGTGGACGCCAGTCTTATGGCAATCCCGACTGCAAGACCAAGATAAATCTAGAACCATAGATCGCTAGAGTCGGATCTTGTAATTAATACAAAATACATATACATAGAAGCTACAGTCTTAGCGTTAGTCTCGCTCTTAGTTAGTCTTAGTTAGACAGGGTAGTTTGCTATATCCTATGCATTTATTTTGTCATGATGAACTATGCTTGATTTGGATCTTTGTAATGACTGTCACCAGAGTGTGGGTATCCCTTGCATTTTGGTTTACCTATTATGTTAATGGAGTTAGTTAGCTAGTTGGGAAGCCTTTTATTCCACTTTCCTCTTTATCTGAGAAGCTGTGTTGGAGATCAGTGAAGATGCTCATCTGTTCAGTGTGGTGGAGAATTCTATACCCTTTTCTTATGCTGCAAGATTTGCAAGATCAGTTCTGATGTGTGGTTGCATTCTGCAGATGTCAGAGAACAGGCGCAGAGGAGGAAGGCGTGCTCAGCAGGAGCAAGCCGCTCAGCAGGAAGAGGTGCCCCAGCAACAGCAGCTGCCGCCCCCGCCCCCGATGTCGATCGAGCAGATGTTTCTGATGTAGACTCAGGCAATCCAAGCCATCGATCAGACTCTGGCCGCCATTCAGCAGCAGCAGCAGTAGGCACCACCTCAGTCTCAGATGCTTCAGATGCCTAGGGACAAGCGTGCTGAATTCATGAGAGGTCATCCCCCAACGTTCGCCCACTCTTCTGACCCCATGGATGCTGAAGACTGGCTACGCACTGTGGAGCGGGAGTTGCATACCGCTCAGTGCGATGACAGGGAGAAAGTCATGTATGGTCCCCGTTTGTTGAGAGGAGCAGCTCAGTCATGGTGGGAGTCTTATCTCGCCACCCATGCCAACCCCAACACCATCACCTGGGAAGAGTTCAGAGGTAGCTTTCGTCAGTACCATGTTCCTGCAGGTCTGATGACAGTGAAGAAGGAGGAGTTCCTGGCCCTCAAGCAAGGATCATCGTCTGTCAGTGAGTACCGAGACAGGTTTCTGTAGTTGTCTCGCTATGCTCCTGAAGATGTCAACACCGACGCCAAGCGACAGTACCGTTTCCTGAGAGGCTTGGTTGACCCTCTTCAGTATCAGCTGATGAATCACACCTTCCCGACATTCCAGCACCTGATTGACAGGGCAATCATGACAGAGATGAAGCGTAAGGAAATGGAGGATCGTAAGCGCAAGATCAGTGGACCCCAGCCTGGAAGCAGCAATCGTCCTCATTTCTCAGGCAATCAACCTCAGCAGTTCAGGCAGAACCAGCGTCCACCTCAGCACCAGCAGTTCCAAAGGCAGTATCCTAAGCACCAGTATCAGAACCGTCAGAGCAATCAGTCAGGAGGTCAGTTTCAGAGGCAGAATCAGCAGGCACCTCGTCTTCCTGCCCTAGCAAACCAGCAGAACAGTCAGGTAGCACCAGCTCAGGTTGGAAACAGAGCATGTTTCCACTGTGGAGAGCAAGGCCATTGGGTGATGCAATGTCCGAAGAAGGCAGCCTAGCAGCAGTCAGGCCCCAATGCCCCAGCAAAGCAGAATGTGTCTCAGCCTGGAGCAGGCAACCGCTCTCAGCCACGCTATAATCATGGGAGACTGAACCACTTGGAGGCTGAAGCAGTTCTGGAGACCCTCGGCATGATTGTAGGTATGTTCCCAGTCGACTCCCATATTGCAGAAGTGTTATTTGATACTGGAGCAAGGCATTCTTTCATTACTGCATCATGGGTAGAAGCACATAATCTTCCAATTACTACCATGTCAACCCCCATTCAAATTGACTCAGCCGGTGGTAGAATTCGAGTCGATAGCATTTGTTTGAATGTAAGTGTGGAAATAAGGGGGATAGCGTTTCCCGCTAACCTCATAGTAATGGGTACTCAGGGAATAGATGTCATCCTAGGGATGAATTGGCTAGATAAGTATCAGGCAGTTATCAGTTGTGATAAAAGGACAATCAAGTTGGTGTCCCCACTAGGAGAGGAAGTGGTGACCGAGTTAGTCTCGCCCGAGCCGAAGAAAGGAAGTTGTTATCAGATGGCTGTCGATAGCAGTGAAGCAGACCCAATTGAGAGGATCAAGATTGTGTCTGAGATTCCAGATGTGTTTCCAAAGGACTTACCGGGTATGCCACCAGAGCGGAAAGTTGAGTTTGCCATAGAACTTCTTCCTGGCATCGCCCCCATCTTTAAGAGAGCTTACAGAATATCTGGACCAGAGTTGGTTGAACTTAAGAAGCAGATTGATGAGCTGTCAGAGAAAGGTTACATTCGGCCAAGCACCTCGCCTTGGGCCGCCCTGTCCTATTTGTGGAAAAGAAAGATGGCACCAAAAGGATGTGTATCGATTATCGAGCTCTGAATGAAGTCACCATTAAGAACAAGTACCCTTTGCCCAGAATAGAAGATCTGTTCGACCAGTTGAGAGGAGCTAGTGTGTTCTCCAAGATTGATCTGAGGTCAGGTTATCATCAGCTCAGGATCCGACCTTCGGATATTCCGAAGACGACATTCATTACCAAGTATGGTCTGTATGAGTTCACTGTGATGTCTTTTGGTTTGACCAATGCACCAAGCTTTTTCATGAATCTGATGAACAGTGTATTCATGGACTATCTCGACAAGTTTGTGGTGGTATTCATTGATGACATTCTGATATACTCTCAAAGCGAAGAAGAGCATGCAGATCATTTGAGGATGGTATTGCAGAGATTGCGAGAGCACCAGTTGTATGCAAAGTTGAGCAAGTGCGAGTTCTGGATCAGTGAAGTCCTGTTCTTAGGTCACATTATCAACAAAGAAGGATTGGGTGTGGATCCGAAGAAAGTGGCAGACATTCTGAACTGGAAAGCGCCAACAGATGCCCAAGGGATCAAGAGCTTCATTGGAATGGCCGGATATTATCGGCGATTCATTGAAGGGTTTTCGAAGATTGCGAAATCAATGACAGCGTTGCTAGGCAACAAGGTTGAGTTCAAGTGGACCCAGAAATGTCAAGAGGCCTTTGAAGCGCTGAAAGAGAAGTTGACTACAGTGCCTGTCTTAGTCTTACCTGATGTGCACAAGCCCTTCTCGGTGTACTGTGATGCTTGTTACACTGGTTTGGGATGTGTGTTGATGCAAGAGGGAAGAGTTGTGGCTTACTCGTCCCTACAGCTGAAGGTTCATGAGAAGAATTACCCAACCCATGATCTAGAGTTG
Source organism: Zea mays (assembly GCF_902167145.1). Lineage (NCBI taxonomy): Eukaryota > Viridiplantae > Streptophyta > Magnoliopsida > Poales > Poaceae > Zea > Zea mays. Next base: position 117,645,802 of record NC_050100.1, read on the forward strand.
GCATCAGTGGTTCACGCACTGAAGACATGGAGGCACTATCTGTATGGACAGAAATGCGATGTTTACACAGACCACAAGAGCCTGAAGTACATATTCACTCAGTCGGGGTTGAATATGAGGCAGCGAAGATGGTTAGAGCTGATCAAAGACTATGAGTTGGAGATCCATTACCATCCAGGCAAAGCGAACGTAGTGGCAGATGCTTTGAGCAGAAAGAGTCAAGTCAATCTGATGGTCGCTCGTCCGATGCCTTATGAGTTGGCCAAAGAGTTTGATAGGTTGAGTCTCGAATTTCTGAACAACTCGCGAGGATTCACCATTGAGTTGGAACCTACCTTGGAGCGGGAAATCAAAGAAGCGCGGAAGAACGATGAGAAGATCAGTGAGATCCGGCGACTGATTCTAGATGGCAGAGGCAAAGATTTTCGGGAAGATGCAGAAGGTGTGATATGGTTCAAAGACCGCTTGTGCGTTCCCAATGTCTAGTCTATTCGGGAGTTGATCCTCAAGGAAGCCCATGAGACAGCCTATTCGATTCACCCTGGCAGTGAGAAGATGTATCAAGATCTGAAGAAGAAATTCTGGTGGTACGGAATGAAGAGGGAAATAGCAGAGCATGTGGCTATGTGTGATAGTTGTTGGCGGATCAAGGCAGAGCACCAGAGACCAGCTGGATTGTTGCAACCGTTGCAAATTCCCCAGTGGAAATGGGATGAAATCGGCATGGATTTCATAGTCAGACTGCCTCGTACTCGAGCCGGCTATGATTCCATTTGGGTAGTGGTGGATCGCTTAACCAAGTCAGCCCACTTCATACCCGTCAAGACCAACTACAGCAGTGCAGTATTGGCAGAGTTGTACATATCTCGGATCGTTTGTCTTCATGGTGTGCCAAAGAAGATAGTGTCAGACAGAGGAACACAGTTCACCTCTCATTTCTGGCAGCAGTTGCATGAAGCCTTGGGCACACATCTGAATTTCAGTTCAGCTTATCATCCGCAGACAGATGGTCAGACTGAAAGGACCAATCAAATTCTTGAAGATATGTTGAGAGCCTGTGCGTTGCAAGATCAGTCCGGATGGGACAAGCAATTGCCTTATTCAGAGTTTTCCTATAGCAACAGTTACCAGGCCAGTTTGAAGATGTCACCATTTCAGGCGCTCTATGGAAGGAGTTGTAGAACTCCGTTGCAATGGGATCCACCTGGAGAAAAGCAGGTGTTTGGGCCAGACATTCTACTTGAAGCTGAAGAGAACATCAAGATGGTCCGAGAGAATCTGAAGATAGCGTAATCAAGGCAGCGAAGCTATGCAGACACAAGAAGAAGAGAGCTCAGTTTCGAAGTCGGAGACTTCGTCTATTTGAAAGTGTCACCGATCAGAGGAGTTAGAAGGTTCGGAGTCAAAGGCAAGCTAGCACCCCGCTACATTGGCCCGTACCAAATTCTCTCAAGGCGTGGAGAAGTGGCTTATCAGCTCAGACTGCCAGAGAATTTGTCTGCTGTGCATGATGTCTTCCATGTGTCTCAGTTGAAGAAGTGCTTGCGTGTGCCAGAAGAGCAGTTGCCAGTGGAAGGTCTCGAAGTCCAGGAGGACTTGACCTACACAGAGAAACCAGCGCAAATCCTTGAGATTGCAGACAGAGTCACCCGAAGGAAGACCATCAGAATGTGCAAGGTCATATGGAACCATCACTCTGAGGAAGAAGCAACCTGGGAGCGTGAGGATGATCTGATGGCTAAATACCTAGAGCTCTTTGCTAGCCAACCCTGAATCTCGAGGGCAAGATTCTTTTAAGGGGGATAGGTTTGTAACGCCCTGAATTTGGGGGTAGAATTTTTTCTTCTTTTTCCCTCACCAAATTCAGGTGTTACCCTTTCCTTTTCCCTTTTCTCCTCGCTAAGCCTTGACCTTTTCCAAAGTTATAGCGGGATTCGGCTTGAGATCCCATGTAAAACAAAACCCTAAAATATTTTATTTTGTTTGATGCACCATGCCGAACCGTGCATCCTTTTTGATTGTTTGAAAATGTAAATGCATTCATCTAGGAAAATAGATTTTAGAAAAAAGGAAAATCCTTTCCTCTCTCTCCTCCCCCCCTTCCCCATTTTTGGCCCAGCCGCCCCCTCCCCCTCGCGCCCGGCCCAGCCTCGCCCCCCTCCCTTTCCCTCCCCCTCGCGCCGTGGGCCGCCCCGGCCGGCCCAGCCGCCCCCCCCCCCCCCGCGCGCCCCCACTTTGGGCCCAAAGCGGCCCAGCCGCGCCCCCTCCCCGCGGGCCCGCCCGTCATTCTCCCCCCTGCCCTAACCGCCGCCGTCCTCTCCCCTGCGCGCCGCCGTCGCCGCCGATCTCGCCGCAGTGAGCCCCCTCTCCTCTTCTCCCTCCTCCCCCTTCCCCACCCACCGGCGTCCTCCCGCGGCGCAGCCGTGCCAGCGCTTGCGCCCGCCCGGCCGCCCCGGCGAGCCCCGCCCCTCCCCGACCTCGGCCCCGCCCGGCGAGCCGCGCCCTCCTCCCCGCGCGCGCTCGGCCCCGGCGAGCCGCCCCCGCCCCCGCGCCCGCCCCGGCGAGCCGCTCCCGCCCCGACCTCGCGCCGCCCCCGGCCGCGCCACCCCGGCGTCGCCCTGGCCCGGCCGCGCCGCCCCGTCCGCGTCGCCCCCAGCCCCGCCGGCCCCGGCTGCGCCGCCTCGGCCCCGCGCCGTCCCGGCCCCGGCCGTGTCCTGGCCCCGGCCGTGCCCCGCCCCGCCCGTGCTTCGCCTTTTCCGTACTCCATGCTCACCCGCCCGCCCCGGCGTGCCCTGCTCGCGTCGTGACGACCCGGCGCGGCCTCGAGCTCGGCCCAGCGTGCCTATGGCGCGCGGCCTTGAGCTCGGCCAGCGCGCGGCCCCGACGTGCGCACGTCTAGTTCACGGCACGTGCGTGCGGCCTCGCGCGCGTGCTCGCGTAATGCGCAGTGCCTTGGCACGGCTCGCCGTGCCCTCGTCTACCCCCCAGACGTCCCCGTCTACCCCCTATATTTTATGCGTGCTAATCACATTGTTCATGTTAATAAAATAGGAGACTCAATTTAGAAATTGGTTACGTTAGTTAATTTATATAGCTAATCGTCTACCTCATTTAACGTTAATCTACTAAAAGAGGTCACGTTTCCATTAGTGCATGTAGCTAATCCTTATTATTGAAGCTAAGTAGAATTAGAGCACGTAACGTTTAGTTATTCGTCTACCCGTAGTGCGCCTCGAGCATAAGCTTTAACCCCTGCGAGACATTCCCCGTCTCTTTCTAACCATGGTAAATGCAATATCGCATGTCATATTCTATGCATGTTTAATCTACTTGTTCTCTTGTATGGTGTACTGTTGGTTTCCTAATTTCAATGGATGGATGTATGTATGTTCGCACTCGCATAGAGAATGATCCGGTTGAAGAGCCCGAGGAACTCACAGGAGAAGCCCCTGAGCAGCAGTCGGTTGGTGGAGGCAAGTGTCCCTTGACCTATCTCTGTCCTATTCATTCTTTAATTCACCTCACGCATTACACATTTATGCCTAAGGTTTGACTAGCTTTTGTTATCCATATCCTTGTTTACCTATTTGGGTTGGATTATTATTGTTTAGCTTTATGTTATTGCTCAACTCTAATCAATGAACATGATGAGATTATCTATGATACGCTGTTTTCCCCTCTTCTTATTATGATGTTACACTTGTGGCCTTTAAGGGGGCTCGAGCGGTTTCTCGAGTGCCTCTCCGTAAGGACCTGTTCTTTGGATGACCGCCCGGGAAAACAATGCAACCATGAGGGTGGAATGGGGTGCCCTTAGCTGAATAATTAGAGGATCCGGGGTGTAGTTCGCTTAGCCGTTGTGCCGTCAATGGGGCTCGGTGTATGCGGCTTGCTCTGCCAAGTTTGGGTTCGCCCCTTGGGGAGGAGTGCGGTGCATTTAGGAAACCTAACGGGCGGCTACAGCCCCGGGGAATCTTTGTAAAGGCTACGTAGTGATGCCCTGCTGGGTCACCTTGGTAGTGATCAATGGAGAGTCATGATCTCCGGGCAGAAAGGGAATCACGGCTTGTGGGTAAAGTGCACAACCTCTGCAGAGTGTTTGAAAACTGATATATCAGTCGTGCTTGCGGTTATGAGCGGCCAAGGGAGCTCCAGTGATTAGTGGTACTTGATCAGAGACATTTTGGTTTACAGGTGGCAATGAGATTGATGGTTCTGGTTATGACTATGGTGCTGGTAAGTGGTATTCTTTCTATTTGGAAAAGGCACATCGGGCTAATAACTTGGGCTAATGCTAAAACCTGGCTTTCTATTAGCAAATAATAATCTGACCAACTAAAAGCAACTGCCTGACTTATCCCCACATAAAGCTAGTCCACTACAGCCAAACAGGATACTTGCTGAGTATGTTGATGCGTACTCACCCTTGCTCTACACACCAAACCCCCCCATCCCTAGGTTGTCAGCATTGCAACCACTGCTCAGGAGAAGATGAAGCTGTGGAAGGAGACTTCCAGGAGTTCCAAGACTACGACGAGTTCTAGGCGTGGGTTAGCGGCAACCCCCAGTCGGCTGCCTGTGAAGGCCGCGTTTATCTACGTTTCTTTTACGCACTTTGATTTATTGTAAAGACTATGTGGATGTCTCAGACATATGATGTAATTGACTATTTCCCTTTTTAATACTATTTGAGCATTGTGTGATGATGTCCATGTTATGTAACTGTTGTGTACGTGAATTGCTGATCCTGGCACGTACATGGTTCGCATTTGGTTTGCCTTCTAAAACCGGGTGTGACAGATACTCCTCATGGTCTTGCGTGCACTGAAACAGGGCCTAGGCTATGACTGGCTTCGTCTGAAAGCCTTGGAAACTTGTCACTAGCATATCCTTGAGCTTTTGCCACGAAGTAATAGTCCCTGGCCGAAGAGAAGAATACCATGTTTGGGTCACATTTCGAACAGCCATGACGAAGGACTTCGCCATGACAGCTGCATTGCCTCCATATGAAGATATAGTTGCTTCATAACTCATCAAAAACTGCTTCGGATCTGAATGTCCATCATACATGGGGAGTTGAGGTGGCTTGTATGATGGAGGCCATGGGATAGCCTGCAGTTCTGCTGCCAAGCGAGAAGCATCATCAAAGGTAAAGGTATTATGATTAAAATCATCATACCATCCATCCTTGTTGAATAAGCCTTCTTGATGAAGCTCCCTGTGTTGGGGCCTTCGATCTTGTTCGTCTTGAGCAAGATGGCGTACTTCTTCAGTGGCTTCGTCAATCTATCTTTGAAGATCAGCCAGTCGAGCCATCTTCTCCTTCTTCCTTTCTACTTGCTGATGGATTATCTCCATGTTTCTGATTTCTTGGTCCAGCTCCTCCTCCTGGAGTGTTGGACTAGTGGCCTTCCTTTTCTGGCTTCGGGCCTCTCAGAGAGAGAGAGAGAGGGTCTCCTGATTTGGGTCTAGTGGCTGTAGTGCGGCAGCCCCTAGCGCTAAAACTTTCTTCGGTGGCATGACGAAGGTCAGTGCTTGCCGAAGGTGGTCGAAAAAGGGTTCATCGGAGGTGGGCGCCAATGTTGGGGACTTGTTCTCAAATACTATAAATTAAGAACAAGGCAACACAAGATGTTAAATGTTAATGTCCTTCGTCCTTCGAAGCATTATTTCCCTTAGGATATAATGATCTTCAGACGAAGGTCATGAAGGACATACCTTCATCATCGTAGTATATGTTAAATAAAAGGGGAAGCATATGGCATATAGGAAACAACACAAGCAATTATATAACATTATTAATTCATTCTAATTATATAATCATGGAAAGGCAGAAACAATATTGAATTACAAAAGTACCTTCAGCTTGATGGAAGGCAAAAAAGTACAAGCGTGACGCAAAAGCAAGCACAAGTCAGCGTGAACAGTACGGGGGTACTGTTCATCTATTTATAGGCATAGGACGCAGCCTGTGAGAAATTACATTCATGCCCTTTACATTTATTATTGACTTATATACAAATCTATGAGGACTAAATAGCCTTTTCTTCTTTAAGTCGGTTCCTTTTCCTGTGAATGAGACGAAGCTCCCTTGCGCGTAGCTTCGGAGCAACAGCAACCTTTGTCACGATCATGCTCTTCTCGTCATGTACGCTTTTATCATGAATCCGAATGCACCTGTCCATAAGCCATACTTGGAAGACATTGTTGAATTATGTTTTTTGAGGACCTTCGGAGGACGAAGGCCCCCAACAATGATTAATGATGATGGTATAATTATGATCTCTGGTATTTCCTCTTGGAGGGAGTACATCTTGGGTAATAACTGGGTTTATTACTAAAACTTGGCTCTACTTATAGTAATAAACACTTGACAACTAAATGCAACTGCTTAACCTTAACTCCACATACAACTAGTCCACTTTAGCCAAACGAGACATTTGCTGAGTACGTTGATGTGTACTCACCCTTGCTTTACAAACCACCCCACCCTAGGTTGTCCCCACTGTACTCAGTGCTCAGGAGGAGATGCTGGCAACATGGAGGATTTTGAGGAAATTAGGACTACGATGAGTTCTAGTTTTCTTAGTGGCAAACCCCCAGTCAGCTGCCTATGAAGGCCTTATCTTCTACGTTTCGTATTTCCACACTTTGATGATATTAGTGTTAATGACTATGTTATAGACTCAGTGGATGTCTTAGACATCTTGTTGCAATAAAGTACTTTTTCACTATTTACTTTGAGCATTGTGTGATGATGTCCAATTATGTAATCGCTGTGTATGTGAGTTTCTGATCCTGGCACGTACATGGTTCACATTCGGTTTGCCTTTCCAAAACCGGGTGTGACACTCAGGGCCTGAAGCGTTAGGGGAAAGGTGACGTTGATGCTACTACCACCGTCCACCAGTACCTTCTTAACCCAGCTTTCTCGGATTATAGGTCAACGAGTAGTGGGTATTTGCTGGGGTGATCGAAGTTAAGCCACTGATCAGCTCGGTTGAAGGATATTGTGTGCTCCGACCATCGGTAAGGAGCCAGAGCATTGTTTGTGGCCACTAGAACTTGTCGATCATTAAGTTTTTGTTGCCTTCTGCTTTCTTGTGCCCCGTGGCCTCTGAATATGACATTGACCTTCCTGTCAATGCGCGGAAAAGCTCCACCTCTCCCCCTTCCTATTGCTGAGGCTGCCTAGGCTCATTAGGCTCTCCTCGAGGCGGGGGAGGTGGCAGCGGCTGGAATGGTCGGTCATGACTAATGGAGTTTTTGAAATCCCTATAGTTCCACAGGGTGTGCCGCATGTCCTTGTGGTACGAGCACTGGGAGTCACGAGTCTCGTCCAGTGTCCTTACCCCTCCGTGGGGTGCACCGCAGGCTCGAGCAGCAGGTGGCCCAACAGTGTGCACCTCCTCCCGGGGTCTCTTCTCTCAGCGTTTGTTTGGTTGCTGGTTCGTGTCCCTTCGCAGTGCGGGTGGTATAGGCTTTGCGCCTCCAATGAGGTCTTGAGCCTGCTCATCCGTGGTGATGTAGACGTCTGCCTCCATGAACAGTTGTTAAGAGGTGGCGGGTGCTTTTTGAAGTATGGCTTAGACAAAAGCCGGATCGTTGGATCCCCGATAAAAGTCTTCGATTAGAGCTGCCTCAGTGACCTCGGGGATGCGGTTCCTCATTGTTTGAAACCTTTAGAGGAACGAACGAAGAGTTTCATCATTCTATCGCCTAATGGATTTGAGATCCCACGGCTGTGTCGGTTTATCGGAGAGGGACCGAAAGTTTGCGATAAATCGGCGATAGAAATCCCCCGAATCGTCGATACAGTGTCGAGGTAGATATCGTAGCCATTGCAGTGCGTCCTGCCCCAAAACAATGGACAAGTACCCTGTCATGATGTCCTCTGTTGCCCCAGCAGCCTAGGCAGCAGTTGTGTAGACGGCCAACCAACCCCCTGGGTCCTTCTTGGGCTCATATGTGTCGACATTGGAGACTTTAAAATTGGGAGGCCATTGGATGGCCAAGAGGCGAGGGGTGAGCGCGGAGACCTCGCACATATTCTCTTATCGATGATCATGTCGTCGATCCCAGAGAGGGGAGCGAGTATTAGGTCGCCTCGACCATCCTTGGGTCGGACTGTTGTTTGAGGCTGCTGCTGACTCGATCCGGGTTGTGCGGCTGTGTGCCAGCATACCATGATCTCGGTTGTATTCCTCCCGGTGCCTTATTTCATTCTCATGCCAACGATTGCATAAAGCACTAATATTTCTCCGTGCATCTTGTCGGCTGTTGATGGCGTGACGTAGGTCGTTCGGTGGGTGGGCGAGAGGTAGAAGATGATTGGCTGCCTGAGTAAGCACCCATGGATAGCCCTCCGCGTCTGGGGTTCACGGGAGGCCATCGGCTATCTATGGCAGGACTCCTCCAACTTCGGTTGGCGTGTTCAATGCTCGGGCGAAGTTGGGGTACAAATTTCGGGCGAGGAGCGAATTCTCCCGTCGGAGTCTAGCATCTTGTTCGGCTAGTTCCCGCTTGTGTTCCTAAGCTTGACGGCGGTCGTGGCGGCGAGAGTTGCGCCATTCTCTATATGCTCTTTCGTCGGGGTCTCCCCCATCTCTAAGGCTTCATCCTAAGAGACGGGCTGTGTCGGGTCCTGTTCTCCGGCTTCATGATGTCGCCACACGTTACGTCACCTGTTTCTCCATCGCCGAGCATCATGTTGGGGAGGTTCTTCCCCCAGCACGGTGGGTTCATCATTAGAGATGGGTGATGAATCTAGTCTCCCCTGAATGAAGAGGATGTCAGGGAAGAAAGGAGTTGGTGCAGCGGTGTGCTTCTTCTCATCCTCCTTTGGGTGGAGGTGTCGGGATGATTGCCAGTTGTGCTTTCCTTCCTTGGTGCAGAATATCCACTTCCCTTCGTTGGGCGATCCATGTCCACTCCTTAGTAGGTGAGGTGGACAACAGAGTTCACTGGGTTGGGGAGGCCGTGGTTGACTGGCCTTCTACCCTCTAGGGACTCCTAAGCCTAGACTTGCGTGTGACCATGCCCTGTTGTGCTGTTAGCAGGGGCACGATTCGTGGCTTCACTATAGCTCCCTATGGCTTTCCCGAGGAGGATTTCTTCTTGGGTGGAGTTTCTATGTGGTGCAAAGTTCCCTCTACATCCGGTATGCATGAGATGGTCCCGAAGCAAAAAATAGCTCCCGGGCTGAAGGTGATCTTGCTCTTGAAGTTGATGGCCATGGAGTTAGCGTTGATCGACGACACACCCCCTATCTGGCACGCCAGCTGTGGGTGTTTTGTGTCCGACCGCACACCCGGGGGTACCCTCGTGGTGCTTTTGGGTAGGACGGTGTCGTGGATCATAACTCGATGGTTCACGCTTAGGCACGAGAGAGAGAGACAAGTGGATTTCAGCAAGTTCGGGCCGCTTTGAGGAGCGTAATACCCTACTTCCTAGGATGGATTTGTATGTGAGTGGTGGTTACAGGTGGTGTCTACCGAACGGTGAGATGATAATGATATGAAAATGGAGGGGATCCCCCTTGGCCTTATATACACGACCGTAGGGTGCTTCTCGCATACATGCTGATCATACTTTTCCTGCTTATCTCCTAGTTAATAGCAAAGAACCTTCACTATCCTGAGGAAAACTCGATGCCTCCGCTCCGAGCTATCTCTAGCGGTTGAGGATGTCGGGCGCGGGAAAAACGAAAGGCCTCAACACGATCACGCCCAAACCGCGACTAGTCCGGGCGTGGGCCCATCGCGCTCCTGGGTCGGCCCGCTTCCATCATTTCCCTTTGCCCGACCACGACGGGGTGTCATAGAGGGGCGACTGTCATGTGGCCCCAGATGAAGTTTTTGCCCCCGAGTGGACTCGGGGGATATCCGTCCCCGCAGTTCATACCACAATATGTGTAGTTCCCTATGTCCTCTTGTTACTCATCGATTATGAATATAAAGGTGAAGAATATTACAAGTTCAAACACTAGTGAGAATTAATGCCTCCTAGATCCCCCTCACCTCTTAGTTCTAGCGGGAGTTCTAGCCTAATAGTCCTAATATACCTTTATGATTGTCCTATATGCAGGGAGAATTCTATTGACTTTGGATCCTCCTAAATGTTACTTTATCCCTCCCCTTTATAGTGCAAGGGATGAGAAAAGTAACATGAACCCTAGCTTCTATTGGCTAAGCTCGACTACCCTTGATCTTATCCTATTCTTAGAGTCATACCAAAGGTCATGCCTTCAATCAACGCGTGGTATTAGAGATGCCCGTCACCAAGTGGTTTTCATACCTGTCATAGGTGCATGTATGACATGTTGCATCCACGAGCATTTTGGCCCATACTATTCAGTACGACGTAGTTGGTAGTCGATGTAGTCTTTTATACTTAATAATATGGCACACTTCATGTGTGTAGTGTGGCTATAGGATCGATGCACACACAATATACAAGACTTGAATATACTTCAGTCTAAGTCATGGCAACAACATGCTTGTCAGGCTTTTAATGTCTCATATCACTCATTTAGTGAGACATATCTATTAAGCTAATGACATGGGCTTGTTAGTAGGCATTTAGATGTGGGGTTCCATCCTTGAGGTCATATAGTCCTCGGTGGTCCTAGTCACATCCTTTTGTCTCATGATAAGATTACACTTGTCAATACTTCATTGACAATGATAGTCTCACATGGTCTTCTTATTCATCAGATGGATTTTAAGATAACTTTCGTAAACAGAGATTTAGATGAGGATATCCATATGAATCAGCCAGATGGGTTTGTAGAAAATGGTAAAGAAGGCATGTCGTGTAAATTATTGAAGTTCTTGTATAGCCTAAAACAAGCACCTAAGCAATAGTATGAGAAGTTCAATAGAATTATAACATTTGTCAGCTTTGTTACTGTTGGTTACTTGTTCTCAAATGCTACGAGTTAAGAACAAGGCAACACAAATGTTAATGGTTAAAGACCTTCGTCCTTCGAAGCATTATCTCTCTTAGGATATAATGATCTTCAGACGAAGGTTATGAAGGACATACCTTCATCATCTCAATATGTAATGAAAAGCAGGAACATATAGGACATATAAAGAATATGAATAATCATATCAAATCATTAGATTATCTATATTCTCATTAAATAATCATGAACAAACATCGAGGATATTAAATTACATTTATACCTTCGGCTTGACAGAAGGTAAGAATTCAAGAGTGACGAGCAAGTGAATACAAGTCGGCGTGAATAGTATGGGGGTACTGTTCATCTATTTATAGGCATGGGACGTAGCCCAGACAAAATTATATTTATGCCCTTGACAACTAATCATAATCATGATACGAACTATCAAGGACTATGCAGTCTTTTCCTATTTAAGTCGGTGCCACCCTTCGTCTCAAGCGTATCATCATGCTGAAGCTTTTTCGATTGAAGCTATGGCATACAGCTTCATGTCACACCAGTTTGCATGTCATCTTGCCGAAGGTGTTTTTGCTTAGAGGACCTTCAACGGAGAAGAAGGCCCCCAACAGTAGCCCCTTCGCGGTGCTAGATCGTTTTTCGTAACGAGCTCGATTCGTGAAAAAACTTGTAGGCTTCAGAATGCCGAAGGTCCGAAAAACACCTTCCTTGAGCTCGTTGCCGAGAAACGATTATAATATTCCGAGCGCTGAGTGGTCCACTGTTCAGCGAGTGCGGGCGACCTGGCGGTTCGTCTTCCCACTTGCAGCACTATATAAACAGACGGGTTGGTGAGGAGTTACCACAACATTCATTGCCATTGCACTGTTGTGCTGTTAAAATTTTAACCATAGCCGATGCTTTCTGCACTGCGCTCTAAAGCGAGCACTTCATCATTTAAAGTTAACTTCGTCAGACGAGTTAGCTTCATCAAATTGTAAAAACCATCCAAATGCCAGAATGCGATCAACTGCAAGGGTGTCTCGTGAGGGAGAAGAGACCGAGGTTACTGAGACAGCACCAATTTCAGAAGTCATGGAACGATCAGGTCTAGTTGTGACAGAGGGAGCTATTGACGAAGGTGCTCGTGATGTCAAAGCTGAACAGACTGTTGTTGAAGAAGAAAATGTTCATAAAAGTGAAGATTACAGTATTTTGATCCCAACAAAGCCCAGTCATTTAGATTTTGAGAAATCTACTAAGTCTGAAGACGACATGCCCATGATGATGAAACTGGGCTATTTTGGAGAAGCTGAAAGCAAACTTGTTTGATTTGCTGGAGAAGAAACTACCCCGGTGCCGAAGGTAGATGAAGTTGTTGTTTTCAAGAGCTTTTTCAGAGCGGGACTGCGATTTCCTCTAAACGAGATTATAGGGGAAGTCCTAAAGAATTTCGAAATATATCATCATCAGCTGACTCCTAATGCTATCGTTAGGCTCAGCGTCTTCATCTAGGCCCTCCAAAGCCAAGGGATGAGCCCAGATGCCGAAGCGTTCTGCCGAGTGCACGAGCTGCACTATCAGACAAAGGCTGGGGCAGATGGTCTTCACGAAATTTTTGGTTGTTACAATTTTGCGTAATGCAAGGATACAAAGGCACCAATCCTCAGCTACCGTACAAAGTGGCCGACTGGCTGGAAAATGAATGGTTTTACATGAAAGTCGATGAGAAAAAGAGAGGGAAACTGATGACGATGGTCATGAGTCTGCTGTCTTTGAACTTCAGAATGACCAGGCCTCTATGCAACATGCAACTGGGGTCGCCATGTCAGCTGGCTAAAGTGGAGTTTAGAGTGGTAGCTGAGCAAATCAGTATCAGGGACCTAGTGCAGGAATATCTGGCTAACCGGACATATCCAACGTCAAGCGGCTGGGGAATGTCGAAGATGAAAGAAACGAAAAAGAAGCATGAACTTGTTCGACTAGCTTATCATTTCAAGTTTGAAAACAGTTTAAAGAGCCTTGCCAAGAATGGCTGGACATGATCGAGACAATGTGTAATGAAATACTTGGGAATTATACAAAGAAAGAAGATCAATTGATGATAGCAGCCTTCGGCACCCGACCAAAACGAAGGTTAACCCGGGTGATGGATGCCTTGAAATTTGAATACCCTGATTATGATAGACTTGATAAGGGTGCCGAAGGTGTAAAAAGAAAAAGAGTTGTCAGTATTCTGAGCAGGCAAGCTGCTAGAATGGTGAAGGTGGATGAAAAGGCTTCAAAGAAAAGAAAAACCACTCCTGAGCCGAAGGCTGCTGCTGTGAAGAAGAGGAAGGTTGAAAGTCTAGAGTCGAAGATAACCGAGGCAGCAGAGGAGACTCCTTCGACTCCTCCTGCTGCCGAAATAGCAGAAATTTTAAAGGTAATGACTGAATCTTTACCCGTCAAGCTGCTAAGTCCTCTAGGGTCAGAACTGATGAAACTTTTACAGAAGAAGGACGAGCATTCGGCTACAAAGAAGAAGGGGGATGGGCAGAAAAAATAAAGAATCATTATTGTTATGCAAGCCATTGAACGGACGCCACTGTTGGCCTCGGCATCCAAAATAACACCCATTGCAAGCGCCGAGGCTGTTGCCAAAGCTAATACCTCTGCCGAAGCTGCAGCTGCTGCCAAAGCTGCCAACCTTGAGAGTACATTGTCTGGGATTGATAAAATGCTCTCGGATATGGCTGTGGAAGAAACAGCTGCGGCTGCAGAGAAGGCCATTGCCACAGTGTCTAGCAAAGGCAAAAAGATTGTCGATGCTGCTTCGTAGGAAATGGACTTCGACCTTCGGAACCTGATCGGTCAAGAATTATCTGAGGCAGAAAAGAAGGAGCTACAGGAATATAGTATATCCTGTGGCTACCAGCCAGGAGCTATGCTCTTTGGTGGAATCAATGAAGGGGCCTTAGGATGTATCCGAGACTGCGCCGGGGCAAAGATAATCGACACTTTGGCGAAGAGTGTCGGTTTTCCGAAGCTTGAAGCTGATATCAGCGGCTACCAACGACAACGTATCGTTGGCAGTTTGTTTTACTCCAACTTCAAGGTAAAATTCTGCTGTCTGAATTTCTTTTTTTGTGATGAAGCAAGGTTTTTTGATGTCGGCTTATCTCTACAGAGTATGTTGCTGAGTAAGGCACTGAGAATGCAACAAGACCTCGAAGACAAGAAGAATGAAATCATAATCGAGGGCTTGGAAAACAAAATTAAAGATTACGAAGCTTCTCTTGAAAAGAAAGACTTCCTGCTTCAGGCAATGGAGGGTTCCCTCGTAGAGCTTCAAACTGAAAATGCCAGATTAACTGAGGAACTTCTCCAGGCTCAAGAAATTTTAAAGAAAAATTCAGAATGCTTCGAGCAAGAGAAACAAGAACTAAAAGCAAAATGCAAAGCCGAAGCTGATAATAATACGAAGTTGCAGGAGTCTTTGAAAGAGCTTCGGAATAAGTGTATGGAATTCGGTAGCAGTTGCGTGCAGCGATTGAAAAAGGTCTTCAGCTCAGTTGGGGCCAGCTCTGAAGATATTACCCCTTCGGCTGAAGACATATCAAACACCTTCGATCAAATTGAAAATGAAGTTGATGCTCTTGATGAAGTGATAGCCGGGTACAGTGACTTCTGTGCCTTGCTAGCTTCTCGCGGCACAGCTGCAGCATTTTTGAAGGCTGGCTGCACGCACGCAAAGACTATGAATAGACCAACCTTCAGCCTGTCTCCAACAGGTTTGGTTGATATCCCTAGTGAAGTCCGAAGCATAGGGAACAGATTTATAACACAGATTTGGGCTAAGGGTGGGCGAGAGTTGGCTGGCGACGAAGCCTGAAACTTACTCAAACCGGTATGGAACTTATTCATGTTGCTTGCCTTTTCTTGTAATTACTTTTTACCTTATACCGTTTGTTTGTTTGCAGGATGGTGGTGCCGAAGATTGATAATTCGAAGCACGCTCCGAAGGCTGCTGCAGCTTCTCTTTAGGCCTGCCTATATAGAGCTTAGGAACATTTGTATTAACTTTGTAGAAAAAACTGTAATCGAGGATTGAACAATACTGTGTATAACAGTCCATACCTTGTAATATATTTTTACCTTTTCATCCATGTACAAGTTGCTTTTCTGTGGACGAAACTTGTATTTTTTGAGCCGAAGGCGAAAAATACCTTCCCTTCTTTTCGTACACAACGAAGCATGATGTTGTGTCACATGTATTCATTTGAAATGAAGCTTCTTTGTATTCATTGAAGCACTGTCATCGAAGATAGAGTATTTATGTTCGTGCTTCATGTTATGATGATGATGATCCTACAAATGTCCAAATGAATGTGTATAATTGCAATGAATGATGTAATGTAATGTGCAAATGAATGTCCCGAACACACACGAAGCCACACACAGACTCTGCATCCCCTTAGGAATGACTTTGGAGTCTTTAATCTCTGCATCCCCTTAGGAACGACTTTGGAGCTTCTTCACCTTCTATTTCGGTGGCATTTAAGCTCTGCATCCCCTTAGGAACGACTTTGGAGCTTCTTCACCTTATATTTCGGTGGTATTTGGCTCTGCATTCCCTTAGGAACGACTTCTGAGCAGAAAACTTACTATGCGCTCCCTTAGGAACGCTTTTTGTAGCTTCGTCATGCTCTGCATCCCCTTAGGGACGACTTCTGAGCTTTGGAACTTACGCTGCGCTCCCTTAGTAACGACTTTTTGTAGCTTCGTCATGCTCTGTATCCCCTTAGGGACGTCTTTTGAGCTTCTCCCTGTTTTTTTCTTTTTGCACTCGATGGTGCAAACTCTGATTTTACATATTACACCTTTGAGGAATTTTGGCCCTTGTATTGTGTAGGGCTAAATAAGAATGAAAAATTACAAGCTATGGCCCCATTAAAAACCTTTCTCCCCTCCTGAAAGGAAAAGGGTGCCATAGAAAAAATGAAAAAAGATTACATCAAATTACACATAGTACCGTCGAAGCTCTTCCGCATTCCAAGATCTGGGTATGTCGTTGTCGTCCATATCCTTCAATCTATAAGAACCGGGTCTTGACGAAGATACTATTAGAAAAGGACCTTCCCACTTCAGTTATAACTTGCCCACAGTATCTAGGTTGGCCACTCTCCGAAGCACCAGATGCCCTGGCTTGATGTTTTTTAATCGAACTTTCCTATCACGCCACCTTATTGTTTCGGCCTGATATTTATTGATGTGTTCTATAGCCTGACGTCTGGTCCCTTCTATAGTATCTTTTGTTGTTTGATAATCAGCTTCGTCTTCCGCCGAAGCTGTTGTTCTTATTGATCCTGTCTTTGCTTCTTCTGGTGTTATTGCTTCGTCACCAAACATGAGCTTGAAGGGTGTAAATCCTGTTGACCTTGACACGGTTGTGTTGTGGCTCCACACCACTTTAATCAACTCATCTAGCCATTTTCCTCTGGGCTGGTTGAAGATTAACTTCATTATTCCTGTCATTATAATGTCATTTGCTCTTTCTACCAGCCCATTTGATTCTGGATGCCTTACTGATGCAAAATGAATCTTTGTACCAATTCGGTCGTAGAAATCCTTGAATGTTTTGGCATCAAATTGTGTTCCATTGTCCATAGTTATTGCCTTCGGCACGCCGAAGCGGCAAACAATGCTTTGCCAAAAGAATTTCTGTACTATGGCCGAAGTTATTGTGGCTAAGGGTTTTGCTTCGATCCACTTGGAGAAATATTCCACTGCTACAAAGACATATTTCAAATTTTCTTGTGCAGGTGGAAGTGGACCTAACAAATCCAGACCCCACCTTTGCAGTGACCAAGTTGGCTATATTAACTGAGTTAGAGACGAAGGTTGTTTCTGGTCCTTTGCACATCTTTGACGATTTTCATACTTTTGAACCAGTTCTGCTGCATCCGAAGCTGCCTTCGGCCAATAAAATCCTTGCCTGAAAACCTTCCCCAGTAAAGGCCTAGACCCAATATGAGATCCACATAAACCTGCATGTATTTCCTTCATCAGCTCTTGACCTTCGGTCCTGGATAAACATTTGTGTAGTGGAGAGTAGACTCCATGTTTATATAACTCCCCTTGTATTGTCACATATGGTCTTGTTCTTGCTTCCATTCTTTTATTGTAAACTTCATCATCCGAAAGACAGTTACCTTGGAGGAAAGATATAATTTTAGTCCTCCAATCTTCTCTATGTACAGGTGATATTGCAAGCACTACTCTCTCCATAAGTTCAACCAAAGGTGCTTTTATTGTCTCAAAGAATACTTCCGAAGGCAGAGGGAGCCCCTGTGCCGCTTACTTAGCTAGCAGATCTGCATGCTCATTTTCCCCTCTTGGAATATTTTTTTACAAAAATCCTTCGAAAGAAGCCTCCAATCTTCGAACTGTATCCAAGTATTTTTCAAGCTTCGGATCCCTTGCCTTGCTGCTTTTGTCTACATAGCCAGAAATAACTTGAGAGTCAGTTTTAAGGACTGCCCTTCTTATTACCATTGCCTTTAGCTTCCGAAGCCCTAACATAAGGGCTTCGTATTCAGCAATGTTATTTGTACAACTAAAGTCCAGCCTTACTACGTAGCATGTCCTGACTTTAGAGGGTGCTACTAGAATAGCAGTCGCTCCTGCTCTGAAGGTTCCCCAAGAACCGTCACAGAATACTGTCCAAGCTTCGGCGTCTTTTATTGCTTCTTCTCCCTGAGCCCCAGGTGTCCAATCAGCAATGAAATCTGCTAACGCCTGGGACTGAATTGAGGATCTATGTACATAATCAATAGTGAATTCATTAAGTTCTGCAACCCATTTTCCAATTCTTCCTATAGCTTCTCTGTTTCTCATTATGTCCTTCAGAGGTTGTGATGAAGGTACAATTATATGATAGGCTTGAAAATAGTGCCGAAGCTTTCTGGAGACCATTAGCACAGCATACAGCACCTTCTCCAATTCTGTGTAATTTTGCTTTGATAAACTGAGTACTTCGGAGACAAAGTATACTGGTGCTTGTCTTTTTACTTAGCCATCTTGCTTCTCCTGTACAAGTGCCGCACTGACTGCAGAATGAGAGGTTGCCACATACAGGAGTAATGGAGTCCCTGATGAAGGTTGAGTTAGAGTTGTCAAGTCTATTAAGTATTGCTTTAGCTCTTCAAAAGCCTTTTGATGAGCCAGACCCCATTGAAAAACTTCGGCTAACTTCAGTATTTCAAAGAATGGCAGATTCCTTTCTGCTGATCTTGATATAAATCTATTTAACGATGCCAGCCTTCCTACCAATCGTTGAGCCCCCTTCTTTGAATTTAGCAGCTCTATCCGAAGGATAGCTTTGATCTTACTTGGGTTAGCTTTGATTCCCTTCGTTGATACCAGACAGCCAAGGAACTTGCCCTTCTTTACCCCAAAAACACACTTTTCTGGATTTAATTTAAGACCAGCTTGCCTGAAGTTGGCAAACGTCTCTTGCAAGTCAGCAATATGATTCTCTTGCTTCGTGCTTTTTACTATGATGTCATCAACATAAGTTAGCACATTCTTGCCTATTTGAGAGTGAAGAACCTTGCCTATCATTCTGCTGAAGCTTCCTCCAGCATTCTTGAGCCCCTCAGGCATCCGAAGGTAACAATAAGTACCACTAGGAGTTATGAAGCTTGTCTTTGGCTCATCTTCTTTCTTCATCCAAATTTGATGATAGCCCGAGTAGTAGTCCAATAGACTCATGAGTTCCGAAGAAGCTGCTGCATCTACAAGGGAGTCTATTCTTGGTAAAGGGAACTCGCCCTTCGGACATGCCTTGTTGAGATCTGTGAAATCAATACAAATTCTCCATTTCCCATTAGCCTTCTTCACCATAACAGTGTTGGCTAGCCATTCTAGATATGTTACTTCTCTGATAACACCAGCACCGAGAAGTCTCTTTACTTCATTCTGAGCACCTTCGGCTTTATCCTCAGAGATTTTCCGAAGTCTTTGCTTCCTTGGTCTGAAAGATGGATCCACATTGAGTGAATGTTTAATGACATCTCTGTTAACACCACATAGACCATTAGCTGTCCAAGCGAAGACATCTTTGTTATTGAACAAAAATCTTAGCAGAGTCTTTTCTTGTTCATCAGATAACTAAGATCCCAGCAGTACCCTTTGATCTGCTATATCTTCACACAGGAGCATAGGCTTCGGCTGATCTGCCGAAGCGGCCTTCTCTCTTTTGTGTTTATATTGTTGACAAGCTTTGGCTCCATCTATGTTATGGATCGCCTTTGAATCCGTCCAACTCCCTTCAGCCCTCCTGGCAGCTTCTTGACTCCCGTGAACAGCAATGGGCCCTTATTCCGAAGGTATCTTCATGCATAAGTATGCTGGGTGAAGTATGGCTTCGAAGGCATTAAGCGTCCCTCGACCAATGATTGCATTGTATGGATATTCCATGTCAACGATGTCAAAGACAACTTGTTCAGACCTTGTGTTGTGGACGTATCTGAAGGTTACTGACACTGTCGTTTTACCAAGTGTCACAATATGTCTTCCTCCGAAGCCACAAAGAGGGTGTGTAGCATCATGAATCTTGTCTTCTGGTTCTTGCATCTGTCTGAAAGCCTTTGCAAATATGATATCCGTTGCATGGCCTGTGTCAACCAGAACATTGTGGACCAGGAATCCCTTGATGACACAAGATATAACCATGGCATCATTGTGAGGATAGTCTTTAAGCTGAAGATCATCCTGGGAGAAGGTGATTGGGATATGAGACCACTTGGATCTGATGAAGGGTCCTTGCACCCCAACATGATGCACTCTTCTCTATGCTTCCTTCTTCTGCTTCTTGTTAGCTAGCTCTAAGCTTGAACTGCCTGTGATTGGGAACACCAGCTTCGTGATCGAAAGTGCTTCAGCTTAGTCATTGTACGAAGCCATTGTCACAACAGTGGAAGTGAGTTCACCAGAGGTAGGCGCCAATGTTGGTTACTTGTTCTCAAATGCTACGAGTTAAGAACAAGGCAACACAAATGTTAATGGTTAAAGACCTTCATCCTTCGAAGCATTATCTCCCTTAGGATATAATGATCTTCAGACGAAGGTTATGAAGGACATACCTTCATCATCTCAATATGTAATGAAAAGCAGGAACATATAGGACATATAAAGAATATGAATAATCATATCAAATCATTAGATTATCTATATTCTCACTAAATAATCATGAACAAACATCGAGGATATTAAATTACATTTATACCTTCGGCTTGACAGAAGGTACGAATTCAAGAGTGACGAGCAAGTAAATACAAGTCAGCGTGAACAGTACGGGGGTACTGTTCATCTAATTATAGTCATAGGACGTAGCCCGAACAAAATTACATTTATGCCCTTGACAACTAATCATAATCATGATACGAACTATCAAGGACTATGTGGTTTTTTCCTCTTTAAGTCGGTGCCACCCTTCGTCTCAAACGTATCATCATGCCAAAGCTTTTTCGATTGAAGCTTCGGCATACAGCTTCACGTCATGCCTGTTTGCATGTCATCTTGCCGAAGGTGTTTTTGCTTAGAGGACCTTCGGCGGAGAAGAAGGCCCCCAACAGTTACTATTGATATGGAGGGGTAATGGTGTGATCTTATGTTTGTATGTTGACAACATACTAATCTCTAGAACCAGTCTTGATGTGATCAAGAAAGTGGAGACTTGTCCAATAATTTTGAAATGAAAGATTTGGGAGAAGCTAATGTTATTCTAAATATCAAGCTGCTAAAAGAAGGCAACAGTGGGGTTACTGAAAGGAAAATAGGCTTACACCTTTTCCTAATTGATTTTGGTGGTTGAATTGCTCAACACAAATAATTGGACTAACTAGTATGCTCTAGACTATAAGTTTTACAGGTGCCAAAGGTTCACAATAAACCAATAAAAAGACCAAGAAAGGGTTCAAACAAAGAGAGCAAAAGACAACCAAAGTGTGCCCTGGTCTGGCGCACCGGACTGTCCGGTGTGCCACCGGACATTGTCCGGTGCACCAGGGAACCCGACTCCGAACTGGTCACCTTCGAGAATTCTGGGAGCTGCTCCGCTATAATTCACCGGACTGTCCGGTGTAGCACCGGACTGTCCGGTGTGCCAGCGGAGCAACGACTACTTCGCGCCAACGGTCGTCTGCAGAGGGCATTAAATGCGCTACATTGCGCGCAGAAGTCAGGCACGCGCCATAAGGCGCACCGGACAGTCTACGGGACCTGTCCGGTGCACCACCGGACTGTCCGGTGGCCCAGAAGACAGAAGCTCCAACGGTCGAACCCTAACGGTCGGGTGACGTGGCTGGCGCACCCGACAGTGTCCGGTGGCGCACCGGACTGTCCGGTGCGCCATGCGACAGCAGCCTCCACCAAACGGCTAGTTTGGTGGTTGGAGCTATAAATACCCCAACCACCCACCATTCATTGCATCCATGTTTTTAGCCTTCAAACACCTTACAAGAGCTATAGATACAATCAAAGAGATCAACTCCTCTCCCAAGTCCAAAGATCATTCCAATCAAATAGTGACTCGTGAGAGAGAGACTTGTGTCCATTTGAGCTCTTGCGCTTGGATTGCTTTTC
Source organism: Zea mays (assembly GCF_902167145.1). Lineage (NCBI taxonomy): Eukaryota > Viridiplantae > Streptophyta > Magnoliopsida > Poales > Poaceae > Zea > Zea mays. Next base: position 117,667,337 of record NC_050100.1, read on the forward strand.
TTCTTCCTTCTTTCTTGTGTTCAACTCAATTGTAACCAAGGCAAGAGACACCAATTGTGTGGTGGTCCTTGTGGGGACTTAGTGTCCCGTTTGATTGAGAAGAGAAGCTCACTCGGTCTAAGTGACCGTTTGAGAGAGGGAAAGGGTTTAAAGAGACCCGGTCTTTGTGACCACCTCAACGGGGAGTAGGTTTGCAAGAACCGAACCTCGATAAAACAAATCACCGTGTCATCCGCCTTATTTGCTTGTGATTTGATTTCGCCCTCTCTTTTGGACTCGTTTATAATTCTAACGCTAACCCCGGCTTGTAGTTGTGCTTAAAGTTTGTAAATTTCAGATTCGCCCTATTCACCCCCCTCTAGGCGACTTTCAATTGGTATCAGAGCCTGGTACTTCATTAGAGCCTAACCGCTTGAAGTGATGTCGGGAGCATCCGCCAAGAGGGAGATCGGGACCGGCGACATGTCCGCAAGCTCGGGGAGAACACATTCAAGGGAGTCCACCCACAAGCACAAGGAGGAATCCTCTTCCTCCATCAAGTCCCAGCGGAAGGGTGACAAGAAGAATAAGATGAAGAAGGTGGTCTACTACGAGACCGACTCTTCGTCACCCTCCACCTCCGGCTCGGAATCGGCATCCGTCACTTCTAAGCACCATGAGCGCAAGAAGTATAGTAAGATGCCCCTTTGCTATCCTCGTATTTCAAAACACACTCTATTACTTTCCGTCCCATTAGGCAAACCACCTATGCTTGAAGGTGAAGATTATTCTATGTGGAGTGATAAAATGAGGCATCACCTAACCTTACTCCACAAAAGCATATGGGATATTGTTGAGTATGGAGCGCAGGTACCAAAGAAGGGAGACAAGGATTACAACTTGGAGGAGGTGGAACAAATCCAACACTTCAACTCCCAAGCCACCACTATACTCCTCGCCTCTCTAAGTCGAGAGGAGTATAATAAGGTGCAAGGGTTGAAGAGCGCAAAGGAAATTTGGGACGTGCTCAAGACCGCGCACGAAGGAGACGAGGTGACCAAGATCACTAAGCGGGAGACGATCGAGGGAGAGCTCGGTCGCTTCATGCTTCACCAAGGGGAGGAGCCATAAGCGATGTACAACCGGCTCAAGACCTTGGTGAACCAAGTGCGCAACCTCGGGAGCACCAAACAGGATGGCCATGAAATATTCAAGGTTAATCTTAGATCACTCGTTTTCTTAAACCCTACGCAAGTTCAATTAATTCGTGGTGATCCTAGATACACACTAATGTCTCCCGAGGAAGTAATAGGTAAATTTGTGAGCTTTGAGTTGATGATCAAAGGCTCTAAGAAAATCATCGAGCAAGGCACCTCCTCCACACCCGATGTGCAACCCGTGGCATTCAAGGCAATGGAGGAGAAGAAAGAAAACTCTACACCGAGTAGAGTCCCCATCGACGCCTCCAAGCTCGATAATGAGGAGATGGCGCTCATCATCAAGAGCTTCCGCCAAATCCTCAAGCAAAGGAGGGGGAAGGACTACAAGCCCTGCTCCAAGAAAGTTTGCTACAAGTGTGGTAAGCCCAGTCATTTTATTGCAAAATGTCCATTATCTAGTGATAGTGATAGGGGCGACGACAAGAAGGAAAAGAGAAGAGAAAAGAAGAGGTACTACAAGAAGAAGGGCGGCGATGCCCATGTTTGCCGGGAGTGGGACTCCGACGAGAGCTCCACCGACTCCTCCTCCGACGAGGATGCCGCAAACATCGCCGTCACCAAGGGCCTTCTCTTCCCCAACGTCTACCACAAGTGCCTCATGGCAAAGGACGGCAAAAGGAAGAAGGTAAAAGCAAAATCCTCCACTAAGTATGCAACTTCTAGTGATGAGGATAATTCTAGTGATGATGAGGATAATTTACTCACCCTATTTGCCAACCTAAACATGCAACAAAAGGAGAAATTAAATGAATTAATTAGTGCTATTCATGATAAGGATGAACACTTAGATAGTCAAGAGGACTTCCTAATTAAAGAAAACAAAAAACATGTTAAGGTTAAAAATGCTTATGCTCTAGAGGTAGAAAAATGTGAAAAATTAACTAGTGAGCTAAGCACTTGCCATGATGTTATTTCCAACCTTAGAAATGAGAATGCTAAATTAATTGCTAAGGTTGAGAATTTAAATGTTTGTGATGATTCTCTTGTTAGTCTTAGGAATGATAATACTAGTTTAATTACCAAGATTGACAAGTTAAATGCATCTCTCTCTAGCCCTAAAATTGAGAATGAAAAATTAATTGCTAAGGCTAAGGAATTAAATGATTGCAATATTTCCATTTCCAATCTTAGAGATGAAAATGCCATATTACATGCTAAGATTGTTGAATTAAATTCTTGCAAACCCTCTACATCTACCATTGAGCATGTTACTATTTGCACTAGATGTAGAGATGTTAACATTGATGCTATTCATGATCACATGGCTATGATTAAACAACAAAATGATCATATAGCTAAACTAGATGCTAAAATTGCCGAGCATGAGTTAGAAAATGAAAATTTTAAATTTGCTCGTAGTATGCTCTATAGTGGGAGATGCCCTGGCATTAAGGATGGCATTGGCTTCCAACAGGGAGGCAATGTCAAACTCAATGCCCCTCCTAAAAAATTATCTAACTTTGTTAATGGCAAGGCTCCCATGCCTTAGGATAACGAGGGTTACATTTTGTATCCTGTCGGTTATCCCGAGCACAAAATTAGGAGAATTCATTCTAGGAAGTCTCACTCTGGCTCTCATCATGCTTTCATGTATAAGAGTGAGGCATCTAGTTCTAGGCAATCAACCCGTGCTAAATTGCCTAAGAAGAAAACTCCTATTGCATCAAATGAACCTAATATTTCATTTAAGACTTTTGATGCATCTTATGTGCTAACTAACAAATCAGGCAAAGTAGTTGCCAAATATGTTGGGGGCAAACACAAGGGGTCAAAGACTTTTGTTTATGCAAGGTGCTTGTTTCTAATGTCAAAGGACCCAAGATCGTTTAGGTACCTAAGAACAAGGCCTAAAATTGTTTTGTAGGTTTATGCATCCGGGGGCTCAAGTTGGACCATCGACAGCGGGTGCACAAACCACATGACAGGGGAGAAGAAGATGTTCTCCTCCTATGAGAAAAACCAAGATCCCCAAAGAGCAATCACATTCGGGGATGGGAATCAAGGTTTGGTCAAAGGATTGGGTAAAATCGCTATATCTCCTGACCATTCTATTTCCAATGTTTTTCTTGTAGATTCTTTAGATTACAATTTGCTTTCGGTTTCTCAATTATGTAAAATGGGCTACAACTGTCTTTTTACAGATTTAGGTGTTACTGTCTTTAGAAGAAGTGATGATTCAGTAGCATTTAAGGGAGTGTTAGAGGGTCAGCTATACTTAGTAGGTTTTGATAGAGCTGAACTCGACACTTGCTTAATTGCTAAGACTAACATGGGTTGGCTCTGGCATCGCCGACTAGCCCATGTTGGGATGAAGAATCTTCATAAGCTTCTAAAGGGAGAGCACATTTTGGGACTAACCAATGTTCATTTTGAGAAGGACAGGGTTTGTAGCGCATGTCAAGCAGGGAAGCAAATTGGAGCCCATCATCCACACAAGAACATCATGACAACTAACAGGCCACTGGAACTCCTCCACATGGATTTATCCGGCCCGATTGCTTACATAAGCATCGGCGGGAGTAAGTATTATCTTGTAATTGTGGATGATTATTCTCGCTTCACTTGGGTGTTCTTTTTGCAGGAAAAATCACAAACCCAAGAAACATTAAAGGGATTCTTGAGACGGGCTCAAAATGAGTTCGGCTTAAGGATAAAAAAAGATTAGAAGCAACAACGGGACAGAGTTCAAGAACTCTCAAATAGAAGGCTTCCTTGAGGAGGAGGGCATCAAGCATGAGTTCTCTTCTCCCTACACACCACAACAAAATGGTGTAGTGGAGAGGAAGAATAGAACTCTATTGGACATGGCAAGAACCATGCTTGATGAATACAAGACTTTGGATCGGTTTTGGGCCGAGGCGGTTAACACTGCTTGCTACGCCATCAACCGGTTATATCTACACCGAATCCTCAAAAAGACATCGTATGAACTCCTCACCAGTAAAAAGCCCAATGTTTCATATTTTAGAGTCTTTGGTAGCAAATGTTTTATACTTGTTAAAAGAGGTAGAAAATCTAAATTTGCTCCTAAGTCTGCAGAAGGCTTTTTACTAGGATATGATTCAAACACAAGGGCATATAGAGTCTTTAACAAGTCCTCTGGACTAGTTGAAGTTTCTTGTGACATTGTGTTTGATGAGACTAACGGCTCTCAAGTAGAGCAAGTTGATCTTGATGAGCTAGATGATGAAGAGGCTCCGTGCGTCGCACTAAGGAACATGTCCATTGGGGATGTGTGTCCTAAGGAATCCGAAGAGCCTCCACATGCACAAGATCAACCATCTTCCTCCATGCAAGCATCTCCACCAACTCAAGATGAGGATCAAGCTCAAGATGATGAGGATCAAGAAGATGAGCCACCTCAAGAGGAGGGCAATGATCAAGGGGGAGATGCCAATGATCAAGACAAGGAAGATGATGAGGATCCAAGACCGCCACACCCAAGAGTCCACCAAGCAATCCAACGAGATCACCCCGTGAACACCATCCTCGGCGACATTCATAAGGGGGTAACCACTCGATCTCGTGTTGCTCATTTTTGTGAACATTACTCTTTTGTTTCCTCTATTGAGCCACATAGGGTAGAGGAAGCACTTCAAGATTCGGATTGGGTGATGGCGATGCAAGAGGAGCTCAACAACTTCACAGGGAATGAGGTATGGCATTTAGTTCCACGTCCTAACCAAAATGTTGTAGGAACCAAGTGGGTCTTCCGCAACAAGCAAGATGAGCATGGTGTGGTGACAAGGAACAAAGCCCGACTCGTGGCCAAGGGATATTCACAAGTCAAAGGTTTGGATTTCGGTGAAACCTATGCACCCGTAGCTGGGCTTGAATCAATTCGTATATTACTTGTCTATGCTACTTACCATGGCTTTAAGCTTTATCAAATGGACGTGAAAAGTGCCTTTCTCAATGACCAATCAAGGAAGAGGTCTATGTTGAGCAACCTCCTGGCTTTGAAGATAGTGAGTACCCTAACCATGTTTATAAACTCTCTAAGGCGCTTTATGGGCTCAATCAAGCCCCAAGAGCATGGTATGAATGCCTAAGAGATTTTCTTATCGCTAATGGCTTCAAAGTCGGAAAAGCCGATCCTACTCTCTTTACTAAAACACTTGCAAATGATTTGTTTGTATGCCAAATTTATGTTGATGATATCATATTTGGGTCTACTAACGAATCTACATGTGAAGAGTTTAGTAGGATCATGACTCAAAAATTCGAGATGTCTATGATGGGGGAGTTGAAGTATTTTCTAGGATTTCAAGTGAAGCAACTCCAAGAGGGCACCTTCGTTAGCCAAACGAAGTACATTCAAGACATACTCACAAAGTTTGGGATGAAGGATGCCAAGCCCATCAAGACACCCATGGGAACTAATGGGCATCTCGACCTCAACACGGGAGGTAAATCCGTAGATCAAAAGGTATACCGGTCGATGATAGGTTCTTTACTCTACTTATGTGCTTCTCGACCGGATATTATGCTTTCCGTATGCATGTGTGCAAGATTCCAAGCCGATCCTAAGGAAGTTCACCTTAGGGCCGTGAAACGAATCTTGAGATATTTAGTTTATACTCCTAAGTTTGGCCTTTGGTACCCCAGGGGATCCACATTTGATTTAATTGGTTATTCCGATGCTGATTGGGCAGGGTGTAAAATTAATAGAAAGAGCACATCAGGGACTTGCCAGTTCTTGGGAAGATCTCTGGTGTCTTGGGCTTCAAAGAAGCAAAATTCGGTGGCTCTTTCTACCGCCGAAGCCGAGTATATTGCCGCAGGCCATTGTTGCGCGCAATTGCTTTGGATGAGGCAAACCCTTAGGGACTATGGTTACAAATTAACCAAAGTTCCTCTTCTATGCAATAATGAGAGTGCAATCCGCATGGCGGATAATCCCGTTGAGCATAGCCGCACTAAACACATAGCCATTCGGTATCATTTCTTAAGGGATCACCAACAAAAGGGGGATATCTAGATTGCATATGTTAACACCAAAGAACAATTAGCCGATATCTTTACCAAGCCATTAGATGAGCAAACATTTACCAAACTTAGGCATGAGCTAAATATTCTTGATTCTAGGAATTTTGATTGATGTTTTGCACACATAGCTCATTTATATACCTTTGAACATATCTCTTTCTTTGATATGACTAATGTGGTTGTCAAGTGTATTTCAAGCTAAGTCATAGATTGAAAGGGGAACTGGAGTCTTCGGCGAAGACAAGGCTTCCACTCCACTCCATCAAATCATTCATCCTTCGCCGTCACTCCACTCTCCAACTTTGGTATAATCTTCACTCATATGTTATTTACCATAAGGGGAGAAAGTAGTTAGGAGGGCTCTAATGACTCCGTTTTTGGCGATTCATGCCAAAGGGGGAGAGAGTATTAGCCCAAAGCAAAAGGACCGCACCACCACCAATTTCAAAAATTTTAGTCTTTCAATTGTTTTTAAAGAAGTGTTTTTCAAATTGGTATCTTATTTGTGACATAATTTCAAATTGGTATACCCTCTTCAAAATTAATATCCAAAACCCTCTTGAACACTAAGAGGAGGATTTCATTAAGGAGGAGTTTTGTTTAATCAAAGGAAAAGCATTTGAAACAGGGGGAGAAAATTTCAAATCTTGAAAATGCTTCTCAAAATCCTATTCATTTACCTTTGACTACTTTGCAAAAAAACTTTGAAAAGAATTTTCAAAACATTTGCAAAACAAAACATGTGGTGCAAGCGTGGTCCAAAATTTTAAATTAGAAGAAAACCATCCATGCATATCTAGTAGAAATAATTATTAGTTACATTCCAAGCAACCTTTGCACTTACATTATGCAAACTAGTTCAATTCTGCACTTTTATATTTGCTTTGTTTTGTATTGGCATCAATCACCAAAAAGGGGGAGATTGAAAGGGAAATAGGCTTACACCTTTTCCTAATTGATTTTGGTGGTTGAATTGCTCAACACAAATAATTGGACTAACTAGTTTGCTCTAGACTATAAGTTTTACAGGTGCCAAAAGTTCACAATAAACCAATAAAAAGATCAAGAAAGGGTTCAAACAAAGAGAGCAAAAGACAACCGAAGTGTGCCTTGGTCTGGCGCACCGGACTGTCTGGTGTGCCACCAGACAGTGTCCAATGCACCATCGGACAGTGTCCGGTGCACCAGGGAACCCGACTCCGAACTGCTCACCTTCGGGAATTCTGGGAGCTGCTCCGCTATAATTCACCGGACTGTCCGGTGTAGCACCGGACTGTCCGGTGTGCCAGCGGAGCAACGACTACTTCGCGCCAACGGTCGTCTGCAAAAGGCATTAAATGCGCTACAGTGCGCGCAGAAGTCAGGCACGCGCCAGAAGGCGCACCGGACAGTCTACATGACATGTCCGGTGCACCACCGGACTGTCCGGTGGCCCAGAAGACAGAAGCTCCAACGGTCGAACCCTAACGGTCGGGTGACGTGGCTGGCGCACCGGACAGTGTTCGGTGGCGCACCGGACTGTCCGGTGCGCCATGCGACAACAACCTCCACCAAACGGCTAGTTTGGTGGTTGGAGCTATAATTACCCCCAACCACCCAACATTCATTGCATCCAAGTTTTCAGCTTTCAAACACCTTACAAGAGCTATAGATACAATCAAAGAGATCAAATCCTCTCCCAAGTCCAAAGATCATTCCAATCAAATAGTGACTCGTGAGAGAGAGACTTGTGTTCATTTGAGCTCTTGCGCTTGGATTGCTTTTCTTCTTCCTTCTTTCTTGTGTTCAACTCAATTGTAACCAAGGCAAGAGACACCAATTGTGTGATGGTCCTTGTGGGGACTTAGTGTCCCGTTTGATTGAGAAGAGAAGCTCACTCGGTCTAAGTGACCGTTTGAGAGAGGGAAAGGGTTGAAAGAGACCCGGTCTTTGTGACCACCTCAACGGGAAGTAGGTTTGCAAGAACCGAACCTCGGTAAAACAAATCACCGTGTCATCCGCCTTATTTGCTTGTGATTTGATTTCGCCCTCTCTTTCGGACTCGTTTATAATTCTAACGCTAACCCCGGCTTGTAGTTGTGCTTAAAGTTTGTAAATTTCAGATTCGCCCTATTCACCCCCCTCTAGGCGACTTTCAGTTACACTTGTGCAATCCCATTATGTGGAGAAGTTTTTTAGTTGCTTTGGGTTTTATGACTGGCAATATACATCTACGCCTTATGATCCTAGTGTGCTATTAAGGAAGAACCAAAGAATAGTAAGGGAACAATTGAGATACTACCAAATAATTGGTTTCGTTATGTATCTAGGTAGCGCTACAAGGCCTGCCACCTCATTTTATGTGAACAAGTTAAGCCGGTTTGTGTCCAATCTAGGAGATAATCATTGGTGTCTTTTGAGAGAATAATGCACTATCTCAAAGATGCAATGAGTTATGACCTTCACTATAATAGGTACCCAAGGGTACTATATGGTTATTATGATGCAATGAGTTATGACCTTCACTATAATAGGTACCCAAGGGTACTATATGGTTATTATGATGCAAATGATGATATGTACACGACAAGTGAATATATGATACTACTTGGATATATCATTGTTTCATGGAAGTCTTGAAAGTAGACCATCTTAACAAGGTCAACTATAGAAGCAGAACTCGTAGCATTAGATACTACTTCTATTGAGGTTGAGTGGCTTAGTGAACTCCTTGTGGATTTACTGGTAGTTGAAAAACCTATACTGTTTATTTCTATTGTTATGATAATCAAGATAAATAGCTCTAATGATAACATGAAGTCCACAAGGCATGTAAAGAGGTGATTAAAATCTATCAGAAAATAGAGGAACTCTAGAGTGATAGCATTGGATTAGGTCCATACATCTAAAAATTTGATAGTCAATTTACTAAGTGTCTATCACGTATTGTGATAGGTTGTGCGTTGAGTGAGATGGTATTGATAACCATATGAAGTCTATCATATTAATAACTGGTCATATATGACCGAAGATCCCGTGAAGTAGGACAATGAAACAAGCTAGTGGTAGCCTAAGAAGAAAGACCCTTACTAGGTCCATCTTAGATGCATGTCTTTCCTATTATGTAAGGTAGGTTAGTTTTTACCTGAATGTGTTTCAAGTGGCTTATTGAAGCAAAGGTATTATCTTGTAGGACATTTTTTAAGAAACACATTTATATGAGTTTGATTGCTAGTTATGGTCTATTATTTAAGCGATCTCTAGATACTCATGAAATGCTGTGGGGTTTGACTCATATGCTCCAACTAGAGGAGATGTTTTTGGAAACCTAATATTAGTGAAGAGTTTAGGTGAAACTTAGTTCGCACAAAACTGTTAATTCAAGGCATAGTCCATTGTTCAGTTATGAAGAAGTGTAACTTCTTTCCTAGATGGATGTTCAACTTAAAAATCTTCATCAAGACATTGGTGTGTAATCAAATGATTGAGAAGTAAGAACTTTTATATGTGTTATATTTGATGGATATCGTTAGATTTAATATGGGCACGTCTCATATTTTATTTAATTAAATTATAATAATTCTGGACACATATTAAATGCATTCAGGCCCCTCGAGGCCCTTGGGAGAGTATGCCTCAATCCTAATAAGCTACATCTCCCTTCTGTGTTGAATTGCATTTTTTCATCTCAACCATATGTGTGCACAGGGTATTAGGAGAGTACGCCTTTGGCCACCATTGCATCTGTGGCACCTGCTCGGGTGTACGGTCAATCAAGTCTTTGGGAAGCATCTCCGCTACTAGTCGCTAATCATCATCGTGTTTCGGGTGTTCTCTTAGATCGTCTTCTTCCTTTTTATAATGGATGCATGAGAAACGGCACTGCGAACATCTATGTGCGTCGGTTGTGCTCTGTTAGTTCAAGCAACAACGCAATGTTAACTCGTGTGAATGAAAAATACTGGTGCCTTAGACATGAGTCACCCCACTAGATACCAATCTTTAACCTTTTTAAAATCTAGTATAATTTATAATATAAGTATAGTGATCATGTGCGTGTTTGTTGCTACTGCGAGTAGTAGTATTATATATACACACATGTATATCATCTTATATACACACAAGTGGAAGATGTACAGGTTTAATTTAATACTGATTTGTTTTAAAATCCTAACTAAAGAAACAGCGGGGTGTATAAGCGGTAGGTCGGGGGAGGGAGCAACCAAGGTGGCACCAGTACCACCAGCATGTGGCACAGGCTGGGGCGCACGTTTCTGTCCCGTTCCCGAGTTCCCACTGTGTTGGAGTCATTTTCCTTCGCGCAACGAGGACATGTGGGGGCTGGCTGTCCGATGTCCGGTTGAGGCAGGGAAAGGTCCCGGTGCGTGGTGCTGCTGGCTGCCGGGTTAATTACTGTTCACAAGCACATGATAGAGCATAGAGGCAGTGGAATTCTCGTTCACCGGTTTGAGCCGGGCACGGATGGGTTGGGGACGCTTTCACGTCTTACGAGTGACGACAACGGGCTTGCTTGGCCCGCGAAGCTACTGTGTTCGTTCGTCCAAGCACAAGCAGGGACGGACGCATGCGCCTCGATCGTTGACCTGTTGTGTACGTTGGAAGTTTGGAACTTGGATTCACAGCCTTTGCGAGGAAGATTCCTTTTTATCCGCTTCTCTATTTATATATATATGTATATATGTATATATTTAAAGTTACACTTATCTCGAGAGCTCGTAATAAACTATGGGGAGCATGCGAATCAGTAGGTGGACAGTCTACAAAGTCTATATTTATGGTTACAAATGATCACAAGGGAAGAGACACTACTACTACTGGCTGATGCATACGGGAGCGCTGCATCAAATCTGGTAGTTGACCTCGACCCATCGTGGTTACCAGTGGAGACGGTCGTGGCAAAGCATCACCAACCACCGACCGCTAGCTGGCCCTCGTGATGATCTCACGCTCAACTGTTAGAAAATTAGGCATTATTAGTTTTAATTTAATCCAGAAGATCAATGTGATATATGTGATGATATGTACGTGCAAGTATGTATCACTACTCGTATAAACAGTAAACACCAGTAAAACATGCACAAATACGAAGAACAGAGTGTACCCTGCGGACACCAGTAACTCCATTCACACGAGACATCTCATGCGTATATTCGATGTAGGTGTATAAAGTCGATGCGGGCAGTGCAGTCCCTCGAGCAGCGCCAACAACGATGAACTGGATCAGCGTTGGTCGAGCGGACGAAGCGAACAGTCGCGAGTACGCTCCCTAAAAACTTGTTTGCTCGCACACCCGTGCAAGTGTAGCTCCGTGGACGGCGATTTCGGAGGTCTGCTCTCTCACTCTCTCTGTGCTCGTAGAAGGTGGGACGAGAATGGGCTGAGTGCAACACGTCTCAGAGACTGTTCGCTCAACCGGAAGAGCGTCCACCTCGTCCGTATTTATGCACACGCAAAGGGAGGGGAACAGACAGAAACGATCGCCATAAGAGCTAGAAACTGGCAGCCATTATAGCCCTTCCGTTACTAGCCATAAGACAGGAAACAGACGATCATCAATCCAGACAAAATGCGCAATCGTTAGGAAGGAAAATTCTCAAGCCACGGCCTGGCCCTGCCGGCGACGCGCGAGCATGTGGCAGTCTTTCGTCGTATTCTCAATTTCTCAATAGATACATTAATGGTCCACCTATTTAAGTTGATTGATTTGCCTTTGAATTTATAGTATGATACTAAATTATTAGTATAGCATTATAGTAGACTTTTAATATTGATTATTATTTAATATTAATTTTGAGTAAGGCCGCATTAATCCAACATCAACTACGGTTGACCACTTCATCTTTCGTCTCTGGGCCGAGTTTAATCTGTTCGTTAGTGGCCCTCCTCCTGGACGGTTACGGTGACGAAAGTTTGATATCTATAAAAAGGCTGAAACATGAAGTGGAGAAAGAGCCGCACGTAAGAAGCTCATCTAAATTAATCAAGATCGTTGCACAATTAGTTTCTTCCTTGTGCAGTTCGCAGCGCATACGAGCTCATCTGAAATTTTTGAATGGCATTCAAACAACTCCTGTAATTTTTGTAGTGGAGGGCAATTCAATTCCGTACAGCAGTAAGTAACAGCACGTCAGCCGACAACCTCGGCGGCGCTACGCACGGGATGACCTCACCTCACTAGAAGGGTGGGTCCTGGACGACGACCGGCATGTAACCTTTTTATTTACATCTGCGTCTGGATATCTCTATCCATAGACTGAAGTGGTGGACGATGGCGACGACGACCATAGACGTGGGAGGAGCCAGTTCCTTGTGCAGTTCGCAGCGCATATCGATAATCTTTCTAGAGCTCTTCCTAAAAATAGCAGGAATCTGTTTTAAAAAAAACAGAGTTAAGATTGAAGTTGGCAGAGGAAGAGCTTTACTAAATATAGAGCCTCACTTTTGTAGATTTTTTCAAGGATATATTGGAAGAGTCCTTGAAGGGGCCCTACCAAAAGGGGTCATATTGGTTTTGGGTTTCGAATCGTTGGATGACGATATAGAACACCCCAACATGTATGCCAACATTTATAGCAAATAAGTTTTTATGGCTGAGAATGAAGTTTGTTCTTTATACCATTGTTACTTTATACTATATAATGCTTAATGTCTACAACGACGCACAAGAACAATTATTAGTTTGCTCGATCGCTCGTTCTCCTAGGTGGTACTATGTAGAAGTGAAGTGTTGTGTTATATGTGACTTTTCTATCGTGTTGTGTTTGGGTAATCTTTCACGGTCTATCTGTGGGATAACGACCTATTAATGGAGGTTTGTGTGTTTTTACGGCCAATAAATGGGGATAAATGCTCATTAATAGGAGAAGGGGAATAAACATACATGTTTTATGTGGTTTTATAATAATAGAGTGAGAAGAGAAGAAAAGAGAAAAGAAATAGCAGTAGAGATAAAGAAGATAAGAGAAGGAAAGGACGAAGATCCGGCCCAACCGGCAGCAGTCTAGCGACGTCTGTTGGGCCAGGAAGCAGGCCAGCGGCCTAGCTTTGTCCTCCGGCTCCGTCGCCGCCGTCTCCTCTCCCTACATCACCAGCCGGCAGCCGCTGCCCATTCTCCTCAACCGTGTCCGTGCTCCTCCATTGCGCAAATCGGATTGGGCCGCCACCAGCTCTGCTCTACCTATTTTCATCTCGCCCCACCGTTCTATGCGCCTCAGATCCCAGCCTCCACGGGGACTGGGGCCACCGTGACAGCAACGGTGTCCAGCCTTTCCCAACCACGCCTTCGAGCGCACCGGGCTCACAGTCACACCGCCGCGCCCTGCGACTGCTCCGCCGGGAGAGCCAACTCTTACGCCTGCTCCGCTCGCTCGGCGCTCAAGACCGTCGCCGGCGTGGTCAGCCTCGGGCAGCAGCTGCAGGAGGTCCGTATCTAGCGGCAGCTCGCCTCGTCGTCCGGGACCAAGAGTCCAAGACAGAAGCACACTGAACGCTCGCGGCCGCGACGGTGTGGAATCTGGAATGTCACAATGTGGAGAGACGGTAGTCATCTCCGGGCACATCGCTCAAGCAAAATGCCATCAGCTCCACTATACCAACCAATTTCAGGTATCAGACACAATTTTCTCCCACTTTTATTTGTTTTGTTCATATGTAGTCTACACTTACTATACCAAGCATATATGTGTCACACTACCAGCCCAGTGCGAACTGCCCATGGCAATCAACGAAATATCAAAACTGCTCAAATCTTCTTTGTGATGATGTGTTCATTTAATTTATAGAAAAAGAGGTTCTGCTAATTTATCATTCACTTTTATCGTAGTTCACACTATGGAATAAATTAAATTTTACTTCGAAACGAAACTGAAGTCCGAGCATCTCCAAGAGACTAGCTAAATGGCTCGTCAAGCTAAATTTTGACTACTCAACAGCAAAATAACTCTCGAATAGATTAGTCATAGAACTCACCAAGCTATCCGACTTTTTAAATTGACTCATCACTAGCCAAACTTGGCTAGCCACCCTGACTAGCCAAACTAAATAGATGATCTATTAGAGTGAGATGATACATATAAAGTATAATCTTTATGGGAAATAAATAGAAAGTCAAATAGAGAGCCAAAAATGAATAGTCCTTTGAAGATGCTCTACTTTATTATGGATACATAACAAAACCAGGATCAGCTTCTTTAGTTTGTAAAATATTTCAGTAAAGCTTATTTGTGCCCCTACCTGATCCACGTGACTATCTTTGAATTCTGTATCTTCATTTAAGAACATTATTATGGTTGTGGCTATTGTATTATCTAGCATTATTATGATTAAGCTTAGGCGTATTTATCTTCTTTTTTCACATGTTAGTCTGCTAGAATAAGTTAAATATTTATATTCAACTAAGAATGGCTATTGTTCTCAAAGACCATGGAATAATAGTTAAAGGTAAAATTCCTTATTAACATTTTTTACTGAAGCTTTTTCCGATGTACTTGATTTCACTTATCTTCCATCAGCTTCAAGTTTAGTCCTTTTTTGCTACTAAAGTTGGCCTTTATCATTAATAATGTGTTTGGTTTGAGAAATAAGCTAGTCCATCATCTTCTCAGTCTTCACTTTTTTGTTTGGTTTGTGGAACGGAATGAGTTGATATATCACCACCTCATTCCGCATATTTAGTTAGTTAGTATTAACATAAAAAATGAGGTTATCTCACCAAATTTGAGAAATGAACTCATGATGCACCACTTCATCATAAATAGAGCGATTCCTTAAACCAAACACCTCCTAACACATGCACGTTCTCTTTTCAAAGATGGTGAAATTAAATGCACTCCATCTCATGACATCTCCATGATCTATGAACAGCTTCGCCACTGTTGCAAGCATTCAGCATGGACAGGGTACAAAAAGACATAGCTTGAGACTTCTATAAAAGGATGATTGTGCAATGTCAATTTAGTACTAAGATTAACAAACTTTAACATAAGTATAAATCGATTTCAGGTTTTGGCAAATCTTAAAACACAGCACACACACATAGAAAAACTGGATATCGTTATATTAAGAAGAAGAAAAGGCTTGTAATCCATACAGCAAAACAGCCAAAAACACTCCAACAAAAAGTACATGCTCAACACTAAACTAAAAACATTAAAAATGATCTCACACAAACATCAATTTTCACTTGGCACAACCATGCAAGAACAAAGAGATGAGAGACCCCTTGTGCCCTGTCATGGACCTTCGGTCCATGGGGACAGCTGTCTTTTCCGGCGAGGTTATACCCCTCTGCCGCAGGCTTGGTTCTAGGGTAGCAGCCCTAGACGCTTGAGAGGGTCATTGCAAGGGAGAGAGATTGGTTTGATAATGATATTGCTTGATTTATTCCCTGCTTCCATGCGGCTTATAAATAGCCCTATAGCTAACCAACTTCTCCTACAAACTCTCAACTAACTGATACCAGGTGTCATGGACCTTCGGTCCATGGGGATAGCTGTCTTCTCCGGTGTCATGGGCATCATAGGGAGCGAGAGGCAACAGCCAGGCTGGGATAAGGCTAGAGAATAAGATTGAGATGAGCTGGGATAAGGTTAGAGAATAAGATTGAGATGAGAGAATTGTGGAGAGTTGGTTAGCAGCAGATAAGTCCAAGAAAGTAGGAGTTAGTTGAGAGTTTATAGGAGAAGTTGGTTAGCTATAGGGCTATTTATAAGCCGCATGAAAGCAGGGAATAAATCAAGCAATATCATTATCAAACCAATCTCTCTCCCTTGCAATGACCCTCTCAAGCGCTTAGGGCTGCTACCCTAGAACCAAGCCTGCGGCAGAGGGGTATAACCTCGCCGGATGTCATGGGCATCATAGGGAGCGAGAGGCAACAACCAGACTGGGATAAGGCTAGAGAATAAGATTGAGATGAGCTGGGATAAGGCTAGAGAATAAGATTGAGATGAGAGAATTGTGGAGAGTTGGTTAGCAGCAGATAAGTCCAAGAAAGTAGGAGTTAGTTGAGAGTTTGTAGGAGAAGTTGGTTAGCTATAGGGCTATTTATAAGCCGCATGGAAGCAGGGAATAAATCAAGCAATATCATTATCAAACCAATCTCTCTCCCTTGCAATGACCCTCTCAAGCGCCTAGGGCTGCTACCCTAGAACCAAGCCTGCGACAGAGGGGTATAACCTCGCCGGAGAAGACAGCTATCCCCATGGACCGAAGGTCCATGACACCTGGTATCATCTCCAGGTTATCCTCACCACCACCAGCCGCCCATCCCTCACCACCACCAGCCGCCGCGCCATCTGCCGCCGCAACGCCCTCTCACCCGCCCTCTCCAACTCCAGATGCATTCACGCGGCTCGAAGAGAAGTGGGATCAATTCGTTGTGATGTTCCACCGCTACAAGGAGAAGACAGAGAAGGAACTCCAAGCAGCGGTGCGGCTTCAGGCGGCAGCGCGAGGGTTCTTGGCACGTCGCCAGGTACAGTCCCTTCGTGGGGAGAAGCACCTTGCTGTGGCCTCCAGGGCCACCCCATGGCCGTCATCACATGAGCAGGCTTTGGTGCGCCTGCAAGCCGCAGTGCGCGGCTTCCTTGTTAGGCGGGCGGTGCGGAAGCTGCACTTGCTGATCAGCTCATCGCTGCACCAACTCGCAGTCTGCGCGCCCAACCACCAGGTCTCGTCTATACTTTTTGAACCCCCTGCAGAAGTCGAGATCTGGGTATGCAGCCCCCCTGCACGGCCAAAGAGGGTCGTCTCCTTCATTCGGGCAACTGCCTTGGTGCTGGACAGACCCAACATAAGAACGGGCTGGTTCCTCCTTCACCTTTCATCCAACGTGAAGTCCGCAGTTCAGCTCTTTCCCTGGGATCCAGGAGGACAGGAGGACATAGCTGCAGTTCAAATTTATATTTTAGTTCCACAATTATTTTGTATTTTCGTCTTAAATAATAAAGGTAAGTCGAGATGTAAAAGGCTTAACCTTAAGTCGTGTTAGGTAAGTCTATGGCAGCTCGAGGACGAGCTGGTCCTCAAGGGAGGGGGAGATGTCATGGACATCATAGGGAGCGAGAGGCAACAGCCAGGCTGGGATAAGGCTAGAGAATAAGATCGAGATGAGTTGGGATAAGGCTAGAGAATAAGATTGAGATGAGAGAATTGTGGAGAGTTGGTTAGCAGCAGATAAGTCCAAGAAAGTAGGAGTTAGTTGAGAGTTTGTAGGAGAAGTTGGTTAGCTATAGGGCTATTTATAAGCCGCATGGAAGCAGGGAATAAATCAAGCAATATCATTATCAAACCAATCTCTCTCCCTTGCAATGACCCTCTCAAGCGCTTAGGGCTGCTACCCTAGAACCAAGCCTGCGGCAGAGGGGTATAACCTCACCGAAGGTGTAGCTCTTCCCTGATGAAAACTAGTCCTCATTCAAGCTTGGCAAAATTTCATAAAAACACAACAATTGCGTTGATTCTAGATTGTCCATGCTCTTAAGATGATGATGAAATTTAACCCTTTTTGAAATGGACCACTCACTCAAAAACATCATGTTCTAACTTTATATAGCCACCGTGTTTCAATAATTTTTTTTGGAAAAACCTTATGCACCAAAAATCAAATGTGGAGAATGAAGAAACACTAGAATGAAATATGACAATCCCTCTCAAGGATTGAATCCAAACTCATCCACTTCTAAGCGCATATATACTTCTAGGATCCACTAACTTTTCCTATCGCTGGGCATCCTCAATATCAATCAATATTGTAGGTGCAAAACGTTGAATGTAGAAAGGATGAATAGATTGTATCATAACTAGACTTTAGTCTGAAAGGGGGTATGTGAATGCATGGAAGCAAACAATTCTTTGGTTGCAAATCTTGCAATCAAATATAACTATATATATATGGAACTCACGACATATAGACATTGTTGTTTTGTCCCAAAGAATCGATACCTACACGAGATCGATCCATGTATTAATACACATGAACCAAAATGATTGTAGATATTTTACAAGCTTCCTAAATGTACGGCATGGAGTTTATGTTTGGCTTTGTATCCAGGTTAATGTGAAAATCCCATAAGTACTTTTGGTATACTTGATTTCCCTTCTGTGCTGTCCTTTTCAGTTTAGGTTCTTGTTTTCTACTAAAAAGATGGCTGTTGTCATCAAATGACCTGTTTTCGTTTTTGAAAATGGTAAAATTAAGTGTTCTTCATCTCATGACATCTTCATTATCAGCATAGAGAGAGGGTACACAACGACCTGGCTTGAGACTTACATACAATAGCGATTGTACAAACAAAATTTAACTTAATACATAAAAATTCAGGTATTGCAATAAACACATGCATATTTTTCATGGTTTAGTTTTATGTTTTCTACTGTTTACTTTATATACCCACCATTTTTAAACAAAAAATTAGGACAAAATGTGATGCATAAAAAAAGATCATGTGAGAAGGAGGAAAAAAAATGCTAGAACGAAACATAACGATCACCTTCAAGAATCGAATGAAATATCGACCACTTCTAAGTGCATATATACTTCTAGGGGCCACTACTAATCCTCGACGGTCACTCGCATCTTCAAGATTGATGAATGGTCTAGTGAGTAGACTGTAGGCACAAAAATGCTAAATACCAGAGATAGGATGAATAGATTGTATTATATCCATGTTTATAGTCTGAACAGGGTTGTATATGAATGCATGGCACCCAATTCTGTGGTTGCAATCTAGAAATGGAACATAATGATATTTATGGAACCCACGGCGTGTGGCCAAAGTGTTATTGTCCTATTGAAATTGCAAAGTAGATGAAACCAAGCCATATATGTACCAACAGACATGTGCCAAAATGAACAGGGATGTTTTATATGCACCCTGAAAGTAAATAACAGAGGTTCCTTTATATAAAAAAAGACAGATTAAACGGGAAGTCCTTATTCACATTTTTGTCAAAGCCTCTCTTGCTATGCTTGATTTCCCTGCTTTGCTGCGTTGGCTTCAAAAAGCATATCTGTGTTCTTATGCTTTGCTTCATGTCTGTATATACTTATATATTTTTGTGCTTCATATGTCCACCAGATTTGAATAACAGTGTTGGATCAAATATGATGCACCCAAAATCAAGTGAGGAAGAGGAAGAGATGGGAGAACGAAACGCAGCAGTCCCATTCAAGAATTTAATCCAAGATCAATCACTTCTACAAGTGCATACAATGGCAAGACTTGAGGCGTTTAAATGTTGAATGGAGAAAGGACATAGAGTTTGTATCATAACCATCAGGGGACGATTTTGGAAAATTGAGCCATTGTAGTAATATAATAGTCTTGCTAGAGAATCATATGTATAATTGTCTCTGAGAGAAAAAAAACTCAGGGCTTGTTCGGTTATTTCCGTTTCATGTGGATTGGAGGGTATTGGGTGGGATTGAGATGAATTTTGATTTATTATGGATCTAAACCGACTTAGGGCTTGTTCGTTTTGGTGATAATCCACATGTATTGGGTGGGATTGAGCCGATTTAAATCCATAACAAGTTAAAATCCATCACAATCCCACCCAATACACTCCAATACACATGTAATATCAATAACCGAACAAGGTCTTAATATCATCCAATCCACATGTATTCGCGATAAAACAAACAAGCCCTCAATGCTTATGAATTGATACACAGGCATAGTTGTTGTGAATTGAAACGTGGATCCGCCCATTATAGCAATAATGCATGGATCTAGTCTGGTCTGAATGGGGGGCACGTAAATGCATGCAAGCACCCAATTCCTTGACTGCCAAACTTACAATGGAATAGAATAAGCTGGTGATCTGGTCCGCATCATAGCATCCATCGCTCGTCGCGAGCGAACGCCATGCCTGGAAGTGTCCCAATCGCGCCACGAGCATCTTGTTGGTGCCTCGGCACCACCCATCCCTAGAAATGTAATCACTTTGCATTATTTGTTCATAATCCAAATCTTCTTGAGCACGCTGTGAGACAAGACAAACAGCAGCTGATTGGGCTATATGCAAGCTTGAACGACTTGGTGTTTGATAGGAAGAAAATATCATGTAATGCTTTCTAAAATATAATTCGTTTTAGACTAAACATATATTTATTAATTAACTTATAAATATATATAGTTTATGAATATAGTTTGTATGTGTGTCCATATTCATTATCATTATTTGAATATGGACAGAAATAAGAGGGCTCGAAAGAACTATATTTAAGAACGGATGGAGTATTTTTTTAAGGCTATCTACCAAGTTATATCTAGTGGCCTCATGCCTCTGGCTTTGTTCAGATAGAGGCTAGATGATACACGGCATTCGACTACTTTGTAGCACTTCAATATTTAGTGAAACGTGGCTAGATATTTTGCAACACAGGTGATGATCTAGCCTACGGATTGGTAGACAGTATTACTGTGTTTATCTTCAAAATCAAAACTCTATTTGGAACGCTTATATGGAAGTCGTGGAGTTCATTTCAAAATGTTTGTATCGCTTGATCGATGTCGTAACTGTGTTGTTGATATCAACAAAACTTTACTTTATTGAAAGCAAAGATCAATTTCCAACAAGAAACATAATCTTTCAGTCACGAGTGTCTATTCTTGTGTATCCTTCTCTATCTTAAACCGTTTAGGTCCATATTGTTCACGCAAGTGAAAACAAATTTGAGATAAAGCAACATTGTGCCGGACGCTGACAAAGAATTTTTCGCCTCTATAATAGAGAGCATACGTAGTCCCTTAATTGTATACCATTAATATTAGATACAACATTTCCTAAGAGATATTAGTAAGAAAGTATTCGGAACTACTCCCACTACTATTAGAATAATATACTTAAGGTTAAGGACACTCTTGTTGAAATATAATATAGGTAAATTGTCCACCCTCTTTCTATCGATTTATTTTTTTAGGTTAAACTGGTTGATGCATATAATTTAATATGATATCAGAGCCAAAGATCTCGGATTCGAATCTTATGGGTCTGAAACTCAAGAGAGAATAGTCAACTGGCTGGTGCATGCAACTTAATAACTCTAACCATTAGTTATGACGAGGATAGTTTTCATGTCATTTAATAAATATATGTTTATTATGGTGGTACATAGGATATTTTTGTTGACATGGCGGCAATATTAAAAGAAGAAATGAAAACTATAAGAAACAAGGTCCTGTTATGCGAAAAAGATAGATCTTACACAAAAACCAAAGTTCAAGAAACTACACGATCTAAATCCATTCGATAGGCATCACTGGTACCAGGACTGAATAAGAAAGTGGAGAGGAAGATTACTGGGAGAGAGAACAAAGATGACCAAGGAGTTTATTATGTAGCCACAATTAGGCCCACCGCAATGTGTTGCACAAGTGATGCTAAAAACAGAGAGAGAGAAGATTAGAGCCCCACTCTCCACGTTGCAGCTATCGATGCCAAAAGCCAGAACATGGGGAGCAGAAAGGATAGAGGAGAGAAACAGGGAAGAAAAGAGAAATAACAGGGTATGTGGGGACAGCAGTGATGCTCTTCCCGTTGAGGCATAGAACAGCTAGTGGCTCCTGTTTTTTACGTAGGGCCTATTTTTCTTTGTATGGCATCACCGCATTGTGGAAAGCCTTGGACATTGTGTTACTGTTAGGCTGTGAGCGTGTGTGTAAGTGTTTACTAGAAAAAGTGCTCGTGTGCTGCAACAGATCGTTGATGTCCTCACGTCCGATGCCCGCCATCCATTGGTGTGCTCAACTACTAGCCGAACTCAATACAGTAGACTGCAAAATTAGAAGGGGATCAACTAAATTTTTTGCGCGGCATTGCCGCACACACTATTTTATTAACCAAATTTTATGTACATCTACATTAAATTATTAAATTTATAATGTAATTCGGATATTTAGAATCCATCCATACAAGCGGCTATTAAAAGAAAAAAAAAGAACAATTGCGAAGGTTCCAAAACCATATAAATTTTTTGACGTAGTGTTCAGAATTCTTGAGCATTTTTTTTCTTGTTTTTGTTCCTTTGGTACCTTGTGGGGACTCAAATCCTTTTGTAGCAGTGTGGCTTTTTACTCTTCCGTATAGAAGAGGTCAGCTAGAAAACTTTGGAGCATTGTGGAACCCCGTTGGTAGAAACTTTTCCTCCTCTTTTGTCTCACTGACATTATGGGCCTACATGTCAGGACCTTCCTTCTTACTTTTTTTCATCTTTTGTCTCACTAATGTTATGGGGCCACACATATTCTTCAGTGATAGTCAGATAGAGCATGCACGCTCGGACGCTCCCAACAACTCTGCACACTCGCCTGCAGGCACATGCGAAGGTCAGCGAAGGAGCAGGCACATGACATGCGTGGTCAGAGGAGCAGCGTGGTGGCCGAGCCATGCGAGTGGCCCAGTGCTGAGCTCGACGCAGCCGATGCGAGGTCGACACAGTTATCTGCGAGCGTGGTCAGGTGCAGGGCGAGTCCATCGCGTCCGGCGCAGCTTTGTCAAAAGACGTGGAAGGACCGCAAAACAAAACGAAATTCACACAGGACCTAAATATAATATATCATATGTAAATCAGATACTTCATATTTCTTTATGGCTTGATCCAACAGTTGAGATCTTATTGGTGACGTGGCCTGTCTGTTTTGCAAGAAAACACACCGAATTTTTTTATTTTTTAATCGTTTTTTCAAAAAAAAAATAACATCTAGACCCCTGGATGACTTATTTCGACTTTTGGATCCGATGCTCGACGTCATTGGTTGTGGCACCGAGTTAAGACACCTCAGCACTATAGGTCTTGACGCCGAGGTAGGATGACACGACATCCGACGTGGCGCCTAGCTTGGTGCCATAGATCTTGGCGCCGAGCTAGGACTTAAGCGCCTGACCGTCTCCTTCCTCTCATTTCTCTCACTCCCGCGTCATTTCTTCGTCCCGCCGCCCACGCCCACCTCTAGCACGACCGCCTAGCGCCGCCAGCTCGGACGCCGACATCGAGCCCAATGCGGCCGCCGACGTCGAGCCCAACGCGGCCCCCGATGCCGAGTCAAGCGGCGCCCCCCGCGCCCCAACCACTTCACCGCCCGTCCGTCTTACACGCCGCCACTGCAAGGTAATGAGTTAGTATTTCTGTAGTAATTAGTTAGTGGTTAATCAGTGTTTATTATTTAGTTAGTATTTACTTTGTTAACTATTTAGTGTTTAGTATTTCAGTATTTAGTTAGCACATATTCGCTTTGGTTAATGCATACACTACAACCTTTTAGGCCTTCTGTGACATTATGATTATGTCTCTAACTAGTGTTTGTTTGTCACAGGTTATATTTTGGTGACGCCATTATGACGAAAAGGTCATTGTCACAAAAAGTGCGTGTTAAATGGACTACAATGACGATCATTAAAAAAATCATCAACTAAATACAGTACACTGCAAAATTAAAAGGGGATCAACTAAATTTTTTGCGCAGCATTGCCGCACACACTATTTTATTAACCAAATTTTATGTACATCTACATTAAATTATTAAATTTATAATGTAATTCGGATATTTAGAATCCAGCCATACAAGCGGCTATTAAAAGAAAAAAAAGAACAATTGCGAAGGTTCCAAAACCATATAAATTTTTTGACGTAGTGTTCAGAATTCTTGAGCATTTTTTTCTTGTTTTTGTTCCTTTGGTACCTTGTGGGGACTCAAATCCTTTTGTAGCAGTGTGGTTTTTTACTCCTCCGTATAGAAGAGGTCGGCTAGAAAACTTTGGAGCATTGTGGAACCCCGTTGGTACGTTGGTAGAAACGTTTTCTCCTCTTTTGTCTCACTGACATTATGGAACTACATGTCAGGATCTTCCTTCTTACTTTTTTCATCTTTTGTCTCACTAATGTTATGGGGCCACACATATTCTTCAGTGATAGTCAGATACAGCATGCATGCTCCCAACAACTCTGCACACTCGCCTGCAGGCACATGCGAAGGTCAGCGAAGGAGCAGGCACATGCGTGGTCAGAGGAGAAGCGTGGTGGCCGAGCCATGCGAGTGGCCCAGTGCTGTGCTGAGCTCGACGCAGCCGATGCGAGGTCGGCACAGTTATCTGCGAGCGTGGTCAGGTGCAGGGCGAGTCAGTCCATCGCGTCCGGCGCAGCTTTGTCAAAAGACGTGGAAGGACCGCAACAAAACGAAATTCACACAGGACCTAAATATAATATATCATATGTAAATCAGATATTTCATATTTCTTTATGGCTTGATCCAACGGTTAAGATCTTATTGGTGACGTGACCTATCTGTTTTGCGAGGAAACACATCGATTTTTTTGTTTTTTAAAATTTTTAACAAAAAATAACATCTAGACCCCCTGGATGACTTATTTCGACTTTTGGATCTGATGCTCGGCGCTATTGGGCTCGGTGCCACAGGTCTTGGCGCTGAGGTAGGATGACGCGACATCCGACGTGACGCCTAACTTGGCGCCCTAGATCTTGGTGTCAAGCTAGGACTTAAGCGTCTGGCCGTCTCCTTCCTCTCATTTCTCTCACGCACGCGCCGTTTCTTCTTCGTGTCGACGTCCCGTCGCCCGCGCCCACCTCTAGCACGGTTGCCCAGCGCCGCCGGCCCGGACACCGACACTGAGCCCAACGCGGCCGCCGCCGACGAGCCAAGCGTCGCGCGCCCCGCGTCGGCGCGACTGCCGCCGGCCCCAACCGCTCCGCCCCAACCACTTCACCGCCCGTCCGTCCTACACGCCGCCACTGCAAGGTAATGAGTTAGTATTTCTATAGTAATTAGTTAGTGGTTAATTAGTGTTTAGTATTTAGTTAGTATTTACTTTGTTAACTATTTAGTGTTTAGTATTTCAGTATTTAGTTAGCACATGTTCGCTTTGGTTAATGCATACACTATAACCTTTTAGGCCTTCTGTGACATTATGATCATGTCTCTAACTAGTGTTTATTTATCACAGGTTATATTTTGGTGACGCCATTGTGACGAAAAGGTCATTGTCACAGAAGAAGCGTGTTAAATGGACTACAATGACAATCATAAAAAAATCGTCATAGATTTTATGACACATACTAGATTCGTCATGAAATCTATGACACTCTATTTCGTCATAAGTGCCTCTAAAAACGTCACAATTCGTACGACCATGCATTGCCACATGGCTAATGGTGATGACGTGGTATGCGACGTGGCAAATCTTTATGACAAAAATATTTGTCATAGATGTGATCGCGTGGCAAGCCACGTGGCAGATGATGTGACAAAATTGTTGTGACGAAGAATTGCGTCACAAATTCGAAGGTGATGGCCACTAACGTGGCAATGCATTTGTGACGAATATTTTCGTCATAAAATGTGATGACGTGGCAAGTGATGTGGCAAAGCTTTTGTGATAGATACAATCGTCATTAGAAGGAGCACATCATATGCATTTGTATCATCATGAATATTACACATCACAACCAAAATATCGTATGAATTTGTTCAACACAAATATTTCATCCAGCAGAGAATAATATAACTTCAAAACATATATATGCAAATCCTTTAATTTAAAATCCAAAGAAAATCCAATAGCTTCAACTCAAAGTATTAGACATTAAGCATCATTTAAAATAATCCTATAACTTTAAATCTAGAGCTACTGTAACTAGCCACTATAGTAGCCATAAGGTTGCAGGTCCTATAGTGGTCAACCAGACTTATAATGGAGATACTTGGCCTCGATTGAAGCTTAATAGTTGACGAAGGAGGTTGTTATTTTCTTCCATCAACCTCTTCATACTATCAATGGTCTCCTGAGATGCCTGTTCTTAAGCCTTTAAGGTTTCCACTTCTTGAAGTCCATCCTTTTCTTGCTTCTCGGTCTCTAGTTCATCTTGAAGTTGTTCAACCTTTGCAGAAAGAAGCTTCTATATGAGATTTTGGTTGTTGTCCATCCTTAACTGGTGCTACCATTTCTTCCATGTTTATTCCATATCAACCTAATATAAAGGTTAAAGGTTATTCATCAGTATAGTATACCGCAAGTTGCAAGTTGTGAGAACAAACATTAAAGAAAAACAAGCACTTACAATTGCTTTCTAAACAAAATAACTAAAACCTATCTTCTGCATCTCCTTAAAAAAATCTATTGCACTAGGTTCAGCATCCTTATATTTTTCTTGCTTCTGAAATGATATAAAATGAGTCCGGTAAGAATGGAGGTCTTGAAATAAGGTACAGGTTGGATTTTAAAATGACAATTTAAAATGCATTTTAAATATGGAAAAGGTACTAAAGCATTTAAATAAAATACTAAATGAAGTAGTCCTCAAGTAACATGTGTAAATAATAAAAATAAATACAATTCAACAAATAATTAGGACATCACAATCATATGTCAAGAAATAAAACATATGGTACTACAGTAGAAATGGGTGGAGCTTGATGAAACATAGTTTCATAATTGCAGGACCTCATCTTTTCAACATAAATACCTTGTGGTTTGGAGTGAAGTGAGGCTTATGGAAAAGAATTAAAATATTGTTTACTTAGAGGGATGAACTGGAGCTTGATCGCAAATACCTTGTGGTTTGGGGCCAACTACAATTTTACGAACTCTTGATTGATCATCAATCATACATAAAACTGGTGATGTAGTCCTCACTTGATTTGTAGGAACTCCAGTGAAGTACTTTTTCAGTCTATACCTCATTTGGTGATGTCTGTGCACTAATGAAATGATTTCATAAATAACAAATCAGATTTTATTTCTTCCTGGAGCCAGGGGCGGACCCACAAGGGATTCTAGGTGGGCTCTGGCACACCCTAAGCCAGCCCACCAACACCCAGCCCCTGTATCTTCTTCCCCAGTTCACCTTCGGTCTTCATGGTTTCATGCGGAGTCGACTGCGCCAGGATGCCGCCATGGCGTCCGTCTGCCGTGCACCCGTGCCTATGCGTAGCCTCTATGCATCTGTAACACCCTAAATTTGGGGGTATAAAATTTCTTTCTTATTATCATTCAAATTCAGGTGTTACTCTTCTCTCTCTCACCCTAGGTTTTATCTCTCTCTAGATTCTCTCTCTTTTCTTTTGAGTAGATATAGCTTAATTAAGGAGGGATTAATTATTTATTTTTGTCAAAACATTATGAGTCATGAAATGTTGCATCATGCTGAGTTTAAATATTCTTTGAATTGTTGCACATGTTTGAATTAGCTTGAATTTGAAACTTGATTTGAATTTGAATTGAAAACCTAGAGAAAATAAATATAAAAGCAATTGGAAAATCCCTGGAAAATAGAAAAGCCATTTCGGCCCACTAAGCCCAGTCACGCGCGCGTGCCCACGCCTGCGCGCCCTCGATCTCTGACAAGCGGACCCTGCCTCTCGGCGCCGACCCGCACCCCTCTTCCTCTCTCCCTCTCGTTGTTCTGTGGGGCCATCTTGTCGACGCTTTGGCCCATCGTGTGCTCGCGCGTCTGTGCCGCTGTCCCGTGGGCCCCACTCGATGGTCCCTCCCCCTCCTTCAACTGCTTGCCTGCGCGGACCGCGCGCACGCACGCCGAGATCGCCGCGCCCACGTCGCCACCCAGCTCCAAACTGGCACCCCGACCTCCTCTGCAAGTCCCCGCACACCCCCACCTTCCCCCTGCCTCGCTCACTTCGCCTTTGCCCACTCACCCGAGCTGCGCACATCCGTTTTTCAAGCCTGTCAGAGCTTCCCCGTTGCCATACCTCCTGCGCCTGAACCCGCCGCTGGTTGTGCTCGGTCGTCGTCCTTGACCGTGCTCCGCCACCGTCAGGCCCAGCCTCGCCACCGTTCCCGCCCCACCCGAGGTGAATTTCCCCACCGGACTTTCTTTTCTCTCTCCCCAATTTTCTCTGTCCCATCGATTGGTCGCCGGTGATCGCCGGTACTAGTACCGCGCCGTCGAACCGAGACCCCCGGCCAATCGCAACAGCCTCGTGCCTTCTTCGCCCATGCGGAGTCGCCAGTTCCGGCCATGGCGCTCGCGCCGTGCGCGCGACCAAGGTAGACGGCGGTCCTGACAAGGAGGACCCGCCCGTCAGTATCCCACTTCTTTCCCCGTTCTGTGCCATTGCCTGGAGGGCCCCGACAGTTAGGGCGCGCCCGCGAAGTCGCGTCTGCGCATGCCCTCTACCGCTGACTAGCGGGCCCGACCTCCCCCTGACCCCGCCTGTCAGACCCCCGTCGTTTCCCCTCCCAAGTACCTGAGTCGCCGACCCATGGGCCCCGCCCGCCAGAGAGCGCCCGCGCTCGCATCCCGCACCAGGGATACCCGGGTCGCTGACGCGTGGGACCCGCCGGTCAGCCCTCGCGCCCAATCCCGCGCGCCCGCTTCTAATCTCGGGCGTCCGTTCTTGATCGGATGGCCGAGAAGCCCGGATACCCTTTCGCTGTGGTTGTTTTGCTTAAGACCCACTCGGTTTTCCGCGAATAGAACCCGCCGTCCCTATACTTTATACGCAGGCCCCTGTAATCTTGCAGATTGAACCCTAGGCTTTTAAATAATTATAGAATTAGACCTATTTTCATATTTTAAATTCTCAAACTTGTTTATTTCATATCTTTTGCATATGAACTCCAAATTTAGTGATTCAAATTGCAAAATGTTGATAGGAATATTCTCTGTTTAAATAAATTAGTTCCATTTACAAAATGTACATTCTAATTTTATGGTTAACTATGAACTAGTATATGTGTAGATTTGTTTATTTAATAAAATAAATGAAAGGAAAAACCCTAGGAGTTGAAGTATATTTAGTTTTGTGAGACTAATAACATGTATCACATGAATTTATCTCTGGTCTAACTTTTAGGTTACAATAAAACAAATAAAACTAGGTTATGTAATTATGGACAACACTTAAAGAATAATATATTTCTAAATGAAATTAGTTCATGTTATACTTTGATCTCATTATTCCTTATTTAGTATTGTGCCTTTTTAAGATGTATTCCAATGTTTGTACATGTTTGGTGTGCTGTTCATTTGTACTTTCCAAATTTATTGAATGCATGCTCGCTTTATTTAGTCAACGAGCAGTCCGAGGTTCCCGAGTGTGTTGCTGGAGACCTCCTTGAGCAACAACCTGGTGAAGGCAAGTGTCCTCTGACCTACTATGTCCTACATACTTTATGATTCACTGTCCCACATTACATTTCTTAACCTAAGGATTGACTAGTCTGTCTTTACCTTATCCTTGTTTACCTTTTGGGTTATCATGGTTAGCATTTTGCTATTGCCTTAACTAAATCTATGAACATGATGTGATTATTTATAATACGATGATGTTATCCCAATGTTGATATTGTGATACTCTAGGGGACTCAGGCCATTTTCCCTGAGTACATCTCTGTAAGGACCTGTTTGTGGAGTGACAATCCGGGATAACAGTGCAACTATGAGGGTGGAATGGGACACCCTTAGCTGATTAATTAGATGAACTTGGGGGTGTAGTTGGCTTTGCCTGAGGGCCGTTAATGGGGACCGGGGCGTAGTGCTCGCTCTGCCAAGGGGGGGGTGCAGAGGTTCATTCGATTTGGTTTTGTTAGTCACCGACCTTGGGGAGGTGTACTGCGTTTGTATGACTCGCGAAACCTAACGAGCAGCTATGCACCAGGGGAGTCTTTGTAAAGGCTACGTAGTGTATCCCTGGCTATTCACCTCGGTAGTGAAGATTGGGTCTGTACAACCTAGGCTGGAAAGGGATCACGACTTGTGGGTAAAGTGTACAACCTTTGCAGAGTGTTAGAAACTGGTATATCAGCTAAGCTCACGGTTAAGAGCAGCCTTGGGATCCTCTTTGATTAGAAGAATTCTGGTTACTTTTGTGATGATGGTTAACAATGATGATATAATTCTGATCTCTGGTATTTCCTCTTTGAGGGAGTACTTTTGGGTAATAACTGGGTATATTACTAAAACTTGGCTCTACTAATAATAATAAATACTTGACCAACTAAAAGCAACTGCTTAACCTCAACCCCACATACAGCTAGTCCACTTTAGCCAAACGGGACATTTGCTGAGTACGTTGATGTGTACTCACCCTTGCTTTACAAACCACCCCACCCCAGGTTGTCCCCACTGTACTCAGTGCTTAGGAGGTGATGCTGGCTACATGAAGGACTTCGAGGAGTTCCAAGATTACGATGAGTTCTAGTTTATTCTTAGTGGAAAACCCCTAGTCAGCTGCCTATATAGGCTTATTAGCTACGTTTCGTTTCTGCGTACTTTGATGTTTATGTTAAAGGCAACGATTATGTATTAGACTCTATGTATGTCTTGGACATCTTGATGTAACTAAAATACCTTTCCGCTATTTATTTCGAGCATTGTGTGATGATGTCCAATTATGTAATCGTTGTGTACGTGAGTTTCTGATCCTGGCACGTACATGGTTCGCATTCGGTTTGCTTTTTAAAACCTGGTGTGACATAATTGGTATCAAAGCCTTGTTTACTGTAGGACTCTAACCTAGACTAGAATGGTCGCGCTAAGGACTAAAGACCCCTACTCTTACCTTGACCTTAGTGTCCTTTCAAAAGTTGGTCATCTTGACCAACTCTATGTTATCTACTTATCTCAAAAGTTTTGTCTCACTTTTCTTTATGTTTACTTTCTGGTCTCATAGCTCTACTCTTACTCTTGTGCTTACGATGTCTTTTGTAGATGGCTCGTCTTAGGTGTACTGCACGTAAGTCTGTGATCCCCTTTTTGCCTTCTCGCCTGGCGGAGCGTCCACTGCATCGCACGGTGCCAGGTCAGTCCAACCACCTGGAGAGACTGCATCGTCACCTGCACGAGGAGCAGGAGCGCCGACGCTAGAAGCAGGAGCAGGAGCAACAGGACTATTCCCCCTCGCCTCAGCATGAGGTGGAGTCTAAGAGGCCTCCTTCCCTTGCACCTCAGCCAGAGATGCCCCCTGCACCACCACAGGGCATCCCCGCTGCTGGAGGAGACCCTGACGGAGACGACGATGACGCAGGTGGCAGTTCGAGACATGGCACGGAGCTCTTGAAGGAGCCAAAGCCGGAGGGGTGGATCGCTAGGCCTAGACCCATCACTCGTGACGCTGCTCGCGGGTGTCACTTCCACGACGCTCTCGACACCCTGCTGCGTCGGGCCTTCGACTGACACACTTGGTCCATCGAGTACCATTGTGTAGTCTACTAGCATCATCGCGGGTTATACCCGGACCAGTGGGAGGCTACTTGCTTGGTGCGTCGTCCAGACGATGATCTCAGGGGTGCAGAGGCCTTCTCGGAGCACTATTCTATTACTGAGAGGGATACTGCCGAGGTAGCCATGCAAGATGCAGCACAACGAACACTTTCTCAGTATTGCTCATTGTTCAGCGGGGTAGCTGATGGCCTTGATCTGAAGTACTACCCTCGTCGTTCGACCGGCAATGCTGGAGGTGTGATTGCCTCGCCAGTGGGCGAGGGCAATCCTAGGATGAACAACATGGTCATCCTGGCTGTCGTGCTCAACACAGAGTTGGACCACACCCTTGACGAGTTTGGCAAGGTTCGGGCAGAGGTCGCCGAATTGCGTGCTGAGTGCGCAGCACGCCACTATCTGGATGGTGGTTCTCCCGCCCCTATCGGGATTCAACACCCTTACCGTTCACCGCCCGTGGTCGCTTCGACTATGGTACCCCAGATTGCAGGACCCGGATAGAATTGGATCCATAGATCGACAGAGTCGGAGTCTGTAATAATGCTTAATTCAGTGTCTTAGTCTAGTCAGTCTTAGTTAGAGTTAATTTGCTTATCTTATGTTGGATGTTTGTTATGATGGACATGTAATGAAGTTGGATCTTTGTAATGATTGTCACCAAGGTGTGGGTATCCCCTGCAACTTGGTGTAGTTATTAATAAAGTCAGTTATTTAGTTGGGTAATCCATTTATTTCCGCTTTCCTTTTTATTTGAGAAGTTATCAGTGAAGATGGTCATTTGTTTAGTGCTATGAAGATTTTCTATACATCTTTTCTTATGCTGAAAGACTATAGAGTCAAATTTGATATATGTGTGTGATTTCTATAGATGTCTGAGAACAGGCGCAGAGGTGCGAGGCGTGCTCAGCCAGAACAGCAGGCACCCCAAGAGGAGGCAGCTCCGCAGCAGCATTTGCCACCGCCACCCCCGATGACCATTGAGCAAATGTTCCTGATGCAGACTCAAGCAGTCCAAGCAATTGGTTAGACCCTAGCAGCGATGCAGCAGGTGCAGCAGTAGCCACCACCACCTCAGCCTTAAGTGCAAGTCCAGATGCCACAAGTGCCCAGAGACAAGCGGGCAGAATTCATGAGGGGCCATCCCCCAGTCTTTTCCCATTCTGCTGATCCCATGGACGTCAAAGATTGGCTGCATACTGTGGAGCGTGAGTTGCACACTGCCCAGTGCAACGATTGTGAGAAGGTATTGTACGATCCCCGACAGCTGAGGGGAGCAACACAGTCTTGGTGGGAGTCTTACCTCGCCACCCATGCCAACCGTGAAGCCATCACTTGGGAAGAATTCAGGGACAACTTCCGTCGCTACCATGTGCCCGAGGGACTGATGATAGTAAGGAAGGAGGAGTTTCTTGCCTTGAAGCAAGGTCCCATGTCCATTAGTGAGTACATGATAAGTTTCTGCAGCTGTCATGTTATGCCCCAGAAGATGTCAACACGGATGCCAAGAGGCAGTACCGTTTCCTGAGAGGATTGGTTGACCCCCTCCATTACCAACTGATGAATCACACCTTCCCTACCTTCTAGCACCTGATCAACAGAGCAATCATGACTGAAAGGAAGCGTCAGGAGATGGAGGACAGGAAACGCAAGATTGGTGGATCTCAGGTCGGGAGTAGCAGTCGTCCTTGCTACTCAGGCAACCCTCCTTAGCCATTCAAGCAAGGCCACCAGCACCAGCATCAGTGTCAGAACCAGCAGCAGCAGTACCAGAAGCAGTTTCCTCAGCAGCAGTAGCAGTACCGTCAGAATAACCAGCAGGGAGGAAATCAATATCAGCGTCAGAGCAACCAGGCACCCCGCCTTCCTGCCCTAGCAACCAA
The DNA here is from genome assembly GCF_902167145.1 of Zea mays. NCBI lineage: Eukaryota > Viridiplantae > Streptophyta > Magnoliopsida > Poales > Poaceae > Zea > Zea mays. The sequence continues at coordinate 117,700,603 of NC_050100.1, forward strand.
CCAGAGCAACCAAGCAGCGCCAGCGCAAGGAGGAAGTCGTGCATGTTTCCACTGTGGGGAACAAGGCCATTGGGCGAATCATTGCCCAAAGAAAGCAGCTCAGCAGCAACCAGCTCCTAATGCCCCATTCAGATAGAATGCAATGCAGCAAGGAGGCAACAACCGTGGGCAGCCTCGTGCCTAGTATTGAAAGGTGAACCACTTGGAGGCCGACACAGTCCAGGAGACTCCAGGAGTGACACTAGGTACGTTTTTAGTCGAGTACCATTCTGCAAATGTGTTATTTGATACTGGAGCAACACATTCTTTTGTGACTGCATCATGGGTAGAATCACATAATATACCAGTAGCACCCATGCATCCACCTATGAGGGTTAGTTCAGTTGGTGGAAGAACCCAAACGGATAGATTTTGCCCTAGTCCAAGAGTTCAAATAAGGAGGATAGAGTTCCTCGCTGATCTAATAGTTATGGGTAACCAGGGTACAACTATAGATGCCATCCTAGGGACAAGAGAACAGTGAAGTTAGTGTCCCTATCAGGAGAAGTGTTAGTAGAGTTGGTCTTGTCTGGACCAAGGGAAGGAAGCTATCACCAAGTCACCGCCCATATTGAGGAGATTAAACCATCGGAGGCTATCAATGTAGTATCAGAATTCCCAGATGTGTTTCCTGAGGAGTTGCCAGGTATGCCACCTGAAAGGAAGGTTGAATTTGCCATAGAGCTTATACCAGGCACCACCCCTATTTCCAAGAGAGCCTATCGAGTGTCCGGACCAGAATTGATGGAACTCAAGAAGCAGATTGATGAGTTATCAGAGAAAGGCTACATCAGACCGAGTACCTCCCCTTGGGCAGCCCCAGTGCTATTTGTGGAGAAGAAGGACAGAACAAAGAGGATGTGCATTGACTATAGAACCTTGAATGAAGTTACTATCAAGAACAAGTACCCCCTGCCTAGAATTGAAGATTTATTCGATCAGTTGAGAGGAGCCAGTGTTTTCTCAAAGATAGATCTGAGGTCAAGTTACCATCAGCTCAGAATCCGACCTTCGGATATACCGAAGACAACATTCATCACCAAGTATGGACTGTATGAGTTCATGGTCATGTCATTCGGTTTGACGAATGTGCCAGCTTACTTCATGTACTTAATGAACAGTGTGTTCATGGACTACCTCGACAAGTTCGTAGTAGTGTTCATTGATGATATTCTTATATATTCCGAGAATGAGCAAGAGCATGAGGAGCATTTGAGAGCACCTAGAGGGGGGGGGTGAATAGGTGATCCTGTAAAAACTTAACTTATAGCCACAAAAACTTGTTAAGGGTTAGTACAATAATTGCCAAGTGGCTAAGGAGGAGATCTTGCACAATACGACAATCACAAAGAATTCAACACAGAGTAGACACGGTGATTTATCCCGTGGTTCGGCCAAGTACAAAACTTGCCTACTCCACGTTGTGGCGTCCCAACGGACGAGGGTTGCAATCAACCCCTCTCAAGCGGTCCAAAGACCCACCTGAATACCACAGTGTTTTGCCTTGCTTATCTTTATCCCACTCGCGAGGAATCTCCACAAATTGGAGTCTCTCGTCCTTACACTTAAGATTCACAAAGAAGCACGGAGTAAGGGAGGGAAGCAACACACACAAATCCACAGCGAAACGCGCACACACACGGCCAAGATTCGAGCTCAAAGACTATCTCACAGTTTCTCACAAGAACGGAGCTCGAATCACTTAGAATAACAAATGGATGCGCAAAGACTTAGTGTGGATGATCAAGAATGCTCAAGAGTTGCTTGGTATTCTCCTCCATGCGCCTAGGGGTCCCTTTTATAGCCCCAAGGCAGCTAGGAGCCGTTGAGAGCAAATCTGGAAGGCCATCTTTGCCTTCTGTCATCGGGCGCACCGGACAGTCCGGTGCACACCGGACACTGTCCGGTGCCCGATTTATTTCCTTAAACAGCGCAGCCGACCGTTGCCGACCGTTGCAGATTTGGCGCACCGGACAGTCCGGTGCTTCCTTCCGACCGTTGGCCAGACCACGTGTCGCGCGCAGATTCCGCGGCTGACCGTTGGCTCGGCCGACCGTTGGCTCACCGGACAGTCCGGTGCACACCGGACAGTCCGGTGAATTTTAGCCGTACGCCGTCGGCAAATTCCCGAGAGCGGCGTCTTTAGGTCGAGGCAGCCTGGCGCACCGGACACTGTCCGGTGCACCACCGGACAGTCCGGTGCCCCAGACCGAAACAGCCTGTTGGCTGTACACAGCCAACAATCTCCTTTTCTTCTTCTCTCTGTTTCTAACACTTAGATAAATATATTAGTACACAAAACCAATGTACTAAGACTTAGAAACATACCTTTGCTCTTGATTTGCACTTTATTCATCCATTGCATAAATTCACATTTAAGCACTTGAGTTGGCACTCAATCACCAAAATACTTAGAAATGGCCCAAGGGCACATTTCCCTTTCAATCTCCCCCTTTTTGGTGATTTATGCCAACACAACATAAAGCAACTAGAACAAGTGCAAAATCACTTCAAATAAAACTCAAATTGATTTTGATTCAATTTTGGCATATACGGATCATCCTTTGCTACCACTTGGTTTGTTTTTGGAAATCAAACTCAAATCTCTATCTCTATGTCAAACACACATATTGAGGCATAAAGAGAGTCATTCCGAAAGAGATTGATCAAAGATTTCAAAAACTCCCCCTATTTCCCATAATCAACATTTCTCCCCATACGAAGCCAACTTTTGACAAGAGAGACAATAAAAGAGTTTAACAAAACAAAAACTCTATTCTACTATTTTCAAAATCTCTCAAGTGGTAGCTGATCCATTTATTGCTTTGGCCTTTATTTTCTCCCCCTTTGGCATCAAGCACCAAAACGGAATCAATCTTGGCCCCTTTTAACCCCATTGCCTCACCAAAATCTTCAATTAAGAGTACAAAGGCAATAAGATTATAGAGATGAACTTGGAATAAGTTACCCTCTCATCGGAGTGCAGTGGAAGTCTTGCATGGTCCAAGTCCACCTTTTCCCTTTCAATCCTCCTTCGAGACTAAATCATCAAACTCAAGCACATGGTTAGTCTCGAAAGGGTCAAGTTGTAACACATCTCCCCCTAAACATGTGCATCACTTTGCAACGGACTTGCGAGGTCCAGGGAGTGTTTGTACAACTTGAGCACCATAATAAGCAACAAAATGCAACAAGGAACATGATCGAAAGCATAAATACATGTATGCTACAATTCAATCTAGGTTCCGCGAATCTAAGACATTTAGCTCACTACGCAACCTGCAAAAGGTCTTCTCATCTAGAGGCTTAGTGAAGATATCGGCTAGCTGGTTCTCGGTGCTAACATGAAACACTTCGATATCTCCCTTTTGCTGGTGGTCTCTCAAAAAGTGATGCCGGATGTCTATGTGCTTTGTGCGGCTGTGCTCAACAGGATTCTCCGCCATGCGGATAGCACTCTCATTGTCACATAGGAGTGGGACTTTGCTCAGATTGTAGCCAAAGTCCCGGAGGGTTTGCCTCATCCAAAGTAGTTGCGCGCAACACTGACCTGCGGCAACGTACTCGGCCTCAGCGGTGGATAGGGCAACGGAGGTTTGTTTCTTAGAGTTCCATGACACCAGGGACCTTCCTAAGAATTGGCACGTCCCCGATGTACTCTTCCTATCGACCTTACATCCAGCATAGTCGGAGTCTGAGTATCCAACTAAGTCAAAGGTAGACCCCTTTGGATACCAGAGCCCGAAGCAAGGCGTAGCAACCAAATATCTAAGAATTCGCTTTACCGCCACTAAGTGACACTCCTTAGGATTGGATTGAAATCTAGCACACATGCATACGCTAAGCATAATATCCGGTCTACTAGCACATAAGTAAAGCAAAGAACCTATCATTGACCGGTATGCTTTTTGATCAACGGACTTACCTCCTTTGTTGAGGTCTGTGTGTCCGTCGGTTCCCATCGGCGTCTTTGCGGGCTTGGCGTCCTTCATCCCAAACCTCTTTAGCAAGTCTTGCGTGTACTTCGTTTGGGAGATGAAGGTGCCGTCCTTGAGTTGCTTCACTTGGAACCCAAGGAAGTAGTTCAACTCGCCCATCATCGACATCTCGAATTTCTGCGTCATCACCCTGCTAAACTCTTCACAAGACTTTTGGCTAGTAGAACCAAATATTATGTCATCGACATAAATTTGGCACACAAACAAATCACCATCACATGTCTTAGTAAAAAGAGTTGGATCGACTTTCCCAACCTTGAAAGCATTAGCAATTAGAAAGTCTCTAAGGCATTCATACCATGCTCTTGGGGCTTGCTTAAGTCCATAGAGCGCCTTAGAGAGCTTACACACGTGGTTGGGGTACCGTTCATCCTCGAAGCCAGGGGGTTGCTCCACGTACACCTCCTCCTTGATCGGCCCGTTGAGGAAAGCGCTCTTCACATCCATTTGGAACAGCCTGAAAGAATGGTGAGCGGCATATGCTAGCAGGATACGAATAGACTCTAGCCTAGCCACAGGAGCAAAAGTCTCCTCGAAATCCAAACCTGCGACTTGGGCATAACCTTTTGCCACAAGTCGAGCCTTGTTTCTCGTCACCACCCCGTGTTCGTCCTGTTTGTTGCGGAACACCCACTTGGTTCCCACAACATTTTGCTTCGGACGAGGCACCAGCGTCCAAACTTCATTTCTCTTGAAGTTGTTGAGCTCCTCCTGCATGGCCAACACCCAGTCCGGATCTAGCAAGGCCTCCTCTACCCTGAAAGGCTCAATAGAAGAGACAAAGGAGTAATGCTCACAAAAATTAACTAATCGAGATCGAGTAGTTACTCCCTTGCTAATGTCACCCAGAATTTGGTCGACGGGATGATCCCTTTGAATCATCGCTCGAACTTGGGTTGGAGGTGCTGGTTGCGCATCTTCCTCCATCACACGATCATCTTGTGCTCCCCCTTGATCACACGCCTCCTGTTGATGAACCTGTTCATCGTCTTGAGTTGGGGTTAGCACCATAGTTGAGGAAGATGTTTGATCTCGTTCATCGTGTTCCTGTGGCCGCACTTCTCCAATTGCCATGGTTCGTATAGCGGCCGTTGGAACATCTTCTTCATCTACATCATCACAATCAACAACTTGCTCTCTTGGAGAGCCATTAGTCTCATCAAATACAACGTCGCTAGAGACTTCAACCAAACCCGATGATTTGTTGAAGACTCTATACGCCTTTGTATTTGAGTCATAACCTAATAAAAACCCTTCTACAGCTTTGGGAGCAAACTTAGAATTTCTACCCTTCTTTACTAGAATGTAGCACTTGCTCCCAAATACACGAAAGTAAGATACATTGGGTTTGTTACCGGTTAGAAGCTCATACGACGTCTTCTTGAGGAGGCGATGAAGGTAGACCCTGTTGATGGCGTGGCAAGCCGTGTTCACGGCTTCCGACCAAAAACGCTCAGGGGTCTTGAACTCTCCAAGCATAGTCCTCGCCATGTCGATTAGCGTCCTGTTCTTCCTCTCTACCACACCATTTTGCTGTGGTGTATAGGGAGCGGAGAACTCGTGCTTGATCCCTTCCTCCTCAAGGAACTCCTCCACTTGAAGGTTCTTGAACTCGGACCCGTTGTCGCTCCTTATCTTCTTCACCTTAAGCTCAAACTCATTTTGAGCTCTCCTGAGGAAGCGCTTGAGGGTCCCTTGGGTTTCAGACTTATCCTGCAAAAAGAACACCCAAGTGAAGCGGGAAAAGTCATCAACAATAACTAGACCATACTTACTTCCTCCTATACTCAAATAGGCGACGGGTCCGAAGAGGTCCATATGCAGCAGCTCCAGGGGTCTTGAAGTGGTCATCACATTCTTGCTGTGATGTGCTCCTCCCACTTGTTTACCTGCTTGACAAGCTGCACAAGGTCTATCTTTTTTGAATTGCACGTTAGTCAAACCTATCACGTGTTCTCCCTTTAGAAGCTTGTGAAGGTTCTTCATCCCCACATGTGCTAAGCGGCGATGCCACAGCCAGCCCATGCTAGTCTTAGCTATTAAGCATGCATCTAGACCGGCCTCTTCTTTTGCAAAATCAACTAAATAAAGTTTGCCGTCTAATACACCCTTAAAAGCTAGTGAACCATCACTTCTTCTAAAGACAGACACATCTACATTTGTAAATAGACAGTTATACCCCATGTTGCATAATTGACTAACAGATAGCAAATTATATCCCAAGGACTCAACTAAAAACACATTAGAAATTGAGTGCTCATTTGAGATTGCAATTTTACCTAATCCTTTTACCTTGCCTTGATTCCCATCACCAAATATAATTGAATCTTGGGAATCCTTATTCTTGACGTAGGAGGTGAACATCTTCTTCTCCCCCGTCATATGGTTTGTGCATCCGCTATCAATAATCCAGCTTGAACCCCCGGATGCATAAACCTGCAAGGCAAATTTAGGCTTGGGACTTAGGTACCCAACTCTTGTTGGGTCCTACAAGGTTAGTCACAATTTCCTTAGGGACCCAAATGCAAGTTTTGTCTCCCTTGCATTTTGCCCCTAACTTCCTAGCAACTATCTTCCTATCCTTTCTACAAATAGCAAAGGAAGCATTTAAAGCACAATAAATTGTAGAAGGTTCATTTACTACTTTCCTAGGAGCATGAATAGTATTCTTTCTAGGCACATGATGAATAACATTTCTCCTAGTCATATCTCTACCATGCATATAGGAAGAACTAGAAGCAGTCATGGCATAAGAATCATAAGCATGTGAATCAAAAGCATCATAATTTCTAAAAACATTTCTAGAATTTTTCCTATCATGATACAAAAAGGCATGGTTCTTTTTAGCACTAGTAGCCATAGGGGCCTTCCCTTTCTCCTTAACGGGAATGGGAGCCTTATGGCTTGTTAAGTTCTTGGCTTCCCTTTTGAAGCCAAGTCCATCCTTAATTGAGGGGTGTCTACCAATCGTGTAGGCATCCCTTGCAAATTTTAGCTTATCAAATTCGCTTTTGCTAGCCTTAAGTTGAGCATTAAGACTCGCCAATTCCTCAGTTAGTTTGGAAATTGAAACTAAATGATCACTACAGGCATCAACATCGAAATCTTTACACCTAGTGCAAATCTCAACATGTTCTACACAAGATGTTGTTTTGCTAGATTTTTCTAGTTTAGCATTTAAATCATCATTTTTGCTCTTTAAACTAGCAATTGAATCATGACATGTAGACAACTCACAAGAAAGTATTTCATTTCTCTTAATCTCTAATGTAAGTGATTTTTGTGCTTCTACAAATTTGTCATGTTCTTCATACAACAAATCTTCTTGCTTTTCTAAAAGCACATTCTTATCATTCAAGGCATCAATCAATTCATTTATTTTGTCTATTTTAGATCTATCTAAACCCTTGAATAAGCATGAATAGTCTATGTCATCATCATCACTAGACTCATTATCACTAGAAGAAGCATAAGTGGAGTTTCAAGTACTCACCTTCTTCTCCCTTGCCATAAGGCATGTGTGACGCTCGTTCGGGAAGAGGGATGACTTGTTGAAGGCGGTGGCGGCGAGTCCTTCATTGTCGGAGTCGGAGGAGCAATCCGAATCCCACTCCTTTCCAATGTGTGCCTCGCCCTTGGCCTTCTTGTAGTTCTTCTACTTTTCCCTCTTGTTCCCCTGTTCCTGGTCACTATCGTTATCGGGGCAGTTAGCGATAAAATGACCAATCTTACCGCACTTGAAGCATGAGCGCTTCCCCTTTGTCTTGGTCTTGCTTGGCTGCCCCTTGTGACCTCTTAGCACCGTCTTGAAGCGTTTGATGATGAGAGCCATCTCTTCATCATTAAGTCCGGCCGCCTCAATTTGTGCCACCTTGCTAGGTAGCGCCTCCTTGCTTCTTGTTGCTTTGAGAGCAAGAGGTTGCGGCTCGTTGATTGGTCCATTCAAGGCGTCGTCCACGTACCTTGCTTCCTTAATCATCATTCGCCCGCTGACGAATTTTCCTAGGACTTCTTCGGGCGACATTTTGGTGTACCTGGGATTCTCACGAATATTATTCACCAAATGAGGATCAAGAATGGTAAAGGACCTTAGCAATAGTCAGACGACGTCATGGTCCGTCCATCGCGTGCTTCCATAACTCCTTATTTTGTTGATAAGGGTCTTGAGCCGGTTGTATGTTTGGGTTGGCTCCTCGCCCCTTATCATTGCAAACCTTCCAAGCTCGCCCTCCACCAACTCCATTTTAGTGAGCATGGTGATGTCGTTCCCCTCGTGAGAAATCTTGAGGGTGTCCCATATCTGCTTGGCATTGTCCAAGCCGCTCACCTTATTGTATTCGTCCCTGCACAAAGAGGCTAGCAACACAGTAGTAGCTTGTGCATTTTTGTGAATTTGTTCATTAATAAACATAGGGCTATCCGAGCTATCAAATTTCATTCCATTCTCTACGATCTCCCATATGCTTGGATGGAGAGAGAATAAATGACTACGCATTTTGTGACTCCAAAATCCGTAGTCCTCCCCATCAAAGTGTGGAGGTTTGCCAAGAGGAATGGAAAGCAAATGCGAATTCGAACTATGTGGAATACGAGAATAATCAAATGAAAAGTTTGAATTGACCGTCTTCCTGTAGTCGTTGTCGTCGTCCTTTTGGGAAGAAGAGGATTCGTCACTGTCGTAGTAGACAATCTCCTTGATGCGCCTTGTCTTCTTCTTCTTCCCATCTTTACGTCTGTGGCCCGAGCCAAAGTCGTTGGATTTATCATCTTTTGGCTCGTTGACGAAGGACTCCTTTTCCTTGTCGTTGATCACGATTCCCTTCCCCTTAGGATCCATCTCTTCGGGCGGTTAGACCCCTTCTTGAAGAGAACGGCTCTGATACCAATTGAGAGCACCTAGAGGGGGGGGGTGAATAGGTGATCCTGTAAAAACTTAACTTATAGCCACAAAAACTTGTTAAGGGTTAGTACAATAATTGCCAAGTGGCTAAGGAGGAGATCTTGCACAATACGACAATCACAAAGAATTCAACACAGAGTAGACACGGTGATTTATCCCGTGGTTCGGCCAAGTACAAAACTTGCCTACTCCACGTTGTGGCGTCCCAACGGACGAGGGTTGCAATCAACCCCTCTCAAGCGGTCCAAAGACCCACCTGAATACCACAGTGTTTTGCCTTGCTTATCTTTATCCCACTCGCGAGGAATCTCCACAAATTGGAGTCTCTCGCCCTTACACTTAAGATTCACAAAGAAGCACGGAGTAAGGGAGGGAAGCAACACACACAAATCCACAGCGAAACGCGCACACACACGGCCAAGATTCGAGCTCAAAGACTATCTCACAGTTTCTCACAAGAACGGAGCTCGAATCACTTAGAATAACAAATGGATGCGCAAAGACTTAGTGTGGATGATCAAGAATGCTCAAGAGTTGCTTGGTATTCTCCTCCATGCGCCTAGGGGTCCCTTTTATAGCCCCAAGGCAGCTAGGAGCCGTTGAGAGCAAATCTGGAAGGCCATCTTTGCCTTCTGTCATCGGGCGCACCGGACAGTCCGGTGCACACCGGACACTGTCCGGTGCCCGATTTATTTCCTTAAACAGCGCAGCCGACCGTTGCCGACCGTTGCAGATTTGGCGCACCGGACAGTCCGGTGCACACCGGACAGTCCGGTGCTTCCTTCCGACCGTTGGCCAGACCACGTGTCGCGCGCAGATTCCGCGGCTGACCGTTGGCTCGGCCGACCGTTGGCTCACCGGACAGTCCGGTGCACATCGGACAGTCCGGTGAATTTTAGCCGTACGCCGTCGGCAAATTCCCGAGAGCGGCGTCTTTAGGTCGAGGCAGCCTGGCGCACCGGACACTGTCCGGTGCACCACCGGACAGTCCGGTGCCCCAGACCGAAACAGCCTGTTGGCTGTACACAGCCAACAATCTCCTTTTCTTCTTCTCTCTGTTTCTAACACTTAGATAAATATATTAGTACACAAAACCAATGTACTAAGACTTAGAAACATACCTTTGCTCTTGATTTGCACTTTATTCATCCATTGCATAAATTCACATTTAAGCACTTGAGTTGGCACTCAATCACCAAAATACTTAGAAATGGCCCAAGGGCACATTTCCCTTTCAGCATTTGAGGAAAGTACTTCAGAGGCTACGAGATTGTCAGCTATATGCCAAGCTCAGCAAGTGCGAGTTCTGGATCAATGAAGTTATGTTCTTGGGTCACATTATAAACCGAGAGGGATTAGCTGTAGATCCGAAGAAGGTAACAACTATCTTGGACTGGAAAGCACCAAAAGATGTCCGAGGAATCAAGAGTTTCATCGGAATGACCGGTTATTATCGACGTTTCATTGAAGGTTTCTCCAAGATCTCTAGGCCAATGACAACCTTGTTGGCAAAGAAGGTTGAGTTCAAGTGGACCCCAGCATGCCAAAAGTCCTTTGAGACATTGAAGGAGAAGTTAACAACGACACCAGTATTGATTCTGCCAGATGTTCACAAGCCATTCTCAGTATATTATGATGCTTCGTACACCGGACTGGGATGTGTGTTGATGTAGGAAGGGAGAGTAGTGGCATACTCATCCCGCCAATTGAAGATTCATGAGAAGAATTATCCTACTCATGATCTGGAATTAGCAGCCGTGGTTCATGCACTGAAGACCTGGAGGCATTATCTTTATGGGCAGAAGTGTGATATCTACACGGAACACAAGAGTCTCAAGTACATATTCACTCAGTCAAAGTTAAACATGAGGCAACGAAGATGGCTAGAATTGATAAAAGATTATGAGCTGGAGATTCATTATCACCCAGACAAAGCAAATGTGGTTGCAGATGCTCTAAGTAGAAAGAGCCAAGTCAATATGTTGGCCGCTCACCCGATGCCGTATGAGCTAGTGAAGGAATTCGATAGATTGAGTCTTGGATTTCTGAACAACACCCAAGGAGTGACAATTGAGTTGGAACCCACTCTAGAGCAAGACATTAGGAAGGGCCAGAAGGATGATGAGAAGATCAACGAGATCCAGCAGCTGATCATAGATGGGAAAGGCAAGGATTTCCATGAAGATGCAGAAGGAGTGGTATGGTTCAAGGATAGACTATGTGTTCCCGACATCAAATTGATCCTGGAACTAATTCTCAAGGAAGCTCATGAGACAACATACTCTATACACCCTGGTAGTGAGAAGATATACCAAGACTTAAAGAAAAAATTCTGGTGGTACGGTATGAAAAGGGAAATAACAGAGTATGTGGCTGTTTGTGACAGTTGTCAGAGGATTAAAGCAGAACATCAGAGACCTGTAGGGTTGTTGCAGCCATTGCAGATTCCTCAGTGGAAATGGGATGAGATCGGAATGGACTTTATAATTGGTTTGCCTTGCACTCGTACTGGTTATGACTCCATCTGAGTAGTAGTGGACCATTTGACAAAGGAGACCCATTTCATACCAGTCAAGACCACCTACAACAGTGCAGTGTTGGCCGAACTATACATGTCTCGGATTGTGTGCTCGCATGGCATTCTGAAGAAGATAGTATCAGATAGAGGCACTCAGTTCACCTCTCATTTTTGGCAGTAGTTACATGAAGCTTTGGGCACACACTTGAAGTTCAGCTCAGCTTATCACCCGCAGACAGATGGTCAAACAGAGAGAACCAATCAGATTCTGGAAGATATGTTGAGGGTTTGTGCTTTGCAAAACAAGATAGGTTGGGGCAAGAGGTTACCATATGCGGAATTCTCTTACAACAAAAGCTATCAAGCCAGTTTGAAGATGTCACCATTCGAAGCGCTTTATGGGAGAAATTGCAGAACTCCATTGCATTGGGACCAACCTAGTGAAAGACAAGTGTTCGGTCCAGATATTTTGCTTGAAGCTGAAGAGAACATCACAATGGTCTGAGAGAATTTGAAGGCAGCACAGTCCAGACAGTGAAGCTCTGCTGACACCCGAAGAAGAGAACTGAGTTTTGAAACAGGAGACTATGTCTACTTGAAGGTGTCACCAATCAGAGGAATCAAAAGGTTCGGAGTAAAGGGCAAGCTAGCAGCTCGATATATCGGGTCGTATCAGATTCAAGCAAGACGCGGAGAAGTGGCTTACCAACTCAGCTTACCAGAGAATCTATCCGCTGTGCATGATGTGTTCCATGTCGGCGCCGACCCACACCCCTCTTCCTCTCTCCCTCTCGCTGTTCTGTGGGGCCATCTTGTCGGCCCCGACCCGCGCCCCTCTTCCTCTCTCCCTCTCGCTGTTCTGTGGGGCCATCTTGTCGGCGCTTTGGCCCGTCGTGTGCTCGCACGCCTGTACCGCTGTCCCGTGGGCCCCGCTCGCCAGTCCCTCCCCCTCCTTCAACTTCTTGCCTGCGTGGACCGCGCGCATGCACGTCGAGATCGTCGCGCCCACGTCGCCACCCAGCTCCAAACCGGCACCCCGACCTCCTCTACAAGTCCTTGCACACCCCCACTTTCCCCTGCCTCGCTCACTTCGCCACTGCCCACTCACCCAAGCCGCGCGCATCCGTTTTTCAAGCCCGTCGGAGCTTCCCCGTCGCCAGACCTCCTACGCCCGAACATGCCGCCGGTTGTGCTCGGCCGTCGTCCGTGACCGTGCTCCGCCACCGTCAGGCCCAGCCTCGCCACCTTTCCCGCCCCACCCGAGGTGAATTTCCCCGTCGGACTTTCTTTTCTCTCTCCCCCGTTTTCTCTGTGCCGTCGATTGGTCGCCGGTGATCGCTGGTACTGGTACCGCGCCGTTGAACCGAGACCCCCCCGGCCAACCGCCATCGCCCCGTGCCTTCTTCGCCCGTGCGGAGATGCTAGTTCCGGCCATGGCGCTCACGTCGTGCGTGCGACCAAGGTAGACGGCGGTCCTAACAAGGAGGACCCGCCCGTCAGTCTCTCCCTTCTTTCCCCGTTCTGTGCCACTGCCTGGAGGGCCTCGACCGTCAGGGCACACCCGCGAAGTCGCACCTGCGCATGCCTCTACCACTGACTAGCGGGCCCGACCTCCCCCTAACCCCGCCTGTCAGACCCCCGTCGTTTCCCCCTCCCAAGTACCTGAGTCGCCGACATGTGGGCCCCGCCCGCTAGAGAGCGCTCGCGCTCGCATCCCGCACCGGGGATACCCGGGTCGCTGACGCGTGGGACCCGTCGGTCAGCCCTCGCGTCCGATCCCGCGCGCCCGCTTCTAATCTCGGGCGTCCGTTCTCGATCGGATGGCCGAGAAGCCCGGATACCCTTTCGCTGTGGTTGTTTTGCTTAAGACCCCCTCGGTTTTCCCTGAATAGAACCCGTCGTCCCTATACTTTATATGCAGGCCCCTGTAATCTTGCAGATTGAACCCTAGGCTTTTAAATAATTGTAGAATTAGACCTATTTTCATATTTTAAATTCCCAAACTTGTTTATTTCATATCTTTTGCATATGAACTCCAAATTCAGTGATTCAAATTGCAAAATGTTCATAGGAATATTCTCTATTTAAATAAATTAGTTCCATTTACAAACTGTACATTCTAATTTTATGGTTAACTATGAACTAGTATATGTGTAGATTTGTTTATTTAATAAAATAAATGAAAGGAAAAAACCCTAGGAGTTGAAGTATATTTAGTATTGTGCTTTTTTAAGATGTATTCCAATGTTTGTACATGTTTGGTGTGATGTTCATTTGTACTTTTGAAATGTATTGAATGCATGCTCGCTTTATTTAGACAACGAGCAGTCCAAGGTTCCCGAGTGTGTTGCTGGAGACCTCCCTGAGCAACAACCTGGTGAAGACAAGTGTCCTCTGACCTACTATGTCCTACATACTTTATGATTCACTGTCCCACATTACATTTCTTAACCTAAGGATTGACTAGTCTGTGTTTACCTTATCCTTGTTTACCTTTTGGGTTATCATGGTTAGCATTTTGCTATTGCCTTAACTAAATCAATGAACATGATATTATTATTTATGATACGGTGATGTTATCCCAATGTTGATATTATGATACTCTAGGGGACTCAGGCCATTTTCCCTAAGTACCTCTCCGTAAGGACCTGTTCGTGGAGTGACCACCCGGGATAACAGTGCAACCATGAGGGTGGAATGGCACGCCCTTAGCTGATTAATTAGATGAACCTGAGGTGTAGTTGGCTTTGCATGAGGGACGTCATTGGGGGCCGGGGCATAGTGCTCACTCTGCTAAGGGGGCTGCAGAGGTTCATTCGATTTGGTTTTGTTAGTCACCCAACTTGGGGAGGTGTACTGCGTTTGTACGACTGGCGAAACCTAACGAGCAGCTATGCACCAGGGGAGTCTTTGTAAAGGCTACGTAGTGTATCCCTGGCCATTCACCTCGGTAGTGAAGATCGGGTCTGTACAACCCAGGATGGAAAGGGATCACAACTTGTGGGTAAACTGTACAACCTCTGCAGAGTGTTAGAAACTGGTATATCAGCCGAGCTCACGGTTAAGAGCAGCCTTGGGATCCTCTTTGATTAGAAGAATTCTGATTACTTTTATGATGATGGTTAACAATGATGATATAATTCTGATCTCTGATATTTCCTCTTTGAGGGAGTACTTTTGGGTAATTACTGGGTATACTACTAAAACTTGGCTCTACTACTAATAATAAATACTTGATCAACTAAAAGCTACTGCTTAACCTCAACCCCACATACATCTAGTCCACTTTAGCCAAACGGGACATTTACTGAATACGTTGATGTGTACTCACCCTTGCTTTACAAACCACCCCACCCCAGGTTGTCCCCACTGTACTCAGTGCTCTGGAGGTGATGCTGGCAACATGGAGGACTTCGAGGAGTTCCAGGATTACGACGAGTTCTAGTTTATTCTTAGTGGCAAACCCCCAGTCAGCTGCCTGTGTAGGCTTATCACCTACGTTTCGTTTCTCCGCACTTTGATGTTTATGTTAAAGACAATGGTTATGTATGAGACTCTATGGATGTCTTGGACATCTTGATGTAACTAAAATACCTTTCCGCTATTTATTTCGAACATTGTGTGATGATGTCCAATTATGTAATCGCTGTGTACGTGAGTTTCTGATCCTGGCACGTACATGGTTCGCATTCGATTTGCCTTCTAAAATCGGCTGTGACAGCATCCAACACCTGCAGTCCCGTACCCAGCCGTACCTAACCCTAGTGCACAGCCGCCACATCAGCAGTGCTCATGCATAGCCACTGTGTGTCGAGGTTCTAACTGTATTATCTTTTCAGTTTTTTATCAGTGAAGTTAGGGTGTCTAAGGTTATTTTATGATGATTCAATTAATAATCTCCCAATTATGTCATACTTGCTTGCCATGGGCCTGTTTGGTTCAGCTTTTTTCTGACCAGCTTTTCTGAGAATCTGGCTGTGGGGAAAATCTGGCTGTATAGAGAATCTGAGTATCATTAGGATTACGTGCGGAGGAAGATAAAGGTATTCATAGGACTCAGGATATAGAAAGTGACAGATTACTACTATTGCAACGACTCAACCGATTATGTGTTTATGTTGATTTTGAATGGTTTTTACCCAAACAGATTTTATAGAAGCTGACTGAAAAGCTGAGCGTTTGGCAGTCCGCAGCAGCTTTTGGTGGCCAGAAGCTCCAAAAAGCTGAAACAAACAGGGTCCATGTCTCAGATTTTGCGTGTGTATTTTGGGGTTGGAGTAGTAGTATATGTTGATCATAATGGGAATTCATGGTTTAAATTATGATTATTTTAAGCAGCAACACTAATTTGACCTAAGTATATCAACACTGATAATACAAAATTGTATATAAAAAATTGTCGTGGCACATCTTATAAAAAACCTAGGTCCGCCATTGCCTGTAGCCATCTTTGTCTTGGGACGTAGAAGCTGAAGGATGGGGAGGTCGTGAAGTCGCTAGTGGCAAGGATGGAGAGGCGAGGTAGTCAGGAAAGTTAGGAGGAAAAGGGAAATAAATGTGCTGAGCGTGGAGGATTTTGTGGAACCGATAACTTGACGAGCGTGGGCCACTGGTTTAGCCGATATTTTAGCGATTGCAACAGTGATTTTTTAGGGCCCCTTTTTCGAACGTTGGCAGCCACAGCACACGGAGAGGCAAAAATAACGTTCAACTGGAACATGCACATATTGTTATTTTTCGTCGCTGGAAAATACCACCATAAATTTCTTAGATAAATTACGAACTTTATTCCGCTGATAAATGACACCTACGAATTAATAATAATATTACGAACGTGTCAATTAGATTCCCTATATTTTGTGCAAAGAATTCTATTACAAAGAGATGATCCTATTTTATAGAAATTCATCAACGATTAAAGGGTTCGGTCTCTCGGGTCCTAAATAAAATACCTCATATATTTGTCCTTTTTTTCTTTTTTCTTAATCTACAACTATTTTCTTTCCTAATAATGTGATTTATTTTCTAAATAGCATTATTTAAGGTCTAGCTATTGAAGTAAAGAATTTGTTTTGAGACCCTAAACACTTTAAATGTGCTCGCATTTCTTTTGAAGTAAAAATTTCTTTTAAGACCCATTCTTGTTCGAAGACGCTATATAGGTCGGGAATTAGATGACGTGAAACAAAGTTACCATTGCCTCTCTGCGCCGATAAAAAAAATAGTTGACCATATGTGCACATGGGAAAGATTTGTCCTCGTGGACAAGTTAATATATCTCTACTACTAATTATGTGAACAATGTAGGCGTCCGCACCAGCATGTTCTGCCTCGCGCACCCCGCCCCGCATCCCGCCGGCAGCCCCTCCTCGCTCTTCCATCCTCCGCCCTCATCCACCGCCCTCCTTCCATTTTGAGCTTTGACGGCGCGGCTCCCCAATGCTCCCTTCCATCCTCGCGGATCCCCCACCCTCGAATCCCGCGCTCCCTTCCATACAGCGGGCCCGATCCGATTCGGCTTCCGTCTCACTCATCTCGCCCGGCCTCCGCGGAGAGATCTGGCGGTGGAGGCGATGCCACTGGGCGACGACGCGGAGGCGGCGGACTTCGTGCTGCTAGACGAGCTCCAGGCGGCGCTGCCGCGGGACCCCTACGAGCAGCTGGATCTGGCACGCCGCATCACCGCGCTGGCGGTGTCCGGGCGGGTGTCCGGCCTAGACACTACTCGCGCCACCCCACGCGCTGCCGCCTGTGCGTCCGCAGCTCAAGGCCCAGCCCACCGGGCATCCCCAACACCAGCACCAGGCCGCTTCCGCTGCCGCCGCGCTGACTGCACGGAGCAGACCGCCGCCTCAGCGCCCTGATCCACCGGGGCGACCTAGACGCGGCGCTCCGCCTCGTGGGCTCCTTGCCGCGCCCGCTCGACGTTCCGCTCGCCAACCATCTTGTCCGCGACCTCTGCCGGTGGGGCCGCCCCGCCAACGCCGTGTGCGTCGTCGAGGCGTACGGGCCCGAGGCCACTGCCGCCACCTACGGCGCGCTGGTCGACGGGTACTGCCGCGTGGGTCTGCTCGAGGACGCGCGCCGCGTCGCGTGGGCGGAATGCCCGCGCACGTGCAGGCCAGCAGCGCGTACGCCCACAACCCGCTCATCCACGCGCTCTGCGAGCGCGGGCGGGTCGCGGACGCCCTCATGGTCCTCGACGGCATGCTCTGCCGCGGGTGCGCGCCCGATGTGGTCAACTACAACATCCTGCTCCAGGCGGCGTGCAAGGGGAGAGGATACCGGCAGGCCCTGAGCTCATCGATTTCATGCGCGCAGAGGGGTGTGAGCCCAACAACGTGACATACAATGTCATCATCGACGCTATGTGCAGAGAAGGTGATGTAGATCAGGCACGCGAGCTTCTGAACAGCTTGCCTTCTAGAAGTTGCAAGCCCAACACTGTCAACTACAACACTGTTTTGAAGGGTTTCTGTAGCATCGAGCGATGGGTGGATGCTAATGAGATTCTAGACGAGGTGGTTAGCGAGAATTGCCCACCAAATGAAGCAACACTCAATGTGACCATCAATACCTTGTGTCGAAAAGGATTGCTCCAGAAAGTTACTCGATATCTAGAGAAAATGTCAAAGCATGGATGCACGACAAATGTTGTTACATACAATGCTATAATCGGTGGGTTGTGTGAGCAAGGAAATGTGGATAGTGCCTTGGAGTTACTAAGCAACATGCAATCCTTTGGTTGTAAACCCGATATTGTCACCTACAACACTGTGCTAAAGGGTTTGTGTAGTGCTGATAGGTGGGAGGATGCCGAGGAGCTAATGATTAAGATGTCCCAGAATGATCGCCTCCGAGATAACTCGACATTCAATACTATTATTAGTTTCTGGTGTCAAAAGGGATTGATTTTGCAGGCCTTAGAAGTCTTTAAGCAAATGCCTGAGAAAGGCTGCAATCCTAACTCTACCACTTACAGTACAATAATAGGTGGACTAGTCAAGGCTAGCAAGATGGAACAAGCCCTTGAGTTGTTGAATGAAATGGCCAACAAAGGATTCAACACAGATAAGATGTACCTGGTGTTAACTAAGAGTCTGAATAAAGAGGATAAAATTGAAGAGGTAGTCCAGGTGGTTCATAAACTGCAAGATTCAGGCATATCACCCCAGACAGTACTCTACAATACAGTACTGTTAGGGCTTTGCAGAAATGGGAAAACAAATTATGCTATTGATGTGCTTGCTGATATGGTGTCCTGTGGTTGTATGCCTGATGAATCGACCTACATTATACTCATAGAAGGTTTGTTTTATGAGGGCTATTTGAAAGAGGCAAGAGAATTGCTAAGCAGGTTGTGCTCAAGAGATGTACTTTCTAACAGCTTGATCAAGAATGAAGCTTTGTTGTTAGATCAAAATATTCGATCTTCTTGAGTCATGATTAATTCAAGGGCATGTGTACACTTTTAACATCATTGTATGTAGTGGTGGAGTAGGTTAGCACTTACACATTGCTTCAATTTTGATTGTAAGTCCTCTTTGCTTCTGGCATATTGTAGCGTAGAGCTTAGTTCTCTGTCTTTTTTTATTGTTATTTATCTAACAATGTTAAATATCATGCTTGTTTGGCTGATTGTAGTTGCAATTTTTTATGCATATTTACAGGATGTGAGCACATTAGATTGTACACATGGTTTGATGTTTACTTTCTGGATTCACGTTTAGCCAAGGCATCCTCATATCCAAAATATAAGTCGTTTCAAGCCCGTACTTTGGATCAGTATTCTCTATTTCTGTTTGGAGGTACTTGCCTCTGAATTTAGGTTAAGATGAAATGTGTAGCCAAGTTTAAGGAACAAGATATTGTAGGCTTGCACCTTACAACCGTAGAAGCGAAAGAACAAGGGATGAGCATTGTTGTCTGTTTTTGCTAATTTGGGCATTATCTACGACAGAAGAAGAACGATTATGAATTATTGATTAAATTGAACAGAATGTTGTTCTAAGAACAAAAACAGATTATTTCACTGAATATTTCATTTAAGCAAGATGTACATGTATGATATATAGATAGCGTAGCAACGCATGGGCAACTAACTAGTTATGGGTTAAGAATCAAGGTGATGGGAGATAAAATCCTACAAATTAGCTAACTACTAGAGGTACTTCAATACAAATAGATGAAAAATAAAAATGTTAATGTTCAATGAACACCTCACGTGGAACCCATTTAGCCTTGATGGTGGACCAGTTATTACATCAATTATATGTTATTTTATTTTAAAAATATATATCACATATCAATGACGAATGAGCTTTTCATACAATTGCCGTAATTATGATGTAGAGTAAGTTATGACGATTTATTCTTATGACACACCAATATTGTCATAAATCATCATCACAAAAAGCATGTTAGCACGAGTTATGAAAGTTTTAATGACTATGGTTAATTTTTTGTCATTAAAGTTAGATGTCTCATCGAAATCGTCATAAAACGAACGATTTAATGATGATTCCCACTAGTGTCATAGTATATTCGTCATAGAAGGTCATATGTGTTGTAGTGATAGTTAGTTAGCTATTTACTTGTTAGTATATAATTAGCTAGGTATTTATATGTGAGTATATTTAGTCCTTGTATATGTCAGCCATCGCGTTGTTATCTCAATTGTTGAGTGTGCATGTCAGCCATCGTGTTGTTCGATTCTCTGCAGGTTTCAGAAACCTCACCATATAGGGGAGGTGCTGCCGGAATTCTTATTTATTACTTAGTGAGTATTTAGGTATTAGTAGATGGGTATAGTAATAAGTTAGGCATTAGTTGATAGTGTTAGTCAGGTACCATCTTTAATGGTTATTGAGTTATGAATCAGTGTTTACAATAGATGGACACCCTAGTGACACTATACCATGGAGGAAGCGTGGATGAAGATGTTTATGGTAATGTTAGTTTTGATAGAATGAAGAAGGTGACGATTATGTTTGATAAAAGGCCCTGTTTTGCCCAGATTTTCGCTAGGGCTTGTAAGGAGATTAGTTGCAATTTAAACGACCCTGGCATATCGCTTGAGGGTTTGTTGTCCCACGTTGCATCTGGGATAGTTGTCCAATGGTTGATCTCCATTGGCTCTGAAGATGACTGGGTCAAATATATCAAAATAGTGAAGACGGTTGTTCCTCCATGTTTGGATGTGGTTGTTCGAAAGTTATCATTTGATCATTGCGATGCGCCAATCGGGTTATCTCCACAAATACCAAATGCTTCTCCTTATGAAGCACCTTTGGCTGAGCTTCTGGAAGAAGTGGTTGTTGTTCCGGATGCTCAATCGGCCCCGAACCAGGTTGAGATTTCTCGTCCTGTTCGTGGCGTTTGTGGGGCATCGAATCTGGTGGTACACCCCCAGGAGATCCCATTGACCCAGGATCCAACCCAGGATAATCCTAGTAAGTGTCTTTAACATGCTATTCATATGCATCGTTAATTCGTTTGATTATACTTTAATGTAGTATTTGCTCCTTCAATGCGATGCACGAGTTCCACAACTAGATAATGGTGCTTATCTTCTTGTGCCCTTATCATCCAATATGGACCACATCTGCAGGGCCTTAAATAGTGTTGATGTTCAGATTGAGGATGAGGAGGAGCCATATGAGGCTGCACGGGCCTTAGATTCTGATGATGACCGTCCGGTTCAAGAATTGACCGAGCAAGAAATTGAACTCATCAGACGTTTGTGTCCAGAGCGTGACCTTGTAGTACATGAATTTAGCAGTCTAATTCATTCCAATAGTGCATACGCCGAAGGACGGGATGATGAACTGCTAGAGGCTCCGGATAACGCCGATAGCATTGAGATAAAGGTAGGCTTAATTTTCAAGGACCTGTCTACACTGAGACAATGGCTACAGGAATATTCCGTGAACCGCAAGAGGCCATTCAAGGTGAGACACTCGTATGCACAACGTCGTTACACAGTTGTGTGCGAGGTGTCTAATTGTAATTGGAGGGTATGTGCCCGCAGGCAGAAGGAAACTAGAAAGTTTAAGATCATAAAATTTGTAGGTCTACACACTTGTGCCCAGACAGAGCTGAGCTCTAAGCATCGTCAGTTGACATCTACCCTAATTGCGAAAAGGCTATTGGGGACATTGAAGGGCCAGCCAAACTTGAAGGTGAAGTCAATTATGACCATGACACGGGAGTTGTTTGGTCATAGGATCAAGTATGGGAAAGCATGGAGGGCAAAGCAACGAGCATGGAAGATGATATACGGGGATTGGGAGGAGGGTTACAAGAAGTTGCCAGCATTGTTCAATGCATTGAAAGCAAAAAAACCAAGCATGCATTATGAAAGTCGCCTAGAGGGGGGGTGAATAGGCGAAACCTAAAATTTATAACTTTAAACACGCACTAGGGTCGAGGGTTAGCGTTAGAACTAAAATCAAGTCCGGGAGAGAGGGCGAAAACAAATCAAATGAGAATCAAGCGGTTGAACACGGTGATTTGTTTTACCGAGGTTCGGTTCCAAAGAACCTAGTCCCCGTTGAGGAGGTCACAAAGACCGTGTCTATTTCAACCCTTTCCCTCTCTCAAACAGTCACTTAGACCGAGTGAGCCTTCTTCCTTAATCTCATGGGTCACTAAGACCCCGCAAGGACCACCACACACTTGGTGTCTCTTGCCTCGCTTACAAAGCACTTGAGAGTAAGAATGGGAAAAGAAGAAAGCCAATCCAAGCGACAAGAACTCATATGAACACAAAAATCTCTCTCTCACAAGCCACTAAGTGTTTGGAGTGAATTTGGGACTCGAAGAGGATTTGATCTTTTGTATTGTATCTTGGAGTGAATGCTAGAGCTCTTGTATTGAATGTGATATTCAGAAAACTTGGATGCTTGAAGTTGTGGTGGTTGGGGGTAATTATAGCCCTCAACCACCAAAGTAGCCGTTGGGGAGGCTGCTATCGATGGGCGCACCGGACAGTCCAGTGCGCCACCGGACACTCACTGTACAGTGTCCGGTGCGCCGCCACGACACCCAACCGTTAGGGTTCTGGAGCAGTCGACCGCTGGCGCCTTTGTCTGCTTGTGGCACCGGACAGTCTGGTGGTGCACCAGACAGTCCGATGCCACTCTAACCCGCTGCCCTGACTTCTGTCGCAACACTGTAGCGCTGTTAGAGTCGACCGTTGCGCGCAGGTAGCCGTTACCCCGCTGGCTCACCAGACAGTCCGGTGGCACACCAGACAGTCTGGTGAATTATAGCGGAGCGCGCCTATGTTTTCCCGAGAGTGGCTGCTTGGCACCTGTATGACCCTAGTGCACCGGACACTGTCCGGTGGCACACCGGACAGTCCGGTGCGCTAGTCCACAGCACACTCAAGTCCTTTTGCTCCTTTTGAATTGGGTCCTTAACTTGAATCTTTTATTGGTTTGTGTTGAACCTTATGCACCTGTAATACATGAGTTCTAAAGCAAACTGGTTAGTCCATATGTTTGTGTTGGACATTCAACCACCAAAATTAATTGTAGGAAAATGTTAACCCTATTTCCCTTTCACATTACGAGTACATCCCTAAACCTAACGAACGGAGGAATGGCAGAGAGATATTCTTTCATGCTTTCTGGTGTTTCTCGTAGTGCATAGAGGCCTTCAGGCATTATCGTCCTGTGCTCTCTATTGATGGTACTTTTCTGCTTGGGAAGTATAAGGGCACATTATTGGTTGCCATTTCATGTGATGCAGACAACACATTGGTTCCTTTGGCATTTGCTTTGGTTGAGAGGGAGAACAAAGATAGTTGGTCTTGGTTCTTGCGACTTGTTCGGATCCATGTCGTGGGCCCTGGTCGGGAGGTTGGTGTCATATCTGACAGAATCCAGAGTATTTTTAATGCAGTGCAAGAGCAGATTCCTAGCTTCGTACCCATGCACCACAGATGGTGCACTCAACATTTAGCATAAAATCTTCTTCGAAAAGATCATACCAAGGCTAATTTCCCCCTTTTGAGGAGGTCTATCGATAGTTGGAGGTTTTGTTCTTCGAGGACAAGTTGAAGGAACTAAAACATGCAACAAATGCTGAAGGTAAAAATTAGATTGCTGGATTGCCGAGGGAACCCCAGAAGTGGACAAGGGCCTACGACGAAGGTGGTTGGACGTTCGAGTTCCAGACTAGGAACATGGCAGAGCCATTTAATAGTGTGTTGAAGGGTATACGTGGCATGCTAGTCAATGTTATAGTAACATTCACTTTCTATAAGCTCATGGCGTGGTTTAATGATAGTGAAAGTCGCCAAGAGGGGGTGAATAGGCGAAACCTGAAATTTACAAACTTTGAACACGCACTATGCCTGGGGTTAGTGTTAGAAATGAATTCAAGGTGCAGAAGATAGTTCTCCTTGCTATGAGTTGCTCAATTAATGCGGATGACCTTGGGAGCAAACGCTGATCAATTTGAGAAGGGAACTTTTAGAGAGAGGAAACAAAGGGAAACAAATCAAGTGGAGATCAACACAAATGAACACGGTGATTTGTTTACCAAGGTTCGGTTCCAAAGAACCTAGTCCCCGTTGAGGAGGCCATAGAGGTCGAGTCTATTTCAACCCTTTCCCTCTCTTAATTGGTCACTCAGACCGGTCAAGGCTTCTCCTTAATCACTTGGGTCACTAAAACCCCGCAAAGATTACCACACACTTAGGTGTCTCTTGCTAGCTTTACAAAGCACTTAGAAGAATAAGAATGAGAAGGAGAAAGCAATCCAAGCAACAAGAGCAACAAAAGAAACACAAAACACCCTCTCTCAAGTCACTAAACGATTGAGTTGATTTTGAGGCTTGAAGAGGATTTGATCTTTTGATTGTCTTGGAGTGTATGCTTTTTCTCTTGAATTAAATGTGGAGTTCAGAAAACTTGGATGGATTGAATGGAGGTGGTTGGGGGTATTTATAGCCTCCAACCACTTCCTAGCCGTTGGCTGGCTTTGACGTCGATGGGCACACCGGACAGTCCGGTGGTGCACCGGACATGACACTGTTCATTGTCCGGTGCGTGCCACGTCAGCTATCCGTTGGGGTTTGGAGCGGTTGACTGTTGAAGTCCTTTTTCCTCTTGTGGCACCGGACTGTCACACCCGGTTTTAGAAGGCAAAACGAATGCGAACCATGTACGTGCCAGGATCAGCAATTCACGTACACAGCAGTTACATAACTGGACATCATCACACAATGCTCAAATAATAACATAAAAGGGTAATAATAGTCGGTTACATCATATGTCTAAGACATCCACATAGTCTTTACAATAATCAAAGTGCGTAAAAGAAACGTAGATACACGCGGCCTTCACAAGCAGCCGACTGGGGGTTGCCGCTAACCCACGCCTAAAACTCGTCGTAATCTTGGAACTCCTGAAAGTCTCCTTCCACGGCTTCGTCTTCTCCTGAGCAGT
Organism: Zea mays; assembly: GCF_902167145.1. Classification (NCBI taxonomy): domain Eukaryota; kingdom Viridiplantae; phylum Streptophyta; class Magnoliopsida; order Poales; family Poaceae; genus Zea; species Zea mays. Next base: position 117,725,515 of record NC_050100.1, read on the forward strand.
GGTTGCAATGCGGACAACCTGGGGAAGGGGGGGTTTGGTGTGTAGAGCAAGGGTGAGTACACATCAACATACTCAACAAGTGTCCTATTTGGCTATAGTGGACTAGCTTTATGTGGGTGTAAGCCAAGCAGTTGCATTTAGTTGGTCAGATTATTATTACTAGTAGAGAAAGCCAAGTTTTAGAATTAACCCACGTTATTAACCCAAACGTACCCTTTCCAAACGGAAAGAATACCACTTACCATCATCAGAGTCAATGCCAAAACCAACATTCTCATCACCACCTGTAAATCGAACATCTCTGATCAAGTATCACTAATCAATGGAGCTCCCTTGGCCTCTCATAACCGCGAGCACGACTGATATATCAGTTTTATAACACTCTACAGAGGTTGCGCACTTTACCCACAAGCCGTGATTCCCTTTCTGCCCGGAGATCATGACTCTCCATTGATCACTACCAAGGTGACCCAGCAGGGTATCACTACGTAGCCTTTACAAAGATTCCCCAGGGCTGTAGCCGCCCGTTAGGTTTCCTAAATGCACCACACTCCTCCCCAAGGGGCAAACCAACTTGGCAGAGCGAGCCGCATACACCGAGCCCCATTAACGGCACGACGGCTAAGCGAACTACACCCCGGTTCCTCTAATTATTCAGCTAAGGGTGTCGCACTCCAACCTCATGGTTGCACTGTTTTCCCGGGCGGTCATCCAATGAACAGGTCCTTACGGAGAGGCACTCGAGAAACCGCTTGAGCCCTCTTAAATGCCACAAGTATATCATCATAAATAAGAGGGAAAACAACGTATCATAGATAAATCTCATCATGTTCATTGATTAATGTTAAGTACTAGCATGAAGCTAAACCAGAATAATCCAACCTAAATAGGTAAGCAAGGACATGGATAACAAAAGCTAGTCAATCCTTAGGTATAACTGTGTAAATGCAAAAAGTGAATTAAGGAATGTATAGGACAAAGATAGGTCAAGGGACACTTTCCTCCACCAACCAGCTGCTGCTCAGAGGCTTCTCCTGCGAGTTCTTCGGGCTCCTCAACCAGATCGTTCTCTATGCAAGCGCAAACTTACATACATCCATCCATTCGAATTAGAAAATAAACATTACACCATACAAGAGAGCAGATAAGTCAAATATGCATAAGATATGACATACGATATTGCATTCGCCATGGCTAGAAAGAGAAGAAGGAAGGTCTCGCAGTGGTTAAAGCTATAATCGAAGCGTATTACGAGTATATGCATAGCTAATCATTACGTGATCTAGTTCCACCTAGTTACACTAACAGGTATTAGTCACATGCACTAATAGAATTATAACTATTTTCAATTGATCAACATTAAACAAGGTCAATGATTAACTACATGAAATAACTAACGTAATCAATTTCTGAATTGAGTTTCCATTTTCATTAATATAGATAACGTGATCACTATGCATGGAATACACGGGGGGGGGGGGGGGGGGGGGGGGTAGACGGGCACGTCTAGGGGTAGACGAGCGCGCTGAGGGCACGACGAGCCGTGCCAAAGCACCGTGCGCACCACGCAAGCACGCGCGCGCAAGGCCGCGCTGACGCGTCGCGGATGGGCCGTGCACATGCCGGGGCCGAGCCGCGCACGCGCAGCGCTACGCAGGGGCACCGCGGCCGCGCGAGCTGAAGCCGCGCCGGGCCGGGGCCGCGCTGTGCAAGGGCCACGCCGTGCAAGGGCAGGGGCCGGACCGCGCCACCACGGCCGAGGCGGACGCGCGCCGCGCCATGGCGAGCACGCCGGGACGGTGGCCGGGGCTGGGGAGCCGCATCGGGCGGGGTTGCACGGGGCGGGGCAGGGGAGGCCACACCGGGGCAGGGGCAAGCCGTGCCGCGGGCGGGGCCGCGCCGGAGCCGGCGGCCGAATGGGCCGGGGGCAGGGGAGCCGCGCCGCAGGCGAGGTCGTGCCATGGCCGGCCGCGCCGGGATGGGGCGCGAGGGAGGGAGAGCCGAGGCCGGGCCGCGCACGAGGGAGGGGACAAGGGCGGGAGAGCCGCGCCGGGCGGGCGCGCCGGGCCGCCGCGAGCGCACCATGGCTAGGCCGCGCCCACGCTGGGGAGGGGAGGGGGAACGCGACGAGGCGGGACGCCGGGGCCGCGGCCGCGTGGGGAGGGGCGGGGCTGGGCGCGCCGAGGGCGAGCCGCCATGGCCGGCGAGCACCGGGGGGGGGGAGAGGGAGGGAGGGGGCCGCGCCGGGCTAGAGAAGGGGAGGGGGATGACAGGCAGGGCCCACAGGGGGAGGCGGCGGTGGCTTAACCGCCGCGCGCTCCACACGCGTGGGGAGCGGGGGCGGCTTGGCTAGGCCATCGAGCGAGCCCAAGAAGCCTGGGGGTTTTCCTTTTTCTATTTTTTCCTATTTTAGCTAAAATTCATCACTAGACTGCATGATTCACAAACCCTCTCAATCGAACAACAAAAATGTATGATCCGGCATGATGCATCAACCAAAAGAAATATTTCTAGGGTTTACTTACACCAGGTGTCGAGCTAATTCTCGCTATAACTTTGGAAAAGATCAAGGCTTAGCGAGGAGAAAAAGAAAAAGGAAAGGGTAACGCCTGAATTTGGCGAGTGAAGAAAAGGAAAAAAATTCAACTCCAAATTCGGGGCGTTACAAACCTATCCCCCTTAAAAGAATCTCGCCCTCGAGATTCAAGGTTGGCTAGCAAAGAGCTCAGAGTATTTAGTCATCAGATCATCTTCACGCTCCCAAGTTGCTTCTTCTTCAGAGTGATGACCCCATCTGACTTTGCACATTTTGATAGTCTTCCTCCGGGTGACTCTGTCTGCAGTCTCAAGAATCTGCGCTGGCTTCTCTATATAGGTCAAGTCTTCTTGGACTTCAAGACCCTCCACTGGCAACTGCTCTTTTGGCACACGCAAACACTTCTTCAACTGAGACACATGAAAGACATCATGCACTGCGGACAAGCCCTCTGGCAGACTGAGCTGATAGGCCACTTCTCCACGCCTTGCGAGAATCTAATACGGACCAACATAGCGGGGCACTAGCTTGCCTTTGACTGCGAATATTCTGACTCCTCTGATAGGTGACACTTTCAGATAGACAAAATCTCTGACTTCGAAACTCAGCTCTCTTCTTCTTGTGTCCGCATAACTTCGCTGCCTTGATTGTGCTATCTTCATATTCTCCCGAACCATCTTGATGTTCTCTTCAGCTTCAAGCAGAATGTCTGGTCCAAACACTTGCTTTTCCCCAGGCTGGTCCCATTGCAACAGAGTTCTACAACTCCTTCCATAAAGCGCCTGAAATGGTGACATCTTCAAACTGGCCTGGTAACTGTTGTTATAGGAGAACTCTGCATAAGGCAACCTCTTGTCCCATCCGGACTGATCTTGCAATGCACAGGCTCTCAACATGTCTTTGAGGATTTGATTGGTTCTTTCGGTCTGACCATCTGTCTGCGGATGATAAGCTGAACTGAAATTCAGATGTGTACCCAAGGCTTCATGCAACTGCTGCCAGAAATGAGAGGTGAACTGCGTTCCTCTATCTGACACTATCTTCTTTGGCACACCATAAAGACAAACGATCCGAGACATGTACAATTCTGCCAATACTGCACTGCTGTAGTTGGTCTTGACAGGTATGAAGTGGGCTGACTTGGTTAAGCGGTCCACTACAACCCAAATGGAATCGTAGTCGGCTCAAGTGCGAGGCAATCGGACTATGAAGTCCATACCGATTTCATCCCATTTCCACTGAGGAATTTGCAACGGTTGCAACAATCCAGCTGGCCTCTGATGCTCTGCCTTGATCCGTCGACAACTATCACACATAGCCACATTCTCTGCGATCTCCCTTTTCATTCCGTACCACCAGAATTTCTTCCTCAGATCCTGATACATCTTCTCACTTCCAGGGTGTATCGAATAAGCGGTCTCATGAGCTTCCTTGAGGATCAAATCCCGAATAGACTGGACATTGGGAACACACAAGCGGTCTTTGAACCTTATCACACCTTCTGCATCTTCCCAAAAATCTTTACCTCTGTCGTCTAGAATCAGTCGCCGGATTTCACTGATCTTCTCATCATTCTTCTGTGCTTCTTTGATTTCCCGCTCCAAGGTGGGTTCTAACTCAACTGTTACTCCTCACATATTGTTCAAAAACCCGAGACTCAGCCTGTCAAACTCTTTGGCCAACTCATAAGGCATCGGATGAGCGACCATCAGGTTGACCTGACTCTTCTTGCTCAAAGCATCTGCCACTATGTTCGCTTTGCCTGGATGGTAATGGATCTCCAACTCATAGTCTTTGATCAACTCTAACCATCTTCTTTGCCTCATATTAAACTCTAACTGAGTGAATATGTACTTCAGACTCTTGTGGTCTGTGTAAACATCAAATTTCTGCCCATACAGATAGTGCCTCCATGTCTTCAGTGCGTGAACCACTGCTGCCAACTCTAGGTCATGGATTGGGTAATTCTTCTCGTGAACCTTCATCTATCGGGACGAGTAAGCCACAACTCTTCCCTCCTGCATCAACATGCATCCCAAACCAGTGTAACAAGCATCGCAATACACTGAGAAGGGCTTGTGCACATCAGACAAGACTAAGACAGGTGCTGTAGTCAACTTCTCTTTCAGCGCTTCAAAGGCCTCTTGACATTTCTGGGTCCACTTGAACTCAACCTTGTTGCCTAGCAAAGCTGTCATTGGTTTCGCAATCTTTGAAAACCCTTCGATGAATCACCGATAATATCCGGCCATTCCAATGATGCTTTTGATTCCTCGGGCATCTGTTGGAGCTTTCCAGTTCAGAATGTCTGTTACTTTCTTCGGATCCATAGCTAATCCCTCTTTGTTGATTATGTGACCCAAGAACAGGACTTCATCAATTCAGAACTCACACTTGCTCAACTTTGCATACATCTGGTGCTCTCGCAATCTCTGCAAAACCATCCTCAAATGATCTGTATGTTCTTCTTCGCTTTGAGAATATATGAGAATATCATCAATAAATACCACCACAAACTTGTCAAGATAATCCATGAATACACTGTTCATTAGATTCATGAAGAAGGCTGGTGCATTTGTTAGACCGAAGGACATCACAGTGAACTCATACAACCCATACTTGGTAATGAATGCCGTCTTCAGAATGTCTGAAGGTCGAATCCTGAGCTGGTGATAACCTGACCTCAGATCTATCTTTGAAAACACGCTGGCTCCTCTCAACTGATCGAACAGATCTTCTATTCCGGGCAAGGGGTACTTGTTCTTGATTGTGACCTCATTCAGAGCTCGATTATCGATACACATCCTTCTGGTGCCATCTTTCTTCTCTACGAACAGGACAGGGGCGGCCCAAGGCGAGGTGCTTGGCCGGATGTAATCTTTCTCTGATAGCTTATCGATCTGCTTCTTAAGCTCAACCAACTCTGGTCCAGATACTCTGTAAGCTCTCTTAAAGATGGGGGCGGTTCCAGGAAGAAGCTCTATGGCAAACTCAACTTTTCGCTTAGGTGGCATACCTGGTAGGTCCTTTGGGAACACATCTGGGAACTCGGACACAACCTTGATAATCTCAAGTGGATCTGCTTCACTGCTATCAACAGCCATCTGATAACAACTTCCTTTCTTCGGCTCAGGCGGGACTAACTCGGTCACCACTTCCTCTCTTAGTGGGGACATCAACTTGATTGTCCTCTTATCACAACTGATAACTGCCTGATTCTTATCTAGCCAATTCATCCCTAGAATGACATCTATTCCCTGAGTACCCATTGCTATGAGATTAGCGGGAAACGCTATCCCCCTTATTTCCACACTTACATTCAAGCAAATGCTATCGGCTCGAATTCTACAACCGGCTGAGTCAATTTGAATGGAGGTTGACATGGTAGTTATTGGAAGATTATGTGCTTGTACCCATGATGCAGTAATGAATGAATGCGTTGCTCCAGTATCAAATAACACTTCTGCAATATGGGAGTCGACTGGAAACATACCTACTATCATGCCGGGGGTTTCCTGAACTGCTTCAGCCTCCAAGTGCTTCAGTCTCCCATGATTATAGCGTGGCTGAGAGCGGTTGCCTGCTCCAGGCTGAGGCATATTCTGCTTTGCTGGGGCATTGGGGCCTGACTGCTGCTGGGCTACCTTCTTCAGAAATTGCATCACCCAATGGCCTTGCTCTCCACAGTGGAAACATGCTCTGTTTCCACTCTAAACTGGTGCTGCTTGACTGTTCTGCTGGTTTGCTGGGGCAGAGAGACGAGGTGTCTACTGATTCTACCTCTGGAACTGACCTCCTACTGACTGATTGTTCTGGCGATTCTGATGCTGGTGTTGAGGATACTGCCTTTGGAACTGCTGCTGCTGAGGCGGGCGCTGGTTCTGCCTATACTGCTGAGGTGGATTGCCCGAGAAACGAGGACGATTGCTGCTTCCAGGCTAGGGTCCACTGATCTCGCGCTTGCGATCCTCCATCTCTTTACGCTTCCTCTCTGTCATGATTGCTCTGTCAATTAGGTGCTAAAACGTTGGGAAGGTATGATTCATCAGCTGATACTGTAGAGGGTCGACCAAGCCTCTCAGGAAACGATACTATCTCTTGGCGTCGGTGTTGACATCTTCAGGAGCATAGCAAGACAGCTGCAGAAACCTGTCTTGATACTCACTGACAGACATCGACCCTTGCTTGAGTGCCAGAAACTCCTCCTTCTTCACTGTCATCAGACCTGCAGGAACATGGTACTGACGGAAGCTACCTCTGAATTCTTCCCAGGTGATGGCGTCGGGGTTGGCATGGGTGGCGAGGTAAGACTCCCACCAAGACTGAGCTGCTCCTCTCAACAGACAGGGACCATACAAAACTTTCTCCCTGTCATCACACTGAGCGGTATGCAACTCCCGCTCCATAGTGTGCAGCCAGTCTTCAGCATCCATGGGGTCAGAAGAATGAGCGAACACTGGGGGATGACCTCTCATGAATTCAGCACGCTTGTCCCTGGGCATCTGAGGTTGAGGTGGTGGCTGCTGCTGCTGCTGAATGGCGGCCAATGTCTGACCGATGGCTTGAACTGCTTGAGTTTGCATCAAAAACATTTGCTCTATGGACATCGGGGGCGGGGGTGGCAGCTGCTGTTGCTGGGGTGCCTCATCCTGCGGGGCTACATGCTCCTGCTAAGCACGCCTTTCTCCTCTACGCCTGTTTTCTGACATCTGTAGAATGCAACCACACATCAGAACTGACCTTGCAAATCTTGCAGTATAAGAAAAGAGTATAGAATTCTTCCACAACACTGAGCAGATGAACATCTTCACTGATCTCCAACACAGACCAACACAGCTTCTCAGATAAAGAGAAAAGTAGAATAAAAAGGCTTCCCAACTAGATAACTAACTTCATTAACATATAACAGGTAAACCAAAATGCAGGGGATACCCACACTCTGGTGACAGTCATTACAAAGATCCAAATCCAACATGGTTCATAATGACAAACATAAATGCACAGGATAAGCAAACTACCCTGTCTAACTAAGACTAACTAAAAGCAAGACTAACGCTAAGACTATGACTGAGACTAAGACTAAAACTTCTATATTAAGCATTTATTACAGGATCCAACACTGACAATCTATGGTTCTAAATTTATCTTGGTCCTGCAGTCGGGGTTGCCATAGGACTGGTGCCCACGCCGAGGTGAGCGGTACGGGTGCTGAGTCCCGACGGGAGCGGGGGAGCCATCCTCCAGGTGACGATGCTCCATGCGCTCAGCCCACAGCTGGGCGATCTCAGCATGAGCCCTACTCAGCTCGTCTAGTGCATGGTCCAGCTCCATGTTTAGCACGGTGGCTAGGTTGATTGTGCTGCTCAACCTAGGATTGTCCTCACCAACAGGTGAGACAATCATGCCTCATGTGCTGCCAGATGGACGGCGGGGGTAATACAACAGGTTGAGACCATCAGCTACCCCACCGAGCACTGAACAGTAGTGCAAAAGCGCACACCGTGCGGCATCTTGCATGGCTGCCTCAGCTGAGTCCCGCTTAGAGATGGAATAGTGCTCTGAGCAGACCTCCGCACCCTGGAGACTGTTCTCCGGACGACACACCAAGCAGGTCACCTCCCAGCGGTCTGGGTAAACACCGCGACTGTGCTGGAAGACCACACAGCGATACTTGATGGACCAAGTACGCCGGTCAAATGGTCGACGTAGCAGGGTGTCGAGCGCATCGTGGAAGTGACACCCGCGAGCAGCGTCACGAGTGATGGGTCGAGCAACCCATCCTTCCAGCTCCTGGTCGGCAGAAAGGTCGGTGCTGAAGCTCGAGCTGTTTTCGCCACCTCCGTCGTCTGGGTCTCCTCCAGGAGCTACTCCAGGGGCTGGGGCGCTCAGTGGTGGTGCAGGGGGCGCCTCCAGCGGGAGCACAGGGGAGCAGCTCCTCACAGACTCTATCTCCTGCTGGAGCGAGAAAGAAGAGCCCTACTGCTCCTGATCCTGTCGTCGACGCTCCTGCTCCTCGTGCAGGCGATGGTGCAGCCTCTCCAAGTGGCGGGACTGTCTAGTCACTGGACGGCAAAGCAGACACTCCGTGAGATGGGAGGGTAAGAAGGGGATGACAGACTTCCGTGCAGTGTGTCTAAGACGAGCCATCTACATAAGACACCGTAAGCACAAGAGTGAGAACAGAACTAATATGACCAGCAAGTAATAAACCATAAATAAAATGAGGAATTAGAGTAAACAAAAAGATTTTTAGCAAGGTATAATATATAGTAGAACATAGGTTTGGTCGATATGACCAACTTTTGAAGGGATACCAATGTCAAGGTGATAAAAGGGGTCTATAATCCTTAGAACGACCATTCTAGTCTAGGTTAGCGGTCCTACAGTCAGCACGGCTTTGATACCACCTATGTCACACTCGGTTTTAGAAGGCAAACCAAATGCAAACCATGTACGTGGCAGGATCAGCAATTCACGTACACAGCAGTTACATAACTGAACATCATCACACAGTGCTCAAATAATAACATAAAAGGGTAATAATAGTCGATTACATCATATGTCTGAGACATCCACATAGTCTTTACAATAATAAAAGTGCGGAAAAGAAACGTAGATACACGCGGCCTTCATAGGCAGCCGACTGGGGGTTGCCGCTAACCCACGCCTAAAACTCGTCGTAATCTTGGAACTCCTGAAAGTGTCCTTTCATGGCTTCATCTTCTCCTGAGCAGTGGTTGCAATGCGGACAACCTGGGGAAGGGAGGGTTCGGTGTGTAGAGCAAGGGTGAGTACACATCAACATACTCAGCAAGTGTTCTGTTTGGCTGTAGTGGACTAGCTTTATGTGGGGGTAAGTCAAGCAGTTGCTTTTAGTTGGTCGGATTATTATTACTAGTAGAGAAAGCCAAGTTTTAGAATTAACCCACGTTATTAACCCAAACGTACCCTTTCCAAACGGAAAGAATACCACTTATCATCATCAGAGTCAATGCCAAAACCAACATTCTCATCACCACTTGTAAACCGAACATCTCTGATCAAGTATCACTAATCAATGGAGCTCCCTTGGCCGCTCATAACCACGAGCACGACTGATATATCAGTTTTATAACACTCTGCAGAGGTTGCGCACTTTACCCACAAGCCGTGATTCCCTTTCTGCCCAGAGATCATGACTCTCCATTGATCACTACCAAGGTGACCCAGCAGGGTATCACTATGTAGCCTTTAAAAAGATTCCCCGGGGTTGTAGCCGCCCGTTAGGTTTCCTAAATGCACCACACTCCTCTCCAAGGGGCGAACCAACTTGGCAGAACGAGCCTCATACACCGAGCCCCATTAACGGCACGACGGCTAAGCGAACTACACCCCGGTTCCTCTAATTATTCAGCTAAGGGCATCCCACTCCACCCTCATGGTTGCACTATTTTCCCGGGTGGTCATCCAACGAACAGGTCCTTACGGAGAGGCACTCGAGAAACCGCTCGAGCCCCCTTAAATGCCACAAGTATATCATCATAAATAAGAGATAAAACAACGTATCATAGATAAATCTCATCATGTTCATTGGTTAATGTTAAGCACTAGCATGAAGCTAAACCAGAATAATCCAACCCAAATAGGTAAGCAAGGACATGGATAACAAAAGCTAGTCAATCCTTAGGTATAACTGTGTAAATGCGGAAAGTAAATTAAGGAATATATAGGACAAAGATAGGTCAAGGGACACTTGCCTCCACCAACCAGCTACTGCTCAGGGGCTTCTCCTGCGAGTTCTTCGGGCTCCTCAACTAGATCTTTCTCTATGCGAGCGCAAACATACATACATCCATCCATTCGAATTAGGAAATAAATAGTACACCATACAAGAGAGCAGATAAGTCAAATATGCATAAGATATGACATACGATATTGCATTCACCATGGCTAGAAAGAGAAGAGGGAAGGTCTCGCAGTGGTTAAAGCTATAATCGAAGCGTATTACGAGTAGATGCATAGCTAATCATTATGTGATCTAGTTCCACCTAGTTACACTAACATGTATTAGTCACATGCACTAATAGAATTATAACTATTTTCAATTGATCAACATTAAACAAGGTCAATGATTAACTACATGAAATAACTAACGTAATCAATTTCTGAATTGAGTTTCCATTTTCATTAATATAGAGAACATGATCACTACGCATGGAATACACAGGGGTAGACAGGCACATCTAGGGGTAGACGAGCGCGCCAAGGGCACGACGAGCCGTGCCAAAGCACCGTGCACACCACGTGAGCACGCGCGCGCGCAAGGCCGCGCTGACGCGTCGCGGACGGGCCGCGCACACGCCGGAGCCGAGCCGCGCACGCGCCGCACTACACAGGGGCACCGTGGCCGCGCTAGCCGAAGCCGCGTCGGGCCGGGGCCGCGCTGCGCAGGGACCACGCCGTGCAAGAGCAGGGGCCGGGCCGCGCCACCACGACCGAGGCGGACGCGCGCCGCGCCATGGCGAGCACGCCGGGATGGTGGCCGGGGCTGGGGAGCCGCATCGGGCGGGGCTGCACGGGGCGGGGCTGCACGGGGCGGGGAAGGGGAGGCCGCGCCGGGGACGGCGGCCGAACGGGCCGGGGGCAGGGGAGCCGTGCAGCGGGCGAGGCCGCGCGGGCGCGCCGCGCCGAGGCCGCACCATGGCCGACCGCACCGGGATGGGGTGCGAGGGAGGGAGAGCCGGGGCCGGGCCGCGCGCGAGGGAGGGGACAGTGGCGGGAGAGCCGCGCCGGGCCGCGCCCACACCGGGAAGGGGAGGGGGAACGCGCCGGGGCGGGGCGGGACGCCGGGGCCACGGCCGCGCGGGGAGGGGCAGGGCTGGGCGCGCCGAGGGCGAGCCGCCATGGCCGGTGAGCGCGGGAGGGGGGGGAGAGGGAGGGAGGGGGCTGCGCTAAGCTCGAGAAGGGGAGTGGGAAGGCGGGGAAGAGAGGGGGAGGGGGCTCACCGTGCGGGGAGGGGGCGAGGGCGGCGCCGGACGGGGGCAGGGGAGCCGAGCGGGGGGGGGGAAGGGGATTGTGCGCGGGGGAGAGAGGGAAGGAGGATTTTGGGGTGGAGGAGGGGGATGACAGGCGGGGCCCACAGGGGGAGGCGGCGGCGGCTTAACCGCCGCGCGCTCCACACGCGTGGGGAGCGGGGGGGGGGCTTGGTTGGGCCGCCGAGCGAGCCCAAGAAGCCTGGGGGTTTTCCTTTTTCTATTTTTTTCCTATTTTAGCTAAAATTCATCACTAGACCGCATGATTCACAAACCCTCTCAATCGAACAACAAAAATGTATGATCCGACATGATGCATCAACCAAAAGAAATATTTCTAGGGTTTACTTACACCAGGTGTCGAGCTAATTCTCGCTATAACTTTGGAAAAGATCAAGGCTTAGCGAGGAGAAAAAGAAAAAGGAAAGGGTAACACCCAAATTTGGCGAGTGAAGAAAAGGAAAAAAAAATCAACTCCAAATTCGAGGCGTTACACGGACAGTCTGGTGGCACACTGGACATGTCCGCTGCGTTCTAACTTTGCAGCTCTGACTTCTGACTTCTGCACTGTGCACTTTTTACTGTTCACATAGTTGACCGTTGGCGCAGTTGACCGTTGCTCCGTTGGCTCACCGGACAGTCTAGTGAATTTTAGCGGAGCGTCTTCCAGAGAATCCCGAGAGTGGCCAGATCATGTAGTGCTCGGCCTGGGCACCGGACAGTGTCCGGCCATTTCCCTTTCAATCTCCCCCTTTTTGGTGATTGATGCCAGCACAAACCAAAGCAAATATAAAGTGTAGAAATGTAACTAGTTTGCAATTATGACAGATGTGCATAGGTTACTTATATTTAAACCAATTGAAAGGATTCCTACATATGTCTAAGTAAATGTGATTGCTTTCTTCTATTATAACATTTTGGACCATATTTGCACCACTCAGGTTGTTTTTGCAAATCTTTTAGAAAAGTCTTTTCAAATCCTTTTGCAAATAGCCAATGGTATAAGAATATGATTTCAAAACGCACTTCTCAAGATTTTGAAAGTTCTCCCCCCTGTTTCAAATGCTTTTCCTTTAGCTAAATAAAAGCTCCCCCTAAAGAAGTTCTCCCCTTAGTTGTCAAGAGGGTTTTTGCAATTGAAATAATTTCTTCCCCATTGTGAAATGGGATTTGAAAAATTTTGTGAAATGAATGGTGGTGCGGTCCTTTTGCTTTGGGCCTATAAATTCTCCCCCTTTGGCATTAATCGCCAAAAATGAAGAATCTTGAGAGGCCTTGCAATTATCCCCCTTTGGGGCCTAATTTCTCCCCCTTTGGTAAAAGGAATATGAGTGAAATTTTATGAGGAGGGCAAAGGATAAATGATACCGACAGAATTGAGTGGAAGCCTTGCCTTTGCCGAATTCTCCATTTCCCTTTCAATCTAAGACTAATCATAAAAGTACACTTAAAAGCACATTAGTCTTAGCCTTGGCACAAGAAGAATAAGAAATATACATTTGTACCAAATGAAAGAGACATGATCAAAGGTATATAAATAAGCTATGTGTGCAATGTTTCAATCAGTGTTCTAAGAATCTAGAATATTTAGCTCATTCCTAAGCTTGCTAAAAGTCTTTTCATCTAGGGGCTTGGTAAAGATATCAGCTAATTGGTTGTGGGTGTTAACATAAGCAATTTCGATATCCCCTTTTGTTGGTGATCTCTTAAAAAGTGATACCAGATGCCTATGTGCATAGTGCGGCTGTGTTCAATGGGATTATCCGCCATGCGGATTGCACTCTCATTATCACATAGGAGAGGGACTTTGCTCAACTTGTAGCTATAGTCCATAAGGGTTAGCCTCATCCAGAGTAATTGTGCACAACAATGTCCTGCAGCAATATACTCGGCTTCGGCGGTGGATAGAGCTACTGAATTTTGTTTCTTTGAAGCCCAAGACACCATAACTCTTCCTAGAAACTAAAAATTTCCTGATGTGCTCTTCCTGTCAATTTTACATCCGGCATAATCGGCATCGGAATACCCAATTAGATCAAAGGTAGATCCCTTGGGGTACCATAGCCCAAACTTAGGAGTGTAAACTAAATATCTCATGATTCTTTTCACGGCCCTAAGGTGAACTTCCTTAGGATTTGCTTGGAACCTTGCACACATGCATACGGAAAGCATAATATCCGGTCATGAAGCACATAAATAGAGTAAGGATCCTATCATCGACCGGTATACCTTATGATCTCCGGATTTACCTTCCGTGTTGAGGTTGAGATGCCCATTTGTTCCCATGGGTGTCTTGATGGGTTTGGCATTCTTCATCCCAAACTTCCTCGGTGCCCTCTTGGAGTTGCTTGATTTGAAATCCAAGGAAATACTCCAACTCCCACATCATAGACATCTCGAATTTTTGTATCATAATCCTACTAAACTCTTCACAGGATGACTTGTTAGTAGATCCAAATATAATATCATCAACATAAATTTGGCATATAAACAAGTCTTTAGCAATAGTTTTAGTGGAGAGAGTAGGGTCAACTTTTCCAACTTTGAAGCCATTAGTGATAAGAAAGTCTCTCAGACATTCATACCATGCTCTTAGGGCTTGCTTGAGCCCATAAAGCGCCTTTGAGAGCTTATAAACATGAGAAGGGTACTCACTATCTTCAAAGCCAAGAGGTTGCTCAACATACACCTCTTCCTTGATAGGGCCATTAAGGAAGGCACTCTTCATGTCCATTTGATATAGCTTAAAGCCATGGTAAGTAGCATAAGCAAGTAATATACGAATTGACTCAAGCCTAGCTACGGGTGCATATGTTTCATCGAAATCCAAACCTTCGACTTGTGAATAACCTTTTGCAACAAGTCGTGCTTTGTTCCTTGTCACCACACCATGCTGATCTTGTTTGTTGCGGAATACCCACTTGGTACCTACAACATTTTGGTCAGGACGTGGAACTAAATGCCATACCTCATTCCTCGTGAAGTTGTTGATCTCCTCTTGCATTGCCACCACCCAATCCGGATCTCTTAGTGCATCCTCTATCCTGTATGGCTCAATAGAAGACATAAAAGAGTAATGTTCACAGAAATGAGCAACTCGAGATCTAGTGGTTACCCCCTTGTGGATGTTATCAAGAATGGAATTAACGGGGTGATCTCTTTGAATTGCTTGGTAGACTCTTGGGTGTGGCGGTCTTTGATCCTGAATTTCTTGATCATATTCCTTATCTTGATCATCTTCATCTCCCCATTGATCAATGTCCTCATCTTGAGGTAGCTCATCGTGTTGATCTTCATCCTCTTCTTGTTGAGCCATGTCCTCATTTTGAGTTGGTGGAGATGCTTGTATGGAAGATGATAGTTGATCTTATGCTTGTGGAGTCTCTTTGCATTCTTTTGGGCACACATTTCCAATGGACATGTTCCTTAGCCTGACACACGGAGCCTCTTCATCGTCTAATTCATCAAGATCAACTTGCTCCACTTGGGAGCCATTAGTCTCATCAACCATAGTGTCACAAGAAACTTCAACTAATCCGGTGGACTTGTTGAAGACTCTATATGCCTTTGTGTTTGAGTCATAACCAAGTAAAAAGCCTTCTACTACTTTAGGAGCAAATTTAGAATTTCTACCTGTGACGGAACCTCCCAAGTAATTAGGCCCACCTACAGTTGTCCTTGTCCAACGGACATCAGACAACCCTGTAGGTGTCCCTGAACTACTTGACAAGTTCGGTATCTTTCCTTACCTCACCAGGAACGTCTCACCCGTCTTGCAGACATTACAGAACATCGGAGATAAAGAAATGCGGAAGCAATTTACATAAACTTACATTTATTTCAAAAGCAAGCTTGAGTTACTTTATTACAGACCAGAACTAAAAGTGAGTGCAGAGCAATATTATACAAACCAAGGGAGGCACAAACTCCTCCCGATAAGCAAAAGATCCTAAGTGGAGGACCGAGTCCTCCCGCACTTCAGTCTTGTTTTTCCTCGTTAGGTACCACCTTGGAGCAAAAGCAACAAAAATATGTCGCTTCCTCACCTAAAAACAACAAAGGGATAAACCCTGAGTATGGAATACTCAGCAAGTCTTACCCGACTAAGGAAAAGACTCTCAAGGGTATGCTGGATAAATAGGAGTCAAGGAGAGGCTTTAGCAAAAATCAACTTATACTTTTGCAGAAGTAGCTTACTAAAGTGAGTCCTTACTTTCAATCTTTTAACGCCATATTAAGTATTAATAGACTCTATTTGCATCTAGTCTAATCTCAACATCTCATCAATACAACATCATTTTTATCCATAGTGTTCACATCCTAACTTTAGGTTGCAGGGCAGTGACCAAGTCTTCATAACCGCGAAGGTACTGCGATCCGAATCGATTATACTCAGCTGAGGATCTCCAATCACACGACATATGTAGCACTTAACCCTTGCATATGTCAACCCGCCACCGGGGTTCTTAAGACCGGATCAGGTTCACGCAGACCGAGAGCACAGCTACACCACCGTCCAGCCTCTTGCCACAGAGGGTACACGCTACTCTCGCCACCGCTCCACGCCCATCTCGTGTTGTCTTATTCCGGCCTTAGTCTGCCCGAGGCAAGGCTTACCCATGACGAGGCATGTGACCAGTTAAAGGGTCCTCGATCATCAAGCCTACATACGCGTTAATCCTTAATCAACCTGGGGAGAACATCACCTGTTCCTACCCCAAGTCACAATTTAAGTATTTCCATCCTTAGGATTGTGTCTGTTCCTTAGGATGAAAGAGCATCACAGGGAACTTTGCAGTAAGATCCCACCATTGCTCCAAATGAAAATATTCTTGCAGGTAGAAGCCATCCTTTCTCGAGTTAAATTAAGGACCACCTCTATCCACAAGATCTAAGCAAGGCTAAGCATTTTTGTAAATCATATTTTGATACTTCACAGAAGTATCTATAAAGGTATGGATATCAAGGAAAGCAATGCATCAAAGGGTTTCAAGCAATTCCTATGAACCTAATGCACATTTCACTAGACTTAAGTGTGCAAAAAGTATTTTAAAAACACAAGGAAAGGGGTTGCATGCACCGGGGCTTGCCTTCGTTAGTAGGTGAGTCAGGCTCGGACTCGCAAATGTCGAAGTAGAGCCAAGTCTCTGCCTGAGATTCCAAAGGTGGTGATGTCTTCTCTTGAGTCACTTCACTCTCTTCTTCGTTTTCTAAATATAACCATATAGGTATATATATAAGAATGAATGCCATGTCATGCTCATGAGAGTGCATAGATAATAAAGGTTTATTAACTAGGTCTTGAATACAACTTTCCTTCACGGAATTCCGGGAACTTAGGGTTTCCGGAGTCGGTAAAGGAGTTCAAAGGGCAGGGGTAGGGGTTTTGGGTTCTAATTATCAAACAATGTTCAAATCAAACCAAACTCTACCCATGGCTTCTAAATATTGTGAAAAGCTCACATAAAAAGTTTGGGCAATTTTGGGATTACTATCTATTTTCTAAAAATCCAGAACTACTTCTTTAAGCTATTTTAAATGCCTTAAAATTCCTTATTTAACCTAAAATTCATGAAAATATTTTTATTAAATTCTAGGTAAAATAATAAGCCTAGGAAAATTGGTTTCACAATTTTACGAATTTTCTTTAGTTTTCTACACATTTCTCAAGTTTCTCAGAAAAAGAAAATGAAAAAGTGTGAATAGAACTGGGCCGGAAGCAGCCCATACGGCCCAGCTACTCTGAGAAACAGGGCGCGCCCGCGCCCGCGCGCTGGCTATTTTGCATAGGGGCCCTCGCGTTTCTGTCAAAGTGCGAACGGGTTCAGTTACTATTTTTAAGAGTCTCTGACGATTTGCAGATAGGTCCTCAATCTTCTAATTCTTTACACCATGAAGCCCTCGACGGCGGTCCAAGCTAGGAGCCGAGCTCCGACGAGCTAGACCGACCGGATGACGCCACAGCTGGAGTTTTCAAGCGACAGGATCCAAATTAGGCTCCATCCGCACCTTTCCCCTCAATCAATTTTGCTAGGGACGGTCTGTCACGTTCTGGCCACGGTGTCAGTGCGGGTGTTCAAGTGAATTATGTGTTCTGGATCACCGAAGGTTGGGCTGGATGAATTGAAGCCAGGGAGAGGTTCCTGGGTTCACCAGGGATCCTGGACACGCTTTGGTTTGGGTAATACGAGACTCGAAGAGCAGGGCGGCGGTGAGGGTTGGTTACGGCGGTATTTTTCAGAGCAAGCACGCGTTCTGGTGAAAGGCTTCGGCCGCAATTCGATTGGTTGATACTGGGGCAATAAGAGATCACATACTAACTAAAACAAAGAGTAATTTGATCATTACTGACCGGAGGGGCGCTGGCCACGATGAGGTTGGATTTCGGGTGTGCTTGAACAGAATTGGGGCGAATGCAAAATTAGAGCTCGTAGGGAATTGACTAGGAGCAATACTTGGTGTGGGGGTGCACAATGATATTGCGAAGCTAGCCACGAGCTCAATTTATAGGCAGCTTCGTCGGTGGCACATGAATTGAAGATGGCGCGGTGGCGGCCGGAGAGGAAAAAGGCTACTGGTGCAAGTGAACTCGTGGCAACCGTCGTGGCGACAATTCCGGTGATCGGCGAGAAGCTAAAACGAAGCGCGGCGATGCGGTGGAGGTACTCAGATACGTGGCGCAAGGCCGTGCGACGGTGGTTCCCCGGCGAGCTTATCTGCTCAGCCGCAAAACAAGAGGGAGATGGTGACGGTGAGTCACCGGAGTGACCTCCAGCCCACCGACGACAAATATCTTTCCTCTCGCGATGTTATCCACCCACCCGAGCGCGAATCCCAACGCCGGCGACACGTATTGCGGCGGAGGAGTGATCGACGGCGGTGAAGTGCTCTGAACCCAAGCAGGTTACTGTACCATCGACAAAACCATTCAGTTGGCCTGACAGCCAATTTTGGAGCCCAATTCTCTCTCAATTTCTAATGACAACCCATGTCAAGCTCTGCAGAAAAATTGTAGAGCAATGTACCATATACCATGTTGCAATATGGTGTTGCCACTAAAAGCCATTAGATCATACTCGAAATTGGGCTTGAAGTTGCTGTTAGCTCACTGTTAGCCTGATTTCAGTCCTTTAGCAGTCTGACAGTCCAACTTGGGTGGAGATTTTCTCCACATTTCTTATAAGAACATGGCTTGAATCCTTAAACAAAGTTGTTCTCCTATGTTTGGTCTTCAAACTTGTTATGGTCACTTTGGACAAAATCCCTATATTTTAAAAGATACAGGGCTCCAAAGCTGAACCAACTAAACTGAATTTCAGACTTAGGCTCTATAGTACTTAAGAGGTGATTTTTGCAAATAAGCCCAAAACTTAGGGTTTAGCTTGCAAATTCACATACTTATGAACCAAATGACTTTATATGTTTAAACATAGTAGTTTTTACACTTTAGTCCAAAGGTTCATCACTTTTGCACATAAGCCCCTAGGGTTTTGGTTTTAGGGTTTTCCAGGGTTCCAATTAGGGTTTCTGGTATCCCAGGGGTATAAAAGTGATTCAAGTTTATTCTTGGTGTCATTTTATGACTTTTACCCTAAAACTTTTAGGTTTTCTCAACTTGGGTTAAGTTTTACCCCATTAATCCCTATTTAGGGTTGAATTCCCTATCAAGGGTCCTATTTGCAAAACACTTAAACAATACAACTTGTTTGAAATTTTTGCCTAGTGAATGCACTCTAGGTGTGTCAAACATATGCAATGCTAATGCTTATGATGTCATGCTCAAGTTTTAGTTACGGTAACACCAGGGGTGTTACATCCTTCCCCCCATAAAAGAATCTCGTCCCGAGATTAAAAATCCTAGGGTAGGTAATGGTAAAGGAAACACATCACATTTTTATTTCCCAAATTCTGGTACAAGGCAGGGGTGATGTGAGGGTCACCTCTCTATTACACAGTTATACAGGCTTTACAATTTACAAGAGGCTAAAAAGCCTGGGAAATTCTTATTCAAAAAGTCTTGAGTTTCCCAAGTAGCCTCATCTTCAAAATGTTGGTTCCACTGTATCTTGTAGAATTTGAGAGTCTTTCTTCGGGTGATCCTGTCCTTTAGATCCAAGACTCGAATAGGATGCTCCGAGTGTGTTAAATCTGGTTCCAGGACAACATCAGTCACTTCAACGGTTCGATCGGGAACCCGAAGACACTTCTTCAATTGTGACACGTGGAACACATTGTGCATAGCAGACAATGTTTCGGGGAGCTGAAGTCGATATGCCACTGGTCCACATTGCTCAAGCACCAGGAATGGACCAATGTATCTGGGTGCAAGCTTCCCTTTAACCCCGAAACGCGATACACCCTTCATTGGTGAAACTTTTAAGTAGATATAATCGCCTACCAGAAAGCATAAGGGTTGTCGTCGTCGGTCTGCATAACTCTTTTGTCGAGTCTGAGCTTTCTTCATATTATGAATAATTTTCTGAACCTTTTCTTCGACCTCTTTCACCATATCAGGCCTAAAGAAGTATCTTTCTCCAGGTTCAGACCAATTTAGCGGAGTTCGACACCGTCGCCCATATAAAGCTTCAAAAGGTGCCATCATGATACTTTCTTGATAACTGTATGAAAACTCCGCTAGAGGCAAACATTCATCCCATTTTGGTGAGAAGTCCAGGACACATGCCCGCAGCATATCTTCAAGTATTTGGTTCACTCTCTCAGTCTGTCCACTGGTTTGAGGATGATAGGCCGAACTGTGGAGCAACTTAGTACCCAGGGATTTATGAAGTTCTTCCCAAAATTTGGATACAAATTGCGATCCACGATCCGACACTATGGTCTTCGGAACACCATGCAGACTAAGAATGTGAGCAATGTTCAATTGGGTATAGACAGTAACTGGGGATCGATCTTGACTGGCAGAAAATGAGAAATTTTCGTAAGCCGATCAACAATAACCCAAATAGAGTCATACCCTTTTGTAGTCCTGGGTAATCCCATGATAAAGTCCATACAATATCTTCCCATTTCCACGTGTGCAACTTGCTTTTTCTGATGACACTGTACTATCTGAGTCTGTTGGGTGGCAATTATGCAACTTTACCCAAATAGAATCAGATGCACCATCTTGGGTAAAACACACAAGAAGAGGTTTACCAACAAGTGGTTACAGTAAGTTCATAGCACACGAGACGAGTGTGAATGTCGAATAACATCACGGTCAACTCGTGTTAGCCAGGGAATCCAAATTCACGAAAGGTGATATTGATTCAAGAAAAATCACCAGTGGATGGATCTAAAAATGCGGACTTTGCAACTAGTCCATTTTATCAAGCACTAGGCATGGCTCGACATGATCACACACGCTGGAAAAGCACACGTGAGGCAATCGAGGCACGACTAGAGCGACGACTAGGTGGTTACTGGCCAACTTAACTTAATTTTTGTGAGTACTTTCTTAAAATAGGTTGAACCAAAGTGAGCTCAGGCAAATCGATAAAACGATCTCTAAACTCAACCTTTGTTTACAAAACAGTTTCAAGTTAGTAAAACCAACTTGTTGAACTACTATTGACATTGGACATGTCCTCTCAGTACTATCGGTAAGCCAATGGTCGAGAGTTCACATTTACTCGCAAAGGTCATGCATTTGGGTAGAAGTCCATTTGGTCAGGTTGTTCATCCGTTTCTTCAAGCGAGATGAATTATCCACTTGGTTAGGGAATACATAGATTAATTAGGAAAGCGAATGAACAAACTCCTGCATTTCAACAGCAGAGAAACAGATCTCCATTTTAGGAGCTAATCAGTTGTTGTCCAACACTAAAAAGCTCCAGGGCTTCACCTTTACACAAAGGATGTAAAGGGAACTTGTATGAGGAGTCACTACCAAGATTAAAAGAAATAAGACCACACATGAAAGTGGTATGCCCTTTTGATCCAATGGAAATGACAGATGTTGCTTGATCTCTTTACAAACAACAAGAAATTGTTTTAAGGAAGGAGTCCACAGAAGATCACATATCAGTGTAGTTTCACAATGGATCATGACCAGAGACCTCGATACCAACATGCGCCAAGCAGCAGAATCCTGTGTGTACATTCACAGGAGGCTCTTAGTTTCGCCGCGGTACCATAAGTTCTTAACCATGACACCATTACAAAACTGACACCAATAATGGATCTCTCGTGGCAAGAACAATTTGTGTAGAGATAACATATTGATATAATCTCATAATGGATTATGACTACTAACTGTGATACAAGCGTGCATCGAGCAGCACAACCTTGTGTGTATACCCACAAGAGGCTCTCGGTTTTGGCGCAGCATCATCAATTTTAGTCATAACGCCAATACCAGACATAACCAATAAGAAATCTTGCACAACACAAATAGACTGATCAAGGATGACAAGGTACAAAAGAGGCTCCACCTGTAAGTACGATTACAAGTAGAGATCCAAATAGATCATGGCCCAAGGAAGTGAACAAAGCATGGCCATAACCTAAACTTGATGAAAGAAGTATGATGGGAGACTCGTAATTCAGCCCAAACATATTTCTATGCCCATCATAGGGATCACCAGGTCAAGGATTAAGTTGGTAGGCCTTCGATAGATAACATGTCTTTCCTAGGTTAGGTTAATAAGGCAACATGGTGATCCACATGGAATATCCAAAGGAATAACCATCTTAACTCTTGAATTTTGACAAACTACTGTAGATATTAAAAGTTGCCTCAGAAACCGGCAGTCGTTTCTTACACCATAGTCATATAAAAGCTTCACATGTTACATGATCTAGGTGAAACAGGGAAAACTCTTTCCAACAAAGTTTAACCTGTCATTATTACCAAGCTGGTCTATCTACACCTACCTTATTACATTGATCTACTACATCTTCTCTAGCTACACCATCTGCCAGATGTTTGTTGCCATTCTTCCAAGGAACCCTTAGTCCGCCGGTGCAGGAGTAGGATAAAAGGCAACATTGAGCCTATGCACTACTTGCTGCAGATGGTTGACAAGCCGTTGTGCTACTTGAAACTCCATGGGATGAGCACGATTCAATTCTTTGATCGCCTGATCCTGATGGCTTATGAAGCTCATGGTTTCCTTAAGGTCTTCTCTAACAGCAACGGCATACAAGTGAATTTCTTCTAGTTGCTGACTCAGAATTTTTGATTTAGAATGAGCATTAGTTAGCTGATGCTCAAGCTCCTTAATGCGAATCTGATCAGCTTGGTGTTGCATCTGAAGTTCTGTCACCTGATGCTCTAGTCCAATAACCTATTCCGCTTGAACCTTTGTTTCCCCAAGTCGTTCTTGTGCTTGAGTACAAGCACTATTCTTGGCCATTTCCATCATCTTAAATGCTGCATAACTCCCAGTGTACAACTGCTGCCACTTTTGACGACTGTGCCCTCGAGTAAGTTGCAACTCTAGCACGGCCATCAAAACTCGAACAGATGCCGATTCAACAGAATCCTGCCCAATAGGAATGCTTTCCATTAATCGGGCCTGGTGATGATACACCAACGGGTCACTTAAGGCAACTGCAGGGAACAACCTCATAGATGTGGCTTGTATTTCTTCCCTTTTCTGGTAACAAATGGTTGTTAACACCTCTAAGGCAGCTACCTGAGCACCCTCCCAAGGAGTCATTCCTTCGGCATGGAACATCCAATACGGCCAAGATGGTTTTCTAGCACGCTCTGGAATACGCACTACTACCTCATACCATGGTTGTCCTCTAAGAATAGTGCGTGACCACTGGTACTTGGGTGCTTCGGTATATCCGACCTCTTGAAGTAGTCGCCACAGGACCACTGGAACACCAAAATCTCGTAGAAACTCTCCAACTCCTGTAGGAGCTTCTTGTTGATTCATCTATAGAGAAGGGCAACGGATACACTCTATTCACTAAGGATGTATGAACAAGGTAGATGAATCTAGCTACGTAGGGGGTTTAACTTAAAGTTTGTATGACATGATGCATGTGTAATTACAGAATCAACCTTAGTTGATTCAATCTTCTATACATTGCACTCTTCCTATCTGGTCTTTAAGATAGATTCTTCAGAATACTTAGGTAAGAAGAGAAAAGAGTTTTTAGGTAAGGCTTTTGAAAATCCTTTTGAAGATGCCTTATAATATCTGCAAAGAAGGGCTACGCTCCGATACCAGCTGTGACGGAACCTCCCAAGTAATTAGGCCCACCTACAGTTGTCCTTGTCCAACGGACATCAGACAACCCTGTAGGTGTCCCTGAACTACTTGACAAGTTCGGTATCTTTCCTTACCTCACCAGGAACGTCTCACCCGTCTTGCAGACATTACAGAACATCGGAGATAAAGAAATGCGGAAGCAATTTACATAAACTTACATTTATTTCAAAAGCAAGCTTGAGTTACTTTATTACAGACCAGAACTAAAAGTGAGTGCAGAGCAATATTATACAAACCAAGGGAGGCACAAACTCCTCCCGATAAGCAAAAGATCCTAAGTGGAGGACCGAGTCCTCCCGCACTTCAGTCTTGTTTTTCCTCGTTAGGTACCACCTTGGAGCAAAAGCAACAAAAATATGTCGCTTCCTCACCTAAAAACAACAAAGGGATAAACCCTGAGTATGGAATACTCAGCAAGTCTTACCCGACTAAGGAAAAGACTCTCAAGGGTATGCTGGATAAATAGGAGTCAAGGAGAGGCTTTAGCAAAAATCAACTTATACTTTTGCAGAAGTAGCTTACTAAAGTGAGTCCTTACTTTCAATCTTTTAACGCCATATTAAGTATTAATAGACTCTATTTGCATCTAGTCTAATCTCAACATCTCATCAATACAACATCATTTTTATCCATAGTGTTCACATCCTGACTTTAGGTTGCAGGGCAGTGACCAAGTCTTCATAACCGCGAAGGTACGGCGATCCGAATCGATTATACTCAGCTGAGGATCTCCAATCACACGACATATGTAGCACTTAACCCTTGCATATGTCAACCCGCCACCGGGGTTCTTAAGACCGGATCAGGTTCACGCAGACCGAGAGCACAGCTACACCACCGTCCAGCCTCTTGCCACGGAGGGTACACGCTACTCTCGCCACCGCTCCACGCCCATCTCGTGTTGTCTTATTCCGGCCTTAGTCTGCCCGAGGCAAGGCTTACCCATGACGAGGCATGTGACCAGTTAAAGGGTCCTCTATCATCAAGCCTACATACGCGTTAATCCTTAATCAACCTGGGGAGAACATCACCTGTTCCTACCCCAAGTCACAATTTAAGTATTTCCATCCTTAGGATTGTGTCTGTTCCTTAGGATGAAAGAGCATCACAGGGAACTTTGCAGTAAGATCCCACCATTGCTCCAAATGAAAATATTCTTGCAGGTAGAAGCCATCCTTTCTCGAGTTAAATTAAGGACCACCTCTATCCACAAGATCTAAGCAAGGCTAAGCATTTTTGTAAATCATATTTTGATACTTCACAGAAGTATCTATAAAGGTATGGATATCAAGGAAAACAATGCATCAAAGGGTTTCAAGCAATTCCTATGAACCTAATGCACATTTCACTAGACTTAAGTGTGCAAAAAGTATTTTAAAAACACAAGGAAAGGGGTTGCATGCACCGGGGCTTGCCTTCGTTAGTAGGTGAGTCAGGCTCGGACTCGCAAATGTCGAAGTAGAGCCAAGTCTCTGCCTGAGATTCCAAAGGTGGTGATGTCTTCTCTTGAGTCACTTCACTCTCTTCTTCGTTTTCTAAATATAACCATATAGGTATATATATAAGAATGAATGCCATGTCATGCTCATGAGAGTGCATAGATAATAAAGGTTTATTAACTAGGTCTTGAATACAACTTTCCTTCACGGAATTCCGGGAACTTAGGGTTTCCGGAGTCGGTAAAGGAGTTCAAAGGGCAGGGGTAGGGGTTTTGGGTTCTAATTATCAAACAATGTTCAAATCAAACCAAACTCTACCCATGGCTTCTAAATATTGTGAAAAGCTCACATAAAAAGTTTGGGCAATTTTGGGATTACTATCTATTTTCTAAAAATCCAGAACTACTTCTTTAAGCTATTTTAAATGCCTTAAAATTCCTTATTTAACCTAAAATTCATGAAAATATTTTTATTAAATTCTAGGTAAAATAATAAGCCTAGGAAAATTGGTTTCACAATTTTACGAATTTTCTTTAGTTTTCTACACATTTCTCAAGTTTCTCAGAAAAAGAAAATGAAAAAGTGTGAATAGAACTGGGCCGGAAGCAGCCCATACGGCCCAGCTACTCTGAGAAACAGGGCGCGCCCGCGCCCGCGCGCTGGCTATTTTGCATAGGGGCCCTCGCGTTTCTGTCAAAGTGCGAACGGGTTCAGTTACTATTTTTAAGAGTCTCTGACGATTTGCGGATAGGTCCTCAATCTTCTAATTCTTTACACCATGAAGCCCTCGACGGCGGTCCAAGCTAGGAGCCGAGCTCCGACGAGCTAGACCGATCGGATGACGCCACAGCTGGAGTTTTCAAGCGACAGGATCCAAATTAGGCTCAATCCGCACCTTTCCCCTCAATCAATTTTGCTAGGGACGGTCTGTCACGTTCTGGCCACGGTGTCAGTGCGGGTGTTCAAGTGAATTATGTGTTCCGGATCACCGAAGGTTGGGCTGGATGAATTGAAGCCAGGGAGAGGTTCCTGGGTTCACCAGGGATCCTGGACACGCTTTGGTTTGGGTAATACGAGACTCGAAGAGCAGGGCGGCGGTGAGGGTTGGTTACGGCGGTATTTTTCTGAGCAAGCACGCGTTCTGGTGAAAGGCTTCGGCCGCAATTCGATTGGTTGATACTGGGGCAATAAGAGATCACATACTAACTAAAACAAAGAGTAATTTGATCATTACTGACCGGAGGGGCGCTGGCCACGATGAGGTTGGATTTCAGGTGTGCTTGAACAGAATTGGGGCGAATGCAAAATTAGAGCTCGTAGGGAATTGACTAGGAGCAATACTTGGTGTGGGGGTGCACAATGATATTGCGAAGCTAGCCACGAGCTCAATTTATAGGCAGCTTCGTCGGTGGCACATGAATTGAAGATGGCGCGGTGGCGGCCGGAGAGGAAAAAGGCTACTGGTGCAAGTGAACTCGTGGCAACCGTCGTGGCGACAATTCCGGTGATCGGCGAGAAGCTAAAACGAAGCGCGGCGATGCGGTGGAGGTACTCAGATACGTGGCGCAAGGCCGTGCGACGGTGGTTCCCCGGCGAGCTTATCTGCTCAGCCGCAAAACAAGAGGGAGATGGTGACGGTGAGTCACCGGAGTGACCTCCAGCCCACCGACGACAAATATCTTTCCTCTCGCGATGTTATCCACCCACCCGAGCGCGAATCCCAACGCCGGCGACACGTATTGCGGCGGAGGAGTGATCGACGGCGGTGAAGTGCTCTGAACCCAAGCAGGTTACTGTACCATCGACAAAACCATTCAGTTGGCCTGACAGCCAATTTTGGAGCCCAATTCTCTCTCAATTTCTAATGACAACCCATGTCAAGCTCTGCAGAAAAATTGTAGAGCAATGTACCATATACCATGTTGCAATATGGTGTTGCCACTAAAAGCCATTAGATCATACTCGAAATTGGGCTTGAAGTTGCTGTTAGCTCACTGTTAGCCTGATTTCAGTCCTTTAGCAGTCTGACAGTCCAACTTGGGTGGAGATTTTCTCCACATTTCTTATAAGAACATGGCTTGAATCCTTAAACAAAGTTGTTCTCCTATGTTTGGTCTTCAAACTTGTTATGGTCACTTTGGACAAAATCCCTATATTTTAAAAGATACAGGGCTCCAAAGCTGAACCAACTAAACTGAATTTCAGACTTAGGCTCTATAGTACTTAAGAGGTGATTTTTGCAAATAAGCCCAAAACTTAGGGTTTAGCTTGCAAATTCACATACTTATGAACCAAATGACTTTATATGTTTAAACATAGTAGTTTTTACACTTTAGTCCAAAGGTTCATCACTTTTGCACATAAGCCCCTAGGGTTTTGGTTTTAGGGTTTTCCAGGGTTCCAATTAGAGTTTCTGGTATCCCAGGGGTATAAAAGTGATTCAAGTTTATTCTTGGTGTCATTTTATGACTTTTACCCTAAAGCTTTTAGGTTTTCTCAACTTGGGTTAAGTTTTACCCCATTAATCCCTATTTAGGGTTGAATTCCCTATCAAGGGTCCTATTTGCAAAACACTTAAACAATACAACTTGTTTGAAATTTTTGCCTAGTGAATGCACTCTAGGTGTGTCAAACATATGCAATGCTAATGCTTATGATGTCATGCTCAAGTTTTAGTTACGGTAACACCAGGGGTGTTACACTACCTCTTAATAAGAATAAAACATTTACTCCCAAAAACTCTAAAGTAAGAAACATTAGGCTTTTTACCAGTGAGGAGTTCATACGATGTTTTCTTGAGGATTCGGTGAAGATATAAACGGTTGATGGAGTAGCAGGCGGTGTTAATTGCCTCCACCCAAAACTGATCCGGTGTTTTGTACTCATCAAGCATGATCCTTGCCATATCCAAAAGAGTTCTATTCTTCCTCTCCACTACACCATTTTGTTGAGGTGTTTAGGGAGAAGAGAACTCATGCTTGATGCCTTCCTCCTCAAGAAATCCTTCAATTTGAGAGTTCTTGAACTCCGTTCCATTGTCGCTTATAATCTTTTTGATTCTTAATCCAAATTCATTTCGAGCAAATTTAAATTTTTCATTTTATAATTCATGCTCGACAATTTTAGCATTTAATTTAGCTATGTGATCATTTTGTTCCTTAATCATAGCAATGTGATCATTCATACCATCAACATTAACATCTCTACATCTAGTGCAAATGGTGACATGCTCAATAGTAGATACATATGGTTTGTAAACATTCAATTCTTCAATCTTAGCAATCAAAATATCATTCTCAATTCTAAGACAAGAAATTGAATCATTGCACATACTAAGCTCTTTGGATAAATTTTCACATTTTCTACCTCTAGAGCATAAGCATTTTTCAATTTAACAAATTTCTTATTTTCCTTAACGAGCAAGTCCTCTTGGCATTCCAAGAGATCATCCTTCTTGTTAATGTATTCTATCAATTCATTTATCCTTTTCTTTTGGTCCTTGGTAAGATTAGCAAAAAGAGAAGTTAAATCATCTTCATTATCACTAGAGCTACCCTCATCATCGGATGTAGTATATTTGGGGGTATCTCTAGAATGTACCTTCTTTTTTTGTCGTCCTTAGCCATTAGGCATTTGTGGCCAACGTTGGGGAAGAGAAGGCCCTTATTGATGGCGATGTTGGTGGCGTCCTCGTCGGAGGAGGAGTCGGTGGAGCTCTCACCAGAGTCCCATTCTCGCCCCATGTGCGCCTCGCTACCCTTTTTCTTGTAATATCTCTTCTTCTCCATCTTCTTCTTCCCTTTCTTGTCATCGTCCCTGTCACTGTCACTTGTATATAGACATTTAGCAGTAAAGTGACTGGACTTACCACACCTATAACACACCCTATTGGAACGGGGCTTGTAGTCCTTCCTCTTCCTTTGTTTGAGGATTTGTCGAAAGCTCTTAATGATAAGAGTCATCTCCTCGTTGTCGAGCTTGGAGGCGTCGATTGGGAGTCTACTTGGTGTAGACTAGTCCTTCTTCTCTTCTGTTGCTTTGAATGCAACAGGTTGCACCTCGGGTGTGGAGGTGGCGCCTTGCTCCAAGTTGACAATGTGTTTGGAGTCTTTGATCATAAGTTCAAAGCTCACAAACTTGCCAATTACTTCCTCGGGAGACATCTGTTTCTATCTAGGATCTCCACGGATTAGTTGCACTTGAGTGGGATTGCGAAAAATAAGAGATCTAAGAATAACCTTGGCCATTTCATGATCATCCCATTTGGTGCTCTCGAGGTTGCGGACTTGGTTGACCATTGTTTTGAGCTGGTTGTACATTGCTTGTGACTCCTCTCCTTTGTTGAGGATGAATCGACCGAGCTCTGCCTCGATCATTTCGCGCTTAGTGATCTTGGTCACCTCATCCCCTTCATGCGTCGTTTTGAGGACGTCCCAAATTTCTTTGGCATTTTTTTAACCCTTGCACCTTATTATACTCCTCTCGACACATGGAGGCAAGGAGTATAGAAGTTGCTTGGGAATTAAAATGCATTATTTGGGCGGCCTCATCGCAGTCATAATCCTCGTCGCCCACCTGTGGTGCCTGTGCTCCAAACTCAACAATATCCCATATGCTTTCGTGGAGTGAGGTTAGATGGTGCCTCATTTTATCACTCCACATACAATAATCTTCACCATCAAAATATGATGGTTTGCCTAGAGGTACGGAGATGGAGTCCGTTCATCGTTCTTCCTTCCTGAGCCTTCGAGCTTTTCACCGGTGACCATCTCCCTCTTGGCGTGTTCTCCCAACAGCACTTCGAGTTGTTAGACTCTAATGAAGCACCAGGCTCTGATACCAATTGAAAGTCGCCTAGAGGGGGTGAATAGGCGAAACCTAAAATTTACAAACTTTGAACATGCACTATGCTCGAGGTTAGTGTTAGAAATGAATTTAGAGTGTGGAAGATAGTTCTCCTTGCTATGAGTTGCTCAATAAATGCGGATGACCTTGGGAGCAAACTCAGATCAATATAAGCAAGGAAACTTTTAGAGAGAGGAAAGAAAGGGAAACAAATGAAGTGGAGATCAACACAAATGAACACGGTGATTTGTTTACCGAGGTTTGGTTCCAAAGAACCTAGTCCCCGTTGAGGAGGCCACAAAGGCCGGGTTTATTTCAACCCTTTCCCTCTCTCAATCGGTCACTCAGACCGGCCGAGGCTTCTCCTTAATCACTTGGGTCACTAAGACCCACAAGGATCACCACACACTTAGCTATCTCTTGCTAGCTTTACAAAGCACTTAGAAGAATAAGAATGAGAAGGAGAAAGCAATCCAAGCAACAAGAGCAACAAAATAAACACAAAAAACCCTCTCTCAAGTCACTAAATGATTGAGTTGATTTTGAGGCTTGGAGAGGATTTGATCTTTTGATTGTGTCTTGGAGTGTATGCTTTTGCTCTTGTATTGAATGTGGAGTTCAGAAAACTTGGATGGCTTGAATGGAGGTGGTTGAGGGGTATTTATAGCCTCCAACCACTTCCTAGTCGTTGGTTGGCTTTGCTATCGATGGGCACATCAGACAGTCCGGTGGTACACCGGACATGGCACCAATGCATGCCACATCAGCTGCTCGTTGGGGTTTGGAGCAGTTGACCATTGAATTCCTTTGTCCTCTTGTGGCACCGGACTGTCCGGTGGCACACCAGACATGTCTGGTGTGTTCTGACTTTGTAGCTCTAACTTCTGACTTCTGCACTGTGCACTTTTTATTGTTCACACAGTCGACCGTTGGCGCAGTTGACCGTTGCTCCGTTGGTTCACCAGACATGTCCGGTGAATTTTAGCGGAGCATCTCCCAGAGAATCCCGAGAGTGGCCAGTTCGTGGAGTGCTCGGCCTAGGCACCGGACAGTGTCCGGTGCGCCACTAGCAGCACCATTGCTAGTCTTTGCTCCAATCTTTGTTGAGTCCCCAACTTAATTTCTTTGTTGGTTTTTGTTGAACTTTATGCACATGAGATAAATGACAACTAGGCAAACTAGTTAGTCTATGTGGTTTGTGATGGACGTCAAACACCAAAATCGATTATAGAAAATGTTTTAAACCCATTTCCCTTTTAGATAGACACGCATAGGCCAAGGCAATGTAGACGCGAGGTTAGATATGGGCACCTAAACCAATAACACATCTTAATAATGCAAAGGAACAGACCAATAGACATGAGGTACAATGCTTTAATGAGGAGTTGGGAAAATACGAGGTAACAACGATGGGTGCCACAACTTCCGACGGTGAGGTGTGGCCTTCGAGGACACATGTTGTGTTACTTGATGCATTCTCGTGTGGTTGTGGTAAACCTAGACAGTACCACTTTCCATGTTTTCATTATGTTGACGCCGCACATCATCACAACTTTGCATTTAATAACAGGATCCCTTCGGAGTTTAGTGTGGAGAGCTTAGTACGTACCTGGAGCCCTTGTTTTGAGCCATTTCTTGACAAGTCATAGTGGCCAACGTACACCGGTCTGATATACATTGCTGATCCAGCACATCGTTGGGACAAACGTGGTACTAGGAAAAGGAGCCGGTGCAACATGGTCATGGATCAGGTTTCTGGCTGCACTAGGAGAGGTCGAGCGTCCCCCTTTCTCGTGGACCCAGAGCAGAATGAATGCGGAAAATGCGGGAGACTTGGCCACAACTCACATACATGCATTTGGACACTTAGTCAGGTGTGATATAATGTTTATCTCGCACGCAGAGTACACAACTGTTATTCTAGTATGCCATTGTTGTTGTTACATTTTAATATTTTTACTAACCTTATTTTCTTAATTTGCAAGATGGCACAGTTCCACTTGCTGGACCCTCACTACGACGAGCACCATAGGGGCCATCTCACCATAGAGGGAGAGGTAATTTTTTTGCATATATATTAAACTTTCATATTAGTAAATGCAATGTATATTTGACTACTGAAATTACTATGATTGTTAGGTGTTGCCCGTTTTGCGGGTATGGACCCACGACCGGTTTCTGGAGGAGATGCGGTACGATGACAAGTACACTTTTCGCCTAGAGAGGGTTGGCTTGGACGTCGTATCGTTCCAGGTTCGCCGTGGGTTGCCGACATTCAACCCTGCGGCGTTGATGACTATGGTCAACAGGTAAAGTCTTCCACATTTTTTTAATATGTACAATCATTGCATATTTTTCCATACTTCTGAATTTGTATTCGTTTGTGTTCCAATAGGTGGTGGCCAGAGACTCACACTTTCCACCTGCAGCGAGATGACCGTGACGCTGGAAGATTGTCAGAAGATTCTTGGTCTCAGCATTTGGGGTTGTCCAGTGATCGGTCAGGCAGCAGCTGATGGTTGGAGGCAGAGGGTTGAGGCCTTACTTGGGAGACTGCTTCCTGATGACCTACTAGGTAGCCACACCACCAGAATCGCAATCTATAAGTAACTAATCATCAGAGTCATCTGTCGTGCAATCCTCAATGATAACCTCATTCCACTTGTTGCATTGTCCTACATCACACTTTTCTGCATTTCTCTTGTAATAATTGGCTTCTACTTCATCTACAGCTTGGGAGAATAGCTAATCCTCATCCTCAGCCTCAACCTCAGCCTCATCACACTTCTGCTTGTAATAAGCGGCCTCTACCTCTTCGGCGGCCTAAGACATAAACTCATCCTCCTCCTCCTGAGCACGTAATCCTGCCTCAGTTAGTGCGATGAGCTCACTCAACCTTGATGTGTCGTCCTCCTCTTCCCATGTAATCCTGCCTCAGCGAGAGCGATAAGCTCACTCAACCTTGATGTGTCCTCCTCCTCCATCAGCTCCACCATCACCATTTTTTTCTGAACGTATCTTACACGAGCCTCATCTGCAAGATAGTTCACAGCACATCCAATCTCTGCAAATGTAATGAGACAAATAAGTTTGCAAAGTCAGGATAAATAAATTGTACAAGTGAAACTATCATGTCATTTTTCTCACTCACTTCCACTGAGACGATCAGCATGATTCCCCAACATCTGTTTCTCGGCTCTAGCCGCCTCCCATTCCCTTGCATCATGTGCTCTCTTCTCATTTGCCGCCTTCAATCTCCTCTGCTCTGCACGCATCGGGCTGTCAAAACTCATTGATTTCGCGAACCTTCGCATGTCCTGTATGCGATCGTTAATGTATGAATCGACGAGCTAAGATCCACAATGCATCTTATGCCCCATTAGTCTCTTGGACTTTATTGTATGCATCACCTCTTATTTGTCATCGTATCTCTCCCAACTGCATTTCATCGTCTCCTACACAAAAGGCAATAAGTACGGGTGCAACAGTGCAGCTGATGCAAACAAAAAAATAAATACCAACCTCATCGTAATCTACCATATGTCCACAAAAATAGCCAACACCAAGCTTGGAAGGAACTAATACAAACTTAGCTTCAATACCACATTTGCAGAGTACTAGATCGAACTTCAACTCTTCTGCCCACTCATTTTTTCTTTTCCTTTGCCTCTGGCTCTGACCAATGGGACATAGGACCATACAACCACTCTAAGAAATGACACGTACGCCACCTATATGGCCACAAGAGAAAAATTTAGTAAATTTGTGCAAAAATAACAAAAGTTTGGACATTTGTTATGTACTCACATAATCAATGTTCAGACACACAAAGTGCTTCGCAGAGTCCTCGTCGATGACAACACGATCTCCGCAATCATATTGAGGCGGTGACTCCATTCGTCTCTCTGTTGCTACCTGAAAGTCGCCTAGAGGGGGGTGAATAGGGCGAATCTGAAATTTAACAACTTAATCACAACTACAAGCCGGGTTAGCGTTAGAAATATAATCGAGTCCGCGATAGAGGGTGCAAAACAAATTTCAAGCGAATAAAGAGTGTGACACGTGGATTTGTTTTACCGAGGTTCGGTTCTCGCAAACCTACTCCCCGTTGAGGAGGCCACAAAGGCCGGGTCTTTTTCAACCCCTTCCCTCTCTCAAACGGTCCCTCGGACCGAGTGAGCTTTCTCTTCTCAAATCAACCGGGAACAAAACTTCCCGCAAGGACCACCACACAATTGGTGTCTCTTGCCTTGGTTACAATTGAGTATTGATCACAAGAAAGAATGAGAAAGAAGAAAGCGATCCAAGCGCAAGAGCTCAAAAGAACACAACAAATCACTCTCACTTAATACTAAAGCTTTTGTGGAATTGGGAGAGGATTTGATCACTTGGTGTGTCTTGTATTGAATGCCTAGCTCTTGTAAGTGGTTGGAAGGTTGAAAACTTGGATGACTTGAATGTGGGGTGGTTGGGGGTATTTATAACCCCAACCACCAAACTAGCCGTTTGGTGGGGGCTGTCTGTCGCATGGTGCACCGGACAGTGTCCGGTGCGCCAGCCACGTCACCAGGCCGTTGGGTTCCGACCGTTGGAGCTCTGACTGTTGGGCCCGCCTGGATGTCCGATGGCACACCGGACATGTACTGTAGAGTGTCTGGTGCGCCACTTCGTGCATGCCTGACTTCTGCGCGCTCTGGCGTGCATTTAATGCTTCTGCAGGTGACCGTTGGCGCGAAGTAGTCGTTGCTCCGTTGGCTCACCGGACAGTCCGGTGTACACCGGACATGTCCGGTGAATTATAGCGGAGCGAATTCCTGAAGCTGGCGAGTTCCAGAGTCGCTCTCCTCTGGGGCACTAGACAGTCCGGTGAATTATAGCGGAGCGCCTCTGGATTTTCCCGAAGGTGAAGAGTTCAGCGTGAAGTCCCCTGGTGCACCGGACACTGTCCGGTGCGCCAGACCAGGGCACACTTCGGTTATCCCTTGCTCTCTTTGTTGAACCCAATTCTTGGTCTTTTTATTGGCTAAGTGTGAACCTTTGGCACCTGTATAACTTATACACTAGAGCAAACTAGTTAGTCCAATTATTTGTGTTGGGCATATCAACCACCAAAATCATTTAGGAAATAGGTGTAAGCCTAATTCCCTTTCAATCTCCCCCTTTTTGGTGATTGATGCCAACACAAACCAAAGCAAGTATAGAAATGCATAATTGAACTAGTTTGCATAATGTAAGTGCAAAGGTTGCTTGGAATTGAGCCAATATAAACACTTATAAGATATGCATGGATTGTTTCTTCATTTTTAACATTTTGGACCACGCTTGCACCACATGTTTTGTTTTTGCAAATTCTTTTGTAAATCCTTTTCAAAGTTCTTTTGCAAACAGTCAAAGGTAAATGAATAAGGTTTTGCAAAGCATTTTCAATATTTGAATTTTTTCCCTTGTTTCAAATGCTTTTCCTTTGACTGGACAAAACTCTCCCTTGATAAATCCCTCCTCTTAGTGTTCAAGAGGGTTTTAAGATATTGATTTTGAAAATGTTACTCTCCCCCCTTTTTGAACACAAGGAGATACCAATTTGAAAAATCATACCAATTGAAAAACTTCTTTCTAAAATTAGTACCAATTGAAAAAAAACCAAAATTTTGAAATTGGTGGTGGTGCGGTCCTTTTGCTTTGGGCTCATGCTCTCTCCCCCTTTGGCATAAATCGCCAAAAACGGATTCATTAGAGCCCTTAGAATTACTTTCTCCCCCTTTGGTCATAAATAAATGAGTGAAGATTATACCAAAGACGAAGTTCTTTTGCTTTGGACTCATGCTCTCTCCCCTAAAAATGGAGAGTGGCTCGGAGCGACGGCGAAGGATGAGTTGCGGAGTGGAAGCCTTTGTCTTCGTTGAAGACTCCAATTCCCTTTCAATACACTTATGACTTGGTTTGAAATAGACTTGAAAACACATTAGTCATAGCATATGAAAGAGACATGATCAAAGGTATAGGAATGAGCTATGTGTGCAAATCAACAAAAGAAATTCCTAGAATCAAGGATATTTAGCTCATGCCTAAGTTTGTTAAAAGTTTGTTCATCAAGAGGCTTGGTAAAGATATCGGCTAATTGATCTTTAGTGTTAATATATGAAATCTCGATATCTCCCTTTTGTTGGTGATCCCTTAAAAAGTGATACCGAATGGCTATGTGTTTAGTGCGGCTATGCTCAACGGGATTATCCGCCATGCGGATTACACTTTCATTATCACATAGAAGAGGGACTTTGGTTAATTTGTAATCGTAGTCCCTAAGGGTTTGCCTCATCCAAAGCAATTGCGCGCAACAATGACCTGCGGCAATGTACTCGGCTTCGCGGTAGAAAGAGCTACGGAATTTTGCTTCTTTGAAGCCCAAGACACCAAGGATCTTCCCAAGAACTGACAAGTCCCCGATGTGCTCTTTCTATTAATTTTACACCCCGCCCAATCGGCATCTGAATAACCAATTAAATCAAATGTGGATCCCCTAGGATACCAAAGCCCAAACTTAGGAGTATAAACTAAATATCTCAAGATTCGTTTTACGGCCGTAAGGTGAGCTTCCTTAGGTCGACTTGGAATCTTGCACACATACATACGGAAAGCATAATATCCGGTCGAGATGCACATAAATAGAGTAAAGAGCCAATCATCGTCCGATATACCTTTTGATCAACGGACTTACCTCCCTCGTCGAGGTCGAGATGCCCATTGGTTCCCATGGGTGTCTTGATGGGTTTGGCATCCTTCATCCCAAACTTGCTTATAATATCTTGAGTATACTTTGTTTGGCTTAAGAAGGTGCCCTCTTGGAGTTGCTTCACTTGGAATCCTAAGAAATACTTCAACTCCCCCATCATAGACATCTCGAACTTTTGTGTCATGATCCTACTAAACTCTTCACATGTAGATTTGTTAGTAGACCCAAATATGATATCATCAACATAAATTTGGCATACAAACAAATCATTTTCAAGAGTTTTGGTAAAGAGTGTAGGATCGGCCTTTCTGACTTTGAATCCGTTAGTGATAAGGAAATCCCTAAGGCATTCATACCATGCTCTTGGGGCTTGTTTTAGCCCATAAAGCGCCTTAGAGAGTTTATACACTTGGTTAGGGTACTCACTATCTTCAAAGCCGGGAGGTTGCTCAACATAGACCTCTTCCTTAATTGGTCCGTTGAGGAAGGCACTCTTCACGTCCATTTGATAAAGCTTGAACCCATGGTAAGTAGCATAGGCCAATAATATACGAATTGACTCAAGCCTAGCTACGGGTGCATAGGTTTCACCGAAATCCAAACCTTCGACTTGGGAGTATCCCTTGGCCACAAGTCGGGCTTTGTTCCTTGTCACCACACCATGCTCATCTTGCTTGTTGCAGAACACCCATTTGGTTCCTACAACATTTTGATTAGGACGTGGAACCAAATGCCATACCTCATTTCTAGTGAAGTTGTTGAGTTCCTCTTGCATCGCCACCACCCAATCTGAATCTTGAAGTGCTTCCTCTACCCTGTGTAGCTCAATAGAGGAAACAAAAGAGTAATGCTCACAAAAATGTGCAACACGAGATCTAGTGGTTACCCCCTTATGAATGTCGTCGAGAATGGTGTCGACGGGGTGATCTCGTTGGATTGCTTGGTGGACTCTTGGGTGTGGCGGCCTTGGTTCTTCATCCTCCTTGTCTTGATCATTTGCATCTCCCCCTTGATCATTGCCGTCATCTTGAGGTGGCTCATTTGATTGATCTTCTCCTTCATTAACTTGAGCCTCGTCCTCATTTTGAGTCGGTGGAGATGCTTGCGTGGAGGAGGATGGTTGATCTTGTGCATTTGGAGGCTCTTCGGATTCCTTAGGACACACATCCCCAATGGACATGTTCCTTAGCGCGATGCACGGAGCCTCTTCATCACCTATCTCATCAAGATCAACATGATCTACTTGAGAGCCGTTAGTCTCATCAAACACAACGTCACAAGAAACTTCAACTTGTCCAGTGGACTGGTTAAAGACTCTATATGCCCTTGTGTTTGAATCATATCCTAGTAAAAAGCCTTCTACAGTCTTAGGAGCAAATTTAGATTTTCTACCTCTTTTAACAAGAATAAAGCATTTGCTACCAAAGACTCTATAACACCCCAGGTGTTACCTTGGCTAGAGCCCACCTTGGCACTAGAAGCTGTGATCACAAGGGGTAAAGGCTTAGGGCAACACATAAGAACTTGGAGATCAAGTGCTAATAAAGTTGCCAATGACATAAGAAGCATTACTCTAATCCTTGCACACTTACTACCTAGGATAAGAGGGGAGAAGAACCCTAGACCTCTCCTAAACCCTATCTCCCAAAACCCTAGGTAAGAAGGGAAAGAGAGTGAACAAGTGTGCAAAGCATGAGTAAATTTTACCCAAACCTTAACTAACCTAGTAACCATCAATTAGGGGAGGGAAATATTGCAAAAAGACCCCTGGAGAAACCCCAATTCAAATCTCCACGTGGAGAGAGAGCTAGAGCTCTCTATTTCCCTCTAAGTCAAATTCTAACCCTAAGTTAAAGTTCAACCGTGTTCACTTTGAAGATGGCGCCAAAACCACTTGGGTTCTATACCAAAAATGTGGTATACCACTTGAGGCACCCCCTGGAAAAAGTGGAAGCCGAGACTCGGACGTTTGACAGCTCTTGACATCAGTTTTGTCGCAATGTGGGCAGTGAGACAAGCCAGATTTGGCGCCCGTCTATCTCCTGATCTAGGGCGTATCCTCCATTGGAACTCACACATGTGAGATAGCCCTAGGTGCCAGGAAGAGGTCTGCGCCGGATTCATGGCAAGATTCGCACGTTTGCGATCTCTGGAGACGTTTGAACAATGGAAGAAACACACCTCCACGTGTTCGACGCCTTCTGCACGCGCCAGAGCACGCTCACGCGCGCCCCCGCATGCCCAGCGCCGCGCCCGAGCCAAGCCAACGCCATGGCCCGCGCCCGCGCTTATAAAACCCTCCCAGACTTAGATTGTACCCTTCCGCGCACCCTCAAACCTCACCGGAGCCTAGCTCGTCGCCGTTTGCCCGTGCGCAGCGAGTCCGCGGCCGCCCAATCCCTCTGCCACCGTAGACCGGCCAGTGGAGCCATTCCCACCTCCGTCCAGCCCTCGGAGAAGACTGTGCACACCTCCGTGAGGCTCCCCGAGCGAGGAATCGGAGTTTGCTTCGCCGGAGAGGCCAGTCCACGCTCGCCGGAGCTCTCAACCCCGCCGGAGTACGTGGACCGGGTAAACCACTCCACCATCCTTCGATTCCTTGTGCACACGGTCGCTACGTTACCCCGTGAAGCTCACCGTGCCCTCGGATTGAACCAGTTCGCCATGGTTTGGCCGGTACACTCGCCGCCGACGAGAACACCCGCCTGCGCGCGTGGACCGGGCGATTCCGGCCATCTCCGACGTCAAGCCGTACCTCGACGTGACCGCCAGAGTCTCCCCGAGCCAACCCCACCCTTCGCCGGACCTCCCTCGCCGCTGGTAAGCCGCGCCACCCTTTTCTTTTCCGCGGTTACTGTTTGCATAAGGGGAAGGACTGCGGGTGAGAGGGAGAGAAGGTCAGGGGGTTTTGTGAAATGTCAGAGACACAGGGGAATAGTGGCGCGAGGGTAGATTTGCGCAAGTTGATTTAGTTTAAACCCAGGGACCTCGGTGTAAACTATTTTTCCAGAAAACCTTTATTAAATCTGTTTTTAAATTGGACAGAAACTTTGAAAATGCATAACTTCTGTTTAATTCATCCAAATTTGGTCAAACCAATTTTGTCAGACTCTAAATAATGTAACCTACTTAAGAAAAATATAAAACTCCCTATGTACTATAGAAAACTTTAAAGCTCTGATTTAATTATAGTTTTGACCAAAAGCTTAATAATAGGGCCAAAATTAGTTGCACTATTTGACTGGGGTTAGAAAATTTTTGAGAAGTTTGTATCTACCTACTAAACCAAATAAAAATGCTAAACCTCTCTGTCCACTCCATTAAGTTAGTTTTTACCCCTTATTCTATAATATGCTTAAGGATAAGGAAAATAGAAAATGTAATTTAATTAATAAACCAGAGAGTACCTCTATTTTTGTTAGGATACTTATTCAATATAGTTCACTGGAAAAATATATCATACCCTGTTTTAGTATAAAATAAGTAGGATCCCTTTTGTTTTAATAAAACAAGTGAAACTTAGAAAAACTCTACAAAAATAACCCCAAGGTAAAAACACCCCCACCCTTGGGATAACTAATGTTTTATTAAGGAGAATTTGGGAAAAATATGAAATCTGCTGTTTGACATTTTTCAAATAATAATGTAGTAGAAAGAGCCTTTTGACATTAAACTTAAGAAAATCATAACTAAATAACCACCCCTTAGTTTTCTGTGATTTTTAGCACAGAGGCCTATTATTACTATGGGATGCCAGCAAAAATAACCTTTAGGACAGAACCTACCCCTAACTAAGAGGTGTAGTGTAAAGTGGCCCATTTTGCCTAACTATTGTTATTTTTGTTTAAAGCCTAGCCTTTGTACTTTAAGCCTCAAATTCTTAAAACAAGTTAGAATAGCAAATGACAACCCACTGTAATTTTTACAGAATTTTTGGAAATTATTAAAACACTGTCGTAGTTCAACCTACACTAGAAACCCTAATTGGAAATTAAAGAAAGGAAGATGAATAATGTAAATCAATGTCATCCTAAAACCTTTGTAAATTTGTCCACTACAATGTATCCAGACAATACCAATCCACTATGTTATATTCACTGAAAACCCAAGCCTAAAGAGTAATAAGCCTAACCCACTGGAAGCCCCGCATAACTAAGAAACCCTAAGTTACTTCTTAACCTAGTTCTCTTTAGCATAATATTATTGAATCCTGCATAATCATGACATACATGTTCATTGCATTTCGATAGACTGTAATCTTGCTGACGGAGAGTACATCCTCGTACCGGAGCAAGGAGCTGCTCAGGAGGTAGCACCGGATCCAGCACCCGAGCCTGCACCAGAGGACCTGCCTGCCACTGCTTTGGAAGGCAAGCCCCGGTTTATGCATAACCTGTTATTTATGCTATTTTACTTCACTTAATGATTGTAGGATTGATTGTGCACTTAGGTGTAGGAATTGTTTGAAACCCTAGTTGCATGATCTCAGGAATCCTGTTGAGATGAATACTAGTATGCTAGGTCGAGTAGCTGCTTTATTAATTAGGATCTCGGTAGAAGACGAGTGATTTTTCTAGCACTCGCGCGAGGTCAAGACATTGATTGCACCCACTTTCATATCGTACTGATGTTGGGTGTGGGCAACAATCCATGGGGATTGGTTGTCCACGGGATAAAAATTTGAATAAGGATTAAGGTGTGGTACCGTGAGTCAAGCGTTTGAACGTACTAAGCACATGCCGAGAAATATGGTAAATCGGTAAGCCTAGTACCTGATTGAACCTGGCAGTGGACTTTACCCCTCACGCGACCTGAGACGAGGTCTCCCATTCCGGTTATGGTGGGTACAAGTGCGGTCACTGCACGACGGCCAGTCGGAGTCAGTGAGGCATTGTACGCCAAGGCGGTGAGCCCTGATCTGCTGATGGGGAATCGATGGGGACGGTTGATGTGTGTGGGGACAGAGTGCCCCTGCATGTCGTGTGTTTAGGTTTACCTTGCAAGGATAAAAAACTCGATTCGAATCGTCTGCTTCTCGCAGCTAATGAGACTGCTTGATCCATGCTGCTACATTGAGTAACAAGTGGAAACATGATGAGTTAATATAAGATGTTGATTGCTAATAATGCTTGCTAACATGTATGAATAGATAGTCCACTTTTAGCCTTAAGAGAGTCACACTTAATTTTGACCAAGTTAAAATCTTGATTTAGAAACTCAGCTAGTGCTTTTGGCAACCAAACCCCACAGCCAAACAGCTGCATGTCTAGAGGTAGAGGAGTAGACTCCTCACACCGGGTAAGTCTAGCTGAGTATTAGTATACTCAGCCTTGCTTGTGGCATAATTTTTACAGGTTCTCTGGAGGAAATGGTTGCTGGAATAACTTGGCCGTCCACCTTGCCATCGGGTTGGACTATCGAGTGGGACCCTGCCTCGGCTGAGGAGGAGCATGAGGAGTGATGGGACAGGCTTCCCCATCTCTCCATTTAATTACTGTTAGTTTTATTCCGCTGCACTTCGAACAATGATGGTTACTTTTGCAAAAACTCCGATGATGATGATGGTGATGTAATAATTAAATACTCTGGCATGTATGGTTTTATGCTTTATTGTATTTGCTCTGTGACTCACCT
Organism: Zea mays; assembly: GCF_902167145.1. Taxonomy (NCBI): domain Eukaryota; kingdom Viridiplantae; phylum Streptophyta; class Magnoliopsida; order Poales; family Poaceae; genus Zea; species Zea mays. Next base: position 117,767,937 of record NC_050100.1, read on the forward strand.
TCGAGTGAGATTGTGGTACTTGATCCTGTCAGTGGCCGTGTCGGACTAGATCCGAGGGATTGACGGGTTATTCCCATTTAAGTGTGGTCTAGCCTCTAAGGCGGGGCCTAGGCACTTAAGTTGGAATAATTCGGGCAGTTCCGCCACAGACTCTAAAATACGAAATATTGGGCTTTTTACCGGTTAGGAGTTCATATGATGTCTTCTTGAGGATTCGGTGTAGATACAACCGGTTGATGGCGTAGCAGGCGGTGTTGACCGCCTCGGCCCAAAACCGATCCGAAGTCTTGTACTCACCAAGCATGGTTCTTGCCATGTCCAATAGAGTTCTATTCTTTCTCTCCACTACACCATTTTGTTGTGGCGTGTAGGGAGAAGAAAACTCATGCTTGATGCCCTCCTCCTCAAGGAAGCCTTCAATTTGAGAGTTCTTGAACTCCGTCCCGTTGTCGCTTCTAATTTTCTTGATCCTTAAGCCGAACTCATTTTGAGCCCGTCTCAAGAATCCTTTTAAGGTCTCTTGGGTATGAGATTTTTCCTGCAAAAAGAACACCCAAGTGAAGCGAGAATAATCATCCACAATAACAAGACAGTACTTACTCCCGCCGATGCTTATGTAAGCTATCGGGCCGAATAGATCCATGTGTAGGAGCTCCAGTGGCCTGTCAGTCGTCATGATGTTCTTATGTGGATGATGGGCACCAACTTGCTTCCCTGCTTGGCATGCGCTACAAATCCTGTCTTTCTCAAAATGAACATTTGTTAATCCTAAAATGTGCTCTCCCTTTAGAAGCTTATGAGGATTCTTCATCCCAACATGGGCTAGTCAGCGGTGCCAGAGCCAACCCATGTTAGTCTTAGCAATTAAGCATGTGTCGAGTTCAGCTCTATCAAAATCTACCAAGTATAACTGACCCTCTAACACACCCTTAAATGCTATTGAATCATCACTTCTTCTAAAGACAGTGACACCTATATTAGTGAAAAGACAGTTGTAGCCCATTTTGCATAATTGAGAAACGGAAAGCAAATTGTAATCTAATGAATCTACAAGAAAAACATTGGAAATAGAATGGTCCGGAGATATAGCAATTTTACCCAATCCTTTGACCAAACCTTGATTTCCATCCCCGAATGTGATCGCTCTTTGGGGATCTTGGTTTTTCTCATAGGAGGAGAACATCTTCTTCTCCCCTGTCATGTGGTTTGTGCACCCGCTGTCGATGATCCAACTTGAGCCCCCGGATGCATAAACCTACAAAACATGTTTAGTTCTTGACTTTAGGTACCCAAATGGTTTTGGGTCCTTTGGCATTAGATACAAGAACTTTGGGTACTCAAACACAAGTCTTTGACCCCTTGTGCTTGCCCCCAACATATTTGGCAACTACCTTGCCGGATTTGTTAGTTAACACATAAGATGCATCAAAAGTTTTAAATGAAATGCTATGTTCATTTGATGCACTAGGGGTTTTCTTCTTAGGCAACTTAGCACGGGTTGGTTGCCTAGAGCTAGATGTCTCACCCTTATACATAAAAGCATGATTAGGGCCAGAGTGAGACTTCCTAGAATGAATTCTCCTAATTTTGCTCTCAGGATAACCGGCAGGGTACAAAATGTAACCCTCGTTATCTTGAGGCATGAGAGCCTTGCCCTTAACAAAATTAGACAATTTCTTAGGAGGGGCATTAAGTTTGACATTGTCCCCCATTTGGAAGCCAATGCCATCCTTAATGCCAGGGCGTCTCCTACTATAAAGCATACTACGAGCAAATTTAAATTTTTCATTCTCAAGTTCATGCTCGGCAATTTTAGCATCTAACTTTGCTATATGATCATTTTGTTGTTTAATTAAAGCCATGTGATCATGAATAGCATTAATATCAACATCTCTACATCTAGTACAAATAGACGTGTGCTCAATGGTAGATGTAGATGGTTTGCAAAATTTTAATTCTACAACCTTAGCATGCAATATATCATTTTTACTTCTAAGGTCGGAAATGGTAGTATTGCAAACATCAAAATCTTTAGCCTTAGCAAGCAATTTTTCATTTTCATCTCTAAGGCTAGCAAGAGAAATGTTCAATTCTTCAATCTTAGCAAGCAAATCATCATTACCATTTCTAAGATTGGGAATTGAAACATTACAAGCAATAGAATCAACCTTAGCTAATAAATTAGCATTCTCATTTCTAAGGTTGTCTATAGTCTCATGGCAAGTGCTTAGCTCACTAGATAATTTTTCACATTTTTCAACTTCTAGAGCATAAGCATTTTTAACTTTAACATGCTTTTTGTTTTCCTTGATTAGGAAGTCCTCTTGGGTGTCCAAGAGATCATCCTTCTCATGGATGGCACTAATTAATTCATTTAACTTCTCTTTTTGTTGCATGTTTAAGTTGGCAAAAAGAGTACGCAAATTATCTTCCTCATCACTAGCATTATCATCGCTAGAGGATTCATATCTAGTGGAGGATTTAGATTTAACCTTTTTCTTTTTGCCGTCCTTTGCCATGAGGCACTTGTGGCTGACGTTGAGAAAGAGAAGTCCCTTGGTGACGGCGATGTTGGCGGCGTCCTCGTCGTCGGAGGAGTCGCTAGAGCTTTCGTCGGAGTCCCACTCGCGACAAACATGGGCATCGCCGCCCTTCTTCTTGTAGTACCTCTTCTTCTCCTTTCTTCTCCCCTTCTTGTCATCGCCCCTGTCACTGTCACTAGAAATAGGACATTTTGCAATAAAGTGACCGGGCTTACCACACTTGTAGCAAACCTTCTTAGAGCGGGGCTTGTAATCTTTCCCCCTCCTTTGCTTGAGGATTTGGCGGAAGCTCTTGATGACGCGCGCCATTTCCTCGTTGTCGAGCTTGGAGGCGTCGATTGGTTGTCTACTCGGTGTAGACTCCTCCTTCTTCTCCTCCGTCGCCTTAAATGCGACCGGTTGTGCTTCGGACGTGGAGGGATCGTCAAGCTCGTTGATCTTCCTTGAGCCTTTGATCATAAATTCAAAGCTCACAAAATTCCCGATTACTTCCTCAAGAGTCATTAGTGTATATCTAGGATTGCCACGAATTAATTGTACTTGAGTAGGGTTAAGAAAAATGAGTGATCTTAAAATAACCTTAACCACCTCGTGGTCATCCCATTTCTTGCTCCCGAGGTTGCGCACTTGATTCACCAAGGTTTTGAGCCGGTTGTACATGTCTTGTGGCTCCTCCCCTTGGCGAAGACGGAAGCGACCGAGCTCCCCCTCGGTCGTTTCCCGCTTGGTGATCTTGGTTAGCTCATCACCCTCGTGCGCGGTCTTGAGCACGTCCCAAACTTCCATGGCGCTCTTTAATCCTTGCACCTTGTTGTACTCCTCCTTACTTAGAGAAGCGAGGAGTATGGTTGTGGCTTGGGAGTTGAAGTGCTCGATTTGGGCCACCTCGTCTTCATCATAATCCTCATCCCCTACGGATGGTACCTGTGCTCCAAACTCAACAACATTCCATATACTTTTGTGGAGTGAGGTTAGATGAAATTTCATTAAATCACTCCACCTAGCATAATCTTCACCGTCAAAGGTTGGCGGTTTGCCTAATGGAACGGAAAGTAATGGAGTATGTCTAGAAGTGCGAGGATAGTGTAAGGGGATCTTACTAAACTTCTTGCGCTCATGGCGCTTAGAAGTTACGGAGGGCGCGTCGGAGCCGGATGTGGAAGGTGATGAAGTATCGGTCTCGTAGTAGACCACCTTCCTCATCTTCTTTTTCTTGTCGCCACTCCGATGCGACTTGTGGGAGGAGGCTTTCTTCTCCTTCCCTTTCCCCTTTTTGCGGGACTCTTCCGATGAAGCCTTCCCGTGGCTTGAAGTTGGCTTGTCGCCGGTCTCCATCTCCTTCTTGGCGTGTTCTCCCGACATCACTTCGAGCGGTTAGGCTCTAATGAAGCACCGGGCTCTGATGCCAATTGAAAGTCGCCTAGAGGGGGGGTGAATAGGGCGAATCTGAAATTTAACAACTTAATCACAACTACAAGCCGGGTTAGCGTTAGAAATATAATCGAGTCCGCGATAGAGGGTGCAAAACAAATTGCAAGCGAATAAAGAGTGTGACACGCGGATTTGTTTTACCGAGGTTCGGTTCTCGCAAACCTACTCCCCGTTGAGGAGGCCACAAAGGCCGGGTCTTTTTCAACCCCTTCCCTCTCTCAAACGGTCCCTCAGACCGAGTGAGCTTTCTCTTCTCAAATCAACCGGGAACAAAACTTCCCGCAAGGACCACCACACAATTGGTGTCTCTTGCCTTGGTTACAATTGAGTATTGATTGCAAGAAAGAATGAGAAAGAAGAAAGCGATCCAAGCGCAAGAGCTCAAAAGAACACAACAAATCACTCTCACTTAACACTAAAGCTTTTGTGGAATTGGGAGAGGATTTGATCACTTGGTGTGTCTTGTATTGAATGCCTAGCTCTTGTAAGTGGTTGGAAGGTTGAAAACTTGGATGACTTGAATGTGGGGTGGTTGGGGGTATTTATAACCCCAACCACCAAACTAGCCGTTTGGTGGGGCTGTCTGTCGCATGGTGCACCGGACAGTCCGGTGCACACCGGACAGCGTCCGGTGCGCCAGCCACGTCACCAGGCCGTTGGGTTCCGACCGTTGGAGCTCTGACTGTTGGGCCCGCCTGGATGTCCGGTGGCACACCGGACATGTACTGTAGAGTGTCCGGTGCGCCACTTCGCGCGTGCCTGACTTCTGCGCGCTCTAGCGCGCATTTAATGCTTCTGCAGGTGACCGTTGGCGCGAAGTAGCCGTTGCTCCGTTGGCTCACCGGACAGTCCGGTGTACACCGGACATGTCCGGTGAATTATAGCGGAGCGAATTCCCGAAGCTGGCGAGGTCTAGAGTCGCTCTCCTCTGGGGCACCGGACAGTCCGGTGAATTATAGCGGAGCGCCTCTGGATTTTCCCGAAGGTGAAGAGTTCAGCGTGAAGTCCCCTGGTGCACCGGACACAGTCCGGTGGCACACCGGACAGTCCGGTGCGCTAGACCAGGGCACACTTCGGTTATCCCTTGCTCTCTTTGTTGAACCCAATTCTTGGTCTTTTTATTGCTAAGTGTGAACCTTTGGCACCTGTATAACTTATACACTAGAGCAAACTAGTTAGTCCAATTATTTATGTTGGGCATATCAACCACTAAAATCATTTAGGAAATAGGTGTAAGCCTAATTCCCTTTCACTACCTCCTTCTCCGCATCCGTTATTGGTGGAGGATTCGGGGGAGGAGGAACCCAACACTTAAAACGCTCATGACTAGTCCTTCCACACAACCAATCGAGGGTCAAATTTATGAGGATCGTCACTCTACTGGAAAAAGAAACACCTCAGGTGCTCCTACAAAAATGGAACAAAACATTAGTACACATCTAGTAAACAATATTAACTCACAAGTCATAAGCTATGTACGTTAAAACCGCCACAAAGGTAGAAGCAGCGAGCATCCGTATCTAGATGTTTGGATTGACATACTCAAGCCGGTCTGCCATAGTCACAGTTAGGCACTAAAAGATCAGGATGAACAAGAGCATCCTTACTAGATACATCCGGATATAACTCCCGAGGACGACCTCTCTTCTGCCACAACGCCTCCCGATACATGTATTTCATCTAAGAAACGATTATATATTAACACAAGTATCTAATAAATTGTATAATCGGATTTCACAAACTATCAAATAAATTGTAGTCATCATATGAACTATATATCCTAGGAGCAATAATCAAAACTAATAATCTAAAATTACAACCCAATATACAAAACGAATCAGTGAGACACCATACCTTGGTATACAAAGTATTCCAACTCGAATCTGGTCGTTTTTGAAGATTTGAATGGAGGGAAAGTTGAGAAATGAGGAGGGCGCACCTCTCGGCCAACAGAACGGCTGATTTATAGGACTCCCTAGCTCGGCGCCAAGATCTGTGGCGCCGAGCTAGGAGGCCGCGTCGACGCCACGTCGGCCCTAGCCACCGCGAGCCGCCACCGCCACCGCCACCGCCACGTCAGAGCTCGACGCCATAGGCTATGACATGTGTTAGCTCGGCGCCATAGGCTATGGCACTGAGCTAAAGGTCCAAATCATGAAATAAGTCATCCAGGTGTATAAATGTACATTTTGGTCGAAAATATGGTTAAAAAAGAAAAAAATCGAGGAAACACGCGTTTTAGAATTAACTAGTCGGTTACCCGTGCGTTGCGACGGCTTACAACAATACCCATGTAAACTATCCACACAAAAAAATCAATATTTTTTATTGATTGTCTCCGCTCTCTGTATAATATTTTTTGATTTGGCTAACTGATGTTATTATTTACTCCATCCAATATGTCTTGGTACAACACAGCCAATGAAGTGAGCGATTAGAAGAGAGTTCACAACGACTGACTGAACGAAGAAAGACTATAAAATGACATAATTCCACCATATAGAGACCAAATAAGAGAAAGTTTGTGAGCTCAAGTTTTTAAAATAAGTCACATAAACTCAAACTTATAAAAAGATAGATCAAAATATGGAGTGACTGCTAAAGTCAGACATCAATAAAAACTGGATGTGCTCCATATAAATATACTACTTCGTAACAATTACTAACGTTTAAAACCAACAAATAACCTTTCATTTTACTATTAGTGTGACAAATCATTGTTGTTACATCCAATTCAACATCCTAAAACACCATAGTCTATTGCGCCAATGTGGTCTGAGAAACGACTTAATGCTTGCAAGAGCCAAGAACGTCGTGCCGTGCTTGGGCTATAGCCTCAGCTCGTAGTGCTGGTCTAGCCCGACACGATTATATTTTTTTATTTTAAAAAAAAACGTATATACATACATATAATTTATATTCAATATTAAAAACATCTAAGCATAATGTTTTACTGGTTAGACAGCTTCACCCTGCATCTCCTGTCCCCGCCCTTCTTCCATCAAGGTATGGGTTCGAACCCCACCTCCGGCACCGTTTTTTAACATTTTACGCTGATTTAATCAAATGAGCCGACGAGCTAACGAGCTGGTCTAGCACAGTCAGCTGACCGTCATGACGTGTCTGGGCCAGAGTTGTGGCCCACGGGCGTCTGACTCGTGTCGGCCTGTCGTTTGGCCATTTATAGGCGTTCAGCGAGTTAATTTGAAATAGTTGTAAGGGGTTATTTGTAAAAAGATGACGTATGACGACCGTTGAAACTGGTGCTTTAAGTATAGTATAGATATTAATATATGTATCAATGACAAAATAACACCGTTGTAAACTGATAATATCTGAAGGAAAAAAAAGAACAAAGAAGGAGGAACGCTGGATTAGATGGGCCAAAGTTTCTTGGTGTGGCCCACCAAATGATACTCAACTTGCCCAAAACAGCACGTGAGGCATCACAAGCAGGAGGCATCACGGATGGGCCAGCGAAGCCGAACGCAGACTTGGACTTGGGTGTGAAGCGAACTCACAGCCGAGTAGCTGGTTAGGCTGTTGGGCTGAAAAGGATGGGCCAGATGTGAAAAAGGTACCCAAATTTTTTGGCTCTTTATTATTAATATAATATTAATATTAGGTATAGATTTAGATAGATATATGTGTACATATGCATGGCCTCTCTATTTATCTCGAGAAGAAAAAAAAAATCTAGCCCTCGCATTGACAACTAAGTCTATATAAGCAATATCTTGTCATAAGCAGCTATGCATGTTCAAGAGCAAGTAAAATATATACTAGTGTGCAAGTGTTTAGCACGATGTTGTCGGAGCCGCCGCCGCAGCAGCCACGGGCGAGGTCGTTCGCGGCGGCGGACGTGGAGGAGCAGAGCGAGGACGAGAAGCGTTGGGTGGGCTGGGTGGAGAAGAGCCTGAGGCATGAGACGGCGGAGGCGCTGGGCGCGGCGGCCAAGGTGTTCAGCGTCCCGCGCTCCCTCCGCGACACGAACCCGGACGCGTACGCGCCGCACGTCTTCTCGCTGGGCCCGTACCACCAGGCCCGCCCCGAGCTCATGGACATGCAGCGCTTCAAGCTCGCCGGCGCCAAGCGCTTCGAGATGCTCCTCACCGGTGGCCACACCATCGAGCATATCAAGGACCGCTTCCTCGTCGGCGGCCTCGAGCTCAAGATACGGGCCATATACCACAGGTTCCTGGACCTCAACGACACGACTCTGGTATGGATGATGGCCATCGACGCCTGCTTCTTGCTCGACTTCATCGAGAACTACCACCGCCGTGAGGCCACGGACGTGGTGTCCTCGTCGGCCAACTGGATCAACGCCGTCGTACGCGACGCCATGATGCTGGAGAACCAGATCCCGCTCTTCGTCTTCGCCAGGACGCTCGAGCTCCGCCACAGCACTCGTCACGAGGCCGCCAAGGCGCTGCACGCCGTCGTCTTACGCTTCATCATGGACGTGTGCCCCTTCAAGGATAAGCGCGGCGAGGTGGCCATCGGCGACCTGGCCAAGCATGCGCACCTGCTGGAGGTCCTGTACCACTTCCTCGTCCCGGACGCCACTCTCTTGGACGACAGTACCACCGGTGGTGGTGGTGACCAGGGGGTGATGGTGGAGGAGGAAATACCCGCTACGGCGGCGGCCGACGGCGAGGAGGTGGACGACGATGTCGAGGCGCAGCAGGCGATGAAGCCTCCGCTCGAGGAGGAGGACTGCGAGAAGGTGAAGCAGGCCCTGTCGCAGGCCTCCAGGCTCAACGTGGCGCCGCTGCGGTTCATTAAGAAGAACCTCATCGCCCGCCCGATGGCCCTGGTGGGGAAGATCGCGCACAAGGTGCCGGCGCTGGCCGCGCTGGTGCCGGTGCTCAGCAAGCTGATGCAGTCCGTGAACGTGGAGGCCCAGCTCAACGGCGGCGCGGAGCAGGCGCCGGAGGACGGGGCCATCACGGCGCCGCGTGCGGACGAGATCCGCATCCCGTCGGTGGAGGAGCTGGCCCGGTGCGGCGTGCGGTTCACGCCGGCGCCGGAGGGCATCGAGGGGATCGCCTTCGACCGGGCGTCGGCCACGCTGCGGCTCCCCGTAATCACACTGGACGCCAACACGGAGGTGGTCCTGCGCAACCTGGTGGCCTACGAGGCCGTGGCCGTGCGCGGCCCGCTGGTGCTGGCGCGCTACACGGAGCTGATGAACGGCATCATTGACACGTCCAAGGACGTGAAGATCCTACGGCGGAGCGGCGTGCTTGTCAACCACATGAAGAGCAACAAGGAGGCGGCGGGCATGTGGAACGGGATGGCCCGGGCGACGCGGCTCACCAAGGTGCCCAGGCTGGACGCCGTCATCTCGGCGGTGAACGCGCACCGGAGCAGGAGCGCGGCGGCGCGGGTGAGGAAGCTGTTCAGGAAGTACGTGTTCAGGTCGTGGAAGATGCTGACGCTGCTCGCCTCCATCGGGCTGCTGCTCATGACAGCGCTGCAGACATTCTGCTCCGCCTATCCGTGTGAGAACCACTGGTTCAGCGGCATGGTGCTGCCGGGGACGACGGACGACCCAGCGCAGTAGCAAAATCCACCCGAACTCCAACGGATACGAACAATAACTTAATTAAACTATTAAAATTCATAAAAATATTAAAAATAGATATACTTTATTAATTACTATTATAATATATTTTAAAATTTAAGTTCTAATTCACTCTATATTAAAAGATCTAAAAGATAAAATTTTATTGACAGAATTTTATCTTTTTTATATCTTTTATTATTAAATGAATTAGAACTTAAATTCTAAAATATATTTATATAGTAAATAATGAAGTATGTTTATAGTTTTTTTAAAAAAAATGGTATTTGCTAGTTTGATTATGAGATGATTACGTATAAAATTTGATTGCACATGCAGATTTGCTCAGCGTCATGTGGTCAAACGTGGCTTTGTTTGTGGTTCAGCCATTACGCGACCGGGCCTGACTCATGCTCGTGCGTGTGTGGTTATATACTATACTCGTGTAAACAGCTTGTTCCTTTTTTTCTTCGTGCGGTCTTAACCAGTCTGGCCTTAGCCTTCACAACCGATATTGTATTTGGCATATACCAGTTTAATCCAGAATTTGATGATCACTAAGGGTAGTTTTAAAGCCACAAAGGATTGAAGGGGCTAAAATCTCCTGCTTATTCAATTTTGAATAAGAAGTAGATTTTAGTCTCTCCAATCTTCTTTAGTTTTTAGACTCCCAAATTAGCCCTAAGAGCAAGTATATGAGAGAGAGAGGAGTGGAGAGAGATCGGCTTAGAGACAACAACAAGAAATATCCGTGAGAGAGACAAGTGAGATCATGAGGAAAATCCCACATATAGATAAACACCCAACTCCTGTGAGGGCGGTGTCATGAACCTCTCCCTCGCCCTTGATCTCGCCCTTGTGACGGCGATCTCTCCCGCCCCCGCTCCCTCCATGCCCTCCACCACCGTCACCGCCGCCAGGTCGTCTCTCATCCCTGAAAAATTGTGGGAGGAAGATGCAGAGAATGGAGCTAGGTCGTTCGATGCTCAATCAATTTCTCGGCAGGCGACTTCAATTCCTGGGAATCTGTGGAAGCAAAATCGAAGGTACGATTCCAAATCGCACCATCTATCAGGATTTGTTGGTAATGGGGATTGCTCGAACTTGAATCAGGAAAGTAGAGCATGCAATGGTGGTTCCCCGTTTGAAATTATTGATAAACGGAGTATGAAAATCAAGCATACCCCTGTGATGCTACGATGGAAATTTAGGAGGAATCAAAGCTTAAATCCATGGAAAAATCATGGAGATCAGATTCCTGCATGGATTACGCCTACTCGGGGAGATTTAGACTCTTCTAAATTTCGGGATTCAGAAGGGCCTATTAAGGAAAAGTGTAAGGATGTCGATAAAATAAATGATGAAGCTAAGGGGTCCAGGAAAAAAATGTGAACAAGGTATATTGAGGGGAGTGAATGCCGAACCAGCACACTCACAATGCTCCTCAAACCTAAAGAGCAGAACACCAAGTCGCCCTTGCTGCATGCGTCAAAACCACAAATCGAGAGATTTGTTGGGCATTTTTGGGGGAGATCTCAAAAATCTTATGCGAGTGCGGTGAAACTGTGGCGTGCTCTAGTCGTTGCTGTGAAGATGCAGCCAAAAGGAATGGGTCGTCGTGGTGGTGCGCGCGGATCTGGCCGCGGATTTGGGCGTGAACACGTTTTGTAAGGCCCAAAACTCGTAAAGAAAAAAAATATAATTATAAAATAAATCAACAAATATAGTATTATAATGCTTTGGGAATTAAGGAATAAAAAAATATGAGAAAGGATTTTTTTCTTTTAAAGGAAACCATTTATACCTCCCATGAAATAAATGACAAGGAGAAGAATAAATAATGACATTTTAAACAATGAAAGCTATATTCACATTAGTAATAATTTGGACACATGGAAATTTGAAGATCAAACATGGATTTGAAAAGAGTTGACAAAGATAATTATGATAATTATCCATTCCTTTTAGAGCTAAATGGTGAGGGAGAATATAAATAAAAAACATAATAAAAAAATAATAATAAATATGATGATGGGATTTCTATCCACATTAGAATTATGTTTGAAATTCAAATTTGAATTAGGTTCGAATTTGAAATAGAAATCATTAAAAAAAAGAAAGTAGAAAGGAAAAGAAAAGAGAAAAAAACGCCTGGGCCGATTCTCCCTCAGCCGGCCCAACTCCCTTCCACTCTCGGCCCAACGTCTTCCCTCGTGCCGCGCCTGATCACGCTGACGAGTGAGCCGATGCTGTCAGTCACAGTATTGCGCGCCCGTCGTCACTTGCGGGCGGGCTCCAGTCTCCAGTGCTGGTGCGCGGGCGGCTACCCTGCCCTGCGCCACTACCGCATGGGCCCGCTCGGCCAGTGGCTCGCTCGTGTGCGCCCGCAGCTTGAGCCGCTGTTCCGCAGGTTCCACCTGGTCAGCCCCTCTGTCGCCCCAGCGCCTGTTCTTCATCTCCACGGAAGATCTCCGCCGAATCCGTGCTTCCGGCCGTGAATCTCGGCGGCAACAAACTCCGCAACGATCTCCGGTTGCTCGGCCATCGTTGGACCCTCCTGGTGTATATATATATCGGCCGACGTCCTGTGGTTTCGTTCACCCGTAGATCAGCGAATCGCGAGTGCCGCCGCGAACCAGAAAACTCACGTCGCCGCCGGGAAAAAAAAATTCGGTCTACTCTCAAATTGGGGAGGCGTAGCTGGGCTTGGAGCTTCGGATCACGATGCACCTTCTCAGGACCTCGGCGGGTGGAGATTGGATCGGCTGGGTGGTGGATAGCTCGCCGGTAAGTAGCTCGGCGCAGACGTCCGCATCGCCGTGTGGCCCGCATCACGCAATCACCGATTGAAGGTAAGGAGGCCGCCGTTGAATTCACCTAAGTCATCTCTACGCGTAGGCGAGTCATGGGCAGGGTAGGATCCTCGGGTGGTCACGATGGGCGCATCGCCGGCATGGCTCCGCCAAGGCTTGCGGCGGCGCTGCCTCGGGTTGGCAAGGGAAGAAGAAGCCCCTGCACCGTCCGTCCTGGGATTAGTGGTTGGGATTCAATCTGGCGTGCCTGCTCGCGTGATGAGATGTGCGCCGTTGGATCGAATCTTGACGAATAAAAACGAACCGTGTCACGTATTGAAATCCTAAGCGTAGATCTCTAATCCCACGGCTGGGGATGCGTACCGGTTAGATTTATAAAACAATCTAATCTGGACCGTATCCTTTTAATCCAACGGCTCTGGTTGCTTCTTACCCCTTCGGCTATGCCATTATGCAAAAGAGACCCCGTATAACTCTATAAACAACCCGCGACCCATCGCAGAAGAGTGATGAGTCTTAAAACTATTTACAGATTAAACCCTATACTTATCTTTTTTATGCGCATAGTCGAGAGACCAGAGAAATTAGATAATAAATTGTAGAAAATGATTTTTAATACAAAAACAATACTAGAAACTTGTATAATTCCTAGAAACTTCAAATTAAGTCCAAATTGATCCATTCCAGTTTCTATAATTTTGTATTAATATTGTCTATCAATTATTAACACTGTTTAGCCATGAAACTTGAATTAAAATTGTTCATTTGGATTAATCTATTCTAAGCACTAAATAATTTCAGAAATTCATAATTTAATAACCATAGCTCCGAATTTAGTGGTTCTTGTTTCTACGATCTCGTAGCAACCCGTAGATTATTATTACGCAGTTTATTCTTATGTTTGGTGTAATGTTAATTTTGCCTATACCATGTTTGTCTGTATTGCTACGTTTAGTAGTGAGGACACGTGTCACCTGAAGAGCAAGTTGGTACCTGGAATCTCAAGTGCCAGGCAAGTTGTGCCCTTGATCACTTCTTTTTACCCACTCATGTTCTAATTAATCATAATGATCTGCATAGGTTAATTTTGATGGGACCCAATAGGTTACCCTAGTTTGATTATCTTTATACCTTGTTTACCACTGAACTTTTTGGGTAGTACTTGCTAGTGCTTTATGTGGTTTTGGGTATGAAGATACATTATTCATGATCACACCTTTATTATCTGTTTATTATTACTGTTCATGATAAGATCATTATGTTAATTGGAACATGGAGCGACCACCCGGGAAAACAGTGCTACCACAAGGGTTTAATGGGACGCCCTTGGCTGATTAATTAGGAAAGCTAGTGGAAGACTACCTTACCCGAAAGGGGCAAGGGTAGTAGGGGAGTGGTCAGTGTGGGGAGGTCCTTGGGATGATTTTGCTGCGATTGCGGTCATGCGAGGGGTCCCTGCATTGGAGCTTCCTATAAACTATAGCGGGTTTTCTGAAGCTAGTGGAACTTTGTAAAGGCCTCGTAGTGTTACCCTGCCTCGCCTCCTCGGTAGAGGTGTATGGGAAGTCGCGATCCCTTGGCAGATGGGTAACATGACTTGTGGGTAAAGATGCGCAACCTCTGCAGAGTATAAAACTGGTATACTAGCCATGCTCACGGTCATGAGCAGCTCGGACCCTCACATGATTAATTTATGGAACTAAATTCAATTTGTCATATGCATTGCATCGCAAGTGAAGTTATTACTTTTCTTAATTGGGTTGGTATTTACTTATACTTAGTAACTGCTAATAAAATTTTGACCAACTTTAAAAGCAATGCTCAGCTCTAACCATCCTCTTTGGTAAGCCTTACACTTCACGTGAGCTCCCACCTTTAGCGAGTTCATGCACATTATTCCCCACAACTTGTTGAGCGATGAATGTATGTGAGCTCACTCTTGCTGTCTCACACCCCCACAGGTCAAGAACAGGTACCGCAGGATGAGGCGCATGGAGGATGCTGTGATGTGTTCGTGAGAGGTCTAGGCCGTCGTCTCCCAGTCAACTTTGGGTTGCTGGACCGTTGTCTCCTTATAATGTAACTAGGTGAGTGCCCGTGCGTTGCAGCGGGAACATATAATACTATGATAACTTATATACAAAATGTGTGCTATATTGTTATAAGAAAATGTTTCATAATCTATACACAAAGATGAGATTTCTGCAAAGAATACCATGCCACATCACTAAAATATGAATGGCTCACTTATCCCTCATAACAGCAGCCTTGTCTCTGATTTAAGTTTAGGCACATTACAAATACTCAAACCGCTCAGCAAGTCCTTTTGCCGCTTCTTCAGAACACCAGATGTTATGGCATCCTACTTCTCTCCTACCTCATCACTGGAATTCTCAAGCCAATCTAGTATAGGCTTACTATAATCAGTGGTAGAATAATGTCTTGTATCATTGTAGAACGTATCATGAGATAGAAAATGGAGATTTAAAAATTATGCATAGTTCTTCAAAAACAAATATCCAGAAAAGTATTCAATTATCAAAAAAAGAAAAGCATACCATGATAATATAATACCCAGAATGACCGTGTTGTCCAGCCAGCTCCATCATCTTAACAGGCAAACAATAAATGTTATCCCTTAGATCAGTAAGGAATTGGCTTCCCACCAAAAGAAGTTCCTAGGACTGCAGGCATTGTAGGACCATAAAATTATGGCCTTCACATTAACTATAAGTATTTGTAACTGAAGGATAAGGTTTACCTTAACAAAGGCATATGTCTTCTGATAAATTTCAACACAGAGAATTACTTCTGAATGGACCACAGTTTTGTGCTCGTCAGACCTTAAAGCTTTGTTCTGGGAACAAAATAGATTGTAAGACTAAAACTCCAAAGATAGGAACTTATGTAAATGGGTGCTACAGTTGAACTCAGATGGTTCAGACCTTCCAAGGTGTACCGATTAGATTAAGAGATCTCGCCATTTCAATTTTCTTAGACGGTGACTTGGAACTTTTGGGCTTCACAGAATTGCCACCGAAACAAACAATTATATTCATTTAAATTTGTGGCAAGAAAGAGATGAACTGAAATAGAATAATTCATGTTGTCAAGTGCATAAGGATAAAAATAGGCAAATTCATTTCTCCAGTTTGCTCTTGAATACAGTATAAAACAAATATGTTCTAGAATCTTATTGCTAACTCATTTTGGCATGCATATTAGGATTCCAGATTTGATAAAAAATAACTAAAAACCAATAAATAAGTATATACAATACAATCATAATATATGATTGTTAACAATATGCAGCAACGATTTTAACTGCCTCACCTGAAAAATACAGCCTTGCTGCAAATTTGTCTCCGTCTTGCTTGGCCTTGATTTGTACCCACTTATCTGCTTTAGTAAGATAGCTTCCCTGATAATAAACATGGAAATAACAAAAATATATAATTATGCAAAAGCATAAAAAATATATACAGAGATGGCATATGTACTTTAACATTAAATGACAGAAATTGCAGATTCCTCTTACATACAAGAATATAAAGGATACATATACTAATACAAAAATAGACCCAATCCTCAACAAAAGCATAACTTACAGTGTAAGTTGTGAATATTTCATCTATTATAGTAACAACAAACTTTAACATTTACATCTACCATGGACTGGTGATTTCTAGTGTTTTCAGATTTACAGATTATTAGTAAGTGCAAAATTAATTTTCATAGCTCGATGGCTGTGTTACCTAAACAGAGTAGTCCTATATGCATTTGTATCACAGTGAGAAGGGACATGAGTGAATGGGTTAATTTGTAATAGCACCTTACTCAAATACAAGATACATGTACGATGAACAAAATTCATTCAAGATGAAGCAACATAACGTAACAATTCGTACCATACGGAATGCAATAATTCAGCAGATCGTCGTTCACTTCGCCGCGTCAGAGGGCAGGCGCATGTAGCCCTCCCCAGAGTCCGTGGCATGCAGCGACAGCGAGCATGGATAGAACGTCGAGGCAGTAGAGGAAGGTGGCGACGACGACGGCTGGCAGCGCCGCGTCCATCGTCGGCGCTGCGGCGAACAGCTCGATCGGATCCGATGATGGCATGGTGGTGAGGCCAAGGGGGAGTCAACAGATTGGCCCCCAGTACTGTAGCGGCTGTGCGCCTAGATTCAAATGCAGTTGCGGGCCACAAGCGGGGCCCGACGACAGCTACGATTTTGGCTAGATAGGCGGCAACTGCACCGAGATGGGGGTCGTGGAGATCATTGCGAGCGTGGCAGTGGGGGCTCAATGGTTGTCGGTGGGGGAGGCTGCACCGACGGTGCCCGCTGTGTTGCTAGAGACAACATGGTCGGGGGCGACACCAAGCCGGCGACCATGCTGTGAGACGAGGGGGTAGGTCCATAGGTGGGCGTGAGTTTCTTTCCATGAACTTAGTGGCCAGGTACTCACAAAACTCATTAAATCATTGCCCACCATAGCAGAGACAACCTATAATTGAAACAGTATAACAATAAACAATGGTGATTATGAAAATTACTATGTACAAATAAATACAGATATTCAAAACCGAAAATAAAATGAAACCTTTAAGTAGGGTGAGATACTGTTCTTGAGATAATGATTTCTTGTGTTTTCCCAGAGAGCAGAACCACCGGCATGGGCTATAACCAAAGCATCAGCCATACGATTAGAAGCAAGACACTGGTTAACTGCCCCTTTGTAGTCTCTAACCACCAACGCATGTTGAATGCTTTTGTCAATTGATGGATCTGATGGCACAGCATCTCCAGAAACTTCCTGTTCTATCTGTTGACCATTTGTAGAAACTGATTCTTCAGCCAAGCTAGCCTCTGAAGATTGAGGATTGTTGAAAAAATCATCCCCATTATCAATAAGAAACTGGGCATCCGCATTATCGGTTACTGCAACATGATCAATATTAAGTGTATCTGCCAATGTTTGGCTCAATTCATCAGTTGAACTTGCAGGCGGTGCCTGAGGTGGTTTCGAAGCCAAGATGAGCAAGCAATTTTGTCCTTGCAAAATCCTCGTCCTCAAACATAACCCTTAAGAAGCCCTAGGTTTCTCTCTCCTCGTCAGATCTGATCAAACATGCATCACATAAAGTTAGTCTCCATGCAAATATCAGTATTAGTTCTACTAAAGAAGCACCTACAAAGATTCTTGTGATTTTTTTTCACATAGAGCACGTAGCGAACTTTTGTCGCCATTCTGAATAGCAGCTTCAAATTCAGTTGATCGGCTCACCAGACTTTGCTCGATCACCAAATTGTGCACATGTACCTATAAAAAACATAACATAAACACAAGAACTTGAAGAGGAGCAGAAAACAGAACACTGACAAAGAATAATTACCTCAGATGTAGATGTTTGCGCACCTTGGGTGGGTGCCACCGGATGGAAAGAAACAAGTTTACCACCGAAACCAAAAGATGCACCGGTGGGGCATTTCAACCATTTAATCTTGTACAAAGTTACACACCATAATATAAGTATGAGTAAGGAAGCAACACACCAAATTTGAGAATTAACACTTTTAACCGCCTGTCGTTTTATTTCAGTTGGATCTAATAGAATGTTTTTCAATTAATAAAGTAGTGAAGCTGAACAGCAGGGAACCAATGACCGTTTAAATTCTAATACTGTGATTCCAGAGTTCATGAACCCACCCAAAAAAAGTCTGAATATATGAAAGTTACACTCTTTAGTCTTTTGTACACACCAAGACCAATATTCCTTCTTCTTAGATGACATTTGTACAAGATGAAGTACATAATTGTAGCACAGTTACATGCGTAATAACATTTGTGTTATAGCTTAAAGTTACACTCTTTAGTCTTTTGTACACACCAAGGTCAATGTTCCTTCTTCAAAAAAAATTACAGATGACATTTGTATAAGCTGAATGTACATAATTGTAGCACAATTACATGGCCAATAACATCAGAGTTATAGATTTCATACTGCTATAGTAAAATGGCGATAATTTTAAACTTTAACAACTAAAAAATTGATAAATTGGTATTAGCACAAAACTACTATCGCAAAACATTTTGGATTGCAGAAAGAATATTAACAAAAAAAACTACAGAAATCTATGAATAACATTTTCCTGCACAGATGCTTACGCTGATAGGCATTTCATTTGACGCCACAACCACTCCACTGTATGTATCAGAAGTCGCAAGTGAAGTTATAATAAGACAGCCCACAAAAAAAACAAATACTAATGTAAGTTCCATCAGTAGATTGAATATGCTGCTCATATCACAGAAATAAATAAGAAAATTACAAGTTTATGAGTATTGAGTTCAGTGCTTTGCACTCCTGAATAATTTCATCCATTGGACACTATATTGTTCTACCAATCCATGACGAAAAGAAACATTTAGAACGGTGCTAAAAACACTTGCAACCACTGTGTTCTTTCGTCTTACTAAATTGTAAAGTTGTGGGAAGTGATCTTTCAAAGAGAAGTTCCACATCCATTTGTCCTCCCAAAATCTCGCATGATTACCATCATTACGCTGAAAGGTTCCAAAGCTAAAAAATCTTCTTTTACTTTCATTAGTCCCCCCCACCCCACAAAAAAGTGTGAATCTGTTAGCCGCCTCTGTACCTGAGCTAAAGTTTGGTTTCATAAGTATTTCTGCCTAAGCAGTGTCTGCCAAGCCCTCTTCATTCATGAGCTTAAACAACCACTTACTTAATAAACATCTATTATGTATATAAAGATTCTTAATGCCTAAACCCCCCACATCCTTAGGTTGGAAAATACTATTCCATTTGATGAGCCTATACTTCTTATGTCCTTCCCCTTGCCAATGTTGGCTTTATTTTTCTCTGTGTTAAGTTTGCACTCAATATTTTTCAATGACATGTGTAAATTTTCTAGATATTAGCTGTTGTATGCCTGGGTTTTCATGCCTTTCCTATCTGCAGCATGCCAAAAACACTTGAAAAGTACCAAAAATGCAGTTTTGCAGGGCCTGAAACAGCACTCCAGAATAGAGAGAATGAGGTAAGATCTTTTTCTCTAGTTAAGACAAGCGTGGGCAAGTTTGTTTGCAAATATCTATAGCCTCGATGTATACTCCGAAAAACATTAATCAACAGCTACTTTGCTACTAAGATGATTCATCTACGAAATCCTGTTGTCTAAATAAATGTCATCTTCGAAATATAATAGTTTGGATTTGTCATGTGTGAATTGTGAAACATGTACATATGTTTATTATTAAAGAATCAAAAGTGCCTGTACAAGGCTGTTCGAGGAGATTTTTGAATAAAAGCAACTATAGAAACACTTGTTCTTTTAAATAATAGATATGAATATCAAATTTTAATTTTGATGCAAAATTTCTTCCTAATGTGTATTCACTGTGCCACTTTTGGAGATTGAGCATATATGCATATTATTCTGTTTCGTAAATAGACCCAAACCAAGCAAAGAAAGGAACACAATTGTCTCACTACCTTAGTACATTTATTCCCTTGTACGAGAAATTTATTATATTGTTCACATATTTCATGCGAGGTATAAAATAATGCATGTGCACCAGTAAATATTGTCATATATAAAAACATATTATTGACTTAAGAACGTGCTCCACAACCATAGACCATCATTAGCTGTATTATCTTTACATTAAAAAAACAGAACTATAGTAGTAGGCCCTTACTAAAATCCTGTGTTGCACACCTTAAAAGTTATTGCAACATAATTGATGTAGTGGATATGCTACCATGTAACAGCAAAAATTGTCTTGTTATGTGTGCGTGAGCATAATTGTTGATGTGGTAATGTTCTACCATGTGTGGTCTTTTGCAAGCAAGGAAATATATATAAGCATCTCTATTATTCTTCTGTTACATTTTAAATTATGTTTTTCTAGCGACAATTATGAGGCCTAATATATAGATCATCATTATGATCTCAATATAGTTTGTTGAACAAGGCATTCCTGTTTATGCTAAACATACATAATGACATTTTTTCAGCAACTGAAAAGTAGCCGCAATGAGTACCTCAAACTGAAGGCACGTGTTGATAATTTACAGTGGACTCAAAGGTGAGTTCTGTTATACAATTAAGATAAATTTGTTATTTCTGTACATACTTAAAAATAGCAATTTATGTTTGAATGTGCTTAGTTTTGGGAAAACATGCTTAAAACAAAATAGCATGGCTTATTTATTCATCTCAAACCAGTAAGTTCATGAAGCAACATTGAATTTAAATTGAAATAGTGCAAAGCTAGGAATACCAAAACGTTCAAATATATTTTGCCGATATGATTGTCGTCCTTTCAAATATACCATACAAACTACTTAATTATGTCTCTCTGGAACGACCATTATTGTGTAGAACTATATATCGTAACTATGCAATATAAAAAAAGAAATGAAATGTGGAATGTGCTACATTCTGAAACTAACATGCATGCAGGTTATAGTTAACTGATGCTACCATTTTATTTACACATAATTAGTACAGGTGAAAATGAAGATTTCTAGTATTGCCTGAATATGTCGTATGTATAACATTTCAAGTCTGCATCATATATTTTTTATTTTAAAAAGGTATAAAATGGGGGACTTAGCTCAATGCATTTCTTTCAGTGTAATCAAAGATAGATGGATTCTTATTTTGATAACCAATTAAAAGTTCGAATGTTCTACCAACAATCCTCAGGAACTTGCTTGGTGAAGATCTCGAGTGATTAGGCATAAAAGAGCTGGAGCACCTGGAGAAGCAGCTCGATTCGTCCTTGAAGCACATAAGATCTACAAGGGTACTGAAAAGTGCTAACACCATAAACGAATTGTATTTCCTGTTTTATATGAAGAAGTACATGGAATATTTAAGTTCTCCCTTTTGTAAAACTGTGCCGCTAGTTTTCATATATGTCACTGCTCTCTGATTTCTTAACTACAATCCTTTTCTACTAGACTATGATAATATGAGTTTGTGGGGAGTCAAGTTTATAAAAACGGTGCATCAGTGCATGTAGCCTCTTTCTGAGTATATGTTCTGACCCAGTTCTTTTCCTTCTCTTTTTCTCCTGTAGACACAACACATGGTTGATCAACTGACAGAACTTCAGAAAAAAGTATGCTACTCTTCATGATTTAACAAAAATAATATTGGTGACTTCACTCAAGCAACTTCACTTATTCAATTTGCAGGAACAAATGTTTTGTGAAGCAAATAAGTGTCTTCGAAGAAGAGTAAGTTGTAAAATTCATTGCATCATTCAAACAAACATTTTTATGACGTTTCTTTTGCGGTCCCTGTCATAGTATCATTGCATTTGTCATACATAATTGCAACAAGATGAAGAGGTCACAACAATGTTTTTTTAACACTGTTAAATATCTTCTAGACATGTAGTAGTAACCTAGACAGCCATCCAGTTTCCTCATAAATTTCTGAGTTTGAATAGGGATGCACATTTCTATACACACGAGATCATAATTAACCATATATTGGGTTGGTTTGGTGACAAGAGAATTGGAGGGGATCTCCAACTCCCTTCTCACCAAACTAGCCCATAAGGTCTCAGGCAGTAAGGATTATTTACCTTCTTCATTGTTTAATAGTTTAGAAATCCCAAAGTTATTAACGTGCCAAAATAGGTGAAATGCATGTAAGTGTAAAGGTATGTAATCCCATCCAACACAAGCATCAGAACTTAGCCCTCAATCCCTCATGATGTAGACGACCAAACATGGAGCCGCTTCAGTAAGATGCTCCTCATGCTAACATTAATAGGAACAGCTGAAACCCCATTCCAGCCTCTGCACACGAACGAACCAACGATAGCAAGGGGAGCAAGTAACATGGCAGACAGTAAGACAAGCAAGGAGCGAGAGAATGCCGTTGTACGTACTGCAAAGTGGCCAAGGTTGACGAGCGTCCATGCCAATGTTGGGGGCGCACCCAAAGACGGAGAGGGCGAGGATCCAGAAAAAGAAGATGATGTAGGCGGTCCAGACCTCGGGGTACATGAACTACTCAGTGTTCCTGTTTAGATCCGGGGCGGCACCACCTGCACGTACAACTTTGCCATCGACACAGGGTGGGAGGGGGGCTCCGCCACGATGGCCGGGGAAGCGAGCGTCGGGGACCGGGGAGCGGCGGACGTGGCGAGCATCGCGGACGCAGGGCAGAGAGGGAGAAGGATGGCGGCGGTTGCGCGGGGGCGGGCGGGGGCACGGCCTTGCCTCTTGTGGACGCATCCCTTCCAGGGCGGCGAGCAACACGGACACCAGGCGGGGAGGTGGGGCGGCGAACACGGTCGGTGGCTGTTGCGTGGGGAGGGGTGGATTTGGTGAAGCCGGGCGGATCGGAGACTGCGGGGGAGGAAGAGGATCGAACGAGGGTAACGGGGGTGGGGGGCACCGGGGCAGGGGCCATCCCTTGCATCTCCAACCTCCGGGGCAGGGATGGGGCGGTGGGATCGGACGACTGGCGGCGGTGGGGGGGGGATCGAGCGGCTGGTGGGTGAGATCGAACGGTTGAAATTGCAGAACAATGGAATGGACGGTTGAGGTTGCAGGATGGCAGAACGGCAGAACGGCAGACTACTATTACACTCTTAATAAGTAGTATAGATTATTTATTTATTTTGTATAGAACTCCTATTATATAGTAAAGTTGTGACATTCGATCCTGTGCCATGATTCATCATATGTGTAAGACTTGGTCCCAGCACACCTGGTGATTATGTTCGCGCCCGGGTCTTGGTGCCCCAAAACCTGGGTGTGACAGAAGTGGTATCAGAGGAATGTTGACTGTAGGACGAAACCTAGATAGAACTGGACAACCATTATCTACTTACCTTTGCTACTCTGATTCTTTCTAAACTTCTCTTAATCTTTTCTCATCTATTTCTGCTTTACTCTGATTATTCTTACCTTTTCACTTCTAAAGACAAACTTGGATTTCACACTTTGAAATCCTGTGCTTAAATGACCTTTAGGAATAGGAGACCTAATCTTAGGAACAAAAACAAAACTATTTTTGTAAGTATCTATATACTTGAATGTTTGTTCTTATGATACTTGTTTGATTTGGATCTTTGATTGAGTGTGAAGAGTTGTGGAGTAATGTCCACAATTACATCTGCATATACATATAGGGAAAAAATGCTCATCAAAATAACTAGACAAACTTAGATTATCACTCATTAAAGTATCTAGCATAACAAATCCAGCTCATCCTAAAAGATTCTATCCTACACTCATAGATCCATCTTATCTCAAGAGATTCTAACAGATCCTAATAATATTCATCATACCCTAGTAGATATATCTAACCTAAACTAGTCTAATCTAGTCATACCCAATCTAATCTAGATCTTATTCAATCTAACGAGAGCTAACCCAACCAATAGAGTCATGATAGATTGCATAATCTGTCTATCCCCACCTAACCTCAAACAAACTTTTGACCTACATCATGTAGTCTATCTCACCCACATCTATCTTAACCATATTCCCTGACCCGATGATATACACTAACCTCGAATCAATGAGACCAAGACCAGAAAAAGAGCAAGATCAACCTCATCAAGAAAGGAGAGAAGTCAAACTTGATCATCAGATGCATTACCATCCAACACAGAGTTCTTCTCACCATAAACTGTCTTACCCCAGGCTATTTTTGCCCTAACCTATCTTTTATCCTACACAATAAGGTGACTATATGTATATATACCCATGCTTTTGTGACCACTTTCTAAATAACATGAAACTTCTTAGAAGTTAAAGGCCAAACTGTAAATAAAGCTTTTTACATCCCTGTCCTTGCAAATCTCGAGGACGAGATTTCTGTTAAGGGGGTAGGATTTGTAAGGCCCAAAACTCGTAAAGAAAAAAAATATAATTATAAAATAAATCAACAAATATAGTATTATAATGCTTTGGGAATTAAGGAATAAAAAAATATGAGAAAGGATTTTTTTCTTTTAAAGGAAACCATTTATACCTCCCATGAAATAAATGACAAGGAGAAGAATAAATAATGACATTTTAAACAATGAAAGCTATATTCACATTAGTAAAACTTTGGACACGTGGAAATTTGAAGATCAAACATGGATATGAAAAGAGTTGAGAAAGATAATTATGATAATTATCCAATCCTTTTAGAGCTAAATGGTGAGGGAGAATATAAATAAAAAACATAATAACAATAATAATAATAATAAATATGATGATGGGATTTCTGTCCACATTAGAATTGTGTTTGAAATTCAAATTTGAATTAGGTTTGAATTTGAAATAGAAATCATTAAAAAAAAGAAAGTAGAAAGGAAAAGAAAAGAGAAAAAAACGCCTGGGCCGATTCTCCCTCAGCTGGCCCAACTCCCTTCCACTCTCGGCCCAACGTCTTCCCCCGTGCCGCGCCTGATCACGCTGACGAGTGGGCCGATGCTGTCAGTCACAGTATTGCGCGCCCGTCGTCACTTGCGGGCGGGCCCCAGTCTCCAGTGCTTGTGCGCGGGCGGCTACCCTGCCCTGCGCCACTACCGCATGGGCCCGCTCGGCCAGTGGCTCGCTCGTGTGCGCCCGCAGCTTGAGCCGCTGTTTCGCGGGTTCCACCTGGTCAGCCCCTCTGTTGCCCCAGCGCCTGTTCTTCATCTCCACGGAAGATCTCCGCCGAATCCGTGCTTTCGACCGTGAATCTCAGCGGCAACAAACTCCGCAACGATCTCCGGTTGCTCGGCCATCGTTGGACCCTCCTGGTGTATATATATATCGGCCGGCGTCCTGTGGTTTCGTTCACCCGTAGATCAGCGAATCGCGAGCGCCGCCGCGGACCAGAAAACTCACGTCGCCGCCGGGAAAAAAATTTGGTCTACTCTCAAATTGGGGAGGTGTAGCTGGGCTTGGAGCTTCGGATCACGATGCACCTTCTCAGGACCTCGACGGGTGGAGATTGGATCGGTTGGGTGGTGGATTGCTCGCTGGTAAGTAGCTCGGCGCAGACGTCCTCATCGCCGTGTGGCCCACATCACGCAATCACCGATTGAAGGTTAGGAGGCCGCCGTTGAATTCACCTAAGTCATCCCTACGCGTAGGCGAGTCATGGGCAGGGTAGGATCCTCGGGTGGTCACGATGGGCGCATCGCCGGCATGGCTCCGCCAAGGCTTGCGGCGGCGCTGCCTCGGGTTGGCAAGGGAAGAAGAAGCCCCTGCACCGTCCGTCCTGGGATTAGTGGTTGGGATTCAATCTGGCGTGCCTGCTCGCGTGATGAGATGTGCGCCGTTGGATCGAATCTTGACGAATAAAAACGAACCGTGTCACGTATTGAAATCCTAAGCGTAGATCTCTAATCCCACGGCTGGGGATGCGTACCGGTTAGATTTATAAAACAATCTAATCTGGACCGTATCCTTTTAATCCAATGGCTCTGTTTGCTTCTTACCCCTTCGGCCATGCCATTATGCAAAAGAGACCCCATATAACTCTATAAACAACCCGCGACCCATCGCAGAAGAGTGATGAGTCTTAAAACTATTTACAGATTAAACCCTATACTTATCTGTTTTATGCGCATAGTCGAGAGACCAGAGAAATTAGATAATAAATTGTAGAAAATGATTTTTAATACAAAAACAATACTAGAAACTTGTATAATTCCTAGAAACTTCAAATTAAGTCCAAATTGATCCATTCCAGTTTCTATAATTTTGTATTAATATTGTCTATCAATTAGTAACACTGTTTAGCCATGAAACTTGAATTAAAATTGTTCATTTGGATTAATCTATTCTAAGCACTAAATAATTTCAGAAATTCATAATTTAATAACCATAGCTCCGAATTTAGTGGTTCTTGTTTCTACGATCTCGTAGCAACCCGTAGATTATTATTACGCAGTTTATTCTTATGTTTGGTGTAATGTTAATTTTGCCTATACCATGTTTGTCTGTATTGCTACGTTTAGTAGTGAGGACACGTGTCACCTGAAGAGCAAGTTGGTACCTGGAATCTCAAGTGCCAGGCAAGTTGTGCCCTTGATCACTTCTTTTTACCCACTCATGTTCTAATTAATCATAATGATCTGCATAGGTTAATTTTGATGGGACCCAATATGTTACCCTAGTTTGATTATATTTATACATTGTTTACCACTGAACTTTTTGTGTAGTACTTGTTAGTGCTTTATGTGGTTTTGGGTATGAAGATACATTATTCATGATCACACCTTTATTATCTATTTATTATTACTGTTCATGATAAGATCATTATGTTAATTGGAACATGGAGCGACCACCCGGGAAAACAGTGCTACCACAAGGGTTTAATGGGACGCCCTTGGCTGATTAATTAGGAAAGCTAGTGGAAGACTACCTTACCCGAAAGGGGCAAGGGCAGTAGGGGAGTGGTCAGTGTGGGGAGGTCCTTGGGATGATTTTGCTGCGATGGCAGTCATGCGAGGGGTCCCTGCATTGGAGCTTCCTATAAACTGTAGCGGGTTTTCTGAAGCTAGTGGAACTTTGTAAAGGCCTCGTAGTGTTACCCTGCCTCGCCTCCTCGGTAGAGGTGTATGGGAAGTCGCGATCCCTTGGCAGATGGGTAACATGACTTGTGGGTAAAGATGCGCAACCTCTGCAGAGTGTAAAACTGGTATACTAGCCGTGCTCACGGTCATGAGCAGCTCGGACCCTCACATGATTAATTTATGGAACTAAATTCAATTTGTCATATGCATTGCATCGCAGGTGAAGTTATTACTTTTCTTAATTGGGTTGGTATTTACTTATACTTAGTAACTCCTAATAAAATTTTGACCAACTTTAAAAGCAATGCTCAACTCTAACTATCCTCTTTGGTAAGCCTTACACTTCACGTGAGCTCCCACCTTTGGCGAGTTCATGCACATTATTCCCCACAACTTGTTGAGCGATGAACGTATGTGAGCTCACTCTTGCTGTCTCACACCCCCACAGGTCAAGAACAGGTACCGCAGGATGAGGCGCATGGAGGATGCTGTGATGTGTTCGTGAGAGGTCTAGGCCGTCGTCTCCCAGTCAACTTTGGGTTGCTGGACCGTTGTCTCCTTATAATGTAATTATTTATTTATTTTGTATAGAACTCCTATTATATAGTAAAGTTGTGACATTCGATCTTGTGCCATGATTCATCATATGTGTAAGACTTGGTCCCAGCACACCTGGTGATTATGTTCGCGCCCGGGTCTTGGTGCCCCAAAACCCGGGTGTGACAAAAGTGGTATCAGAGGAATGTTGACTGTAGGACGAAACCTAGATAGAACTGTACAACCATTATCTACTTACCTTTGCTACTCTGATTCTTTCTAAACTTCTCTTAATCTTTTCTCATCTATTTCTGCTTTACTCTGATTATTCTTACCTTTTCACTTCTAAAGACAAACTTGGATTTCACACTTTGAAATCCTGTGCTTAAAGTGACCTTTAGAAATAGGAGATCTAATATTAGGAACAAAAACAGAACTATTTTTGTAAGTATCTATATACTTGAATGTTTGTTCTTATGATACTTGTTTGATTTGGATCTTTGATTGGGTGTGAAGAGTTGTGGAGTAATGTCCACAATTACATCTGCATATACATATAGGGAAAAATGCTCATCAAAATAACTAGACAAACTTAGATTATCACTCATTAAAGTATCTAGCATAACAAATCCATCTCATCTTAAAAGATTCTATCCTACACTCATAGATCCATCTTATCTCAAGAGATTCTAACAGATCCTAATAATATTCATCATACCCTAGTAGATATATCTAACCTAAACTAGTCTAATCTAGTCATACCCAATCTAATCTAGATCTTATTCAATCTTACGAGAGCTAACCCAACCAATAGAGTCATGATAGATTGCATAATCTGTCTATCCCCACCTAACCTCAAACAAACCTTTGACCTACATCATGTAGTCTATCTCACCCACATCTATCTTAACCATATTCCCTGACCCGATGATATACACTAACCTCGAATCAATGAGACCAAGACCAGAAAAAGAGCAAGATCAACCTCATCAAGAAAGGAGAGAAGTCAAACTTGATCATCAGATGCATTACCATCCAACACAGAGTTCTTCTCACCATAAACTGTCTTACCCCAGGCTATTTTTGCCCTAACCTATCTTTTATCCTACAGAATAAGGTGACTATATGTATATATACCCATGCTTTCGTGACCACTTTCTAAATAACATGAAACTTCTTAGAAGTTAAAGGCCAAACTATAAATAAA
The DNA here is from genome assembly GCF_902167145.1 of Zea mays. Taxonomy (NCBI): domain Eukaryota; kingdom Viridiplantae; phylum Streptophyta; class Magnoliopsida; order Poales; family Poaceae; genus Zea; species Zea mays. The sequence continues at coordinate 117,796,596 of NC_050100.1, forward strand.
GCTTTTTACATCCCTGTCCTTGCAAATCTCTAGGACGAGATTTCTGTTAAGGGGGGGGGGGGTAGGATTTGTAAGGCCCAAAACTCGTCAAGAAAAAATATAATTATAAAATAAATCAACAAATATAGTATTATAATGCTTTGGGAATTAAGGAATAAAAAAATATGAGAAAGGATTTTTTTCTTTTAAAGGAAACCATTTATACCTCCCATGAAATAAATGACAAGGAGAAGAATAAATAATGACATTTTAAACAATGAAAGCTATATTCACATTAGTAATAATTTGGACACCTGGAAATTTGAAGATCAAACATGGATTTGAAAAGAGTTGAGAAAGATAATTATGATAATTATCCATTCCTTTTAGAGCTAAATGGTGAGGGAGAATATAAATAAAAAACATAATAACAATAATAATAATAAATATGATGATGGGATTTCTGTCCACATTAGAATTGTGTTTGAAATTCAAATTTGAATTAGGTTTGAATTTGAAATAGAAATCATTAAAAAAAAGAAAGTAGAAACGAAAAGAAAAGAGAAAAAAAAACGCCTGGGCCGATTCTCCCTCAGCCGGCCCAACTCCCTTCCACTCTCGGCCCAACGTCTTCCCCCGTGCTGCGCCTGATCACGCTGACGAGTGGGCTGATGCTGTCAGTCACAGTATTGCGCGCCCGTCGTCACTTGCGGGCGGGCCCCAGTCTCCAGTGCTGGTGCGCGGGCGGCTACCCTGCCCCGCGCCACTACCGCATGGGCCCGCTCGACCAGTGGCTCGCTCGTGTGCGCCCGTAGCTTGAGCCGCTGTTCCGGGGGTTCCACCTGGTCAGCCCCTCTGTCGCCCCAGTGCCTGTTCTTCATCTCCACGGAAGATCTCCGCCGAATCCGTGCTTCCGGCCGTGAATCTCGGCGGCAACAAACTCCGCAACGATCTCCGGTTGCTCGGCCATCGTTGGACCCTCCTGGTGTATATATATATCGGGCGGCGTCCTGTGGTTTCGTTCACCCGTAGATCAGCGAATCGCGAGCGCCGCCGTGGACCAGAAAACTCACGTCGCCGCCGAGAAAAAAAATTCGGTCTACTCTCAAATTGGGGAGGCGTAGCTGGGCTTGGAGCTTCGGATCACGATGCACCTTCTCAGGACCTCGGCGGGTGGAGATTGGATCGGCTGGGTGGTGGATTGCTCGCCGGTAAGTAGCTCGGCGCAGGCGTCCGCATCGCCGTGTGGCCCGCATCACGCAATCACCGATTGAAGGTAAGGAGGCCGCCATTGAATTCACCTAAGTCATCTCTACGCGTAGGCGAGTCATGGGCAGGGTAGGATCCTCGGGTGGTCACGATGGGCGCATCGCCGGCATGGCTCCGCCAAGGCTTGCGGCGGCGCTGCCTCGGGTTGGCAAGGGAAGAAGAAGCCCCTGCACCGTCCGTCCTGGGATTATTGGTTGGGATTCAATCTGGCGTGCCTGCTCGCGTGATGAGATGTGCGCCGTTGGATCGAATCTTGACGAATAAAAACGAACCGTGTCACGTATTTAAATCCTAAGCGTAGATCTCTAATCCCACGGCTGGGGATGCGTACCGGTTAGATTTATAAAACAATCTAATCTGGACCGTATCCTTTTAATCCAATGGCTCTGTTTGCTTCTTACCCCTTCGGCCATGCCATTATGCAAAAGAGACCCATCGCAGAAGAGTGATGAGTCTTAAAACTATTTACAGATTAAACCCTATACTTATCTGTTTTATGCGCATAGTCGAGAGACCAGAGAAATTAGATAATAAATTGTAGAAAATGATTTTTAATACAAAAACAATACTAGAAACTTGTATAATTCCTAGAAACTTCAAATTAAGTCCAAATTGATCCATTCCAGTTTCTATAATTTTGTATTAATATTGTCTATCAATTAGTAACACTGTTTAGCCATGAAACTTGAATTAAAATTGTTCATTTGGATTAATCTATTCTAAGCACTAAATAATTTCAGAAATTCATAATTTAATAACCATAGCTCCGAATTTAGTGGTTCTTGTTTCTACGATCTCGTAGCAACCCGTAGATTATTATTACGCAGTTTATTCTTATGTTTGGTGTAATGTTAATTTTGCCTATACCATGTTTGTCTGTATTGCTACGTTTAGTAGTGAGGACACGTGTCACCTGAAGAGCAAGTTGGTACCTGGAATCTCAAGTGCCAGGCAAGTTGTGCCCTTGATCACTTCTTTTTACCCACTCATGTTCTAATTAATCATAATGATCTGCATAGGTTAATTTTGATGGGACCCAATATGTTACCCTAGTTTGATTATATTTATACATTGTTTACCACTGAACTTTTTGTGTAGTACTTGTTAGTGCTTTATGTGGTTTTGGGTATGAAGATACATTATTCATGATCACACCTTTATTATCTATTTATTATTACTGTTCATGATAAGATCATTATGTTAATTGGAACATGGAGCGACCACCCGGGAAAACAGTGCTACCACAAGGGTTTAATGGGACGCCCTTGGCTGATTAATTAGGAAAGCTAGTGGAAGACTACCTTACCCGAAAGGGGCAAGGGCAGTAGGGGAGTGGTCAGTGTGGGGAGGTCCTTGGGATGATTTTGCTGCGATGGCGGTCATGCGAGGGGTCCCTGCATTGGAGCTTCCTATAAACTGTAGCGGGTTTTCTGAAGCTAATGGAACTTTGTAAAGGCCTCGTAGTGTTACCCTGCCTCGCCTCCTCGGTAGAGGTGTATGGGAAGTCGCGATCCCTTGGCAGATGGGTAACATGACTTGTGGATAAAGATGCGCAACCTCTGCAGAGTGTAAAACTGGTATACTAGCCGTGCTCACGGTCATGAGCAGCTCGGACCCTCACATGATTAATTTATGGAACTAAATTCAATTTGTCATATGCATTGCATCGCAGGTGAAGTTATTACTTTTCTTAATTGGGTTGGTATTTACTTATACTTAGTAACTCCTAATAAAATTTTGACCAACTTTAAAAGCAATGCTCAACTCTAACCATCCTCTTTGGTAAGCCTTACACTTCACGTGAGCTCCCACCTTTGGCGAGTTCATGCACATTATTCCCCACAACTTGTTGAGCGATGAACGTATGTGAGCTCACTCTTGCTGTCTCACACCCCCACAGGTCAAGAACAGGTACCGCAGGATGAGGCGCATGGAGGATGCTGTGATGTGTTCGTGAGAGGTCTAGGTCGTCGTCTCCCAGTCAACTTTGGGTTGCTGGACCGTTGTCTCCTTATAATGTAATTATTTATTTATTTTGTATAGAACTCCTATTATATAGTAAAGTTGTGACATTCGATCTTGTGCCATGATTCATCATATGTGTAAGACTTGGTCCCAGCACACCTGGTGATTATGTTCGCGCCCGGGTCTTGGTGCCCCAAAACCCGGGTGTGACAAAAGTGGTATCAGAGGAATGTTGACTGTAGGACGAAACCTAGATAGAACTGTACAACCATTATCTACTTACCTTTGCTACTCTGATTCTTTCTAAACTTCTCTTAATCTTTTCTCATCTATTTCTGCTTTACTCTGATTATTCTTACCTTTTCACTTCTAAAGACAAACTTGGATTTCACACTTTGAAATCCTGTGCTTAAAGTGACCTTTAGAAATAGGAGATCTAATATTAGGAACAAAAACAGAACTATTTTTGTAAGTATCTATATACTTGAATGTTTGTTCTTATGATACTTGTTTGATTTGGATCTTTGATTGGGTGTGAAGAGTTGTGGAGTAATGTCCACAATTACATCTGCATATACATATAGGGAAAAATGCTCATCAAAATAACTAGACAAACTTAGATTATCACTCATTAAAGTATCTAGCATAACAAATCCATCTCATCTTAAAAGATTCTATCCTACACTCATAGATCCATCTTATCTCAAGAGATTCTAACAGATCCTAATAATATTCATCATACCCTAGTAGATATATCTAACCTAAACTAGTCTAATCTAGTCATACCCAATCTAATCTAGATCTTATTCAATCTTACGAGAGCTAACCCAACCAATAGAGTCATGATAGATTGCATAATCTGTCTATCCCCACCTAACCTCAAACAAACCTTTGACCTACATCATGTAGTCTATCTCACCCACATCTATCTTAACCATATTCCCTGACCCGATGATATACACTAACCTCGAATCAATGAGACCAAGACCAGAAAAAGAGCAAGATCAACCTCATCAAGAAAGGAGAGAAGTCAAACTTGATCATCAGATGCATTACCATCCAACACAGAGTTCTTCTCACCATAAACTGTCTTACCCCAGGCTATTTTTGCCCTAACCTATCTTTTATCCTACACAATAAGGTGACTATATGTATATATACCCATGCTTTCGTGACCACTTTCTAAATAACATGAAACTTCTTAGAAGTTAAAGGCCAAACTATAAATAAAGCTTTTTATATCCCTGTCCTTGCAAATCTCGAGGACGAGATTTCTGTTAAGGGGGGGGGGGGTAGGATTTGTAAGGCCCAAAACTCGTCAAGAAAAAATACAATTATAAAATAAATCAACAAATATAGTATTATAATGCTTTGGGAATTAAGGAATAAAAAAATATGAGAAAGGATTTTTTTCTTTTAAAGGAAACCATTTATACCTCCCATGAAATAAATGACAAGGAGAAGAATAAATAATGACATTTTAAACAATGAAAGCTATATTCACATTAGTAATAATTTGGACACCTGGAAATTTGAAGATCAAACATGGATTTGAAAAGAGTTGAGAAAGATAATTATGATAATTATCCATTCCTTTTAGAGCTAAATGGTGAGGGAGAATATAAATAAAAAACATAATAACAATAATAATAATAAATATGATGATGGGATTTCTGTCCACATTAGAATTGTGTTTGAAATTCAAATTTGAATTAGGTTTGAATTTGAAATAGAAATCATTAAAAAAAAGAAAGTAGAAAGGAAAAGAAAAGAGAAAAAAAAACGCCTGGGCCGATTCTCCCTCAGCCGGCCCAACTCCCTTCCACTCTCGGCCCAACGTCTTCCCCCGTGCCGCGCCTGATCACGCTGACGAGTGGGCTGATGCTGTCAGTCACAGTATTGCGCGCCCGTCGTCACTTGCGGGCGGGCCCCAGTCTCCAGTGCTGGTGCGCGGGCGGCTACCCTGCCCCGCGCCACTACCGCATGGGCCCGCTCGACCAGTGGCTCGCTCGTGTGCGCCCGCAGCTTGAGCCGCTGTTCCGGGGGTTCCACCTGGTCAGCCCCTCTGTCGCCCCAGCGCCTGTTCTTCATCTCCACGGAAGATCTCCGCCGAATCCGTGCTTCCGGCCGTGAATCTCGGCGGCAACAAACTCCGCAACGATCTCCGGTTGCTCGGCCATCGTTGGACCCTCCTGGTGTATATATATATCGGGCGGCGTCCTGTGGTTTCGTTTACCCGTAGATCAGCGAATCGCGAGCGCCGCCGTGGACCAGAAAACTCACGTCGCCGCCGAGAAAAAAAATTCGGTCTACTCTCAAATTGGGGAGGCGTAGCTGGGCTTGGAGCTTCGGATCACGATGCACCTTCTCAGGACCTCGGCGGGTGGAGATTGGATCGGCTGGGTGGTGGATTGCTCGCCGGTAAGTAGCTCGGCGCAGACGTCCGCATCGCCGTGTGGCCCGCATCACGCAATCACCGATTGAAGGTAAGGAGGCCGCCATTGAATTCACCTAAGTCATCTCTACGCGTAGGCGAGTCATGGGCAGGGTAGGATCCTCGGGTGGTCACGATGGGCGCATCGCCGGCATGGCTCCGCCAAGGCTTGCGGCGGCGCTGCCTCGGGTTGGCAAGGGAAGAAGAAGCCCCTGCACCGTCCGTCCTGGGATTAGTGGTTGGGATTCAATCTGGCGTGCCTGCTCGCGTGATGAGATGTGCGCCGTTGGATCGAATCTTGACGAATAAAAACGAACCGTGTCACGTATTGAAATCCTAAGCGTAGATCTCTAATCCCACAACTGGGGATGCGTACCGGTTAGATTTATAAAACAATCTAATCTGGACCGTATCCTTTTAATCCAAGGACTCTGGTTGCTTCTTACCCCTTCGTCCATGCCATTATGTAAAAGAGACCCCGTATAACTCTATAAACAACCTGCGGCCCATCGCAGAAGAGTGATGAGTCTTAAAACTATTTACAGATTAAACCCTATACTTATCTGTTTTATGCGCATAGTCGAGAGACCAGAGAAATTAGATAATAAATTGTAGAAAATGATTTTTAATACAAAAACAATATTAGAAACTTGTATAATTCCTAGAAACTTCAAATTAAGTCCAAATTGATCCATTCCAGGTTCTATAATTTTGTATTAATATTGTCTATCAATTAGTAACACTGTTTAGCCATGAAACTTGAATTAAAATTGTTCATTTGGATTAATCTATTCTAAGCACTAAATAATTTCAGAAATTCATAATTTAATAACCATAGCTCCGAATTTAGTGGTTCTTGTTTCTACGATCTTGTAGCAACCCGTAGATTATTATTACACAGTTTATTCTTATGTTTGGTGTAATGTTAATTTTGCCTATACCATGTTTGTCTTTATTGCTACATTTAGTAGTGAGGACACGTGTCACCTGAAGAGCAAGTTGGTACCTGGAATCTCAAGTGCTAGGCAAGTTGTGCCCTTGATCACTTCTTTTTATCCACTCATGTTCTAATTAATCATAATGATCTAAATAGGTTAATTTTGATGGGACCCAATAGGTTACCCTAGTTTGATTATCTTTATACCTTGTTTACCATTGAACTTTTTGGGTAGTACTTGCTAGTGCTTTATGTGGTTTTGGGTATGAAGATACATTATTCATGATCACACCTTTATTATCTGTTTATTATTACTGTTCATGATAAGATCATTATGTTAATTGGAACATGGAGCGACCACCCGGGAAAACAGTGCTACCACAAGGGTTTAATGGGACGCCCTTGGCTGATTAATTAGGAAAGCTAGTGGAAGACTACCTTACCCGAAAGGGGCAAGGGCAGTAGGGGAGTGGTCAGTGTGGGGAGGTCCTTGGGATGATTTTGCTGCGATGGCGGTCATGCGAGGGGTCCCTGCATTGGAGCTTCCTATAAACTGTAGCGGGTTTTCTGAAGCTAGTGGAACTTTGTAAAGGCCTCGTAGTGTTACCCTGCCTCGCCTCCTCGGTAGAGGTGTATGGGAAGTCGTGATCCCTTGGCAGAAGGGTAACATGACTTGTGGATGCGCAACCTTTGCAGAGTGTAAAACTGGTATACTAGCCGTGCTCATGGTCATGAGCAGCTCGGACCCTCACATGATTAATTTATGGAACTAAATTCAATTTGTCATATGCATTGCATCGCAGGTGAAGTTATTACTTTTCTTAATTGGGTTGGTATTTACTTATACTTAGTAACTGCTAATAAAATTTTGACCAACTTTAAAAGCAATGCTCAGCTCTAACCATCCTCTTTGGTAAGCCTTACACTTCATGTGAGCTCCCACCTTTGGTGAGTTCATGCACATTATTCCCCACAACTTGTTGAGCGATGAACGTATGTGAGCTCACTCTTGCTGTCTCACACCCCCCACAGGTCAAGAACAGGTACCGCAGGATGAGGCGCATGGAGGATGTTGTGATGTGTTCGTGAGAGGTCTAGGCCGTCGTCTCCCAGTCAACTTTGGGTTGCTGGACCGTTGTCTCCTTATAATGTAATTATTTATTTATTTTGTATAGAACTCCTATTATATAGTAAAGTTGTGACATTCGATCCTATGCATGATTCATCATATGTGTAAGACTTGGTCCCAGCACACCTGGTGATTATGTTCGCGCCCGGGTCTTGGTGCCCCAAAACCCGAGTGTGACACGTTTGGAGGAGAGTCGAGGATGGAGCCATGCAAAATAAAAAAGGAGGCCACAATACTGAGGAGGTGGACATTGAGGAGGAGGGTGAAACCTTGAATCAAGGCAACCCATCTCCCTGGGAATTTCAAGCGAACAGATCTGAAGAAAAAAGTGAAGGCAGTTGGAAAGGTAATCTCCACCCTATGGAAGAACATGGTCCCAAATAGTCTCACATAAAAAAGAGGTTATCCGCAATTTCAACTCGGATAGAGTCGGATGTGCTTTCTGTCATTTTAAGAACCATCTTACTAAGGATTGTAGACACTACTTCCCCTGTGATGTCTACGGTTGTGATGATCATGTCGTGTTTGACTGCAAAAAATGCTTACCATGGAACTTTGGTCCGAAATTTTGAGCTGCACAAGTTGAGGATCAAATTTTTTTCTATATTGAAGAAAAAGTGGATAATAGGATGATCAAAGAAAAGTCAAGTACTGCTATTATCACAGTTGTCCAAGGAAATGTTGGGGAAAAATAGATTGAGCTGGAATTCATGAACATGTTAGGCAAGAATCTGTGGAGATGGTCTGCTAGATCTGTGGGTGATAATAAGTTTGTCATGAGATTTCCAGATCCTAAAATGATAGGGGACCTTGGTTACTTCAGACCCTTGGGCATGAGAACAACAAAGGCTCAGATCACGATTGATCCCTGGACCCCTACAGTTAATGCTAAAGGCTGCTTGCAAAAAGGGTGGTTCAGGATAAGTGGCATTCCAATGGAGCAGAGATCTCTGGTGACCATTGCAAAAGTTGGTGGTCTTGTGGGTAAAGTGGTTGAAATTGATTAAAGAACCAGATTCAGAAATGAATACGTGAGAGCTAGAATAGCTTGTAGGGATGTCTCTGCTGTTCCTGGAGTTGTGGAAAGTTCTCTTGGATTGTTCTTATATGATTTTTTCTTTGAAAGAGAAATCCACACTGAAGAGGAAGAACAAAACATAGAAGTGGGTATTTGTTGGTTACTTGTTCTCAAGTGCTGTGAATCAAGAACAAGGCAACATGATTGTTAAAGATAAAAGACATTCGTCCTCCGAAGCATTGTTTCCCCTCGGATTCAATGGTCATCGGACGAAGGTCATGAAGGGCATGCCTTCATCATTTCATCAAAAATTAGAATACATGAGTATAAACATAAAGGATACATATTATTAATACGTTCATGTTTTTATTTCTCAAGATTTATAAAAATACTAACATAGTTTATATTACATTTATACCTTCGGCTTGCTCGAAGGTAATGACACGAGAGAGTGATTACAATTCAGTGTGAACAGTACGGTGCTACTGTTCATCTATTTATAGGCACGGGACGCAGCCCGGGTAAAATTACATTTATGTCCTTCAACATTTGTTTATAAGCATAACTTAAAACATTAGGGTCTATCTGGTCTTTTCATCCTCTGCTTGATCCAAACCGAAGTTGATGGTAGCCTCGGCACTTGCCATCATTGCTTCTAAGTGAGGTCTTCATCTTGAGGAACTTCGGCAGAAGGAGGGAAGTCTTCAGTGTCACTTTGTTGATGGTGTCTTTGTTTTGAGGACCTTTGGCGGAGAAGAAGACCCCCAATAGTAGCCCTTCACGGTGCTAGATCGTTTTTTCATAACAAGCTCGATCCGCGAAAAACACGAAGGCTTCGGAATGCCGAAGGTCCAAAAAACACCTTCCTTGAACTTGTTATCAAAAAATGATTAAAATATTCCAAGCGCTTGTCGGTCCACCGCTCAGCCAGTATACACGCTTTGGCGGTTTGCCTTCTCCTGCAGGGCTATATAAACAGACATGTTGGTGAGAAGTTACCGTAGCATTCATTGCTATTGCACCATTGTGCTGTTGAAAATTTTAACCGAAGACGAAGCTCTCTGCATTGCACTTTTCGAACAAGCACTTCATCGCTTACGATCAACTTCGTCTAAAAGAAGATGAACACCGAAATGACCAGAATAAGATCCACTGCAAGGGTGTCCCGTGAGGAAGATGAAACTGAAGCAACTGAGACAGCACCCATATCAGAAATGATGAGGTGGTCAGGGCTGGTTGTGCAAGAGGGAGCTATTGCCGAAGGTACCTCTAATGCCGAAGCCGAACAAGCTATGGCCGAAGTTGAGAGTGATAACGAAAGTGAAGAGGACGATAGTATTCTGTGCCCAACTAAGCCTAGCCATGTTGAATTTGGAAAATCCACAGTAAAGGCAGAGGATCTAGTTGTGATGAAGAAACTAGGGTATTTTGGAGAGAATGATGATGATGAATTAGTTCGCTTTGCTGAAGAAGAAATAATTCCGGAACCGAAGGAAGATGAAGTTGTGGTATTCAAGAGCTTCTTCGGGGTGGGGCTTCGGTTCCCCATTTACGAGATGATAGGTGAAGTTTTAAAGAAGTTTGAGATCTATCTTCATCAGCTGACCCCGAACGCTATCATCAGGCTGAGTGTTTACATCTGGGCATTCCGAAGCCAAGGAAAGAGTGCTAATGCCGAAGGGTTCTGCCGGGTTCATGAACTTCATTATCAGACAAAGGCAAGGGCTGACGGTCTGCACAAAAATTTCATATGCTACAACTTTGCATACCGAAAGGATACGAAGGCCCCGTGATAGGCTACCGGACCAAGTGGTCCACTGGTTGGACGAGTGAATGGTTTTACATTAAGGCAGACGAGAAGAAAAGGGAAAATCTTATGAGCATGGTGATGAGTCCACTGCGATTAAACTTCGGCATGACTCGGCCCCTATGCAACATGCAGCTGGGGTCTCCCTGCCAGTTAGCTGAAGTGGAATTTAGGGTCGTGGCTGAGCATATCAGCACGAGGGATTTGGTACAAGAATATCTGGCAACCGGACATTCCCAACTTCTAGCATCTCGGGAATGCCGATGAAGAAAGAAGAGGGGAAGAAATATGAGCTTGTCCGTCTGTCGTACCGTTTCAAGTTTCAGAAAAGATTTAAAGAACCATGCACTGAATGGTTAGAGTTGATAGAAACCATGTGCAATGAAATTCTTGGAAACTATACAAAGAAAGAAGATCAGTTAATGACTGCTGCCTTCGGCACCCGGCCAAAGCGAAGGCTGAACCGTGTGATGGATGCTCTTAACTTTGAGTATCCTGACTACGAAAGGCTTGATGAAGGGGCCGGAGGAGTCAAGAGAAAAAGGATTGTTAGTATTCTAAGTAGGCAGGCTATCTGGTTGGTTAAAGAAGACCACGAGGCTTTGAAGAAGTGAAAAACTGTAGCGGAGCCGAAAGCATCGGCCCCCAAAAAACGGAAGCTTGCCGAGATGTCCTCTGAGAAGAGGAAGATGCGAGATGTGCCGAAGCAGACTGTAAGCCATTCTTTGTCTTCTAGTGCTGAGGTCTTGGAGATATTGAAGGTAATGACTGAGTCTTTCCCATTTGCACTGTTAGGTCCTCTGAGGTTGGAACTAACTAGCCTCTTACAGACAAGGGAAATCTCTTCGACTGCCGAGGGGAAAAATGGGGGCTAGAAGAAATGACGTATGATGAATATATTGGAAGCCATTGAACAGACCCTGTCCTCAGCTTCGGCAGACAAAGTTATTAAGTCTACTGATGCCGAAGCTACCGTCGCAGCCGAATACGAGAATGTCACAACCACTTTGTGAGAAATCGATAGACTTATATCAGACATGGTTCCGGAGAAAGAGGTAGCCGCAGTAGTTTCTGATAAGGGGAAGAAAATTGAAGAAACCTCTTCGGAAGGTGTGAATTTCGACCTACGACACTTGGGCGACCAACAGCTCTCTGAAAAGGACATATCAGACCTAAAAGAATTTGCTATCTTCTGTGGCTACCAGTCGGGGTCAATGCTCTTCGGCGAGGTCGATGAAGAAATTGTGGGATGCATTCATGACCACGCCGGTGCTAAAATTATAAACACCCTGTCCAAGAGTATTGGATTCCCGAAGCTTGAAAAAGACATCAGCTGCTACAGACGCCAGCACATCATCGGCAACTTATTTTACTCGAACTTCAAAGTAAGGCTCCTTTGCGAGTTACCGTTGATATCTTTGTGTTGATTTAGGTATTCTAACTTTAATTCATTTTTACAGAGTTTATTATTAAGCAAAGCTTTGAAAATGCAAAAAGATGATGAAGACAGATAGAATGAAATTGTTGTCAAGGGTTTCGAAGATAAAATCAAGAAACTTGAAGATTCTTTAAAAGAAAAAGATGATTTGCTGCATTGAACCGAAGGATCGCTTGCGAAGCGTAAGCTCGGAATAAGAAATTGAGCAAGGAGTTGAGAGAGGCTCAGATGCTTTTGGAAGAGAACTCCAGCCAATTCAACCGTGAGACCGAAGCTTTAAACATGACAATCAAGGTTGAGGCTAAAAGGAACCTGAATCTCAGTGAAGCACTCGGAACTCTTAAGGATAAAGGTTTTAATTTTGCAAGCCAATGCACTACTCGATTAAAGAGTATATTCAATTCAGTTGGAGCTGCATCCGAGGAAGCTAGCCTCTCTGCCGAAGATGTCCCCGGAGCACTTGAATTCGTCGAGAAAGAGGTTGACGTCCTCGACGAAGTCATAACTGGCCACGGTCACTAGTTTGTGCTAGTGGCTTCTCGTGGTATGGCCGCCGCTTTCATAAAAGCCGGGTGCAACCACGCAAGGGCCGTTAACAGGCCAAATTTCAACCTTTCGCCATCGAACCTAGTTGATATTCCAGCCGAAGCTCGAAGCATAGGCAACAGGTTTATCACCCAAATTTGGGCAAAGGGTGGCCGAGAGTTGGCTGGAAACGAAGCTCGAAATCTGCTTAACAAAGTATAGTTCTTTACCTCTATTATTCTATTTTACGTTTTTCTTACCATATTCCTCATTGCCCTTACCTTCGTCATTCTTCAGGGTGCTGGTGCCAAAAGTTAGTGAACCGAAGTTAGGTTTGAACCCTTGAAGAAGACTTTAGAGACTCCCTTTGTTGATATCTATAGAAACACTTTTTGGAAATTCTTTGTGCAAGAAAAGTGCATTATTTGACAAAGGATTGTAATTGAATATGATCGGATAGTTGTAAATATTTGTAATGCTACCTTTCATTCGTGTGTCGTCTGCTTTGCTGTGGACGAAACCAATGCTCGTAGCTTCTTGAGCCGAAAGCGAAAAACACCTTCCCTTTTGTTGGCCACTTGTTCTCAAATGCTATGAGTTAAGAACAAGGAAACACAAATGTTAATGGTTAAAGACCTCCGTCCTTCGAAGCATTATCTCCCTTAGGATATAATGATCTTCAAACGAAGGTCATGAAGGACATACCTTCATCATTTCAATATGTAAGAATATAAACAAGGACATATGAAACATAGAAAGAGCATGAATAATTATATTAAATCATTAGATTATTCATATTGTCATTATATAATCATGAACAAACATTAATGATATTAAATTACATTTGTACCTTTGGCTTGACAGAAGGTAAAAGTCCAAGAATGACGTGAGAGCAATTACAAGTCAGCGTGAACAGTACTGTGTTACTGTTCATCTATTTTTAGGCACAGGACGCAGCCTGGGTAAAATTACATTCATGTCCCTGACATTTACTATTAGCTAAAAGGTAATCTATCGAGGACTGAGCAGTCTTTTCCTTTTAAGTCGGTTTTATCCTTCATCATCGTTCTTGCATTGAGCCGAAGCTTCTCCAGCCATAGCTTCGGTGTTGGTCTATCCTTCTTCCAGATCACGCTTTTTCATACCATACACGCCTTCGTCTTAAACCCGAAGTTTCCTGCGACAGTATACCATACTGGAAAACGTGTTAGTCGTGTTTTTGAGGACCTTTGGAAGATGAAGGCCCCCAACAGTAGCCCTCACAGTGTTAATTTGTTGTTTAACAAATTCAGACTGTGACGTGAACGAAGGCCTTTAGCCGAAGGTCCGAAAAAACAGCTTCCCTTCGCTAGAATAGCGAAAGTCAATGACAAATGGGACCCACCAAGTTGCAATGCACTAGGCATATAAATATAAACCCATAGCGATAGCATCTGCTGCGCCATTTCAATTGATTGTGCTGTTTTCTCAAGTTTTAAATTTCTTGCTGTCAGATTTCACTTGTTTTACGAGCTTCTGCATTTGTTCGATTTTCCACCAAATGGCTGACGAGAAGAAGGTTATTGATCCTACCCTGGCTGATTTTTACGAGACCATGGAAAAAACAAACACATAGAAGATTACAAATGAAATACTAGCTGATTTATCTGAAGATTCTAACGATAGTGATGACTTTGATGTGGAAAGTGGGAATGAAGATGCCGAAGACCGGCCCTGGCGACCAAGTCATACCATATTTGGAAAGTCGTCCATTAAAAAGAGTCAGATTGATGCCATGAAGGGAAGATACTTTCGTGACATTTCTATTGTGAGGGTTGGGGGAGACAGCGCCGGCCCCGCACCCGAAGAAGAAGAAGTTTTCGTTTACAGAAGCTTTATGAAGGCAGGTCTTCGATTCCCTTTGAGCAGATTTTTGGTTGAAGTTTTGAAGACATTTGAAATCTTCCTTCATCAAATCACTCCCGAAGCTATAATCAGAATGGGTATTTTTTTTGGGCTTTGAGGAGCCAAGGGCTGGAGCCGAGCGAGAAGTGCTTCTGCAACATGCTCGAACTACTGTACGAGACGATGGTCACTCGTAAAGAGCAATATCACAACAACTTCAGTTGTTATGGCTTCGTTCCTCGCTCCGATGTGAGTTATTCCATTCCTACCTTTCGAAAAAGGTGGCCCGGGGCCTAGATGGAGGAATGGTTTTATGTCAAGAATAATCTGATTGAAAGAGAAGACATAAAGGGGATTATCCAATGCCCCATTTGGTCTCGCTTCGCCCTTTGAAGGCCGGCTACTGCACTTGAAAATGATATTGAAGCATGCCAGAAGGCTTTCAACAATGTTTGTGCCTTCATTGGCATGGGAGACCTGGTTCAAGAGCACATAGCCTACAAGGTATGACCACTTGTGGACAATTGCGAGATGCCGAAGGAGGCTGCTGCCGGGTCTAGTCAAGGTGGATTTGTTTACTTGAAATACACCTTCAAATACAGAGACCAGTTTGACGAACCAAATGACGACTGGCTGAAATGTGTTGAGGCGACTAGCGATGAGTTACTTGGAGCATACACAAGAGCCGAAGATGATGCCTTGACCTTAGCCTTCGGAGGGCGAGGCAAGAAAAGGTTGAACATAGTTTTTGACGTTATCGGCTTCGTATATCCAGACTACATTTACCCCTCGCGAAAGTAGGGGAAGAAAAGGAAAACTGCTGCCTCGGCTATCTCTGTTGTGTCGAAGGGCAAGAAGATCAAGGTCCTAACACATCGACCGAGATACATAGAGACGGTCACAGTGCCGAAGCTTGGTGAAGGGACATCTTCCCCTGCCGAGGCAAGACAGATTGAATTGCCGAAGGTGCCTATAGCCGAGCCAGCCGAAGCCAAAGAAGAGGCGGCCAAAAAGCCAGAGCTAGAAAAAGCAATAGTGCTGCCAGAAATCTTGAGCCCACCGGCAGAAGCAGAATTGCCGAAGGTTGCAAAGGCTCCCGCAACAACTCCCAAGAGGAGGAGAATGGCTAGCGTGCTAGACGCTGTCATGGAGTCAATGAAGGCATTAACTCCTGCTCCCGCAAAAAAGGTTGCCGAAGCTGTGGCGGCTTGTGCTGAAACCGAAGCTTAGCCTTTAGCGCTGATGGAGGCATGTCACACCCGGTTTTAGAAGGCAAACCGAATGCGAACCATGTACGTGCCAGGATCAGTTATTCACGTACACAGCAGTTACATAATATGGACATCATCACACAGTGCTCAAAATAGTATTAAAAAGGGAAATAGTTGATTACATCATACGTCTGAGACGTCCATATAGTTCTTACAATAAATCAAAGTGCGGAAAAGAAACGTAGATAACGCGGCCTTCACAGGCAGCCGACTGGGGGTTGCCGCTAACCCACACCTAGAACTCGTCGTAGTCTTGGAACTCCTGAAAGTCTCCTTCCACAGCTTCATCTTCGCCTGAGCAGTGGTTGCAATGCTGACAACCTGGGGGGGGGGGGGGGTTTGGTGTGTAGAGCAAGGGTGAGTACACATCAACATACTCAGCAAGTATCCTGTTTGGCTGTAGTGGACTAGCTTTATGTGGGGATAAGTCAAGCAGTTGCTTTTAGTTGGTCAGGTTATTACTTACTAGTAGAAAGCCAGGTTTTAACATTAACCCAAGTTATTAGCCCAATGTATCCTTTCCAAACGGAAAGAATACCACTTACCAATACCATAATCGTAATCAGAACCATCAATCTCATTGTCACCTGTACCAAAGTATCTCTGATCAAGTATCACAAATCTCTGGAGCTCCCTTGGCCGCTCATAACCGCGAGCACGGCTGATATATCAGTTTCATAACACTCTGCAGAGGTTGTGCACTTTACCCACAAGCCGTGATTCCCTCTCTGGCCCGGGCTTGCAAGACCCTTATTCACTCCCGAGGTGAATGGCCAAGGATTCACTACGAAGCCTTTACAAAGATTCCCCGGGGCTGTAGCCACCCGTTAGGTTTCCTAAATGTACCGCACTCCTCCCCAAGGGACAAATCAACCTTGGCAGAGCGAGCCGCATACACCGAGCCCCATTGACGGCACGACGGCGAAGCGAACTACACCCCGGATCCTCTAATTATTCAGCTAAGGGCACCCCATTCCACCCTCATGGTTGCACTGTTTTCCCGGGCGGTCATCCATTGAACAGGTCCTTACGGAGAGGCACTCGAGAAACCGCTCGAGTCCCCTTAAATGCCACAAGTATAATCATAAATAAGAACGGGAAAACAGCGTATCATAGATAACCACATCATGTTCATTGATTAAAGTTGAGCAATAGCATCAAACTAAGCAGTAATAATCCGACCCAAATAGGTAAACAAGGACATGGATAACAAAAAGCTAGTCAATCCTTAGGTATAAATGTGTGATGCGGGAGGTGAATTAAAGAATGATTAGGACAGAGATAGGTCAAAGGACACTTGCCTCCACCAACCGACTGCTGCTCAGGGGCTTCTCCTGCGAATTCCTCGGGCTCTTCGACCGGATCGTTCTCTATGCGAGCGCAAACATACATACATCCATCCACATATTTAATACAAAAGAACAGTACACCATACAAGGGAACAAATAAAGCGAATATGCATCAAGTATGACATTTGACATTGCATTTGTTATGGTTAGAAAGAAACGGGAAAAGGGTCTCGCAGGGGGGTTAAAGTTTTATGCCCTAATGATTAGTTACAACTGGTTCTTGACAAAAGAATTCTGTTATATACACTAATGGAAACTTAGTCATTTTAAGTTGATCAACATTGAACGAGATAAACAGTTAATCACATGAATCAATTAGCGTAACGGAATTCTAAATTAAGCTTCATATTTCAATAACATTAACAATGATTAGCCTACCTAAAATAAAATAACTATGATCACAGAAAGTAAATAAAATAAAATAAAAAAAATAAAAAAAACAGGGGGGGGGCGGTTGAACCGGCCCTAGGGCGGTTGAACCGGCCCTGCGCAGGGGGACGCGGCCAGGGGCCAGGGCGGCCGGGGGCGGCCAGGCGGGCGGCCGGGGCTGGCCAGGGGCCGGCTGGGGCTGGCCAGGCGGGGGCTGGGGCGCGCGGCCAGGGGCGGCCGTGGCCGGCTGGGGCCAGGGCGGCGCGGCAGCGGCCGGCTGGGGGCGCGGCCAAGGCGGCCAGGCCAGGGCGGCCAGGCGGCCGGGCTGCCGAGGAGAGAGGAGAGGGAGGGGAGAGGGAGGGAGGAGGGAGAGAGGGAGGAGGGGGGCTCACCGGCGAGGGGTGGCCGACGGCGAGGGCGGCGGCCGGCGCTAGGGCAGGGGGGTAGGGGCGGCGGCGGCTTAGGGTGGGGGAGAGAAAATGAGAGGGAGGGAGAGAGAATTGGGGAAAAAGGGGAGGTGGGGGGGCGGCTGGGCCTTTTTGGGCCCAAAAGGGGGCGCAAGGGCGGCTGGGCCGGCCGGGGTCGGCCCACGGCGCGGGAGGGAGAGAAAAAGATGAGAGAGAAAAAGAGAGAGAAAAAGAAAGAAAAGATCTTCTCCTCATTTTCGAAATCCGATCTTTCTACATGAATGCATTTGCACTTTCAAAGCAATCAAAAGAAATGCAAGGTTCGGCATGGTGCATCAAACAACATAAAGTATTTAGGGTTTTTCTTACACGGGAAATCCAAACCGAATCCCGCTAGAACTTTGGAAAAGGTCAAGGTTTAGCGAGGGAAAAAAGAAAAAGAAAAGGTAACGCCCGAATTTTGGCGAGTAAAGAAAAGAAAAAATTCAACTGCAAAATTCGGGGCGTTACAAACCTATCCCCCTTAAAAGAATCTCGCCCTCGAGATTCAGGGCTGGCTAGCAAAGAGCTCTGGGTACTTGGCCACTAGATCATCTTCACGCTCCCAGGTTGCTTCTTCCTCAGAGTGGTGATTCCATCTGACTTTGCACATTCTGATGGTCTTCCTTCGGGTGACTCTGTCTGCAATCTCAAGGATCTGAGCTGGCTTCTCAACATAGGTCAAGTCCTCCTGGACCTCAAGACCTTCCACTCGCAACTGCTCTTCTGGCACACGCAAGCACTTCTTCAACTGAGACACATGAAAGACATCATGCACAGCAGACAAATTCTCTGGCAGGCTGAGCTGATAAGCCACTTCTCCACGCTTTGAGAGGATCTGGTACGGACCAATGTAGCGGGGTGCTAGCTTGCCTTTCACTCCGAATCTTCTGACTCCTCTGATCGGTGACACTTTCAGATAGACAAAGTCTTCGACTTCAAAACTCAGCTCTCTTCTTCTTGTGTCTGCATAGCTTCGCTGCCTCGATTGCGCTATCTTCAGATTCTCTCGGACCATCTTGATGTTCTCTTCGGCTTCAAGCAGAATGTCTGGCCCAAACACTTGCTTCTCTCCAGGCTGATCCCATTGCAACGGAGTTCTACAACTCCTTCCATAAAGTGCCTGAAACGGTGACATCTTCAAACTGGCCTGGTAACTG
Source organism: Zea mays (assembly GCF_902167145.1). NCBI lineage: Eukaryota > Viridiplantae > Streptophyta > Magnoliopsida > Poales > Poaceae > Zea > Zea mays. The sequence continues at coordinate 117,815,576 of NC_050100.1, forward strand.
TTGTTATAGGAAAACTCTGCATAAGGCAATCGCTTGTCCCATCCGGACTGATCTTGCAACGCACAGGCTCTCAACATATCTTCGAGAATTTGATTGGTCCTTTCAGTCTGGCCATCTGTCTGCGGGTGATAAGCTGAACTGAAATTCAGATGTGTGCCCAAGGCTTCATGCAACTGCTGCCAGAAATGAGAGGTGAACTGCGTTCCTCTGTCTGACACTATCTTCTTTGGCACACCATGAAGACAAACGATCCGAGACATATACAACTCTGCCAATACTGCACTGTTGTAGCTGGTCTTGACAGGTATGAAGTGGGCTGACTTGGTCAAACGGTCCACCACTACCCAAATAGAATCGTAGCCGGCTCGAGTGCGAGGCAATCCGACTATGAAATCCATACCAATTTCATCCCATTTCCACTTAGGGATCTGCAACGGTTGCAACAATCCAGCTGGTCTCTGGTGCTCTGCCTTAATTCTTCGACAACTATCGCACTTAGCCACATGCTCTGCGATTTCCCTCTTCATTCCGTACCACCAGAATTTCTTCTTCAGATCCTGATACATCTTCTCACTACCAGGGTGAATCGAATAGGCTGTCTCATGAGCTTCCTTGAGGATCAACTCTCGAATAGACTGGACATTGGGAACACATAAGCGGTCTTTGAACCATATCACGCCTTCAGCATCTTCTCGAAAATCTTTGCCTCTGCCATCTAGAATCAATCGCCGAATCTCACTGATCTTTTCATCATTCTTCTGCGCTTCTTTGATTTCTCGCTCCAAGGTAGGTTCCAATTCAACTGTGACTCCTCGCGAATTGTTCAGAAACCTGAGACTCAACCTGTCGAACTCCTTGGCCAACTCATAAGGCATCGGGCGAGCGACCATCAGATTGACTTGACTCTTTCTGCTCAAAGCATCTGCCACTACGTTTGCTTTGCCTGGATGGTAATGAATCTCCAACTCATAGTCTTTGATCAGCTCTAACCATCTTCGTTGCCTCATGTTCAGCTCTGTCTGAGTGAATATGTACTTCAGACTCTTGTGATCTGTGTAAACATCGCATTTCTGTCCATACAGATAGTGCCTCCATGTCTTCAGTGCGTGAACCACTGCTGCCAACTCTAGATCATGGATTGGGTAGTTCTTCTCATGAACCTTCAGCTGTCGGGACGAGTAAGCCACAACTCTTCCCTCTTGCATCAACACGCATCCCAAACCTGTGTAACAAGCATCACAATACACCGAGAAGGGCTTGTGCACATCAGGCAAGATTAGGACAGGCGATGTAGTCAACTTCTCTTTCAGCGCTTCAAAGGCCTCTTGACATTTCTGGGTCCATTTGAACTCAACCTTGTTGCCTAGCAACACTGTCATTGGCTTCGCAATCTTCGAAAACCCTTCAATGAATCGCCGATAGTATCCGGCCATTCCAATGAAGCTCTTGATTCCTCGAGCATCCGTTGGCGCTTTCCAGTTCAGAATGTCTGCCACTTTCTTCGGATCCACAACCAATCCTTCCTTGTTGATTATGTGACCCAAGAACAGGACTTCGCTGATCCAGAACTCACACTTGCTCAACTTTGCGTACAACTGGTGCTCTCGCAATCTCTGCAATACCATCCTCAAATGATCTGCGTGCTCTTCTTCGCTTTGGGAATAAATCAGAATGTCATCAATGAATACCACCACAAACTTATCAAGGTAATCCATGAATACACTGTTCATCAGATTCATGAAGAACGCTGGTGCATTGGTCAAACCAAAAGACATCACTGTGAACTCATACAAACCATACTTGGTAATGAATGCCGTCTTCGGAATGTCCGAAGGTCGGATCCTGAGCTGATGATAACCTGACCTCAGATCAATCTTGGAGAACACACTGGCTCCTCTCAACTGGTCGAACAGATCTTCTATTCTGGGCAAGGGATACTTGTTCTTGATCGTGACCTCATTCAAAGCTCGATAATCAATACACATCCTCTTGGTGCCATCTTTCTTCTCCACAAATAGGACAGGGGCGGCCCAAGGCGAGGTGCTTGGCCGAATGTAACCTTTCTCTGACAGCTCATCAATCTGCTTCTTAAGCTCAACCAACTCTGGTCCAGATATTCTGTAAGCTCTCTTAAAGATGGGGGCGGTTCCAGGAAGAAGCTCTATGGCAAACTCAACTTTCCGCTCTGGTGGCATACCCGGTAAATCCTTTGGAAACACATCTGGGAATTCAGACACAACCTTGATACTCTCAATTGGATCTGCTTCACTGCTATCGACAGCCATCTGATAACAACTTCCTTTCTTCGGCTCAGGTGGGACTAACTCGGTCACCACTTCCTTTCCTAGTGGGGACACCAACTTGATTGTCCTTTTATCACAACTGATAACTGCCTGATACTTATCTAACCAATTCATCCCTAGGATGACATCTATTCCCTGAGTACCCATTACTATAAGGTTGGCGGGAAACGCTATCCCCCTTATTTCCACACTTATATTTAAACAAATGCTATCAGCTCGAATTCTACCACCAGCTGAGTCAATTTGAATGGGGGTTGACATGGTAGTAATCGGAAGATTATGTGCTTCTACCCATGATGCAGTAATGAAAGAATGCGTTGCTCCAGTATCAAATAACACTTCTGCAATATGGGAGTCGACTGAGAACATACCTACTATCATGCCGGGGGTCTCCTGAACTGCTTTAGCCTCCAAGTGATTCAGTCTCCCATGATTATAGCGCTGTTGAGGGCGGTTGCCTGCTCCAGGCTGAGACACATTCTGCTTTGCTGGGGCATTGGGGCCTGACTGCTGCTGGGCTGCCTTCTTCGGACATTGCATCACCCAATGGCCCTGCTCTCCACAGTGGAAACATGCCCTGTTTCCAACCTGAGCTGGTGCTGCCTGACTGTTCTGCTGGTTTGCTGGGGCAGGAAGACGGGGTGCTTGCTGATTCTGCCTTTGAAACTGACCTCCTGACTGATTGCTCTGACGGTTCTGGTACTGATGCTGAGGATACTGCCTTTGGAACTGCTGATGCTGCTGACGCTGCTGAGGTGGACGCTGGTTCTGCCTGAACTGCTGAGGTTGATTGCCTGAAAAACGAGGGCGGCTGCTGCTTCCAGGCTGGGGTCCACTGATCTTGCGCTTACGATCTTCCATCTCCTTACGCTTCCTTTCTGTCATGATCGCTCTATCAATCAGGTGCTGGAATGTCGGGAAGGTGTGATTCATCAGTTGATACTGCAGGGGGTCGACCAAGCCTCTCAGAAAACGGTATTGTCGCTTGGCGTCAGTGTTGACATCCTCAGGAGCATAGCGAGACAATTGCAGAAACCTGTCTCGATACTCACTGACAGATGATGACCCTTGCTTAAGGGCCAGGAACTCCTCCTTCTTCACTGTCATCAGACCTGCAGGCACGTGGTACTGACGAAAGCTACCTCTGAATTCTTCCCAGGTGATGGTGTCGGGGTTGGCATGGGTGGCGAGGTAAGACTCCCACCATGATTGGGCTGCTCCTCTCAACAGACGGGGACCATACAAGACTTTCTCCCTGTCATCACACTGAGCGGTATGCAACTCCCGCTCCACAGTGCGCAGCCAATCTTCAGCATCCATGGGGTCAGAAGAGTGAGCGAACGTTGGGGGATGACCTCTCATGAATTCAGCACGCTTGTCTCTGGGCATCTGAGGCTGGGGTGGTGCTTGCTGCTGTTGCTGCTGCTGCTGCTGCTGCTGCTGAATGGCGGCCAGAGTCTGACCGATGGCCTGAACTGCCTGAGTCTGCATCAGAAACATCTGCTCGATCGACATCGGGGGCGGGGGTGGCAGCTGCTGCTGCTGGGGCGCCTCATCTTGTTGACCGGCTTGCTCCTGCTGAGCACGCCTTCCTCCTCTGCGCCTGTTCTCTGACATCTGCAGAATGCAACCACACATCAGAACTGATCTGGCAAATCTTGCAGCATAAGAAAAGAGTATAGAATTCTTCAACAGCACTAAGCAGGTGAGCATCTTCACTGATCTCCAACACAGACCACACAGCTTCTCAGATCAAGAGGAAAGTGGAATAAAAGGTTTCCCAACTATATAACTAACTCCATTAACATAATATGTAAACCAAAATGCAGGGGATACCCACACTCTGGTGACAATCATTACAAAGATCCAAACCAAACATAGTTCATCATGACAAACATAAATGCACAGGATATAGCAAACTACCCTGTCTAACTAAGACTAACTAAGACCGAGATTAACGCTAAGACTGAAGCTTCTATGCATATATTTCGTATTAATTACAAGATCCAACTCTAGCGATCTATGGTTCTAGATTTATCTTGGTCTTGCAGTCGGGATTGCCATAAGGCTGGTGTCCACGCTGAGGTGAGCGGTACGGGTGCTGAGTCCCGACGGGAGCGGGGGAACCACCATCCAGATGACGACGTTCCGCGCGCTCAGCCCGCAGCAGGGCGATCTCAGCACGAGCCCTACTCAGCTCGTCTAATGCATGGTCCAGCTCCGTGTTTAGCACGGCGGCTAGGTTGACTGTGCTGCTCAACCTAGGATTGCCCTCACCGACAGGTGAGACAATCACGCCTCCTGTGCTGCCAGATGGACGGCGGGGGTAATACTTCAGGTCAAGACCGTCAGCTGCCCCACCGAAAACCGAGCAGTAGTGCAAAAGCGCACGCCTTGCAGCATCTTGCATGGCTGCCTCAGCTGAGTCCCGTTCAGAGATAGAATAGTGCTCTGAGCAGGCCTCTGCACCCTGGAGACTGTCCTCCGGGCAGCGCACCAAGCAAGTCGCCTCCCAGCGGTCCGGGTAGACCCCGCGACTATGCTGGTAGACCACACAACGATACTCGACGGACCAAGTATGCCGGTCAAATGCCCGACGTAGCAGGGTGTCGAGCGCATCGTGGAAGTGACACCCGCGAGCAGCGTCGCGAGTGATGGGTCGAGCAACCCATCCTTCCGGCTCAGGGTTAGCAGAGAAGTCGGTGTCGTGGCTCGAGCTGTCGTCGCCATCTCCGTCGTCTGGGTCTCCTCCAGCAGCTACTCCAGAAGCTGGGGCGCCCAGTGGTGGTGCAGGGGGCGCCTCCAGAGGAAGCACAGGAGAGCAGCTCCTCACAGACTCTATCTCCTGGTGGAGCGAGAAAGAAGAGCCCTGCTGCTCCTGTCGTCGACGTTCCTGCTCCTCACGCAGGCGGTGGTGTAGTCTCTCCAAGTGGCTGGACTGTCCGGCCACGGGACGGCGAAGCGGACGCTCAGCAAGGCGGGAGGGTAAGAAGGGGATGACGGACTTTCGTGCAGTGTGTCTAAGTCGAGCCATCTACAAAAGACATCGCAAGCAAAAGGGTGAGAACAGAATTAATATGACCAGCAAATAATGAATCATAAGTAAATGAAGGATTAGAATAAAACATGATTTTCAGCAAGGTATAATATATAGTAGAACATAGGCTTGGTCGGTATGACCAACTTTTGAAGGGATATCAAAGTCAAGGCAGAGACAGAGGTCTATAGTCCTTAGAACGACCATTCTACTCTAGGTCAGCGGTCCTACAGTCAGCACGGCTCTGATACCACTTATGTCACACCCGGTTTTAGAAGGCAAACCGAATGCGAACCATGTACGTGCCAGGATCAGTTATTCACGTACACAGCAGTTACATAATATGGACATCATCACACAGTGCTCAAAATAGTATTAAAAAGGGAAATAGTTGATTACATCATACGTCTGAGACGTCCATATAGTTCTTACAATAAATCAAAGTGCGGAAAAGAAACGTAGATAATGCGGCCTTCACAGGCAGCCGACTGGGGGGTTGCCGCTAACCCACACCTAGAACTCGTCGTAGTCTTGGAACTCCTGGAAGTCTCCTTCCACAGCTTCATCTTCGCCTGAGCAGTGGTTGCAATGCTGACAACCTGGGGGGGGGTTTGGTGTGTAGAGCAAGGGTGAGTACACATCAACATACTCAGCAAGTATCCTGTTTGGCTGTAGTGGACTAGCTTTATGTGGGGATAAGTCAAGCAGTTGCTTTTAGTTGGTCAGGTTATTACTTACTAGTAGAAAGCCAGGTTTTAACATTAACCCAAGTTATTAGCCCAATGTATCCTTTCCAAACGGAAAGAATACCACTTACCAATACCATAATCGTAATCAGAACCATCAATCTCATTGTCACCTGTACCAAAGTATCTCTGATCAAGTATCACAAATCTCTGGAGCTCCCTTGGCCGCTCATAACCGCGAGCACGGCTGATATATCAGTTTCATAACACTCTGCAGAGGTTGTGCACTTTACCCACAAGCCGTGATTCCCTCTCTGGCCCGGGCTTGCAAGACCCTTATTCACTCCCGAGGTGAATGGCCAAGGATTCACTACGAAGCCTTTACAAAGATTCCCCGGGGCTGTAGCCACCCGTTAGGTTTCCTAAATGTACCGCACTCCTCCCCAAGGGACAAATCAACCTTGGCAGAGCGAGCCGCATACACCGAGCCCCATTGACGGCACGACGGCGAAGCGAACTACACCCCGGATCCTCTAATTATTCAGCTAAGGGCACCCCATTCCACCCTCATGGTTGCACTGTTTTCCCGGGCGGTCATCCATTGAACAGGTCCTTACGGAGAGGCACTCGAGAAACCGCTCGAGTCCCCTTAAATGCCACAAGTATAATCATAAATAAGAACGGGAAAACATCGTATCATAGATAACCACATCATGTTCATTGATTAAAGTTGAGCAATAGCATCAAACTAAGCAGTAATAATCCGACCCAAATAGGTAAACAAGGACATGGATAACAAAAAGCTAGTCAATCCTTAGGTATAAATGTGTGATGCGGGAGGTGAATTAAAGAATGATTAGGACAGAGATAGGTCAAAGGACACTTGCCTCCACCAACCGACTGCTGCTCAGGGGCTTCTCCTGCGAATTCCTCGGGCTCTTCGACCGGATCGTTCTCTATGCGAGCGCAAACATACATACATCCATCCACATATTTAATACAAAAGAACAGTACACCATACAAGGGAACAAATAAAGCGAATATGCATCAAGTATGACATTTGACATTGCATTTGTTATGGTTAGAAAGAAACGGGAAAAGGGTCTCGCAGGGGGGTTAAAGTTTTATGCCCTAATGATTAGTTACAACTGGTTCTTGACAAAAGAATTCTGTTATATACACTAATGGAAACTTAGTCATTTTAAGTTGATCAACATTGAACGAGATAAACAGTTAATCACATGAATCAATTAGCGTAACGGAATTCTAAATTAAGCTTCATATTTCAATAACATTAACAATGATTAGCCTACCTAAAATAAAATAACTATGATCACAGAAAGTAAATAAAATAAAATAAAAAAAACAGGGGGGGGTTGAACCGGCCCTGCGCAGGGGGACGCGGCCAGGGGCCAGGGCGGCCGGGGGCGGCCAGGCGGGCGGCCGGGGCTGGCCAGGCGGGGGCTGGGGCGCGCGGCCAGGGGCGGCCGTGGCCGGCTGGGGCCAGGGCGGCGCGGCAGCGGCCGGCTGGGGGCGCGGCCAGGCCAGGGCGGCCAGGCGGCCGGGCTGCCGAGGAGAGAGGAGGGGGAGGGGAGAGGGAGGGAGGAGGGAGAGAGGGAGGAGGGGGGCTCACCGGCGAGGGGCGGCCGACGGCGAGGGCGGCGGCCGGCGCTAGGGCAGGGGGGTAGGGGCGGCGGCGGCTTAGGGTGGGGGAGAGAAAATGAGAGAAAATGAGAGGGAGGGAGAGAGAATTGGGGAAAAAGGGGAGGTGGGGGGGGGGGCGGCTGGGCCTTTTTGGGCCCAAAAGGGGGCGCAAGGGCGGCTGGGCCGGCCGGGGTCGGCCCACGGCGCGGGAGGGAGAGAAAAAGAGGAGAGAGAAAAAGAGAGAGAAAAAGAAAGAAAAGATCTTCTCCTCATTTTCGAAATCCGATCTTTCTACATGAATGCATTTGCACTTTCAAAGCAATCAAAAGAAATGCAAGGTTCGGCATGGTGCATCAAACAACATAAAGTATTTAGGGTTTTTCTTACACGGGAAATCCAAACCGAATCCCGCTAGAACTTTGGAAAAGGTCAAGGTTTAGCGAGGGAAAAAAGAAAAAGAAAAGGTAACGCCCGAATTTTGGCGAGTAAAGAAAAGAAAAAATTCAACTGCAAAATTCGGGGCGTTACAAGGCAGAGCCTACTGCAACTAAAAGAGCTAAGCAAAAATCTCCAGATACCGGCATGGCTCTAGAGAAGGATGCGCTCGAGAAGGCTAAAACTCCTATTCCCGAAGCATCGTCCAAAGGTTTTGACTTTATTATTCGACATGCTTCGGGAAAAAGACTATCTGAAGCAGAAATTGCAGAAGCCAGCCACTACGCCCGGGAACTTAAATACCCGAAGGGGGCCTTGGTGTATGAAAGTCGCCTAGAGGGGGGTGAATATGCGGAATCTGAAATTTATAAACTTTAAGCACAACTACAAGCTAGGGTTAGCGTTAGAAATAAAGTCAAGTCCAAAAGAGAGGGCGAAAACAAATCAACAAAGAAATAAAGCGAGTGACACGATGATTTGTTTTACCGAGGTTCGGTTCTTGCAAACCTAGTCCCCGTTGAGGTGGTCACAAAGACCGGGTCTCTTTCAACCCTTTCCCTCTCTCAAACGGTCACTTAGAGCGAGTGAGCTTTCTCCTTAATCAAACGGGTCACTTAGACCCCTACAAGGACCACCACAACTTGGTGTCTCTTGCTTTGATTACAAGTGTCTTGAGAATAAGAGTGGGAAGAGAAGAAAGCATGATTGCAAAAGCCAAGCAACAAGAGCGACAAATAACACACGAATCAATCTCTCTCTCAAGTCACTAATCACTAATGATCACTTGTCTTAATTATGGAACTTGGAGAGATTGGAAGCTTTGATTGTGTCTTGGAATGGATAGCTAGCTCTTGTATTGAATGCGAGAGGTTGGGATGCTTGGGTGAAGTGAATGGAGGTGGTTGGGGTTGTATTTATAGCCCTCAACCACTTCCTAGCCGTTGCTCCTTTTCTGCCGACCACGGACGGTCCGCGTCCCTGGTCCGGATGGTCCGCCCCTGCACATCAACAGCTACAATCGCAACGGTCAGCAGTAACGGCTATATCAACGGCTACTATGCATTAAATGCGTCGTCAGATGTCAGATAAAGGTAGTCACGAACGGTCCGGTCGTGCACCCCGGACGGTCCATGAGGACTCTATAATTCATTTTACCGAACCCGTTACCTTCGGGTTTTTCGGTTCTTCACCGACCGGACGGTCCGCGCCTGAGGCCGGACGGTCCGAGCTTGGTCTCGGATGGTGCTTGCTTTTCCATCGGACGGTCCGTAGTGTAGACTTGTGTTTTTGCATTGGTTCTGTCTGAGGCTCACTTTGGTGTCGCGGACGATCTGCCGTAAGGGCCCGGACGGTCCGCACTTAGTCTATTTTTCCAAAAAGCTTCTCTTGTCCAGAATAATCTACGGTATTCCAGACAGTCGATTTAGAATAGTTGTAGATGAACTTATGCACCCGTGAAATGATCAAATGGGCAAACTTGGTTAGTCCACAAGGTTGTGATGGTCGTCAAACACCAAAATCAATTATTGGAAATGTTGAGACTATTTCCCTTTTAATCTCCCCCTTTTTGGTGATTGATGCCAACACAAACCAAAGCAAATATAAATTGTAAAAATGCAACTAGTTTGCATTTTGATAGATGTGAATAAGTTATTTTGAAATGAAAGCATTTCTAAGTATATAAGTTTGATTTGATATTTAACATTTTGGACCACATTTGCACCACTTGTTTTGTTTTTGCAAATTCTTTTGGAAAAATCTTTTCAAAGTCTTTTGCAATAGTCAAAGGTATATGAATAAGATTACAAGAAGCATTTTCAAGATTTGAAATTTCTCCCCCTGTTTCAAATGCTTTTCCTTTGACTTAAACAAAACTCCCCCTGGATGAAATTCTCCTCTTAGTGTTCAAGAGGGTTTTACCAATTGAAAGAAGATCAACTATATTTAGATATCAATTTGAAATATACTAACCAATTGAAAAATCCTCCTTTAAATATTTCATCCTAAGATACCAATTGAAAACTTCATTTAAAACTTTGAAATATTGGTGGTGGTGCGGTCCTTTTGTTTGGGCTAATACTCTCTCCCCCTTTGGCATTAATCGCCAAAAACAGAGACATTTGAGAGCCCTTTTTACTTTCTCCCCATTGGTACAAATAAATATGTGTGAAGATTATACCAAAGTGGGGAGTGGTGCGGAGTGGCGGCGAAGGGTAAATGTTACCGATAGAGTGGAGTGGAAGCCTTGTCTTCGCCGAAGACTCCATTTCCCTTTCAATCTATGACTTAGTGGAAATTCACTTGAAAACATATTAGTCATAGGCATAAAAGAGATATGACCAAAGGTACATGGATGAGCTATGTGTGCAAAGTATCAATCAAAGTTTCGAGAATCAAGAATGTTTAGCTCATTTCTAAGTTTGGTAAAGGTTTTCTCATCTAATGGTTTGGTAAAGACATTAGATAATTGTTCTTTGGTGCTAACATAAGCAATCTCGATATCACCCTTTTGTTGGTGATCCCTCAAAAAGTGATACCGAATGGCTATGTGCTTAGTGCGGCTGTGTTGAACAAGATTATCCGCCATGCGGATTGCACTCTCATTGTCACATAGGATAGGGACTTTGCTAAATTTGTAGCCATAGTCCTTAAGGGTTTGCCTCATCCAAAGCAATTGCGTGCAACAATGGCCTGCGGCAATGTACTCGGCTTCGGCGGTAGAAAGAGCTACTGAATTTTGTTTCTTTGAAGCCCAAGACACCAGGGATCTTCCCAAGAACTGATAAGTCACTGATGTGCTCTTTCTATCAATCTTACACCCTGCCCAATCAGCATCTGAATAACCTATTAAATCAAAGGTGGATCCCCTGGGGTACCAAAGACCAAACTTAGGTGTATGAACTAAATATCTCAAGATTCTTTTTACGGCCCTAAGGTGAATTTCCTTAGGATCGGCTTGGAATCTTGCACACATGCATACGGAAAGCATAATATCCGGTCGAGATGCACATAAATAGAGTAAAGATCCTATCATCGACCGGTATACCTTTTGATCTACGGATTTGCCTCCCGTGTCGAGGTCGAGATGCCCATTAGTTCCCATGGGTGTCTTGATGGGCTTGGCATCCTTCATTCCAAACTTGTTGAGTATGTCTTGAATATACTTGGTTTGGCTGATGAAGGTGCCCTCTTGGAGTTGCTTGACTTGAAATCCTAGAAAATACTTCAACTCCCCCATCATAGACATCTCGAATTTTTGAATCGTGATCCTACTAAACTCTTCACAAGTAGATTTGTTAGTAGACCCAAATATGATATCATCAACATAAATTTGGCATACAAACAAATCATTTGCAATGGTTTTAATAAATAGAGTAGGATCGGCTTTGCCGACTTTGAAGCCATTAGTAATAAGGAAATCTCTTAGGCATTCATACCATGCTCTTGAGGCTTGCTTGAGCCCATAAAGCGCTTTAGAGAGTTTGTAAACATGATTAGGGTACTCACTATCTTCAAAGCCGGGAGGTTGCTCAACATAGACTTCTTCCTTGATTGGTCCATTGAGGAAGGCACTTTTCACGTCCATTTGGTAAAGCTTAAAGCCATGATAAGTAGCATAGGCAAGTAATATACGAATTGACTCAAGCCTAGCTACGGGTGCATAGGTTTCACCGAAATCCAAACCTTTGACTTGTGAATAGCCCTTGGCCACAAGTCAGGCTTTGTTCCTTGTCACCACGCCATGCTCATCTTGCTTGTTGCGGAAAACCCACTTGGTTCCTACAACATTTTGGTTAGGACGTGGAACTAAATGCCATACCTCATTCCTCGTGAAGTTGTTCAGTTCCTCTTGCATTACCAACACCCAATCCGAATCTCTTAATGCATCTTCCACCCTATATGGCTCAATAGAAGACACAAAAGAGTAATGTTCACAAAAATGTGCGACACGAGATCGAGTGGTTACCCCCTTTTGAATATCACCGAGGATGGAGTTCACGGGGTGATCTCGTTGTATCGCTTGGTGGACTCTTGGGTGTGGCGGTCTTTGACCTTGTCCTTCTTGATCATCTTCCTTGTCTTTGTCATGGTCATATCCCCCCTTGATCATTGTCCTCCTCTTGAGGTGGCTCATCTTCTTCTTCATTGTCTTGAGCCTTATCCTCGTCTTGAGTTGGTGGAGATGCTTGATTTGAATATGATGGTTGATTTTGTGCTTGTGGAGGCTCTTCGAATTCCTTAGACACACATCCCCAATGGACATGTTCCTTAGCGCGACGTATGGAGCCTCTTCATCATCTAGCTCATCAATATCAACTTGCTATACTTGAGAGCCATTAGTCTCATCAAACACAATGTCACAAGAAACCTCAACTGATCTAGTGGATTTGTTGAAGACTCTATGTGCCCTTGTGTTTGAGTCATAACCAAGTAAAAAGCCTTCTACATCCTTTGGAGCAAATTTAGATTTTCTACCTCTTTTAACAAGAATAAAAAAATTTCTACCAAAGACTCTAAAATATGAAACATTGGGCTTTTTACCGGTGAGGAATTCATATGATGTCTTCTTGAGGATTCGGTGAAGGTAGAGTCGGTTGATGGAGTAGCAAGCCATGTTAATCGCCTCAGCCCAAAACCGGTCCGGAGTCTTGTACTCATCAAGCATGGTCCTTGCCATGTCTAGTAGAGTTCTATTCTTCCTCTCCACTACACCATTTTGTTGAGGTGTGTAGGGAGAAGAAAACTCATGCTTGATGCCCTCATCCTCAAGAAAGCCTTCAATTTGAGAGTTCTTGAACTCCATCCCGTTATCGCTTCTTATCTTCTTGATCCTTAATCCGAACTCGTTTTGAGCCCATCTCAAGAATCCCTTTAAAGTCTCTTGGGTTTGAGAATTTTCCTGCAAAAAGAATACCCAAGTGAAGCGAGAATAATCATCCACAATTACAAGACAATACTTACTCCCGCCAATGCTTATGTAAGCGAACAGACCGAATAGATCCATGTGGAGTAGTTCAAGCGGCGTGTCGGTCGTCATGATGTTCTTGTGTGGATGGTGGGTACCAACTTGCTTCCCTGCTTCACATGCGCTACAAACCATGTCTTTCTCAAAATGAACATTGGTTAGTCCCAAAATGTGTTCTCCCTTTAGAAGTTTGTGAAAATTCTTCATTCCAACATGGGCTAGTCGGCGATGCCAGAGCCAACCCATATTAGTCTTAGCAATTAAGCAAGTATCGAGTTCAGCTCTATTAAAATCAACTAAGTATAGCTGACCCTCCAATACTCCCTTAAATGCTACTAAATCATTACTTCTTCTAAAGACAGTAACACCTATATCCGTAAAAAGACAGTTGTAACCCATTTTGCATAATTGAGAAACTGAAAGCAAGTTATAATCTAAAGAATCTACAATAAAAACATTGGAAATAGAATGGTCAGGAGATATAGCAATTTTACCAAGTCCTTTGACCAAACCTTGATTTCCATCCCCGAATGTGATAGCTCTTTGGGGATCATCGTTTTTCCCGTAGGAGGAGAACATCCTTTTCTCCCCAGTAATGTGGTTTGTGCACCCGCTATCAATTATCCAACTTGAGCACCCAGATGCATAAACCTACAAAACAAATTTAGGCCTTGTTCTTAGGTACCCAAACGGTCTTGGGTCCTTTCACATTAGAAACGAGCACCTTGGGTACCCAAACACAAGTCTTGGAGCCCTTGTGTTTGCCCCCAACATATTTGGCAACTACTTTGCCTGATTTGTTAGTAAGCACATAAGAAGCATCAAAAGTCTTAAATGAAACATTAGGCTCAATTGATGCAACGAGAGATTTCTTTTTAGGCATTTTAACATGGGTAGAATGCCTAGAACTAGATGTCTCATTCTTATACATAAAAGCATGATGAGAACCAGAATGAGACTTCCTAGAATGAATTCTCCTAATTTTATGCTCAGGATAACCAACAGGATATAAAATGTAACCCTCGTTATCATGTGCCATGGGAGCCTTGCCCTTAACAAAATTGGACAATCTCTTAGGGGCATTAAGCTTGACATTGTCTCCCTGTTGGAAGCCAATACCATTCTTAATGTCAGGGCGTCTCCCATTATAGAGCATGCTCCTAGCAAATTTAATTTTTTCATTTTCTATCTCATGCTCATTAATTTTAGCAGTTAGTTGAGCTATGTGATCATTTTGTTCTTTAATTAAAGCTAGGTGATCATGGATAGCATCAACATTAATGTCTCTACATCTCATGCAAATAGAAACATGATCAACATTGGATGTAGAGGGTTTGCAAGCATTTAATTCATCAATCTTAGCATGTAACATGGCATTCTCATTTCTAAGATTGGAAATAGAAACATTGCAAACATCTAAATCTTTAGCCTTAGAAATTAGCTTACCATTCTCAATCTTAAGGCTAGAAATTGATTCATTCAATTTGTCAATCTTAGCAATTAAACTAGCATTATCATTTGTAAGATTGGCAAATGAATCATCACAAACATTTCTCTTTTCAACCTTAGCAAGTAATTTGGCATTATCAGTTCTAAGGTTAGAGATAGTGTCATGGCAAATGCTAAGCTCCTTAGATAAATTTTCATTTTCTCTACTTCCTGAGCATATGCATTTTTAACTTTAACATACTTTTTTTCCTTAATAAGGAATTCCTCTTGGATATCCAAGAGTTCATCCTTCTCATGAATAGCTCCTATTAATTCATTTAATTTTTCTTTCTATTGCATGTTAAGGTTGGCAAAAAGAGCAAGCAAATTATCTTCATCATCACTAGAACTACCCTCATCACTAGATGTAGTATACTTGGGGTGGTTCTAGCTTGTACCTTCTTTTTCTAGCCGTCCTTTGCCATGAGACACTTATGGCTGACGTTGGGGAAGAGAAGGCCTTTGGTGACGGCGATGTTGGCGGCGTCCTCATCGGAGGAGGAGTCAGTGGAGCTCACGTCGGAGTGCCATTCCCGACAAACGTGGGCATCGCCGCCCTTCTTCTTGTAGTACTTCTTCTTTTCCTTCCTCCTTCCCTTCTTGTCGTCGCCCCTGTCACTAGAAATAGGACATTTTGCTATAAAGTGACCGGGCTTACCACACTTGTAGCACACTTCCTTGGAGCGGGGTTTATAATCCTTCCCCCTTCTTTGCTTGAGGATTTGGCAGAAGCTCTTGATGATGAGCGCCATTTCCTCGTTGTCGAGCTCGGAGGCGTCGATGGGGAGCTACTTGACGTAGACTCTTCTTTCTTTTCCTCCGTCCCGTTGAATGCGATGGGTTGCACCTTGGGTGTGGAGGTGTCGCCTTGCTCAACAATTTGTTTGGAGCCTTTGATCATCAACTCAAAGCTCACAAACTTTCCTATCACTTCCTCAGGAGACATTAGCTTATATCTAGGATCACCACGTATTAATTGAACTTGAGTAGGATTACGAAATACGAGTGATCTAAGAATAACCTTGACCATTTCATGATCATACCATTTGGTGCTCCTGAGGTTGCGCACTTGGTTGACCAAGGTCTTGAGCCGGTTGTATATGGCTTGTGGCTCCTCTCCTTGGTTGAGGATGAATCGACCGAGCTCCCCCTCAATCGTCTCCTGCTTGGTGATCTTGGTCACCTCATCCCCTTCATGCGCGGTCTTTAGTACGTCCCAAATCTCCTTGGCACTTTTTAGCCCTTGCACCTCGTTATACTCCTCTCGACATAGAGAGGTGAGGAGTATAGTGGTGGCTTGAGAGTCAAAGTGCTGGATTTGGGCGACCTCGTCCGAGTTGTAGCCTTCATCCCCCACGGATGGTACCTGCGCTCCAAACTCAACAATGTCCCAAATACTAGCATGGAGTGAGGTTAGATGATGCCTCATTTTATCACTCCACATACAATAATCTTCACCATAAAAATCGGTGGTTTGCCTAATGGGACGGAAAGTAAAGGAGTGTGTTTTGAAATGCGAGGGTAACATAGGGGTATCTTACTAAACTTCTTGCGCTCATGGCGCTTAGAAGTGACGGACGGAGTGTTGGAGCCGGAGGTGGATGGCGACGAGGAATCGGTCTCGTAGTAGATCACCTTCTTCATCTTCTTTTTCTTGTTGCTACTCCGATGTGACTTGGTATGTGAAGGGGCTCCCTTCATTTTGTTGTCGGACTCCCTCGATGGAGCCTTCCCGTGGCTTGTAGACTTGCCACCGCTGGTCACGATCTCCTTCTTGGCGTGTTCTCCTAACATCACTTCGAGTGGTTAAACTCTAATGAAGTACTGGGCTCTGATGCCAATTGAAAGTCGCCTAGAGGGGGGGTGAATAGGCGGAATCTGAAATTTATAAAGTTTAAGCACAACTACAAGCTAGGGTTAGCGTTAGAAATAAAGTCGAGTCCAAAAGAGAGGGCACAAACAAATCAACCAAGAAATAAAGCGAGTGACATGGTGATTTGTTTTACCGAGGTTCGGTTCTTGCAAACCTAGTCCCCGTTGAGGTGGTCATAAAGACCGGGTCTCTTTCAACCCTTTACCTCTCTCAAACGGTCACTTAGAGCGAGTGAGCTTTCTCCTTAATCAAACGGGTCACTTAGACCCCTACAAGGACCACCACAACTTGGTGTCTCTTGCTTTGATTACAAGTGTCTTGAGAATAAGAATGGGAAGAGAAGAAAGCACGATTGCAAAAGCCAAGCGACAAGAGCGACAAATAACACACGAATCAATCTCTCTCTCAAGTCACTAATCACTAATGATCATTTGTCTCAATTATGGAACTTAGAGAGATTGGAAGATTTGATTGTGTCTTGGAATGGATTGCTAGCTCTTGTATTGAATGTGAGAGGTTGGGATGCTTGGGTGAAGTGAATGGAGGTGGTTGGGGTTGTATTTATAGCCCTCAACCACTTCCTAACCGTTGCTCCTTTTCTGCCCACCACGGACGGTCCGCGTCCCTGGTCCGGACGGTCCGCCCCTGCACATCAACGGCTACAATCGCAACGGTCAGCAGTAATGGCTATATCAACGGCTAATATGCATTAAATGCGTCGTCAGATGTCAGATAAAGGTAGTCGCGGACGGTCCGGTCGTGCACCCCGGACGGTCCGTGAGGACGCTATAATTCATTTTACCGAACCCGTTACCTTCGGGTTTTTCGGTTCTTCACCGACCAGACGGTCCGCGCCTGAGGCCGGATGGTCCGTGCTTGGTCTCGGATGATGCTTGCTTTTCCATCGGACGGTCCATAGTGTAGACTTGTGTTTTTGCATTGGTTCTGTCCGAGGCTCACTTTGGTGTCACGGACGGTCCGCCGCAAGGGCCCGAACGATCCGTACTTAGTCTGTTTTTCCAAAAAGCTTCTCCTGTCCGGAATAATCTACGATATTCTGGACAGTCGATTTAGAATAGTTGTAGATGAACTTATGCACCTATGAAATGATTAACTGGGCAAACTTGGTTAGTCCACAAGGTTTGTGATGGTCGTCAAACACCAAAATCGATTATAGGAAATGTTGAGACTATTTCCCTTTCAGTGTACAATGGCACGGACCATGATGACTTCCTATACTGTCTCCCAGACAATAAGGAAATATCCGTCTGCCGGGAGATGGCCAAAAACATGGGATTTCCGAAGCTTGAAGCCGGCCTCTCCGCATGTCAAAAGATGACCTTGCAGACAGCCTTGCATACAATAGTCTGAAGGTACGAAAGTGATGAACTTAAAACTAGATTACCTTGTTTTGTATTCTCGTGCTGATTCTATCTTCTTGTAGGGCTTAATTCTTAGCAACACTTTGAGGGCGCAAAAGAATGCTGAAGATGAAAGCTGCATGATAGCCCTCGGCAACCTTCAGTCAGAAGTTATTAAGCTGAGAAATGAAGCCAAGGAAAAAGATAAAATCCTGCTTTCAATGGTGGATAAAGTGGAAAAAGACGATGCAAAATTTAACACTCAATCTGAAGCTTATAAAGCCGAAAATTGAAGATCTTCAGAAAAAACTTGCCGAAGCCAATGAAAATTTTGAAGTTGCAAAAGCTAGTCGAGAAATAAGTGAATGGTCGAACACTAGGCTGGAGAAAAATGTTGAGGAGCTTCGCGAATCCAAGGAGAGGTGCTTCGAGAAATCCTTGGATTGCGTAAGAAAATTGAAAACAAGCTTTGCAAGAGTGGGTGCTTATTCTTCCGAAGAGAATTTCATTTGAGGTGACCTCGAGGGTGTTTTTGATTGGATAAGCGGGGAAGCCGAAGCTTTTGAAGAGATCCTCAGCGACCGCGGGGACATTTGTGCTTTCATCGGCGCTCGAGGGATTGCGGCAATTCTGGAGAAGGCTGGTTGCGACCATGTTAAAGCTGCGGCGTAGACTGAAGCTGTCTCCACAGACGACACAAGAGACCCTTCGTCCAAAGCTACTTTGGTGGGTGGAAAGTTTTACTTCGATGTTTGGGTGAACGGTGGCCGAGAATTGGCCAACGAAATCATAAAGAAAAATGAAAAAGAAACCCATGATGCCCGAGAAGAGGCTAGGCGAGCCGAAGAAGCTACCAAGCGCGCAAAGCGTATAAGTATTGTTTTTGAATTTTAGCTTCGGTGTTTATTTTCTGGCTTTGAACTAATAGTTTGTCTATTACAGCTGAGCTCTCACCGTTGCCTGAGCCATACAACCCCCTAGCCAATCCCATCATGAAAGAAGCGCTGGATGTAATGAGCGTTGCTAACTTCATCGTCGACGAAGTCGTCGATAGGCTACTGAATGAAACCACCGAGAAGATCCTTAAGGAAGATTAGGCTTTTATTGTAATGATACGATGTAACATTTGGTGTACGAAACAATTAATTAGACATGTAAATTGTTGTAATATATTTCTTTGTGATGCATGAAATTTACGCACATACCGTTTTTGAGCCTTCGGCGAAAAAACACCTTCCCTTCTTTTCATGCTTCGTAAAGAAAGAAGCCCCTTTTTATGGCGAATCTGTTGTGATAAAATTGTATTGACCAAAGGTTTGCTTTGTGCCTCAGCACATTTTCATTCGACAAATTATTGCCGAAGATCTGCTTCATACACAATATTTTTGCTGTTGATGCGATATGATGCATGATGTAATGTTATGCTGAATGGTGCGATGATATGATGCAATATGATGGTTATGCCAAACACACACACACACCCACACTGGAACACATAAGACTCTGCGTCCTCTTAGGGACGTCTTTGGAGTCTTTAAGCTCTGCATCCCCTTAGGAACGACTTTGGAGCTTCTTCAACTTATATTTTGGTGGTATTTAAGCTCTGCATCCCCTTAGGAACGACTTTGGAGCTTCTTCACCTTCTATTTCGGTGGTATTTAAGCTCTGCATCCCCTTAGGAACGACTTTGGAGCTTCTTCACCTTCTATTTCGGTGGTATTTTGGCTCTGCATTCCCTTAGGAATGACTTTTGAGCTTCGAAACTTACTCTGCGCTCCCTTAGGAACAACTTTTGTAGCTTCAAAACTTACTCTGTGCTTCCTTAGGAACGACTTTTTGTATCTTCGGAATGACTTTTTGTAGCTTTGGAAGTCTATTAGGAAAAAGCATTTTACTTAATTATACGGGCACAATTATTACATTCGTGACTTGTTTTTCGTACAAGAAAAAAATAAGATGACAGAAAAGAAAAAGATACATCAAGGGTAGGATATTCTTTTAGTAGATGTGCTTGGATTTAGGCACAGTGTTGTTGACTGTATGAGCTTCGGACTCCTCCTGAAAATCACGCTGCTGCTGTGCGTGTTGGTGCCCTTCTGGCTGCTGGCTTCGGGTCTGAGTAGGTGGTAATGGTGGTGATAATGGGAGCTGGGCCCAGGAAGCTTGAGAGTGACTTGCCGAAGCGACAGAAGTCATAGGTTGTTGATTACCTACGTACTCTGGGACATAGGGAGAGTAGCATGAAGCAGTATGTAGGACCTGCTTCGGCTAATTCTGCCACGTCTCAGTTTCGACAATCTCCTTTTGCTTCTGAATTGTGACTTGGCATGTTCTTGTGGTGTTGTAACACCCCAGGTGTTACCAAGGCCCTACTTGTACCCCAGACTTGTTATCACATGTGTTATGTGGAGTAGAGGGAGCCCCAAAACCTTGGAAACCCTTGGATTAACTAATAATGTTAATGACAAAGGCATTACCCAAGCATTATGCAATTGTCACTTTGGGCAAGAGAAGATTAAACCCTAGACCCTTCTTGAGCCCTTAACTCCCAAAAACCCTGGTTTAAGGGAAAGGTTAAGCAAATGTGCAAATCATAAGCTAACCCTTAACCAAAGATTAAGTAACATTATAACCTACAAAATGCAGAGGGGAAACATTGCAAAAAGGCCCCTCAAAGACCCCAAATCCACCCCTTAAGTAGAGAACACACTAGAGCTCTCTAATCTTCTCCAAGTCAAAATTTAACCCTAATCTAAAGATCAGATGTGTTCACTTAGTAAATGGCGCCAAAACCACTTGGTCTGAATACCAAAAAGGTGCCAAACCACCTAAGGCACCCACTGGAAAAGATTGAACCCGAGCCAATTTCGTTTGACATGATTTGGCATCACTTTTGTCGCGAAGTGGACAGTGAGACAAGCCAGATTTGGCGTCCACAAATCTTCTGACCTAGGGCTTATCTCCCCTTGGAACTCACATACAAGAGATAGCCATAGGTGCCAGGAAGAGGTCTGCGCCAGATTTTTGCCAAGATTCTCACATTTGCGATCTTAGCAAGCTTTTGAATATGGGCAGAAGAACACCTCCATGTGTTCGACGCGCCCTGAACGCGCCAGAGCACGCCCAGCGCCCGAACCCGCACGCCCCGTGCCGCGCCAAGCCACGCCCGTGTCCCCTGCCAGCGCCCGCGCCTATAAAGCCAGCCAAGGCTACAGACGTATGCCCCCGGGCGCTCTCGACCTCACCGGAGCACGAGATCGCCGGAGTTTGCCCTGCACACGGCGTGCCAGCGGCCGCCCGAGCGCCCGCCACCGTAGACCGGCCGGCAGAGCCATTCCCAGCCCCGTCCAACCCTCGAGAGAGACTCTACGTGCCTTAGTGAAGCTCCCAGAGCGAGGAATCGAGCTCTGTCTCGCCGGAGACTGTGGCGGAACTGCCCGAATTATTCCGACTTAAGTGTCCAAGTCCTGCCTTAGAGGCTAGACCACACTTAAATGGGAATAACCCGTCAATCCCTCGGATCTAGTCCGACACGGCCACTGACAGGATCAAGTACCACAAGCTCACTCGAAGGTGAGTCACAGAGCAAATACAATAAAGCATAAAACCATACATGCCACAATGTTAAATTATTACATCACCATCATCATCATCGGAGTTTTTGCAAAAGTACCCATCATTGTTCGAAGTGCAGCGGAATAAAACTAACGATAATTAAACAGAGAGATGGGGAAGCCTGTCCCATCACTCCTCATGCTCCACCTCAGCCGAGGCAGGGTCCCACTCGACAGTCCAACCCGGTGGCAGGGTGGTCGGCCAAGTTATCCCAGCAACCATCTCCTCCAGAGAACCTGTAAAAATTATGCCACAAGCAAGGCTGAGTATACTAATACTCAGCTAGACTTACCCGGTGTGAGGAGTCTACTCCTCTACCTCTAGACATGCAGCTGTTTGGCTGTGGGGTTTGGTTGCCAAAAGCACTAGCTGAGTTTCTAAATCAAGATTTTAACTTAATCAAAGTTAAGTGTGACTCTCTTAAGGCTAAAAGTGGACTATCTACTCATACATGGTAGCAAACATCATTAACAGTCAACATCTTATCTCAACTCATCATACTTCCACTTATTACTCAATGCAGTACAATGGATCAAACAGTCTCATTAGCTGCGAGAAGCAGACGATTCGAATCGAGTTTTTATCCTTGCAAGGTAAACCTAAACACACGACATGTAGGGGCACTCCGTCCCCACACACATCAACCGTCCCCATCGATTCCCTGGCAACAGATCAGGGCTCACCGCCTTGGCGTACAATGCCCCACTGACCCCGACTGGCCGTCGTGCAGTGACCGCACTTGTACCCACCATAACCGGAATGGGAGACCTCGTCTCAGGTCTGAGGGGATATGTCTGCGGGCAGGTTCACTCAGGTACTAGGCTTACTGATTTACCATATTTCTCGGTATGTGTTTAGTACATTCAAACGCTTGACACAGGTATCCGCACGTTAATCCTTATTCCATTTTCCATCTCGTAAACAACCAATCCCCATGGATTGTTGTCCACCAACTAGTATCATGATAGTGTGAAAGTGGGTACAATCAATTTCCTGATCTCGCGCGAGTGCTAGAAAAATCACTCGTCTTCTACCGAGATCCTATTTAATTAAAGCAACTACTCGACCTGTCATACTAGTATTCATTTCAAAAGGATTCCTGAGATCATGCAACTAGGGTTTCAAACAATTCCTACACCTAAGTGCACAGTCAATCCTACAATCATTAAGTGAAGTAAAATAGCATAAATAACAGGTTATGCATAAAACCGGGGCTTGCCTTCCAAAGCAGTGGCAGGCAGGTCTTCTGGTGCTGGCTCTGGTGCTGGATCTGGGGCTACCTCCTGAGCAGCTCCTTGCTCCGGCACGAGGATGTACTCTCCGTCAGCAAGATTACAGTCTATCGAAATGCAATGAACATGTATGTCATGATTATGCATGATTTAATAACATTATGTAAAAGAAACTAAGTCGAGAAGTACTTAGGGTTTCTTAGTCACGTGGGCTTCCAGCGGTATATAACTATGTAGATACATAGACTTATGACCCTTTAATCTTAGGTTTTCTTTGAGGATAACATAGTGGTTTGGTATTGCCTTAATATATTTTAGTGGGCAGATTGCAAAGTTTTTGGGACAACATTTATTCATATCTTTCATTTTTCTTTTCTTAATTTCCATTTAGGGCTTTTAGTGTAGGTTTGAACTACAACAGGGTTGTAAAAATTTCCAAAAATTCTGTAAAAATTACAGTGGGTTGTCACTGGCTATTCTAGCTTGTTTTAAGAATTTGAGGCTTAAAGTATAAAAGTTAGGCTTTAAACAAAAATAACAAAAGTTAGGCAAAATGGGCCATTTCACACTACACCTCCTAGTTAGGGGTAGGTTCTGTCCTAAAGGTTATTTTTGTTGGCATCCTCTGGTAATAATAGGCCTTTGTGCTAAAAATCACAGGAAACTAAGGGGTGGTTATTTAGCTATGATTTTCTCAATTTTAATGTCAAGAAGGCACTTTCTACTACATTATTATTTGAAAAATGTCAAACAGCAGATTTCTTATTTTTCCTAAGTTCTTTCTGATAGAACAATAGTTATCCCAAGGGTGGGGGTGTGTTTACCTTGGGGTCATTTTTGTAGGGTTTTTCTAAGTTATCCTTGTTTTAATAAAATAAAAGATATCCTACTTAATTTGTACTAAACCAGGGTATGATATATTTTTCCAGTGAACTACATTGAATAAGTACCTCAACAAAAATAGGAGTGCTCTCTGGTTCATTAATTAAGTTGTATTTTCTATTTTCCTCATCTTTAAGCATATTTTAGGATAAAGGGTAAAACTAACTTAAATGTAATGGACAGAGGGGTTTAACATTTTTAAACAGGTTAGTAGGTGAATATAAACTTCTCCAAATTTTCCTAACCTTAGTCAAATAGCCTAACTATTTTTCTTACTATTATTTAGCTTTTGGCCAAAGTTAACATTAATTCAGAACTTTTAAGTTTTCCACAGCACCAAGGGGTTTTATATTTTTCCTAAATAGGTTACATGATTTAGAGTATGGCAAAATTGGTTTGACCAAAATTGGATAAACCAAACAGAAGTTACGGGTTTTTAAAGTTTCTGTTTGAATTTAACTTAGGTTTTAATTAAGTTTTCCTGGAAAAACAGTTTGCGCCGAGGTCCCTGGGTTTAAAACAATTCAAACCTCGCAGATCTACCCTTAAGGCACTATTCACTTGAGTCTCTGACCTTTCACTTAACCCCCTGGGTTTCTCTCCCTCTCACCCGCAGTCCCTCCCTCAACTGAAACAGTAGCCGTGGGAAAGAAAAGGGTGGCGCGGCTTACCGGCGGCGAGGGAGGTCCGGCGAAGGGTAGGGTTGGCTCGGGGAGGGTCTGGCGATCACGTCGATGTACGGCTCGTCGTCGGGGATGGCCGGAATCGCCCGGTCCACGTGAGCAGGCGGGCGAGCTCGTCGGCGGCGTGTGCTCCGGCCTATCCACAGCGGCATAGTTCAATCCAAGGGCATAGGGAGCTTCGTGGAGGTCTAAGGAGTCTAACCGTGCAAGGAATCGAAGAGAGGCGCACGGTGTACCTCGGTCCACGGTTGCCGGCGGTCGGTTGAAGTCCGGTGACCTTGGGCCGGCCTCTCCGGTGAAGCAGAGCCCGATTCCTCGCTCGGGGAGCTTCACGGAGACGTGCACAGTCTTCTCCGAGGGCTGGACGGGGTTGGGAATGGCTGGGCTGGCCGGTCTACGGTGGCAGGGGCTCGGGTGGCCGCGGGCACGTCGCGTATGGGCAAACGGCGGCGAACTGAGCTCCGGTGAGGCTTGAGCGCGTGCGGAGGGGTACGGCCAAGGCTCCTGGGCGTTTTATAGTCGCGGACGCGGACCAGGGCACTGGCTTGGCTTGGGCGCGGCGCGGGCGCGCGCGCGGGCGTGCTCTGGCGCGGCAGACGGCGTCGAACACGTGGCGGTTTGTTTCTTCCAGTGTTCAAATGTCGCCAGAGGTCGCAAACGTGCGAATCTTTGCAAAAGTCCGGCGCAGACCTCTTCCTGGCACCTAGGACTGTCACTCAAATGTGAGACGCCGGGGCAGATACGGCCTAGGGAGGGAGATCTTCGGGTGCCAAAACAGGTGTGTCATACTGAGCATATCACGACAAAAGCCATGCCATGGCATGTCAAACGTCCGAGTCTCGAGCTCAACTTTTTCCAGTGGGTGCCCTAAGTGGTATTGCACATTTTTGGTATAGAACCCAAGTGGTTTTGGCGCCATTTTTAAAGTGAACACGGTTGATCTTTGATTTAGGGCTAAAATGGGACTTAGAGGGAATTAGAGAGCTCTAGCTCTCTCTCCACTTGGGGATTTGAAATGGGGTTTCCCTAGGGGCCTTTTTGTAATATTTCCCTCCCCTAATTGATGGTTATAATGTTGCTTAGGGTTTGGGTAAAGATTACCCATGTTTTGCACATTTGCTCACTCTCTTTCCCCTCTTATCCATGGTTTTGGGAGATAGGGTTTAAGAGAGGCCTAGGGTTCTTTCCCCCTCTCCCAAGGTGATAGTTGCACACAATTAGGGTAATGCCTTTGGTCATTCCCAACTCTTGGTAAAAACTTAGTTTCCAAAGCCCCTTATACTTTTGCTCCTTAAGTTCTTCCACATGTGATCATAGTCTTGAGTGCCAAGGTGTGCTCCAGCCATGGCAACACCTGGGGTGTTACAGCCCTCCCCCCCTTAAAGGAATCTCGTCCCGAGATTTTAGGTAGAGTCCCTTGGAGGGTGCTGGAAGGTGTGTTGGTGCTACTCTTTCTTTATACTCAAGTTTCTCTTGTTAACTGCTCTTCGAATGTCATTCTCTTTGCAACTTCAGAAGGAAGCCCTTCTTAAGTTGAATTCACAATTTAGACTATTCTTGCTATCTTAGTCTCTCTTATAATTGATTTCAAAGGGCAGGTGGGGGGGTTCTGTGGTTACATACCGACTCTTTTGGGTAGAAAGTCGGGGAAGCGAGAGCGTAAAAAAATCCTCAGTCTCCCATGTAGCTTCTTCCGCTGAATGATGACTCCACTGAACCTTATACATTCTGACCGACCTTGTCCGAGTTGATCTCTCCTTTTGATCTAATACCTTGACAGGGTACTCTTGGTAGGACAAGTCTGGTTCTATCTCAATGTCTGGTTCTGGCAGTACTTCAGTGGGTAGACGAACACATTTGCGCAACTGAGACACATGGAACACATTATGCACTGCTGACATGTGAGGTGGCAATTCCAATTGGTAAGCTACGGGTCCACAACTTGCCTTGATCTCATAGGGTCCAATGTAGCGAGGAGCTAACTTGCCCTTGATCCCGAATCTCTGAACACCCTTGGTGGGTGATACCTTAAGATAGACATGATCTCCCACTTCAAACTGTAGAGGCTTCCGCCTCTTATCATGATAGCTCCTTTGCCTGGCCTGAGCAGCTTCCAAGTTCTTGGTAATGACCCTGACTTTTGCCTCTGCCTCGAGTACCAAGTCTGCCCCAAAAATTTCCCTTTCTCCCGCTTGAGACCAGTTTAGTGGGGTCCTACACCTTCTCCCATACAATGCCTCAAAAGGTGCCATCTTTAAACTGGACTGATAGCTATTGTTGTAAGAGAACTCTGCCAAAGACAGACACTTGTCCCAATCCTTTCCATAATGTAGTGCACAGGCTCGCAACATATCTTCCAAAATTTGATTCACCCTTTCTGTCTGGCCATCGGTTTGAGGGTGATACGCCGAGCTTCGGATAACATGGGTCCCAAGTGATTCTTGCAGTTTCTCCCAAAAGCGTGCCACAAAAAGTGCTCCTCTGTCAGATATAATGGTCTTGGGAATACCATGCAATCTCACTATCTGATCAACATAAATTTCAGCATACTTCTCGGTCTTGTGGGTGGTGTGTACTGGCAAGAAATGAGCCGTCTTGGTCAATCTGTCCACGATAACCCAAATAGAATCATGGTGCCTGGAGGTATTGGGTAATCCCACTATAAAGTCCATGCAAATGTCCTCCCATTTCCAAGATGGTATGGGAAGGGGTTGCAGAGGGCCTGCTGCCTTCAAGTGACTAGCCTTTATCCTTTGACAAGTATCACACTCGGATATGTACTTGGCAATTTCCCTTTTCATTCTAGTCCACCAATATAGAGATCTGAGATCATGATACATCTTGTTGCTACCAGGGTGCATGGAGAATTTGGAAAGGTGAGCTTCGTCCAGTATCTTCTTTCTAAGCTCAGGGTCCTTGGGAACAACCAATCGATCTCCAAACCATAGAATTCCCTTACTGTCCTGTCGGAAACATTTGTATTTTTCTGCCTTTTGCTTGATCATATCCTTGATAACCTGAACACCCTTATCCTCAACCTGAGCCCTTATGATCTGCTCTTGCAACGTGGGCTCCACCGAGATATAGCTTAGTTTACCCGAAGAAACAACTTCCAGGTTCAACTTGCACAACTCATCACACAGGGTGGTCACTCCCACATCCATGCTCATACAATTACACTGGGCCTTTCTGCTCAAGGCATCTGCCACAACATTAGCCTTCCCTGGGTGATAATGCACTTCTAAATCATAATCCTTGATCAACTCTAACCATCTCCTTTGCCTCATGTTCAGATCTGCCTGAGTGAAGATGTATTTGAGACTTTTGTGATCAGTGTAGATGTTACAGTGAGCTCCCATCAGGTAGTGTCTCCATATCTTAAGAGCATGAACTACAGCTGCCAACTCTAGATCATGTGTAGGGTACTTCTGCTCATGGGGCCTGAGTGCCCGGGAAGCATAAGCAATCACTCTGCTCTCTTGCATCAAGACACATCCCAAACCAGTACCAGAAGCATCACAATAAACTTCAAATGGCTTGGTATTGTCAGGTTGAGCTAACACCGGGGCTGTTGTCAAATGCTGTCTCAAGGTATGAAAGACATCTTCACACTTTTGGCTCCACTCAAATTTGACTCCCTTCTTCAACAGTTCAGTCATTGGTTTGGCGGTACTGCTGCTGCTGACTATTCCGCTGTGCTGGAAATTGATTGCGGTTGGGTGCCTGCTGCTGCTGCTGTTGAGGTCGAATTACCCATCGCCCTTGCTGCTGCTGGGGTCCCCTGCCCTGGGTGTCGGACACAATCCGGAAACGCTGTGGCTGAGCTGAGGGTCCTGCCACAGGGATCTTCCTTTTCTTCTCTGCCTGCCTAGCTGTAATGCAATCCTCTTGGGAGATAGCCATGTTGACCAACTCATTGTAGCTGTTGGCCCTGACGGTGTTGAGACGATCCCGGAGCTTAGTGCTGAGCCCCCTTCTGAATCTGTCCCTCTTCTTCTCATCTGTATCCGCATGATATCCCGCATACTGGCACAAGTCATTAAAGGCCTGGGCATACTGCAACACTGTCCTGTTGCCCTGAGTGAGTGCCAAGAACTCATTGAGTTTCCTGTCCATGATCCCGGCTGGTATATGGTGGCCTCTAAAAGCTGCCTTAAACTCCCTCCACTCCACCTCTCGGTCCTCTGGCTGCATAGCAAGAAAATGATCCCACCAAGTCCTTGCAGGTCCGCGAAGCTGCTGGGTGGCGAACCTGACTTTGGTGACCTCTGAGCAAACTCCATGGAGCAGTGGGAATTTGGATTCCACCACTCGCAGCCATACATCTGCGTCAAGTGGGTCTTCCGCCCTTGTGAACAGTGGAGGCTGGGTGCTGAGGAATTCCTGATAGGTGGTCGCCGCTGGGTGACGTTGGTGGTCTCCACCACCATAATGCTGGGGTGGTGGCTGACGTTGAGCCAGCTGCCTCAGGATCTCATTCTGCTGAGCCATGAGCTCCTGCAGAGTGGGAGGTGGGGGTGGTGGTGGAACGTGCTCGTTCTGGCCACGACGCTGCCTCCCAGCCATCTGAAAAACCACATACTTACTTAACACCACAGTTCCAATTTCAAGATTTCAACACGGGGAAAAGTTAAAAACAGCATGAAAGATCTAACTTCAACAAAAGGGGTTCTTTAAGAGGCATAAATTCTTCCTTCCAAATTAAACTGACAATAGCATCCATCAAACAAGCTCCCAAGATAGTTTAACACGGTTACATCAAATTGTTCCAAAATGACTCAACTCTATCTAGCCTAGTACCCCAAGGGTGCAAAAGCTAAGCTAGTTGCGAGGAGTCCGACTGTCCGACTTCTAAGCCTACCCTAGACACCTAGTGAGCGAACGAAGCAACACTGGACTCGGGGGAAGGTGGTCTTCCCGAGCCAGCAGTGTCTATACTGGAAGCAGACTCGTCTCCTCCCTCGATGTCAACGTCCTCGTCAGCCTCCCCACCATGGATCTCTTGGTGATGCATGTCTAGGTGCTCATTTGCTTCTGCCAGCTGCTGCTGAGTGTTGAGGAGCTGATCCTCTAGGACCTCAATGGTGTTCTCCCGGGTGCCCACTAGCTCCTCCAACTCATGAATCTCACCAGACAGCTGCTCCACTTGCAAATCTTTCTCTACCATTTCTTGAGACAAGTCGACCACAAGCTCCTCTCGGTTATCCAACGTGATCTTGGTGGCCTCCAGCAGTGCCATCAGATGGGACATGGCCTCACCGCGCATCACCTGCAGACGGTACAGAGCATTCATGCACCGTACTGTCAAGTGCGCAGTCTGTCCTGGGTAGATGGCCCAGATATCCTTGGCATGCTCCACCCGATCCTTCCACATTGGGTCGTCCTCCTTCTCAGCGGGGAACAAGCCAATGGGGTGGGTAGCCAGCTCCAAGGGATGAAATCCGCAGAAAGTAGTCAATCCGTGCAGCGCGATCGCCTCGATCGTGTCCTCCGCTCGGTATCCGAAGGACTCGGAGTCCAAGGAGCGCCATCCTGGCTGCAGGGGATGAGGCTCCAAAGTCATCCTCACCCTACAGCGAGGCACTCGATGCTTCTCGAACTGCTGCACCGCGTACTGAGGGGGTGTCGTGTATCCCGCCCCCTGAAGTACCTCCCACAAAATGCGGGGAAAGCCCTCTCGTGCAAGCCCGTCAGTGTGGGTCAGTGCATTTCCGTCATCGGAGGATCCGTGGGAAGTCATCTGTGTATGGTTAAGCGTAAGTAAAGAAAAAGAATTATAAAAAGAACAAGGAAAAATAAAACTCAGCCCTTTTCTAGTTAAGTAAAAAGGCACTAGGGACCTAGTTGGTTGTTATCTTGTTTTTAAGTCCTTTACTCAGTTGGCCATTTGCTTAATTATGAATGCATGCATGCTCGTCCTGAACGGCCTCACAACAAGATAAAAGGAATAGGGAGGAACTCCCATCCTGTAAAAGTGGCCTGTAGGGCCTAGTTACTTAGCCACCTAGCTACCCTTCTATTAACCTAAGGCTTCACGTCCTAGGTCTATCCTGCTCGTCCTACTATCTATCCAACTTGTTTCTATCAAGTTTTATTTAGAAAATTGATGGTATTTACATTTTATTGATTCCTCTGTGGTGGTACAAGCTCCGATACCAGCTGTGGCGGAACTGCCCGAATTATTCCGACTTAAGTGTCCAAGTCCTGCCTTAGAGGCTAGACCACACTTAAATGGGAATAACCCGTCAATCCCTCGGATCTAGTCCGACACGGCCACTGACAGGATCAAGTACCACAAGCTCACTCGAAGGTGAGTCACAGAGCAAATACAATAAAGCATAAAATCATACATGCCACAATGTTAAATTATTACATCACCATCATCATCATCAGAGTTTTTGCAAAAGTACCCATCATTGTTCGAAGTGCAGCGGAATAAAACTAACGATAATTAAACAGAGAGATGGGGAAGCCTGTCCCATCACTCCTCATGCTCCACCTCAGCCGAGGCAGGGTCCCACTCGACAGTCCAACCCGGTGGCAGGGTGGTCGGCCAAGTTATCCCAGCAACCATCTCCTCCAGAGAACCTGTAAAAATTATGCCACAAGCAAGGCTGAGTATACTAATACTCAGCTAGACTTACCCGGTGTGAGGAGTCTACTCCTCTACCTCTAGACATGCAGCTGTTTGGCTGTGTGGTTTGGTTGCCAAAAGCACTAGCTGAGTTTCTAAATCAAGATTTTAACTTAATCAAAGTTAAGTGTGACTCTCTTAAGGCTAAAAGTGGACTATCTACTCATACATGGTAGCAAACATCATTAACAGTCAACATCTTATCTCAACTCATCATACTTCCACTTATTACTCAATGCAGTACAATGGATCAAGCAGTCTCATTAGCTGCGAGAAGCAGACGATTCGAATCGAGTTTTTATCCTTGCAAGGTAAACCTAAACACACGACATGTAGGGGCACTCCGTCCCCACACACATCAACCGTCCCCATCGATTCCCTGGCAACAGATCAGGGCTCACCGCCTTGGCGTACAATGCCCCACTGACCCCGACTGGCCGTCGTGCAGTGACCGCACTTGTACCCACCATAACCGGAATGGGAGACCTCATCTCAGGTCGCGTGAGGGGATATGTCTGCGGGCAGGTTCACTCAGGTACTAGGCTTACCGATTTACCATATTTCTCGGTATGTGTTTAGTACATTCAAACGCTTGACACAGGTATCCGCACGTTAATCCTTATTCCATTTTCCATCTCGTAAACAACCAATCCCCATGGATTGTTGTCCACCAACTAGTATCATGATAGTGTGAAAGTGGGTACAATCAATTTCCTGATCTCGCGCGAGTGCTAGAAAAATCACTCGTCTTCTACCGAGATCCTATTTAATTAAAGCAACTACTCGACCTGTCATACTAGTATTCATTTCAAAAGGATTCCTGAGATCATGCAACTAGGGTTTCAAACAATTCCTACACCTAAGTGCACAGTCAATCCTACAATCATTAAGTGAAGTAAAATAGCATAAATAACAGGTTATGCATAAAACCGGGGCTTGCCTTCCAAAGCAGTGGCAGGCAGGTCTTCTGGTGCTGGCTCTGGTGCTGGATCTGGGGCTACCTCCTGAGCAGCTCCTTGCTCCGGCACGAGGATGTACTCTCCGTCAGCAAGATTACAGTCTATCGAAATGCAATGAACATGTATGTCATGATTATGCATGATTTAATAACATTATGTAAAAGAAACTAAGTCGAGAAGTACTTAGGGTTTCTTAGTCACGTGGGCTTCCAGTGGTATATAACTATGTAGATACATAGACTTATGACCCTTTAATCTTAGGTTTTCTTTGAGGATAACATAGTGGTTTGGTATTGCCTTAATATATTTTAGTGGGCAGATTGCAAAGTTTTTGGGACAACATTTATTCATATCTTTCATTTTTCTTTTCTTAATTTCCATTTAGGGCTTTTAGTGTAGGTTTGAACTACAACAGGGTTGTAAAAATTTCCAAAAATTCTGTAAAAATTACAGTGGGTTGTCACTGGCTATTCTAGCTTGTTTTAAGAATTTGAGGCTTAAAGTATAAAAGTTAGGCTTTAAACAAAAATAACAAAAGTTAGGCAAAATGGGCCATTTCACACTACACCTCCTAGTTAGGGGTAGGTTCTGTCCTAAAGGTTATTTTTGTTGGCATCCTCTGGTAATAATAGGCCTTTGTGCTAAAAATCACAGGAAACTAAGGGGTGGTTATTTAGCTATGATTTTCTCAATTTTAATGTCAAGAAGGCACTTTCTACTACATTATTATTTGAAAAATGTCAAACAGCAGATTTCTTATTTTTCCTAAGTTCTTTCTGATAGAACAATAGTTATCCCAAGGGTGGGGGTGTGTTTACCTTGGGGTCATTTTTGTAGGGTTTTTCTAAGTTATCCTTGTTTTAATAAAATAAAAGATATCCTACTTAATTTGTACTAAACCAGGGTATGATATATTTTTCCAGTGAACTACATTGAATAAGTACCTCAACAAAAATAGGAGTGCTCTCTGGTTCATTAATTAAGTTGTATTTTCTATTTTCCTCATCTTTAAGCATATTTTAGGATAAAGGGTAAAACTAACTTAAATGTAATGGACAGAGGGGTTTAACATTTTTAAACAGGTTAGTAGGTGAATATAAACTTCTCCAAATTTTCCTAACCTTAGTCAAATAGCCTAACTATTTTTCTTACTATTATTTAGCTTTTGGCCAAAGTTAACATTAATTCAGAACTTTTAAGTTTTCCACAGCATCAAGGGGTTTTATATTTTTCCTAAATAGGTTACATGATTTAGAGTCTGGCAAAATTGGTTTGACCAAAATTGGATAAACCAAACAGAAGTTATGGGTTTTTAAAGTTTCTGTTTGAATTTAACTTAGGTTTTAATTAAGTTTTCCTGGAAAAACAGTTTGCGCCGAGGTCCCTGGGTTTAAAACAATTCAAACCTCGCAGATCTACCCTTAAGGCACTATTCACTTGAGTCTCTGACCTTTCACTTAACCCCCTGGGTTTCTCTCCCTCTCACCCGCAGTCCCTCCCTCAACTGAAACAGTAGCCGCGGGAAAGAAAAGGGTGGCGCGGCTTACCGGCGGCGAGGGAGGTCCGGCGAAGGGTAGGGTTGGCTCGGGGAGGGTCTGGCGATCACGTCGATGTACGGCTCGTCGTCGGGGATGGCCGGAATCGCCCGGTCCACGTGAGCAGGCGGGCGAGCTCGTCGGCGGCGTGTGCTCCGGCCTATCCACGGCGGCATAGTTCAATCCAAGGGCATAGGGAGCTTCGTGGAGGTCTAAGGAGTCTAACCGTGCAAGGAATCGAAGAGAGGCGCACGGTGTACCTCGGTCCACGGTTGCCGGCGGTCGGTTGAAGTCCGGTGACCTTGGGCCGGCCTCTCCGGTGAAGCAGAGCCCGATTCCTCGCTCGGGGAGCTTCACGGAGACGTGCACAGTCTTCTCCGAGGGCTGGACGGGGTTGGGAATGGCTGGGCTGGCCGGTCTACGGTGGCAGGGGCTCGGGTGGCCGCGGGCACGTCGCGTATGGGCAAACGGCGGCGAACTGAGCTCCGGTGAGGCTTGAGCGCGTGCGGAGGGGTACGGCCAAGGCTCCTGGGCGTTTTATAGTCGCGGACGCGGACCAGGGCACTGGCTTGGCTTGGGCGCGGCGCGGGCGCGCGCGCGAGCGTGCTCTGGCACGGCAGACGGCGTCGAACACGTGGCGGTTTGTTTCTTCCAGTGTTCAAATGTTGCCAGAGGTCGCAAACGTGCGAATCTTTGCAAAAGTCCGGCGCAGACCTCTTCCTGGCACCTAGGACTGTCACTCAACTGTGAGACGCCGGGGCAGATACGGCCTAGGGAGGGAGATCTTCGGGTGCCAAAACAGGTGTGTCATACTGAGCATATCACGACAAAAGCCATGCCATGGCATGTCAAACGTCCGAGTCTCGAGCTCAACTTTTTCCAGTGGGTGCCCTAAGTGGTATTGCACATTTTTGGTATAGAACCCAAGTGGTTTTGGCGCCATTTTTAAAGTGAACACGGTTGAT
This sequence comes from Zea mays, assembly GCF_902167145.1. NCBI lineage: Eukaryota > Viridiplantae > Streptophyta > Magnoliopsida > Poales > Poaceae > Zea > Zea mays. Next base: position 117,849,874 of record NC_050100.1, read on the forward strand.
CTTTGATTTAGGGCTAAAATGGGACTTAGAGGGAATTAGAGAGCTCTAGCTCTCTCTCCACTTGGGGATTTGAAATGGGGTTTCCCTAGGGGCCTTTTTGTAATATTTCCCTCCCCTAATTGATGGTTATAATGTTGCTTAGGGTTTGGGTAAAGATTACCCATGTTTTGCACATTTGCTCACTCTCTTTCCCCTCTTATCCATGGTTTTGGGAGATAGGGTTTAAGAGAGGCCTAGGGTTCTTTCCCCCTCTCCCAAGGTGATAGTTGCACACAATTAGGGTAATGCCTTTGGTCATTCCCAACTCTTGGTAAAAACTTAGTTTCCAAAGCCCCTTATACTTTTGCTCCTTAAGTTCTTCCACATGTGATCATAGTCTTGAGTGCCAAGGTGTGCTCCAGCCATGGCAACACCTGGGGTGTTACAGAGACGCCGGATCAAGGTCACCGGACTTCACCCGACCGCCGGCGAACGTAGACCGAGCTCCACGGTGAGTTATTCTTTGATTCCTTGCACAGGTCGACTCGTTAGCACCCCGTGAAGCTCCCCGTGCCCTTGGATTGACCTGTATGGCCGTGGATAGGCCGGAGCACCTGCCGCCGATGAGCTCGCCCGCCTACGCACGTGAACCAGCCGATCCTGGCCATCACCGTCGTCGAGCCGTACTTCGTCGTGACCGCAAGGACCTCTTGAAGCCAACCCCACCCTTCGTCGGAGACTCCCTCGCCGCCGGTAAGCCGCGCCGCCCTTTTTCCTTTCGCGGGTACTGTTCAAAAGGGGGGAGGGACCTCGGGGAAGAAGGAATAGAAGTCAGGGGAGTTTTTGAATTGTCAGAGACTCAAATGAATAGTTGCGCAGGGGTATAAGTTGAAGAATTGGTTTAGGAAAAGCCCAGGGTCCTCGGTGTAAACTGGTTTTCCAGAAAACCTATTAAACATTTCTCATTTAATACAAATAGAGCTTGTAAAATCCATAACTCTAGTTTTATTCAACCAAATTGAATCAAACCAATTTTGCTAAGTTTTGAATAATGTAAACTACTTAGGAAAAATACAAAACCCTCTAAGTATTGCAGAAGAATTTAAAGTTTGGAATTAAATAGTGTTCTGGCCAAAAGCTAAATAAAAGAGAGAAAAATAGTTACACTATTAGACTGAGGTTAAGAAAAATCAAAGAAGTACTTAATCACTCCCTAATCTGTTTAAAAATAGTAAACCCCTCAGTACACCAAATTAAGGTAGGGTTTGCGATTTAAATCATTTTTAGCCTAAAGTTAAAGAAAATGGAAAAGGTAGTTTAAAATAAGAACCAGGGAGCAACCACATTTTTGCTAGCTCACTTATTTAATATAGTTCACTGGAAAATTTTATTAGACCCTTGTTTAGTACAAAAGAAATGAGATACCCTTTATGTTATGCAAACAATGAAAACTTAGGAAAATCTTAGAAAAATAATCCTGAGGAGAAAACACCCCAAACCTTGGGATAACTAATATTTTGTTATTATGAATATAGGAAAAATATGAGATCTGTTGTTTGATATTTTTCAAATAACAAGTTAGTTATAAGTACCTTTTTGGCATTAAACTTTAGAAAATCACAACTAAATATCCAGTAGGTCTTTTTCTGTGATTTTTAACACAGAGGCCTAATATCGCCTACGAATTTGGACAAAAATAAAATTTGGTACAGAGACCTCCCTTAAATCATAGCTATAGTATAAGATGCCCTTTTACACTTGTCTTTGTTAATTTTGCACAAGTAGTATCTGAATTAATCTCCACCTCAAATTTTTAGGAGAACCCAACAATGTCAATATTTACCCACTGAAATTTTTATAACATTTTTTTAAAAATGTTAACTAACCCTGGTAGTTCAAAAATGCTTAAGAAGAAGCACAAAACCCTTAAGTATATCTGTTGGGGGCCTTCGGCTTCCGAAGGTCCTCAAAAAAATGATTTAACAATGTTTTTGAAGTATGATACATGAACAGGTACCTTCAGACTTAGGTCAAAACTACAGTGTGAAGAAGCACAAAGAATACGACGGATGGCGCAGAGCCGAAGCTATGCGCAGGGGAGCTTCGGCGTGATAATAGAAAAGGGAACCGACTTAAAGGGGAAAAGGCTATTTGGAACCCGATGGATTATTATAGAGTTATTAGCAAATGTAAAGGGCATGGGTGTAATTTTACATGGGCTGTCTCGTGCCTATAAATAGATGAACAGTGCTCCCGTACTGTTCACGCCGACTTGACATTTGCTTTTGCGTCACGCTTGTACTTTTGCCTTCTTTCAAGCCGAAGGTACATTTATAACTTGTTATCATTTCTATTTTTCCACAATAATAAAAATAGAAATGAGTAAATAATAATATTTAAGTGTTTATGAATCCTTCTTCATTATATCATTCTTCATTATTTGTTACACTGATGAAGGTATGTCCTAATATCACCTATGAATCTGGACAAAAATAAAATTTGGTACAGAGACCTCCCTTTAATCATAGCTATAGTGTAAAATGCCCTTTTACACTTGTCTTTGTTAATTTTGCACAAGTAGTATCTGAATTAATCTCCACCTCAAATTTTTAGGAGAACCCACCAATGTCAATATTTACCCACTGAAATTTTTATAACATTTTTTAAAAATGTTAACTAACCCTGATAGTTCAAAAATGCTTAAGAAGAAGCAATAGAAAGAGAAAGGGGAACTTTGGGGATAAATAGAACAAGGGCAATATTGTTTTCAAAATGTTAACTAACCCCGATAGTCCAAAAAAGAAACCCTAGAAAAACACTAAATTTAATATTGTTTTACTATGCATAACCTTTCCAAATGTTCATATCATTTTATGCATATATCTTGTTCATTGCATTCGATAGACTGTAATCTCGCTGACGGGGAGTACATCCTCATGCCGGAGCAAGGAGTTGCTCAGGAGGTAGCCCAGGATCCAGCGCCAGAGCCTGCTATCGAGGATCTGCCTACCCCAGCTTTGGAAGGCAAGCCCCGGTTTTATGCATAACCGTTATATATGCTATTTTACTACACTTATTGTTTGTAGGTTTGAAATGTGCACTTAAGTGTAGGAATTGTTTGGAACCTTAGTTGCATGAACTCAGGTTTTTCCATTGTGATGGATACTAGTATGCTAGGTCGAGTAGCTGCCTTGCTAATTAGGGATCTTGGTAGAAGTCGAGTGATTTTTCTAGCACTCGCGCGAGGTCAGGAATTGGTTGTATCCATTTTCATAACATAATGATGATGGTCTGTGGACAACGATCCATGGGGATTGGTTGTCTACAAGACGGAAACTGGAATAAGGATTAAGGTGTGGTACCGTGTGTCAAGCGTTTGAACGTACTAAGCACATGCCGAGAAATATGGTAAATCGGTAAGCCTAGTACCTGATTGAACCTGGCAGCAGACTTTGCCCCTCACGCGACCTGAGACGTGGTCTCCCATTCCGGTTATGGTGGATACAAGTATGGTCACTGCACGGCGGCAGTCGGGGTCAGTGAGGCATTGTACGCCAAGGCAGTGAGCCCTGATCTGCTGGCGGGGAATCGATGGGGACAGTTGATATGTGTGGGGACGGAGCGCCTCGCCACGTCGTGTGTTTAGGTTTACCTTGCAAGGTTTAAAAACTCGATTCGAATCGTTTGCTTCTCGCAGCTAATGAGACTGCTTGATCCATGCTGCTACATTGAGTAACAAGTGGAAATGTGATGACTTGGCAAAAGTTGTTGATTGCTAAATGCTTGATACCATGTATGATTAGATAGGTACACCTTTAGTCTTAAGAGAGTCACACTAAAATTTGAAAAAGCTAAAACTTGATTTTTAGACTCAGCTTGTGCTTTTGGCAAGCAAACCCCTCAGCCAAACAACTGCATGTCTAGAGGTAGAGGAGTAGACTCCTCACACCGGGTAAGTCTAGCTGAGTATTAGTATACTCAGCCTTGCTTGTGGCATAATTTTACAGGTTCTCTGGAGGACATGGTTGCTGGAGTGACTTGGTTGTCCATCTTGCCACCGGGTTGGACAGTCGAGTGGGACCCTACCTCGGCTGAGGAGGAGCATGAGGAGTGATGGGATAGGCTTCCCCATCCTTCCATTTATTTATCGTTGGTTTATTCCGCTGCATTCCGAACAATGACACTACTTTTGCTAAAACTCTGATGATGTTGTAATAAATTTAATACTCCTTAATGTATGGTTTTATGCTTTATTGTATTTGCTCTGTGCCTCACCATCGAGTGAGTACGTGGTACTTGATCCTGGTAGTGGCCTCGTCGGACTAGATCCGAGGGACTGACGTGTTATTCCTATTTAAGTGTGGTCTAGCCTCTAAGGTGGGACTTAGGCACTTAAGTTGGAATAATTCGGGCGGTTCCGCCACAGCTAGTATCGGAGCTTGTACCACCACAGAGGAATCAATAAACTATAAATACCATCCTTTTTCAAAAGTAAAACTTGTTAGAAACCAATGTTGGATAGATCGGTAAGGCGATAGGTATGGATATAGAGCGTGAAGCCTTAGGGAAATAGAAGGGTAGCTAGGTGGCTAATTGAGTGAGCCCTACAGGCTACTATAAGGTATGGGAATTTTCCCTAATCCCTATAAGTTGATGTGAGGTCGTTTAGGACGAGCATGCATGCATCATTTAATCAAACTACTTGGTAATTAGCTAAGAGCTTTGAAATGCTATGAGAAATGACAACAAAAGATTAAGTATACTCCATGACCTCAACACAACATTAGAAAAGCCAGGCATTGATTCCCTTTTATTTTTGTAATTCTTTTTCTTTTTCACTTACGCTTAACCGTACACAGATGACTTCTCACGGATCCTCGGAAGGAGGGAACGCACATTCCCACACGGACGGACTTGCATGAGAGGGTTTTCCCTGTATCTTGTGGGAGGTACTTCAGGGAGCAGGTTACATGATGCCTCCCCATTACACGGTGCAGCTGTTCGAGAAGCACCGGGTGCCCCGCTGTAGGGTGAGGATGACCCTGGAGCCTCATCCCTTACAGCCAGGCTGGCGTTCATTGGACTCTGAGTCTTTCGGATACCGGGCTGAGGACACTATCGAGGCCATTGCTCTCCACGGGCTGACCACCTTCTGTGGTTTTCACCCCTTGGAGCTGTCCACTCACCCCATTGGTTTGTTCCCCGCGGAGAAGGAGGACGACCCAATGTGGAAGGATCGAGTGGAACATGCCAAGGATGTGTGGGCTCTATACCTAGGGCAGACTGCTCACCTCACGGTGCGATGCATGAATGCCCTGTATCGTCTGCAAGTGATTCGAGGAGAGGCAATGTCTCAGCTAATGGCATTGTTGGAGGCTACCAAGATCACCCTAGACAATAGAGAGGAACTTGTGGTAGACCTATCCACTGAGATGGTGGAAAAGGACCTGCAGGTGGAACAGATGGCCAACCAGATTCAGGAGCTTGTGGAGCTAGTGGGAGCCAGGGAGAACACCATTGAGGTTCTCGAGGATCAGTTGATCAACATGCAGCAACAACAACTCGAGGAGGCTAACCAGCATTTGGATATGCACCACCAGGAGATCCAGGACATGGAGGCCAACGAGGATGTCGACATCGAGGGAGGAGTGGAGCCGGAGCCCGCATCAAGCCTGGACACTGCTGGCTCTGGGAGACCCCTTCCCCCGAGTCAAGCGTTGCCTCGTTTGTCCGTTGAGTTGCCGGGATAGAGTTAGAAGTGTGTGGCGGTAGAACTCCTCGAAGCTAGCTTAGCTTTTGCACCCTTGGGGTACTAGACTAGACAAAGTTGAGTCTTTTGGATCACTGATGTAATCATAACAAACTCTTTTGGAAGTATGGATGATATATGATGTCAGCTTTAATTTATGAAGAAAAGTTTTATGCCACATAGTTTCTTTTATTAATTATGCAAGAAAATATTGGTTTTGCCCTTTCAAATCTTTCACCACATATGAACCCTGATATCAGAAGTATGATATTGAGAGCATCCTTATTTTTTCAGATGGCAGGAAGAGCGCGTCATGGACAGAATGAACGCATTCCTCCACCACCGCCACCGCCTCCTACCATGCAAGACTTGATGGCTCAGCAGAACGAGATTCTGCGACATTTGGCTCATCGTCAGCCGCCACCTCAGCACTATGGTGGTGGTGACCACCATCAGCGTCCCCCAGCAGCAGCCACTTATCAGGTGTTCCTCAGCACGCAGTCGCCGTTGTTCACTCGGGCAGAGGATCCGCTTGATGCTGATGTATGGCTCAGGGTAGTGGAATCCAAATTTCCACTACTAACTGGAGTTTGTTCAGATGTGGCTAAGGTCAGGTTCGCCACCCAGCAGCTTCGCGGACCCGCGTGGACATGGTGGGACCATTTTCTCGCTATGCAGCCAGTTGACCATGTGGTGGAATGGAGAGAGTTCAAGGCAGCCTTCAGAGGGCATCACATACCGGCAGGTATTATGGACCGCAAGCTTAATGAGTTTCTGGCACTTATTCAGGGAAATCACACTGTGTTGCAATACGCTCAGGCCTTCAATGACCTGTGTCAGTATGCCGGATATCATGCAGACACTGATGAGAAGAAGAGGGATAGGTTCAGGAGAGGGCTCAGCACTAAGCTCCACGACCGTCTCAACACCGTCAGGGCCAACAGTTACAATGAGTTAGTCAACATGGCCATTTCTCAGGAGGACTGCATCACAGCCCGTCAGGCAGAAAAGAAGAGGAAGACCCCAGTGGAAGGACCTTCAGCCTAGCCTCAGTGCTTCAGAATTGTATCTGACACTCAGAACAGGGGACCTCAACAGCAGCAAGGACGGTGGGTGATCCGACCACAGCAGCAGCAGCAGGCACCCAACCGCTCTCAACCCCCAGTTCAGAGGAACAATTAGCCACAGCAGCAGCAGTACCGTCAGGTCAATGACAACAGATGTTTCACTTGTGGTAACACTGGACACTATGCTAAGAATTGCCCTAGGAATCAGCAGAGGGAGGGACAGAATTCCAATCAGAATCAAGGCAAGAGGCAGAAGGTGCAAGTGAGACAAGGAAGGCTGAACTTCACCACCATGGCTGATATTCTAGAGGGAGCACCCGTCTTGACTGGTATCTTTTCAGTTTTGAATTATCCTGCAATCATTCTTTTTGATTCTGGTGCATCACACAGTTTTATCAATACCAAATTTAGTGCCAAGTGCCAGTTACCTTTTCACCACACAAATGGGGGTATTACAATTTCTACACCCAGGGGCAGGGTTGCCACCTATCAGATCAATAGACACGTACCAATCAGGTTGGGTAGCTTCATATTTAAAACCACTCTCCTGATCATGGGATTGGATAGAGTGGATATCATCCTAGGGACTGATTGGTTATCATGACACCATACGGTAATTGATGTCGCAGCCAGGGCCATAGAGATCCACTCCCCACTGGATGGAGAGATCACCCTGTACCTACCCGACCAAGGATGTACCCGTTCTTGTGCCTTCGCTATGATGGAGTCACCTGTCAAGAGGATCCCAGTGGTCTGTGACTACCCAGATGTTTTTCCGGATGAATTGCCAGGAATGCCACCAGACAGAGACCAAGAGTTCACGATTGAATTACAACCCAGAACTGCCCCTATATCCAAGAGACCTTATAGGATGCCTCCAGCAGAATTGGCGGAGTTGAAAAGCAGTTGCAAGAATTGTTGGACAAGGGGTTTATTCTCCCAAGTACTTCTCCATGAGGATGTCCCGCCTTATTTGTGAAGAAGAAAGATGAGAGTTTGAGGTTGTGTGTTGACTACCGCCCTCTCAATGCGGTGACCATCAAGAATAAGTATCCAGTGCCCCGCATTGATGTATTGTTTGATCAGTTGGTGGGAGCCCAGGTATTTTCAAAGATAGACCTTCGTTCCGGCTACCATCAGATCAAGATCCGGGCCAGTGATATTCCAAAGACGGCCTTCTCTACCAGATATGGGCTTTATGAGTACTTGGTGATGTCTTTCGGGCTGACCAATGCCCCGACATATTTCATGTATTTGATGAACTCAGTATTTATGCCAGAGCTGGACAAATTTGTGGTGGTCTTTATTGATGACATTTTGGTTTATTCCAAAAATGAAGCTGAGCATGCTGAGCATCTACACATCGTACTTCAGCGACTGCGTGATCATCGTCTATATGCTAAGCTGTCCAAATGTGATTTCTGGTTGAAGGAGATAAAATTTTTGAGTCACACCATCTCTCAGGATGGGGTCTCAGTTGATCCTGAAAAAGTACAAAAAGTGATGGATTGGAAACCTCCTACCACAGTACGGCAGATCCGTAGTTTTCTGGGATTGGCAGGGTAATATCGACGATTTATTCTGGATTTCTCCAGGATTGCCAAGCCAATGACTGAATTATTGAAGAAAGGAGTCAAGTATGAATGGAGCCAGAAATGTGAAGAGGCCTTTCATACATTGAGGCAGCATTTGACAACAACACCCGTGTTAGCTCAGCCTGACAACACCAAACCCTTTGAGGTTTATTGCGATGCTTCCGGTACTGGATTGGGATGTGTCTTGATGCAAGCCAACAGAGTCATTGCTTATGCCTCCCGAGCACTCAGGCCTCATGAGCAGAACTACCCCACTCATGATCTGGAGTTAGCAGCTGTAGTTCATGCTCTAAAGATATGGAGACATTACTTGATGGGAGCTCATTGTAATATCTATACTGATCACAAGAGTCTCAAATATATTTTCACTCAAGCTGATCTTAATATGAGACAGAGGAGATGGTTAGAATTAATCAAGGACTATGATTTGGAAGTGCATTACCATCCTGGCAAAGCCAATGTTGTGGCAAATGCCTTAAGTGGGAAAGCCCAGTGTAGCTGTGTGAGTATGGATGCAAAAATCACCACCCTATGTGATGAGTTGTGCAAGATGAACATAGAAGTTGTTTCCTCTAGTGCCTTAAGTTATATTTCAGTGGAGCCCACTTTACATGAGCAGATAGTCATGGCACAGATCGGTGACAAGGGTGTTCAAGTCATTAAGGAAATGATCGAACGAAAGGTGGACAAATACAAATGCTTCCGTTAGGACCGCAAGGGAGTTTTATGGTTTGGAGACCGATTGGTTGTTCCTAAGAACCCCGAGCTCAGAAAGAAAATATTGGATGAAGCTCACCTTTCAAAATTTTCCATGCACCCAGGCAGTAACAAGATGTATCATAATCTCAGATCCTTGTACTGGTGAACCAGAATGAAGAGGGAAATTGCTAAGTATATATCGGAATGCGACACTTGCCAAAGAGTCAAGGCCAGTCATTTGAAGGTGGCAGGCACCTTACAGCCCCTTCCCATACCATCTTGGAAATGGGAGGATATTTGCATGGATTTCATTGTAGGATTGCCCAATACCTCCCGGCACCACGATTCTATTTGGGTCATTGTGGATAGGTTGACCAAAACAGCACATTTCTTGCCAGTACATACCACCCACCGGACAGAAAAGTATGTAGAAATTTTTATTGACCAGATAGTTCGTTTGCATGGAATACAAAGGACTATTGTGTCTGACAGAGGAACACCATTTGTAGCATGTTTTTGGGAGCAATTGCAAGAATCACTTGGGACCAATGTAATAAGAAGCTCGGCATACCATCCTCAAATAGATGGTCAGACAGAAAGGGTGAATCAGATTTTGGAAGACATGTTGAGAGCATGTGTGCTACACTATGGTAAGGATTGGGACAAGTGCCTTTCGTTGGCAGAGTTCTCCTATAATAACAGCTACCAGTCCAGCCTAAAGATGGCACCTTTTGAGGCCTTGTATGGGAGAAGATGTAGGGCACTGCTAAATTGGTCACAAGCTGAAGAAAGAGAAATATTTGGAGCTGACCTGGTACTTGAAGCAGAGGAGAAAGTCAGAGTCATTAAGAAGAACTTAGAAGCTGCTCAGGCCAGACAAAAGAGCTATCATGACAAAAGGAGGAAGCCTCTGCAGTTTGAAGTGGGAGATCATGTTTATCTTAAGGTGTGTTGGGGACTTGTTCTCAAATGCTATGAATTAAGAACAAGGCAACATAGAATGTTAAATGTTAATGCCCTTCGTCCGCTGAAGCATTATCTCCCCAAGGATTTAATGAGCTTCGGACGAAGGTCATGGGTAATATATCACGAAGGTCACACCTTCGTGATCAGAGATAAAACAATGCGAGATGAAATACAAAATATAAAACATTATAGAATACCAAGAATAAATAACATTATTCACTTATTTTATAATATGAACCTAAATATTAAAACATAATATTTAGGTACATTTATACCTTCGCCTTGGCAGAAAACAATAATTCCAGCGTAATGCGTTAGCGATTACAAGATTGCGTGAACAGTAAAGGAGTACTGTTCATCTATTTATAGGCACAGGACGCAGCCTGTAAGAAATTACAATCATGCCCCTTACAAAAGATTATAATTATGACTCAGACCCTTATGGACTAAGAAGTCATTCCATCTTTAAGTCGGTTCGATCCTTCATCTTCGGATACGTTATAGTACCAAAGCTTCATGAGCGGTAGCTTCGATACCACGCTGCAGGACCTTCGGCGACGAAGCATGGTCCCAACAGTAGCCCCTTCGCGACGCTAGATCATTTTTCGTAACGAGCTTGATCCGTGAAAAAGTCTCTTAGGCTTCGGGATGCTGAAGGTCCGAAAAACATCTTCCCTGAGCTTGTTGCCGGGAAACGATACAATTTCCCAGCGCAGAGCGGTCCTACCATGCAGATTCACCTTCTCGGGTTTTGTGGCCCACCGTTCAGTGGGTGCGAGCGACTGTTTGTCCGGTGTAAAAGACTTGACGATTCACCTTCTTACCTGCAGCACTATATAAACAGACGGGTAGGTGTGAAGTTACCACAGCATTCATTACTATTGCACTGTTTTGCTGCCAAAAATTTAACCATAGCCGAAGCTTGACTTTTGCACTTAAACGAAGCACCACTTTGGATTCTGCTTCGTCACAAGAAGAGCTTCGGAAAAAAGGTTATTAATTTCCAAAAAACTTCAAGAAATTCATAATCAAATGGCCAGAGTGCGCTCCACTGCCAGGGTTGATCGTGAAGGAGATGAGACCGAAGCCACTGAAACTGTTCCAATTTCCGAAGCAATGAGGCGATCTGGGCTTGCAACATCAGAGGATACACCTGCCGCCGGAGCAGAACAAGCTGATGTTGAAGAAATTGGTTCCGAAGATGATTACAGCTGCGGGATGCCAAGTAAACCTAGTCATCTGGACTTTGGAAAGTCCACCCTCTCTGAAGCTGATCTTCCTAAAATGATGAAGTTGGGTTATTTTAGTGAAGCCAAGAAAGAGTTAATTCGTTTTGGTGGAGAAGAAACTATCCCAAAGCTAGGAAAGAATGAGGTAGTAGTCTTCAAAAGTTTTCTTAAAGCTGGTTTAAGATTCCCCCTAAACAGGATGATTGATGTCGTACTAAAGAAGTTTGGGATTTACCTTCATCAGTTGACCCCTAATGCTATCGTTAGGTTAAGTGTTTATATTTGGGCCCTTCGTAGCCAGGGAGTGGAACCGTTCGGTGAAGGTTTCTGCCGAGTACATGAATTACACTACCAGACTAAAGCCAAAGGAGATGGTCTACACGAGAATTTTGGCTGCTACAACTTTGCTTATCGCAAGACTACGAAGTTTCCAGTGATAAGCTACCGAAGCAAATGGCCAGCCGGATGGAAGTCTGAATGGTTTTATGTTAAAGTTGATGAAGATGAAGATAAGTTGGTCCAGAGTCCGTTAGAACTGACCTTGGGAGAGAGGAGGCCCCGATGCAACATGATAATGGGGAGCCCGAGTGAGATTGCTTTGGCTAAATTTCGAGTGATTTCAGATCATATTGGCACTAGAGACTTAGTGCAGGAATTTTTGGCTTTTAGAGTGTTCCCAACGCTGAGGGAGTGGGAGATGCCGAAGCTAGAGGGAGAAAAGAAGAAGGGAGAACTTGTTCGATTGCCTTATCACTACAAGTTTAAAAAACATTTTAAAGCACCCTGCCAAGAGTGGTTGGACACAATTGAGGTTATGTGCAACGAGATCCTCGGCAACTACTCTAAGAAAGAAGATCAGTTAATGACTGCGGCCTTCGGTACTCGTCCGAAACAAAGATTGAATCGGGTGTTGGACGCCTTGAATTTTGATTATCCTGACTATGAGCAATTGGGCGGAGATACCGAAGGCTAGAAAAGAAAAAGGGTTGCTAGCGTCCTTGACAAAGAAGATACCAAATTGGCAAGGACAAAGAAATTTTTGAGAAAAGAAAACTGAGCCCTGAGCCGAAGATAGCTGCTCCAAAGAAAAGAAAAGCTACATCCCCGAAACCAAAGATGTTGGGCCAAGAGGGAGAAGCTCCTGCGACACCTTCTACTGCCGAAGTGGAAGAGATTCTAAAGGTAATGACTGAACCTTTGCCTATCAAGCTAAGTCCGCTGGCGCCAGAACTGACGATGTTTTTTCAGAAGGAAAAAAAACCTTCGGCAACAGAAAGTCCTGCTAAGCTGAAAAAATGGAGAATTATCCAAGTGGTCGATGTCATTCATCAGACACCGCCGCCGACATCGGTGTCAAAAATACCATTTATTGAAAGCGCTGGCGCTGCCGAAGCCACCTGAGCCGAAGGTGCCAAAACCGAGACCGCCGAAGATCCTAATCTAGAAACCACACTTGGTGATATTGATAACATGCTTCTAAAAATGGCTGAGGAAGAAGCTGCTGCAGCCGCGGTGGACACAACAATTGAGAAAGGAAAAGAGCAAATTGAAGATACTTTGGAAGAGGAAAACTTCAATTTTCAAGATATACTAGGGCAAGAGTTATCAGAAACTGAAAAAGAAGAGCTGAAGCAATATGCTGTATCCTGTGGGTACAAACCAGGGGCTCTGCTATTTGGCGGAGTCAATGAAGGGAAACTGAGATGCCTTCGGAATCGAACCGAGGCCAAGGTCGTTAGGACTTTCTCGAAGAATGTTGGTCTGCCGAAGATTGAGGCGAACCTCTGGAGGTACAAGCGACAACATATCGCCGGTAGCTTGTTCTACGCTAATTTTAAGGTAAAACTCTTAACTTTTTATTATTTTTTGAATTAAGATGTTTTCTGACGAAAGTTGTTTTGCCAGAGTATATTACTAAGTAAAGTGCTGAGGATACAGCAAGATCTTGAAGACGAGATAAACGAAGCTACAATCAAAGATTTAGAAAATAAAGTCGAAAGTCACGAAGCTGCTTTGGAGAAAAAGGACTTCGACATTCAAGACCTTGAAAATAAAGTTAAAGATCACGAAGCTTCCTTGGAGAAGAAGGACTTTGTCATTCACTCTATGGAGGGTTCGCTGGCTGAAGCTCAAGCCGAAATGGACAAATTAAACAACAAATTACTCATAAAATCAGAAAAATCTGAGCAAGAAAAGAAGAATCTTGAAACAAGTCTCAAAACCGAAATTGCGAAGAATTTAAATTTGTAGAAATCATTGAAGGAGCTTCAGGAAAAATGTTTAGACTTCGGCAACCGATGTGTGCAGCGGCTGAAGGATGTGTTATACTCAATTGGAGCCAGCTCTGAGAAGTTTACACCTTTTGCTGAAAACCTGCCAAGCACCTTTGAATACATTGAGGGCGAAGTTGATGCACTTGACGAAGTTATCGCTAGGCATGCCAATTTTTGCGCCCTGTTAGCTTCTCGAGGCACAGCTACTGCTTTCCTGAAGGCTAGTTGTACGCACGGGAAAATTGTTAATAGGCCAAACTTCAGTTTGTTGCCAGCAGATTTGATTGACATTCCCAGCCTAGCTCGAAGCATAGGAAACAGGTTTATGACTCAGATTTGGATAAACGGCGGGCGAAAAATGGCTGGTGACGAAGCTCGGAGCCACCTTAAGCCAGTGAGAAACTTATACTTGTTACTTTTACCTTCTCCTTGAAGTCTGCGCTTTTCTCATTCCGTTTTAATATGTACAGGATGATGAAGCTAAAGAATGATGAGCTGAAGCCTTAACAGATGCTCCGAAAGGCTTTGCTGCAGAAGATTCTAGAGAAAATTTTGTAATATGATTATAAAGAAATCTATGTAAATTTGTGCGTACCTCGTAATATATCTTTACCCCTTTGTCCGTGTATAATCTGCTTTGCTGTGGACGAAATTTTCTTTTTGAGCCGAAGGCGAAAAACACCTTCCCTTCTTTTCGTACACAACGAAGCATGAAGATTTCTTCTTTCTGTTTTCCCCGAAGCTTTATCCTTATAGCCGAAGCATCTGCCTTCTCTGTATGATATGATAATGATTCTATGTATGTCTAAATGAATGTTTATGAATGCAAATGTCATGATGTAATGTATCGTGCAAATGAATGTCCAAATACATATTCGAAGCCATAATCATAGCCTTCATTCCCTTAGGAATGACTCAAGTCTCTTTGCCGCTTATTTTTCGGCTTCACCGTTTATCTTTCGATGTATCAGCGCTGACTTTTCGCTGCAAGCCTCCCTTAGGAGCTTCTTCGCCTTTTACTTCAGCGGAATCAGCGTTTATTTTTCGCTGTAAGCCTCCCTTAGGAGCTTCTTCGCCTTTTACTTCGGCGGAATCAGCGTTTATTTTTCGCTGTAAGCTCTGCATTCCCTTAGGAACGACTTTTGAGTTTCTCCCTGTTTTCTTTTCTTTTCCCTTTGCACTCGATGGTGCGTTCTCATCTTTTACATTTACATTTTTGGGGGATATTGCTCTTAAAATAAGAAAAAGAGAAATTACATGCTATGGCCCCATTAAAAACCTTTCTCCCCCTTTGGAAAGGAAAAGGGTGCCATAAGAAAGAATAGAAAAAATTACATCAAGCTAAACATAATATCGCCGAAGCTCATCCGCATTCCATGATCTAGGAATGTCGTTGCCGTCCATATCCTTCAATCTGTAGGAACCAGGTCTTGACGAAGATACTACAAGAAAAGGTCCTTCCCACTTCAGCTGTAGCTTGCCTACTGTCTCTGGGTTGGCCACTCTCCGAAGCACCAAATGTCCTAGCTCAATATTCTTTAGCCGAACCTTTCTATCACGCCATTTTATTGTTTCGGCTTGGTATTTATTGATGTTTTCCACAGCTTGAAGCCTGATCCCTTCTATATCATCTTTATCCATAGAGTAATCAGCTTCAGCTTCGTCTTTTGCCGAAGCCACTATTCTTATTGATCCTACTTTTGCTTCTTCCAGAGTTATTGCTTCGTCACCAAATAATAACTTGAATGGTGTAAAGCCTGTTGACCTTGATGCAGTTGTATTGTGGCTCCACACCACTTTAATTAACTCATCTAGCCATTTTCCTCTGGGCTGATTGAAGATTAATTTCATTATTCCCATCATTATGATACCATTAGCTCTTTCGACAAGTCCATTTGACTCTGGATGCCTAACCGATGCAAAATGGATCTTCGTGCCAATTTGTCCACATAACTCTTTAAAAGCTTCGGCATCAAACTGTGTTCTGTTATCCATAGTAATGGCCTTCGGCACTCCGAAGCGACACACAATATTCTGCCAGAAAAACTTCTGAATGGTAACCAAAGTTATTGTGGCTAAAGGCTTCACCTCAATCCACTTAGAAAAATATTCTACTGCTACCACAACATATTTTAAATTTCCTTGTGTTGGTGGTAGCGGGCCTAACAAATCAAGCCCCCACCTTTGCAATGGCTAAGTGAGTTGTATTAACTGGATTAGAGACGAAGGTTGTTTTTGATCTCTTGCACATTTCTGACAGCCTTCGCACTTTTGGACTAATTCCGCTGCATCCGAAGCTGCCTTTGGCCAATAAAATCCTTGACGAAAAACTTTTCCCGGCAAAGGCCTAGATCCAATGTGAGATCCACACAGGCCTGCGTGTATTTCCTTCATCAATTCTATACCTTCGGCTCTGGATAAACATTTGAGTAGTGGAGAACAGACTCCACGCTTGTACAGCTCCCCTTCTATATAACATATGGTCGAGCTCTTGCCTCTATTCTCTTGTTATAAGCTTCATCATCTGAAAGGAAATCACCCTGAAGGAAAGAAATGATCTCAGTTCTCCAATCTTCACTATAAACAGGAGATATATTGAGGACTGCTATTTCAAGGAGTTCCACCGAAGGTGCTTTTATTGTTTCAAAAAATACTTCCGAAGGTAAGGGCAGCCCCTGTGCTGCTGGCTAGCAAATCAGCATGTTCATTTTCTCCTCGAGGAATGTTTTTGACAGAAAACCCTTCAAAGGAAGCTTCAATCCTTCGGACCGTGTCTAAATATTTCTCAAGCTTCGGGTCTCTTGCTTTACAACTCTTGTCAATATGGCCACAAATAACCTGGGAATCAGTTTTAAGAACCGCCCTTCTAATCCCCATTGCTTTTAACTTCCGAAGGCCCAAAAGCAAAGCTTCGTACTCAGCAATATTATTTGTGCAGCTAAAATCAAGTCTTGCTGCGTAGCAAGTTTTAACTTTGGAGGGTGCTACTAACACAGCAGCTGCTCCTGCCCCGAAGTTCCCCCAAGAATCGTCACAAAATACCGTCCATACTTCGGTATCTTTAGTTGTTTCTTCTCCTTGAGCCCCTGGCGTCCAATCGGCAATGAAGTCTGCTAACGGCTGGGATTGTATTGAGGATCTGTGCACATAATCAATGCTGAACTCATTAAGCTCCGCAACCCACTTTCCTATTCTTCCAGTAGCTTCTCTGTTCCTCATGACATCCTTCAAAGGTTGTGACGAAGGGACAATTATATGATATGCTTGAAAGTAATGTCGAAGCTTTCTGGATGCCATTAAGACGGCATATAAGACCTTCTCCAATTATGTATAATTCTTCTTTGATAGACTAAGAACTTCGGAGACGAAGTATATTAGGGCTTGCTTTTTGGTTTGTCCCTCAAGTTTTTCTTGAACAAGTGCCGCACTTACTGCTGAGTGCGAAGCTGCCACGTACAGCAACAGAGGAGCCCCTAGCGTTGGTGGAGTTAACGTCGTTAAGTCTATCAAATATTGCTTCAGCTCTTCGAAGGCTCTCTGCTGAGCTGATCCCCATTGAAAAACTTTGGCTGACTTCAGCACTTCGAAGAATGGTAAATTTCTCTCTGCTGATCTAGATATGAATCGGTTGAGAGATGCCAGTCTTCCTGTCAATCGTTGAGCCCCCTTCTTTGTGCTTGGGGGCTCCATCCGAAGAATAGCTTCGATCTTATTTGGATTAGCTTCGATTCCCTTTGTTGAGACCAGATAACCAAGGAATTTCCCCTTTTTTACTCCGAAGACACACTTCTCTGGATTTAACTTCAGACCAGCCTGTCTGAAATTAGCGAATGTCTCCTGCAGATCAGCAATGTGATTTTCTTTCTTGGTGCTTTTTACTATAATATCATCAACATATGTTAACACATTTCTACCAATCTGAGAATGGAGAACCTTCGCTGTCATTCTGCTGAAGCTTCCTCCAGCGTTCTTGTGCCCCTTAGGCATCCGACGATAACAATATGTTCCACTAGGGGTTATGAAGCTGGTTTTCGGCTCATCCTCTTTGTTCATCCAAATTTGATGGTAGCCTGAATAACAATCTAGCAGACTCATAAGCTCTGACGAAGCTGCTGCGTCAACTAGGGAATCTATCCTTGGCAATGAAACTCATCCTTCGGACAAGCCTTGTTGAGATCAGTAAAATCAATACACATCCTCCATTTGCCATTGGCCTTTTTTACCATAACAGTGTTGGCCAGCCATTCTGGATACTTCACTTCTCTGATGACTCCGGTGTTGAGGAGTCTTTTTACTTCATTTCGAGCACCTTCGGCCTTGTCATCAGACATCTTCCGAAGCCTCTGCTTTCTGGGTCTGAAGGATGGATCAACATTGAGCGAGTGTTCAATAACATCCCTGTTGACGCCACATAGATCGTTAGCCGACCATGCAAAGACATCTTTGTTGTTGAACAGAAACCTTATCAGGGTTTTCTCTTGTTCCTCAGACAATTGGGATCCCAGCAACACCTTCTGCTCTGCGATATCTTCGCATAAAAGCATGGGTTTCGGCTGATCGGCCGAAGCAGCCTTCTCCCTTCTGTACTTGTACTGCTCACAAGCTTCGACTTCATCTATATTGTGGATTGCCTTTGAATCTGTCCAATTCCCTTCGACCTTTCTGGCAGCTTCCTGACTCCCATGAATAGCAATAGGTCCTTGATCCGAAGGTATCTTCATGCAAAGATATGCTGGATGAAGAATTGCTTCGAAAGCATTGAGTGTTTCGCGACCAATGATTGCATTGTAAGGGTACTCCATGTCGACAATGTCAAACACAACTTGCTCAGTCCTTGTATTGTTGACAAATCCGAAGGTCACTAGCATGGTAATCTTACCAAGCGCTACAATTTGTCTTCCTCCGAAGCCACAAAGAGGGTGCGTAGCATCATGAATCTTGTCTTCTGGCTCTTGCATCTGTTTGAAGGCTTTAGCAAATATAATGTCGGCTGCACTGCCTGTGTCAACCAAAACATTGTGGACTAGAAATCCTTTGATGACACAAGATATGACCATAGCATCATTGTGAGGGTAATCCTTGAGCTGAAGGTTCTCTTGGGAGAAGGTAATTGGGATATGAGACAATCTTGACTTGATGAAGGGTCCTTGCACCCCGACATGCTGTACCCTTCTCTGTGCCTCCTTCTTCTGCTTCTTGTTAGCCAGCTCTGAGCAAGAACCGCCTATGATCGGGAGGATCAGCTTCGGAGCCGAAGCAGTTCCAGCTTGGTTCTTGAACGAAGCCATCAGCTCAAAAAGTGGAAGTGAGTTCACCGGAGGTGGGCGCCAATGTTGGGGACTTGTTCACAAATGCTATGAATTAAGAACAAGGCAACATAGAATGTTAAATGTTAATGCCCTTCGTCCGCTGAAGCATTATCTCCACAAGGATTTAATGAGCTTCGAACGAAGGTCATGGGTAATATATCACGAAGGTCACACCTTCGTGATCAGAGATAAAACAATGCGAGATGAAATACAAAATATAAAACATTATAGAATACCAAGAATAAATAACATTATTCACTTATTTTATAATATGAACCTAAATATTAAAACATAATATTTAGGTACATTTATACCTTCGCCTTGGCAGAAAACAATAATTCCAGTGTAATGCGTTAGCGATTACAAGATTGCGTGAACAGTAAAGGAGTATTGTTCATCTATTTATAGGCACAGGACGCAGCCTGTAAGAAATTACAATCATGCCCCTTACAAAAGATTATAATTATGACTTAGACCCTTATGGACTAAGAAGTCATTCCATCTTTAAGTCAGTTCGATCCTTCGTCTTCGGATACGTTATAGTACCGAAGCTTCATGAGCGGTAGCTTTGGTACCACGTATAAACAGATTTGCCGAAGGTGTTTCTTCCTGCAGGACCTTCGGCGACGAAGCATGGTCCCAACAAGTTGTCACCCACCAAAGGTGTTCAGAGATTTGGAATCAAGGGCAAGTTAACTCCTCGCTACATTGGGCCCTATGAGATCATAGAAACTTGTGGGCCTATGGCATATCAATTGAAGTTGCCACCCCATATGTCAGCAGTTCATGATGTGTTCCACGTATCTCAGCTACGAAAGTGTGTTCGCTTACCCACGGAAGTGCTACCGGAACCAGAAATTGAGATAGAACTAGACTTGTCCTATCAAGAGCACCCCGTCAAGGTATTGGATCAAAAGGAGAGATCAACGCGGGCAAGGTCGATCAGGATGTATAAGGTTCAGTGGAGTCACCATTCAGTAGAAGAGGCTACGTGGGAGACTGAGGATTTTCTACGTTCTCGCTTCCCCGACTTTCTGCCCAAAGGAGTCGGTACGTAATCCAAAAACCCCACCCCCACCTGCCCTTTGAATCTAAATATAATAAAACTTAGATGTTAAAGGTATAGTAAGCTTTGAAAATAACTTTAAAAGGGCTTCCTTCTGAAGTTGCAAAGAGAATGACATTCGAAGAGCAGTTAACTAAAACAACTTGGACAAAAAGATCTACAACACCCAAGCACACCTTCTTGGTACCCCACAGAAGGATCCCTACCAAAATCTTGGGACGATATTCCTTTAAGGAGGGAGGGTTGTAACACCCCAGGTGCTACCAAGGCCCTACTTGTACCCTGACTTGTTATCACATGTGTTATGTGGAGGAGAGGGAGCCCCAAAACCTTGGAAACCCTTGGATTAACTAATAATGTTAATGACAAAGGCATTACCCAGGCATTATGCAATTGTCACCTTGGGCAAGAGAAGATTAAACCCTAGACCCTTCTTGAGCCCTTAACTCCCAAAAACCCTGGTTTAAGGGAAAGGTTAAGCAAATGTGCAAATCATAAGCTAACCCTTAACCAAAGTTTAAGTAACATTATAATCTACAAAATGTAGAGGGGAAACATTGCAAAAAGGCCCCTCAAAGACCCCAAATCCACCCCTTAAGTAGAGAACACACTAGAGCTCTCTAATCTTCTCTAAGTCAAAAATTAACCCTAATCTAAAGATCAGATGTGTTCACTTAGTAAATGGCGCCAAAACCACTTGGTCTGAATACCAAAAAGGTGCCAAACCACCTAAGACACCCACTGGAAAAGTTTGAACCCGAGCCAATTTCGTTTGACATGATTTGGCATCACTTTTGTCGCGAAGTGGACAGTGAGACAAGCCAGATTTGGCGTCTCAAATCTTCTGACCTAGGGCTTATCTCCCCTTGGAACTCACAAACAAGAGATAGCCATAGGTGCTAGGAAGAGGTCTGCGCCGGCTTTTTGCCAAGATTCGCACGTTTGCGATCTCAGCAAGCTTTTGAATATGGGCAGAAGAACACCTCCACGTGTTCGACGCGCCCTGAACGCGCCAGAGCACGCCCAGCGCCCAAACCCGCGCGCCCCGCGCTGCGCCAAGCCACGCCCGTGTCCCCTGCCAGCGCCCGCGCCTATAAAGCCAGCCAAGGCTACAGTCGTACGCCCCCGCGCGCTCTCGACCTCACCGGAGCACGAGATCGCCGAAGTTTGCCCTGCACACGGCGTGCCAGCGGCCGCCCGAGCGCCCGCCACCATAGACCGGCCAGCAGAGCCATTCCCAGCCCCGTCCAACCCTTGAGAGAGACTCTACGTGCCTCGATGAAGCTCCTAGAGCGAGGAATCGAGCTCTGCCTCACCGGAGACGCCGGATCAAGGTCACAGGACTTCACCCGACCGCCGGCGAACGTAGACCGAGCTCCACGGTGAGTTATTCTTCGATTCCTTGCATGGGTCGACTCGTTAGCACCCCGTGAAGCTCCCCGTGCCCTTGGATTGACCTGTGTCGCTGTGGATAGGCCGGAGCACCCACCGCCGACAAGCTCGCCCGCCTGCGCACGTGGACCGGCCGATTCCGGCCATCACCGTCGTCGAGTCATACCTCTTCGTGACCGCAAGGACCTCCCGAAGCCAACCCCACCCTTGACCTCCCTCACTGCCGGTAAGCCATGTCGCCCTTTTTCCTTTCGCGGGTACAGTTCAAAAGGGGGGAGGGACCTCAGGGAAGAAGGAATAGAAGTCAGGGGGTTTAGGTAATGCCCAGGGTCCTCAGTGTAAACTTGTTTTCCAGAAAACCTTTTAAACATTTCTCATTTAATACAAACAGAGCTTGTAAAATCCATAACTCTAGTTTTATTCAACCAAATTGAGTCAAACCAATTTTGCTAAGTTTTGAATAATGTAAACTACTTAGGAAAAATACAAAACCCCCTAAGTATTGCAGAAGAATTTAAAGTTTGGAATTAAATAGTGTTCTGGTCAAAAGCTAAATAAAAGAGAGAAAAATAGTTACACTATTAGACTGAGGTTAAGAAAAATAAGAGAAGTACTTAATCACTCCCTAATCTGTTTAAAAATAGTAAACCCCTCAGTTCACCAAATTAAGGTAGGGTTTGCCATTTAAATCATTTTAGCCTAAAATTAAAGAAAAGAGAAAAGGTAGTTTAAAATAAGAACCAGGGAGCAACCACATTTTTGCTAGCTCACTTATTTAATATAGTTCACTGGAAAATTTTATTAGACCCTTGTTTAAAGAAATGAGATACCCTTTATGTTATGCAAACAATGAAAACTTAGGAAAATCTTAGAAAAATAATCCTGAGGAGAAAACACCCCAAACCTTGGGATAACTAATATTTTGTTATTATGAATATAGGAAAAATATGAGTTTGTTGTTTGATATTTTTCAAATAACAAGTTAGTTATAAGTACCTTTTTGGCATTAAACTTTAGAAAATCACAACTAAATATCCAGTAGGTCTTTTTCTGTGATTTTTAACACAGAGGCCTAATATCACCTACGAATCTGGACAAAAATAAAATTTGGTACAGAGACCTCCCTTAAATCATAGCTATAGTGTAAAATGCCCTTTTACACTTGTCTTTGTTAATTTTGCACAAGTAGTATCTGAATTAATCTCCACCTCAAATTTTTAGGAGAACCCAACAATGTCAATATTTACCCACTGAAATTTTTATAACATTTTTTAAAAATGTTAACTAACCCCGGTAGTTCAAAAATGCTTAAGAAGAAGCAATAGAAAGAGAAAGGGGAACTTTGGGGATAAATAGATGAAAATACAAAACCCTTAAGTATATCTGTTGGGGGCCTTCGGCTTCCGAAGGTCCTCAAAAAAATGATTTAACAATGTTTCTGAAGTATGATACATGAATAGGTATCTTCGGACTTAGGTCAAAACTACAGTGTGAGGAAGCACAAAGAATACGAAGGATGGCGCAGAGCCGAAGCTATGCGCAGGGGAGCTTCGGCGTGATAACAGAAAAGGGAACCGACTTAAAGGGGAAAAGGCTATTTGGACCCCGATGGATTATTATAGAGTTATTAGCAAATGTAAAGGGCATGGGTGTAATTTTACATGGGCTGCGTCTTGTGCCTATAAATAGATGAACAGTGCTCCCGTACTGTTCACGCTGACTTGACATTTGCTTTTGTGTCACGCTTGTACTTTTGCCTTCTTTCAAGCCGAAGGTACATTTATAACTTGTTATCATTTCTATTTTTCCACAATAATAAAAATAGAAATGAGTTAATAATAATATTTAAGTGTTTATGAATCCTTCTTCATTATATCCTTCTTCATTATTTGTTACACTGATGAAGGTATGTCCTTCATAACCTTCGTCCAAGACTCATTATATCCCGAGGGAAGTAATGCTTCGAAGGACGAAGGACTTTTAACATGTAACAATTTCTGTGTTGCCTTGTTCTTAAGCCGAAGCATTTAAGGACAAGTCCCCAACAATATCCAAAAAAGAAACCCTAGAAAAACACTAAACTTAATATTGTTTTACTATGCATAACCTTTCCAAATGTTCGTATCATTTTTATGCATATAACTTGTTCATTGCATTCGATAGACTGTAATATCGCTGACGGGGAGTACATCCTCGTGCCGGAGCAAGGAGTTGCTCAAGAGGTAGCCCAGGATCCAGCGCCAGAGCCTGCTATCGAGGATCTGCCTGCTCCAGCTTTGGAAGGCAAGCCCCGGTTTTATGCATAACCGTTATATATGATATTTTACTACACTTATTGTTTGTAGATTTGAAATGTGCACTTAAGTGTAGGAATTGTTTGGAACCTTAGTTGCATGAACTCAGGTTTTTCCATTGTGATGGATACTAGTATGCTAGGTCGAGTAGCTGCCTTGCTAATTAGGGATCTCGGTAGAAGTCGAGTGATTTTTCTAGCACTCGCGCGAGGTCAGGAATTGGTTGTATCCATTTTCATAACATAATGATGATGGTCTATGGACAACGATCCATGGGGATTGGTTGTCTACAAGACGGAAATTGGAATAAGGATTAAGGTGTGGTACCGTGTGTCAAGCGTTTGAACGTACTAAGCACATGCCGAGAAATATGGTAAATCGGTAATCCTAGTACCTGATTGAACCTGGCAGCAGACTTTGCCCCTCACGCGACCTGAGACGTGGTCTCCCATTCCGGTTATGGTGGGTACAAGTGTGGTCACTACACGACGGCAGTCGGGGTCAGTGAGGCATTGTACGCCAAGGCGGTGAGCCCTGATCTGCTGGCGGGGAATCGATGGGGACGGTTGATATGTGTGGGGACGGAGCGCCTCGCCACGTCGTGTGTTTAAGTTTACCTTGCAAGGTTTAAAAACTCGATTCGAATCGTCTGCTTCTCGCAGCTAATGAGACTGCTTGATCCATGCTGCTACATTGAGTAACAAGTGGAAATGTGATGACTTGGCAAAAGTTGTTGATTGCTAAATGCTTGATACCATGTATGATTAGATAGGTACACCTTTAGTCTTAAGAGAGTCACACTAAAATTTGAAAAAGCTAAAACTTGATTTTTAGACTCAGCTAGTGCTTTTGGCAAGCAAACCCCTCAGCCAAATAGCTGCATGTCTAGAGGTAGAGGAGTAGACTCCTCACACCGGGTAAGTCTAGCTGAGTATTAGTATACTCAGCCTTGCTTGTGGCATAATTTTACAGGTTCTCTGGAGGACATGGTTGCTGGAGTGACTTGGCCGTCCATCTTGCCACCGGGTTGGACAGTCGAGTGGGACCCTACCTCGGCTGAGGAGGAGCATGAGGAGTGATGGGACAGGCTTCCCCATCCTTCCATTTATTTATCGTTAGTTTATTCCGCTGCATTCTGAACAATGATCATTACTTTTGCTAAAACTCCGATGATGTTGTGATAAATTTAATACTCCTTAATGTATGGTTTTATGCTTTATTGTATTTGCTTTGTGCCTCAGCATCGAGTGAGTACGTGGTACTTGATCCTGTTAGTGGCCTCGTCGGACTAGATCCGAGAGACTGATGTGTTATTCCTATTTAAGTGTGGTCTAGCCTCTAGGTGGGACTTAGGCACTTAAGTTGGAATAATTTGGGCGGTTCCGCCACAGCTAGTATCGGAGCTTGTACCACCATAGAGGAATCAATAAACTATAAATACCATCCTTTTTCAAAAGTAAAACTTGTTAGAAACCAATGTTGGATAGATCAGTAAGGCGATAGGTATGGATATAGAGCGTGAAGCCTTAGGGAAATAGAAGGGTAGCTAGGTGGCTAATTGAGTGAGCCCTACAGGCTACTATAAGGGATGGGAATTTTCCCTAATCCCTATAAGTTGATGTGAGGTCGTTTAGGACGAGCATGCATGCATCATTTAATCAAACTACTTGGTAATTAGCTAAGAGTTTTGAAATGCTATGAGAAATGACAACAAAAGATTAAGTATACTCCATGACCTCAACACAACCTTAGAAAAGCCAGGCATTGATTCACTTTTATTTTTGTAATTCTTTTTCTTTTTCACTTACGCTTAACCGTACACAGATGACTTCTCACGGATCCTCAGAAGAAGGGAACGCACATTCCCACACGGACGGACTTGCATGAGAGGGTTTTCCCCGTATCTTGTGGGAGGTACTTCAGGGAGCAGGTTACACGATGCCTCCCCATTACACGGTGCAGCTGTTCGAGAAGCACCGGGTGCCCCACTGTAGGGTGAGGATGACCCTTAAGCCTCATCCCTTACAGCCAGGCTAGCGTTTGTTGGACTCTGAGTCTTTCGGATACCGGGCTGAGGACACTATTGAGGCCATTGCTCTCCACGGGCTGACCACCTTCTGTGGTTTTCACCTCTTTGAGCTGTCCACTCACCCCATTGGTTTGTTCCCCACGGAGAAGGAGGACGACCCAATGTGGAAGGATCGAGTGGAACATGCCAAGGATGTGTGGGCTCTATACTTAGGGCAGACTGCTCACCTCACGGTGCGATGCATGAATGCCCTGTATCGTCTGCAAGTGATGCGAGGAGAGGCAATGTCTCAGCTAGTGGCATTGTTGGATGCTACCAAGATCACCCTAGACAACAGAGAGGAACTTGTGGTATACCTATCCACTGAGATGGTGGAAAAGGACCTGCAGGTGGAACAGATGGCCAACCAGATTCAGGAGCTTGAGGAGCTAGTGGGAGCCAGGGAGAACACCATTGAGGTTCTCGAGGATCAGCTGATCAACATGCAACAACAACTCGAGGATGCTAACCAGCATTTGGATATGCACCACCAGGAGATCCAGGACATGGAGGCCAACGAGGATGTCGACATCGAGGGAGGAGTGGAGCCAGAGCCCGCATCTAGCCTGGGCACTGCTGGCTCGGGGAGACCCCCTTCCCCCGAGTCAAGCGTTGCCTCGTTTGTCTGTTGAGTTGCCGGGATAGAGTTATAAGTGTGTGGCAGTAGAACTCCTCGAAGCTAGCTTAGCTTTTGCACCCTTGGGGTACTAGACTAGACAGAGTTGAGTCTTTTGGATCACTGATGTAATCATAACAAACTCTTTTGGAAGTATGGATGATATATGACGTCAGCTTTAATTTATGAAGAAAAGTTTTATGCCACGTAGTTTCTTTTATGAATTATGCAAGAAAATATTGGTTTTGCCCTTTCAAATCTTTCACCACGTATGAACCCTGATATCAAAAGTATGATATTGAGAGCATCCTTATTTTTTCAGATGGCAGGAAGACCGCGTCATGGACAGAATGAACGCATTCCTCCACCACCGCTACCGCCTCCTACCATGCAAGAGCTGATGGCTCAGCAGAATGAGATTCTATGACAGTTGGCTCATCGTCAGCCGCCACCTCAGCACTATGGTGGTGGTGACCACCATCAGCGTCCCCCAGCAGCAGCCACTCATCAGGAGTTCCTCAGCGCGCAGCCGTCGTTGTTCACTCGGGCAGAGGATCCGCTTGATGCTGATGTATGGCTTGGGGTAGTGGAATCCAAATTTCCACTACTAACTGGAGTTTGTTCAGATGTGGCTAAGGTCAGGTTCGCCACCCAGCAGCTTCGTGGACCCGCGCAGACATGGTGGGACCATTTTCTCGCTATGCAGCCAGTTGACCATGTGGTGGAATGGAGAGAGTTCAAGGCAGCCTTCAGAGGGCATCACATACCGGCAGGCATTATGGACCGCAAGCTTAATGAGTTTCTAGCACTTACTCAGGGAAATCACACTGTGTTGCAATACGCTCAGGCCTTCAATGACCTGTGTCAGTATGCCGGATATCATGCAGACACTGATGAGAAGAAGAGGGATAGGTTCAGGAGAGGGCTCAGCACTAAGCTCCACGACCGTCTCAACACCATCAGGGCCAATAGTTACAATGAGTTAGTCAACATGGCCATTTCTCAGGAGGACTGCATCACAGCCCGTCAGGCAGTAAAGAAGAGGAAGACCCCTATGGCAGGACCTTCAGCCCAGCCTCAGCGCTTCATAAGTGTATCTGACACTCAGAACAGGGGACCTCAGCAGCAGCAAGGACGGTGGGTGATCCGACCACAGTAGCAGCAGCAGGCACCCAACCGCTCTCAGCCCCCAGTTCAGAGGAACAATTAGCCACAGCAGCAGCAGTACCGTCAGGTCAATGATAATAGATGTTTCACTTGTGGTAACACTGGACACTATGCTAATAATTGTCCTAGGAATCAGCAGAGGCAGGGACAGAATTCCAATCAGAATCAAGGCAAGA
The DNA here is from genome assembly GCF_902167145.1 of Zea mays. NCBI lineage: Eukaryota > Viridiplantae > Streptophyta > Magnoliopsida > Poales > Poaceae > Zea > Zea mays. The sequence goes on from NC_050100.1 coordinate 117,877,519, forward strand.
GGCAGAAGGTGCAAGTGAGACAAGGCAGGCTGAACTTCACCACCATGGCTGATATTCCAGAGGGAGCACCTGTCTTGACTGGTATCTTTTCAGTTTTGAGTTATCCTGCAATCATTCTTTTTGATTCTGGTGCATCACACAGTTTTATCAGTACCAAATTTAGTGCCAAGTGTTAGTTACCTTTTCACCACACAAATGGGGGTATTACAATTTCTACACCCAGAGGCAGGGTTGCCACCTATCAGATCAATAGACACGTACCAATCAGGTTGGGTAGCTTCATATTTAAAACCACTCTCCTAATCATGGGATTGGATATTGTGGATATCATCCTAGGGACTGATTGGTTATCATGACACCATGCGGTAATTGGTGTCGCAGCCAGGGCCATAGAGATCCACTCCCCACTGGATGGAGAGATCACCCTGTACCTACCCGACTAGGGATGTACCCGTTCTTGTGCCTTCGCTATGATGGAGTCACCTGTCGAGAGGATCCCAGTGGTCTGTGACTACCCAGATGTTTTTCCGGATGAATTGCTAGGCATGCCACCTGACAGAGACCAAGAGTTCGCGATTGAATTACAACCCGGAACTGCCCCTATATCCAAGAGACCTTATAGGATGCCTCCAGCAGAATTGGCGGAGTTGAAAAAGCAGTTGCAAGAATTGTTGGACAAGGGGTTTATTCGCCCAAGTACTTCTCCATGAGGATGTCCCACCTTATTTGTGAAGAATATAGATGAGAGTTTGAGGTTGTGTGTTGACTATCGCCCTCTCAATGCGGTGACCATCAAGAATAAGTATCCATTGCCCCGCATTGATGTATTGTTTGATCAGTTGGTGGGAGCCCAGGTATTTTCAAAGATAGACCTTCGTTCCGGCTACCATCAGATCAAGATCCGGGCCAGTGATATTCCAAAGACGGCCTTCTCTACCAGATATGGGCTTTATGAGTACTTGGTGATGTCTTTCGGGCTGACCAATGCCCCGGCATATTTCATGTATTTGATGAACTCAGTATTTATGCCAGAGCTGGACAAGTTTGTGGTGGTCTTTATTGATGACATTTTGGTTTATTCCAAAAATGAAGCTGAGCATGCTGAGCATCTACACATCGTACTTCAGCGACTGCGTGATCATCGTCTATATGCTAAGCTGTCCAAATGTGATTTCTGGTTGAAGGAGATAAAATTTTTGGGTCACACCATCTCTCAGGATGGGGTATCAGTTGATCCTGAAAAAGTACAAGAAGTGATGGATTGGAAACCTTCTACCACAGTACGCCAGATCCGTAGTTTTCTGGGATTGGCAGGGTATTATCGACGATTTATTCTGGATTTCTCCAGGATTGCCAAGCCAATGACTGAATTATTGAAGAAAGGAGTCAAGTATGAATGGAGCCAGAAATGTGAAGAGGCCTTTCATACATTGAGGCAGCATTTGACAACAGCACCCGTGTTAGCTCAGCCTGACAACACCAAACCCTTTGAGGTTTATTGCGATGCTTCCGGTACTGGATTGGGATGTGTCTTGATGCAAGACAACAGAGTCATTGCTTATGCCTCCCGAGCACTCAGGCCTCATGAGCAGAACTACCCCACTCATGATCTGGAGTTAGCAGTAGGGATGGATCCGGATATTTATTCGGATGTCAAATTTTTGGTCTTCTTTCTTCGATTATGAACAAATAACATATAGAATTTGCTATGTAAATTTATATTCTTGTTTTTAGCATTGAGGCTATTAATCTTCACAAAAAATAAACATTAAATTCATTCTATATATTTTTAAATAATTGATATAAAATTCGGATGTCTATTCGAATACGGATTCGGATGTTTTTTCACCTTTTTGTTGTAGAGAGAAAATAATATACATAAAAAATTATATAAAAATTTATTTAAACACTTCATAATATTTTTAATAACATTGCCAGAATTTAGCTTTAAATTCTATGTATATCTATGCTAAAATATTAGATTTGTGATACAATTCAGATGTTTTAGGAACATCCCTAGTTAGCAGCCGTAGTTCATGCTCTAAAGATATGGAGACATTACTTGATGGGAGCTCATTGTAATATCTATACTGACCACAAGAGTCTCAAATATATTTTCACTCAGGCTGATCTTAATATGAGACAGAGGAGATGGTTAGCATTAATCAAGGATTATGATTTGGAAGTGCATTACCATCCTGGCAAAGCCAATGTTGTGGCAGATGCCTTAAGTGGGAAAGCCCAGTGTAACTGTGTGAGTATGGATGCAAAAATCACCACCCTGTGTGATGAGTTGTGCAAGATGAACATAGAAGTTGTTTCCTCTGGTGCCTTAAGTTATATTTCAGTGGAGCCCACTTTACATGAGCAGATAGTCATGGCACAGATCGGTGACAAGGGTGTTCAAGTCATTAAGGAAATGATCGAACGAAAGGTGGACAAATACAAATGCTTCCGTTAGGACCGCAAGGGAGTTTTATGGTTTGGAGACCGATTGGTTGTTCCTAAGAACCCCGAGCTCAGAAAGAAAATATTGGATGAAGCTCACCTTTCAAAATTTTCCATGCACCCAGGCAGTAACAAGATGTATCATGATCTCAGATCCTTGTACTGGTGAACCAGAATGAAGAGGGAAATTGCTAAGTATATATCGGAATGCGACACTTGCCAAAGAGTCAAGGCCAGTCATTTGAAGGTGGCAGGCACCTTACAACCCCTTCCCATACCATCTTGGAAATGGGAGGATATTTGCATGGATTTCATTGTAGGATTTCCCAATACCTCCCGGCACCACGATTCTATTTGGGTCATTGTGGATAGGTTGACCAAAACAGCGCATTTCTTGCCAGTACATACCACCCACCAGACAGAAAAGTATGCAGAAATTTATATTGACCAGATAGTTCGTTTGCATGGAATACCAAGGACTATTGTGTGTGACAGAGGAGCACCATTTGTAGCACGTTTTTGGGAGCAATTGCAAGAATGACTTGGGACCCATGTAATAAGAAGCTCGGCATACCATCCTCAAATAGATGGTCAGACAGAAAGGGTGAATCAGATTTTGGAAGACATGTTGAGAGCATGTGTGCTACACTATGGTAAGGATTGGGACAAGTGCCTTTCGTTGGCAGAGTTCTCCTATAATAACAGCTACCAGTCCAGCCTAAAGATTGCACCTTTTGAGGCCTTGTATGGGAGAAGATGTAGGACACCGCTAAATTAGTCACAAGCTGGAGAAAGAGAAATATTTGGACCTGACCTGGTACTTGAAGCAGAGGAGAAAGTCAGAGTCATTAAGAAGAACTTAGAAGCTGCTCAGGCCAGACAAAAGAGCTATCATGACAAAAGGAGGAAGCCTCTGCAGTTTGAAGTGGGAGATCATGTTTATCTTAAGGTGTCACCCACCAAAGGTGTTCAGAGATTTGGAATCAAGGGCAAGTTAACTCCTCGCTACATTGGGTCCTATGAGATCATAGAAACTTGTGTGCCTGTGGCATATCAATTGAAGTTGCCACCCCATATGTCTGCAGTTCATGATGTGTTCCACGTATCTCAGCTACGAAAGTGTGTCCGCTTACCCACGGAAGTGCTACCAGAACCAGAAATTGAGATAGAACCAGACTTGTCCTATCAAGAGCACCCCGTCAAGGTATTGGATCAAAAGGAGAGATCAACGCGGGCAAGGTTGATCAGGATGTATAAGGTTCAGTGGAGTCACCATTCAGTAGAAGAGGCTACGTGGGAGACTGAGGATTTTCTACGTTCTCGCTTCCCCGACTTTCTGCCCAAAGGAGTCGGTACGTAATCCAAAAACCCCACCCCCACCTGCCCTTTGAATCTAAATATAATAAAACTTAGATGTTAAAGGTATAGTAAGCTTTGAAAATAACTTTAAAAGGGCTTCCTTCTGAAGTTGCAAAGAGAATGACATTCGAAGAGCAGTTAACTAAAACAACTTGGACAAAAAGATCTACAACACCCAAGGACACCTTCTTGGTACCCCACAGAAGGATCCCTACCCAAAATCTCGGGATGAGATTCCTTTAAGGGGGAGGGTTGTAACACCCCAGGTGTTACCAAGACCCTACTTGTACCCCTAACTTGTTATCGCATGTGTTATGTGGAGGAGAGGGAGCCCCAAAACCTTGGAAACCCGTGGATTAACTAATAATGTTAATGACAAAGGCATTACCCAAGCATTATGCAATTGTCACCTTGGGCAAGAGAAGATTAAACCCTAGACCCTTGTTGAGCCCTTAACTCCCAAAAACCCTAGTTTAAGGGAAAGGTTAAGCAAATGTGCAAATCATAAGCTAACCCTTAACCAAAGTTTAAGTAACTTTATAATCTACAAAATGCAGAGGGAAACATTGCAAAAAGGCCCCTCAAAGTCCCCAAATCCACTCCTTAAGTAGAGAACACACTAGAGCTCTCTAATCTTCTCTAAGTCAAAATTTAACCCTAATCTAAAGATCAGACGTGTTCACTTAGTAAATGGCGCCAAAACCACTTGGTCTGAATACCAAAAGGTGCCAAACCACCTAAGGCACCCACTGGAAAAGTTTGAACCCGAGCCAATTTCGTTTGACATGATTTGGCATCACTTTTGTCGCGAAGTGGACAGTGAGACAAGCCAGATTTGGCGTCTGCAAATCTTCTGACCTAGGGCTTATCTCCCCTTGGAACTCACATACAAGAGATAGCCATAGGTGCTAGGAAGAGGTCTGCGCCGGATTTTTGCCAAGATTCGCACGTTTGCGATCTCAGCAAGCTTTTGAATATGGGCAGAAGAACACCTCCACGTGTTCGACGCGCCCTGAACGCGCCAGAGCACGCCCAGCGCCCGAACCCGCGCGCCCCGCGCCTCGCCACGCCATGCACGTGTCCCCTACCAGCGCCCCCGCCTATAAAGCCAGCCAAGGCTGCAGCCGTACGCCCCCGCGCGCTCTCGACCTCACCGGAGCACGAGATCGTCGGAGTTTGCCCTGCACACGGCGTGCCAGCGGCCGCCCGAGCGCCTGCCACCATAGACCAGCCAGCAGAGCCATTCCCAGCCTCGGCCAACCCTTGAGAGAGACTCTACGTGCCTCGGTGAAGCTCTCAGAGCGAGGAATCGAGCTCTGCCTCGCTGGAGACGCCGGATCAAGGTCACCGGACTTCACCCGACCGTCGGCGAACGTTGACCGAGCTCCACGGTGAGTTATTCTTCGATTCCTTGCACGGGTCGACTCGTTAGCACCCCGTGAAGTCCTCGTGCCCTTGGATTGACCTGTATCGTCGTGGATAGGACGGAGCACCCGCCGCCGACGAGCTCGCCCGCCTGCGCACGTGGACCGGCCAATTTCGGCCATCACCGTCGTCGAGCCGTACCTCGTCGTGACCGCAAGGACCTCCCAAAGCCAACCCCACCCTTTGCCGGACCTCCCTCGCTGCCGGTAAGCCGTGCCGCCCTTTTTCCTTTCGCGGGTACTATTCAAAAGGGGGGAGGGACCTCAGGGAAGAAGGAATAGAAGTCAGTGGGGTTTTTGAATTGTCAGAGACTCAAATGAATAGTTGCGCAGGGGTATAAGTTGAAGGATTGGTTTAGGAAAAGCCCAGGGTCCTCGGTGTAAACTGGTTTTCCAGAAAACCTTTTAAACATTTCTCATTTAATACAAACAGAGCTTGTAAAAAAATCCATAACTCTAGTTTTATTCAACCAAATTGAGTCAAACCAATTTTGCTAAGTTTTGAATAATGTAAACTACTTAGGAAAAATACAAAACCCCCTAAGTATTGCAGAAGAATTTAAAGTTTGGAATTAAATAGTGTTCTGGTCAAAAGCTAAATAAAAGAGAGAAAAATAGTTACACTATTAGACTGAGATTAAGAAAAATCGGAGAAGTACTTAATCACTCCCTAATCTGTTTAAAAATAGTAAACCCCTTAGTACACCAAATTAAGGTAGGGTTTGCCATTTAAATCATTTTAGCCTAAAGTTAAAGAAAAGAGAAAAGGTAGTTCAAAATAAGAACCAGGGAGCAACCACATTTTTGCTAGCTCACTTATTTAATATAGTTCACTGGAAAATTTTATTAGACCTTGTTTAAAGAAATGAGATACCCTTTATGTTATGCAAACAATGAAAACTTAGGAAAATCTTAGAAAAATTATCCTAAGGAGAAAACACCCCAAACCTTGGGATAACTAATATTTTGTTATTATGAATATAGGAAAAATATGAGTTCTGTTGTTTGATATTTTTCAAATAACAAGTTAGTTATAAGTACCTTTTTGGCATTAAACTTTAGAAAATCACAACTAAATATCCAGTAGGTCTTTTTCTGTGATTTTTAACACAGAGGCCTAATATCACCTACGAATCTGGACAAAAATAAAATGTGGTACAGAGACCTCCCTTAAATCATAGCTATAGTGTAAAATGCCCTTTTACACTTGTCTTTGTTAATTTTGCACAAGTAGTATCTGAATTAATCTCCACCTCAAATTTTTAGGAGAACCCAACAATGTCAATATTTACCCACTGAAATTTTTATAACATTTTTTTAAAATGTTAACTAACCCCGGTAGTTCAAAAATGCTTAAGAAGAAGCAATAGAAAGAGAAAGGGGAACTTTGGGGAGAAATATATGAAAATACAAAACCCTTAAGTATATCTGTTGGGGGCCTTCGGCTTCCGTAGGTCCTCAAAAAATGATTTAACAATGTTTCTGGAGTATGATACATGAACAGGTACCTTCGGACTTAGGTCAAAACTACAGTGTGAAGAAGCACAAAGAATACGAAGGATGGCGCAGAGCCGAAGCTATGCGCAGGGGAGCTTCGGCGTGATAACAGAAAAGGGAACCGACTTAAAGGGGAAAAGGCTATTTGGACCCCGATGGATTATTATAGAGTTATTAGCAAATGTAAAGGGCATGGTGTAATTTTACATGGGCTGCGTCCCGTGCCTATAAATAGATGAACAGTGCTCCTGTACTATTCACGCTGACTTGACATTTGCTTTTGCGTCACGCTTGTACTTTTGCCTTCTTTCAAGCCGAAGGTACATTTATAACTTGTTATCATTTCTATTTTTCCACAATAATAAAAATAGAAATGAGTTAATAATAATATTTAAGTGTTTATGAATCCTTGTTCATTACATCCTTCTTCATTATTTGTTACACTGATGAAGGTATGTCCTTCATAACCCTCGTCCAAGACTCATTATATCCTAGGGGAAGTAACGCTTCGAAGGACGAAGGACTTTTAACGTTTAACAATTTCTGTGTTGCCTTGTTCTTAAGCCGAAGCATTTAAGGACAAGTCCCCAACAATATCCAAAAAAGAAACCCTAGAAAAACACTAAACTTAATACTGTTTTACTATGCATAACCTTTCCAAATGTTCATATCATTTTTACGCATATATCTTGTTCATTGCATTCGATAGACTGTAATCTCGCTGACGGGGAGTACATCCTCGTGCCGGAGCAAGGAGTTGCTCAGGAGGTAGCCCAGGATCCAGCGCCAGAGCCTGCTATCGAGGATCTGCCTGCTCCAGCTTTGGAAGGAAAGCCCCGATTTTATGCATAACCGTTATATATGCTATTTTACTACACTTATTGTTTGTAGGTTTGAAATGTGCAATTAAGTGTAGTTATTGTTTGGAACCTTAGTTGCATGAACTCAGGTTTTTCTATTGTGATGGATACTAGTATGCTAGGTCGAGTAGCTGCCTTGCTAATTAGGGATCTCGGTAGAAGTCAAGTGATTTTTCTAGCACTCGCTCGAGGTTAGGAATTGGTTGTATCCATTTTCATAACATAATGATGATGGTCTGTGGACAACGATCCATGGGGATTGGTTGTCTACAAGACGGAAATTGGAATAAGGATTAAGGTGTGGTACCGTGTGTCAAGCGTTTGAACGTACTAATCACATGCCGAGAAATATGGTAAATCGGTAAGCCTAGTACCTGATTGAACCTGGCAGCAGACTTTGCCCCTCACGCGACCTGAGACGTGGTCTCCCATTCCGGTTATGGTGGGTACAAGTGTGGTCACTGCACGACGGCAGTCGGGGTCAGTGAGGCATTGTACGCCAAGGCGGTGAGCCCTGATCTGCTGGCGGGGAATCGATGGGGACAGTTGATATGTGTGCGGACGGAGCGCCTCGCCACGTCGTGTGTTTAGGTTTACCTTACAAGGTTTAAAAACTCGATTCAAATCGTCTGCTTCTCGCAGCTAATGAGACTACTTGATCCATGCTGCTACATTGAGTAACAAGTGGAAATGTGATGACTTGGCAAAAGTTGTTGATTGCTAAATGCTTGATACCATGTATGATTAGATAGGTACGCCTTTAGTCTTAAGAGAGTCACACTAAAATTTGAAAAAGCTAAAACTTGATTTTTAGACTCAGCTAGTGCTTTTGGCAAGCAAACCCCTCAGCCAAACAGTTGCATGTCTAGAGGTAGAGGAGTAGACTCCTCATACCGGGTAAGTCTAGCTGAGTATTAGTATACTCAGCCTTGCTTGTGGCATAATTTTACAGGTTCTCTGGAGGACATGGTTGCTGGAGTGACTTGGCCGTCCATCTTGCCACCGGGTTGGACAGTCGAGTGGGACCCTACCTCGGCTGAGGAGGAGCATGAGGAGTGATGGGACAAACTTCCCCATCCTTCCATTTATTTATCGTTAGTTTATTCCGCTGCATTCCGAACAATGATCACTAGTTTTGCTAAAACTCTGATGATGTTGTAATAAATTTAATACTCCTTAATGTATGGTTTTATGCTTTATTGTATTTGCTCTGTGCCTCACCATCGAGTGAGTACGTGGTACTTGATCCTGTTAGTGGCCTCGTCGGACTAGATCCGAGGGACTGACGTGTTATTCCTATTTAAGTGTGGTCTAGCCTCTGAGGTGGGACTTAGGCACTTAAGTTGGAATAATTCGGGCGGTTTCGCCATAGGTGTGACCCTTGTCTTCACCACAAAATAAGCAATATAGCCTTCTAGGCTGATCCCCGTATCTTCCTTCGAAGCCCCTGCCGCCTCTGCCCCTTGGGACTGATGGCCTGAAAGAGCTATGTTGTTGCCCTGAAGATTAGGAGCTGCGTTGTGGCCTTTGAGGCTGGCTTCCTCTGTCATCACTTAGGTTGGAATTATGGATCGATCTGACGTGCCTGGGGTAGATTCTTCCTCCAAAGCCCCTGGTCATCTCAGAAAACCTGTATGCTTCTTCCCTTCTCTGGCAGAAATCATTATCAGCCCGGATATACTCATCCATCTTCTGAAGAAGCTTCTCCAGGGTTTGTGGGGGTTTCCTGGCAAAATACTGAGCCGTAGGTCCTGGCCGAAGCCCTTTTATCATAGCCTCAATGACAATTTTATTGGGCACTGTAGGCGCTTGTGCTCTTAGACGCAGGAACCTTCGGACATACGCCTGAAGGTACTCCTCATGGTCCTACGTGCACTGAAACAAAGCTTGAGCAGTGACTGGCTTCGTGTGAAAGCCTTGGAAGCTAGTGATTAGCATATCCTTGAGCTTCTGCCATGATGTGATTGTCCCTGGCCTGAGAGACGAATACCAAGTTTAAGCTACACTTTTGACTGCCTTGACGAAGGATTTCTTCATGACTGCAGTATTGCCCCCATATGAAGATATGGTTGCCTCGTAACTCATTAGGAACTGCTTCGGGTCTGAGTGCCCATCATACATAGGAAGCTAAGGTGGCTTGTATGATGGAGGCCATGGGGTAGCCTGCAACTCTACTGCTAGAGGAGAAGCAACATCAAAAGCAAAATTACCATCATGGAAATCATTATACCATTCATCATCGTTGTACGAATTGTCTTGACGAAGCTCTCTATATTGAGGCCTTCGGTCTTGGTCATCTTGGGTGAGATGACGCATTTCCTCAGCGGCCTCATCAATCTTCCTCTAAAGATCGGCGAGACGAAGCATCTTTTCTTTCTTCTTCTGGACCTGTTGATGAATGGCTTCAAGGTCCCTGATTTCTTGGTCCAACTCCTCCTCCTGGGGTGTTGGACTGGTAGCCTTCCTTTTCTAGCTCCTAGCTTCTCGTAATATTTCTTGATTAACATCCAGTGGCTGCAGTGCAGCCCCTAGCCCTAATGACTTCTTCGGCGGCATGACGAAGGTCGATGCTTACTGAAGGTGGTCGAGTGAGTTCACCGGAGGTGGGCGCCGATGTTGGCCACTTGTTCTCAAATGCTATGAGTTAAGAACAAGGCAACACAAATGTTAATGGTTAAAGACCTTCGTCCTTTGATGCATTATCTCCCTTAGGATATAATGATCTTCAAACGAAGGTCATGAAGGACATACCTTCATCATTTCAATATGTAAGAATATAAACAGGGACATATGAAACATAGAAAGAACATGAATAATTATATTAAATCATTAGATTATTCATATTGTCATTATATAATCATGAACAAACATTAATGATATTAAATTACTTTTGTACCTTCTACTTGACATAAGGTAAAAGTTCGAGAATGACGTGAGAGCGATTACAAGTGAGCGTGAACAGTAAGGTGTTACTGTTCATCTATTTATAGGCACAGGACGCAGCCTGGGTAAAATTACATTCATGTCCCTAACATTTACTATTAGCTAAAAGGTAATCTATCGAGGACTGAGCAGTCTTTTCCTTTTAAGTCGGTTTCATCCTTCATCATCGTTCTTGCATTGAGCCGAAGCTTTTCCAGCCATAGCTTCGGAGTTGGTCTATTCTTCTTCCAGATCACGCTTTTTCATACGATACACGCCTTCGTCTTAAACCCGAAGTTTCCTGCAACAGTATACCATACTGGAAAACGTATTAGTCGTGTTTTTGAGGACCTTCGGAAGATGAAGGCCCCAACACCTTCTTTTCATTCACATCGAAGCATCTCTTGAGCAAAATCATAGATCGGCTCTCATATACAACAAAATTTCATTTGAGACGAAGCATCTCCATATATACGAAGCATTTTCTCATTGAAGGCAGAAACCATCGCTTTTCCTGTTAATGCTTTATGCTTTATGTCATGGTGATGGATCTACAGATGCCTAATGCATGTTTGTATGAATGCAAAAGTTGATGTGATGAAGTATGCAAATGTATGCTGAATGTAAAAAAACTCACGCGAATACACACCCAGACTCTGCATCCCCTTAGGAACGACTTTGGAGTCTCTTCACCTTTTACTTAGGTGGTTATTCAGCTCTGCATTCCCTTGGGAACGACTTTGGAGCTAAGCTCTGCATCCCCTTAGGAATGACTTTGGAGCTTCTTCACCTTTTACTTAGGTGGCATTCTAGCTCTGCATCCCCTTAGGGACGACTTTGGAGCATCTTCATACTTTTTTACACTTGATGGTGTAATCCCAGATTCTTACATTTTACATGTGGGGGAATCTGGCCCTTGTATTGCATAGGGCTGCACAAAAAATAAAAATTACAACCTATGGCCCCATTAAAAACCTTTCTAGGAAAAGAGTGCCATAGGAAAAAAATAAGAAAATTACAAAATTTGCACATAATATCTCAGAAGCTCATCTGCATTACACGATCTTGGAATGATCTAGGTCTTCACGAAGATACCACCAAGAAAGGACCTTCCCATTTGAGCTGAAGCTTTCCCACTGTATCTAGGTCGGCCACTGTGACGGAACCTCCCAAGTCATTAGGCCCACCTACAGTTGTCCTTGTCCAACGGACCTCAGACAACCCTGCAGAAGCCCCTGATTACTTGACAAGTTCGGTATCTGTATTCTTTACCTTGCCCAAGAGCGTTTCACCCGTCACGCAGACATTACAACACATCGGAGGTACGAGAATGTGGAAGCTGTTACAATAACTTACTTTATTTTAAAGTAAGAAAGAGTAGTACTATTACAGACCAGAGCAAAATATAAGAGTGATGTAGTAATATTATTACATAACTTGGGTGGCAAAAACCCCTCTCGATAAATAGTAAAAAGTTTTTCTTAAAGGAGGACACTTCCTCTCGCGGCTTCAGTCTTGGTTTTCCTCTTTAGGCACCACCTTGGAACAAAAGCAACAAAATTTGCTGCTTCTTCACCTAAAACAACATGGGACAAAGCTCTGAGTACGAAGTGTACTTTCGCAAGTCTTACCCGTCAAAATAAAAGACTCTCAAAGATATGCTGGCCTTTGGGAATCAAGGTATGGTTTATCAATAATCAAGACTCTGTTTGCAGAAATGCTTACTAATAGTGGATCCTTAAAAGTCCAGTTTTATTAGCAAGTTAAATTATTACCTGAGTGCTAGATTTATTTCTACCCTAGTCCAAGCACTTGACCAATACTAGCCAATTTCTTATCAACCCTTCTTATTCACCGGTTTGCTACGTGTAGGGCAGTGACCAAGTCTTCATGTCCGAGAAGTAACGACGATCCGAATCGATTAATACTCAGCTGAGGATCTCCAATCACACGACATATGTAGCACTTAACCCTTGCAAATGTCAACTCGCCACCGGGGTTCTTAAGACCAGATCAGGTTCACGCCAACCGAGAGCACAGATACACCACCGTCCAGCCTCTTGCCACAGAGGGTACACGCTACTCTCGCCATCTCTCCACTCCCATTGCATGTTATCTTATTCTGGTATTAGTCTTCCTTAGGCAAAGCTTACCCATGATGAGGCATGTGACCAGTTAAAGGGTCCTCGATCAGCAAGCCTACATCGACAAGGTCCTTAATCGACCTAGATGGAGACACTACACCGAGACTTTCCTCTCGTGCAAGTCACCCGCCCGGTCTCAGCTTTATCATTTCAAACCCAAAGTTTGGTACCTGGCAGAGGTACATCTTTTCCGATGTTGAACCCATCACGGCCATGATGGATCCACCATCAAGTTTTATTTTTGAAAACATCCCACCCTCTTGAAGCATCATCTTTTGTCAAAACAAAAACATTTTGTTTTTCTAGAGCAAAGATAAGCATAAGAAAAACCTTTTTGCAAAACAGGAGATTAAGGAGAAGTAATCAAATCCAAGGAAGGAAATGCAGCAACTGGTTTAGCACACAACTCCTATCACCTAATGCATCAAGTAAGTGGGAAAGATTTCAAAATAGCAAGGAGGTGGCAAATGCACCGGGGCTTGCCTTGTGTGATAGGTGAATCAGGCTCTGCTCCACAGATATCAAAGTAAAAGCAGTTTCCTGCCTGAGGTTCTTCAGGTGGTGGTGGTGTAGTCCTCGCTTCTTCAACTTCTATCTCTTCCTCGTTTTCTATATATAGCCATATATAATCATGAATGCTCATGTAATGCTCATGAAAATGCAAAGATAATAAAAGTATATTATCTAATGTCTTGAATATAATTTTCCTTCACGGATCTCCGGGAAACTAGGGTTTTTGGAGTCTATAGTGAAGTTCATATAGTAGGGGAATAGGGTTTTGGGTTCTAGGTACCAAACATGGTCCAAATCATGCCAAACTTTACCCAAGGCTTCTAAATAATATTTAAACCTTATCTAAAAAGTTTGATGAATTTTGGGATTAATAATTACTCTCTAAAATTCAAGAAGTATGGGTTTTGGCTATTTTAAATATCCCATAATTATCTATTGGAACTAAAAATCATGAAACTATTTTTATTAAATACTATAGAAAATTAGGAGCCTAACAAAATTGGTCTATTAATTTTATCATTTTTCTATAATTTTCTAGAAATTCTCTAAGTCTAGAAGAAAAAGAAAAAGATAAAGTATGAATAGTAATAGGCTCAATCTAAGCCCGAGCCGGCCCAAGACAGGCGAAACGCACCCGCGCGCTCACCCGCGGTGTCCATTTTTCACAGGGGTCCCTGGTCATTTGAAATACCAGCAAAGAATCCTCTCCACTGTTTCTCTGTCTCACTTACATCTGCATAAAGGCCCCTCCCCTTTCTGTTTCTTCACAATCCAAGATCCCCGACCGTGGGCGGCGGAGCAGCAACTCCGGCGAGCCAAACCGACCGAAAAACGCAATGGCTATGCTTCCACGTTGCACAATACCTAATTCTACCCCTAACAACCATTTCGCCTCACTCAATTTCACTAGCGAGGCTCTAAATCATTCGGTCCACGGAGACAGTGCAGACAACGGAGGAACAGACGTGTTCCCGGTGATCTAGGGCAGCTTAACTCAATTGAACTGGTCAAGAAGCATCAGGAGAACCTAAGGATGCTAAACAAGAGAGCAGGAAGCACGAACAGACCTGGAGCACGCTGACCATGGTGAGATCACTTTGCGCGATGCTCGGGATTGATTTGGGGGAAATCTAAAATTGGCGAGCTCGGGTGAGCAATTGGAGGCACGGCTTGGTGGCTTGGTGCTTGACTACCTTACAGACCCGAAGGCATGCTCAATTTATAGGCTTCGGGGGTGGTGGCGCGTGAATTTGGAATGGCACGGTGGCGGTCGGAGAAGGAGTGTTGCACTGGTGCGAGCGATTAGTGGCTTTCACCGTGGCAGACTCACAGGCGACGAGCCAGGACTATAGAGCGGTTTACGGTGACTCACTGTGACGTGGTAAGGCGTCGAGGCGCGTAGCCTGGCTGGATAACGGCGAACTCCGGTGATGCCAGTGCGATTAACCACGGCGGGACACGGCGACCGGTCCGGCCAGCGACCGGATTCACCCCGCGCTGGATATTCTCACCACGCTCGACGTTATCCACACTTCCCGTGGCACGAATCTCCCAAGCAAGCGCGAATTGCAACAGCGGATCACCGGCAGCGAAGGGTGATGAATTTTGGGATCTTTTTCAGCTACTGTACAATGGAATCCTCATTTAGAGCGCCTGACAAACCAATTCGCTGGGCCTAAATCTCAATTTTTTACATGACAACTTGTTAATCCGCCTGTAACAAAGTTGTTGCCCGATGATCCAGCTATAACCTTGCTATAGTAATCATAGCCAAACAATGATTGGATCATGGTCGAATCCCAGTTCAAAGATTGCCCAATCTCACTGTTAGTCTGAATTCAGACCTAGGGCAGTCTGACAGGCCGACTTTAGGCGCATTTTACTCCAAATTTTGCATGGGACCAAGGCATAATCACATAAACAAAGTTGCACTCCTATAGTAGTTCTACAAGTTTGATGTGTTGACCCTAGGCAAATTCCTCATGAACTGAAAGATATAGGGTTCCAAAGTCAGCCTTGTTCAACTGTTTTCAGACTTAACCATTGGAGCACAAGTGTGGCCTTTTTGCAAATAAGCCCAAAACTCATGGTTTCTTTTGCAAATCCTCAAATATGTGAACTATATGACTTAAGGTACCCTAACTTCATGGTTTTTGCACTTAGGTCCAAAAATGTGCAACATTTGCATATAACCCCCTAGGGTTTCAGTCTAGGGCTTTCTAGGCTTCTATTTAGGGTTTTTGGTACTTCTAGGGTTTGCATGCCACATCAGTCCATTAATGGTAACATTTTATGATAATTACTAATAAGTTTTGAAGTTTTCTCTTATTTAGGCTTAGTTTACTCTATTAAGCCCAGTTTAGGGTTAAGCACTCTACACTAGGGTTTTACCCATGACCAGTCACATCAGTACAACTCGTTTGAACTTTTTGCCTAGTGAATGCATTCTAAGTGTAACAAACACATGATATGCTAATGCTTATGATGTTATGCTCAAGTTTTAGCGGCACTAAAACCAGGGGTGTTACATCCTTCCCCCCATAAAAGAATCTCGTCCCGAGATTAAAAGTCCTAGGGCAAGTAATGGAAAAGGAAACACTTCATAACTTTATTTCCTTATTTTTGGTACAAGGCAGGGGTGGTATGGGGTTTATTCCTTTATTACAACAAGTGTACATACCTTACAACTTATACGAAACTAAAAAGCCTGGGAAATTCTTATCTAAAAAGTCTTGAGTTTCCCAAGTAGCTTCATCTTCAGTGTGTTGGTTCCACTGTTTCCTATAAAACTTGAGAGTTCTCCTTCGGGTAATCATGTCCTTTTGATTCAAGACTCGAATAGGATGTTCGAAATATGTCAAGTATGGTTCTAAGGCAACATTTGTCACTTCAACGGTTCGATCTGGAACCCAAAGACACTTCTTCAATTGAGATACGTGGAACACATTGTGCACAGCAGACAATGTTTTGGGTAACTGGAGTCGGTATGCTACTGGTCCACATTGTTCAAGAACAGGGAAAGGACCAATGTACCGGGGTGCAAGCTTCCCTTTTACCTTGAAACGTCATACACCCTTCATTGGTGAGACTTTCAGGTAGACATAATCTTCAACTTGAAAGTACAAGGGTTTGCGTCGCTTGTCTGCATAACTCTTTTAGCGAGCTTGGGCTTCTTTCAAATTATGTATTATTCGTCGAACTTTTTCTTCTGTTTCTTTTACCATATCAGGCCTGAAGAAACATCTTTCACCTAGTTCAGACCAGTTTAACGGAGTATGACACCGTCGTCCATACAAAGCTTCAAAAGGTGCCATCTTGATGCTCTCTTGATAGCTATTATTACATGAGAACTCCGCCAATGGTAAGTAATCATCCCATTTCTACGGAAACTCTAGAACACATGCTCGCAACATGTCTTCAAGTATCTGATTTACCCTCTCAGTCTATCCACTAGTTTGTGGATGATAGGCCGAACTGTGGAGCAACTTAGTACCCAAGGATTTGTGAAGTTCTTCCCAGAACTTGGATACAAATTGAGGTCCACGATCCGACACTATTGTCTTCGGAACACCGTGTAAACTAAGAATACAAGCAATATACAGTTCCACATATCTGGCCATTGTATACTTTACCTTAACTGGGAGAAAGTGGGCGATCTTTGTGAGTCGATCAATGATAACCCAGATGGAATCATACCCTTTTGCTGTCCTAGGTAACCCCACAATGAAGTCCATGCTAATATCCTCCCATTTCCATGTTGGTATAGGTAAAGATTGCAATGGACCAGCAGTTTTCATATGTATGGCTTTGACACGTCTGCAAGTGTCGCATCTCGCCACATAGCGTGCAATTTCAATCTTCATCTTCGTCCACCAATAATGCTGCTTTAGATCATAATACATCTTAGTGCTTCCGGGATGAATAGAATAGCGACTAAGATGCGCTTCATCTAAAATTTGCTGGCGGATCTCATCATTCTTGGGCACAACTATGCGGTTGTTAAACCATACAATACTTTGATCATCTTTTCTGAAGTAGTTGGCTTTACCGGTCTTTATTTTCTCATGAATATGTTTCATACCCTCACCATTCCTTTGTGCATCAATTATTCTTTGCAGAAGAACCAACTCAAGCTTCAAGTGATTTGAAGTTCCATGTTGAATCTTTCCTAGGTTCAACTTCTCCATTTCTTGGCATAATGTAATGTCAGAAATCTTCATTGTAAGACAATGGCAGGAAGCCTTGCGACTTAGCGCATCTGCCACTACATTGGCCTTGCCTGGGTGATAATGAATTTCCAATTCATAATCTTTAATCAGCTCGAGCCATCTCCTCTGCCTCATATTAAGCTCTGACTGGGTAAAGATGTACTTCAAGCTTTTATGATCTGTATAGATATGACAGATATTCCCCAGCAGATAATGACGCCATATTTTCAGGGCATGAACCACAACAGCTAATTCCAGGTCATGAGTTGGATAATGTTCCTCATGCTGGCGTAACTGTCTTGAAGCGTATGCTAAAACTCGGCCTTCTTGCATTAGAACACAGCCTAGACCACTGCCTGATGCGTCACAATACACATCAAAGGGCTTTTCAATGTCCGGTTAAGCTAATACCGGAGCAGTGGTCAATAATACTTTCAGCTGTTCAAAGGCTTCATTGCATTTTGAGGACCACTTGAACTTCGCATCGTTCTTCAATAAACTTGTGATTGGTTTCACAAGCTTGGAAAAATCTAGAATAAATCGGCGGTAATATCTAGCCAGTCCAAGGAAACTTCGGACTTGATGTACAGTGGTTGGTGGTTTCCACTCCAAAATATCCTTGACTTTGCTGGGATCAACCGCAATCCCCTTGGCAGACAATACGTGCCCCAGAAATTGAATTTCCTCCAGCCAGAACACGCATTTACTAAATTTGGCATATAGTTGATGGTCCCTTAAACGCGTTAATACGATCCGCAAATGCCGAGCATGCTCCTCTTCATTTTTGGAATATATCAAGATATCATCAATGAAGACTACCACGAATTTATCCAGCTCGGGCATGAATACCGAGTTCATAAGATATGTGAAGTGGGCAGGAACATTTGTTAATCCGAAAGACATAACCAGATATTCAAATAATCCATACCGCGTAGTGAATGCGGTCTTGGGTATATCTTCGGTTCAGATACGGATCTGATGGTAACCCGACCTGAGGTCAATTTTGGAAAATACCCGGGCTCCGGTAAGCTGATCAAATAAGATATCAATCAGGGGAAGAGGGTACTTATTTTTTATTGTGACCTCATTAAGGGGTCTATAATCCACGCACATCCGAAGTGTTTGGTCCTTCTTCTTGACAAAGATGGCTGGACAACCCCAAGGTGATGAGCTTGGTCGGATGAATCCCTTTTCTAGCAGATCTTATAATTGTGTCTTGAGCTCTGCCAACTCGTTTGGAGGCATTCGGTACGACCTTCTAGAAACAGGAGCCATACCGGGCTTCAACTCAATCACAAATTCTACATCCCTCTATGGAGGCAATCCAGGCAGATCTTCCAGAAAGACGTCTGGAAATTCACATACTACCGGAATATCTTGGATCTTCGGTATGATGGCTTCATAAACTCTGCCAAATGGTTTAGCTGGAATATCTATAGGGATGGACAAGAGAACCTCTTCCTAGCCATAGCTCAACCTGATGGTTCTCAGATCAGTGTTGAGGATAGCTTTATGCTGGGCTAACCAATTCATGCCCAAAATTACATCTATATCTTGGCCTTTTAGAACAATCATATTTGTGGGGAAGTCCTGTTCAACCAATGTTACGGGCACATGGAAAGCCACTTCTTTAGTGAATATTTGTCCCCCAAGCGAATGAATTATAAACCCTTCCCTTGATTCATTGTATGGAATGTAATGTTTCTCCACAAACTTCTTGCTTATGAATGTATGTGAAGCACCAGAATCAAAAAGAATGACTGCAGGGTGATTGGCCACGAGAAACTTACCCATCATGACTGGTTCTCCTTCCGGCGTCGTGGCCACTTGTGTATAATAAATTCGCCCAGTTTTCTTCATATTTTTGCTCGCTGCATTGTTTGTCGTATTTCCCTTGCCTTGGCTAGAACTTCTCGAGTTCTGCTGATTATTGGAGTTATTTTGCTTCGGATATGGGCAGTCTTTAATGAAGTGTCCAGACTTCCCACAATTGAAGCAGCCAGTAGATGAACTCGGGAGTGCAGGGAAACGAGTACCAGGGGCACTCGGCTGAGTGGTTGAAGTGGGGGCAGTGGCAGGGCGGATAAATACAGGCTGTTTAAAAGGGTAGAAGGGTGGACGTGGTGAAGAACGGTTTTGATTAAAAGGTCGGATCGCCAACCATTGTCGCTTCTCAGGCCCTTGGTTGGACCTATCACCTCCATAACCCTTTGACTTTCCCAGGCCTGCATACTTGGCTTCGACTGCCAGCGCCGTGCTGACAGCCCTGTTGTAGGAGAGGTCGAGGCAGGTGGCCATTTTCCGTTGTAGCCGGTCATTAAGGCCCCTCATAAAACAATTTCTCTTCTTTAGATCAGTGTTGACCTGATCAATGGCATACTAGGACAAATGGTTGAACTTGTTGAGATAATGTGTAACAGTATCTCCACCTTGTTTAAGCTTCATGAATTCTTCTTATTTCATATGGAGCACCCCTTCTGGAATGTAGTGCCCCTGAAATGCCAGTTTAAATTCGTCCCAAGTAACTTGATGGCCGACAGGCTGGATAGCCACATAATTTCCCCACCAGGTGCTGGCAGGGCCTCGTAACTGTTGTGCCACAAACAAGGGCTTTTGAGTCTCCGTGCATCGGAGGAGCCCAAACTTTTGCTCAATAACCCGAATCCATTCGTCAGCTTCGAGGGGATCTTCGGCCTTGACGAATAGTGGGGGACGAGTTTCCGAGAAATCCAAATATGAAGTTTCGCGGGGTCCTTGCAGATAAGCTCGCCTGCCTTGCTGCTGATATTGATGTCCCGCCATTTCATGAAGGAAACGGGTGTTGTCGGCTGTTGCATTGACTAAGGCAGCGATAGCCTCAGCCAGGGTTGGGGGTACTGGTGGCGGATTAGGAGTAGTCTCCCTCCCATGGGAGGTTTCCGCACCATCCTGTCCACGAGTTCTGGACGGCATCTGAGGCAAAGAACATTTGGAAATATAATATGCCAAAGCACACCATCATTTTACATTACTTAAAAGGTAATGATACAGACTCGAATTTACAACAGGACCATATTACCTATTTTACATTATCATCCTATCTACACTATTCGAGTTTCTTATCACTTTTGGTAGCTTCACTATCGGGTGTAGAGGACCATTCATCAGCCAGATTCATTGAAGGAGGGGGCCTGAAAAGGTCCAGTTCCCCACCAAGGGCTTCTCCCGCTGTTCCAGAAGGTCCGGCTCCCATTTCGATAGGATCTGCAGGTACGTCAGGGTGCAGTCGTGAATACAATTCATGAACTTCCTCATGTAGTGTATTACAATACACCTGCAAGTTGTCCACGGCTATGCTAAGCTCCTCCACACGGGCTCGAGCTTTGGCTTCCTTGGCCCAAGCAAGTGAACATGAGTTAACAGCCCAATCGAGTGCTAAATCTCGTTCAGCAAGTTGGTCTTGCAGATGTCGGATGTCAGTTCCTAACTCGTTTATGCGCTGACCATCCTCGACCCACACACTGTTTCTATGACGTAACTTCGCACGAAGCTGCTCTACCTGGGCTTCTAGATCACCAATGGGATCATTGCTGCCGCTACTGCCATCTACCTGTCTCGGAGCCAGTTGGTGCCGAGGCACACCAATCGAACCGGTAGACTTGCGCGCGGTTTTCCTTGTGCACGGCGGCATATCTCCATAAGGGGGAAAATCTTATTAGTATAGTTTTTAACATGATGCATACATAATTACAGAATCAACCTTAGTTGATTCACAACCTTCTATACATTGCACTCTACTATCTGGTCTTAAAATTAAGTACTTCAGAAGGTAGTTAGATAAGAAGGAAAGAAGTTTTCTTAGATAAGTCTTTAAAAATTCATTTTGAAAATGTCTCATAACATCTGCAGAGATGGGCTTCGCTCCGATACCAGCTGTGACAGAACCTCCCAAGTCATTAGGCCCACCTACAGTTGTCCTTGTCCAACGGACCTCAGACAACCCTGCAGGTGCCCCTGATTACTTGACAAGTTCGGTATCTATATTCTTTACCTTGCCCAAGAGCGTTTCACCCGTCACGCAGACATTACAACACATCGGAGGTACGAGAATGCGGAAGCAGTTACAATAACTTACTTTATTTTAAAGTAAGAAAGAGTAGTATTATTACAGACCAGAGCAAAATATAAGAGTGTTGTAGTAATATTATTACATAACTTGGGAGGCAAAAACCCCTCCCGATATATAGTAAAAAGTTTTTCTTAAAGGAGGACACTTCCTCCCGTGGCTTCAGTCTTGGTTTTCCTTTTTAGGCACCACCTTGGAACAAAAGCAACAAAAATTTGCTGCTTCTTCACCTAAAACAACATGGGACAAAGCCCTGAGTACGAAGTGTACTTTCGCAAGTCTTATCCGTCAAAATAAAAGACTCTCAAGGATATGCTAGCCTTTGGGAATCAAGGTATGGTTTATCAATAATCAAGACTCTATTTGCAGAAATGCTTACTAATAGTGGATCCTTAAAAGTCCAGTTTTATTAGCAAGTTAAATCATTACCTGAGTGCTAGAGTTCTTTCTACCCTAGTTCAAGCACTTGACCAATACTAGCCAATTTCTTATCAACCCTTCTTATTCACTGGTTTGCTACGTGTAGAGAAGTGACCAAGTCTTCATGTCCGAGAAGTAACGGCGATCTGAATCGATTAATACTCAGCTGAGGATCTCCAATCACACGACATATGTAGCACTTAACCCTTGCATATGTCAACTCGCCACCGGGGTTCTTAAGACTAGATCAGGTTCACGCCAACCGAGAGCACAGATACACCATCGTCCAGCCTCTTGCCACGGAGGGTACACGCTACTCTCGCCATCTCTCCACTCCCATTGCGTGTTATCTTATTCTGGTATTAGTCTTCCTGAGGCAAAGCTTACCCATGATGAGGCATGTGACCAGTTAAAGGGTCCTCGATCAGCAAGCCTACATCAACAAGGTCCTTAATCGACTCAGACGGAGACACTACACCGAGACTTTCTTCTCGTGCAAGTCACCCGCTCGGTCTCAGCTTTATCATTTTAAACCCAAAGTTTGGTACCTGGCAGAGGTACATCTTTTTTGATGTTGAACCCATCACGTCCATGATGGATCCACCATCAAGTTTTATTTTGAAAACATCCCACCCTCTTGAAGCATCATCTTTTGTCAAAACAAAAACATTTTGTTTTTTTAGAGCAAAGCTAAGCATAAGAAAAACCTTTTTGCAAAACAAGAGATTAAGGAGAAGTAATCAAATCCAAGGAAGGAAATGCAGCAACTGGTTTAGCACACAACTCCTATCACCTAATGCATCAAGAGAAAGATTTCAAAATATCAAGGAGGTGGCAAATGCACCGAGGCTTGCCTTGTGTGATAGGTGAGTCAGGCTCTGCTCCACAGATATCAAAGTAAAAGCAGTTTCATGCATGAGGTTCTTCAGGTGGTGGTGGTGGTGGTGGTGTAGTCCTCGCTTCTTCAACTTCTATCTCTTCCTCGTTTTCTATATATAGCCATATACAATCATGAATGCTCATGGAAATGCAAAGATAATAAAAGTATATTATTTAATGTCTTGAATATAATTTTCCTTCACGGATCTCCGGGAAACTAGGGTTTTTGGAGTCTATAGTGAAGTTCATAGAGCAGGGGACTAGGGTTTTGGGTTCTAGGTACGAAACATGATCCAAATCATGCCAAACTTTACCCAAGGCTTCTCAATAATATTTAAAGCTTATCTAAAAAGTTTGGTGAATTTTGGGATTATTAATTACTCTCTAAAATTCTAGAAGTATGGGTTTTGGCTATTTTAAATATCCCATAATTCTTTATTGGAACTAAAAATCATGAAACTATTTTTATTAAATACTATAGAAAATTAGGAGCCTAACAAAATTGGTCTGGTTCTTTTAGCATTTTTCTATAATTTTCTAGAAATTCTCTAAGTCTAGAAGAAAAAGAAAAAGATAAAGTATGAATAGTAACGGGCTCAATCTAAGCCCGAGCCGGCCCAAGACAGGCGAAACGCGCCCGCGGTGTCCATTTTGCACAGGGGTCCCTGGTCATTTGAAATACCAGTAAAGAATCCTCTCCACTGTTTCTCTGTCTTACTGACATCTGCACAAAGGCCCCTCCCCTTTCTGTTTCTTCACAATTCGAGATCCCCGACCGTGGGCGGCGGAGCAGCAACTCCGGCGAACCCATACCGGCCGGAAAACGCAATGGCTATGCTTCCCCGTTGCACAATACCTAATTCTACCCCTAACAACCATTTCCCCTCACTCAATTTCACTAGCGAGGCTCTAAATCATTCGGTCCACGGAGACAGCGCAGACAACGGAAGAACATACATGTTCCCGGTGATCTAGGGCAACTTAACTCAATCGAACAGGTCAAGAGGCATCAGGAGAACCTAAGGATGCTGAAACAAGAGAGCAGGGAGCACGAACAGACCTGGAGCACGCTGACCACGGTGAGATCACTTTGCGCGGTGCTCGAGATTGATTTGGAGGAAATATGAAATTGGCGAGCTCGGGTGAGCAATTGGAGGCACGACTTGGTGGCTTTGGTGCTTGACTACCTTACGGACCCGAAGGCACGTTCAATTTATAGGCTTCGGGGGCAGTGGCGCGTGAATTTGGAATGGCGCGGTGGCGGCCGGAGAAGGAGAGTTGCACTAGTACGAGCGATTAGTGGCTTTCACCATGGCAGACTCACCGACGACGAGCTAGGACTATAGAGCGGTTTACGGTGACTCACTGCGACGTGGTAAGGCGTCGAGGCACGTAGCCTGTCCGAATAACGGCGAACTCCGGTGATGCCAGCGCGATTAACCACAGCGGGACACGGTGACCGGTCCGGCCAGCGACCGGATTCACCCCGCGCTGGATATTCTCACCATGCTCGACCTTATCCATACTTCCCGTGGCACGAATCTCCCAAGTGAGCGCGAATCGCAACGGCGGATCACCAACGGCGAAGGGTGATGAATTTTGGGATCTTTTTCAGCTACTGTACAATGGAATCCTCATTCAGAGCGCTTGACAGACCAATTCGCAGGGCCTAGATCTCAAATTTTTACATGACAACTTGTTAATCTGCATGTAACAAAGTTGTTGCCCGATGATCTAGCTATAACCTTGCTATAGTAATCATAGCCAAACAATGACTAGATCATGGTCAAATCCTAGTTCAAAGATTGCCCAATCTCACTGTTAGTCTGAATTCAGACCTAGGGCAGTCTGATAGCCCGACTTTGGGCTCATTTTACTCCAAATTTTGCATGGGACCAAGGCTTAATCACATAAACAAAGTTACACTCCTACAGTAGTTCTACAAGTTTGATGTGTTGACCCTAGGCAAATTCCTCATGAACTGAAAGATACAGGGTTCCAAAGTCAGCCTTGTTCAACTGTTTTCAGACTTAACCATTGGAGCACAAGTGTGGCCTTTTTGCAAATAAGCCCAAAACTCATGGTTTCTTTTGCAAATCCTCAAATATGTGAACTATATGACTTAACGTACCCTAACTCCATGGTTTTTGCACTTAGGTCCAAAATGTGCAACATTTGCATATAACCCCCTAGGGTTTTAGTCCAGGGCTTTCTAGGGTTCTATTTAGGGTTTTTGGTACTTCTAGGGTTTAGATGCCACATCAGTCCATTAATGGTGACATTTTATGATCATTACTAATAAGTTTTGAAGTTTTCTCTTATTTAGGCTTAGTTTACTCTATTAAGCCTAGTTTAGGGTTAAGCACTCTACTCTAGGGTTTTACCCATGACCAGTCACATCAGTACAACTCGTTTGAACTTTTTGCCTAGTGAATGCATTCTAAGTGTAACAAACACATGATATGCCAATGATTATGATGTTATGCTCAAGTTTTAGTGGCAGTAACACCAGGGGTGTTACAACCACTATTCGAAGTACTAAGTGTCATGGCTTGAAGTTTTTTAGTCTTACCTTCTGGTCACGCCATTTGACTGTTTCAGCTTGATATTTGTTGATGTGATCTATTGCCTGAAGTCTGGTCCCTTCTATGGTGTATTTTGTTATTTTACAATCTTCCTCGTTTTCTGTCGAAGCTAGGGTCCTTATTGAACCCGTTCTTTCTTCTTCCGGTGTTATTGCTTCGTCACTGAACAAAAGCTTGAATGGGGTTTAGGGTTTTATGCCAGATCTGCAGAAGGGATTTGGTATATATTGTGATGTGTGCTGCTAGGGCTTGGGATGTGTTCTTATGCAAGGACATTGAAAGCATCTAGGCCCCTGGTTGGTTTTAGTGATTAATGACAACATAATATTATATGTGACTAACGTGTGTTTTGCAGAGACAAATGGTAAGTTAGGTTCTAGCAACGGCTAGTTGGTGGGTGAGGGCTATTTATACCCCCTCCGCCCACCATATTGATTGTCTTGCTGCCCACGTTTACTCCTACACATTGGTAGAGCATTGCAAGCACCACAAAGCTTAGTGAGGTGATTAGAAAATCTTAATCCCGCATTTGGACCTCATTAGTGCTAGCGAGAGCCACCTAGAGCACACGCTGCATGCATTAGGCTTCTCTTGGTCAAGTGAAAGTCTATGGCTTGTTACTCTTGGTGATCGGCATCACCTAGACGGCTTGGTGGCATTGGGAGCTCGGTGATCACCTTGGAGATCATGTTGGTGACCCGGCTCAAGATTGTAAGCGGTCGTGAGGGATCCTCCGTGCCGGAGTGGCAAAGGATCATCTCATAGTGAGCACTTGGTTCTTGCGAGGACCAAGGGGAGCGATAACCTTGCGCGGGTGCTCCAACGAGGACTAGGGGAGAGTGCCGACTCTTCGATACCTCGGGAAAAATTGGAGGAGTCTTCTAAACCTTGCTTTACTTTTTGCACTTAATTCAAGCATTTTACATTGTGTATTTGTTTAGCAAGTATTTGAAGTATTGTCTTAGCATTATTGTATTTCTAGTAGTATTCCCTTATTACTAGTTGTTGGAGTGAAGTTGGGCTCTTGCTTAGGGTTTAATTATTGTTGAATTTTAGAAAAGCCCAATTCACCCCCCCTCTTGGGCATCGTGATCCTTTCAATTGGTATCAGAGCATTGTTACTCTTAGATTAGCTTAACCGCTAGAGTAACGATGTCTGGTGGGGATGGACCTCCTCCCGTTTTTGATGGTGATGATTTTCCATATTGGAAAATTCGTATGGAAGCTTATTTAGAGGCAATAGACATTGGTGTCTACAAAGCCGCCACACAAGGGTTCCCCGAACCTAGAGATCCCACAAATCTTGTAGGAGAAAAGTTTAACTATGAGAAATGGAATGCTAAGGCCAAAAACACTCTTTTTAGAGGCCTTTGCAAAGATGTCTTTAATATAGTAAGAAACCATAGAAATGATCATGATTTGTGGATGGATATATGTGCTCTACATGAAGGGACTAGAAGTGAGCGTGAGGAGAGATATCATATTGCTATGAGAAAGTTAAATTCTTTTGAGATGCTTGCAAATGAAAATCCCAATGTTATGTACTCACGTCTCAATATTCTTGTAGAGGAAGTAAATGGCTTGGGGCTTACTGTAAGTGCAATCAATCCCAAGTGAGGATTTTGTTGATTTAATGACAAAACAAATAAGGGTACTAACAGTTTTTGTTCTCAGTGTATGATTAGAAAGCACATGAACTTAAGGAAGCAACAAGGACTTCATGCGACGGACGTATAAAATTTTATGTATATCTTGAGTTGCATGATGTAATTCTTCCTTAGTATTTTTTGCACAGGTAATGGTGTTTGCTATAGCTCAAGTCCCCAAATTCAAAAGCTATTTTTGAAAACCAAAAATCACTTTAACATTCTATGGTTAACCGTGGTTAGGTTTGAGAAACCTAGAGTGTTCTTGTTGAAAAACAGCTGAACTTCTTCAACTGCAGCTGAGCTTTCCAGCTGAACTTGACTCCAGCTGAGTTGAGCTTCTTCAGCTGCAGCTGAGCTTTTCAGCTGAGCTGGACTTCAGCTGAGTTGAGCTTTCTCAAATCCAGCTAAACTTCAACTTCAGCTATGAACCTCTTTGACCATACACCAGCTGAACTTGTCTCCGGGCAGTTGATCTGGGGTTTTCTCTCCTAAACTCTCTTGTCTAGACTAGCTGAACTGGTCCTAAGGAGCAGTTAACTGGTCTCTGACCCCTCTGACTTTTGACCTGCAGTCTACCAGTTAGACTGGCAGACAGGTCACCAGAGTTGTCAGGGGGCGGTTCAACCGGTCTTCAATGTGGTTCTAGGTCAAACGGCTAGTTTTTGAGCTGTGGCTATAAATAGAACCCCCACCCCCTTCTTCAATGCTACTGAACACTTACACATTTATTGCTCACCTAACTTGAGAAAAAAAGCACTCCTCTCCTCTCTCTCTCTCTCTCACTTCAATCTTGCTCAAGATTCAACTTTGTTGGAGGAGCTCTTGGGTGTGAGGTTTGTGCTTGTGCTCACGATTTGGTTTTCCTCTCCCATCTCTTTTAAGATCATGAGCTTGTTGCAAACACCTCTTGTGCATTCTTGGTGTTCTTGAAACCCTAAGTTTCAAGACAGTTTGAGGTTGCTTGGGAGTCTCCAAATTTGTGGACGACCCTAAGAAGTTTGTATCACCCGCTCATTGAGCTAAGATAAGAAGAGATTGCCTTGACCTTGGTGGTCGGCTTTTGGAGGATTAGGGTTCAAAAAGACCCGGCCCTTTGTGGGCTCCTCAACGGGGAGTAGGACACCTTTGTGGTGTGGCCGAACCTCGGGTTAAATCTTGTGTCTCGTGTTCTTTCTTGTCTTTAACTTAAGATATTTTTGCTAGCAAGATCTACATATAGATTTTCTCATAGTGTGGATCTAGAAGTGAAATAGCTTTCATATATTCATTCGCCACATTTGACTTAGTTACACTTCACTTCTCGAAAGGATTTGCAAAATACATTTTCGTTTAGATTATAGTCTAAAGTTTGCAAAACAGTTGGATTGGTTTAGAGTGGTTCAATTTGCCCACGTAGCTGTTGAACCGGCCTGCACTAGTTGAACTATGTATTTAACAATCTTTCGAAGTTTGTTGTGAAAATTTTCAGATTAGGCTATTCACCCCCCCCCCTCTAGGCTACTTTCAATTGGTATCAAAGCTTCGTACCTCGTTTTACTCTTAACCGCGTGAGGAAACGATCATGTCTACTCAAAGGGACCATGTGGATCCTCTCCTCGAGGAAATCCCCGTCACTTCTTCCGGTGAGGAAATGGACCCTAAGGTCCTTGACCTCGCCATAAAGATTGCCGAGAAGATGTTCCTCAGAATGAAAGA
Organism: Zea mays; assembly: GCF_902167145.1. NCBI lineage: Eukaryota > Viridiplantae > Streptophyta > Magnoliopsida > Poales > Poaceae > Zea > Zea mays. Next base: position 117,906,227 of record NC_050100.1, read on the forward strand.
GGAAGATGCTAAGAAAAGGGCCAAAGAAGAGGAATCAAGAAGAAAGGTCGAAGAAGACAAAGCAAAAGGAAAAATTGAATACAATGATGATTTGGTAGAACTTTTGGTGTCAAGGGTGATGAGCAAGGTAAGTCTCAACACCGAAGCATCATCAACCAAAAGTAAAGGTACCAAATTCAATAACGTTCAATTTGATTACTCCAGGAATTTTATTCCCAACTCTCTTCGGCTCCACTCAGAAAGTTACCAACTCTTAGTGAGTTGAACTATGATGAGTGGGCCGATAAGATGAAGTCGCATTTAATCGGTGTGCATCCTAGTCTTTGGGAGATTGTCAATATAGGTATGAATAAGCCTGCCCAAGGAGAAGAGATGACTCCGGAAATGATGCAAGAAGTGCATCGCAATGCTCAAGCGGTGAGCATGATAAAAGGAAGCCTTTGTCCAGAAGAGTACCGGAAAGTCCAAGGAAGAGAGGATGCTCGTGACATTTGGAACATTCTCAAAATGTCACATCAAGGAGACCCCAAAGCTAAGAGACATAGAATTGAAGCTTTGGAGAGTGAGCTTGCACGATATGATTGGACTAAGGGTGAGTCACTTCAATCACTCTTTGACCGGTTAATGGTGTTGGTCAACAAAATAAGAGTGCTTGGAAGTGAAGATTGGAGTGACTCCAAGGTCACTAGATTATTTATGAGAGCATATAAAGAAAAGGATAAGAGTCTAGCAAGAATGATAAGGGACCGTGATGACTATGAGGAAATGACACCTCACCAACTATTTGCAAAGATTCAACAACATGAGTCTGAAGAAGCCCCAATCAAGACAAGAGACACTCATGCCTTGATTTCAAATGAACAAGATTCCTCCAAAAAGAACAAAGAGCACAAGACAAAGAAAGTGGTCGAAACATCAAGTGATGAAGATAGTTCAAGTGATGAAGACACAACTATGTTCATCAAAACCTTCAAGAAGTTTGTGAGGAAAAATGATAAGTATTAAAGAAAAGGAAAGAAGAGGGCATGTTATGAATGTGGCCAAACCGATCATTTCATAGCGGATTGTCCAAACAAAAAGGAACAAGAAGCCAAGAAGGAATACAAAAAGGATAAGTTCAAAAAGGGAGGCAAGAACTGTGGGGACGGATATCCCCCGGGTCCACCAGAAGGGTAAAAGACCTCGCAAAAGGCCCATGGGCCCAATAATTCGCAAGGTCGTTCCTTCGTGGGCCTGGGGAGGAACGTCTAATGAAGCAGATTGACACAAACCCATACGGCCCGACGAGTTTGAATTGCGACCGCAACGAAGACTCGACCTTCCCGCGCAAGGGCCTCATACATTGGAACCGAGCGAGGATAAGTCGGCTGGAATATAGAAAGATAGACTCAGTCAGTTCACTATTACTTAGGCACACGTTGTTATCATATCCGCATGTAACGCCCCACGGTCGAGTATATAAGGCCTAGGGGGCACCCCCTCAAAAGCATCTCACTACTTAGCCATCCACTCGGTTCTCTACGTTTTCAACACTAGAGAGCCTTCTTGTAACCCACCACATAAAGTACTCACGCCAGGACGTAGGGTGTTACGCATCTCAAAGCGGCCCGAACCTGTACAAAATTGTCCACTGCCTCTCGTGCATTAGCACAAACCATCGAGCTACAGTCGGCGACACCGTCCTACTCCAAAAAGCACCTCGGAGGGCAACCCCGGGTGCACGGTCGGACCCAAAACACCGACAGCTGGCGCGCCAGGTAGGGGGTGTGTCACTGATCCAAGCTAGCTCAATGGCCGTCACTTTCCAGCACAAGATTGTCCTCCACCCCGGGTCCGTGTTCTGCTTCGGAACCATTTCGTCCGTAGCAGACGAGGAAGGAACTCTGCATCGCATCGCGGATCCACCGGAGAGAAAGTCTTCCTCAAAAATCTCTAGGAAAATCGGAGCGAAGCAGGAAAAAGCGCAACCTCCAGCGCTCTGAGCAAAGACCACCTTCAACAAGCTGGGAGCCGAGGGTCCGTCTACCCGGAGAACTCCGTTGTCCACCTCTCCGACAAAAAAATGGACATGAATCACAAGGAAAAAGGAAGTGAACAAGGTAAAGGATTGTCAAACTGCTCTTTCGGTGCCTCCGTCCTCAAAGGAGAACGGAAAGAAGCTCGTCACAGCGGGAGTTCCATTCTACCCTGACGTCCTCTTCATCGGGAGAGTGGAGTCACCCCCCGTCTCCGACGACGAACCAACTGCGCCCGGGGAAGAACCTCCTCAGCGGGAATCTCGCCGACGAAGAAACCGACGCAGAAACATTCGACGACATCATGAGGCTGGGGAGCGGGACCCGGCGCAGCCCGTATCGCGAGACGAGGTCTCAGAGATAGGAGAAACTCCAGAGGAATGGGTCTTCAGGGAAAGGAGGAATTCCCAGCGACGTGACCGTCGGCAAGCTCAAGAGCAGGCCAAGCAGGAAGCGAGGCAACATCGAGAAAATCCACTTTTCGGATGCAACCTGAACCCCGACTTCGCCCGAGCCATGAACACACCGAGCGAAGTTGGTGGAGTATTGGCTCGGATAGCTGATGGCCTTCCCCGGACTCTAGACGCCGAGGGCTATCAGCGACTGTTCACTCAGGCGGCCAACCACCTTCTACCTCTCGCTCATCCGCCGAGCGACCTACGACACGCCATCAACAGTCGGCGAGACGCACGGAGCTCCATCAACGCCTCGCGTGAACGACGACATGAGAACAAGATTCGGTGCCGGGAAGAATATGACTGGGACCACGGCATCCCTGCGCGCAGTCAGGCCACCAGAACTGAGTCGGCAACGGCTTCGACTGGCGGCACGACCTAGGGACGGTCGAGGAACCACGACCGCAACTCCCCTCCCCAGGACAGGCATCATCATCGATGACAGGAGGACACATGTGGAGTATCGGCACTCACTCCGTGCCTTAGGGCCATTCAATGGCCCCCAAACTTCAAAGTCTCCAATGTCGATAAGTACGAGCCTAAGCAGGATCCGGGAGGCTGGCTGGCTGTCTACACCACCGCCGCCCGAGCCGCTGGGGCAATCGAAGACATGATGACCGCATACTTGCCTATCGTTCTCGGGCAGGATGCACTGCAATGGCTGCAAACCTACCCCGACATTGCATCGACGACTGGAGCGATTTCAGTCGGCGCTTCACCGCCAACATCCAATCTCTCTCCGACAAACCGGTGCAGCCATGGGACCTCAAATCCATCAAGCGCCAATGGGATGAGACTCTCCGGTCATACCTCAAAAGATTTCAGGCCATGAGGAATCGTATCCCCAAGGTCGCAGAAGCAGCAGTGATCGAGGACTCTACCGGGAATCTAATGACTCGGCCTTCGTCTGCGCCATACTACAGAAAGCGCTGACTACCTACGAGCAACTGTTCCAGGAAGTCGACCTCTACATCACCGCCGGCGAACAAGCTCAGGACCTCTTCGGAGGAACAAAACCTACGCCGGCGGCGCCACGACGCGACACGAATCAACAACCCGACAAACGTTGGGAAAAGAGGCCTCGTGAAGAAGTCCACGCTGCCGGACCACCCGCCTCTCGCGCCCGAGGAGGACCTCGCGGAGGCGAACGCACGGTGGACGACATCCTCGTTGCCCAATGCCCGTACCACAAGGACATGCGCCACACCCTTCGGAACTGCAGAGACATCAAGCATTTCGTGGGGAACGGCCGACCCTTCCAACCTCTGCCACCTCCCCCGCCACGAGGAGGACCTGGAGAACCTCGACAACCCCAACAACAGGAGGGGGAGGAGGTGGAGCCTTCCCCCGCGTCGACGGAGAAGTCAACGTCATCTTCGGCGGACACGGGTCGCAAGAAAGCAAGAGGCAACAAAAGCTCAACGACCGTCAGATACTGGTGGCGACTGTGGCAGAACCGCCCGAATTATTCCAACTTAAGTGCCTAAGTCCCGCCTGAGAGGCTAGACCACACTTAAATAGGAATAACACGTCAGTCCCTCAGATCTGGTCCGACGAGGCCACTAACAGGATCAAGTACCACGTACTCACTCGATGGTGAGGCACAGAGCAAATACAATAAAGCATAAAACCATACATTAAGGGAGTATTAAATTTATTACATCATCATTGGAGTTTTAGCAAAAGATGTACTCATTGTTCGGAATGCAGCGGAAAATAAACTAACGATAAATAAACGGAGGGATGGGGAAGCCTGTCCCATCACTCCTCATGCTCCTCCTCAGCCGAGGTAGGGTCCCACTCGACTGTCCAACCCGGTGGCAAGATGGACGGCCAAGTCACTCCAGCAACCATGTCCTCCAGAGAACCTATAAAATTATGCCACAAGCAAGGCTGAGTATATTAATACTCAGCTAGACTTACCCGGTGTGAGGAGTCTACTCCTCTACCTCTAGACATGCAGTTGTTTGGCTGAGGGGTTTGGTTGCCAAAAGCACTAGCTGAGTCTAAAATCAGGTTTTAGCTTTTCCAAGTTTTAGTGTGACTCTCTTAAGACTAAATGTATACCTATCTAGTCATACATGGTATCAAACATTTATCAATCAACAACTTTTGCCAAGTCATCACATTTCCACTTGTTACTCAATGTAGCAGCATGGATCAAGCAGTCTCATTAGCTGCGAGAAGCAGACGATTCGAATCGAGTTTTTATCCTTGCAAGGTAAACCTAAACATACAACGTGGCGAGGCACTCCGTCCCCACACACATCAATCGTCCCCATCGATTCCCCGTCAGCAGATCAGGGCTCACCGCCTTGGCGTACAATGCCTCACTGACCCCGACTGCCGTCGTGCAGTGACCGCACTTGTACCCACCATAACCGGAATGGGAGACCATGTCTCAGGTCGCGTGAGGAGTAAAGTCTGCTGCCAGGTTGAATCAGGTACTAGGCTTACCGATTTACCATATTTCTCGGCATATGTTTAGTACGTCCAAACGCTTGACTCACGGTACCACACCTTAATCCTTATTCCAATTGTCGTCTTGTAGACAACGCATCCCCATGGACCGTTGTCAACAGACCATCATCATTCCGATATAAATTGGATACAAGCAATTTCCTGACCTCGCGCGAGTGCTAGAAAAATCACTCGACTTCTACCGAGATCCTTAATTAGCAAAGCAGCTACTCGACCTAGCATACTAGTATCCATCTCAATAGGAAATCCTGAGGTAATGCAACTAGGGTTTCAGGCAATTCCTACACTTAAGTGCACAATACAAGCCTGCAATCATTAAGTGTAGTAAAATAATATATAGAACTAGTTATGCATAAAACCGGGGCTTGCCTTCCAAAGCTGGGGCAGGCAGATCCTCTGGGGTAGGCTCTGGTGCTGGATCCGGGGCTACCTCCTAAGCAACTCCTTGCTCTGGCACGATGATGTATTCTCCGTCAGCGAGGTTGCAATCTATCAAATGCAATGAATAAGAAATATGTATGCTATGATTATACAGGATTTAGAAATCATTATGCTAAGTGAAGAAAAACTAAGTTAGTGAATAACTTAGGGTTTCCTTGTCATAAGAGGCTCTTAGGGTTTTATGCTTATCAATTTAGGTTTGAGGTTTTGCCTAGGGAGAAGCATAATGGATTAAGACTTGGATTGCCCCTTAATGTTTTAGTAGGCACTCAAAGGATTTTGCTGGTTTGGTTAGGGTAACATTAGTCTCCACTATTAATTTCCCTTTTCATTTTCTATTTATGATTTTAGGGTGGGTTTGAACTACGACAGTGATTTAACTTTTTCCAAAAATTCTTTAAATATTACAGTGGGTTACTATTTGTCACTGTAATCTGTCCTATAAATTTGAGGTCCAGAATAATTAGAATATGTTCTGGACAAAAATAACAACAGTTGGGGCAAAGGGTTCACTTTGCACTACAACTCTTATCTAGGGGTAGGTTCTGCACTAAGAGTCATTTTTGCTGGTATCTATAGGTAATAACATGCTTCTGTGCCAAAAATCACAGAGGGATACTTAGTGGTTATTTAGTTAGGATTTTCTAAAGTTTAATGCTAAAAAGACACTTGCAACTAACTTGTTATTTGAAAAATGTCAAACAACAGAACTCATAATTTTTCTATATTCATAATAACAAAACATTAAGTATCTCAAGGTTTGGGGTGTTTTCTCCTCAGGGTTATTTTTCTAGGGTTTTTCTAAGTTTTCCTTGTTTTCCTAAAATAAAAGGTATCTCATTTCTTTTGTGCTAAACAAGGGTATAATAAAATTTTCTAGTGAACTACACTGAATAAGGGAGCTAACAAACATGTGGGTGCTCCCTTGTTCTTATTTTAAAATATCTATTATATTTTCTTTAACTATAAGCTGAAAATGATTTAAATGGCACACTCTACATTAATTTGGTGTACAGAGGGGTTTATTATTTTTAAACAGGTTAGGAAGTGATTAAGTACTTCTCTGAATTTTCTTAACCCCATTCTAATAGTGTAGTTATTTTTCCCTATTTCTTTTAGATTTTGACCAGATAATCAATTAAGTATAGCGGGGTTGGCTCCGGGAGGTTCTTGCGGTCACAGCGAGGTACGGCTCGACGGCGGTGGTGGCCGGAATCGGCCGGTCCACGTGCGCAGGCGGGTGAACTCGTCGGCGGCGAGTGCTCCGGCCTAACCACGGCGACATAGGTCAATCCAAGGGGACGGGGAGCTTCACGGGATGTCAAGCAATCGACTCGTGCAAGGAATCAGAGGATGACTTACCGTGGCGCTCGGTCTACGCTTGCCGACGGTCGGGTGAAGTCCGGCGACCGTGAACTGGCTTCTCCGGCGAGGCAAAGTTCGATTCCTCGCTCGGGGAGCTTCACCAAGGCATGCACGGTCTACTCTTAGGGTTGGACGCGACTGGGAGAAGCTCTGCTGGCCGGTCTACAGTGGCGGGTGTTCGGGTGGCCACGGGCACTCCGTGCGCGGGGCAACGCCGATGATCTGGTGCTCCGGTGAGGTCGAGCGCGCGCGGGGGAGTACGGTCGAAGTCCCTGGTGGCTTTATAGGCGCGGGCGCAGGCAACGGCGCTGGCTCGGCTTGGCGCGACGCGGGGCACGCGGGGGCGGGCGTCGGGCGTGCTCTGTCGAGCTCAGTGCACGTCGAACACGTGTAGGTTTGTGTCTGCTCTTGTTCTATCCTCTGCTGAGCGGCCAAAACGTGCGAATCTTGCCCTAAGATCTGTGAGAGATCTCTTCCCTGCACCTAGGGCTACCTAGTTCATGTGAGTTCCAAGGGTAGATGTGGTCGAGTTTGAGAGATATGGGGGTGGGAAGTTGTCTTTGTCCTAGCTGTCCATACCGAGACAAAACTTGTGCAAAGTCGTGTCAAACGACTTAGGGTTGGGTTCAAACTTTTCCAGGGTGTTCTAGAGGTCTTTGGGCGCCACTTTGTCAATTGGGTCAAGTGGTTTTGAAGTTTGAATGAGGGTGAACATGTTTCATCTTAAAGAGGGTTGGTTTTGGACTTAGAAAAATTCTGATTTTCCTTTTATGCTCAACCCTTGGTGAACCTTTTGGGGGGTTTTTCTGAAATCTTTTTGGGGTCACCTTCTTACTATTTTTTGTAGGGTATTAAGTGTACTCCATCTTTTATAATTGGCCCAAGTCATGATCATGTGGTTTTCATAGCCCTTTGGTCATACTCACTTCTAGGGCTCCCATTGTCCAAAGGGGTTTGAATTAGGTTTTGGGCAATTCTCCCCACTATATGTGCATGATAAAGCTAAGGCATGACTTCTAAGATGGGTTGCACTTACTTAGGATCTTGATTTCCAAATTTGGTGTACTTTGCTCAAGTTAAACCACATGTGATGATGGGCTTGACTTGTGTAGTCTTGAGTGAAGACCCTAAGTAACACCTAGGGTTTTACAGCCCTCCCCCCTTAAAGGAATCTCGTCCCGTGATTTTAGGTAGAGTCCTTTGGAGGGGTGCCATGAAGGTGTGCTGGTGTGTTGCTCCTTCCTTTATCCAAGCTTTCCTAGTTAACAGCTCTTCGAATGTCATTCTCTTTGCAACTTCAGAAGGAAGTCCTTTTAGAGTCATTTTTAAAGCTTACAATACCTTTAACATTTAAGTTTCTCTTATATTTAGATTCAAAGGGTAGGTGGGGGTGGGGTTTTGGATTACGTACCGACTCCTTTGGGCAGAAAGTCGGGGAAGCAAGAATGTAGAAAATCCTCGGTCTCCCAGGTAGCTTCTTCTACTGAATGGTGACTCCACTGAACCTTATACATTCTGATCGACTTTGCCCACGTTGATCTCTCCTTTTGATCCAATACTTTGACGGGGTGCTCTTGACAAGACAAGTCTGGTTCTATCTCAATTTCCGGTTCAGGTAGTACTTCAGTGGGTAAGCGGACACACTTCCGTAGCTGAGATACGTGAAACACATCATGAACTGCTGACATGTGGGGTGGCAACTTCAATTGATATGTTGCAGGCCCACAAGTTTCCTTGATCTCATAGGGTCCAATGTAGCGAGGAGCTAACTTGCCCTTGATTCCAAATCTCTGAACACCTTTAGTGGGTGACACCTTAAGATAGACATGATCTCCCACTTCGAACTGTAAAGGCTTCCTCCTCTTATCATGATAGCTCTTCTGCCGGGCCTGAGCAGCTTCTAGGTTCTTCTTGATGACTCTGACCTTCTCCTCTGCTTCAAGAACCAGGTTAGGTCCAAAAATTTCACTTTCTCTAGCTTGTGACCAATTTAGCGGTGTCCTACACCTTCTCCCATACAAGGCTTCCAAATGTGCCATCTTCAAACTGGACTGGTAGCTGTTATTATAAGAGAACTCTGCCAATGAAAGACACTTGTCCCAATCCTTTCCATAGTGTAGCACACATGCCCTCAACATATCTTCCAAAATCTGATTCACCCTTTCTGTCTGACCATCTGTTTGAGGATGGTATGCTGAGCTTCTTATTACATGGGTCCTAAGTGATTCCTGTAATTGCTCCCAAAAACGTGCTACAAATGGTGCTCCTCTGTCAGATACTATAGTCCTTGGTATTCCATGCAAGCGAATTTTCTGGTCAATGTAAATTTCGGCATACTTTTCTGTCCTGTGGGTGGTGTGTACCGGCAAGAAGTGAGCTATCTTGGTCAATCTGTCCATAATGACCCAAATAGAATCATGGTGCCAGGCGGTATTGGGCAATCCCACGATAAAATCCATGCAAATATCCTCCCATTTCCAAGATGGTATGGGAAGGGGCTGTAAAGTGCCTGCTACCTTCAAATCACTGGCCTTGACTCTCTGGCAAGTGTCGCATTCAGATATATACTCAGAAATTTCCCTCTTCATTCTGGTCCACCAGTACAAGGATCTGAGGTCATGATACATCTTGTTACTACCGGGGTGCATGGAAAATTTTGAAAGGTGAGCTTCATCTAATATTTTCTTTCTGAGCTCTGGGTTCTTGGGAACAACCAATCGGTCCCCAAACCATAGAATCCCTTTGTTGTCCTGACGGAAGCATTTATATTTTTCTACCTTCTGTTCGATCATTTCCTTAATAACTTGAATACCCTTGTCTCCAATCTGTGCCATGACTATTTGCTCTTGTAGGGTGGGCTCCACTGAAATGTAACTTAAAGAACCGGAGGAAACAACTTCTATTTTCAGCTTGCACAACTCATCACATAGGGTGGTGACCCTTGCATCCATATTCATACAATTGCACTGGGCTTTCCTGCTTAAGGCATATTCCACAACATTGGCTTTGCCAGGATGGTAATGCATCTCCAAATCATAGTCCTTGATTAGTTCTAACCATCTTCTCTGCCTCATATTAAGATCAGCCTGGGTGAAGATATATTTGAGACTCTTATGATCAGTGTAAATATTACAATGAGCTCCCATCAAGTAATGTCTCCAAATCTTGAGAGCATGAACCACAGCTGCTAACTCTAGATCATGTGTGGGGTAGTTCTGCTCATAGGGCCTGAGTGCTCGGGAGGCATAAGCAATGACTATGTTGTCTTGCATTAAGACACATCCCAATCCAGTATCGGAAGCATCGCAATAAACCTCAAATGGTTTGGTGTTATCCGGCTGAGCTAGCACTAGTGCTGTTGTCAAATGCTGCATTAGTGTATGAAAGGCATTCTCACACTTCTGGCTCCATTCATACTTGACTCCTTTCTTCAATAATTCAGCCATTGGCTTGGCAATCCTGGAGAAATCCAGAATAAATCGTCGGTAATACCCTGCCAATCCGAGAAAACTCCTAATCTGTCGTACTGTAGTAGGAGGCTTCCAATCCATCACTTCTTATACCTTCTCTGGGTCCACTGATACCCCATCCTGACAAATGGTGTGACCCAAAAATTTTATCTCCTTCAGCCAGAAATCACATTTGGACAACTTAGCATATAGACGATGATCGCGCAGTCACTGAAGCACGATGTGTAGATGCTCAGTATGCTTGTCTTCATTCTTGGAATAAACCAGAATATCGTCAATGAAAACCACCACAAATTTGTCCAGCTCTGGCATGAATACCGAGTTCATCAAATACATGAAATATGCCGGAGCATTGGTCAGCCCAAAAGACATCACCAAAAACTCATAAAGCCCATATCTGGTAGAGAAAGTTGTCTTCGAAATATCACTGGCCCTGATCTTGATCTGTTGGTAGCCCGAGCGAAGGTCTATCTTGGAGAATACTTTGGCTCCCACCAACTGGTCAAACAATACATCAATGCGGGGCAATGGATACTTATTCTTGATGGTTACCGCATTGAGAGGGCGGTAATCAACACACAATCTCAAACTCTCATCCTTCTTCTTCACAAATAAGGCTGGACATCCCCAGGGTGAAGTACTTGGGCGAATGAATCCCTTGTCCAACAATTCTTGCAAATGCTTTTTCAACTCTGCTAACTCTGCTGGAGGCATCCTATATGGTCTCTAGGATATAGGTGCAGTTCCGGGTTGCAATTCAATTGCGAACTCTATATCTCTATCGGGTGGCATCTCTGGCAATTCATCCGGAAAAACATATGGGTAGTCATAGACCACTGGGATCCTCTCAACCGGGGACTCTATCATAACGAAGGCACATGAATGGGTACAACCCTGATCGGGCAAATATAATGTGGTTTCACCACAAGTAGGCGAGTGCACCTCAATGGCCCTTGCTGCAATATCAATCACTGCCTGATGTCTCGTTAACCAGTCAGTTCCCAATATGATATCCACACTATCCAAACCCAAAATGAGGAGGTTGGTTTTGATTATCAAACTACCAAACTTCATAGGCACATTCTTGTTGATTTGATAGGTGGCAACCCTGCCTCCTGGTGTTGAAATTGTAATACCCCCATTGGTGTGATGGAAGGGTAGCTGACATTTGGCACTAAATTTTGCACTGATAAAACTATGTGATGCACCAGAATCAAAAAGAATAATTGCAGGATAATTCAAAACTGAAAAGATACCAGTCATGACGGGTGCTCCCTCTGGAATGTCAGCCATGGTGGTGAAGTTCAGCCTGCCTTGCCTCACTTGCACCTTCTGCCTCTTGCCTTGGTTCTGGTTGGCATTCTGTCCCTGTCTCTACTGGTTTCTGGGGCAATTCTTAGCATAATGTCCGGTGTTACCACAAGTGAAACACTTGTTGTCATTGGCCTGACGGTACTGCTGCTGTTGTGGTTGATTGTTCCTCTGAACTAGAAACTAGGTGCGGTTGGGTGCCTGCTGCTGCTGCTGTGGTCGGATCACCCAACGTCCTTGCTGCTGCTGAGGTCCTTTGTTCTGAGTGTCAGATACGATCCTAAAGCGCTGTGGCTGAGCTGAAGGTCCTGCCACAGGGGTCTTCCTCTTCTTCTCTGCCTGACGGGCTGTGATACAGTCCTCCTGAGAAATGGCCATGTTGACTAACTCATTATAGCTGTTGGCCCTGACTGTGTTGAAACGGTCGCGGAGCTTAGTGCTGAGCCCCTCTTGAACTTGTCCCTTTTCTTCTCATCGGTGTCTGCATGATATCCGGCGTACTGGCACAGGTCATTGAAGGCCTGAGCGTACTGTAACACTGTCCGGTTCCCCTGAGTGAGTGCCAGAAACTCATTGAGCTTGCGGTCCATAATGCCTGCTGGTATGTGATGCCCCCTGAAAGCTACCTTGAACTCTCTCCATTCCACCTCATGGTCAACTGGCTGCATAGCAAGAAAGTGGTCCCACCATGTCCGTGCGGGTCCGCGAAGCTGCTGGGTGGCGAACCTGGCCTTAGTCACCTCTGAACAAACTCCATTGAGTAGTGGGAATTTGGATTCCACTACCCTAAGCCATACATCTGCATCAAGTGGATCCTCTGCCCTGGTGAACAACGGTGGCTGGGTACTGAGGAACTCCTAATAAGTGGCTGCTGCGTGGTGACGCTGATGATCACCACCACCATAATGCTGAGGTGGTGGCTGACGCTGAGCCAACTGTCGTGAAATCTCGTTCTGCTGAGCCATCAGCTCTTGCAGAGTAGGAGGCGGTGGCGGTGGTGGAGGAATGCGCTCATTCTGCCCACAATGCGCTCTTCCTGCCATCTGAAAAATCATGGGTATTCTCAATATCATATTTCTGAGGTTCAATGTTCAATCGTGGTGAAAGAGTCAAAGGGGGTAAAACCAATATATATTCTTGCATAATTTATAAAAGATTCCACATGGCATAAACTTTTCTTCTTAAATTAAAGCTGACATCATTCATCATCCATACTTCCAAAAAAGTTTGTCACGATTACATCAGTAACTCAAAAGACTCAACTCTATCTAGCCTAGTACCCCAAGGGTGCAAAAGCTAAGCTAGCCTCCAGGAGTTCTACTGCCACAGACTTCTAACTCTATCTCTGCGACCTAGTGAGCAAACAAGGCAACGCTCGACTCGGGGGAAGGTGGTCTTCCTGAGCCAGCAGTGTCCAAGCTGGAGGCAGGCTCCTCTCCTCCCTCGATGTCGACATCCTCGTTGGCCTCCATGTCCTGGATCTCCTGGTGGTGCATATCCAGATGTTGGTTAGCTTCCGCGAGCTGTTGCTGAGTGTTGATAAGCTGATCCTCGAGAACCTCGATGGTGTTCTCCCTGTTCCCACTAGCTCCTCAAGCTCTTGGATCTCATTTGACAATTGTTCCACTTGTAAGTCTTTTTCCACCATCTCAGTGGACAAGTCTACCACAAGTTCCTCCCTGTTATCCAAGGTGATCTTGGTAGCCTCCAACAATGCCATTAGATGAGACATTGCCTCTCCTCGCATCACTTGCAGACGATACAGGGCATTCATGCACCGCACCGTCAAGTGAGCGGTCTGACCTGGGTAGATAGCCCATATATCCTTGGCATGCTCCACTCGGTCCTTCCACATTGGGTCGTCCTCCTTCTCCGCGGGGAACAAACCAATGGGGTGAGTGGACAGCTCCAAGGGGTGGAATCCATAGAAGGTGGTCAGTCCGTGAAGGGCAATCGCCTCGATAGTATCCTCAGCCCTATATCCAAAAGACTCTGAATCCAACGAACGCCAGCCTGACTGTAAGGGATGAGGCTCTAGGGTCATCCTCACCGTACAGCGATGCACTCGGTGCTTCTCAAACAGCTGCACCGCGTACTGGGGAGGCGTCGTGTAACCAGCTCCCTGAAGCACCTCCCATAAGATACAGGGGAAACCCTCTCGTGCAAGTCCGTCCGTGTGGGACTGTGCATTCCCTTCGTCCGAGGATCCGTGAGAAGTCATCTGTGTACGGTTAAGCGTAAGTAAAAGAAAATGAACTATAAAATAAAAAGGGATCACAACTCAGCCTCTCTATGACTACGACAATGGCACTGGGTGTACTTAATCTGTTATTATAGTGTATTAAAGTTCTTACCCAATTATCAAGTATTTTAAGTAAGGATGCATGCATGCTCGTCCTAAACGACCTCATTTCAAAATTTAGAGGGATTAGGGAAGAACTCCCATCCCTTAAAGTAGCCTGTAGGGCTTACTCAAATAGCCACCTAGCTACCCCTCTATCATCCTAAGGCTTCACGTCCTAGGTCGATCCTGATCGTCCTACGATCTATCCAACATTTGTTTCTATCAAGTTTTACTTTGAAAAAGGATGGTATTTATAGTTTATTGATTCCTCTGTGGTGGTACGAGCTCCGATACCAGCTGTGGCGAAACCGCCCGAATTATTCCAACTTAAGTGCCTAAGTCCCGCCTGAGAGGCTAGACCACACTTAAATAGGAATAACACGTCAGTCCCTTGGATCTGGTCTGATGAGGCCACTAACAGGATCAAGTACCACGTACTCACTCGATGGTGAGGCACAGAGCAAATACAATAAAGCATAAAACCATACATTAAGGGAGTATTAAATTTATTACATCATCATTGAAGTTTTAGCAAAAGAAGAACTCATTGTTCGGAATGCGGTGGAAAATAAACTAACGATAAATAAATTGAGGGATGAGGAAGCATGTCCCATCACTCCTCATGCTCCTCCTCAGCCGAGGTAGGGTCCCACTCGACTGTCCAACCCGGTGGCAAGATGGACGGCCAAGTCACTCCAGCAACCATGTCCTCCAGAGAACCTATAAATTTATGCCACAAGCAAGGCTGAGTATACTAATACTCAGCTAGACTTACCCGGTGTGAGGAGTCTACTCCTCTACCTCTAGACATGCAGTTGTTTGGCTGAGGGGTTTGGTTGCCAAAAGCACTAGTTGAGTCTAAAATCAGGTTTTAGCTTTTTCAAGTTTTAGTGTGACTCTCTTAAGACTAAATGTATACCTATCTAGTCATACATGGTATCAAACATTTATCAATCAAAAACTTTTGCCAAGTCATCACATTTCCACTTGTTACTCAATGTAGCAGCATGGATCAAGCAGTCTCATTAGCTGCGAGAAGCAGACGATTCGAATCGAGTTTTTATCCTTGCAAGGTAAACCTAAACATATGACGTGGCGAGGCACTCCGTCCCCACACACATCAACCATCCCCATCGATTCCCCGTCAGCAGATCAGGGCTCACCGCCTTGGCGTACAATGCCTCACTGACCCCAACTGCCGTTGTGCACTGACCGCACTTGTACCCACCATAACCGGAATGGGAGACCACGTCTCAGGTCGCGTGAGGAGTAAAGTCTACTGCCAGGTTCAATTAGGTACTAGGCTTACCGATTTACCATATTTCTCGGCATATGTTTAGTACGTTCAAATGCTTGACTCACGGTACCACACCTTAATCCTTATTCCAATTGCCGTCTTGTAGACAACGCATCCCCATGGACCGTTTCAACAGACCATCATCATTCCGATATAAATTGGATACAAGCAATTTCCTGACCTCGCGCGAGTGCTAGAAAAATCACTCGACTTCTACCGAGATCCCTAATTAGCAAAGCAGCTACTCGACCTAGCATACTAGTATCCATCTCAATAGGAAATCCTGAGGTAATGCAACTAGGGTTTCAGGCAATTCCTACACTTAAGTGCACAATACAAGCCTGCAATCATTAAGTGTAGTAAAATAATATATAGAACTAGTTATGCATAACACTGGGGCTTGCCTTCCAAAGCTGGGGTAGGCAGATCCTCTGGGGTAGGCTCTGGTGCTGGATTCGGGGCTACCTCTTGAGCAACTCCTTGCTCCGGCACGAGGATGTATTCTTCGTCAGCGAGGTTGCAATCTATCGAATGCAATGAATAAGAAATATGTATGCTATGATTATACATGATTTAGAAATCATTATGCTAAGTGAAGAAAAACTAAGTTAGTGAATAACTTAGGGTTTCCTTGTCATAAGAGGCTCTTAGGGTTTTATGCTTATCAATTTAGGTTTGAGGTTTTTCCTAGGGAGAAGCATAATGGATTAAGACTTGGATTGCCCCTTAATGTTTTAGTAGGCACTCAAAGGGTTTTGCTGGTTTGGTTAGGGTAACATTAGTCTCCACTATTAATTTCCCTTTTCATTTTCTATTTATGATTTTAGGGTGGGTTTGAACTACGATAGTGATTTAACTTTTTCCAAAAATTCTGTAAAAATTACAGTGGGTTACTATTTGTCACTGTAGTCTGTCCTATAAATTTGAGGTCCAGAATAATTAGAATATGTCCTGGACAAAAATAACTACAGTTGGGGCAAAGGGTTCACTTTGCACTACAACTCTTATCTAGGGGTGGGTTCTGCACTAAGAGTCATTTTTTCTGGTATCTATAGGTAATAACATGCTTATGTGCCAAAAATCACAGAGGTCTACTTAGTGGTTATTTAGTTAGGATTTTCTAAAGTTTAACGCTAAAAAGACACTTACAACAAACTTGTTATTTGAAAAATATCAAACAACAAAACTCATAATTTTTCTATGTTCATAATAACAAAACATTAGTTATCTCAAGGTTTGGGGTGTTTTATCCTCAGGGTTATTTTTCTAGGGTTTTTCTAAGTTTTCCTTGTTTTCTTAAAATAAAAGGTATCTCATTTCTTTTGTACTAAACAAGGGTATAATAACATTTTCTAGTGAACTACACTGAATAAGGGAGCTAACAAAAATGTGGGTGCTCCCTGGTTTAAACTACCTATTATATTTTCTTTAACTATAAGCTGAAAATGATTTAAATGGCAAACTCTACCTTAATTTGGTGTACAAAGGGGTTTGTTATTTTTAAACGGGTTAGGAAGTGATTAAGTACTTCTCTGAATTTTCTTAACCCCAGTCTAATAGTGTAGTTATTTTTCCCTATTTCTTTTAGCTTTTGATCAGATAATCATATAAATCATAACTTTGAAGTCTTCTGCAATATTTAGGGGTTTTATATTTTTCCTAAGTAGTGTACATTATTTAGGATCTGGCAAAATTGGTTTGACTCGATTTGGGTAAACAAAACTGAAGTTATGAATTTTTCAAAATCTGTTTGTATTTAAATCAGAAATATTAAAAAGGTTTTATGGAAATCCACATTGCATCGAAGACCCTGGGCTTCTTTTAAAACAACCCCATCATTTATACCCCTGCGCCACTATTCCCTTGAGTCGCTGACAATGCACAAAACCCCCTGGCCTTTACTTCTTCTCCCCCGAGGTCCCTCCCCTTATTTAAACAGTAACCGCGGAAATAAACAGGGCGACGCGGCTTACCGGCGGCGAGGGAGGTCCGGCGAGGGGCGGGGTTGGCTCCGGGAGGTTCTTGCGGTCACAGCGAGGTACGGCTCGACGGCGGCGGTGGCCGGAATCGGCCAGTCCACGTGCGCAGGCGGGTGAACTCGTTGGCGGCGAGTGCTCCGGCCTAACCACGGCGACATAGGTCAATCCAAGGGCACGGGGAGCTTCACGGGATGTCAAGCAATCGACTCGTGCAAGGAATCGGAGGATGACTTACCATGTCGCTCGGTCTACGCTTGCCGGCGGTCGGGTGAAGTCCGGCGACCGCGAACTGGCTTCTCCGGCGAGACAAAGTTCGATTCCTCGCTCGGGGAGCTTCACCGAGGCATGCACGGTCTACTCTAAGGGTCGGACGCGACTGAAAGAGGCTCTGCTGGCCGGTCTACGGTGGCGGGTGTTCGGGTGGCCGCGGGCACGCCGTGTGCGGGGCAACGCCGGTGATCTGGTGCTCCGGTGAGGTCGAGCGCGCACGGGGGAGTACGATCGAAGTCCCTGGTGGCTTTATAGGCGTGGGCGCGGGCAACGGCGCGGGCAACGGCGCTGGCTCGGCTTGGCGCAACGCGAGGCACACGGGGGCGGGCGTCGGGCGTGCTCTAGCGAGCTCAGTGCACGTCGAACACGTGTAGGTTTGTTTCTGCTCTTGTTCTATCCTCTGCTGAGCGGCCAAAACGTGCAAATCTTGCCCTAAGACCTGTGAGAGATCTCTTCCCTGCACCTAAGGCTACCTAGTTCATGTGAGTTCCAAGGGTAGATGTGGTCGGATTTGAGAGATATGGGGGTGGGAAGTTGTCTTTGTCCTAGCTGTCCATACCGAGACAAAACTTGTGCCAAGTCGTGTCAAACGACTTTTTGGGTTCAAACTTTTCCAGGGTGTTCTAGAGGTCTTTGGGCGCCACTTTGTCAATTGGGTCAAGTGGTTTTGAAGTTTGAATGAGGGTGAACATGTTTGATCTTTGAAAGAGGGTTGGTTTTGGAATTAGAAAAATTTTGATTTTCCTTTTATGCTCAACCCTTTGGTGAACCTTTTGGGGGGTTTTCTGAAATCTTTTTGGGGTCACCTTCTTACTATTTTTGTAGGGTATTAAGTGTAATCCATCTTTTATAATTGACCCAAGTCATGATCATGTGGTTTTCATAGCCCTTTGGTCATACTCACTTCTAGGGCTCCCATTGTCCAAAGGGGTTTGAATTAGGGTTTGGGCAATTTTCCCCACTATATGTGCATGATAAAGCTAAAGCATGACTTCTAAGATGGGTTGCACTTACTTAGGATCTTGATTTCTAAATTTGGTGTACTTTGCTCAAGTTAAATTACATGTGATGATGGGCTTGACTTGTGTAGTCTTGAGTGAAGACCCTAAGTAACACCTGGGGTGTTATAGCGACCACTAGTCCTCCCGCCCCATATCGATGGTCCGAACACCCGATCACCTTCACCCGGGCAGATCAGTGGCTCAACTTTGACCACCCGGGCAAGTACCCGCTCCTCGTCGATCCGGTGATCCGAGAGAGCAGGGTAAAGAAGGTATTAGTGGACGGGGGAAGCAGCATCAACGTCACCTTCCCCCGGACGCTTCAAGGCTTGGGAGTTCCCCTCAAAGAGCTCCACGAGTCGGACACTCCTTTCTTCGACATCATGTCGACTGAAGGAGAATATCCACTGGGACACATCTACATGTCGGTCACCTTCGAAACTCCAGAAAACTACAGAACCGAGTTCCTATGGTTCGAGGTGGCAAACTTCGACTGCGGGTACAACGCCATCATCAGCAGGCCAGGAATGGCAAAGTTCATGGCCATTCCACATTATACGTACATGATATTGAAGATGCCAGGACCACAAGGAATCATAACTGTGCGCGCTGACTTCCAAGGCGCCGCAGAATGTTTCCGAGTGGCTATTCAGGCAGCCCTCACCACCAAACCGTCAGCGACTTCTTCTGCGCAGGCGATCTCAAAGCCTGAAGAGGACCTCGCGATACCCGCGAATGAAGCTCAAGTCGTGACCTCTATGCGGCCGACCGAAGAAACCAAGAGAATCAACCTCGGGTTCGCAGACGAGCGCAAGACGGTCGTCATCAGTTCCAGCCTGGATGACAAATAGGAAGGCGCGCTCGTCCAGTTCCTGCAAGATAACCGAGACGTATTCGCATGGCAACCTGCGGATATGCCGGGAGTCCCGAGAGGACTTGCCGAGCACAAATTGAAGGTCTACCCCCAGGCGAGGTCGATCCAACAAAAATTACGACGCTTCACACCCGACAAGAGAGAGGCCATCCATGCAGAGTTGGCTCACTTGGTCGCAGCCGGATTCATTAGAGAAGTGTTACACCCTGAGTGGTTAGCAAATCCTGTTCTTGTACTCAAAAAGAATAAAGTGGATTGGCACATGTGCGTCGACTATACGGATCTCAACAAGCACTGTCCGAAGGATCCCTTCGAACTTCCTAGAATAGACCAGGTGGTAGACTCGACCACCGGATGTTCTATACTGTCTTTCTTGGATTGCTACTCCGGGTATCATCAGATCAGCCTGGCAAAAGAAGACGAGGAAAAAATAGCATTCATAACCCCATTTGGAGCCTTCTGCTATACCTCCATGTCGTTCGGCCTCAAAAACGCTGGAGCGACTTACCAGAGGGCTATTCAGACATGCTTAGCGGACCAATGGGGCAAGCGTGTGGAAGCTTATGTGGATGATGTGGTAATCAAGACAGAGAACTTAGAAAATTTCATTGAAGATTTATAGCTAGTCTTCAACAGTCTGTGGTGATATCGATGGAAACTTAATCCCGACAAATGCGTCTTTGGAGTACCAGCAGGAAAATTGCTTTGGTTTATTGTCAGTCACCGAGGAATTGAGGCCAATCCAGAAAAGATCGAGGCTATCATGAGAATGGAAGCACCACGATCACAGAAGAAAGTACAAAGACTTACCGGATGAATGACAGCTCTAAGCAGATTCATATCAAGGCTGGGAGAAAAAGGCTTACCGTTCTATAAGTTGCTCAAGAAGGTAGACAAATTCCAGTGGACTTCAGAATCTCAGGAAGCTCTAGATGCACTGAAGAAATTCCTGACGACACCGCCAGTGCTAAAGCCACCGCGTCGAGCCATGTCGAGTCAACCGGCTGATGATCTGCTGTTATACATCTCTTGCACGACTCACGTGGTGAGCATCGCGTTAATAGTCGAGCGAGCAGAAGAGGGACACGCATACCCAGTACAACATCCTATCTATTTCATCAGTGAAGTCCTGGGTCCTTCGAAGAAGAAATATCCTCAAGTTCAGAAACTATTATATGCAGTGCTTCTAACTACACGCAAGCTCTGTCACTACTTTGACGATCACAAAGTCATAGTAGTCACTGGGTTTCCAATAGGGGATATTCTCCACAATAAAGAAGCCATCGGAAGAATGGCCAAGTGGGCCTGTGAACTGGGAGCTCATGACATTGAGTTTCGACCTCGCACTGCAATCAAGACTCAAGCACTAGTTGACTTCGTATCAGAATGGACCGAGCAACAAGTGCCCGATAACTCGGAAACTGCAGAAGTATGGCGAATGTATTTCGATGGCTCATTGAAACTGCAGGGGGCAGGTGCAGGGATCCACTTCATTGCACCTAGAGGTGAACAACTCAAATATGCTCTTCAATTGTTATTCCCAGCATCCAACAATGCAGCAGAATACGAAGCTCTGATTCATGGACTGAACATTGCCATATCACTGGGCATCAAGAGACTGATGGTATATGGGGATTCTCTGGTGGTCATAAGTTAGATAAACAAAGAGTGGGATTGCTCGAATGACTCCATGGGGAAATATTGCTCCGTTGTTCGAAAGCTGGAAGACAAGTTTGAAGGTCTGGAATTTCATCATGTGGAGAGAGACTGCAACATGGCAGCTGATGCATTGTCCAAGCTAGGATCCAGTCGGACTCAGGTTCCGCCTGGGGTTTTTGTCCAAAAAGTACTACACCCGAGCATTTCACTAGATCGGGTAGAGGAATGCAATATTCTGAGCCAACCAGAGTTAGATCCTGATGACTGGAGGGAGCCGATCATCAGGTACATAAAGAATGAGGAAGAGCCAGACGACAAAAATATAGCAGAACGCATTGCAAGGCAGTCAGCTCATTATACTCTCATTGGGGAAACACTATACAGAAGGGGCGCATCAGGAGTCCTCATGAAATGCATTCTTTCGGCTATAGGGAAGCAACTGCTAGAAGAGGTCCATGCTAGGTAATGCGGGATACACGCAGCATCAAAGACTCTGGTTGGGAAGGTCTTAAGGTCTGGTTTCTACTGGCCAACAGCCAAGAGTGATGCCGCCGAGTTAGTCCAAAGGTGCGAAGCCTGTCAGTACTTATCAAAACAGCAGCACCTACTAGCACAACAACTACAAACCATACCTGTAACCTGGCCGTTCGCGTGCTGGGGACTGGATATGATCGGACCCTTCAAGAAAGCTCAAGGAGGATACACTCATGTACTGGTTGCTATCGACAAATTCACTAAATGGATAGAATTCAAACCCATTGCTTCTCTAACTTCAGCTAAGGCAGTGGAATTCATACAAGACATAATATTCAGGTTCGGGATACCGAATAGTATCATAACCGACTTGGGATCCAATTTCACAAGCTCAGAGTTCTTTGATTTCTGCGAACAAAGAAGCATTCAGGTCAAATATGCCTCGGTGGCGCACCCAAGAGCCAACGGGCAAGTAGAAAGAGCCAACGGGATGATATTGGAAGCGCTCAGAAAGAAAGTCTTCGACAAGAATGAAAAGTTCACAGGAAAGTGGATCAGAGAGCTGTCGTATGTTGTTTGGAGCCTGAGAACTCAACCTAGCCGAGCTCTGCATGGAAACACTCCTTTCTTCATGGTCTATGGTTTGGAGGTAGTGCTACCCGCTGATCTCAAGTTTTGGGCACCGAGGTTAATCTTTGAAAACATAGTAGAGGCTGAGGCTACTAGACTGGAGGATGTTGATATACTAGAAGAAGAACGATTGAATACGGTGATTCAGTCAGCCTGGTATCAGCAAACTCTGAGGCGCTATCATGACAAGGCCATACGACATCGATCCTTCGCGGTGGGAGACCTCGTCCTCCACCGAATTCTAACGGGGGAGGGACGGCACAAACTGTCGCCACTATGGGAAGGGCCATTCATAGTAGCAGAAGTCACTCGGCCTGGATCATATCGTCTTACTCAAATGGACGACACAGAAATTGAGAACTCATGGAATATAGAACATCTCAGGAAGTTTTACCCCAAGCTATATTTCAAAAGCTATTGGGACGGCCTTGTATTCTGTAAACTGGGAAATATATCATCAATAAAAAGACTTCATTCTCAAAGGCACTCAAATTGTTTACTGTCAACCTGCATGCTTACTTAACTCAGGGTGACCACTATACCCTACTAACGGAGCAATCGACTTAAGTCGGCGACGACTTAAGTCGGCGACGACTTAAGTCGGCGACGACTTAAGGCGGTGTGACATGCTCACGCTTACTTAACTCAGGGTGACCACTATACCCTAACGGAGCAATCGACTTAAGTCGGCGACGACTTAAGGCGGTGTGACATGCTCACGCTTACTGAACTCAGGGTGACCACTATACCCTACTAACGGAGCAATCGACTTAACTTGACGACGACTTAAGGCGGTGTGACATGCTCACACTTACTTAACTCAGGGTGACCACTATAGCCTACTAACGGAGCAATCGACTTAAGTCGGCGGCGACTTAAGGCGGTGTGACATGCTTATGCGTAACTCAGGGTGACTACTATACCCTACTAACAGAGTGG
This sequence comes from Zea mays, assembly GCF_902167145.1. NCBI lineage: Eukaryota > Viridiplantae > Streptophyta > Magnoliopsida > Poales > Poaceae > Zea > Zea mays. Next base: position 117,929,232 of record NC_050100.1, read on the forward strand.
TCGGTTTAAGTCGGTAGTGACTTAAATTGGCACGGCACACTCACGCCTACTCGATCCAACACAAGCACGTTTGCAATTACTCATCTCAGGGCGATCTCCATGCCTCATGAAATAAGAAGAAATTTCAAAATCAACACACTGCATTTACTTCTGCAATTGTAGCTACTATTGGATTCTAACAACAGGAAAATAATAAGGGCATTCAGTACTAAAAACGCTTTCTAACAGAATATTCGAGCACACTAACCACATATACAAGGCATTTAGTGTTTCTACTTGGTAATGTTTTTCTCAGGAGCGACCGATGAAGAGGGGCGACTCGAAGAATCAGGAGCAGCATTCACATCTGCAACTATGTCGTCGGGAACAATCACGCCGGGCCTCCTCATCAAGATTCGCCCCACGCAAATGGCATTGTCCATAGCTCTGTCGCGCTGGTTCCTCAAAGTAGCGGAAGTGTCTTCAACAGCCTTGACAGCCAGCCGAGCAGCTTCTAGCTCCTGGACGACTGATCTCTTGGAAGCGCGCAGATCCTTGATGATAGAATCCTTGCTCGACACCAATTGCCTAAGGCGAATCATATCATCCAGGGACTCTTGCAGCTTATAACGATGATTATCCAAGTCCTCCATGGTGAAACGATGGCTCCTCTCCAAGATAGTCAACGAGTTGCTGGCATCGCGATATAACTTGTCAAGGTTGTCACGAGAAGTTGCAAGGGCACGTTTTTCCTCCTGCAGACAAGAATCAGTTCTCCAACGTCAAGTAAGCATTAAGAACACAACAGAAAAGGTCAAGTAAAGTTTAATTCATTGGCCACCTTTTCAGAGTCAAGCTGAGCATTGAGAGTGGAGTTCAGCATGTTGGCATCATTCAGAGAAGCAGAAACCCGGGCCAAGTCCGTCTGACCTTGAGAATATTTCTCTTCAAGATCAGAGTACTGTCAGGCCATATCTATCAAGAAACGGTCAAACAAGGGTGTTCAGCTAAAAAGCAGATCAGTCATGTAGCCAAAGAAACAAAGGGCACTAACTATCATTCGCCATCTCCAAATTAGATACCTGCTGTTGAAGCAGCACTGGATTCCAATGTGTCAGAGACAGAGCTCTTTCTGGGACAGAGGCACCCTGCGACATCAGCTGACCAACCATCTCGTCAACCAATGCCTGACAATGAAAATAGATGAATATAAGAACAGTATTTCAACCAGAGTATAGTCAGGTCAGAAAAACCAAATTACCTGAAGATTGGAGAAGAACGAAGGAACCCCCAAATCATGGGAATCTAGTTGGTGACTTGATGAAGGATTACCAACCGAAGCAATCTGCAGAGCATCAGTGGGGACCAATTCAGCATCACCAGCAGAAACCAAAACTCTGTCATCAGGCACGCCGGCCTCTAAGGCGACCTCCTGACTCGAAGCTCGTGCTGCTGCCATGCAACCAGAATGTGGAGGAGAAGACCCAACGTGAACATCCATGGAAGTATGAGAAGGAGAACCCGCTCGGACACCCTCGGGGGCTGGGTCATAGCTCGCGCTACCCACTCGAGCCGGATCATCACCGGCAACACCCTCGGGGGCTAGGTAAACGCAAGCACCATCCTTGGGGACCGAGTTCTCTGTAGCAGCCACCTCTAAGGCTGAAGGATTTTCAGCCACTTCCATGGGGACGGAGCAATCCAGATCAGCCTCTTGACTCCTAAAACCGCACTCCAAGGTCGAGGAGGCACGAGACGCTGCTCGGGATAATTCTAACTTGACAGCAGGCACATCAGCACAAATTTCCATCATCCCACCATCTACCGGCTCCGACAACAAATCTTCAGGGACCATATCTTCGAGAGTCTAATCAAAATTTGCCAGAGACAATTCTTGCAGACCAACGAGAGCAGACAAAGCTGGAGAAGGAACACCACTACTCTCCCCGCTGGCTATGTAGCGCTGACTGTTCTTCCGAATTAAGGGGATTTCCTCCTCCTCTTCCTCATCCTCGCTAATAATACGGACAATACACCCATTGGGGTCAGCATCAGTCGGGTCACACCCATTGGGGTCAGCATCATCAAGGCCACACCCATTGGGGTCAGCATCAGTCAGGTCACACCCATTGGGTTCGGCTTAAGTAAAAATTGGCACTGGCACTTCCCCGGCAGCAGGAGCAGAAGGGCCGGCATCCTGATTCAAGCATGACACTCGCCGAAGACGTCTCTTTTTCTTTTTCTTCCCCTCAGCAGGAGAAGTTGGATGGTTGGTTCGGCGAGGGTGCTTCAGGCGAATACTATCAGATCTTTGAATGTCCAAAGCTTTTCCAGACTCTGGGACGGGTGCCACAGCCAGTGTTTCAGCAGGGACCGAATCAGAGGAATCCTCAGCCAACATGTCCAGCATGACACTTATTTCTGCGTCACTCGGATTCAAAGGCATCTCAAAATGAACCTGCCTCTCATCATCGGGGATTTCACCAAGCGAAACAACCAAAGCCTCAACCTCTTCGGGAGAAGGTCGCACTCTAAGGCCCAAGCCACTGTCACCAGCAGGAGGATTTGACACAAAACTGATGAAAGCCTTGGAAGGAGGCAGATTCCAGGCTGAGTATGCAACAGGAGCACCGATATTCGACACCTTGCCTCTAAGAATCATCTCAAGCTGGCTTACCAGATCCACAGCAGGAATCCTTCTGTTGGTAACCCGGGTCGAATCAGTGAGGCCACGATACAGATAAGCCGGGTACGCTCTGTCTTTCAGTGGCTGAATGTTCTTAAAAACAAAATCGGCGACCACAGCCTTGGCATTCAGACCCTTCTCCTTCAACAATCCAACCTCGGCAAGCAGAGCCCCGACCTCAGCTACCTCCAGGTCTATGGGGGATTCAGTCCAACTTGGAGTGCGAACATCTGGCTGTCTCTCTGACCGAGGGGGGGAGGGAATTCCCGTGATTCTCCATGATAAATCATTCTAGGCGCCATCCTTTGATGTTGTCCTTGAGTGGGATGTCGAGGTACTCGGTTTTCCTCCCACGGTGCATCTCCAAACTCGCACCCCCCACGAGCTGGTGTTGTCCCCCTGCCATCCCAGGCCGACAGTGATACAAATATTTCCATAAGCCAAAGTGTGGCAGAATACCAAGGAAGGCTTTGCACAAATGAACAAAAATGGAAACTTGCAGAATAGAGTTGGGATTCAGATGGGTTAGATTCAAATGATAGAAATCAAGGAGACCGCGGAAGAAAGGAGAAATAGGAAGAGCAAGGCCACGAATGAGAAAAGGAATGTAAATAACGGATTCGTGAGTGTCCTCTGTCGGGACAGTGACCCCACGGCAGATCCGCCAAGAACAAAGCTCCTTCGGAGGAAGAACCCCAACGGATACAAGGTGAAGAAGGTCAGATTCAGAAAAAACAGACATGTGGTTACCTGCGAAAGGTAACTGGCTATTGGGATCGATAGGAGGAATGGTTGCGACAGAAGAACTCTGAGTCTTCCGCTTGGGCGCCATCTCAATCTTGTTGGCGAGCGGAGCGGAAGCAATATCGCAAGAAAGCAGAGAATGTCTGGAGGCAGAAAAGCAAGACTAGGGCTCATAATACAGAGGCATGCGACGGCGCAGTACAAATGGGGTTTTCCCGGGCCAGATGCCATTTCTAAAAAGTGCCCAGTCATCACTCAGCTGTTATTTTGCCAACGATGGCGTGCCATGTCATCACTCGGCCGTTATTTCCAAAACGGTCGACGTGGCCCAACATAGCTCAGCTGTTATTTCTAAAAACGCTGGCCGCTGTTTCCAAAATGACCAACATGGCCTGTTATCACTCGGTTGTTATCTCTAAAACACCGACGTCACCAGTAACCGTTCGGTCGTTATTTCTAAAAACACCGACGTGGCCCATTATCACTCGGCTGTTATTTCTAAAACGCCGACATCACCAGTAATCACTCGGCTATTACCTCTAAAACGCCGACGTCGCAAAAAAGAAAACCACTCGGTCACCACCTCTGAAAATACTAACAGTAAATCAGCTGCCTTTTCTCTACGAATATGCAGGCAAATCTGAAACGCGACTCGACGATTCTAAGTCGTTACTCAAGCATTACATCCAAGAACAACATCTGTAGTAAGCATAAATATGATCGACCGATCGACAGGGAAGCAAAGGAACGCACACAGAATGGGCGCGAAATCTTCTTCATTATAAAGGGAGGGGAAAGTATTACCAAACTTAAAAAACCAACTCATTATGAGTTGGCTTTCTCCCCACTGTTCGATACCCTACACTACTACATTACATTTCACTACACTATACTACTAACTACTACTACATTATTTCAATAATACTACTTCTACTACTAATCTATACTAACATTTAAAACCAGTGGCGCTTAGCCACTGGCCTTGTTGCTGCCCTTGCTGTCGTCCCCGCCGTCGCCGCTGCCACCCTTGCCGCTACCTTAGCCGCCGTCGCCGTCACCATCGCCGCCTCCTCCGTCGCCGCCGTCGCCATCGCCGTCATCGCCGCCCTCCTCGGACGAGGCCGAGGAGTCCTCCTCGTCCAAGGAGACCTCCGACTCATCCGAGCCCTCGAGCCCAGCACGCTCGACGGCCCGGATGTAGGTCCATACCTCTATGGCGATCCCCTGGGAGTCGTCTGAATCATCAGACGACGCCGGGGGAGAGGCAGGGACCAGCGAGCCCTCTGACTCGGAGGAGAACTCCTCCTCCGAGTACTCCGAGTCGCCAAAGTCCTTCGAGGGAGGAGTCGGCTTACGTTTTCGCTTATCGCCGGAATGGTGTGAGGAACTCCCACCTTTCTTGCTCTTGCCCATGGTGGAGTAGAAGGAAAGTGAAGAAAGTAAGCAACAAGCGGCAGTAAGAGATGTGAAGATGCCAGAGAAGCAAGCACACTATTTATAGAAGAAGAAGGCAACCGCTCACCTCCTACCATGGCCACTGAACAGTCGCAAAAACTCAATATGCAATTCAAACCGTCTGGAAACACGTCAGGCGGCTGGCGCCGTTCCACGTAACACGACACCCATTGGGACTCCAGTCAACTGCTTGGGCGATATGATTACACCCGCGGTCACGTCAAGTTACTACTTAGAAGCAGTTTGCTAAACGCTCAGCGCACCAAGCCGTCCCTTGCCTACACCCATTGGGGGGACGTCCAGGAATTTTCAATAGATTTTCCCAAGCAGACACATCCATACAGTATACGCAATGAATACCTCAACACAGAAGGAAGATATCAACAGAGATCAGAGGAAAGCCAAATATAGCCGATGAGGTACAAGTCTAATCAACAAAAGCATTGAAGCACGAAGTGATATGAAGACTAGCCAAAGGCCATCTACCGAACGTCCAATCAGTCGCAGATCAAATAAATTGCAAGACCTAACAAGATACGGGCAGATCGTGCGCTCGATCTCAAAGACAAAAATATGCTGACCTCTAAAGCATAATGTTGATGATATAATGCTGATCTCTAAGGCATTCGACAAAAGGAAAGGATGATTTCTGAAAAACAGCGTGAGATGAAGACCTTCGAGTGGATTATTTTCAAAAATCCACTTGAAGCTCGGGGGCTACACCCATTGGGTGCGGTCCACCCAATGAATCATCATCCCCAAGAGGCAGAATGCTAACTTCTAAAGCATAAGGCGAAACTAAGACAAGGCTGACTTCTGAAAAAGCACAAGTGGAAGATAAATGTGATTTCTGAGAAGACTTGAAATGAAGACCTTCGAGTGGATTATCTGCAAAAATTCACTCGAAGCTCGGGGGCTACAGTGCACCCAATGAATTTTGAAGTTCTATAGAGTAAAATGCTGACCTCCGAAGCATAAGCCTCAGACAGAACACCAAATTTTGAGGAATAATAGCGGAAGAAGACAGCAAAAGGTCATTTTTACCGGATCACTCAGAGTTCAGAAGCAGTGGCCCGGCAGACTTATTTTCAAGGCATTCCTTATCAAAATCAAAAAAAGGCCGCAAGCTGGACCTAAGATCTTTGGGCCAGTTATTTCAAAATCAACCCAAAGATCGGGGGCTTGTGGGGGACGGATATCCCCCGGGTCCACCAGAAGGGTAAAAGACCTCGCAAAAGGCCCATGGGCCCAATAATTCGCAAGGTCGTTCCTTCGTGGGCCTGGGGAGGAACGTCTAATGAAGCAGATCGACACAAACCCATACAGCCTGACGAGTTTGAATTGCGACCGCAACGGAGACCCGACCTTCCCGCGCAAGGGCCTCATACATCGGAACCGAGCGGGGATAAGTCGGCTGGAATATAGGAAGATAGTCTCAGTCAGTTCACTATTACTTAGGCACACGTTGTTATCATATCCGCATGTAACGCCCCACGGTCGAGTATATAAGGCCTAGGGGGCACCCCCTCAAAAGTGTCTCACTACTTAGCCATCCACTCGGTTCTCTACGTTTTCAACACTAGAGAGCCTCCTTGTAACCCACCACATAAAGTACTCACGCCAGGACGTAGGGTGTTACGCATCTCAAAGCGGCCCGAACCTGTACAAAACTGTCCACTGCCTCTCGTGCATTAGCACGAACCATCGAGCTACAGTCGGCGACACCGTCCTACTCCAAAAAGCACCTCGGAGGGCAACCCCGGGTGCGCGGTCGGACCCAAAACACCGACAAGAACAAGGGATACTTCAAGAGGAAGAAATATGGTCAAGCCCACATTGGTGAAGAATGGAACTCCGATGAAGAGAGTTCTAGCTCTGAAGAAGAGGAAGAGGTGGCAAACATCGCCATCCAATCTACTTCAAGCTCGCAACTCTTCACCAACCTCCATGTCGACTCCTACACTCCAACTTGCCTCATGGCAAAAGGAGACAAGGTACATTTTGTTTAATTATGACTTTATTAATGATGATGAAGAACAACTTGCTATGAAAAATAAGATGATTAAAGAATTTGGTTTAAATGGATACAATGTAATCACTAAACTAATGGAGAAGCTAGATAAAAGAAAAGCAACTCTTGATGCTCAAGAAGACTTGCTCATCCTTGAAAAGGAGAGAAACCTAGAGCTTCAAGAATTGCTATCCAATAAAGATGAGATGCTTGAAGTTTTGACTAAGGAAATATCTTTAGCCAAAATAACTAGAGAGGATAAAGTTAAAGAAATGACTAATGTAAAAACCTCTATAGTTAGTCTTGCAAATAAAAAGGATGCACTTGAATCAAGCTTGTCATGCTTAACAGTTCAAAATCAAGAACTTCAAGTGCAACTTGAAAACTGCAAGAACTTCAACACTTCATCTTTAGTGGAAAAGTCTAAGGCTAGCACCTCAATTAATGGTATTTGTAAACATTGTACAAAATATCATGCTCTTTGTTGTTTGACTAACCATGCAAGGAAGAAAAGCTCACAGGTTAAGGTCAAAGAAATATTGAAGAAATGCTCTAGCAATGATGGGTTAAAGAAAGTTGAACCCAAGTACAAGTCCTTGAAGCCCAACAATGGGAGAAAGGGGCTTGGGTACAACTCATATAAGGTAAACCCTAGAATAAAGCATAAGGGGTGGAGATCCCCCCAAGTTCATAGAGGGAACCACCCTATATGATGCCTTGGGGAGGATTCACTCCTCAAATGATGAGTCAACTCAAGTGAAGGTAAACTTGAGTTACACAAAGGATAAGATGAAGGATGTGGTCTCCACAAATGGAGAAAAGTTTAGAGCTCCCATTTCTCATTCTTATCTTTGTGATTATATGTTGACTTGGGATTTAGGAAAACTAGTTGTAAAATATGTGGGTGCGTACACTAAGATAAAGGTTATGAAAAGGAGTGTGTGGGTACCCAAAGCAATAACTAACACTACAGGACCCAATTCAATTAGGGTACCTAAAAGCATAGCTTAAACTTGTTTTGCAGGTCTACTCCTCCGGTGGGTCAAGCTAGGTGCTTGACAGTGGATGTACAAATCACATGACCGAAGAGAAAGACATGTTTCACTCCCTGCAACTAACTCAAGAAGCACAAGAAATTGTGTTTGGATATAGTGGCAAGAGTGAAGTGATTGGTGTTGGTAACATCCCTATCTCTGACCACCAGTCACTTTCAAATGTTTTGTTAGTTGATTCATTAAGATATAACTTGATGTCCATTTCACAACTTTGTGGAATGGGATATGATTTCCTATTTACTGATGTTGATGTGAAGATTCTTAGAAGGGAGAATTCCTCTGTTGCTTTTACAGGTCGCTTGAAGGGCAAACTCTATCTTGTTGATTTCACAACAAGTAGGGTGATGCCTGAGACTTGTTTAGTGGCAAAATCCGACAAGGGTTGGCTTTGGCATCGCCGGCTAGCTCATGTTGGCATGAGGAACTTGGCCAAACTTCAAAAGGATAATCACATTATTGGACTAACAAATTTTATGTTTGAGAAAAATAAGGTATGTAGCGCATGTCAAGCAGGGAAGCAACATGGCGTTCCACATCAATCAAAGAATGTGGTCACAACCAAGAGACCTTTGGAGGTCCACATCAATCAAAGAATGTGGTCACAGCCAAGAGACCTTTGGAGCTTCTTCATATGGACCTCTTCGGACCTGTGGCCTACATTAGTATTGGTGGCAGTAAGTATGGTTTAGTTATTGTTGATGATTTTTCTCGCTTCACCTGGGTTTTCTTTTTGAGTGACAAAGGTGAAACCCAAGAGACTTTGAAGAAATTTATGAGAAGAGCTCAAAATGAGTTTGAGTGAAAAATCAAAAGGGTGAGAAGTGACAATGGGACAGAGTTCAAGAATACAGGTGTTGAAGAATTCTTAGGCGAAGAAGGTATCAAACATGAGTTCTCGGTCCCCTACACTCCACAACAAAATGGTGTAGTGGAAAGGAAGAATTGAACACTAATCGAAGCTGCCAGAACCATGTTGGATGAATACAAGACACCTGACAGTTTTTGGGCAGAGGTGGTCAACACCGCCTGTCATGCAATCAACCGCCTTTATCTTCACAAGATTTACAAGAAGACTGCCTACGATCTTCTCACCGGTAACAAACCTAAGGTTGATTACTTTAGAGTCTTTGGTTGCAAATGCTTCATTCTTAACAAGAAAGTTAAGAGCTCGAAGTTTGCTCCTAGAGTGGACGAGGGTTTCTTGCTTGGTTATGCATCAAATGCTCACGGATATCGTGTCTTCAACAATACCACCGGACTTGTTGAAATAGCGATAGATGTGACATTTGATGAATCTAATGGCTCGCAAGGGCATGTTTCTAATGATATTGCAGGAAATGAAATCCCTCCTAATGAAGCTATCAAAAAGCTTGCAATAGGTGAAGTGAAGCCACAAGAAAAGGACGATGATGAAGGGAGAATTTGGATGAAAAATAGGGTCGTTGATGGGAGTGCTAGAGTGGTTGGTGAAAATCCTTCCATCCAAGCAAACCCATCAACCTCAAGTCATCCAATCCTTGAAGAAGTGCTTCTACCACAAGATATGCCAACCATTGTGGAAAATGAGCAAGAAGAGGTTGCTAGTGAAGAAGCCATTGAACAAGATGAAAGTGATGATCAAATTCAGAGACATTCTCTAGTGCCTCATCCTCGAGTACACCAGGGCATTCAGAGAGATCATCCTATGGACAACATCCTGGGTAGCATCAGGAGAGGGGTAACAACTCGATCTCATTTAGGAAATTTTTGTCAATTTTACTCGTCTGTCTCCTCTCTTGAACCACTTAAGGTAGAAGAAGCACTAAGCAATCCAGACTGGATCATTGCTATGCAAGAAGAGCTTAATAACTTCACAAGAAATGAAGTCTGGTCCTTAGTAGCAAGACCCAAGCAAAACGTCATTGGAACTAAATTGGTCTTCCACAACAAGCAAGATGAAAACGGTGTGGTCACAAGGAACAAGGCACGGCTGGTTGCTCAAGGTTTCACTCAAGTGGAAGGACTTGACTTTGGAGAAACCTATGCACCAATAGCAAGGTTAGAGTCCATAAGAATATTAATTGCCTATGCTACTAACCATGATTTCAAATTGTATCAAATGGATGTCAAAAGTGCATTCCTAAACGGACCACTGCAAGAGTTGGTCTATGTGGAGCAACCGTCGGGCTTTGAAGATCCTAAGAAGCCAAACCATGTCTACCTTCTTCACAAACCGCTCTATGGGCTTAAACAAACTCCTAGAGCATGGTATGAATGTCTTAAAGATTTCTTGCTTAAAAATGGTTTTGAAATAGGGAAAGTAGACTCTACTTTGTTTACTCGCAAAGTTGACAATCAATTATTTGTATGTCAAATATATGTTGATGACATTATATTTGGCAGTACTGATGAAACATTTTGTGAGGAATTTAGTAGGGTTATGACAAATAGGTTTGAGATGTCCATGATGGGCGAGCTCAAGTACTTCCTGGGATTTCAACTTAAACAACTCAAGGAAGGAACCTTTCTGTGCCAAACCAAGTACACAGAAGACATGCTCAAGAAGTTTGGCATGGAAAAGGCAAAGCACGCCAAGACACCAATGGCTTCAAATGGTCATCTCGACTTAAATGAAGAAGGTAAAACTGTAGATCAAAAGCTTTATAGATCAATGATTGGATCTCTACTGTATTTATGTGCATCTAGACTAGATATCATGCTTAGTGTGTGCATGTGTGCCCGTTTTCAAGCTAACCCGAAAGAGTGTCACCTAGTGGCTGTTAAGAGAATTTTGAGATATCTAGTTCACACCCAAAATCTAGGTCTCTGGTATCCCAAGGGCTCCTTTTTCGGTTTATTTGGGTACTCTAACTCAGACTATGCCGGTTGCAAAGTAGATCTAAAAAGCACCTCGGGGACTTGCCAATTCCTTGGGCGGTCCCTGGTGTCTTGGAGCTCTAAGAAGCAAAACTGTGTTGCACTTTCCACTGCCGAGGCCGAATACATAGCTGCTGGTGCTTGCTGTGCTCAGTTGCTATGGATGAAGCAAACTTTGAGAGATTTTGGCTGTGAATTTAAAAGAATTCCACTACTATGTGACAATGAGAGCGCCATTAAACTAGCCAATAATCCCGTGCAACACTCTAGAACTAAACACATAGACATAAGACATCATTTTCTAAGGGACCACGAAGCAAAAGGAGATATCAAATTATGTCATGTAAACACAGAAAATCAACTAGCCGATATCTTCACAAAACCCCTCGATGAGACTAGATTTTGCTTTCTTAGGAGTGAACTAAATATCTTGGATTCTCGTAACTTAACTTGAAAACTGACACAAAAATTGCTTGATTCACTGGTTTTTGTTTGAAAGGTTTAAATATTAATGATGTTCATTCAAACTTTGCGTAAATTTTAAAATTAAAATGAGGTTTAGTGTGGAAAATTATTTTAAAAATTCATTCCAAGCTCAACTGGTTTGACCAGCTGAACTTTCTAGTTCAGCTGGGGAAACCAGCTGAACTTCCAAGTTGAACTTCAGCTCAGCTGGTATTCACCAGGAAACCCCCTGGCTGAAACCGGTTAAACCGGTGTCCAGGACCGGTTGAACCGGTCTGGCATAGTTTGATCGGTCAGTCTGACCGCTTTTCAGACTGCGCCAGTCCTTTTGCAGACTGCATCAGCCCTTTTGCGGACGCTTTTTCAGACTACGTCAGTGCCTTTTTCAGACGTCAGGTCACTTTTTTAGGTTACTTTTTAGTCACTTTTTTAGTACTTTTTCAGTCACTTTTCAGCCTTTATTTTTTGTCGCGTTAGGTCACTTTTTTATGTCTCGTTAGTCGCTTTTTCTCACATTTTCAGACTGCGTCAACTACTTTTTGCTTTTTAGACGCGTTAGTTTTCTTTTGGCTTTATCTTTTTGCCGATTTTTACTGCTATTCTTTTGACCGTGCCTGCTCAGACGCGCAATCTGGTCAGAACCGGTTGAACCGGTATAGGGGGAGCGGTTGAACCGGTCCTCCGCTGACCAGCTTAGTTGCCTATTTATAGGCTTCCCCTTCTTTCCTCCACTCACACACACTCAAGCCTTCTGTCCTCTAGCCTCTTGTGCTTCCTAAAATCACTCACATTTCACCCGTTCATCTCCTTGGAGCCTCTCAACAAGATGGTGCGTCGCTGCAATCCTTTGGTAGTGGAGTTCAGCAGCGACTCCGACGAGATCCAAGAGGAATCGTCGGTTCCCTCCCCTCCGCCTCATCGTTCTCTCTCCAAGAGAGGACGCGGCTCTAGCCGGTTGGAAGGAGAGGGATCCTCGATGCCCTCCCAACCTACTCGTGGGAGGCGCCATAAGGTTGGTGCCACTCGTCCCCGCCGTAGCACCTCCTCCGCGGGATACGCTCCTTGCCAGGAGAAGGATGGAGCGTTCGACGATGTAGTCGATCTTCCATCGTCTGACGCTCTCTTCATCACCGGTCTGCACATGCATCCGGCGAATGTTTCACAGGGACCAAACGAACCTTCGGTCGACTTCTCTCTGAAGGGGGTGGACGCCCTTCAACGTTTAAGGTTCACTAACCCCACTCTCACACCTCGTCATCCTGGTGTCCAGGACCCTCGGTTCTGGAATCTTTTTCAGGATGACTTTTATAACTCAGTCATCTTGACTAAGAAACACCCAGTCGTTAGACATCGTTTTATTGACTGGGAAGGGTGTGAGAATATGGGAGATGCTGACATGACGTCAGCTCTCCGTAACTTGGAGAGAAAGGGGTTGAAAAATATAATGACTATGGAATACCCCTGGAACGATGAAGTGATAGCTCAGTTCTATGCCACACTCTGGGTCAAGAAAGTAGATGAATAAGTTGATGGGTATGACTACCCAGTCATGTATTTTTTTTATCCAGGGGCTCTGGCACAAAGTCAGCTATCGTCGTTTTGTCCACATCTTGGGCTTCTCTAATGCTAATATTTAGGGCAGCAACATGAAAGTTCATGACATTAGGCTGCCCATGCGGGAAGAGACTGAATTTATTCATGTCTCTTTGGATCAGGAGTTTTATACCACTGCCAACATGCATAGGTACTACAGGTACCTTAACTCTTTGTCCAAGATGACCGTTCTCCCGAAGGGCGGAAATCAAATGAATGTCCTTGGGGAGAGTCGGGTTTTCCTTCTTCTCCTTGCTCCAAATAGTCTCGCCTGCATCAACGTGTTTGACATGATCTGGGAAGAGATCCTTCGTGCTTCCTGGTCTCCACTCAAGGGGTGTCTCCTTGCACCCTTTATTATGAAGATGATCGAAGTGGTCACCCAGACTCACTTTGAAAAACCTGTCAAACACTCCCGCTATGTACCCTACTGGGTTGATTCTAGCAACCCAGCTACTCGTACAAAGCGGACTCCCTTAGGGTCTGGAGGCCCTGCTTCTTCTCTGAGCCACCTCCTCAGCCTCCTCATCATCCATCCTCCTCTCGCGTCCCCGCTGCCTCACGTCCGATGGACCACAGCGGGAGAGGAAGTGGTCCGGGCCAGGGACGGGGTCGTGGTCGAGGACTATTCATTCATCTGGCCAAGGGCCTTCTTGGCGCCTTTGCCATGTGCCGCGACCGGGCGGTCGAGGAGTCTGTGCGCCGACGTAGGACTGACCGGCTACATGAGGATTTTCTTCGTTATGCCGCCGAGACAGGTCATCCTCTGCCTCCCGGGTCCCCTCCACCTCCGACCCCCACCTTCCCTGTGGACCTTAATGAGTGGCACCAATAGGAATTTGGTGTGCCATTCATTACCCCTGAGGATGAGGCCGAGGAGTTTGATGACTCCTATTATACCTCGGCTCATCCTCATCCTCCTCCTCCCTATTCGGGTCAGGGACCCATTCCCAGTGACCCCAGGCCATCCGGCTCCGGTCACTATCCTCCTCCTCCCTACCCGGGTCAGGGACCCATTCCTGGTGACCCATGGCCTTCTGGCTCCAGTAATCACCACCCTCCTCCTCCTCATCAGCGTATGTCTTCTGCATCCATTTTTTCTGCAGGTGATGAGCCTCCTCGGGACTCCTCACTCGAGGAAGACATGATGCGGACCTTCTTTCCCGACTACACTTCCTATCCTCCGTCCTATCCTCCTCCTGGAGGATATTGATTCATGTGCCTTCTTCTCACTCTCTCCTCGTTTTTTGGTACTTGTTGCCAAAAAGGGGGAGAAAATCTAAAATTTCTAGCCAAGTCATTCTGTTTGTGGTTGTTTTGGTTCTTTATATCTCTCTTGTTTATTGTTTTGTTTTGGCCACTGTTGTGGCTTGTATCCTCTTATTAATGCATGAAATAAAACAGCTGGCATATTATTCTATGTGATATGACGGTCTTCCGGCCATCATCCTTTGTCCCATCTGTTTGTAATAATTATGTTGCTATGAAGTACAAATGATGTGTGTTTAGAGATAGTCATATGCATCACAACTCTTTTTATCACACTCTTGCACCCTCGAATGATTGTACTTAGTGTGGACTTGATCACTATCTCTAAATGTGTTGCTCATTTGACATATTATGTCAACACACTTGATTCAAATTCGTGCACACATTTAGGGGGAGCCATCTACATACAATCATTCAAAAGAACTTTACTATTTCAAATGTTTATCTTTTTTACCTTAATTGTTTTGGCATCAATCACCAAAAAGGGGGATGGTAAGTGCAATCAACCCCAAGTGAGAGTTTTGGTAATTTAATGACAAAACAAATAAGGGTACTAACAGTTTTTGTTCCTAGTGTATGATTAGAAAGCACAGGAACTTAAGGAAGCAACAAGGACTTCATGCGACAGACGTATAAAATTTTATGTATATCTTGAGTTGCATGATGTAATTCTTCCTTAGTATTTTTCGCACAGGTAATGGTGTTTGCTATAGCTCAAGCCCCCAAATTCAAAAGCTATTTTTGAAAACCAAAAATCAATTTAACATTCTATGGTTGACTGTGGTTAGGTTTGAGAAACCTAGAGCATTCTTGTTGAAAAATAGCTAAACTTCTTCAACTGCAGCTTAGCTTTCCAGCTGAACTTGACTTCAGCTGAGTTGAGCTTCTTCAGCTGCAGCTGAGCTGAACTTCAACTTCAGCTGTGAACCTCTTTGACCATACACCAGCTGAACTTGTCTCCGGGCAGTTGAGCTGGGGTTTTCTCTCCTAAACTCTCTGGTCTAGACCAGCTGAACTGGTCCTGAGGGGCAGTTCAACTGGTCTCTGACCCCTCTGACTTCTGACCTATAGTCTGCCAGTCAGACTGGCAGACAGGTCACCAGAGTTGTCAGGGGGCGGTTCAACCGGTCTTGTTAGCTTGGTCAGACTGCAGGTCAGTCTGCCAGTCAGTCTGATAGTCAGACTGGCAGACAGTCTACCTGACCTGCCAAGGGGCGGTTCAACCGGTCTTCAGCGTGGTTCTAGGTCAAACGACTAGTTTTTGAGCCGTGGCTATAAATAGAACCCCCCACCCCCTTCTTCAATGCTGCTAAACACTTACACATTTATTGCTCACCTAACTTGAGACAAAAAGCACTCCTCTCCCCTCTCTCTCACACTTCAATATTGCTCAAGATTCAACTTTGTTGGAGGAGCTCTTGGGTGTGAGGTTTGTGCTTGTGCTCACAATTTGGTTTTCCTCTCCCATCTCTTTTAAGATCTTGAGCTTGTTGCAAACACCTCTTGTGCGTTCTTGGTGTTCTTGAAACCCTAAGTTTCAAGACAGTTTGAGGTTGCTTGGGAGTCTCCAAATTTATGGATGACCCCAAGAAGTTTGTACCACCCGCTCATTGAGCTAAGATAAGAAGAGATTGCCTTGACCTTGGTGGTCGGCTTTTGGAGGATTAGGGTTGAAAAAACTCGGCCCTTTGTGGGCTCCTCAACGGGGAGTAGGACACCTTTGTGTTGTGGCCGAACCTCAGGTTAAATCTTGTGTCTCATGTTCTTGCTTGTCTTTAACTTAAGATATTTTTGCTAGCAAGATCGACATATAGATTTTCTCATACTGTGGATCTAGAAGTGAAATAGCTTTCATATATTCATTCTCCACATTTGACTCAGTTACACTTCACTTCTCGAAAGGATTTGCAAAATACAGTTTTGTTTAGATTATAGTCTAAAGTTTGCAAAACAGTTGGATTGGTTCAGAGTGGTTCAATTTGCCCACATAGCTATTGAACCAACCTGCACCAGTTGAACTGTGTATTTAACAATCTTTCGAAGTTTGTTGTAAAAATTTTCGGATTAACCTATTCACCCCCCTCTAGGCTACTTTCACTTACACAAATTTCACAATCAGGTGTTGTGAGGAAGATTCTCAGTGTCCTCCCAAATGACAAATATGGACACAATGTCACAGTGCTGCATCAGATGGATCTTTCAGTTGCTACTCCTACACAAATATTGGGAAAGATCAATGCTCATGAGATGTACATGCACATCAATGACAAGGATGAGTCATCTTCCAAGAGAAAGGATTTGACTCTCAAAGCCAATCAAGAAAAGAAAGGAAAAGCTAAAGTACAAATTGAGGAGGAATCCTCAAGTCATGATGATCTTGATGCTAACATTGCCTTGATGGTGAGGAAGACCACCAAGATGTTAAATAAACTCAACAGAGAAGGCATCAAGTTTGACTCAAGAAAGAAGAAATTCTTCTCCAGTAAAAGAAAGCTCATTTCTGAAATGGACTGCTACAACTGTGGAGAGCTTGGTCATCTTGCTCATCAATGCAACAAGCCTAAGAAGAACAAGTTCAAGGGAAAGAAAGATGATGACAGCGATGACGAGAAAAAGGAAAAGACATTCTTCAAGAGGAAGGATGGGAAGCACAAGAGGTTCCACAAAAAGAAAAATGGAAAGGCATAAATTGTTGGTGACTGGCTCATTGACATTGAGTCATCAAGTGGGTCTTCTTCAAGTGAAGAAGAAAATGATGAAAAAGTTGCCGCCATCGATGGGGACTTCTCTTCACCACCTATGCCTCATGGCTAGAGGTGAACAGAAGGTACAAAATGATAATGATATTATTTACCATAGTGATAGTGATAGTGATGATGAATTTGCTTCACCTTCCTATGATGAACTAGCTGATCTGCTTAAGGAATACACTCAAATCATTAGGAAGTCAAAAGCCAAATGTGATAAGTTGAAAGATGAAAATGAATTTTTAAATGCCAAATATGACATAGTTGTAAAAGCTAGTGATGAGATGAAAGAAGAAAACAAAACTATGTCATCCACTGTAAATGAGCTTAAATCCTCCCTAAAAGATGTTAAGGATAAGTGTGACAAATTAAATGAAGCAAATAGGGAAATGAAAGATAGACTAGTGAAAATTAAGGAAGACTATACAAAGATTAAAATTGATCATGATAATCTTCTTGTTGCCAATGAGCTTTTATCTTGCAATACACATGAGGCTATTAACCCTGTTGTTAAGATTGATGTAGCAATCTCATGTGATGATTTGAGCCAAGATGATCAAACTAGTCTTCATGATGAACTGACTGAAAAAATTTGAAGTCTTGACATTAGACAAACAAAAATTGAAGAGATATTTGACTGATGCAACTACTAGAGGAAAGGTTGCCATTGAGAACAATGACTTCAACAATGAGTTGGCAGTGGATAATGAAAGGCTTAAAATGAGGTCAAGAAACTTAAGAGTGAAAATGAACATCTTGCAACAAGTGTGCAAAAGTTCAACAAGGGCCAGTACCTCCAAAATGAATTGTTCATGAACACTGTCATGAAAAACAATAAGAGTGGTATTGGATATAATTCTTTTGTGCAAAAGAAAGCTACAATTCAATACAAGCCAAAGCAGACTCATAAGCCTATCAAATGCTTTGAGTGTGGAAAAGAAGGTCATTTTGCCCACAACTGCAAAGCCAAACCACCAACTCCCTTGCCAAAGCACTCAAGACCATTTGCCTTCAATGCCCATTATGTTCTAAGAAAAGTAACAAATGGAAAAGTAAAAGTTACATTCCTAGGTCCACCATGCAAGAGTAGACCTAGACAATTTTGGGTTGCAAAGTCTTTGATTGAGAAAGTTACTGGTCCTATGCAAAATAGGGCCCTCAAAATTCAAGCTTGAATTGTCTGTGGATGTAGGTGAACTATAAGACCGGTGGGAGTCATTGGGTTATTGACAGTGGATGCACTCAACATATGACTGGCAACCCACGGATGTTCACCTCACTTGATGAGAATGTTGATGGACAAGATAAAATTACTTTTGGGGACAATTCAAAGGGAAAAGTTCAAGGACTTGGCAAGGTGGCAATTTCAAATGATATATCAATTTCAAATGTTCTCTTGGTTGCACCTTTGAGCTTCAACTTATTATCAGTGGGTCAACTTTGTGATCTTGGCCTTCAATGCTTATTCACTCCTATAGAGGTTATTGTATCAAAAATGGATGATGAATCAATGGTGTTCAAAGGATTTAGATACATCAATCTCTACTTAGTGGACTTCACCTCTGAAGATGCAGACTTAAGAACTTGCCTCTTTACCAAAGCATCACTTGGATGGCTATGGCATAGAAGGCTTGCACATGTTGGAATGAGCACACTCAAGAAGGTACTAAAGAAGGACATGGTTAGAGTACTAAAGGATGTTGTATTTGAAAAGGATAAGCCTTGTAGTGCATGTCAAGCTGGAAAGCAAGTTGCTAACACACATCCTACAGAAGCTTTCATGTCAACATCAAGGCCACTGGAACTGCTTCACATGGATTTATTTGGACCAACAACTTATGCAAGTGTTGGTGGCAACCTATACTGTCTGGTCATAGTTGATGATTTTTCAAGATACACTTGGGTGTTCTTTCTCCATGATAAATCTGAAGTTGCATCTATATTCAAGAAGTTTGCCAAGAAAGCTCAAAATGAATTTGATTGCAAGATCAAGAAGATTAGAAGTGATAATGGAAAAGAATTTGATAGCACCAACATACATGAATATTGTGGTGAGATTGGGATCAAGCATGAAGTTTCAGCAACATATACACCTCAACAAAATGGAGTTGTTGAAAGGAAGAACAGGACCTTGATCACACTTGCAAGGACAATGATTGATGAGTATAACACACCGGAAAGGTTTTGGGCCGAAGCTGTCAACACTTCATGTTATGCATCAAACAGGCTATTTCCTCACTGGCTACTTGAGAAGACTCCCTATGAACTGCTAAATGGGAAAATCCAGACGTCTCCTTCTTTTGGGTGTTTGGATGCAAATGCTACATCTACAAGAAATGACATCACCTAGGGAAGTTTCAAAGACGTTGTGATATTGGTTTTCTACTTGGTTATTCATCAAAGTCCAAAGCATATCAAGTATTCAATCATGCCACTGGCGTGGTAGAAGAAACATATGATGTGGAGTTTGATGAGACTAATGGCTCCCAAGGAGCAATTGAAAATCTTGATGATGTATGTGATGAACCACTTAGGGAAGCCATGAAGAACATGCCAATTGGAGCTATCAAACCAAAAGAAGATGAAGAAGAGGTGCAAAACATTGACATGCCTTCTTCATCAGGTGTACCACAAGATGATGAAAAAGATGAGAGGCATGCAAATGAATATACATTTGTCTCTCATGAACAAGCAAGGGTACAAGCCGAAGATGTTGATGCTCCAAGATCTTCTTCCCAAGTGGTTGACAGGAGAAACTCATCACTACTTCAAGCACACCCACAAGATCAAATCATTGGGAGTCCTTCACAAGGGGTTATTAGTCGTTCTCATAAACATGCTTCATTAATTGAACATCACTCTTTTGTTTCTTGTGTTGAGCCTACATGTATAGATGAGGCGCTACAGGATCCGGACTGGGTGAATGCCATGCATGAAGAACTAAACAACTTCACCTGTAACCAAGTTTGGACCCTAGAGAAGCCTCCACAAGATGCAAGGATCATAGGAACAAAATGGGTGTTCAGAAACAAACAAGATGATCAAGGCATGATTGTGCAGAACAAGGCAAGACTTGTTGCAAAGGGCTTCTCTCAAGTTGAAGAATTAGATTTTGGAGATACCTTTGCACCGGTTGCTCGACTTGAAGCTATCTGTATCCTATTCACATATGCATCATGCTATGATATAAAACTATATCAAATGGATGTAAAAAGTGCATTTTTAAATGGCTTTATAAATGAACTTGTATATGTTGAGCAACCACCCGGGTTTGAAGACCCTAGATATCCTAATCATGCTTATAGGTTGTCCAAGGCGCTATATAGGTTAAAGCAAGCTCCAAGGGCTTGGTATGAGCGTCTTCATGACTTCCTCATCGAAAAGGGTTTCAAGATCGGGACCGTCGACACAACCTTATTCACAAAGAAACATAACGATGATATTTTCATTTGTCAAGTATATGTTGATGATATAATCTTTGGCTTGACAAATGACTATCATTGCAAGGAATTTGGTGAGTTGATGTCGAAGGAGCTCAAGATGTCTATGATTGGTGAGCTGACGTACTTCCTCAGCTTTCAAGTCAAGCAAATGAAAGATGGTAACTTCCTCTCACAAGAGAAGTATACCAAAGACTTGTTGAAAAGATTCAACATGGAGAAGTGCAAACCAATCAAGACACCTATGCCTACAAATGGACATCTCGACCTTGATGACGGAGGTAACCCGGTTGATCAAACTCTATACCGTTCTATGATTGGTATTTTTATGTATATTACCACATCTAGGCCCGATATCATGTTTAGTGTGCTAGATTTCAATCAAATCCTAAGAAAGCTCATCTTCGCACTGTTGAAAGAATTCTTAGGTATCTTAAGCACACCCCAAGCGTTGGTCTTTGGTATCCCAAAGGAGCTACTTTTGATTTAATTGGCCATTCCGATTCGGATTATGCCGGTTGCAAAATTGATAGAAAAAGTACTTCCGGGGGTGCCATTTGCTTGGGAGATCACTAGTATCATGGACTTCAAAGAAGCAAAATAGTGTTGCCTTGTCAACCGCCGAAGTGGAATACATTGTCGTGGGTGCTTGTTGCACACAGATTTTATATATGAAACAAACTCTTCTAGACTATGGTGTAGTTCTAGAAAAGGTACCTTTATTGTGTGACAATGAGAGTGCTGTTAAAATTACTAATAACCCTGTACAACACTCTCGCACCAAGCACATTGATATCCGTCATCACTTCCTTAGAGATCATGTTGCTAAAGGAGACATTATTTTAGAAGGAGTGAGATCAGAAGATTAATTAGCGAACATTTAAACAAAGCCACTAGATAAAACCCGCTTTTGTATGTTAAGGAATGAATTAAACATCCTTGATCTCAGAAATTTCATTTAAAATCTCAAAATGGTGTTGTCAAGCCTTCATTGCATATTTAAGTTTCTTGTATTGCATCTAGGGCTTATCTAACCTAGTTAAGATAACCGCCAACAAAGCGAGTGAAAAAGCTTAACTCGGGCTCAAACTTGACAAGTCTTAGTTTTAAGATTTTTAGTACTTAAATTCTTATTTACTATGCAATTGTTGGCTCTTGAGATATGCATGAGGCACTGCACTTAGAGGGAGTATTCAAAACTCAAAACATCAATAAAATCCCTAGTGCAAAGCCGCATTGCAAATCTCACCATTTGGCTATTTTCTCTAAAAATTATCTAGCCTATGGCAAAATATTTTGAAAATTATGGGAAATATATGAGGGTACCTGTTGGTCCTTGTTCTCGGATGCTATACACCAAGAACAAAGCAACACAATTGTTAACGATTAGAGACCTTCGTCCTTCGAAGCATTATCTCCCCTAGGATATAATGATCTTCAGACGAAGGTCATGAAGGGCATACCTTCATTGTTTCAGTGAGCACAGATGTAAATAGAAACATATGAAACACAAAAAGAATATAAACAATCATTCCAAATCATTAGATTATTTATATTCTCATTTTATAGACATGAATAAACATCAATTATATTTATATTACATTTGTACCTTCAGTTCGACAGAAGGTGGAAAAGCAGGAGTGACGCAGGAGTGATTACAATTCATCGTGAACAGTACAGTGTTACTGTTCATCTATTTATAGGCACAGGAAGCAGTCTGAACAAAATTACATTCATGTCCCTAACATTTACTGTTGACCATAAGGCAGACTGTCGAGGACTAAGCAGTCTTTTCTCCTTTAGGTCGGTTTCATCTTTCACCATTATCCTTGTATCAAGCCGAAGCTCCTTCAGCCATAGCTTCGGAGCTAGTTTGTCCTTCCTTCATACTGCACCTTCATACCATGCACACCTTCATCTCAAAGCCGAAGTCTCCTGTAACAGTCTATGTTATATTGAAAAACATGTTAGTTAAGTTTTTGAGGACCTTCGGAAGAAGAAGGCCCCCAACAGTAGCCCCTCGCAGTATTAATTTGTTTTTGCATTTAACAAATTCAAACTGCGACGTGAATGAAGGCCTTTAGCCGAAGGTCCGAAAAACACCTTCGCTTCGCTAGAATAGCGAAAGTCAATGACATGTAGGGCCCGCCAAGTTGCAATGCACTGGGCATATAAATAGGAACCCGCAGTGAAAGAATTTGATGCGCCATCTCAATTGCTTGTGCTATTTTTTCAAGCTTGAATTTTCTTGCTCTGTTAGATTTCGCTTGATTCGTGAGCTTCGGCATTTGCACAAGTGCTGATCAAATGGCTGAAGAGAAGAAGGTTGTTGATCCTGCTCTAGCTGGTTTTTACGAGGCCATGGAGAAGACAAACACAGAGAAGATTACAAATGAAATGCTAGCTAGTTTGTCTGAAGATTCTGATGATAGCAGAAGCTTTGATGTGAAAAGTGAAGACAAAGATGCCGAAAATCGGCCCTAGCGGCCGAGTCACACCATCTTCGGAAAATCATCCATTAAGCAGAGTCAAATTGATGCTATGAAAGGGAGATATTTCCATTGTGAGAGTTGAAGAGGATAGCGCTGCCCCTGCACCCGAAGTAGATGAAGTGGTTGTTTACAGGAGCTTCATGAAGGCAGGGCTTTGGTTCCCATTAAGTAAATTTCTGGTTCAAGTGCTAAAGACCTTTGAAATTTTTCTTCATCAGATTACCCCCAAAGTCATCATCAGGATGGGGGTTTTATTTGGGCTGTGAGAAGCCAAGGACTACAGCCAAGTGCAAAATGCTTCTGCAATATGCATGAGCTGTCTTACAAAACGAAGGCTACTGGGAAGAAACAGTATCATAATAATTTTGGTTGTTACAGCTTCGTGCCTCACTCTAACGTGAGCTACCCAATTTCGACATTTTAGAAGACGTGGCCAGGGGCCTGGATGGAAGAATGGTTCTATGTGAAGAATGACTTAGTTGAAAGGGAAGATATAAAAGGGGTTATCCAACGTCCTATTTGGTCTCACTTCGACATCAGAAGACCAGCCACTGCTCTTGGAAATGAAATAGAAACATGCCAGAGGGGCTTTAACACTGTGTGCACTTTTATCGGTACGAGAGACTTGGTCCAAGAGCACATTGCCTACAGAGTGTGGCCTCTCGTGAATGATTGGGAGATGTCGAAGGAAGCTGATGCCGGGTCTATTCAAGGCGGCTTCGTGTATCTAAAATATACCTTCAGATACAGAGAGCAGTTTGACGAGCCAAACGATGAATGGCTGAATTGTATTGAAGCGACCAGTGACGAGTTGCTTGGTGCCTATACAAGGGCCGAAGATGATGCCATGACCGTAGCCTTCGGGGAACGAGGCAAGAAAAGGCTAAACAGAGTTTTTAATGTTATTGGTTTCGAATACCCGGATTACAGTTATCCCTTGCGACGACAAGGAAAGAAAAGAAAATTTGCCACTTCGGCTATCTCAGTTGTGCCGAACGGTAAGAAGATTAAGGTTTTAACACACCGACCTAGATACATCGAAATGACCATAGTATCGAAGCTTGCCGAAATGGCATCTTCCACCGCTGAGCCAGGACACCCTGCCTCTGCGAGCTCCAAAGGAGAATCGGCTGAGGTGCCAAAAACTCCTATCACCGAGTCGGCCGAAGCGCTGAAGCATTCTGCCGAAGCCAAAGGAAAAGCGGCCGAAAAGCTAGAGCTTGGAGAGCTGACAGGGCTACAAAAAATCCTGGGCCCGCTACCCGAGCTGGAATCGCTGAAGGTATCGAAAGCTCCTACAATAACTTCCAAGAGGAGGAGGATGGCTAGCGTGCTGGATGCTGTCCTCGAGTCGACAAGGGTATCAACTCCTGCTCCT
Organism: Zea mays; assembly: GCF_902167145.1. Classification (NCBI taxonomy): domain Eukaryota; kingdom Viridiplantae; phylum Streptophyta; class Magnoliopsida; order Poales; family Poaceae; genus Zea; species Zea mays. Next base: position 117,953,402 of record NC_050100.1, read on the forward strand.
GCAAAGGAGACTGCCGAAGCTGCTACAGCTCACGTTGAAACCGAAGCTAGGCCGCCAATGCCCACTAAAATAAAGCCTACTGGAACTGGGCAGAGTTTTGAACAAGGACCTTCAGACGTCGGTCTGGCTCTGGAAAAAGAAGACACGCCCGAGAAGGTTGAATCTCCTATTCCCAAAGCACCTACTGGAGGGCTTGACTTTATTATTCGACAGGCTTCAGGAAAAAAGTTGTCTGAAGAGGAAATTGCAGAAGCCAAACACTACATCTGCAAACTGAAGTACTGGAAGGGGGCCTTGATGTATAACGGCACCAACGAAGATGACTTTCTATACTGCCTCCCGGACAACAAGAAAATATCCGTTTGACGGGAGATGGCAAAAAACATAGGATTTCTAAAGCTTGAAGTTGGCCTTTCTGCTATGTCGAAGGATGACCTCGTAGATAGCCTTGCGTACAATAGCCTAAAGGTACAGGAGTTATGGGCTTTTAAGCAGATTATTTTTTGTGTCTCTTATTCTTGTGCTGATCCTTTGTCTCCCCCTTTTTTGTAGGGTTTAATTCTGAGCAATGCTTTGAGAGCACAGAAGAATGCTGAAGATGAAAACTGCCAGGTAGCCCTTGGTAACCTTCGGTCGGAGGTTATCAAACTGAGGAATGAAGCTGCAGAGAAGGATAAAATTTTGCTTTCCTTAGTGGACAGAGTCAAGGCTAATGAAGCCAATCTTGCCGCGCAGTCCGAAGCTCATAGAGCTAAAATTGAAAATTTAAAGAAAAAGCTTACTGAGAAGAATGAAGATTTTGAAGTGGCTAAGGCAAAGCAGGAAATAAGCGAGTGGACTAGCGCAAGATTGCAAAAGAATGTAGATGAGCTTCGGGATTCGAAGGAAAGATATTACGAAAAATCCTTGGATTGTGCCAAGAAGCTGAAAGATTGTTTTGCAAAGGTGGGTGCTTACTCATTCGAGCAAAAATTTATTAGAGGTGATCCCGAAGGGATCATCGAATGGATTGGTGAAGAAGCCGAATCTTTCGAGGAGATCTTTAGTGATCGTGGTGATCTCTACGCCTTTGCCGGTGCCAGAGGGGTTGGAGCAATTTTGGAAAAAAACTGGTTGTGAACACGTTAAAGCTGCAACCCAGACAGAGGATGTATTCACTGTGGAGAACACGAAGGATCTTTTGACTGAGGCGACTTTGATGGGCGGAAAATTTTACTCCAATATTTGGATGAAAGGTGGCCGGGAACTAGCCGACGAAGCTATAAAGAAGAATGAGAAACAAACTCATGAAGCGCGAGAAGAAGCCAAGCGAGACGAAGAGGCTGCCGAGCGTGCAAGGCGCATAGGTATTTTGACTGTTTCATAGCTTTAGTATTTTTCTGGCTTCGGATTAACAACTTATTACTTTTACTGTAGCTGAACTTTTGCCGCCACCTGAGCCCTATGATCCCGAAGCTGATCTAGCAATGAAGGCGACACTATAAACTATAAGAAGCTGTTGACGAACCTGTCAACAAACTTCTGAACGAAGCTACTGAGAAGATTTTGAAGGAAGACTAGAGTTTTGTGTAGCTAGGACATGCAACATTTGTGTGATGTAATATTCGTACGAGTTAAACATTGTATATCTATGTGTATATTAATGTAATATATTTCTTTGTGATGCATGAAATTTGCGTACATACCATTTTTGAGCCTTCGGCGAAAAAACACCTTCCCTTCTTTTCATGCTTCGAAAAGAAAAAAACCTTCTATAGCAAAGTTGTTGTATGATATTGTTGTCGACAAAGATTTTCCTGGTAAGATTGTAATTGCCGAAGGTTTGCTTCGTGCCCCAGCACACTTTCATTCATCAAGTATTGTCGAAGGTTTGCTTCGTGCTCAATCTTTGCTATTGATGCGACATGATGTATGATGTAATGCTATGCGGAATGATGCGATGATATGATGCAGCATGTTGTTTATGCCGAAGACACATATCCACATGGAAACACTCAGACTCTGTATCCCCTTAGTGGCGTATTTTGAGTCTCTTCTCTATATATTTCGGTGGCATTTAAGCTCTGCATCCCCTTAGGAACGACTTTGGAGCTTCTTCACCTTCTATTTCGGTGGCATTTAAGCTTTGCATCCCTTTAGGGACGACTTTGGAGCTTCTTCCCCTTCTATTTCGGTGGTATTTTGGCTCTGCATTCCCTTATGAACGACTTTTGAGGTTTGGAACTTACTCTGCGCTCCCTTAGGAACGACTTTTGTAGCTTCGGAACTTATTATGCGCTCCCTTAGGAACGACTTTTGTAGCTTCGGAATCTTGTTAAGAGGAAGCCCCCCATTCGATGATATGAGTTCAATATTATTACATGAAATTGGAATTCAATCCTTCATGAATTCTTTTTCATAAAAGAAAAAATAAAATAGTAGAAAAGATAAAGGTGCACCAGAGGTAGGATATTCTTTAGTAGATGTGCTTGGATTCAGGCACAGTGCTATTGACTGTGCGAGCTTCGGACTCCTCCTGAAAATCACGCTGCTGTTGAGCGTGTTGGTGCCCTTCTGGCTGCTGGCTTCGGGCCAGAGTAGGTGCTAGCGGTGGTGGTGGTGGGAGCTAGGCCCAGGAAGCTTGAGAGTGGCTTGCCGAAGCGACATAGGCCATAGGCTGTTGATTACCTACATACTCTGGGACGTAGGGAGAATAGCATGAAGCAGTATGTAGGACTTGCTTTGGCTGATTCTGACATGCTTCAGCTTCGACAATCTCTTTCTGCTTCTGAATTGTGACTTAGCACATTCTTGTGGTATGGCCTTTGTCTTCGTCACAGAACAAACAAAACAGTCTCCTGGACTGATCTCTGTATCTTCCTCCGAAGCTTCTGCCCCCTCTGCCTCTTTGAGCTGGTGGCCTGAAGGAACTTTGTTGCGGCCCTGATGATTGGGAGTTGTGCTGTTGCCTTTGAGGTTGGCTTCCCCTATCATCACTTGGGCTGGCGTTATGGATTGACCTGACATGCCTGGGGTGGAAACTTCCTCCGAAGCCCCTGGCCATCTCAGAGTATCTGTAAGCTTCTTCCCTTCTTTGCCGGAAATCATTATCATCTCTAATGTATTCATCCATTTTCTGGAGAAGCTTCTCCAAGGTTTACGGTGGCTTCCTTGCAAAATATTGTGCATTTGGTCTTGGTCTGAGCCACTTGATCATGGCCTCAATGACAATCTCATTGGGCACCGTAGGCGTCTGGGCTCTCAATCGCAGGAACCTTCAGACATATGTCTGGAGATACTCTTCCTGATCTTGTGTGCATTGGAATCGGACATATGTCTGGAGATACTCTTCCTGATCTTGTGTGCATTGGAATAGAGCTTGAGCGGTGACTGACTTTGTTTGAAAGCCCTGGAAGCTAGTGACCAGCATGACCTTTAGCTTCTGCCAATACGTAATTGTCCTTGGCCGAAGAGAAGAGTACCAAGTTTGCGCTACACTTTTGAGTGCCATGACGAAGGATTTCGCCATGACTGCAGTATTGCCCCCATACGAAGATATGGTTGCTTCGTAGCTCATCAAGAACTGTTTCGTGTCTGAGTGCCCATCATACATTGGAAGTTGAGGTGGCTTATATGATGGGGGCCATGGGGTAGCCTGCAATTCTTCTACCAACGGAGAAGCATCATCAAAAGCAAAATTGCCATGTTGAAAATCACCATACCATTCATCATCATTGTATGAATTCTCTTGACGAAGCTCCCTGTGTTGGGGCCTTCGGTCTTGGTCATCCTAGGTGAGGTGACGCATTTCTTCGGCGGCTTCATCAATCTTCTTCTGGAGATCGGCGAGCCGAAGCATCTTCTCTCTCTTCTTTTGGACCTGTTGATGGATAGCTTCGAGATCCCTGATTTCTTGGTCCAGTTCCTCCTTCTGAGGTGTAGGGCTAGTAGCCTTCCTCTTCTGGCTCCGAGCTTCACGTAGTGTCTCCTGATTAGTGTCCAGTGGCTGCAATGCAGCCCCTAGTGCTAATGTCTTCTTCGGTGGCATGACGAAGGTCGATGCTTGCCGAAGGTGGTCGAATGAGTTCACCGGAGGTGGGCGCCAATGTTGGTCCTTGTTCTCGGATGCTATACACCAAGAACAAAGCAACACAATTGTTAACGATTAGAGACCTTCGTCCTTCGAAGCATTATCTCCCCTAGGATATAATGATCTTCAGACGAAGGTCATGAAGGGCATACTTTCATTGTTTCAGTTAGCAAAGATGTAAATAGAAACATATGAAACACAAAAAGAATATAAACAATCATTCCAAATCATTAGATTATTTATATTCTCATTTTATAGACATGAATAAACATCAATAATATTTATATTACATTTGTACCTTCGGTTCGACAGAAGGTGGAAAAGCAGGAGTGACACAGGAGTGATTACAATTCAGCGTGAACAGTACAGTGTTACTGTTCATCTATTTATAGGCACAGGACATAGCCTGGACAATATTACATTCATGTCCCTGACATTTACTGTTGACCGTAAGGCAAACTATCAAGGACTAAGCAGTCTTTTCTCCTTTAGGTCGGTTTCATCTTTCACCATTATCCTTGTACCAAGTCGAAGCTCCTTCAGCCACACTTCGGAGCTAGTTTGTCCTTCCTTCATACTGCACCTTCATACCATGCCCACCTTCATCTCAAAGCCGAAGCCTCCTGTAATAGTCTATGTTATACTGAAAAACATGTTAGTTAAGTTTTTGAGGACCTTCGGAAGAGGAAGGCCCCCAACAGTACCAATACATGTCCCAACAGGTGTTCTTTTGTGTGCTTATAAGTTGGGATTTGGTTTGGTTCAAATTTAGATAGAAACTTTGAAAATTTTCAAAAAAAACCCCTCTATTTGGGCCCACCGGACAGTCCGGTGTGCACCGGACACTGCACTGTGCACTATCCGGTGCACCGGATGGCGCGTGCAGATCTCCTTTTTCTTTGTGTGTTGTCCAGTTGTTCACCGGACAGCTACTGTGTGCTGTCCGGTGTGCACCAGACAGGCATTGTAGGCTGTCCGGTGCGCCCATAATGCGTTTTTTAAAAAAAGCACTCCTCGCTCGAGCCCGAGGCCAGGACTCTTTCTTCTCTGCGCCTCTCCTCTCTGGCTCTCTCTCTCTGCTCTCTGGCGATCTCCACTGCTCACCGCCAGCGACCACCATCTCTGGCTATGCTCCGGTGATCTCCTCCAACATAGACTTAGCCTCCCTCTCCCCTAGTGAGCCTACCCTCTGCCTTCCCCTCTCTCCTTTCAAATCTCTGTGCAGGGAGTGCAGTTCCATTTCAAACCACCTCTTTGACTCAATTTCATTTTTTGTCAAAATTCTGTGAATCCAAGTGGTTGGCTATGTCTCTATGTATTCATTGTGTCCTCCTGCAGGTTCCTAGCTCCCTTTGGGAGGGTTTCATGTCCTCTAATAGCTATTTCCCTCGAAACATAAACCCTCGCACGCTAGGTGCTCAATAAAATGCCCAAACCAGTCAAATTTGCTCAAATCAGTCCTAGATTTTTCCAGCACCTTCATGCCACCTCTAGTAACATCTTCGCCAAATTTCACGCCAATCCGATATCCTAGAGTCCAAATTTCCACAAATCCCCATTTCTAGCGATCGATTCCGAGCCGAGTGCCACAATTCCACTTTCTTCGCCTAAAATCAAACCAAGCGCACACTTCACTCATATTTACCAATATAAACCTACTCGTGAAGTATCAGCTCAATTCCAAGTCATTTCATGCCTCAATTCCAATATCAAACCTCCTATGGCACTATTCCTCGTTCAAACGTCGTTTTCGCGTCGTTTGACCTCTATATCGCCAAATCACTCATTTTCTGTGTCATAATTCTCTGTGTATGTATTTATTCACATTTCATATACTTATGACTATGTGACTAATACATTCTCACCTCTTCTGTCATTTCAGTGATCTCGCCTACCCGTGAGCCAGTCTCCTCTCCTGCCTGGATTCTCTCTCTCTCATGTGAGGTTTCCATGTAGTTATCCATTATTTTGGATCCTATCGTCCAGCCCCTGAGGACCCAGTGCCAGTACCTGATCCAGTGCCAGACACTCAGGCAGAGGATGCGGCATTCCATCAGTTTGAGGCTCAGGGCACAGCCGTTCCCGATGATGATGATGATGATTTTGGGATCCCGCCTCCGCCTCCTGTGCCTCCACGCTCACATGATCATGAGGCTGGGAGTTCCAGTGCTGCCCCTACTTCCCCTCCTGCCATTGACCTTGGTTGCGATCCTCCAGTCTCTTACTCAGCAGCAGGCTCATCTGGCAGTAGCCCAGCAGCAGATGTCTGAGAGAATGCTCTCCATGTCTCAGACTATTTAGGACAGACAGGACGCTCTGCAGCAGCAGCTTTTGGCAAACAGGGCTGAGCACCGGGCCTTCATGACTCACATTCTTCAACATACCGGTTTTTAGCTTCCTCCTGTTCAGTCTGCACCTCCTCCAGCTCTTCAAGCCGCTGTTGTACCAGCGATTCAGGCAGGACCCCCACTACCTTCGTTTGGTCCTTCTCCCTCTCCGCTCCGGCCGGTCACTGTTGGGGACTTGTTCTCAAATGCTATGAATTAAGAACAAGACAACATAAAATGTTAAATGTTAATGTTCTTCGTCCAACGAAGCATTATTCCCTTGGGGATTAATGGGCCTTGGACGAAGGTTGATGGCAATACAATTACGAAGGTTAAATCTTCGTAATTGAATTCTAACAGATTGTATAAGATGACATAAAATATAAAATATGAAAAGTAAATGAATCATGAATAAACCATATCATATCCATTCAGTATATTTAAGTGTTGAATACAATTATACCTCTGCCTTGGCAAAGGTTGGTTCCCGAATAATGCGATTGAAAATACAGGGATCTGTGAACAGTAAGGGAATACTGTTCACTATTTATAGGCACGGGACACAGCCTGTGAGGAATTATAATTATGCCCCTCATAAGGGATTACAACAGCGACCTAAGCATTTATGGACTAGAGGGTCATTCTACTTTTAAGTCGGTTTGTAATTCCGAAGCTTCATGAAGAGGAACCTTCGGTCATCTCATACGAACAGCTTCAGCCGAAACTGCTTCTTCCTACAAGACCTTCGGCGACGAAGCATAGTCCCAACAGTAGCCCCTTTCGCGGCGCTAGATCATTTTTCGTAACGAGCTTGATCCGTGAAAAAAGTCTCTTAAGCTTCGGGAAGCCGAAGGTCCAAAAAACACCTTCCCTGAGCTCGTTGTCGAGAAACGATTCAGTTTCCCAGCGTGTAGCGGCCCCACCTTGCAGAGTTACTGTTTGGTCTCTGCGGTCCACCGCGCAGCGAGTGCAAGCGGCTGTCCGCCTGGTGTAAAAATCCTGGCGCTTCGCCTTCTTACCTGCAGCACTATATAAACAGACGAGTAGGTGTGAAGTTACCACAGCATTCATTGCTATTTGCACTGTTTTGCTGCCAAAATTTTTAACCATAGCCGAAGCTTGACTCTCGGAATCAAACGAAGCTCCAGCTTGAAGCCTGAGTATTTAATTCCCACAAATTCAGAATTAAATGGCCAGAGTGCGTTCTACCGCTAGGGTTGAGCGTGAGGGAGGCGAAGCTGAAAGTTCGGAGACTATTCCCATCTCCGAAGCGATGCAACGATCCGGGCTGGTAACTTCGGAAAAAATCCCCAGTGCTGATGCAGAACAAGCAACTGCCGAAGCAGAAGAAGAAAACATTGAGGAAACTGATCCTGAAGATGATTATCGTATTGCCATGCCAAGTAAGCCCAGCCACTTGGACTTCGGAAAGTCTACTGTTTCGAAGGCTGATCTCTCCAAGATGGTAAAGTCGGGTTATTTCAGTGAAAGTCAGAAGAAGCTACTACGCTTCGGGGGGGAAGAAACTACCCCAAAGCCGGAGAAGGATGAAATAGTCATTTTCAAGAGCTTTCTAAAGGCTGGATTAAGATTCCCCCTGCATGGGATTATTGCAGAGGTATTGAAGAGGTTTGGTATCTACTTTCATCAGTTGACTCCTAACGCTATCGTTAGGCTTAGTGTTTATATCTGGGCCCTCCGAAGCCAGGCGGTGGAGCCGTTTGCGGACAGCTTTTGTCGAGTTCACGAGCTGCACTATCAGACGAAGGCTAGAAAAGATGGATTGCATGATAACTTTGGTTGCTATAATTTTTCTTATCGGAAAACCACAAAGTTTCCTGTAATCAGCTACCGAAGCAAATGGGCAGCAGGCTGGAAGTCGGAGTGGTTCTATGTCAAGGTTGATGACGACAAGGAGAAGCTTGTGCAGAGTCCGCTTGAACTAATCTTCGGAGAAACCCGACCTCGTTGCAACATGACACCAGAAGGTCCAACCCAACAAGCGTTGGATGAATTCAGAATTATTGCAGAGCATATCAGTACAAGAGACCTGGTTCAGGAGTTTTTGGCTTTCAGGGTTTTTCCTAGTTTAAAAGAATGGGAAATGCCGAAGCTAGAGGGGGAGAAGAAAGAAGGGGAACTTGTGCGGTTACCTTACTATTACAAGTTTAAGAAATACTTTAAAACACCTTGCCAAGAGTGGCTGGATACAATTGAAATAATGTGCAATGAAATACTCGGCAATTACTCCAAAAAAGAAGATCAGTTGATGACTGCGGCCTTTGGCACCCGTCCGAAGCGAAGACTGAATCGAGTGCTGGACGCCTTGGGTTTTGAATACCCTGACTACGAAAATCTGGATAAAGGTGTCGGAGGCCGGAAAAGGAAAAGGATAGCCGAAGCCTTAAATGAAGATGAGAAAGAACCATCAAAAGAGAAGAAAATTCCGAAGAAGAGGAAAGTATCATCTCCGAAGCAAAAAGTATCCGACGAAGAGGAGACTCCCGCATCACGCTCTGCCACTGACGTGGAAGAAATTTTGAAGGTAATGACTGAATCCCTGCCTGCGAAGCTAAGTCCATTGGGGCCTCAACTGATAAAGTTTTTTCAGAAGGAAAAGGAGCCCAAAAAAACGAAGAAAACGACTAAAACAAAGAGACAAAGAATCATCGCAGTGACAGAAGTCATTGACAAGACACCACCGAGAGCTTCAGCTCAGAAGATACCAGCGGCTGAGGAAATAACAAATATTGAAATCACACCTTCGGAGGTCGCGGCTGCCGAAGATACCTCAATTGAAGATTTGAACTTGGAAAACACAATCGAACACATCGACAAAATGCTGCTAGACATGGCCACAGAAGAAGCTACTACTGCCGCCGAAGAGGCCATGGCCGCAGTGTCTGGGAAAGAAAAGGAAATTGCTGACGAAGCTTCAGAGGACGAGGCCTTCATGTTTCAAAATTTAGTTGGAGAAAAATTGTCAAAAACCGAAATAGAAGAGCTTAAAGAGTATGCCAAATCTTGCGGATATAAACCAGGAGCACTCCTCTTCGGAAGTATTGATGATGAAAAATTAGACTGTATCCGGGATCAAACTGGAGCTAAGGTTATCGGTACTCTGTCAAAGAGTATCGGTTTTCCGAAGCTGGAAACGGACATTAGCCGCTACCGACGACAACATATCGTTGGTAGTTTATTTTATTCCAATTTCAAGGTGAACTACTTTTCCCTTGACTTTTATTGTTTTTAATAATGAAGACATGTCTGACGAAGGTTGTTTACGTGCAGAGTATGCTGTTGAGCAAAGCTTTGAAAATGCAGCAAGATCTGGAAGACAAAAAACACGAGGTTATAATTGAAAAATTAGAAAGCAAAATAAAAGAGCAATCAGCTACTATTGAAAAGAAGAACTTCGAGCTTCAGGCAACTGAAGGCTTATTGGCAGAAGCCGAAGCTAAAATAACAGAATTGAATACGAAGCTTCTCTGCCAATCTGAACAGTTTGAACAAGAAAAGCAAGAACTTAATGCAAAACTTGAAGCCGAAGTCCAACAAAATTCAGATTTGAAAAAATTGTTGGCAAGCCTTCAAGACAAATGTTTGGAATTTAGCAACAAATGTATTCAACGACTGAGAAAAATCTTCCACTCAGTTGGAGCTAGCAGTGAGAAATTCACCCCGTCAGCTGAAGATTTACCAAAGACCTTCGAACATATTGAGGGTGAAATTGATGAGCTTGACGAAGTTATAGCCGGGCACGGTGACTTCTGCGCCTGGGTAGCTTCTCGGGGCACTGCTGCAGCTTTCCTAAAAGCTGGCTGCGATCATGGAAAAATTGTCAATAGGCCCAATTTCACTCTATCACTATCAATTCTAGATGACATTCCTGATCTCGCCCGAAGCATTTCTAATAGATTTGTAAAGATGATATGGACAAAAGGCGGGCGAGAAAAGGCTGGAGACAAAGCTCGGAGTCATCTTGAACAAGTAAGAAATCATACCTTGTGCTCACCTTTTCCTTCAAGCTTGGTTTTGACCTACAACAACTTAATTCATGTAGGATGACGAAGCCGAGACCGATGCTTAAAGAGAATGACGCCGAAGCTGAGGCCCCATGAAGATCAAATAGGAGTAGACTGTAGACAGACTCAAGAAACTTTTGAGATAACTTTTGTAAATATGACTAAACTTGTTCTTAATGAATTCTGTTCATACCTTGTAATATGCTCTTACCCTTCCATTTATGTATGAGAGGTGCTTTGATGTGGACGAAATTATCTTTTTGAGTCGAAGGCGAAAAAACACCTTCCCTTCTTTTCGTACACAGCGAAGCATAAAAAACAACTTTTCCCTTTTTTCCGAAGCTCTTCTTTTCGTACACGACGAAGTACAGAAGACAGTTTTTTTTCTTTTTGCCGAAGCAGCCACTTATGCTATGATGATGGTTATCCTACATATGCCTGGATGAATGTTTATGAATGCAAATGTTATGATGTAATGTGATGTGCAAATGAATGTCCAAACACATATCCGAAGCCATAATCACAACCGTTATTTCCTTAGAAACAATCACATATCAGCGCTGACTTTTCGCTGTAAGCTCTGCATTCCCTTAGGAACGACTTTGGAGCTTCTTCGCCTTTTACTTTCGGCGGAATCAGCGTTTATTTTTCGCTGTAAGCTCTGCATTCCCTCAAGAATGACTTTGGAGCTTCTTCGCCTTTTACTTTCGGCGGAATCAGCGTTTATTTTTCGCTGTAAGCTCTGCATTCCCTTAGGAACGACTTTGGAGCTTCTTCCCTGTTTTCTTTTCGGCACTCGATGGTGCGTTCTCAGCTTTTACATTTACATCCTTGGGAGATTTTGCTCTTATGGAGCTAAAAAAGGAAATTACATATGATGGCCCCATTAAAAACCTTTCTCCCCCTTCAGAAAGGAAAAGGGTGCCATGAAAGAAAAAATAAAAAATATATAAAAAATTACATCAAGTTATACATAATATCGCTGAAGCTCATCCGCATTCCAAGATCTAGGAATGTCGTTGCCGTCCATATCCTTCAATCTGTATGAACCGGGTCTTGACGAAGATACTACCAAAAAAGGTCCTTCCCATTTCAACTGCAACTTGCCCACTGTATCTGGGTTAGCCACTCTCCGAAGCACCAAATGTCCTGGCTCAATATTCTTTAGCCGAACCTTTCTATCACGCCATTTGATTGTTTCGGCTTGATATTTATTGATGTTCTCTGCAGCTTGAAGCCTGATCCCTTCTAAAGCATCTTTTTCCACAGAATAAACAGCTTCAGAATCTGATTCTGCCGAAGCTACTACTCTTATTGATCCAGTTTTAGCTTCCTCCGGAGTTATTGCTTCGTCACCAAACAATAATTTGAATGGAGTAAAGCCTGTTGACCTTGATGTTGTTGTGTTGTGGCTCCACACCACTTTGATTAATTGATCTGGCCACTTTCCCCTGGGTTGATTGAAGATTAACTTCATTATTCCTGTCATTATAATGCCATTGGCTCTTTCAACGAGTCTGTTTGACTCCGGATGCCTGACTGATGCAAAATGGATCTTCGTACCAATTTGATCACAGAATTCTCTGAAAGCTTCGGAGTCGAACTGTGTTCCATTATCTACAGTGATGGCCTTTGGTACCCCAAAACAACAAACAATATTCTGCCAGAAAAACTTTTGAATGGTGGCCGAAGTTATTGTGGCTAAAGGCTTTGCCTCAATCCATTTAGAAAAATATTCCACAGCCACTACAACATATCTTAAGTTCCCTTGGGCCGGTGGTAACGGACCTAACAAGTCAAGGCCCCACCTTTGCAATGGCCAGATGGGTTGTATGAGCTGAGTTAAGGACGAAGGTTGTTTTTTATCTCTTGCACATTTCTAACAACCTTCGCACTTTTGAACTAATTCCGCTGCATCCGAAGCTGCCTTCGGCCAATAAAACCCTTGACGGAAAACTTTTCCAAGTAACGGCCTAGATCCAATGTGAGATCCACACAGACCTGCATGTATTTCTTTCATCAATTCTATGCCTTCGGCTCTAGATAAACACTTGAGTAATGGAGCACAAACTCCACGCTTGTACAACTCCCCTTCTATCATGACATATGGATGAGCTCTTGCCTCTATCCTCCTGTTATAAGTTTCGTCATCTGAAAGAAAATTACCCTGAAGGTAAGAGATGATCTCAGTTCTCCAGTCTTCACTATAAACAGGAGATATATTGAGGACTGCTCTTTCAAGAAGTTCCACTGAAGGTGCTTTTATTGTTTCGAAGAACACATCCGAAGGTAAGGGCAGCCCCTGTGCTGCTGACTTAGCTAGCAAATCAGCATGCTCATTTTGTCCTCGAGGGATATTTTTGACAGAAAATCCTTCGAAGGAAGCTTCGATTCTTCGGACCGTGTCTAGATATTTTTCAAGCTTCGGATCTTTAGCCTTGCAACTCTTGTCGATATGACCCGAAACAACCTGGGAATCAGTTTTAAGAATAGCCCTTCTGATTCCCATTGCTTTTAACTTCCAAAGGCCCAAAAGCAGGGCTTCGTACTCAGTAATATTGTTTGTACAACTAAAATCGAGTCTTGCCGCATAACAAGTTTTAACTTTGGATGGTGAGACCAACACAGCGGCTGCTCCTGCTCCGAAGGTTCCCCAAGACCCATCGCAAAACACTGTCCATACTTCGGCATCTTTATTTGTTTCTTCATCCTGAGCCCCTGGCGTCCAATCGACGATGAAATCTGCCAACGCTTGAGACTGGATCGAAGATCTATGCACATAATCAATGCAAAATTCATTGAGCTCTGCAGCCCATTTTCCAATCCGCCCAGTAGCTTCTCTATTTCTCATAATATCCTTCAACGGCTGCGAAGAAGGAACAACAATATTGTATGCTTGAAAGTAATGCCGAAGCTTCCTGGATGCCATCAAAACAGCATATAACACCTTCTCCAATTCTGTATAGTTTTTCTTTGATATACTAAGAACTTCAGATACAAAATACACTGGGACCTGCTTCTTGACTTGGCCATCAAGCTTCTCCTGGACAAGTGCTGCACTTACCGCTGAGTGCGAAGCTGCCACATATAATAACAAAGGAGCCCCTGGCGTTGGTGGAGTTAATGTTGTTAAATCTATCAAATATTGCTTCAGTTCCTCGAAGGCTTTTTGTTGGCTTGGTCCCCATTGAAAGACTTCGGCTGATTTCAGCACTTCGAAGAATGGTAAATTTCTTTCTGCTGATCTGGATATGAATCTATTGAGAGATGCCAGCCTCCCTGTCAATCTTTGGGCCCCCTTTTTTGTAGTTGGTGGCTCCATTCGAAGTATAGCTTCAATTTTACTTGGATTAGCTTCAATTCCCTTTGTTGAAACCAAGCATCCAAGAAATTTCCCCTTCTTTACTCCGAAGACACATTTTTCTGGATTCAACTTTAGACCAGCTTGTCTAAAACTGGCGAAGGTCTCCTGCAAATCAGCAATGTGATTTTCCTGTTTCGTGCTTTTTACAATGATATCATCAACATAAGTTAGCACATTTCTGCCTATCTGAGACTGGAGAACCTTCGCAGTCATTCTGCTGAAACTTCCTCCAGCGTTCTTGAGCCCCTTAGGCATTCGAAGGTAACAATATGTTCCACTAGGGGTTATGAAACTGGTCTTCGGCTCATCCTCCTTCTTCATCCAAATTTGATGATAGTCTGAATAACAATCGAGAAGACTCATAAGCTCTGACGAAGCTGCTGCATCAACTAAGGAGTCTATCCTTGGCAATGGGAATTCGTCCTTCGGACAGGCCTTGTTGAGATCTGTAAAATCGATACACATTCGCCATTTGCCATTGGCCTTTTTTACCATAACAGTGTTAGCTAGCCATTCTGGGTACTTTACTTCTCTGATAACTCCTGCACTGAGGAGTCTTTTGACTTCATTACGAGCACCTTCAGCCTTGTCATCAGACATTTTCCGAAGCCTCTGCTTTCTGGGTCTGAAGGATGGGTCAACATTGAGCGAGTGTTCAATAACATCCCTGTTAACTCTGCAAAGATCATTGGCTGACCATGCAAAAACATCTTTGTTGTTGAACAAAAACCTTATCAAGGTTTTCTCCTGTTCTTCGGATAATTGAGAGCCCAACAGCACCTTCTGCTCTGCTATGTCCTCACATAAGAGCATGGGCTTCGGCTGATCTGCTGAAGCTGCTTTCTCCCTTCTGAATTTGTACTGTTCACAAGCTTCAGCTCCATCTATGTTATGGATTGCTTTTGAGTCAGTCCAGTTTCCCTTGGCCCTTCTGGCAGCTTCCTGACTTCCATGAATAGCAATGGGTCCTTGATCCGAAGGTATCTTCATGCAAAGGTAAGCAGGATGAAGAATTGCTTCGAAAGCATTGAGGGTGCCACGACCAATAATTGCATTGTAAGGGTATTCCATGTCAACAATGTCAAACACAACTTGCTCAGTTCTGGTGTTGTTGATGAATCCGAAGGTCACTGGCATGGTGATCTTGCCCAGTGCTACAATCTGTCTTCCTCCGAAGCCACAGAGAGGGTGTGTAGCATCATGAATCTTATCTTCTGGCTCTTGCATTTGTCTGAAGGCCTTAGCAAATATGATATCAGCTGCACTGCCTGTATCAACCAAGACATTGTGGACCAGAAACCCTTTGATAACGCAAGAAATAACCATAGCATCGTTATGAGGAAAATCCTTGAGCTGAAGGTCCTCCTGGGAGAAGGTGATTGGAATGTGGGACCACCTTGACTTGATGAAGGGTCCCTGCACTCCAACATGTTGTACCCTTCTCTGCGCCTCTTTCTTCTGCTTTTTGTTGGCTGGTTCTGAGCACGAACCACCTGTTATCGGGAGCACCAGCTTCGGGGCCGAAGCAGCTCCAGCTTGATCGTTGAACAAAGCCATCAGCTCAAAAAAGTGGAAGTGAGTTCACCGGAGGTGGGCGCCAATGTTGGGGACTTGTTCTCAAATGCTATGAATTAAGAACAAGACAACATAAAATGTTAAATGTTAATGTTCTTCGTCCAACGAAGCATTATTCCCTTGGGGATTAATGGGCCTTGGACGAAGGTTGATGGCAATACAATTACGAAGGTTAAATCTTCGTAATTGAATTCTAACAGATTGTATAAGATGACATAAAATATAAAATATCAAAGGTAAATGAATCATGAATAAACCATATCATATCCATTCAGTATATTTAAGTGTTGAATACAATTATACCTCTGCCTTGGCAAAGATTGGTTCCCGAATAATGCGATTGCAAATACAGGGATCCGTGAACAGTAAGAGAATACTGTTCACTATTTATAGGCACGGGACACAACCTGTGAGGAATTACAATTATGCCCCTCATAAGGGATTACAACAGCGACCTAAGCATTTATGGACTAGAGGGTCATTCTACTTTTAAGTCGGTTTGTAATTCCGAAGCTTCATGAAGAGGAACCTTCGGTCATCTCATACGAACAGCTTCAGCCGAAACTGCTTCTTCCTACAAGACCTTCGGCGACGAAGCATAGTCCCAACAGTCACCTTGGACTTCTCGTCGCCGGTTATCAGCTCCGTCAGTGCTCAGCCGCTAGTGCCATCAATGCCTGCTATTACCATTGTTGTTGTGGCGGTGTCTATGACCACTTCAGCTCCGGCAGCTCCTGCATCACAGCCTCAGTCCGAGTCAGTACCAGCTCCAGCTTCTACGGTAGATCCTGCATCCAAGACTGACTCCGACCCTCAGCTGGTGTTTGCTCTTCTGCCACGACCGCGACCGGATGTGCCCTTGCCTCCTCCTTCCTCTTCAGGTCTGTAGGTTCAGGTTATCCTTTTGGTGTTTGACGCCAAAGGGGGAGAGATATGAGAGTTGTGAGAGCTAGGGGGAGTTAGGGAGTTAGTTGAGAGTGTCTTGTGCATTTTGATGTAATATATGTTCTTGATACTCTCTGTACTAGCTCCACTTTTGTATGACGATTTTACTCTAGTATATGCTCTTGATGCTTATGTTGACTGTGTGTGTATTGTGTTTTCACCTAATATGTTATCACCAGTCTTCTAGTTCTTGTTTATCGATTTCATTTCATTCTTATATGAACAAGAAACTTACATTGTGTATGCGCTCATTCTT
Organism: Zea mays; assembly: GCF_902167145.1. Lineage (NCBI taxonomy): Eukaryota > Viridiplantae > Streptophyta > Magnoliopsida > Poales > Poaceae > Zea > Zea mays. Next base: position 117,969,963 of record NC_050100.1, read on the forward strand.
ATTATTATTTTACACGCTCCTTCTGTCAAAATTATTGAGTATAACTAACCATCTTCTCTATTGATAGAAATTTCAAACAAACTACTCTCACACTCTTGTAGGGTTGTCATCAATCACCAAAAAGGGGGCGATTGAAAGCATCTAGGCCCTGTTTGGTTTTAGTGATTAATGACAACGTAATATTTTATGTGACTAACGTGTGTTTTGCAAAGACAAATGGTAAGTTAGGTCGCATTACAGGAAGATGTACTACAACGGTGAAAACAATCCCTAAGATAAAGAACTTGAAGCAACGGCTGAAACGACGAAACAAAAGATGAAGGTCTTCGTATTCTGAGTGTCAAGGAGTTGCGGACACTCGTTATATAGTTAGGTCTTTTATTTTGTTTTAGCCGTACTATAAAGAGGGGTTGTCGATGATTAGTTTGACCAAGAGAGTTCTAGTGTAGTGTTGGTGCATATTCACACTTACATATAGTGCTAGGTGTCACTCTAGAACATACTCATGAGTTAGAACGAAAACCGATTTGAAAAACAGAAGAAAACAGAAACTAGGGTTTATGACCTAGGGGCACCGAACTCTCCGGTGCGCCTCTGCCAGTGGGGCCAGGTTGGCCCGGGGAAGACCCTTCCCCCTCTAGAAACCCGAGAGCGCAGATTTGGAAAATTGAATTATAGCCGGCACACCGGACAGTGATTGTTCACTGTCCGGTGTGCCATCTGCCCAACGGCTAGCTGTCAGAACTAGCCATTGGAGATGACTGTTGGTGCACCGGTGGCGCACCAGACTGTCCAGTGCGCCCATGCGTAGCCAGGTTCTGGCAATGGCTAGTTGGTGGGTGAGGGCTATTTATACCCCCTCCACCCACCATATTGATAGTCTAGCTGCCCACATTTACTCCTACACATTGGTAGAGCATTGCAAGCACCACAAAGCTTAGTGAGGTGATTAGAAAATCTTAATCCCACATTTGGACCTCATTAGTTCTAGCGAGAGCCACCTAGAGCACACATCGCATGCATTAGGCTTCTCTTGGTCAAGTGAAAGTCTACGGCTTGTTACTCTTGATGATCGGCATCACCTAGACGGCTAGGTGGCGTTGGGAGCTCGGTGATCACCTTAGAGATCTTGTTGGTGACCTGGCTCAACATTGTAAGCGGTTGTGAGGGATCTACCGCACCGGAGCGGCAAAGGATCATCTCATAGTGAGCACTTGGTTCTTGCGAGGACCAAGGGGGAGTGATACCCTTGCGCGGGTGCTCCAACGAGGACTAGGGGAGAGTGCCAACTCTTTGATACCTTAGGAAAAATTGGAGGAGTCTTCTAAACCTTGCTTTACATTCCGCACTTAATTCAAGCATTTTACATTGTGTATTTGTTTAGCAAGTATTTGAAGTATTGTCTTAGCATTGTTGTATTTCTAGTAGTATTCCCTTATTACTAGTTGTTGGGGTGAAGTTGGGCTCTTTCTTAGGGTTTAATTATTGTTGAATTTTAGAAAAGCCCAATTCACCCCCCTCTTGGGCATCGTGATCCTTTCAGACATGTCATTGCCTACACGTCTCATCAGTTGTGGAAACATGAGTTGAACTACCCCACTCATGACTTAGAACTGGTAGCCGTAGTGCATGCTCTCAAGATTTGGAGGCACTATATAATGGGAGCTAAGTGCCAAGTCTACATTGATCATAAGAGCTTAAAGTATATCTTCACTCAGAAAGATCTCAACCTTAGGCAACGTTGTTGGTTGGAGCTCATCAAAGATTATGACTTGGAGATCCACTATCATCCGGGCAAGGCGAATCTAGTTGCGGATGCCTTGAGTCGGAAGGAACATGTTCATGCAACTATAATTACCTATTTACCTAATGAGTTAGTAGAAGACTTTGAGAAGCTCAACCTAGGAATAGTTGCTCACACAGAAGGAGTTACCATAGAGGTAGAACTTACCTTGGAGCAAGAAATATGCAAGGGTCAGATCGGTGATGCTAAAATTTATGAAATTAAAGATCTGGTTGCAGAAGGTAGAGGTCCAGACTTCACGGAGGATGAACAAGGCACAATATGGTTCAAGAACAGGATATGTGTCCCTGAGATTGACAGCCTCCGTGAGACCATACTAAAGGAAGCCCATGACTCCGACTACTCTATTCATCCTGGTAGCACCAAGATGTATCAAGATCTGAAGCAGAAGTACTGGTGGTATGGGCTACAAAGAGATGTAGCTGTACACGTGGTTGTATGTGATGTATGTCAAATAGTCAAAGCTGAACATCAGAGGCCAACTAGACTGCTACACCCGTTAAAAGTGTCCGGATGGAAGTGGGAAGAAATTGGTATGGATTTCATTGTTGGGTTACCTTGCACCCAGAAAGGTTATGATTCCATATGGGTGATCGTGGATAGATTAACCAAAGTGGCTCACTTCATTCCGGTCAAGACTACTTACAAGGGTTCTCAGTTGGCAGAGTTATATATGGCTTGAATTGTGTGCCTACATGGTGTACCTAAGAAGATTGTTTCTGATCGAGGATCTCAGTTTACCTCAAGATTTTGGAAGAGTCTCCATGAGAGTATGGATACGAAGTTGAATTTCAGCTCGGCTTATCATCCCCAAACCGATGACCAGACTGAGAGAACCAACCAAGTACTTGAGGATATGTTAAGAGCTTGTGCCCTTAAGCATGGAGGCAGTTGGGACAAGAGTCTGCCATATGCAGAGTTCTCTTACAATAATAGTCATCAGGCCAGTCTGAAGATGTCCCAATTTGAAGCTTTATATGGCAGAAAGTGCATAACCCCTCTGTATTGGGATCAGACTGGTGAAAGGCAGTTCTTTGAGCCTGAAATTATTCAAGAGGCAGAAGAACAAGTTTGTATGATCTAGGAGAACTTGAGGATAGCACAGACTCGATAGAAGAGCTATGCTGATAACCGGAGAAGATCACTGGAATTTGAAGACGGTGATCATGTATACCTAAAGGTGTCACCAATTCGTGGAATGAGGATATTCAAAGTTAAAGGCAAGCTATCCCCTCGCTTCATTGAACCCTTCAAAATCCTTAAGCGAGTTGGGGAGATGGCCTACCAACTTGAGCTACCAAATCATCTATCTGATGTGCATAATGTATTCCACGTATCTCAACTCAAGAAGTGTCTTCGTGTCCTAGAGGAACAATTGCCAATGGAAGAACTTAGTGTGCAGGGTGATCTAACCTACACCGAGCATTCCATAAGATCCTTGACACTTTGACTCGTGTTACAAGGAATGAAGTAATTAAGATGTGCAAAGTACAATGGAGTCATCATGGTTAAGATGAAGCTACTTAGGAGAGAGAAGAGCTACAAATTGAATTTCCCCACCTCTTCCCTAGTTCCTCTTAATCTCGAGGTCGAGATTATTTTTAAGGGGGTAGGATTTGTAATACCCAACTTGTGGGTAATAAGAGAGAAGAATTAACCTCCTTATGTATATTGCCCTCTGTTCAAGAGAAATATTAATAATCATACTTAAAGTGCCTAAATTAACTAAAGATACATAAATAATTTATGCATCATGTTGGAGATTTTGCTTGTGCATTTGATTATACTAATAATGAGATATCAATGTTGAAATTAGGGTTTAACCTAATTTGAACCTTAGAAATTGAAAATGACATAGAAAAGAAAAGGAAAAGAATATACACTATAAAGAAACATATATATAAATAAATATATCTTTACATACTGTTTTTGTTAATTGTGCATATAATCTAAGTGTGAAACTCATAACAAAATTTGAATTTAAATTTAAATTTGAAGATCTAAAAATAAAAAAAGGGAAACAGAAAAGAAAAAGAAAAAGAACAAGGAAGAGAGTCCTTGGGCCGAAACCATCCCCGACCCATTTACTCGCGCCGCCAGCCAGGAACTTCGGCACCGACAGGTAGGGCCGCCTTGTTAGGCACGCTCGGTCACTGACTTGTGGGCTGCCCTCCACTCTGTTGGTCGCCGGAGTTCGGTCGGGATGAGAAGACACATGGATGCGGTCGAAAACTGGATGTGCGGTGGTGATTAAATCTGGCGTACCATTTTGGGCGGGGCAGTGGTGACCGTAGATCTTAAATCAGAGGGTTGGGAGCGCATGGGGGTTCGGGTTCTATCGAACCATTGGATCGGGATCCAATGATCCCAGTTACGTACTGGTTAGGCTTATGTGAGATTTAACCCTGGCCGTGAGATCTGATCTGGACGGCCAAAAATAGCCCATACCCCTTCGCGGATGCAGCTTTACGTAAGAACCCCTGAACTTTATAGAAATAAACTCGCCATCCTAGCCTATACAGAAAACGTCACAACCAAGTCCAGGAATTTACAGAATGAACCCCCATCCTCTAGAATTTTATACTCGCGGTCCGTTGATCTCGGTTATTGATGAAAATAATTCTAAACTGATTTTTAATGCATAAATAATGATGGAATCTTGTTTAATGCATAACTAATTCATTTTAACTCCTTTTTAATCCATTCTAGTTGCATTAATTTCGTATTAATATTGTTTACCACCTCACAAATCTGTTTTATCATGAAACATAGATTAAAATTATCCACTTAGTTTATTCTATACCAAACACTTAAAACTTCGGAAAATCATAACTCTTTAACCGTAACTCCGAATTTAGTGATTCTCGAACCTACGATCCCGTTACGATGCGTAGAATATTATTATGCAGTATGTTGTCAAGTTTGGTGTGATGTTAATTTCTCCTATACCATGTTTGTTTGTATTGTTGTGAGTAGACAGGCAGGCAACTGAGGACCCAGGTGCTTAGCAGGTGGAAAATATTGAGCAGGATCTCGTTGAAGGAAAGTTGTGCCCTTGACCACTTTTATTTACCCAATAATGTTCTCTATAATCACTTTGGCATGCTTAGGCTTAATTTTGATGGGACCCAATAGGTCACCCTAGTTTGGTCATCTTTATACCTTGTTTTACCACTGAACTTTTTGGGTAGTCTCTGCTATTGCTATATGTGGTTTGGGTGTTAAGATAATTATTACTCATGATCATGCTTTATTATTGTTGTTCTATTCTATTCATGATAAGACTATTGTGTTAATTAGAACATGGAGCTTAACTTGAGATAAACGTGCCACCACAAGGGTGGAATGGGACGCCCTTGGCTGATTAATTAGGAAAGCTAGTGGAGGTCTACCTTACCCGAAAGGGGCAAGGGCAGTAGGGGAGTTGTCAGTATAGGGAGGTTCTCGGGTTGATTTTGCTGTGATGGATTTTCAGACGGGGGATTCCTATATTGTGCTCCGTAGAAATTGTAGTGGGTTTTCTAAAGCTAGTGGAACTTTGTAAAGGCCTCATAGTGTTACCCTGCCTTGCTTCCTTGGTAGAGGTGTATGGGGCCCATACAACCCCGTGGCATATGGGTAACATGACTTGTGGGTAAAGGGTACAACCTTTGCAGAGTGTAAAACTGGTATACTAGCCATGCTCGCGGTCATGAGCAGCTCAGGACTCTCGCATGATTAACTTATGAAATTAAACTCAATTTGTCATTTGCATCGCATTGTGGTTTTATTATGAATTTTGATCTATCATTACTCTGGTTTGGTATATACTTACATTTAGTAACTGGTAATAAAATCTGACCAACTTATTAAAAGCAATGCTCAACTTTAACCATTATGTGTTGATCATCCTTACACTTCACATGAGCTCCCACCTTTGGTGAGTTCATGCATATTATTCCCCATAATTTGTTAAGCTATGATCTTTTGTGAGCTCACCCTTGCGATATATAAACCCCCCAGGTGAAGAGCAGGTAGCCCAGGAGGAGGTCTACTACGAGGAGTACGAGCTTGTCTAGGTGGCGTCTCCGAGTCAGCTTTATGGCGCCAAGGAATAATTATTAGTTCGCTTTATTGTTATCATTAATTTTTGAAAGACACTTCCGCAATGTAATAATATTTCTGACATTTATCTCTATACACTTGGTCATTATATGTGTTGTTCTTCTTTGGCGCACATATGAGACAGGCCCGACTTTACCCCTAAAATCCGGGTGTGACATCAAGGACATGTACCACAAGATAAGGAGCATGAAGGATGCCACGATGAGTTCGTGAGAGGTCTAGGTCGTCGTCTCCCAGTCAACTATGGTTGCGGAGGATCATTGTCTTCATATGATGTAATTATTTAGGTATTTTGTACATAACTCCTATTATATAGTAAAGATGTTACCTTTGTTTCTGTACCATGAGTCATCATATGTGTGAGACTTGATCCTAGCACATATTTGAGACGCACCCGGGTTTGCCCCTTAAATCCGGGTGTAACAGAAGTGGTATCAGAGGAATGTTGACTGTTGGACGCAATCTAGATAGAACTAGACAACCCTTACCTACTTACCTTTGCTACTCTGAGTTTTTTCTAAACTTTTATTAAATCTTTTCTCATATATTGCTGCTTTACTCTGATTACTCTTACATTTTCTCTTCTAAAGACAAAAACGGATTTCACACTTTGAAATCCTGTACCTAAAGTGACCTTTAGGAATATGTGACCTAATCTTAGGGACAAAAATAAAAGTATTTTTGTATATATTTATACGCTTGAATTCTTGTCCTTATGCTACCTGTCTGATTTGGTTCTTTGGTTGAGTGTGATGAGTTGTGGAATAATGCCCATAATTGCATCTAACTGTATATATATGTATGTATAAAGATAGACTATCCTTCAAAAACAAAAAAGATACATATTTGTCGTATAGGCCCATCTCATATAAAAGATTCTATCTTATCCTTATAGATTCATCTTGTCCTAGTAAGCATACTTATCCCACCCTAGAGTAACAACCATGATCTAGTCCAAAATAAATTAATTAGATCTTATCTAGTCATGCCAAACTAATCTAGATCCCATCTAATCTAAATATGACCTAATCTAGGCCAGTCACTTAACAAGTTAATAGTGGTGAAATAAATTAGACCCTACTCCTATAACATGTTCTAACCTAAATTAGTGCCTTAGACCCACTAGACCATATACAAACATCCTAAACCACATATCTTTATAAGGTTGCATAATTTATCCAACCTAACATCAAACCAGATCTTAACCTACTTAATGTTGTCTATCCTACTCACAGCTATCTTAGTCATATGTCCCTGGCTCGGATGACAACACCAAGACCAAAGAAGGAAGAGATCAACTTCAACAAGGAAGGTCAAAAGTCAACCAGATCTCCAGACAAGTCATGATCCACCATCCGAAACGAAGTCCTTCCTTGTCCTGATCTTCTTACCCCAACTTTCTTCACTAATAACTAAAACATGATTATAACATACCCATGCTATCCTAGTCACCCACTAATTAGCCTTAAAAACTTTATGGTTTGGTACCAACTAAAAACTAGAAGATAAATACAATCAAAACTCTATACATCCCTTTTCTTAGTAATCTCGGGGACGAGATTATTTTTAGGGGGTAGAATTTGTAACACCCAAAATTATATTTTAGGATTCCTATATGTTTCTCAAAAAAGAAGACTTGAGTTAAGGTGTCATTTAATGATAGATCCCTTTCTTTTCTAAGTAATTTCCCTAAAGCAAATAAGTAGTGATATTAAAATGTTGATAGTTCAAAAGTTAGCATTAAACTTTGGAACTATAACTTGAGAAGACCTAGGATAAAAATAGAAAGATCCTCAGATGTTTAATTGGTGAAATATTCTTAAATAGATTTTGTGGGTGGGGAACCTTCTATCAGTAGAAACCAAATACAAGATCATTATACAAATTAATCTCTTTAGGATGGTTAATATGTATAAATATCCACTAAAAGTGTGAGATGACATATTAGAAAATAGTTTTCTATAATAAGTATAGTTTGTGTATATAGGTTTCATATTGAAAATCATTTGATAAAATAAAATTTTCTAAAGAGTATTATGTATATATATTTTGATATTGAAGTATTTGTCTAAATAGATAATAAAGAAAGAAATAATTAAATTATGCATCATGCTTGACTTTTGAGTGTGCATCTAATTTGATATAAAAGTTAAACGCAAATCTAGAATGCAATTTGAATATGGAAATTCAAATCAGAAATGAAATTAATAAAATGAAAATGGAAAAGAGAAGTGACTTACCTCGGCCTAGGCAGCCCATGTTCTAGCCCAACCTCCACTGCAACCGACTGGCCCATCTCTCCCTTTCCCTCCCCCGCTCAGTCCGTGTGGAGTCCGCGCGCACACTCACGTGGTGATGCCTGCCGCTGTCTGGTGGGGCTCACTCGTCAGCCCCTCATCCGAAGCAATGGCTTGGTCGTGTTCTATGGTGACTGCACGAAGGGCCCACCGGTCAGGGGCGTTGTCCTCACCATAAGACTCGGGCCGCACCAACAGATCCTACCGGATCCTGGCTAGGGAACTCCGGGGGTCTTAGGGCTTGTTCGGTTATTTTCAATCCATATGGATTGGAGGGGATTGATACGGATTGAGAGGGATTTTAACTTGCTAGGGATTGAAACCTCCTCAATCCTCCTCAATCCATATGGATTGTAACCGAACAAGCCCTTAGTCGGATGGCTGGTCGGCCCTGGTATAAGACTGAGCCACGACACGCATCGCAATCCACGCCAGGAGCCAAGCCGCCAAGCCCTGCGTACCTCATCGCCATGACGCAGGAAGAAAACACGTCGCTGCAGTGTCCTCTCGCCATCGCGCGTCAGTTATTATCGAACGAACAATCGGGGAGGTTCGCCGGGGGGTGTAGTGCGTGAACGCAAAAGTAGTGAAGCACGAGAGGCCATGGGTTGGCGACGATTTCTCGCCGAGAACCCAGCACCGCTGCGGATCCACTTCCCATCGTGGGCAGCTCGGTCACGGTCTTCAACCTTGGTAAATAAACCCTCTATTCTGTTCGCCTTGCCCTTCTCTCCATGTAGCACCGTTTGGATTCAGGTTTTGGGCATTCATGCACTGGATTGGGGTGCTCTGGCGTGCCTCCGTCGTGGATATCGGGCGGCGCCGTCGGGCTCGGGGTCCATGGGGGGGTCGGCCACTGCCCGTTGGATTTTTATGAACGGCTTAGATTAGAATGATGCATACCCCTTCACAGGTTTTGATCTGAGTGGTTGGATCCGATCGGACGACCAGGTTTGGGGTATGGCGTGGTGGCCGATCTGCCGTTGATCCGGGATCCTAAGGCCTATGTCACGTACCGGTTCGTGTTAATGTAGATCTAATCCGAGCCGTTGAATTAGATCGAACGACTAGGAATGACCTATATCGCTTCGGCCACGCTAGATTGCTAAAGAGCCAATGCATTTTTTCTTATTCAACCCGCCGTCCTCTTCTATAGAAAATATGTTACAATTAGGCCTGGGTTTTTATAAAAACAACCCTGAGTTTATATGAATTAGTGGCCGCCGCCCACGGGTTTGGGAAATCTCATAAATTAAAATCTAAAATGATTTTCAGGATAAAAATAAATACGATAAACTTAGAAAATCCATAACTTTCATGTTTTAACTCCGATTTGAACCGTTCAAGTTGCGTTATCTTCGTATTAATAATGCCTACACTTTAGTAACCTTATACTATCATATGACATAGACAACTAGTTTGTTTATCCTATGTTGAATAGATTATCTATTTTGATCGAAGTTAACTTGATCAATCTATGATTTGACTAAAATATAATTTCTAATCAAGTTATCACTTGGGTTAATTATTCCTTTACAATAATTCTTTCACATAATATTAACTAACATAAAATATATTCTTACTAAGTAATCACCTAAAACTTCGGAAAGCCATATCTTTTCAACAATAGCCCCAATTTTAATGATTCTTGAACCTACGATCTCATAGCAGTGCATAGAATATTCTTACGCTGTTTGTTCTCATGTTTGGTGTATTTTTATTTTTATGTACTCCTTGTCTATTTGTATGTATTGCTACGAATAGCGGTGAGGTCACAAGTTATTTGAAGACTAAGTTGGTGAAGTTACCTGGCAATCTCGAGTTTAAGGCAAGTTGTGCCATTGATCTCGGTTAATGTTCTTGGTTAATTTGATGGGACCCAATAGGTTTCCCTAGTTTTGTTTATCTCACACCTTGCAGACAAATGAACTATTGGGTAGACTTGCTATTGCTCTACCTGATTTTGGGATTAATGTTACATCCGAATTATGATCATGTTCCAAGTTTGTTGTTGTCTTAATTATTGTTCATGACACGATTATTATGTTAATTGGAACATGCAGCTTAACTTGAAATAACAGTGCTACCACAAGGGTGGAATGGGACGTCCTTGGCCAAGTTATTAGGAAAGCTAGGGAGAGATTACCTTACCCAAAAGGGCAAGCGGGGAGGCGTCGCTGCAGGGTATAGGGAGGTTCTCGGGTCGAACTGCTGCGATGGTATTTCGGACGAGGGATTCCTATGGTTCCTTATTCCTAAATCCGTAGCGGGTTTTCTCGAACTAGTGCAACTTTGGAAAGGCCTCACAGTGGATCCCTAGCCATTCACCTTGGAAGTGTCTAAGGGTCTAGCTAACCCTGACTAACTGGGAAACACGTCTTGTGGGTAAAGATGCACAACCTCTATAGAGTGTAAAACTGGTATATCAGTCGTGCTCACGGTCAAGAGCGACTCAGGACTCTCGCATGATTAACTTATGGAACTAAACTTAATCTGTCATATGCATTGCATTGTGAGTTTTATTATTAATTATGATATCTTATTTAACTGGGTTGATATCTACTTATACTTAATAACTGCTAATAAAACTTTGACCAACTTTAAAAGCAATGCTGAGCTTTAACCATCTTCTTTGCTAAGTCTTACACTTTACATGAGCTCCTCCGTAAGTATGCTCATGCACATTATTCCCCACAACTTGTTGAGCGATGAACGTACGTGAGTTCACCCTTGTTGTACTCACATCCTTTAGGTCAAAGATACGTATCACAAGATAAGGAGCATGAAGAATGTCGCGATGAGTTCGTGATAGGTCTAGGTCATTATCTCCCAGTCAACTATGGTTGCGGAGGATCATTGTCTTAATATGATGTAATTATTTAGTTACTTTGTACATAACTTTTATTATATAGTAAAGATGTGACATTTGTTTCTGTAACATTAGTCATCATATGTGTGAGATTTGATTCTAGTATACATTTAAGACGCATCCGAGTTTGCTCCTTAAATCCGGGTGTGATTCTAAACTAGTTTTTAATGTAAGCATTTTTTGCGGGGAAGTGAGGATAGGGCTGTACCGGAGGGGGGTGCAGAGGGTGCGGCCGCACCGGGCCCCCAAAAACAGAGGGGCCCCTAGCCACTGGACGCTAGCACTTTTTCCTGTTAAATCTATCTATCCTAGACACAAATACGTAAAGAGCGATGCGCTATCGACCAGTCTCGTTTAGATTGTTAAACTAATGTCTCAATTACTTATCGAATACTCCTTCCGTTCTAAAATAGTATTTGTTTTATCTGTTGATTTTTATGTTTATATTCAACTAGATGATGAATCCACTAAAGAAGCAAAACAAATTCTATTTTGATATAGAGATAGTATTATTTACTATACACATGATGGTTGCAGCGGCGGAGAGAAGCATTTTAAAATTGAAATATTTTTGTGAACTATTTAAGGTCAACAATAACTCAAGAGAGGTTAAATGGCTTGGCGATTCTACGTGTCGAAAAGAAATTGTTGGATGAGATTGATCTCAATAATATAATCGATGACTTTGTATCACAAAATGTTAAAAGATATTTTTAATGATATCAGATAACAAGTAAGTGCTTTTGGTTATATTTTACATTTGTCGTCTTATAAACTTCAAAACAGCATAATAATTTTTATATGTCAAATATTCAATTATATATATATATATAAGGGATGGAGCCTCCATCTCGGATTTCGCACTGGACCTCTAAAAAGTTAGGAACGGCCCTGAGACTGACTCCAACAGAGCAGCTAAATGGACAGGCAAAGCTAAAATAGCTGCCCACGAGCTACTGTAGCAGTACAAAACACCTTCCAACAGGGTAGCCAAAAGAGCGAGACAAAAAATGATGGGAAGAGAGAGGAAAGTCATGATAGCTTGTACTATGGCTGGCAGCCATTTTCTTTTTCTGTGTCTGAGAATATGACTCTACCATCTACTTCATTTGTTGGATTATACTATCGCTGTCTTTTTACCTGTGCTGTTGAAAGCGTGTGCCATATAATTGGACAGAGGCAAACCAGAGACGCTAGCCAAAGACTTGAATGACTGCTCGATTTGTATGGCCTCTGTTGGAGAGTGAGGATGAGGCAGTACAGGTTCAACCCGGCCGCTCGCCTGGTGGGCAGTCAGGTGATGCACGACAAGAGGCGACATTCATCACGGCTGCATTTTTTTTCCATCCAGCCGTGCGGCCGCAATGATTCCTCCCCGTCTCCCCCTCGCCCTCCGAAAGCGAAGTGAGCTTCTGCAGATAAGGAAGGAGGCCGACATTATCGCAACACGCCACCTCATCTAATCGAGGCGAGAGACAGGGGAGGAGGAGGAAAACGGAAGAAATCTTCATCAAGCAACAGGAAGCGAGAGCGTGCGATTTCTTTTTTCTTCCTTTCCGGTGACGCCAGGTGAATCACCAGCCGGCCGGTGCGCCAAAGGCTAGGGTTCCGCGGGGCGCGGGTGCGGGCTCGACTTTCGTAGCCTCGCCGCCGGCGCGCGGGAACCGGATGCTGCTAAGCTGCGGGTCGCTCTCCTCCTGGGTGCGCCGCTTCGTCGCCTGCGTTGGGTACGCCACCTCTGTCCCGCCCTCTACTACGCGCGGTCAGTTGATTGCTGGGCTTGTCTGCTTCCTGCTGCTCCGATGTGATTGGCCGTGGATGGGGCCATGGGGGTTTAGCTGTATCAACGCGATTGGCTCTGCGCTCCATCCCTTGGTGAAATCTGTTCCGTGAGTAATCTTAATATCTGTTTAAACGGATAGCTAGCACCTAGCAGGTTCCAAAATGGTTGTTAGTCTTAAAAACCTGTTAGTTGCTAACTCTACAAAACCCAACTCATATAAAGGGAAAATAGAATGGCCCTAATACTGTTAGCTGTATGAAATGTATGATTAGATGGTTGGTTTGCTATGTTATTCTGGTTGCTTCTACACTGGTCATTATCTCTGATCAGTGTTCAATGCTGGTTATCGCCCTACAATCTATAATTGCCCTGAGGCTTGCAATCAATGTTCTCCACAAGTAACCAGAGTGGTACAAAAGAAAACACGTGTATTGATGCCTGTTATCTTCGATCAATATTCTAGTGTATCATTTATTTGCTACCAGGGTCATATCTGTGGAAACATGCTCAGGTCGAGGCTACGTCCACACAGCACAGCAGCCCCGAGCTGGACCCACTCCACACATATGAAGCACAAGTGATCGAAACACAGTTCCTTGCTTCTTTGTGCGGCCACATGGCTTGTGCCCAAGAAACTCACCACACTCAGGGTCCATACTGGTGACTAGAGAAATGAAATGACCCTATCAACCATCCATTCCTTAACTGCATTGCTTCCCTCACGGTTGGCGCGTAGGACATGTCCTTGGCACCATATTAGTCTGGGTAGCTTCCATGTTCACGACGCTCCCACTTTACCGGTGGCATTCTGATAGATATCCCATGCTCCCCCTTATAGTCTAGAAATGATGTGATAGCTAACAAAAGTAGCATGGATGTCCTTGTATATTACGAATCACTCATATTGCTCTGAGCTTGTCATCCACTCTAAGTATCAAATTCAACTTTTAAGCACCAGCACCACAATAACATAATCCTCCAGAAGGTTCTTTCATAATGAGCACATGAAGCAACAGAAAATGAATAGTCTGGTCATGCTTGGCAATTTACCATTTCAAGACTAGAACATGCAATCCCGACCAAGGTGGGAGCAGGGCATCAAGATCAGCATGGTACCAGGAAAGGGAGATTCATGAGCCCGACGAACTTGCCAGCCAGATTCGTGAAGCAGTTAGTGAGGTCAGGGCATGGCAGGTTAAAAAGGCCCTTCCCTTCTATTATCCAAATTCCCAGCGATTGTGAGTTTCTTGGGTATCAGCCATGAGGAAAATGAAGTGCCTTGTGGATCATTTGTGTGCCGAGGAGATCCAACACCGGGTTGGTGAGCTTTGGAAGGCAGCCTTGACTGAGTTTGTGTCTGTACTATTTACTTGATGAATGTCCTAATAATTTCAGAGTGATGAGTAAAAGCTGGGCCTAGTAGCTGGTTCTGAACTTCTAGTATTCCACCGTTTAGAATTATCTAAATGTAAGCATATTTTATTTGTGCTGTTACTCGCAAGTACCTGTTAGTACTAATCATTTCTTGGCCAATTCTGGCTTGCAACAGAGCAGTGGTTGTTTTGGTTGTGCCCAGCCTACTCCGATAATAGCTGTTGATGAGCCCACAAAAGGTTTAAGAATTCAAGGGCGCTCAGTAAAAAGACACAATTTATCTGACGACTTTTGGAGTTCAAGCCCGCACGAAATGGAGAACAGTGCCTTGCAATCCCGACACAGTATGTCCTCAATCAGCACTGCTGCACAACCTAATGATCAGCATGCTTCTGGAAGTAGCAGCTCCCCAAATGAATTTGTAAATCAAGGTAAATTAGTTGCCATATATACATGTCCAGAACACGTGGTGCCCATGTCGATTTATGGTGCACTAATTTACAATGTTTGGTTATCTGTTCCATGCTTCCTTGAGTTTTCACTTTTCAGAAAGCGTTAAACCAATATTTGTTTGTTGGAGTTCTGTTTATTCTTATTGAAACTGCATTTCAGTATGGTGTGTTTGTGCTCCAGAAAATTCAGCAAACTGGCAATTTTACAAGATGCAATGCGATGGACATTTTATGCAAATTATTACCTAGCATGACTGTATGCAGTATCAGTTCTTAGAACTCATCTATGCTCCTATAATCGGTAACTAATTAGTGTTACCTGTCTATAATCTAGCAATAAGCAATCTAAATCCTTTTTGGTTTCCAATTTTCCATAGCAGGAAATAATATATTATGACAGAGAGTCTCTCACGTATAGGCCAACTCCTGAAATTGGTCACACACATGGCCAGATGTAAACTATTTGTTCTTATGGCTCCCGAATTCCAACCCTATAGGGTAGGCGCCGAGGGAGAACCACTGGTGGTTCATTGCCTCATTTTTATATGCTAAAGCAATAAAACCACTAATGGTTCATTCCCTGACATTATGTCCCTCATTTGTACAAACATAGGTCTTCTACTATGGCACCAGACTAGACAGCAGTGGATTGGAAAACGAAGACATAATTCTCAGGGTCAACAAAGTCAAGGACCAAAAATAAGGTTAGTTCTCCGAGTTCAATTTTTCTTATGGAACGTCTATGGTCTTGAATTTTTCTGTCTTTGCAGTGACCAAAATATTTCCTTGGTGTAGTAGTTTTTAGTTACGTGAAATACCTTCTTTGCTTCATGCATGGGAATGAACCAGTCGTGGGTTTTATCCACTGTTTAAATTGTCATTCGAAACATCACGAAGTTGTGATATATTGTGGTTATCGATGATATGCTATTTATATAGTAATATCCTTGCTACCATGTTGGTAATTTGACAGTGGCTCTCCAGCAGTTAGAAATCTTGTTTATAATACTTTGAAATTTAGGATAGCTTCTGATTGCCTTTTGAAACTAATATCTATCTGCATGGCGACTGCAGTTGTAATGCTACATACGAGAGCCTGCTCGGGAGCTCGAAACCATTTCCACAACCGATCCCTCTTGGTGTAAGATATCTTGAAAAGCTACACGACATCTTCCATTTGACATGTGCGTCCTGTTTAGACAATGCATTGATTTTCCTGGCTTGTCCGCTGTCAGGAAATGGTGGGTTTCCTCGTGATCAGCTGGGAGCAGGAAGGCCTATACGATTAGAGTTGGTTATTGGAAGTGTGCTGTTTCAAGTCATGAATCGCTGAAATGTACGCAACTTCTAGGCTGCGAAAGCTTGTGACCTCATGGATGTGGACTGTCTCGGAGACAGGATGACATCCCTCTTATGCAAATGTAAAATATTCTTTGTTATTTTATTACTAGTAATTGTGTTTACAGCGTTCAGTGTAGGAGTTCATTGTTTTATACTGAGTACAGTTCTCTCACGTTAGCTCGCGTAAAAGAAATCAGAACGTCTGCAGGGATGCCAGGGAACTAGATACTGGGAGCTGCCTTGAGCCTGATGGCCAAAATCGGGTCCAGTCCAGCCGATGTTTTTAGCTGTCATATGACTTGAGCAAGCATTTTACCTTACTTTTGTTTGCCAAACGTAAACATTGGCATGTCAGATTCTTTTTTAAGCTTCTCGTCTGAGTACAAAACCAAGAGATGACAGATTATTATTAATGAGAATAAAACCCAGATGAGGGATGCTAGTTAGATTCTGGAAATCGAACTCTCGCGCAACAGCGAGCACACCTGGCTCTGGCTGCAGCCTGCACTAGCAACCGGAGCCTAGCTCGGTTATCTGCATGTCAAATTCTGGGAGCAAAAGCAAGCAGACATCAATTGTGTACATTCTCAAATCTGCTTTCCATAGATCCTCAGCGCACCCAGAAGGTGATGGAAGAGGCCGTCTCCTTTCCAGACGCGTCTCCGGCCTTCTCAGCTTGCGTGTGTACGTGGCCGCCTCTGCCGCTTTATATGGACACCAATCGTCATCTCCATCTCTAAACAGACTAACAGAGTGAGGACACAAGGACGGTGACCAAGCAGAGTGACGACGACGCGACAATCAAGTCCGTAGCTCCGGCGGTAGACTTTGATATGGCTTTAGCTCGTCTGTGCCTCAACAGGGCCATCGCTGGCCGCGCGCAGGCGCTGGCGAGGCCGGCGCTCGCCGCAGCCCCGGCGACAGATCCGAAACTTCACTCGCTTCTCTCAACCTCGGCAGCCGACTCTGCCGCCTCAGGCGAGGCAAACCGCCGAGATGTCGCCGTGTCGGAGCGCTCCGCCCCCAATCGCCGCTGGGCATGGCGAGACCTCCGCGACTTCACCCCGTTCAGCCTCGTGGACGGTACGGCCTTAGCACCTGCCGCATTGAGCAACCCACGCCGGCCGGCCATGGACCCTGACTGACTAGTGACTAACGCCCGTGCATGCATCGACGCACGCAGGTCTCGGGAGCGCGCTGTCGCAGGTGGCGGAGACCCTGGGCCGCCCGCTGGAGCGCCTGGCGCCGTCGCGGCTGCTGTCCGGGAAGGTGCGCGAGGACGAGGCGCGGTACCGGCTGCGTTTCGAGGTGCCGGGCCTCGGCAAGGGCGACGTGCGCGTGGCCGTGGAGGACGGGGTGCTGGTCATCGAGGGCGAGAAGCGTGAGCACGGGGAGGAGGGCGACGGCGGCGAGTGGTGGTCGACCAGCGGGTACCACGCCAGCCTGCTGCTCCCGGACGACGCGCGCGCCGAGGGGATCACCGCCGAGGTGAAGGACGGCGTGCTGTACGTCACCGTGCCGCGCACCGGGGAGCGCAAGCGGAACGTCACCGAGGTGAAGGTGCAGTGATGCGTGTCGTGTCACTCAACTCTTGTGAGTGCTTCTTGTTTGTGAGCCCGTGACTGTTGTGTATTTTCTCCGGAAATAAAATACGTATCGTGTACAGAAAGCGAAAGCACGGCATAAAAGCATCCATCAAAATCGTACTGTGTAGAAGCATTGATGCGTAGAGATGGCCAATCGGACAGACGGCCCGGTTAGGTCACGGCCCGTTTAGCATGATTATTAGATTATTAGATGTACTGTGTCGGCACGGCATTAGTACCTGAACCCAGGCACGACATTAAGGCTCCTTAGCCGTGTTGTATCGGCACGGTAGGCCCGTTTAGCACTACACCACAGAATTTTAGTCAGACATTAACAAACACAGTTAAAATATACTAAAATAGCTAATATTGAGCTGTTTAGTGCAATGGCTGACTCATTAAAAACCTATCTAGGTAAAAACTCACCCTTGTGAGAAAACCCTAGATAAGAAAAAAGAGTACAGCACACAGCTAACTAGTCGTGTTTAGATCTAACCATGCATAATCGTGTCTAACCGTGCCTAGGGGCTAATCGGGGCGTGCCCCGTGCTCGGCCCAGGCACTACGGGCCGTGCCGTGCTCCGGGCCGGCCCGATTAGCCCGACATTATTGGCCATCTATATGTGTCATGAGGTAACAGAGTGGATAAATCGGGTAACACCGACAGTAAAAGTAAAAGAGAGTTTATATTCTGAATGATTGAGAGATTGTATATTGGTATTGGTAGGTATAGATGTTCAAATCGGCGGCCTGGGCCGGCTCGAGCATGGCTAGACCTGGCACGGATTAGCTAGCGAGACGTGTCTGCCGTCTCATTAGTCCCAAGTGAGGTCCAGACATGGGTCGCTAAGTTAGTAATCGTGTCGGACTGACTCACGGCCCAATGAGCTTAACGGATCTATAACAACATATGACGTTTAAATAATAAAAATATCCTAAAACTGTGCATATTTGAGGGTTTAAACCATATTTATTAACTCTAAACATTTATTTACACCCACATAACCAATAAAAACACATGTTTCTTGTGTTTTATACACTATATTCAAATATAATATATCTATTTATAGAAAAAATTTAAAAAATCAAATCGGGTCGTACGGGGCCTAGCCCGCTGTGCCACGCCTTTAGCCCAAGTACGGCTTAGTGACCGAGCTGGATCGATACAGGCCCGGTTTACTACGTGTGGACAAACCCGTGTTGGGTTTCGGGCCGCCGGCCGTCTTGACATCTCTGTTGGAAGGTTGAAGTAGACGAATCCAGACATTCCATTCCAATCCTTGGCCCGCTATACTAGTCGATGATATCTGGGAGTGGAATTTCAGTGTGTACTCGGGCCGGGCCTTGGGCTCTCCGCACTGTTTTGTGGCCCAGCTTCCCGTTTCGCAGTCCAATTGGCCAGTCGTAACTAGTCTCAGTCTCAGTCCACGGGTCTAACGCACGTGTAGGAAGTTGGACTGGGAGCGACGGAATGGGACTGTCAGGGACTCAGGGTGAAAATCGTCACTAGTGCTCCTGCTCCCCACCATCCGAGAGGCAGTGCGCCGGTCTCCGTCCGAGCGAGGATGAAGTGTGAACTCTCCGAGCAGTGGTGTCGCACCGGGCGGAAGCACCGACGGCGACAATTTTCCCCGGTTTTTTCGCTACGCAAACCACGTGTTGACGCCTTTTCGGAGCGCCAAACACTCAACAAGAACCGTGGCGGTGCCCTCTGCACAGGGGCGGACGGTCCGCGCGCAGGGGCCGGACGGTCCGCGGCCTGGTGCGAGGCGCGGTGGTGCTCTCTGCGCAAGGGCGGACTGTCCGCGGCCTGGGCCGGACGGTCCGCGGCCTGGTGCGCTGCTGAGACTTCTGCCTGACGGCCGGACGGTCCGCGCCCTGGGGCCGGACGGTCCGCACGTACGCAGGGACGGCGGAAGATCGCCGACGGCGCCTGGATCTCGCTCCCGGGAGGGACCCCGTCGGGGAGTAGAGATCCTAGGTGGTGTCTAGGCTCGGGCAGGCCGACCTAGACTCCTCTAATCGACGTAGAGTCGAGGAGAGACGGAGAATTTGGGGATCGAGTGGCTAAACCTAAACTAGACTAGAACTACTCCTAGGATAAAATGCGAATAAAAGTTGTATTGATTCGATTGTTGATGATTACAAATCGGCCGTAGACCTCTCTATTTATAGAGGAGGGGGGCTGGACCCTTTACACAACTGATTCCGAGCTAATCCCGCGAATATAGCTAACAACCGTAGCACAAAACTCGGAACCCTAATCTGTTCTGCGCACGCGCGGACCGTTCGGCCTCAGGGCCGGACAGTCCGCCGCTCAATTCTGGTTCGAACATATGCCCCCCTGCCTTTTGGTGGAGCTGGGCGAACCAAAAGCAACTAACTCGATGTGATTACATCGGTTTTCTTAGGCATCTTGCCACATACTAGGATGGTACTGTTTGAGGAAACGCCCATTCAAAGCCTTAGGTAAATCCTTGCCTTGTAATGTTTGTAGTAAATAAGCGTTACCAGACATCACCTGTTTCACTTTATAAGGACCCTCCCAGCTTGGCGACCATTTCCCGAACTTTTGGTCTTTATTCCTCAGAGGTAGAATGGTCTTCCACACCAAGTCTCCTACTTGGAATGATTTTGCTTTGACCTTCTTGTTGTAGGCCCTGGCTACCATGATCTTGTCCTTTTATATTGCTCCCAAAGCTATCATCCTCTTGTCGGTCACCTCATCAATATTATCCATCATTGAATTATAATAATCAGTAGCAGTTAGATCATTTTGTCTGGCAAACCTGACAGCATTCAAACTTATTTCCACAGGTAACACTGCTTCCTGCCCATAGACAAGCTCAAAAGGAGATACTTTAGTAGCACTATGCTTAGATATTCTATGAGCCCATAAAGCTTCAGACAAAATCTTATGCCAATGTCTAGGATTATCAGATACCTTTTTCTTTATCAAATTAATCAACGTCCTATTACTAGACTCGGCCTGTCCATTGGCCTGAGCATAATATGGAGACGAATTAAGCAGCTTAATTCTGTATAATTCAGCAAATTCTCGTACCTCCTTTGACATAAAAGAAGTACCTTGATCTGTAGTCAAGGTCTGGGGAATGCCGAATCTATGAATAATATGCTCAGTTATGAACTCAATTACCTCCTTGTGCGTCATGTTCTTTAGAGCAACGGCTTCAGTCCATTTGGTGAAATAGTCAGTGGCAACTAACACAAACCGATGCCCCTTTGATGATGAAGGATGAATTTCTCCAATAAAGTCTAATCCCCATCCTCTGAATGGCCAAGGCTTGATGATAGGATGTAATTCGGCTGCAGGGACCAACTGTAGGTCGCCGAATTTTTGACACACTTGGCACCCCTTGTAGTACTTGAAACAATCAGCTGTCATACTAGGCCAATAAAAACCAGACCTTCGCAACAACCACTTCATCTTTGGAGCTGATTGATGGGTACCACAAATTCCTTCATGTACTTCGGCCATGGCTAATATAGCATCATCTGGGCCCAAGCACTTAAGCAGGATATCATTAACCGTTCGGCGGTAAAGTTCAGCACTCATCAAAACATACTTGAAAGCTGTTCGCCGAATGTTCTTATCTGTCCTGATATTGGGATTTTGCAAATAATTAAGTATAGGTATCCTCCAATCACTTGTATCGGCTTCATTGTCAGCCGAATTGATTAAGAGAACCTTTCTGGTAACCTCGGACGGTCCGGCGTCAACACGCGGACGGTCCGCGACCTGGGATTTTGGCTCTGCACTGGTTATCAGATTTTCAGTTTTGTGAAATTTCCCTCTCTTTATCTGATAACCCGATGCATCTTGTGCCAAGTTGTTAGCTCTATGATTCTCAACTCTAGAGATATGCTGAATACTGAATTCATCAAAAGAATGGATTATGCTCCAACATTTCTCAAGATAACTATTTAGAGTACCATCAAGACATTGATATTCTTCTAACACTTGTTGGACAACCAGCTGAGAATCACCAAATACCTTCACATGTTTTACTCCCATACCATTTAACAGTTCTAAACCGAATAGGAGGGCCTCATATTCAGCTTGATTATTAGTGCAATACGTTTTCAATCGGCTAGAGAAGTCAAAGGAGACATTACTTGGTGAAACAAGCACAATGCCAATTCCTTGCCCTTCATTGCAAACCGATCCATCAAAATATAAAGTCCAAGGAGTAAT
This sequence comes from Zea mays, assembly GCF_902167145.1. Taxonomy (NCBI): domain Eukaryota; kingdom Viridiplantae; phylum Streptophyta; class Magnoliopsida; order Poales; family Poaceae; genus Zea; species Zea mays. Next base: position 117,991,789 of record NC_050100.1, read on the forward strand.
AGTGAGGTATGACATGTCTAGTTCATGAATATCATTAACCCGATGTTCTACAATGAAATCCGCTATGACTTGGCCCTTCATAGATTTCAATGGTTCATAGGCCAAGTCATATTCTACGAGTGCATAAGCCCACTTACCAATTCTACCACTCATAATTGGGTTATGCAACATGTATTTGATCACATCGGCTTGACCAGAAACAGTGCAATGACTAGACAATAAATAGCATCTACATTTGGTGCATGCAAAAAACAAGCATAAGCATAACTTTTCAATAAAAGTGTACCTTGTTTCAGCATCCACCAACCTTCGGCTTAGATATGTCACCACATGCTCCTTCCCCTCGGTTTCTTGTGTCAGAACAGCCCCAATGACCTTATCCTCAGCTGCAATGTATAATCGGAATGGTACTCCTGCTCGTGGTGCTTTTAATACGGGAGCCGAAGATAAGTATTTTTTGATGAGATCAAATGCTTCTTGTTGTTCTGCCCCCCAGGCGAATTCGACATCATTCTTAAGCCAAAGAATAGGGGTGAACGCATCAATCTTCCCGGCTAGGTTAGAAATTGTCGGGGACCATAATTAGGGGTACCCTCAAGACGCCTAATTCTCAGCTGGTAACCCCCATCAGCATAAAGCTGCAAAGGCCTGATGGGTACGATTAAGTCAGGGATCAGTCCACACGAGTGACTCGATCACGCTTCACCCGAGCCTAGCCTCGGCCAAGGGCAGTCGACCTCGAGAGACTTCCGTCTCGCCCGAGGCCCCCCTTTTTACGGCGGACACATCACCGGCTCGCCCGAGGCCTTGGCTTCGCTCAGAAGCAACCCTGACTAAATCGCCACACCGACTGACCAAATTGCAGGAGCATTTAACGCAAAGGTGGCCTGACACCTTTATCCTGACACGCGCCCCCCCGGCAGAGCCGAAGTGACCGCCGTCACTCCACCGCTCCACTGACCAGTCTGACAGAAGGACAGCGCCGCCTGCGCCACTCCGACTGCGGTGCCACTCGACAGAGTGAGTCTGACAGGCAGTCAGGCCTTGCCAAAGGCGCCACGACGAACTCCGCTCCGCCCGACCCCAGGGCTCGGACTCGGGCTAAGACCCGGAAGACGGCGAACTCCGCTCCGCCCGACCCCAGGGCTCGGACTCGGGCTAAGACCCGGAAGACGGCGAACTCCGCTCCGCCCGACCCCAGGGCTCAGACTCGGGCTAAGACCCGGAAGACGGCGAACTCCGCTCCGCCCGACCCCAGGGCTCGGACTCGGGCTAAGACCCGGAAGACGGCGAACTCCGCTCCGCCCGACCCCAGGGCTCGGACTCGGGCTAAGACCCGGAAGACGGCGAACTCCGCTCCGCCCGACCCCAGGGCTCGGACTCGGGCTAAGACCCGGAAGACGGCGAACTCCGCTCCGCCCGACCCCAGGGCTCGGACTCGGGCTAAGACCCGGAAGACGACGAAACTCCGCCTCGCCCGACCCCATGGCTCGGACTCGGCCTCGGCAACAGAAGACAGACTCAACCTCGGCTTCGGAGGAGCCCCCACGTCACCCTGCCTAGGGCACAGACCCGCCACGTCAACAGAGAGCGCCATCATCGTCCTACCCCGAATCGACTCGGGTCACGGAGAACAAGACCGGCGTCCCATCCGGCCAGCTCCGCCGGATGGGCAATGATGGCGCTCCACAAGCTCTGTGACGACGGCGGCCCCCAGCTCTCTTACGGAAGCAGGGCGACGTCAGCAAGGACTCGACCGCTCCAACAGCTGTCCCTCCGCCAGGCTCCGTCGCACCTCCGACAGCCACGACATCACGCCAGCAAGGTGCCAAGACCTCTCCGGCTGCCACATTGGCATGTACCTAGGGCGCTAGCTCTCTCTCCGCTAGACACGTAGCGTTCTGCTACACCCCCCATTGTACACCTGGATCCCCTCCTTACGACTATAAAAGGGAGGACCAGGGCCTTCTTAGAGGAGGTTGGCCGCGCGGGACCGAGGACGGGACAGGCGCTCTCTTGGGGCCGCTCGCTTCCTTCACCTGCGTGGACGCTTGTAACCCCCCTACTGCAAGCGCACCCGACCTGGGCGCGGGACGAACACGAAGGCCGCGGGACTTCCACCTCTCTCACGCTCGGCTCCGGCCACCTCGCCTCTCCCCCCTTCGCGCTCGCCCACACGCTCGACCCATCTGGGCTGGGGCACGCAGCACACTCACTCGTCGGCTTAGGGACCCCCCTGTCTCGAAACGCCGACAGTTGGCGCGCCAGGTAGGGGCCTGCTGCGTGCTGACGAACAGCTCCCCGTCAAGCTCCAGATGGGCAGTCTCCGGCAACCTCTCCGGCCCGGGGCGGTGCTTCGTTTCGGGACTCTTGAGTTCATGTCCTTCGACGGCAGCTACGACATGATACTCCTTCCACCGCCGCGCGACAACGACAATGGCGGCCGACAACCCGCCCGCCGGCGGCGGAATCGACGACATCTTCCCCGCGTGGTGGAAGAACAACACTCGAGCTCGCTCCGTTCTCTCCCCCGCCAACGGAGGAGGAGGTGGGGCCATCAAGGCCAAGCGGGAGGCTGCGCTTCTTTGGCCGTCGAACGAATCGACGCCCCCGGCGCCCCGACGGAAGGCACGCCGGACGTCGACCTCGCGTTCAAGACGGAGGCAAGCGCCGTCCCCCCGCGACACGCTAACCCCGAGCAAGAAGACGACGCCGGCGCGCTCGCGGAAAGCCTGCAGGACGTCGCCCTCGTACCTGGGATGACGGTGCAACCAGTCCCCGATGTGACTACGTCGCTCCTCGTCGACCAAAAGGTACCGACTAACTCCCATCTTACGTCATTTCGACTCGGCCTCAACCCGCCAAACGACCTCGCTTTGGCGGGCGCTCTCATTGAGGCGAGTGCAACCCCACTGGGGTTTCGTATGCGGTCGCCTTGGGACCGACTGACGGACGTCTCGACCGACGGGCCCTCTGGGTCCGAGGAAGATGACGATCCCAGCATCTGTTGGGATTTCTCCGGACTTGGCAACCCCAGTGCCATGCGGGACTTCATGACCGCATGTGACTACTGCCTATCCGACTGTTCCGACGGAAGCCGCAGCCTTGGCGACGAGAGCTGCGGCCCAAGCCGCGAATGTTTCCACATCGAGCTAGGGGATCCCTCCGAAGGCAACCATCTCGGCATGCCGGAGGACGGTGATCTTCCTAGGCCGGTGCCTCGCGCCGACATCCCACGGGAGCTAGCTGTGGTCCCCGCTCCGGCGGGGGGTTACGACCCACAACTCGAGCAAGTCCGCGAGGCGCAGGCCAGGCTCAACGAGGGAACAGGAGCGCTTGGGCCGATCCGTCGGGACATCGGGCAAGCATGGGCGGGCCAACCCCTGGCCATAGAAATGCGTCACCTGCCCCAAGGTCTCCAGCACCGCGTCGCCAACGATGTCAGGGTCAGGCCGCCGCCCGCATCCAGCGGGGTTGGTCAGAACCTGGCAGCCGCAGCGATGCTCCTCCGCGCGATGCCGGAGCCATCAACCACCGAGGGTCGGCGAATCCAGGGAGAGCTCAAGAATCTCCTGGAAGGCGCTGCGGCCCGACGGGCCGAGAGCACTGCCTCCCGAAGGCAGGGATATCCCTCGGAACCTCATGCCGCGACTTCCCGATTCATGCGGGAAGCCTCGGTCTACACCGGGCGCACGCGCAACACCGCGCCTGCGGCCCCGGGCCACCTCGGCAACGAGCACCATCGACGCGACCGTCGGGCCCACCTCGACGAAAGGGTGCGCCGAGGCTACCACCCCAGGCGTGGGGGGCGCTACAACAGCGGGGAGGATCGGAGTCCCTCGCCCGAACCACCCGGTCCGCAGGCCTTCAGTCGGGCCATCCGACGGGCGCCATTCCCGACCAGGTTCCGACCCCCGACTACTATCACGAAGTACTCGGGGGAAACGAGACCGGAACTGTGGCTCGCGGACTACCGCCTTGCCTGCCAACTGGGTGGGACGGACGACGACAACCTCATCATCCGTAACCTCCCCCTGTTCCTCTCCGACACTGCTCGCGCCTGGTTGGAGCACCTGCCTCCGGGGCAGATCTCCAACTAGGACGACTTGGTCCAAGCCTTCGCTGGCAATTTCCAGGGCACATACGTGCGCCCCGGGAATTCCTGGGACCTTCGAAGCTGCCGGCAACAGCCGGGGGAGTCGCTCCGGGACTACATCCGGCGATTCTCGAAGCAGCGCACCGAGCTGCCCAACATCACCGACTCGGATGTCATCGGCGCGTTCCTCGCCGGCACCACTTGCCGCGACCTGGTGAGCAAGCTGGGTCGCAAGACCCCCACCAGGGCGAGCGAGCTGATGGACATCGCCACCAAGTTCGCCTCTGGCCAGGAGGCGGTCGAGGCTATCTTCCGAAAGGACAAGCAGCCCCAGGGCCGCCCATCGGAAGAGGCTCCCGAGGCGTCTGCTCCGCGCGGCGCCAAGAAGAAGGGCAAGAAGAAGTCGCAATCGAAACGCGACGCCGCTGACGCGGACCTTGTCGCCGCCGCCGAGTACAAGAACCCTCGGAAGCCCCCCGGAGGTGCAAACCTCTTCGACAAGATGCTCAAGAAACCGTGCCCCTACCATCAGGGGCCCGTCAAGCACACCCTCGAGGAGTGCGTTATGCTTCGGCGTCACTTCCACAGGGCCGGGCCACCCGCCGAGGGTGGCAGGGCCCGCGACGACAACAAGAACGAAGATCACCAAGCAGGAGAGTTCCCCGAGGTCCGCGACTGCTTCATGATCTATGGAGGGCATGCGGCGAATGCCTCGGCTCGGCATCGCAAGCAAGAGCGCCGGGAGGTCTGCTCGGTGAAGGTGGCGGCGCCAGTCTACCTAGACTGGTCCGACAAGCCCATCACCTTCGACCAGGCCGACCACCCCGACCATGTGCCGAGCCCGGGGAAATACCCGCTCGTCGTCGACCCCGTTGTCGGCAATGTCAGGCTCACCAAGGTCCTGATGGATGGGGGCAGCTGCCTCAACATCATCTACGCCGAGACCCTCAAGCTCCTGCGCGTCGATCTGTCCTCCGTCCGAGCAGGCGCTGCGCCCTTCCACGGGATCATCCCTGGGAAGCGCGTCCAGCCCCTCGGGCGACTCGACCTCCCCGTCTGCTTCGGGACGCCCTCCAACTTCCGAAGGGAGACCCTGACGTTCGAGGTGGTCGGGTTCCGAGGAACCTACCACGCCGTATTAGGGAGGCCATGCTACGCGAAGTTCATGGCCGTCCCCAACTACACCTACCTGAAGCTCAAGATGCCGGGCCCCAACGGGGTCATCACCGTCGGCCCCACGTACAAACACGCGTTCGAATGCGACGTGGAGTGCGTGGAGTACGCCGAGGCCCTCGCCGAGTCCGAGGCCCTCATCGCCGACCTGGAGAACCTCTCCAAGGAGGTGCCAGACGTGAAGCGCCATGCTGGCAACTTCGAGCCAGCAGAGACGGTTAAGGCCGTCCCTCTGGACCCCAGTGGCGACACCACCAAGCAGATCCGGATCGGTTCCGGGCTCGACCCCAAATAGGAAGCAGTGCTCGTCGACTTTCTCCGCGCAAACGCCGACGTCTTTGCGTGGAGTCCCTCGGACATGCCCGGCATACCGAGGGATGTCGCCGAGCACTCGCTGGATATTCGGGCCGGAGCCCGACCCGTCAGGCAGCCTCTGCGCCGATTCGACGAGGAGAAGCGCAGAGTGATTGGCGAAGAGATCCACAAGCTAATGGCAGCAGGGTTCATCAAAGAGGTATTCCATCCCGAATGGCTTGCCAACCCTGTGCTTGTGATGAAGAAAGGGGGGAAATGGCGGATGTGTGTGGACTACACTGGTCTCAACAAAGCATGTCCGAAGGTTCCCTACCCTCTGCCTCGCATCGATCAAATCGTGGATTCCACCGCTGGGTGCGAAACCCTGTCCTTCCTCGATGCCTACTCAGGGTATCACCAGATCCGGATGAAAGAGTCCGACCAGCTCGCGACTTCTTTCATCACGCCGTTCGGCATGTACTGCTATGTCACCATGCCATTCGGTTTGAGGAATGCGGGCGCGACGTACCAGCGGTGCATGAACCATGTGTTCGGCGAACACATCGGTCGCACAGTCGAGGCCTACGTCGATGACATCGTAGTCAAGACAAGGAAGGCTTCTGACCTCCTCTCCGACCTTGAAGTGACATTCCGATGTCTCAAGGCGAAAGGAGTCAAGCTCAATCCTGAGAAGTGTGTCTTCGGAGTGCCCCGGGGCATGCTCCTAGGGTTCATCGTCTCCGAGCGAGGCATTGAAGCCAACCCGGAGAAGATCGCGGCCATCACCAGTATGGGACCCATCAAGGACTTAAAAGGTGTACAGAGGGTCATGGGATGCCTCGCGGCCCTGAGCCGCTTCATCTCACGCCTCGGCGAAAGAGGTCTGCCTCTGTACCGCCTCTTAAGGAAGGTCGAGTGTTTCACTTGGACCCCCGAGGCCGAGGAAGCCCTCGGCAACCTGAAGGCGCTCCTTACAAAGGCGCCTGTCTTGGTGCCCCCGGCGGATGGAGAAGCCCTCTTGGTCTACGTCGCCGCGACCACTCAGGTGGTTAGCGCCGCGATTGTGGTCGAGAGGCAAGAGGAAGGGCATGCATTGCCCGTTCAGAGGCCGGTCTACTTCGTCAGCGAAGTGCTGTCTGAGACCAAGATCCGCTACCCACAAGTTCAAAAGCTGCTGTATGCTGTGATCCTGACAAGGCGGAAGCTGCGACACTACTTCGAGTCTCATCCGGTAACTGTGGTGTCATCCTTCCCCCTGGGGGAGATCATCCAGTGCCGAGGGACCTCGGGCAGGATCGCAAAGTGGGCGGTGGAAATCATGGGCGAAACGATCTCGTTCGCCCCTCGGAAGGCCATCAAGTCCCAGGTGTTGGCGGACTTCGTGGCCGAATGGGTCGACACCCAGTTGCCGACGGCTCCGATCCAACCGGAGCTCTGGACCATGTTTTTCGACGGGTCGCTGATGAAGACAGGAGCCGGCGCGGGCCTGCTCTTCATCTCGCCCCTTGGAAAGCACCTGCGCTACGTGCTGCGCCTCCATTTCCCGGCGTCCAACAATGTGGCCGAGTACGAAGCTCTGGTCAACGGGTTGCGGATCGCCATCGAGCTAGGGGTCAGACGCCTCGACGCCCGCGGTGATTCGCAGCTCGTCATCGACCAAGTCATGAAGAACTCCCACTGCCGCGACCCGAAGATGGAGGCCTACTGCGACGAGGTTCGGCGCCTGGAAGACAAGTTCTTCGGGCTCGAGCTCAACCACATCGCTCGGCGCTACAACGAAACCGCAGACGAGCTGGCTAAAATAGCCTCGGGGCGAACGACGGTCCCCCCAGACGTCTTCTCCCGGGATCTGCATCAACCCTCTGTCAAGATCGACGACGCGCCCGAGCCCGAGGTACCCTCGGCTCAGCCCGAGGTACCCTCGGCCCCCGAGGGCGAGGCACTGGACGTCGAGGAAGAGCAGAGCGGGGCCACGCCTGATCGAGATTGGCAGGCCCCGTACCTGCAATATCTCCGTCGAGGAGAGCTACCCCCCGACCAAGTCGAGGCTCGGCGGGTAGCGCGACGCGCCAAGTCGTTCGTCCTGCTGGGCGATGAAGAGGAGCTCTACCATCGCAGCCCCTCGGGCATCCTCCAGCGATGCATCTCCATCGCCGAAGGTCGGGAACTGCTGCAAGAAATACACTCGGGGGCTTGCGGCCATCACGCAGCGCCCCGAGCCCTTGTCAGGAATGCTTTCCGACAAGGCTTCTACTGGCCAACGGCGGTGGCTGACGCCACTAGAATTGTCCGCACCTGCGAAGGGTGCCAATTCTATGCGAAGCAGACCCACCTACCCGCTCAGGCTCTGCAGACGATACCCATCACCTGGCCCTTCGCTGTATGGGGTCTGGACCTCGTCGGTCCCTTGCAGAAGGCGCCCGGGGGCTACACGCACCTGTTGGTCGCCATCGACAAATTCTCCAAGTGGATCGAGGTCCGACCTCTGAACAGCATCAGGTCCGAGCAGGCGGTGGCGTTCTTCACCAACATCATCCATCGCTTTGGGGTCCCGAACTCCATCATCACCGACAACGGCACCCAGTTCACCAGCAAAAAATTCTTGGATTTTTGCGAGGATCACCATATCCGGGTGGACTGGGCAGCCGTGGCTCATCCCATGTCGAATGGGCAAGTAGAGCGTGCCAACGGCATGATTCTACAAGGGCTCAAGCCTCGGATCTACAACGACCTCAACAAGTTCGGCAAGCGGTGGATGAAGGAACTCCCCTCGGTGGTCTGGAGCCTAAGGACGACGCCGAGTCGTGCCACGGGTTTCACGCCGTTTTTTCTGGTCTACGGGGCTGAAGCTATCTTGCCCATTGACCTGGAATACGGCTCCCCGGGGACGAGGGCCTACACCGATCAAAGCAACCAAGCTAGCCGAGAAGAATCGCTGGACCAGCTGGAGGAGGCTCGGGACAGGGCCTTACTACACTCGGCGCGGTACCAGCAGTCCCTGCGACGCTACCACGCCCGAGGGGTCCGGTCCCGAGACCTCCAGGTGGGCGGTCTGGTGCTTCGGCTGCGGCAAGACGCCCGAGGGAGGCACAAGCTCACGCCCCCCTGGGAAGGGCCATTCGTCATCGCCAAAGTTCTGAAGCCCGGAACATACAAGCTGGCCAACAATCAAGGCGAGATCTACGGCAACGCTTGGAACATCAAACAGCTACGTCGCTTCTACCCTTAAGATGTTTCCAAGTTGTTCATATACCTCGCACCTACGCAAAGTTTAGTCGTCAAGGAAGGGTCGGCCTAGCCTCGGCAAAGCCCGACCCTCCCTCGGGGGCTAAAAGGGGGGAGACCCCCTCTGCGTCGAATTTTTCCTCGAAAAAGGATCTCTTTTCAGCAGGATTACTTTCGTGCTTCTTGACTACTTCGGAAAGCGGATCCTGGAAACGACGGAGTACACGTAAGCAGCCAAGGCTGACCGAGCCGAGGGACTCCTACGCCTCCGGGATATGGATACCTCACTCATCACCTTCTGCGAGAAGTAACTCACGCTCGGATAAAGCGACTCCGTGGACCGAACAAGTCTTCACGTTCGGAAGCTCTCCTGTCGAAGCAGTCCTTCAAGCTTTCTCGACTAAGTCGGGGACAGGGCCTCATGGACGGGTGAAAGTACGCGTAAGCGGCAAGGCCGACCGAGCCGAGGGATTCCCACGCCTCTGGGATACGGATACCTCACTCGTCCCTTCCGCGAGAAGCAACTCTCGCTCACACAAACATCCCTGTTACCGACAGAGAGTCCAGATGCTCGAAACAAGAGGAAAAAAGACGCAGCTTCGCAAGCGCGGCGAGGGTGTGTTTTTCTGGCCTCGGCGGCCGCAGAAGGCACACGCTACAAGACGATCTGATCCTGCAGGCTCGGGTCTTCACGCTGAAGGGAGCCGTAGCACCCTCGGCATCGACGACGTCTTCAGCAAAGTCCGACCCAGCCTCGGACGGCGACGCGGTCCAGGGACTCCTCCGGGAATCCGGCCCGAGCAGGCGGCTCGGCCGGTTACCCCTAGGGCCTCGGCCAACCAGCTTCCAAGGGCGCCAGCCCGACCCGAGGCCTCGGCTGATCGACTTTGGCGTCGGCTCTGCTGATGGACAACACGGCTAGGCTCCGGCCAACCAGGCTCGGGTCTTCACGCTGAAGGGAGCCGTAGCACCCTCGGCATCGACGACGTCTTCAGCAAAGTCCGACCCAGCCTCAGACGGCGACGCGGTCCAGGGACTCCTCTGGGAATCCGGCCCGAGCAGGCGGCTCGGCCGGTTACCCCTGGGGCCTCGGCCAACCGGCTTCCAAGGGCGCCAGCCCGACCCGAGGCCTCGGCTGATCGACTTTGGCGTCGGCTCTGCTGACGGACAACACGGCTAGGCTCCGGCCAACCAGGTTCCCATTCTCGAGCCAACTCCGCCTCTGTTCATACTGATATCGCTACCCCTGGCCTCGGCTCCTCGAAGGGCGGCCGAGGGGTCTCTTTAACTAAGCTAGAGGAGCCCCAGACAACAAGGCCGATTGGGCCGAGGGATTCCTACGCCTCCGGGATACGGATACCTCACTCGTCACCTTGACACGGGGCGACTCATGCTTGGTAAAGCGTTTCAGATAATCAACAGGCGAGACTTAGCGCTCGAAAATGAGGAAAAAACACGGCTCCGTGCCGAAATTACATACATGTTCAGGCCTCGACAGCCGCAATGAACAAACACACTGGCATTCGAAGTGCCATTACGAACGGAACTCCGGTTCCCCCTCCGCAGGTACGAACAACCCCACTCCGAGGGGGAAGGCCTGCGGAGCAACAGAAGATTGACGAGCGGCTCGCCGCCGCCCGTTCTGACTACGGCGACAGTGGACCGGCGTTGCTGCGATCTTGCCCTCGCCCCCGCCGACGCTCGAGGGGCGAGGACAAGTACGCCGGCGCGATGGCCCGGGGCGCGGGTGGTGGCAGTGATCCCGTCGGCGACGAGGACTTCTCGAGCCGCCTCCGCCTCGGCGTCGATGGCAGGGGACACCAGCCCCCCGGCAGATCCCCACTCAAATCCTCCCGGACGAGTGGGGCACCGGCCTCTGCGCGAGGGCGCCGTCCCAGTGCAAAAGCAGGACCACCCCAGAACACGAACGCCGCCCTAACAGCGCGCGGCATCGTGGGTGGTCCTCCCGTGCACGCGGCGCGGCGGTCGCCCTCCGGCAGGAGGGGCCGCCGAAAGCCCGGCCGACGACTCCGACACGCTGGAGGTGACGACGCCCACCGTCGATCAGCCCCACGTTGTCTAAGTCCGCGCCGTCCGCAGGGCCAGCGAGCGCCTCCACCCCCGAACGCCGCGGAAAAGGGTGACCCGCGGACCCGCGCGGGAGGTAGGGCGCCGGCTCAGCATGGCCCCCACCTCAGCGAGGATGATGAACATCCTTGAAGCTGAGGGTGGGGCCAAGATCGCAGCCCGGCTTGCTCTTCCCCACCCAGAAACTGGTGGTCACCATCCTGGGTGATCGCCGGCGTAGGGGTGCGGACGGGCCGGCTGATGAAAATCCTTGAAGCCGAACGATGGCTGAGAGGTACCAACTCCCATGGAGTTGCGTTCCTCCAACGAGGAGGCGGAAAGGCGGCGGATACCCCCCACCCGGGGGCTTGGAAGATGGAAAGACACGACGCATAAGGGAGGAAGAAGACATGGTTGCCTTCTGAAAGGAGTCTCCCTCCTTTTAAAGGCAACTCTCCCTACGTGCGCCCCCAGACGTCGCGGGCTGAGTCTTCTCCAACACGCTCCAAGGCCCTCCCCTGCGACTCGGGGGCTGGGTCCCGCATGTCATGCAAACCGGCTCAGGGCAGAAGAAGCCAAACCGCCGCGCGTGGTGCGCACGACCGTCCAGCGGTTACAAGCGACCCCCCACTTTTGCCCAGACCAACGGGCGAAAGGGGCGGGCAGCCATGCAGGCGGCGTGCAACCGCGCCAGGTGGACGCGCTTCTCCGACTTCTGACACGACAGCTTGGAAGCCCAGGCCCACGCGTCAAGCAACCGGCGCGCCAGTTGCTGCATGCAAGCAACCGCGCCACCACTTGTGCCACCGTCGCGCCTCTTCGGTTGCGGAGCCTATGCCGCGACTCGAGGCGACCCAGCAGCGCCAGCCTGGCGCGTCGGTCAAAGCGACCGAAAGTGGGCCGGCAGTAATGGCGGTGGCAGGCGGGCGGGCGCAGCAGTCACGTCGTCAGCCAGGCTCACGTCTCATCCTGGGACAACAAGAGAGCCTCCTCCCACGGCGTGAAGACGGAGCACCCGTGACCCGTTCCTCGAACGGATCGCGCACGCGCAGCGGCCGCCCCGCCAACCACTCGCCCCGTCGCATTAACTCCGCGGCGGGACAGGCGGCGCCTCCGACGGGAGGAGCGCGCGACGCTTCGCCTTCGCCGTAATAACCGCGTCAGAAAAGGTACGCCACGTCGTTCGATTTCGTATCCTTTTCCTTTTCCCTCTTTCTCTATCTCTTGCAACAGGGACCGGGAAAGGGGATACCCCGAAAAGGACCCTTCTCCGCGAAGGAACCGGGCTCCGAGCCCCCCCTACTGATCAGGGGTTCGAAGACTGGCCCTCCGAAGGGTTCAACAGTCACCTCAGATCGCGTGGGCCCGACACCCACTACTGGTCAGGGGTTCGAAGGCCAGCCCCCCGAAGGGTTCCATGGCCGCCTCAGGCTACTCGGGCTCCGCGCCCATTACTGATCAGGGGTTCGAAGGCTGGCCCCCGAAGGGTTCACAGTCGCCTCAGACACCGAGCGAGGGATGACCAGGGGTACGTTCGATTCATAACCGAGGCTCGGGCTGCGCTCCCGAGGTACCCTAGGACATTTCTGAGACCAGCGGGAACGATCTTGTAACGGAATCCCATCGGAGGGAGGCATCGAGCCCTCGGACCCCGTCGCCAGGGGACCGGGTCCGGCAAATCACCCGCAGGTACTTTTGGGCGTGCCTCTGGGCCCCTAGCCGACCCCCAACGAACGGGGCACGAACGTCCACTCGGATTACCCGCTTGCAGCTCACCGGAGACACCATGTTCGGTGCCCATCGAGGGTAACATGGCGCACCCCCCCTCCTCCTTGCGGAAAGGCGATGTAGGGGCGTATGTAAAAAGTCGAGTCTGTCCCTGATCGCCCTCTCGCCCTGTGCAGAGGCTCGGGGGCTGCTTTCGCAAAAACCGGCTCCGGCCAAACCGTTGACAGCGTCAACATACCAGCCCGAGAGCTTGGGCCCCGACCGTGCACCCGGGCTACGGCCAGTTCGCATGAGGGAACGACCAGACCAGCCGAAGCATTACGCAAGGTATTAAGACCTCGAAGGAGTGTAACCACTCCTCCGAGGCCTCGGGGGCTACACCCGGCGGGTGCGCTCGCGCGCACCCACCGGAACAAAATGCAACCGAGAAAGGTTGGTCCCCTTGCAAAAAAGTGCGACGAAAGCCTCCAAGCGAGTGCTAACACTCCCTTCGAGGGTCGGGGGCTACTGTCGGGGACCATAATTAGGGGTACCCTCAAGACGCCTAATTCTCAGCTGGTAACCCCCATCAGCATAAAGCTGCAAAGGCCTGATGAGTACGATTAAGTCAGGGATCAGTCCACACGAGTGACTCGATCACGCTTCACCCGAGCCTAGCCTCGGCCAAGGGCAGCCGACCTCGAGAGACTTCCGTCTCGCCCGAGGCCCCCCTTTTTACGGCGGACACATCACCGGCTCGCCCGAGGCCTTGGCTTCGCTCAGAAGCAACCCTGACTAAATCGCCACACCGACTGACCAAATTGCAGGAGCATTTAACGCAAAGGTGGCCTGACACCTTTATCCTCACACGCGCCCCCCGGCAAAGCCGAAGTGACCGCCGTCACTCCACCGCTCCACTGACCAGTCTGACAAAAGGACAGCGCCGCCTGCGCCACTCCGACTGCGGTGCCACTCGACAGAGTGAGTCTGACAGGCAGTCAGGCCTTGCCAAAGGCGCCACGACGAACTCCGCTCCGCCCGACCCCAGGGCTCGGAATCGGGCTAAGACCCGGAAGACGGCGAACTCCGCTCCGCCCGACCCCAGGGCTTGGACTCGGGCTAAGACCCGGAAGACGGCGAACTCCTCTCCGCCCGACCCCAGGGCTCGAACTCGGGCTAAGACCCGGAAGACGGCGAACTCCGCTCCGCCCGACCCCAGGGCTCGGACTCGGGCTAAGACCCGGAAGACGGCGAACTCCGCTCCGCCCGACCCCAGGGCTCGGACTCGGGCTAAGACCCGGAAGACGGCGAACTCCGCTCCGCCCGACCCCAGGGCTCGGACTCGGGCTAAGACCCGGAAGACGACGAAACTCCGCCTCACCCGACCCCATGGCTCGGACTCGGCCTCGGCAACAGAAGACAGACTCAACCTCGGCTTCGGAGGAGCCCCCACGTCACCCTGCCTAGGGCACAGACCCGCCACGTCAACAGAGAGCGCCATCATCGTCCTACCCCGAATCGACTCGGGTCACGGAGAACAAGACCGGCGTCCCATCCGGCCAGCTCCGCCGGATGGGCAATGATGGCGCTCCACAAGCTCTGTGACGACGGCGGCCCCCAGCTCTCTTACGGAAGCAGGGCGACGTCAGCAAGGACTCGACCGCTCCAACAGCTGTCCCTCCGCCAGGCTCCGTCGCACCTCCGACAGCCACGACATCACGCCAGCAAGGTGCCAAGACCTCTCCGGCTGCCACATTGGCATGTACCTAGGGCGCTAGCTCTCTCTCCGCTAGACACGTAGCGTTCTGCTACACCCCCCATTGTACACCTGGATCCCCTCCTTACGGCTATAAAAGGGAGGACCAGGGCCTTCTTAGAGGAGGTTGGCCGCGCGGGACCGAGGACGGGACAGGCGCTCTCTTGGGGCCGCTCGCTTCCCTCACCCGCGTGGACGCTTGTAACCCCCCTACTGCAAGCGCACCCGACCTGGGTGCGGGACGAACACGAAGGCCGCGGGACTTCCACCTCTCTCACGCTCGGCTCCGGCCACCTCGCCTCTCCCCCTTCGCGCTTGCCCACGCGCTCGACCCATCTAGGCTGGGGCACGCAGCACACTCACTCGTCGGCTTAGGGACCCCCCTGTCTCGAAACGCCGACAGAAATAAACCTTCGTAAATAATTCACCTTGCCGTGAAACCTCTGTACCTCGACCTTACAGGTCGGAGGTCCCACATTCCGAATAGACTTGATTCGGTCAGGGTCTATTTCTATACCACGTTCATGTATGACAAATCCTAAAAACTTACCAGCCGACACTCCAAAAGCACATTTACGTGGGTTCATTTTCAAACCATACTGACGCATTTTATCAAAGGCTTTGCGCAAATCAGCTATATGAGAACTAAACTCAGCCGATTTGACTACAATATCATCAATGTAAACTTCCATAGTGTTTCCTAACAATTCATGGAAGATCAAATTCATAGCCCTCTAATAAGTAGCACCAGCATTTTTCAGACCAAATGTCATGACAACCCACTCAAATAAACCAATGAAGCCTGGACATATAAAGGCCGTTTTAGACGTATCTTCTTCGGCCATGAAAATCTGATTATATCCGGCATTACCATCAAGGAAGCTAATAATTCTATTTCCTGATGCATTATTGATTAATGTGTCGGCTATGGGCATGGGATATTCGTCTTTAGGAGTTGCTCTATTTAAATTGCGAAAATCAATGCATACTCTAAGTTTACCTGACTCCTTCTTCTCCACCGGCACAATATTGGAGACCCATTCTGCGTATCTGCAAGGTCTGATAAAATCAGCTTCTAGCAGCCGGTGGATTTCGTCCTTGATGCGTGGGAGAAGATCTGGACGAAATGTTCTAGCTCTTTGCTTGAAAGGTCTGAAACCAGATTTAATAGGCAGCCGATGCTCTACGATCTCTCGGCTTAATCCAGGCATTTCAGTATAATTCCAAGCAAAGCAATCTGAATATTCCTTCAATAGACCGATCATCTCATCTCTAGGATCGGTCTCCAGGGTCTTGTTTACAAAAGTCGGCCTTGGAGTTTTACCATCTCCTATGTCAATCTCCTCCAAAGGATCGGCCGATGTAAACCCCTGTCCTAGTTTATCAAGATCTCTGAATTCCTCTATTATGTTTCCCACAGAGGAATTAGAAGATCTTTGTGTGACGGCGGACTCTCCGGTCTCGGGGACCAGATCATCCGTAATACTGTCCTTTTGCTGTGATGTATGTTCGGTCTTAAAGTCCGAACCCTTTTGTGAAAGACCAGACCATCCGGCCTTGGAAGCCGAACTGTCCGTGGCCAGAGACTCATGAGTTTTGTGTGTATTCATCATTTAAACTTTATTTAGGATTTAGCCGATTCTCCATCGGCTCTAGCATTACAGGAATGAAACCTTTCTTATCTATACTTATGAATTGGTAATCAGAAAAATCTACTCCTGTGAGACATGTAGCAGTCTCATAAGTCCAGAGTACAGGGGCATCAGCCACAGCGATGCAGGCCGATACATCAGCATGTACTTGTTCTATGTCATCACCTACCCATTGTATTAGCATTTGATGTAATGTAGAAGGTATACATTGATTGGCGTGAATCCAATCTCTGCCTAGAATTAAACTGTAATTTCCTTCTACATCAGCGACGAAGAATGCAGAAGCAAGGGTCTTAGTCCCGATGGTTAATTCAACGGACGTGACTCCCCTGGCTTTGATCGAACTATCAGTTCCAACACCGCTGAGGGTCATGTTGGTCTTGACAAGTTCGTCATCTTGTTTTCCTAATTTTCTGTATAATGAATAAGGCATTAGATTTACAGCCGCCCCTCCGTCTACCAACATCTTAGCAATCGGTATCCCATCAATGTGACCGCGCACGAAGAGCGGCTTTAAATGATTTACCGATTCCTTTGGTTTAGTAAAGGCGGCTTCTTTAGGACCAAAATCAAACTGGGCAACAACAGGCTCATCGTCGCCGATGATAGTACAATCGGCAGAAAATGTAATAATATTTACATCCATACCTGGGCGTTCTGGAGAAGCCTCGTAGTCGACCAGGTCTTCTCCCAGCAGGTCGTCCTCTTCCATTGATGTTGTCGTGTCGTTGGAGGCTTCCTGGTGAACGGCGGACGGTCCGCGCGCAGAGGCCGGACGGTCCGCGCCTGGTGCAGGTTGTCCAGACGCTTCCTGGTGAGGGACGGACGGTCCGCGCGCAGAGGCCGGACGGTCCGCGCCTGGTGCAGGTTGACTTTCTATTTCCGTGGCCGTTTGTTTTTTCTCGGCGGCCTTTGGTCTCCATTTCTTTTGCGGTGGCGGGTATAGTGGATGCGTGTCATTGAATATCTTTTCCGCCTCTTTCTCCTGGCTCTCCTTCACTCTTAGGCGCTGTAATTTTCTCTTTTGGGATCGTGTCAATCCTGCCGGGCACCATCGAGGCATGGAGTATTTTGGATCGGCTATTTTGACGATAGCCGTATCCTTTTTGGTTGTGTTATCCTTTTTGGTTGTGTTGGCCGATTCACCAAAAATCATCGGCCCTTTATTGTCCCCATGTATGACAACATCTGCAGTGCCTATTTTGATGATGTCTTTTTTCGTTGTTCTTTGAGTTGCTACAGGCATATGCCCCCCTGCCGGATTGGTCGGCTTAGGAGGCCGAGTAGTCCGGCAATCTTGTTGGGCCTGTGCCTGGTGACCAGATTCAGCAGCGCTCAATCGGTCTTGCACTGGCGGCGCCAACCTATCAAAAACGGATGTTTGGGGTGCCCCCCAGGCGGGGTACTGTGGCATCCCAAATGGATATGGTGGCATGCCCCACATTTGATTTGGGACATATGGTGGAGGTAAGTATGTGTATGGATATGGCATAGATGGATAAGGGGGTGGAGGTGTCCATGTCGGCATGTTAGGTCTCAATTGTACAATAGGACCTTTCATTTCATCCGATTGGTGAGGTGGTCCAATCGGCCTGACCTGACGTTGCTCATGAATGGGTGAGCGGGGTCGCTTTGGTGGCCGGTCACTGGGGCCGGTCTTCTTTTTCACGTATTTAGACAACAATTGATCGAAAGTCGGGCCAGGCTTGATCAGCCGACCAGCTGCTTTAAATGTATTTGTTTTCCACGTACCTATCTCGGGTCGTCGTGGTTTGAAGGTACGTGGTCGCTACGGGTCCTGAGCACGGCCGGACTGTCCGCTAGAGTCCTCCGGACCGTCCGGCGAAGCGTCGGATCGTCCGCGTCTGGACGGCGGACTGTCCGTGATGCGCAGCACGGGTTCCCGCAACTGTCTTCCCGTCTGCGCTTGCCCCCTAGTGCTAGAGGCTGTGATGGTCACCTTTAGGGTCTCCCCTCCATCGGGAGTCTTCTCGGCCACCACTTTCCTGCAAGAAGCTTTACAATCCTCATCGGCCCTTTTAGCATTGCCGATGATTGTTTTCTTGCCTTTGCCTTTATCAGCTGTATTTGGCCGAATCAGGACTTTCTTGCCCTCAAAGTCAATCATGTTCATCGGAAAGGGCTCTGTATCCACCTGCATTTCCTGAAATTTCAATCGTCCTTCGTTAATGGCCGATTGAATCTGTCGCCGAAATACATTACAATCATTAGTGGCATGAGAAAATGAGTTATGCCACTTGCAGTACGCATGATGTTTTAGCTCGTCGGCGGATGGAACAGTGTGATTTATTTTAATATTACCATTTTTTAGTAATTCGTCAAATATTCTATCACACTTACCAACATTAAACGTAAACTTAACCTCCTCTTGCCGTTTCTTTTGAACCGGCTGTAAGGAGGCACAAGCCGAAGATTTGGCCTGTTTTGGCCAAACCATTTCAGCAGCGTACACTTCTGCTGATTCGTCATCTGAGCTACTTTGGTCGCATTCTACTATATGTACGTTGTGACGCATTATTTTAGCAGTTTCTTTGCTCCGGCTTTCGCAAGCCAAAGCTCTCTGGTGTAACTGTGCTAGTGTAAAAAATTGGATGCCTTCTAATCTTTCTTTTAAATAATATCGTAGACCATTAAAGGCTAATCCTACTAGCTGTTTCTCTGCTAAATGAATTTGAAAGCATCAGTTTCTTGTATCTCGGAATCTCCGGATGTAATCATTAACCGATTCATCTTTTGTCTGTCGCAACGACACTAAATCTACCAAATCCAACTCATAGTCACCGGAGAAAAAATGATCATGAATTTTTTGTTCTAGATCCCCCCATGATGAAATGGAATTAGGAGGTAAAGTGGCATACCATGCAAACGCGGTTCCTGTTAGCGATAATGAAAATAAACGTACGCGAAATGCCTCTGTGTCGGCCAATTCTCCCAATTGTGCTAAGAACTGGCCTATATGTTCGCGTGTGTTTTTCCCTTGATCACCCGAAAATTTTGCGAATTCGGGTATCCTGGTTCCCTGTGGGTATGGGTGGTGATCAAATCGGCTGTCATAAGGTTTCCGATATGATTGCCCCCCAGGGACCATGCTTACTCCGAGCTTATCTCGGAACGCCCCGGCTATTTCTTCCCTCACTATATCAATGGCAGCCGGTGCAAGACCACCGGCTCTCTGGTCAAACATAGGTGGGGTTGGTTGCATGTTGGTATGTTGTCGTTCCCCCCATTGGTTTGAGCTACGTGGTGCATTGCCACTTGCCCTATATGGTTCGTATGTTTGATCGTTCCTTTCCGGCCCTCTAGGTGGGGCCGGAAAGTTTTCCTGGGTTCTAGATCTCGAATTAATAGGTTGATGCATTGTATAGTGCGATGGGAAGTGTTGCTGGGACAGGTGAGGATTCAGGTAGCAATCCTCCTCAAAAAGGTCGTGTGCGGACTGTCCGGTCATTGGCCCGGACCGTCCGTGATTATGTGCGGACCGTCCGTCGTTGTACCCGGATGGTCCGACTGGGTAGTTTGGGTTCTGTGCCGTGTGTGGTGGCTCGGACGCATATCTAGGTAACTCATTAAAAATAGGCCCGACTGTTGCTGGCCCGGACGGTCCGCGCTCACGTGCGGACGGTCCGGGCATGTGCAGATCGGCTGATTTGCTGCCGATTTGCGGTTGCTTAGGGTATGTGTCCATCGGCATCCCATAAAGGGGTTGTGACTGGTCGTGACAACCTGTAGCCGATGTGTTACACGCGTTATCTCCTAACTCAACCTCGTGCGAAGGAAAATTTGCGGTACTAGATTTATCAAATGCACGTACTAGTCTCTTAAGATCGCTTTGCATACCCCCTATGATGTTCTGCATTTGTTCACGTTGATCTTCTACATAATTTCTAAGAGATTGCAGATCGTTGGTATTACTTACATTGGGGATATCTGGCGTGGGTTGGAGCGAAGCCGGATCCGTCGCCCGATGTCGGACGACCTTGTTGTTCCTGTCCACTTTGAAGT
This sequence comes from Zea mays, assembly GCF_902167145.1. Classification (NCBI taxonomy): domain Eukaryota; kingdom Viridiplantae; phylum Streptophyta; class Magnoliopsida; order Poales; family Poaceae; genus Zea; species Zea mays. Next base: position 118,011,782 of record NC_050100.1, read on the forward strand.
TGGCCAAGAACTTCGCTTTCGCCTCCTGGATCATCCGCTCCTTGTGCTCTTCGAACTGGAGCTGCTCATCAGCCGGCAAGGTTTCCCAAGTCAGCTCTATGATGTTGCTTGGAGAAATATCAGAGCTTTCCCTTGAACCGGCCATTGAGGGCCGATTTGATGGGCTTAGATGTTTTGTCCCCAGCGGAGTCGCCAAAAGTATGTTGACGCCTTTTCGGAGCGCCAAACACTCAACAAGAACCGTGGCAGTGCCCTCTGCACAGGGGCGGACGGTCCGCGCGCAGGGGCCGGACGGTCCGCGGCCTGGTGCGAGGCGCGGTGGTGCTCTCTGCGCAAGGGCGGACTGTCCGCGGCCTGGTGCGCTGCTGGTACTTCTGCCTGACGGCCGGACGGTCCGCGCCCTGGGGCCGGACGGTCCGCACGTACGCAGGGACGGCGGAAGATCGCCGACGGCGCCTGGATCTCGCTCCCGGGAGGGACCCCGTCGGGGAGTAGAGATCCTAGGTGGTGTCTAGGCTCGGGCAGGCCGACCTAGACTCCTCTAATCGACGTAGAGTCGAGGAGAGACGGAGAATTTGGGGATCGAGTGGCTAAACCTAAACTAGACTAGAACTACTCCTAGGATAAAATGCGAATAAAAATTGTATTGATTCGATTGTTGATGATTACAAATCGGTCGTAGACCTCTCTATTTATAGAGGAGGGGGGCTGGACCATTTACACAACTGATTCCGAGCTAATCCCGCGAATATAGCTAACAACCGTAGCACAAAACTCGGAACCCTAATCTGTTCTGCGCACGCGCGGACCGTCTGGCCCACAGACGCGGACCGTCCGGACCGCGGACCGTCCGGCCTCAGGGCCGGACAGTCCGGCGCTCAATTCTGGTTCGAACACCACGCGATCGGCCGGTGGCTACCCCGGTGGGGTCCGGCGACCCCGGCCGGTGGCTGCGCCTTCACGCGCGCGAGACAATTTTCCCCGCCGCGTGCTACCCCGGGTGGGGTCCGGCGACTCTGGCCGGTGGCTGTGCCTTCACGCGCGCGAGACACGCGATGGAACGGAACGGAATCCTCGGGAAATCAAATCATCATCGCAGAAAGGAAATCTAGAAAGAGGGACTGCATCTGAGGAAGGGGGGCAGGCTGGTGCGTGCAGCGTGCCCGACAGCGACGCGTGCGCGGACGCGTGATCCAGGGCGCGCCGCGTAGGCGTCGGAGCGACCGGCCCTGCACGGGCGGCCCACACCCCCCGCGCCGATGCCCTTTGCTCTGCGTCTCTGGCTCTCTGCCCTTCCTGGCTTCCTACTAGTACTGGAAAACGGAACGACCGCGACGGCGAAAGGAGAGTGGCGACGGCCGGCCAACACCGCAACGGCATCGGCATGTGCGCCCCATCAACTCTGGCGCGCACCGAGCAAGCAACTGGCCGCGTGCGTGCGCACGGTATGGGAACGGGGTGGCGGCGGCGGGGCGGCCGTTTGCCCGCTCCCCCTCTCGGTTGTTCGGTCGTCCCATCCCTTCGAGCGGCCGGCCGTGCGCACAGGATCAGCTGTGCGTGCTGTGCCGTGTGCACCGACCCACCCTCTCTCTCTCTCCCCCGAATCAGCCCGTACGCTGGACACGGCGACGCCAGCAGAGGCGGGGCATCGAATCGGCTCCGGCAGATGCCGCTCCCTTCCATTCCAGCCTCTCGGACGCCCACGCCCATGTGCGGGGATCAGGACGGCCACCCGAAGAATCCCGAACGCCGAACCTGACAGATCTCCTCTCCAAAGCAAAAGCAGGCACGGGCATGGCCAGGTGCGCTTCACTCGGTTCCGCGCGATCATGGTTCACGATGATGATGACGATTCCGAATGCGGATGATGCCATCTAGCAGCTGGAAACTTCCTGCCGTTTCAGTCGGTCACCGATTACTTCATCGTCGTTAAACAAGTGTTTTCGGGAGCAAATCACGCATCGACCCGGTCGCCGAGAAGCCACGCCTGCTTAAAATGCAATTAGCACGGCGCAAGTGGGGCGTTTTGTTAGGACAAAACTGGTGAAAGAATACTCCAGTCCTGCCGCTGCTTCCTCTCTATTTTAAATTGTAAATTATTTTTATCTTTTTTTTTTAAAAATATGTTTCTTTTTTGCTATATACTTCATTTACACTATAAATATTAATTAGTATTTTATATATACTATCCTTAGCTAGATTTACATTAATGGAGTGACTCATCGAGAAGCGCATGAATGACATTATTCTAGGGACCCAGCTAGGAGAGAGTAATATAACAACTAAATACAAAGAGTAGGCGGAGGTCCACGTGGAAGGGTGCCCCAACGTTGTAGATCAACAGCGACAAATGGAGCTTATCTCCACTAATCACTTAGGGTCTCTTTGGTTCCTTAGTACATGGGCTAAATTTTAGTCGAGGGACTAAAACTTAGTCGCTACTGTGTTTTGTTGCGGTAACTACAAGTATTCAATCAAAACGTATTAAATTAATATGATTTATAAGAAGACTAAAATGTTTCTTAACATTCTTTCACCATCAGTGCAACTGAAATAAATTAGAGGCAAAAGATAGAATTAATATAGTTTACCTCTTTTAGGTTACCATTTAAGGGACTAGCGATAAAAACAGTTTAGTCTCTATTTTAATCCTACTGTTTGACTATTTATACACTAAATGAAACTAGAATGGATGGCCTTTAGTCACTCAAACCAAACAAGGTCTCAGTAATAATCAAACCAAGGACGATATAAAAGTGCAAATCATTGATCCACTAGGCCATTAGACGAACCCCCACTATCTCTTAAACAAAGCAGTTAATGCGGCACGCACGTTTAAGGCGGATGAGAGGGAGACGAGGGGGCTAGGTTCGCTGCACGCGCGGAGGCTAGGCCTGTGTGTGTGTGACGAAGCAAGAGTGACGCTAAGGGAGGCAAAGCGTTTTGCACGAGATCTTCTGGTACCAAAACTAAACGCTTCTGTTGTTCAACTTCTATGAATTTCCATTCCTGAATTCGTCAAAGAAAAAGGAGTTCCTATATATCCTCTCATTTTTCATATATATTTCTCGCTTCACTTAAGCGGAGATGCGCGCCAAAATCCTTCCCCTCCCGCGTCACCTTCTGTGTGGACCGGGAGGTGTTCCTTTTTAGTGTGTCAAATTCAACTAAATTTATATAAAATAATATTGGCAGTTATATCAAAAAATACATTTATTATGATATATCTTGTTATCAATCTAATGAAACTTAAAAGCATGATAATAAACACTGGTATCTTTTATATATTTTAAAATATACATTGTTTGACTCCTACAAATTAAAAATGGTATAGCAAACTCACAACAAGTATAATAATAATGACATAAAGTAGGGTGTATAAAAAGTCATGTCAAATTTGTGTTGAAATAGAGTGTGGGAACAATGAAGGGGATGAATCGGTTGCAACTTGCAACATGATATATTGCATTCAAAAATATCAGAATTGGAATCATAATAATGATGTGGGATATATCAGTTCTATCTCCTGTTTCCATTTTCTCATTTCGTTTCAAAAAATAGGACCATCGAAATGGGACTAGTCAGATGACGAAATTGAACCAAAAGGAAACGGAACAAATTGATAACGGGTCGAAGTCGGATGTAAAAATAGGAAACATCGGCGCATATTGTATAAAAATAAAGTAGTATTACGGTTAATTGAAACGTCTCATCTAAACATATAGAAGAAATATATTATAATATACATATGGCTACCAAAAATAACAAATTATGATTAGTTTGTTGTGATGTGACGTAGTCGTTTATGATTTATTTGTTGTATTATTTAAAACAAGATATTATATGCGGATAAAAAACGGGATAACCTAACCTAAAACATGAAAAAGTGAAAACGGTCAGAAAAACATACATGTCATTCCTATCCTATTTTCACATTTGTTAAAAACAAAAACGGTCGAGATGTCCATAAATACGAATTTAAACAGATCAATGTAGAAATCCAGGATATATCATGACCCTTTTCATCCCTAGCTCTAACTTTTATACATGAATTCACTTTGTCTAAATTAATTGTACATCTTACTTTTTAAGAAGTAAAAGTATTATAAATTTAATTACATTCATAAAATATTATCAATATTTGTATCTTCATATTTATTTTTAATATATTTTAAAATTAATATAATGTTATTTCTATTTCAAATTCTAAGTTCTTGTTTTTTTTCTAAAAATGGTTATGTGTGTGTGTAGTGAATAAAACGGTGACGCCTAAGAGAGGGGGTGAATTTGGACTTCTAAAAACTATCTCACTTAATTAGGCCATAATAAAATCACTAGAGCAAAACTTATGCAAATAAATAATCTAGAATGTGCAAACTAGGTTTTGTCTAAGTGTTGTTATCTCTATCGCAAAGGCTAAGTTTCAATCTAAATAATCTAACTAGAAAGATGAGATTGAAACTTAAATACTTAATGTAAATGCGAAAGATAAAGAGCAAGGTAGAGATGCAAACTCTCGTGGATGACACCATTATTTTTACCGAGGTATCCGAAACCACGCAAGGTCCCAACTAATCCTCGTTAGTGCCCCTACGCAAAGGAAAGCCCACGCGAGGGCCAAGCACCACGGTCGAGTAACTCCATAGAGAGCCGCGGGCCTTCTCCATGCATAAGTGGTGCTCCGCTTCCGGCTCCTCTCGGACGCTCCCCACCGTCTTCACTATCGAGCTTCCGGCCAAAACGTCGCGGGCCTCGTTCCCTCCGGTACACGGTGGTGACTGTGACACAAACTCGGTTGTCACGGTCTCGCAAGACTCTCGCCCCACTCGGTACAATTACAACGGCTCGTGCAAGAGCCAAGAGGATAAGTGGTTTTTTCTAAACTCACTCAACTAACTAGGATTCATCTAGAGCAAGCCCTAATGCGGTCTAACTAACCTAAGCACTTTGCAAAGCACATACGCTAATCACCAAGTGATTCTATTAAGCACTTGGGTGTTTGAGCACTTGAAAATGTCTACAATATGCCTTGGTATGTTGCTTGGGCTCCCACACCTTTAAATGGCTGGTTGGGGGGTATTTATAGCCTTCCTCCCAATTGTAGACGTTGGACAGAAAGATGATGTTTCTGTCGACGGGCGCACCGGAAAGTCTGGTGCACACCGGACATCTATTGTTCATTGTTCGGTGCCCTGGCCACGTCAGCCGACTGTTTGTGAATCTAGGCCCCTTAGTGATGTTTTGGTAATTAATGACAACTATTTGTGGACTAATAGTTCTTAGAGAAATAAGAATGTAGCTTGGACCACAGAGAACAGAAAATCTTGGAGACTTATAAGCATTGGTTGTGGATCAAGTGAAGGCAAAGGTATATCATAGGTTTTTGTTTTTGCCGGTCTCTAGAAGTTTAGAGAAGACATTTGACCGGATCAGTACGCTAGATGGTCGTACTATTAAGAGGGGTCAATGACTCTGGTCTGTGTAAAACTTAGTGCCTCATAGAGCATCAAGTGGTTGCATTTGCATGAGGTCTAACAGCGCTTCCGGTTTCGAGAGTTAAAAAATCTTTTCGAAAGCATGTTTGAAAAGTTGCTAAGTCATGGGGTTGGCGGACCGTCCGGGCCAAGTGGTCGGACCGTCCGCGATCTATCCAGAGGGGTTCGAAGCATGTTCACTTCAAACTGGTCCTGTATGTTTGTACCGCGGACCTTCCGGGCCTTGGGGCCAGACCATTCGTAGTCCTAACCAGAGAGGGTCACCCTCTGCACAGTCCCTGTATAATTGTGCGGACTATCTGGCCGGGGTCGGCGGACCGTCCGCAGGTGCCAAATTAGTTTGGACAGGGACTGTGTGTTTTGGGTACTTGTACTACGGACTGTCCGGGGCCTGAGCCCGGACAGTACTAACTCCCAGGTCGCGGACTGTCCGGCCTTGTATGGCGGACAGTCCGCGTGTGTTAGCTCATCGTGGTCAGAGCTCTGGTGCTCCCTGTTGCCAGGTCTCGGACGGTCTAGCCAAGGTTGGCGGACTGTCCATACTTCGCTTTTTTGACAGCTCTGACATATTTCAAACGGGAAATCTAGCTGTTACTTGTATGGCGGACCGTCCGGCCTAAGGGCGCGAACCGTCCACGTGTGCGCAGAAGTTGTGCTAGTTGCACATAACGGTTAGAAATGTGAAGTGGGCTATAAATAGAAGGGGAGATCATGTGTGAGGGCTCTCTTGGCCATTCCTTGCACACTTTGAGATCATTTGTGATCCTCCTACTCATTCTCTCACACTCCTTGCTTGAGATTGCATTCTAGTGAGAGATTGAGAGCTCCTAGTGCATTTGCATCCATGGGTGATTCTTGAGGCACTAAGCGGTACATCGGGCAAGCGTCATCGACTTGTTACTCTTGGAGGTTGCTGCATCCTAGACGGCTCGGGTGTTGTCTCCGTCGAGCTCTCCAAGAAGATTGTGGAGGAGCCGCGGTGTCGATTGTGAAGGGTTCACGCCTACCTCGCCGGAGCGGCAAAGGCGACGCTAGTGGAAACGAGGTATTGAGAGATTTTGTCGGCGTTTCGAGACCGGGGGGTCCCTAAGCCGACGAGTGAATGTCGCCGCGTGCCCCAGCTCAGATGGGTCGACGCGAGGCCGAGCGCGAAGGGGGGAAGTGAGGTGGCCGGAGATGGGCGTGAGAGAGGTGGAAATCCTGCGGCCTTCGTGTTCGTCCCGCGCCCAGGTCGGGTGCGCTTGCAGTAGGGGGTTACAAGCGTCCACGTGGGAGAGGGAGCGAGCGGCCTCACGCGAGCGCCTGTCTCGTCCTCGTCCCCGCGCGGCCAACCTTCTCTAAGAGGGCCCTGGTCCTTCCTTTTATAGGCGTAAGGAGAGGATCCAGGTGTACAATGGGGGGTATAGCAGAGTGCTACGTGCCTAGCGGAGGAGAGCTAGCGCCCTAAGTACATGCCGTCGTGGCAGCCGGAGAGATTTTGGCACCCAACTGGCGTGATGTCGTGGCCGTCGGAGGAATGCTGGAGCCTGGCGGAGGGACAGCTGTCGGAGCTGTTGAGTCCTTGCTGACGTCCTCTTGCTTCCGTAAGGGGGCTGAGAGTCGCCGTCGTCACAGAGTATGCGGGGCGCCATCATTGCCTATCTGGCGGAGCGAGCCAGATGGGACGTCGGTCTTGTTCCCCGTGGCCCGAGTCAGCTCGGGGTAGGGTGATGATGGCGCCTCCTGTTGACGCGGCTGGTCTGCGCCCTAGGTTGGGCAATGTGGAAGCTCCTCCGAAGCCGAGGTCGAGTCTGTCTTCCGTGGCCGAGGTCGAGTCCGAGCCCCTGGTTCGGGCGAGGCGGAGACCGTCGGCTGAGGCCAGGGCGGAGTCCGAGCCCTGGGGTCGGGTGAAGCGGAGTTCGTCATCTTCTGGGGCTGAGCTCGAGTCCGAGCTCTGGGTCGGGCGGAGAGGAGCGGAGTTCGTCATCTTCCGGGACTTAGCCCGAGTCCGAGCCCTGGGTCGGGCGGAGCAGAGTTCGCCGTCTTCCGGGACTTAGCCCGAGTCCGAGCCCTGGGTCGGGCGGAGCGGAGTTCGCCGTCTTCCGGGGCTTAGCCCGAGTCCGAGCCCTGGGTCGGGTGGAGTGGAGTTCGCCGTCTTCCGGGACTTAGCCCGAGTCCAAGCCCTGGGTCGGGCGGAGCGGAGTTCGCCGTCTTCCGGGACTTAACCCGAGTCCGAGCCCTGGGTCGGGCGAAGCGGAGCTTCCTATGGTGCCTGCGGCCGGGCCTGACTGCCTGTCAGCCTCACTCTGTCAAGTGGCACCGCAGTCGGAGCGGCGCGGGCGGCGCTGTCTTTCTGCCAGGCCGGTCAGTGGAGCGGCGAAGTGACGACGGTCACTTCGGCTCTGTCGGCTGGGGGGCGCGCGTCAGGATAAAGGTGTCAGGACACCTTTGCATTAAATGCTCCTGTGATTTGGTCGGTTGGTGCGGCGATTTGGTCAGGGTTGCTTCTTGGCGAAGACAGGGCCTCGGGCGAGCCGGAAATATGTTCGCCGCTGGAGGGGGGCCTCGGGCGAGACGGAGATCCTTCGGGGTCGGCTGCCCTTGTCCGAGGCTAGGCTCGGGCGAGGCGTGATCGAGTCCCTCGAATAGACTGATCCCTGACTTAATCGTACCCATCAGGCCTTTGCAGCTTTATGCTGATGGGGTTTACCAGCTGAGAATTAGGAGCCTTGAGGGTACCCCTAATTATGGTCCCCGACAGTAGCCTCCGAGCCTCGAAGGGAGTGTTAGCACTCGCTTGGAGGCTTTCGTCGCACTTTTTTGCAAGGGGACCAGCCTTTCTCAGTTGCGTTTTGTTCCGGTGGGTGCGCGCGAGCGCACCCGTCGGGTGTAGCCCCCGAGGCCTCGGAGGAGTGGTTTGACTCCTTCGAGGTCTTAATGCCTCGCGCAATGCTTCGGCTGGTCTGGTCGTTCCCTCATGCGAGCTGGCCGTAGCCCGGGTGTACGGTCGGGTCCCAAGTTCTCGGGCTGGTATGTTGACGCTGTCAACGGTTCGGCCGGAGCCGGGTTTACGAGAGCAACCCCCGAGCCTCTGCACAGGGAGAGAGGTCGATCAGGGACAGACTCGACTTTTTTACATATGCCCCTGCGTCACCTTTCCGCAAGGAGGAGGGGGGGGGGGGGGGGGAAAGCGCCATGTTGCCCTCGATGGGCGCCGAACATGGTGTCTCCGGTGAGCTGCAAGCGGGTAATCCGAGTGGACGTCCGTGCCCCGTTCGTTAGGGGTCGGCTAGGGGCCCAGAGGCGCGCCCAAAAGTACATGCGGGTGATCTGCCGGACCCGGTCCCCTGGCGACGGGGTCCGAGGGCTCGATGCCTCCCTCCGATGGGATTCCGTTACAAGATCGTTCCCACTGGTCTCGGAAATGTCCTAGGGTACCTCGGGAGCGCAGCCCGAGCCTCGGTTATGTATCGAACGTACCCATGGTCATCCCTCGCTCTATGTCTGAGGCGGCTGTGAACCCTTCGGGGGCCAGCCTTCGAACCCATGATCAGTAGTGGGCGCGGAGCCCGAGTAGCCTGAGGTGGCCGTTGAACCCTTCCAAGGGGCCGGCCTTCGAACCTCTGACCAGTAGTGGGTGTGGAGCCCACGCGATCTGAGGCGGTTGTTGAACCCTTCTGAGGGGCCAGCCTTCGAACCTCTGATCAGTAGGGAGGCTCGAAGCCTGGTTCCTTCACGGGGAAGGATCCTTTCTGGGGTATCCCCCTTTCCCGATCCCTGTTGCAAGAGAGAGAAAGAGGAAAAAAGGAAAAGGATACGAAATCGAATCGACGCGGCATACCTTTTCTGACGCAGTCATTATGGCGAAGGTGAAGCGTCGCCCGCTTCTCCTGCCAGAGGCGCCGCCTGTCCCGCCGTGGAGTTAATGCGACGGGGCGAGTGGTTGGCGGGGCAGCCGTTGCGCGTGCGCGAGCCGTTCGAGGAATGAAACACGGGCGCGTTGTCTTCACGCCGTGAGAGAGGGTTCTCTCGCTGCCCCCGGATGGGACGTGAGCTTGGCTGACGACGTGGCCGCTGCTCCTGCCCGCCTGCCACCGCCATTACTGCCGGCCCATTTTTGGCCACATTGACCGTCGCGCCAGGCTGGCGCTGCTGGGTCGTGCGCTGGGTTGCCTCGAGTCGCGGTATTGGTTCCGCAGTCAAGGAGGCGCGGTAGTGGCGCAAGTGGCGGTGCAGTTGCATGCACGAAGCATTCGGCACGCCGGTTGCATGACGCGTGGGCCTGGGCCTCCATGCTGGGCGTGTTGGGAGTCGGAGAAGTGCGCCCACTTGGCGCGGTTGCATGCCGCCTGCATGGCTGCCCGCCCCTTTCGCCCGCTGGTCTGGGCAAAAGTGGAGAGTCACTTGTAACCGCTGGGCGGTTGTACGCACCGCGCATGGCGGTTTGGCTTCTTCTGCTCTGAGCCGGCTTGCATGACTTGTGGGACCCAGCCCCCGCGCCGCAGGGGAGGACCTTGGAGCGTGTTGGAGAAGACTCAGCCCGCGACGGCTGGGGACACAAGTAGGGAGAGTCGCCTTTAAAAGGAGGGTGACCCCCTTGGAAGGCGACCATGTCTTCGCGCTCCCTTATGCATCGTGCCTTTCCACCTTCCAAGCCCCCGGATGGGGGATACCCGCCGTCTTCCTGCCTTGTCGTCGGGGGAACGCAACTCCGCAGGAGTTGGTACCTTTCGGCCATCATTCGGCTTCAAGGATTTTCATCATGCGGCCCAGTTGCACCCCTCCACTGGCGATCACCCAAGATGGTGACCTCCAGTTCGATGGCGGGGGAAAGCAAACCGGGCCGCGGCCTCTGCCCCTCCCTCAGCCTCAAGGGTTTTCATCACCAGGGCTGGGGAGGGGAGTGTGCCGAGTTGGGGTCGGCCCCTGCGTGGGCAGCGGCCCGCTCCTTCCCTCAGTGATCGGGGGGAAGGGCGGTTGTTGTCCGTGGCGCTGGCAGCTGCCACGTGCCTGGCTCTCGGACGCGAGTGGCTTCGGAGCCGCTCCCGGCGTCGGCGTCTGCCACGGCAGCTGGAAGAGGTTCTTCCGCCGACGAGATAGCCAGGGCCGCCCACGGACCGACCTCCAACTCTACGGCCTTCTGCCCGTCCTTGCCTCACGAGTTTGGGCATGGGCGGGGGCCTCCTGGCAGCAGCATCCGCCCTGAGGTCGTCGCTGCCGCTGTTCAGCCCCCCGGAGCAGAAGTCGTCGTCGTCGCCGCTGCCGAAGCGGGCGACGGCGCGCCGTTCGTCGGTCTTCTGTTGCTCCGCAGGCCCCCCCATCGAGTGGGGTTGTTCGTACCTGCGGAGGTGGAACCGGAGTTCCGTTTGTAATGGCACTTTGAATGCCATTGTTTTTGTTCATTGTGGCTGTCGAGGCCTGAACATGTATGTATTTTTTCCTCATTTTCGAGCACTAAGACTCGCCTGTTGGTTGTCTGAACCGCTTCACCAAGCATGAGTCGCCCCGTGTAAAGGTGACGAGTGAGGTATCCGTATCCCGGAGGCGTAGGAGTCCCTCGGCTCGGTCGACCTTGTTACCCGAGGCTTCTCTTGCTCAGTTAAAGGAACCCCTCGGCCGCTCTTCGATGAGCCGAGGCCAGGGGTAGCGGTGTCAGCGCGAACAGAGGCAGAGTTGGCTCGGAAAGAAGACCTGGTCGGCCGGAGCCTGGCCTGGTCGTCCGTTAGCGGGACCGACGCCGGAATTGACCTGCCGAGGCCTCGGGTTGGGCTGATGTCCTCGGGGGACAGCTGGCCGAGGCCTCGGGGTGGCCAGCCGAGCCGCTTGCCCGAGCCGGATTCTCGGAGAAGACTCTGGCGGCGATGGCCTGGGCTTGGTGATGACGCCGTCCTTCAGAGTGGAGATCTTCGGACCGCGTCGCCGTCCAAGGCTAGGTCGGACCTCACTGAAGGTGTTGTCGACGCCGAGGGTGCTGCTGCTCCCTTCAAGCGTCAAGATCCGAGCCTGCAGGATCGGATTGTCTTGTAGCGTGTGTTTCCTGCGGCCGCCGAGGCCAAAACACACCCTCGCTGTGTTGTAAAGCTGCGTCTCTTTTCCTCTTGTTTCGAGTATCTGGACTTTTTTGTCGGTAACGGAATTGCTTGTGCGAGCGAGAGTTGCTTCTCACGGAAGGTGATGAGTGAGGTATCCGTATCCCGGAGGCGTAGGAGTCCCTCGGCTCGGTCGGCCTTGCCGCTTACGCGCACTCTTACCCGTCCATGGGGTTCTGTCACCGACGCAGTCGAGAAGGCTCGAAGAATCGCTTCGGTAGAAGAGCTTCCGAACGTGAAGACTTGTTCGGTCCGCGGAATCACTTATCCGAACGTGAGTTACTTATCGCAGAAGGTGATGAGTGAGGTATCCATATCCCGGAGGCGTAGGAGTCCCTCGGCTCGGTCAGCCTTGGCTGCTTACGTGTACTCCGTCGTTTTCAGGATCCACTTTCGAAGTAGTCAAAAATCACGAAAGGCATTCTGGCAGAAAGGATCTTTTTTCGAGGAAAAAATTCGACGCAGAGGGGGTTCCCCCCTTTTAGCCCCCGAGGGAGGGTCGGGCTTTGCCGAGGCAAGGCTGACCCTTCCTTGATGACTAAACTTTTCATGGGAGCGAGATATATGAACAACTTGAAAACATCTTAAGGGTAGAAGCGACGTAGTTGTTGGATGTTCCAAGCGTTGTTGTAGACCTCGCCTTGACTGTTGGCCAGCTTGTACGTTCCGGGCTTCAGAACTTTGGCGATGACGAACGGCCCCTCCCAGGGGGCGTGAGCTTGTGCTGTCCTTGGGTGTCTTGTCCCAGTCGAAGCACCAGGTCGCCCACCTGGAGGTCTCGGGACCGGACCCCTCGGGCGTGGTAGCGTTGCATGGACTACTGGTACCGCGCCGAGTGTAGTAAGGCCCTGTCGCGAGCCTCTTCCAGCTGGTCCAGCGAGTCTTCTCGACTAGCTTGGTTGCTTTGGCTGGCATAGGCCCTTGCCCTCGGGGAGCCGTATTCCAGGTCTGTGGGCAAGACGGCCTCGGCCCCGTAGACCAGAAAAAACGGCGTGAAGCCCGTGGCTTGGCTCGGTGTTGTCCTCAGGCTCCAGACCACCGAGGGGAGTTCTTTTATCCATCGCTTGCCGAATTTGTTGAGGTCGTTGTAGATCCGAGGCTTGAGTCCTTGTAGAATCATGCCGTTGGCACACTCTACTTGCCCATTTGACATGGGGTGAGCCACGGCGGCCCAGTCCACCCGGATGTGGTGATCCTCGCAAAAGTCCAGGAACTTTCTGCCGGTGAACTGGGTGCCGATGTCGGTGATGATGGAGTTCGGGACCCCGAAGCGATGGATGATTGTCGGGGACCATAATTAGGGGTACCCTCAAGACGCCTAATTCTCAGCTGGTAACCCCCATCAGCATAAAGCTGCAAAGGCCTGATGGGTACGATTAAGTCAGGGATCAGTCCACACGAGTGACTCGATCACGCTTCACCCGAGCCTAGCCTCGGCCAAGGGCAGCCGACCTCGAGAGACTTCCGTCTCGCCCGAGGCCCCCTTTTTATGGCGGACACATCACCGGCTCGCCCGAGGCCTTGGCTTCGCTCAGAAGCAACCTTGACTAAATCGCCGCACCGACTGACCAAATTGCAGGGGCATTTAACGCAAAGGTGGCCTGACACCTTTATCCTGACACGCGCCCCCGGCAGAGCCGAAGTGACCGCCGTCACTCCACCGCTCCACTGGCCAGTCTGACAGAAGGACAGCGCCGCCTGCGCCACTCCGACTGCAGTGCCACTCGACAGAGTGAGTCTGACAGGCAGTCAGGCCTTGCCAAAGGCGCCACGGCGAACTCCGCCCCGCCCGACCCCAGGGCTCGGACTCGGGCTAAGACCCGGAAGACGGCGAACTCCGCTCCGCCCGACCCCAGGGCTCGGACTCGGGCTAAGACCCGGAAGACGGCGAACTCCGCTCTGCCCGACCCCAGGGCTCGGACTCGGGCTAAGACCCGGAAGACGGCGAACTCCGCTCCGCCCGACCCCAGGGCTCGGACTCGGGCTAAGACCCGGAAGACGGCGAACTCCGCTCCGCCCGACCCTAGGGCTCGGACTCGGGCTAAGACCCGAAAGACGGCGAACTCCGCTCCGCCCGACCCCAGGGCTCGGACTCGGGTTAAGACCCGGAAGACGGCGAACTCCGCTCCGCCCGACCCCAGGGCTCGGACTCGGGCTAAGACCCGGAAGACAGCGAACTCCGCTCCGCCCGACCCCAGGGCTCTGACTCGGGCTAAGACCCGGAAGACGACGAAACTCCGCCTCGCCCGACCCTAGGGCTCGGACTCCGCCCTGGCCTCGGCCGAACGACTTCCGCCTCGCCCGACCCCATGGCTCGGGCTCGGCCACGGCAACGGAAGGCAGACTCAACCTCGGCTTCGGAGGAACCCCCACGTCGCCCTGCCTAGAGCACAGACCGCCACGTCAACAGGAAGCGCCATCATCATCCTACCCCGAATCGACTCGGGTCACGGAGAACAAGACCGACGTCCCATCCGGCCAGCTCCGCCGGAGGGGCAATGATGGCGCTCCACAAGCTCTATGACGACGGCGGCCCCCAGCTCTCTTACGGAAGCAGGACGACGTCAGCAGGGACTCGACCGCTCCAACAGCTGTCCCTCCGCCAGGCTCCGCCGCACCTCCGACAGCCACGACATCACGCCAGCAGGGTGCCCAGATCTCTCTGGCTGCCACATTGGCATGTACCTAGGGCGCTAGCTCTCCCCCCGCTAGACACGTAGCACTCTGCTACACCCCCCATTGTACACCTGGATCCTCTCCTTACGACTATAAAAGGGAGGACTAGGGCCTTCTTAGAGAAGGTTGGCCGCACGGGACCGAGGACGGGACAGGCGCTCTCTTGGGGCCGCTCGCTTCCCTCACCCGCGTGGACGCTTGTAACCCCCCTACTGCAAGCGCACCTAACCTGGGCGCGGGACGAACACGAAGGCCGCGGGACTTCCACCTCTCTCACGCTCGACTCCGGCCACCTCGCCTCTCCCCCCTTCGCGCTCGCCCACGCGCTCGACCCATCTGGGCTGGGGCACGCAGCACACTCACTCGTCGGCTTAGGGACCCCCCTGTCTCGAAACGCCGACAGTTGGCGCGCCAGGTAGGGGCCTGCTGCGTGCTGACGAACAGCTCCCCGTCAAGCTCCAGATTGGCAGTCTCCAGCAACCTCTCCGGCCCGGGACGGTGCTTCGTTTCGGGACTCTTGAGTTCATGTCCTTCGACGGCAGCTACGACATGATACTTCTTCCACCGCCGCGCGACTACGACAATGGCGGCCGACAACCCGCCCGCCGGCGGCGGAATCGACGACGTCTTCCCCGCGTGGTGGAAGGGCAACATTCGGGCTCGCTCCGTTCTCTCCCCCGCCAACGGAGGAGGAGGCGGGGCCGTCAAGGCTAGGTGGGAGGCCGCGCTTCGTCGGCCGTCGAGCGAATCGACGCCCCCGACGCCCCGACGGAAGGCACGCTGAACATCGACCTCGCGTTCAAGACGGAGGCAAGCGCCGTCCCCCCGCGGCACGCTGACCCCGAGCAAGAAGACGACGCCGGCGCGCTCGCGGAAAGCCTGCAGGACGTCGCCCTCGAGCCAGAGTTGACGGTGCAACCAGTCCCCGATGTGACTACGTCGCTCCTCGTCGACAAAAAGGTACCGACTAACTCCCATCTTGCGTCATTTCGACTCGGCCTCAACCCGCCAAACGACCTCGTTTTGGCGGGCACCCTCATTGAGGCGAGTGCAACCCCACTGAGGTTCCTTATGCGGTCGCCTTGGGGCCGACTGACGGACGTCTCGACCTACGGGCCCTCTGGGTCCGAGGAAGATGACGATCCCAGCATCGCTTGGGATTTCTCCGGACTTGGCAACCCCAGTGCCGTGCGGGACTTCATGACCGCATGTGACTACTGCCTATCCGACTGTTCCGATGGAAGCCGCAGCCTTGGCGACGAGAGCTGCGGCCCAAGCCGCGAATGTTTCCACATCGAGCTAGGGAATCCCTCCGAAGGCAACCATCTTGGCATGCCGGAGGACGGTGATCTCCCTAGGCCGGTGCCTCGCGCCGACATCCCACGGGAGCTAGCTGTGGTCCCCGCTCCGGCGGGGGGTTACGACCCACAACTCGAGCAAGTCCGCGAGGCGCAGGCCAGGCTCAACGAGGGAACAGGAGCGCTTGAGCCGATCCGTCGGGACGTCGGACAGGCGTGGGCGGGCCAACCCATGGCCGGAGAAATACGTCACTTGCCCCAAGGTCTCCAGCACCGCGTCGCCAACGATGTCAGGATCAGGCCGCCGCCCGCATCCAGCGGGGTTGGTCAGAACCTGGCAACCGCAGCAATGCTCATCCGCGCGATGCCGGAGCCATCAACCACCGAGGGTCGACGAATCCAGGGAGAACTCAAGAATCTCCTGGAAGGCGCTGCGGCCCGGCGGGCCGAGAGCACTGCCTCCCGAAGGCAAGGTTATCCCTCGGAACCTCATGCCGCGACTTCCCGATTCATGCGGGAAGCCTCGGTCTACACCGGGCGCACGCGCAACACCGCGCCTGCGGCCCCGGGCCACCTCGGCAACGAGCACCATCGACGCGACCGTCGGGCTCACCTCGACGAAAGGGTGCGCCGAGGCTACCACCCCAGGCGTGGGGGGCGCTACGACAGCAGGGAGGATCGGAGTCCCTCGCCCGAACCACCCGGTCCGCAGGCCTTCAGTCGGGCCATCCGACGGGCGCCATTCCCGACCCGGTTCCGACCCCCGACTACTATCACGAAGTACTCGGGGGAAACGAGACCGGAACTGTGGCTCGCGGACTACCGCCTTGCCTGCCAACTGGGTGGAACGGACGACGACAACCTCATCATCCGTAACCTCCCCCTGTTCCTCTCCGACACTGCTCGCGCCTGGTTGGAGCACCTGCCTCCGGGGCAGATCTCCAACTGGGACGACTTGGTCCAAGCCTTCGCTGGCAATTTCCAGGGCACATATGTGCGCCCCGGGAATTCTTGGGACCTTCGAAGCTGCCGGCAACAGCCGGGGGAGCCGCTTCGGGACTACATCCGGCGATTCTCGAAGCAGCGCACCGAGCTGCCCAACATCACCGACTCGGATGTCATCGGCGCGTTCCTCGCCGGCACCACTTGCCGCGACCTGGTGAGCAAGCTGGGTCGCAAGACCCCCACCAGGGCGAGCGAGCTGATGGACATCGCCACCAAGTTCGCCTCTGGCCAGGAGGCGGTCGAGGCTATCTTCCGAAAGGACAAGCAGCCCCAGGGCCGCCCATCGGAAGAAGCTCCCGAGGCGTCTGCTCCGCGCGGCGCCAAGAAGAAAGGCAAGAAGAAGTCGCAATCGAAACGCGACGCCGCTGACGCGGACCTTGTCGCCGCCGCCGAGTATAGGAACCCTCGGAAGCCCCCCGGAGGTGCAAACCTCTTCGACAAGATGCTCAAGGAGCCGTGCCCCTACCATCAGGGGCCCGTCAAGCACACCCTCGAGGAGTGCGTTATGCTTCGGCGTCACTTCCACAGGGCTGGGCCACCCGCCGAGGGTGGCAGGGCCCGCGACGACGACAAGAACGAAGATCACCTAGCAGGAGAATTCCCCGAGGTCCGCGACTGCTTCATGATCTATGGAGGGCATGCGGCGAATACCTCGGCTCGGCACCGCAAGCAAGAGCGCCGGGAGGTCTGCTCGGTGAAGGTGGCGGCGCCAGTCTACCTAGACTGGTCCGACAAGCCCATCACTTTCGACCAGGCCGACCACCCCGATCATGTGCCGAGCCCGAGGAAATACCCGCTCGTCGTCGACCCCGTTGTCGGCGATGTCAGGCTCACCAAGGTCCTGATGGATGGGGGCAGCTGCCTCAACATCATCTACGCCGAGACCCTCAAGCTCCTGCGCGTCGATCTGTCCTCCGTCCGAGCAGGCGCTGCGCCCTTCCACGGGATCATCCCTGGGAAGCGCGTCCAGCCCCTCGGGCGACTCGACCTCCCCGTCTGCTTCGGGACACCCTCCAACTTCCGAAGGGAGACCCTGACGTTCGAGGTGGTCGGGTTCCGAGGAACCTACCACGCCGTGCTAGGGAGGCCATGCTACGCGAAGTTCATGGCCGTCCCCAACTACACCTACTTGAAGCTCAAGATGCCGGGCCCCAACGGGGTCATCACCGTCGGCCCCACGTACAAACACGCGTTCGAATGCGACGTGGAGTGCATGGAGTACGCCGAGGCCCTCGCCGAGTCCGAGGCCCTCATCGTCGACCTGGAGAACCTCTCCAAGGAGGTGCCAGACGTGAAGCGCCACGCCGGCAACTTCGAACCAGCGGAGACGGTCAAGGCCGTCCCTCTCGACCCCAGTGGCGACACCACCAAGCAGGTCCGGATCGGTTCCGGGCTCGACCCCAAATAGGAAGCAGTGCTCGTCGACTTTCTCCGCGCGAATGCCGACGTCTTTGCGTGGAGTCCCTCGGACATGCCCGGCATACCGAGGGATGTCGCCGAGCACTCGCTGGATATTCGGGCCGGAGCCCAACCCGTCAGGCAGCCTCTGCGCCGATTCGACGAGGAGAAGCGCAGAGTGATTGGCGAAGAGATCCACAAGCTAATGGCAGCAGGGTTCATCAAAGAGGTATTCCATCCCGAATGGCTTGCCAACCCTGTGCTTGTGAGGAAGAAAGGGGGGAAATGGCGGATGTGTGTAGACTACACTAGTCTCAACAAAGCATGTCCGAAGGTTCCCTACCCTCTGCCTCGCATCGACCAAATCGTGGATTCCACCGCTGGGTGCGAAACCCTGTCCTTCCTCGATGCCTACTCAGGGTATCACCAGATCCGGATGAAAGAGTCCGACCAGCTCGCGACTTCTTTCATCACGCCGTTCGGCATGTACTGCTATGTCACCATGCCGTTCGGTTTGAGGAATGCGGGCGCGACGTACCAGCGGTGCATGAACCATGTGTTCGGCGAACACATCGGTCGCACAGTCGAGGCCTACGTCGATGACATCGTAGTCAAGACAAGGAAGGCCTCCAACCTCCTCTCCGACCTTGAAGTGACATTCCGGTGTCTCAAGGCGAAAGGAGTCAAGCTTAATCCTGAGAAGTGTGTCTTCGGGGTGCCCCGAGGCATGCTCCTAGGGTTCATCGTCTCCGAGCGAGGCATCGAAGCCAACCTGGAGAAGATCGCGGCCATCACCAGCATGGGACCCATCAAGGACATAAAAGGGGTACAGAGGGTCATGGGATGCCTCGCGGCCCTGAGCCGCTTCATCTCACGCCTCGGCGAAAGAGGTCTGCCTCTGTACCGCCTCTTAAGGAAGGCCGAGTGTTTCGCTTGGACCCCCGAGGCCGAGGAAGCCCTCGGCAACCTGAAGGCGCTCCTTACAAAGGCGCCTGTCTTGGTGCCCCCGGCGGACGGAGAAGCCCTCTTGGTCTACGTCGCCGCGACCACTCAGGTGGTTAGCGCCGTGATTGTGGTCGAAAGGCAAGAGGAAGGGCATGCATTACCCGTTCAGAGGCCGGTCTACTTCATCAGCGAAGTGCTGTCCGAGACTAAGATCCGCTACCCGCAAGTTCAAAAGCTGCTGTATGCTGTGATCCTGACAAGGCGGAAGCTGCAACACTACTTCGAGTCTCATCCGGTAACTGTGGTGTCATCCTTCCCCCTGGGGGAGATCATCCAGTGCCGAGAGGCCTCGGACAGGATCGCAAAGTGGGCAGTGGAAATCATGGGCGAAACGATCTCGTTCGCCCCTCGGAAGGCCATCAAGTCCCAGGTGTTGGCGGATTTCGTGGCCGAATGGGTCGACACCCAGCTGCCAACGACTCCGATCCAACCGGAGCTCTGGACCATGTTTTTCGACGGGTCGCTGATGAAGACGGGGGCCGGCGCAGGCCTGCTCTTCATCTCGCCCCTCGGAAAGCACTTGCGCTACGTGCTGCGCCTCCATTTCCCGGCGTCCAACAATGTGGCCGAGTACGAAGCTCTGGTCAACGGATTGCGGATCGCCATCGAGCTAGGGGTCAGACGCCTCGACGCCCGCGGTGATTCGCAGCTCGTCATCGACCAAGTCATGAAGAAGTCCCACTGCCGCGACCCAAAGATGGAGGCCTACTGCGACGAGGTTCGGCGCCTGGAAGACAAGTTCTTCGGGCTCGAGCTCAACCACATCGCTCGGCGCTACAACGAAACCGCAGACGAGCTGGCTAAGATAGCCTCGGGGCGAATGACAGTCCCCCCGAACGTCTTCTCCCGGGATCTGCATCAACCCTCCGTCAAGCTCGACGACGCGCCCGAGCCCGAGGTACCCTCGGCTCAGCCCGAGGTACCCTCGGCACAGCCCGAGGTACCCTCGGCACAGCCCAAGGTACCCTCGGCCTCCGAGGGTGAGGCACTGAACGTCGAGGAAGGGCAGAGCGGGGCCACGCCAGATCAAGATTGGCAGGCCCCGTACCTGCAATATCTCCGTCGAGGAGAGCTACCCCTCGACCAAGTCGAGGCTCGGCGGGTAGCGCGACGCGCCAAGTCATTCGTCTTGCTGGGCGACGAAGAGGAGCTCTACCATCGTAGCCCCTCGGGCATCCTCCAGCGATACATCTCCATCGCCGAAGGTCGGGAACTGCTGCAAGAAATACACTCGGGGGCTTGCGGCCACCACGCAGCGCCCCGAGCCCTTGTCGGAAATGCTTTCCGGCAAGGCTTCTACTGGCCAACGGCGGTGGCTGACGCCACTAGAATTGTCCGCACCTGCGAAGGGTGCCAATTCTATGCGAAGCGGACGCACCTGCCCGCTCAGGCTCTGCAGACAATACCCGTCACTTGGCCCTTCGCTGTATGGGGTCTGGACCTCGTCGGTCCCTTGCAGAAGGCGCCCGGGGGCTACACGCACCTGCTGGTCGCCATCGACAAAATCTCCAAGTGGATCGAGGTCCGACCTCTGAACAGCATCAGATCCGAGCAGGCGGTGGCGTTCTTCACCAACATCATCCATCGCTTCGGGGTCCCGAACTCCATCATCACCGACAACGGCACCCAGTTCACCGGCAAAAAATTCTTGGATTTTTGCGAGGATCACCATATCCGGGTGGACTGGGCCGCCGTGGCTCATCCCATGTCGAATGGGCAAGTAGAGCGTGCCAACGGCATGATTCTACAAGGGCTCAAGCCTCGGATCTACAACGACCTCAACAAATTCGGCAAGCGATGGATGAAGGAACTCCCCTCGGTGGTCTGGAGCCTAAGGACGACGCCGAGTCGTGCCACGGGCTTCACGCCGTTTTTCCTGGTCTACGGGGCTGAAGCTATCTTGCCCACTGACCTGGAATACGGCTCCCCGAGGGCGAGGGCCTACACCGAACAAAGCAACCAAGCTAGCCGAGAGGAATCGCTGGACCAGCTGGAGGAAGCTCGGGACAGGGCCTTACTACACTCGGCGCGGTACCAACAGTCCCTGCGACGCTACCACGCCCGAGGGGTCCGGTCCCGAGAACTCCAGGTGGGCGATCTGGTGCTTCGGCTGCGGCAAGACGCCCGAGGGAGGCACAAGCTCACGCCCCCCTGGGAAGGGCCATTCGTCATCGCCAAAGTTCTGAAGCCCGGAACATACAAGCTGGCCAACCATCAAGGCGAGATCTACGGCAACGCTTGGAACATCAAACAGCTACGTCGCTTCTACCCTTAAGATGTTTTCAAGTTGTTCATATACCTCGCACCTACGCAAAGTTTAGTCGTCAAGGAAGGGTCGGCTTAGCCTCGGCAAAGCCCGACCCTCCCTCGGGGGCTAAAAGGGGGGAGACCCCCTCTGCGTCGAATTTTTCCTCGAAAAAGGATCTCTTTTTAGCAGGATTTCTTTCGTGCTTCTTGACTACTTCGGAAAGCGGATCCTGGAAACGACGGAGTACACGTAAGCAGCCAAGGCTGACCGAGCCGAGGGACTCCTACGCCTCCGGGATACGGATACCTCACTCATCACCTTCTGCGATAAGTAACTTGCGCTCGGATAAAGCGACTCCGTGGACCGAACAAGTCTTCACGTTCGGAAGCTCTCCTGCCGAAGCAGTCCTTCAAGCTTTCTCAACTAAGTCGGGGACAGGGCCTCATGGACGGGTGAAAGTACGCGTAAGCGGCAAGGCCGACCGAGCCGAGGGATTCCCACGCCTCTGGGATACGGATACCTCACTCGTCCCTTCGCGAAAAGCAACTCTCGCTCACACAAACATCCCTGTTACCGATAGAGTCCAGATGCTCGAAACGAGAGGAAAAAAGGCGCAGCTTCGCAAGCGTGGCGAGGGTGTGTTTTTTCTGGCCTCGGCGGCCGCAGAAAGCACACGCTACAAGATGATCTGATCCTGCAGGCTCGTGTCTTCACGCTGAAGGGAGCCGTAGCACCCTCGGCATCGACGACGTCTTCAGCAAAGCCCGACCCAGCCTCGGGCGGCGACGCGGCCCAGGGACTCCTCCGGGAATCCGGCCCGAGCAGGCGGCTCGACCGGTTACCCCTGGGGCCTCGGTCAACCGGCTTCCAACGGCGCCAGCCCGACCCGAGGCCTCGACTGATCGACTTCGGCGTTGGCTCCGCTGACGGACAACACGACTAGGCTCCGGCCAACCAGGTTCCCATTCTTGAGCCAACTCCGCCTCTGTTCATACTGATATCGCTACCCCTGGCCTCGGTCCACCGAAGGGCGGCCGAGGGGTCTCTTTAACTAAGCTAGAGGAACCCCAGACAACAAGGCCGAACGGGCCGAGGGATTCCTACGCCTCTGGGATACGGATACCTCACCCGTCACCTTGACACGGGGCGACTCATGCTTGGTAAAGCGGTTCAGATAATCAACAGGCGAGACTTAGTGCTCGAAAATGAGGAAAAAACACGGCTCCGTGCCGAAATTACATACATGTTCAGGCCCCGACAGCCACAATGAACAAAAAGCACTGGCATTCGAAGTGCCATTACGAACGGACCTCCGGTTCCCCCCTCCGCAGGTACGAACGACCCCACTCCATGGGGAAGGCCTGCGGAGCAACAGAAGACCGACGGTCGGCTCGCCGCCGCCCATCCTGACTACGGCGACGGTAGGCCGGCGCTGCTGCGATCTTGCTCTCGCCCCCGCCGACGCTCGAGGGGCGAGGACAAGCACGCCGGCGCGGTGGCCCGGGGCGCGGGTGGTGGCAGTGATCCCGTCGGTGACGAGGACTTCTCGAGCCGCCTCCACCTCGGCGCCGATGGCAGGGGACACCAGCCCCCCGGCAGATCCCCACTCAAATCCTCCCAGACGAGTGGGGCGCCGGCCTCTGCGCAAGGGCGCCGTCCCAGTGCAAAAGCAGGGCCACCCCAGAACACGAACGCCGCCCTAACGGCGCGCGGAATCGTGGGTGGTCCTCCCGTGCACACGATGCGGCGGTCACCCTCCGGCAGGAGGGGCCGCCGGAAGCCCGGCCGACGACTCCGACACGCTGGAGGTAACGACGCCCGCCGTCGATCAGCCCCACGTTGTCTAAGTCCGCGCCGTCCGCAGGGCCAGCGAGCGCCTCCACCCCCAAACGCCGCGGGAAAGGGCGACCCGCGGACCCGCGCGGAAGGTAGAGCGTCGGCTCAGCGTGGCTCCCGCCCCAGCGGGGATGATGAACATCCTTGAAGCTGAGGGTGGGACCAAGATCGCAGCCCGGCTTGCTCTTCCCCACCCAGAAACCGGCGGTCACCATCCTGGGTGATCGTCGGCATGGGGGAACGGCCGGGCCGGCTGATGAAAATCCTTGAAGCCGAACGATGGCTGAGAGGTACCAACTCCCATGGAGTTGCGTTCCTCCAACGAGGAGGCGGAGAGGCGGCGGATACCCCCCATCCGGGGGCTTGAAAGATGGGAAGACACGGCGCTTAAGGGAGGAAGAAGACATGGTTGCCTTCCGAAAGGAGTCTCCCTCCTTTTAAAGGCAACTCTCCCTACGTGCGCCCCCAGGCGCCACGGGCTGAGTCTTCTCCAACACGCTCCAAGGCCCTCCCCTGCGACTCGGGGGCTGGGTCCTGCATGTCATGCAAGCCGGCTCAGGGCAGAAGAAGCCGAACCACCGCGCGTGGTGCGCACGACCGTCCAGCGGTTACAAGCGACCCCCCATTTCCGCCCAGACCAACGGGCAGAAGGGGCGGGCAGCCATGCAGGCGGCATGCAACCGCGCCAGATGGACGCGCTTCTCCAACTTCTGACACGCCAGCTTGGGAACCCAGGCCCACGCGTCGAGCAACCGGCGCGCCAGTTGCTGCATGCAAGCAACCGCACCGCCACTTGTGCCACCATCGCGCCTCTTCGGTTGCGGAGCCAATGCCGCGACTCGAGGCGACCCAACAGCGCCAGCCTGGTGCGTCGGTCAAAGCGACCGAAAGAGGGCCGACAGTAATAGCGGTGGCAGGCGGGCGGGCGCAGCAGTCACGTCGTCAGCCAGGCTCACGTCCCATCCTGGGACAGCAAGAGAGCCTCCTCTCACGGCGTGGAGACGGTGCACCCGTGACCCGTTCCTCGAACGGATCGCACACGCGTAACGGCCGCCCCGCCAACCACTCGCCCCATCGCATTAACTCCGCGGCGGGACACGCGGCGCCTCTGGCAGGAGGAGCGCACGACGCTTCACCTTCGCCGTAATAATCGCGTCAGAAAAGGTACGCCACATCGTCCGATTTCGTATCCTTTTCCGTTTTCCTCTTTCTCTATCTCTTGCAACAGGGACCGGGAAAGGGGGATACCCCGAAAGGGATCCTTCTCCACGAAGGAACCGGGCTCCGAGCCCCCCACTACTGATCAGGGGTTCGAAGGCTGGCCCTCCGAAGGGTTCAACAGCCGCCTCAGATCGCGTGGGCCCGACACCCACTACTGGTCAGGGGTTCGAAGGCTAGCCCCCCGAAGGGTTCCATGGCCGCCTCAGGCTACTCGGGCTCCGCGCCCATTACTGATCAGGGGTTCGAAGGCTGGCCCCCGAAGGGTTCACAGTCGCCTCAGACACCGAGCGAGGGATGACCAGGGGTACGTTCGATACATAACCAAGGCTCGGGCTGCGCTCCCGAGGTACCCTAGGACATTTCCGAGACCAGCGGGAACGATCTTGTAACGGAATCCCATCGGAGGGAGGCATCGAGCCCTTGGACCCCGTCGCCAGGGGACCGGGTCCGGCAAATCACCCGCAGGTACTTTTGGGCGTGCCTCTGGGCCCCTAGCCGACCCCCAACGAACGGGGCACGGATGTCCACTCGGATTACCCGCTTGCAGCTCACCGGAGACACCATGTTCGGTGCCCATCGAGGGTAGCATGGCGCACTCCCCCCTCCTCCTTGCGGAAAGGCGACGTAGGGGCGTATGTAAAAAGTCGAGTCTGTCCCTGATCGCCCTCTCGCCCTGTGCAGAGGCTCGGGGGCTACTCTCGCAAAAACCGGCTCCGGCCAAATCGTTGACAGCGTCAACATACCAGCCCGAGAGCTTGGACCCCGACCGTGCACCCGGGCTACGGCCAGTTCGCATGAGGGAACGACCAGACCAGCCGAAGCATTGCGCGAGGTATTAAGACCTCGAAGGAGTGTAACCACTCCTCCGAGGCCTCGGGGGCTACACCCGGCGGGTGCGCTCGCGCGCACCCACCGGAACGAAATGCAACCGAGAAAGGCTGGTCCCCTTGCAAAAAAGTGCGACAAAAGCCTCCAAGCGAGTGCTAACACTCCCTTCGAGGCTCGGGGGCTACTGTCGGGGACCATAATTAGGGGTACCCTCAAGACGCCTAATTCTCAGCTGGTAACCCCCATCAGCATAAAGCTGCAAAGGCCTGATGGGTACGATTAAGTCAGGGATCAGTCCACACGAGTGACTCGATCACGCTTCACCCGAGCCTAGCCTCGGCCAAGGGCAGCCGACCTCGAGAGACTTCCGTCTCGCCCGAGGCCCCCTTTTTATGGCGGACACATCACCGGCTCGCCCGAGGCCTTGGCTTCGCTCAGAAGCAACCTTGACTAAATCGCCGCACCGACTGACCAAATTGCAGGGGCATTTAACGCAAAGGTGGCCTGACACCTTTATCCTGACACGCGCCCCCGGCAGAGCCGAAGTGACCGCCGTCACTCCACCGCTCCACTGGCCAGTCTGACAGAAGGACAGCGCCGCCTGCGCCACTCCGACTGCAGTGCCACTCGACAGAGTGAGTCTGACAGGCAGTCAGGCCTTGCCAAAGGCGCCACGGCGAACTCCGCCCCGCCCGACCCCAGGGCTCGGACTCGGGCTAAGACCCGGAAGACGGCGAACTCCGCTCCGCCCGACCCCAGGGCTCGGACTCGGGCTAAGACCCGGAAGACGGCGAACTCCGCTCCGCCCGACCCCAGGGCTCGGACTCGGGCTAAGACCCGGAAGACGGCGAACTCCGCTCCGCCCGACCCCAGGGCTCGGACTCGGGCTAAGACCCGGAAGACGGCGAACTCCGCTCCGCCCGACCCCAGGGCTCGGACTCGGGCTAAGACCCGAAAGACGGCGAACTCCGCTCCGCCCGACCCCAGGGCTCGGACTCGGGCTAAGACCCGGAAGACGGCGAACTCCGCTCCGCCCGACCCCAGGGCTCGGACTCGGGCTAAGACCCGGAAGACGGCGAACTCCGCTCCGCCCGACCCTAGGGCTCGGACTCGGGCTAAGACCCAGAAGACGACGAAACTCCGCCTCGCCCGACCCCAGGGCTTGGACTCCGCCCTGGCCTCGGCCGAACGACTTCCGCCTCGCCCGACCCCATGGCTCGGGCTCGGCCACGGCAACGGAAGGCAGACTCAACCTCGGCTTCGGAGGAACCCCCACGTCGCCCTGCCTAGAGCACAGACCGCCACGTCAATAGGAAGCGCCATCATCATCCTACCCCGAATCGACTCGGGTCACGGAGAACAAGACCGGCGTCCCATCCGGCCAGCTCCGCCGGAGGGGCAATGATGGCGCTCCACAAGCTCTATGACGACGGCGGCCCCCAGCTCTCTTACGGAAGCAGGACGACGTCAGCAGGGACTCGACCGCTCCAACAGCTGTCCCTCCGCCAGGCTCCGCCGCACCTCCGACAGCCACGACATCACGCCAGCAGGGTGCCCAGATCTCTCCGGCTGCCACATTGGCATGTACCTAGGGCGCTAGCTCTCCCCCCGCTAGACACGTAGCACTCTGCTACACCCCCCATTGTACACCTGGATCCTCTCCTTACGACTATAAAAGGGAGGACCAGGGCCTTCTTAGAGAAGGTTGGCCGCGCGGGACCGAGGACGGGACATGCGCTCTCTTGGGGCCGCTCGCTTCCCTCACCCGCGTGGACGCTTGTAACCCCCCTACTGCAAGCGCACCTGACCTGGGCGCGGGACGAACACGAAGGCCGCGGGACTTCCACCTCTCTCACGCTCGACTCCGGCCACCTCGCCTCTCCCCCCTTCGCGCTCGCCCACGCGCTCGACCCATCTGGGCTGGGGCACGCAGCACACTCACTCGTCGGCTTAGGGACCCCCCTGTCTCGAAACGCCGACAATGATGTTGGTGAAGAACACCACCGCCTGCTCGGACCTGATGCTGTTTAGGGGTCAGACCTCGATCCACTTGGAGAATTTGTCGATGGCGACCAACAGGTGCGTGTAGCCCCCGGGTGCCTTCTGCAAGGGGCCGACGAGGTCCAGACCTCACACAGCAAAAGGCCAGGTGATGGGTATCGTTTGCAGAGCCTGAGCGGACAGGTGGGTCTGCCTTGCGTAGAACTGACACCCTTCGTAGGTGCGGACAATTCTAGTGGCGTCGGCCACCGCCGTCGGCCAGTAGAAGCCTTGTCGGAAAGCATTCCCGACAAGGGCTCGAGGCGCCACGTGATGGCCGCAAGCCCCCGAGTGTATCTCTCGTAGGAGTTCCTGACCTTCGGCGACGGAGATGCATCGCTGGAGGATGCCAGAGGGGCTGTGGTGGTAGAGCTCCTTCTTATCTCCCAGCAAGACGAACGACTTGGCGCGCCGTGCCACTCGCCGAGCTTCGGCTCGGTCGGAGGGTAGCTCTCCTTGGTGGAGATATTGCAGGTACGGGGTCTGCCAATTTTGATCAGGCGTGACCCCGCTTTGCTCCCCCTCGACGCGCAGCGTCTCGCCCTCGGGGGCCGAGGGTACCTTGGGCCGAACCGAGGGTGCCTCGGGCCGAGCCGAGGGTGCCTCGGACTGTGCCGAGGTTACCTCGGGCTGGGCCGAGGGTGCCTCAGGCTCGGGCGTGTCGTCGATCTTGACGGAGGGTTGATGCAGGTCTCGGGAGAAGACGTCCAGGGGAACCGTTGTTCGCCCCGAGGCTATTTTAGCCAGCTCATCCGCAGTCTCGTTGTAGCGCCGGGCGATGTGGTTGAGCTCGAGCCCGTAGAACTTGTCTTCCAAGCGCCGAACCTCATCGCAGTAGGCCTCCATCTTCGGGTCGCGGCAGTGGGAGTTCTTCATGACTTGGTCGATGACGAGCTGCGAGTCACCACGAGCGTCTAGGCGTCGGACCCCTAGCTCGAAGGCGATTCGCAACCCGTTGACCAGAGCCTCATACTCGACCACATTGTTGGACGCCGGGAAATGGAGGCGTAGCACATAGCGTAGGTGCTTCCCGAGGGGCGAGATGAAGAGTAGGCCTGCGCCGGCTCCTGTCTTCATCAGCGACCCGTCGAAGAACATGGTCCAGAGCTCCGGTTGGATCGGAGCCGTTGGTAGCTGGGTGTCGACCCATTCAGCTACGAAGTCCGCCAAGACCTGGGACTTGATGGCCTTCCGAGGAGCGAACGAGATTGTCTCGCCCATGATTTCCACCGCCCACTTTGCAATCCTACCCAAGGCCTCTCGGCACTGGATGATCTCCCCCAGGGGGGGAGGATGACACAACAGTTACCGGATGAGACTCGAAGTAGTGTCGCAGCTTCCGCCGCGTTAGGATCACCGCATACAGCAGCTTCTGAACTTGTGGGTAGCGGATCTTGGTTTCGGACAGTACCTCGCTGACGAAGTAGACTGGCCTCTGAACGGGCAGTGCATGCCCCTCTTCTTGCCTCTCGACCACAATCGCGGCACTAACCACCTGAGTGGTCGCGGCGACGTAGACCAAGAGGGCTTCTCCGGCAGTCGGGGGCACCAAGATAGGTGCCTTCGTGAGGAGCGCCTTCAGGTTCCCGAGGGCTTCCTCGGCCTCAGGGGTCCAAGTGAAGCACTCGGCCTTCCTCAAGAGGCGGTACAGAGGTAGACCTCTTTCGCCGAGGCGTGAGATGAAGCGGCTCAGAGCCGCGAGACATCCCATGACCCTCTATACGCCTTTCAAGTCCTTGATGGGCCCCATGCTGGCGATGGCTGCGATCTTCTCCGGGTTGGCTTCGATGCCCCGCTCGGAGACGATGAACCCCAAGAGCATGCCTCGGGGCACCCCGAAGACACACTTTTCGGGATTGAGCTTGACGCCTTTCGCCTTGAGACATCGGAATGTCACTTCAAGGTCGGAAAGGAGGTCGGAGGCTTTCCTCGTCTTGACTACGATGTCATCGACGTAAGCCTCGACCGTGCGGCCAATGTGTTCGCCGAACACATGGTTCATGCACCGCTGGTACGTCGCGCCCGCATTCCTCAAGCCGAACGACATGGTGACATAGCAGTACATGCCGAAGGGTGTGATGAAAGAAGTCGCGAGCTGGTTGGACTCTTTCATCCTGATTTGGTAATACCCTGAGTAGGCATCGAGGAAAGACAGGGTTTCGCACCCAGCAGTGGAATCCACGATTTGATCGATGCGAGGCAGAGGGTAGGGAACCTTCGGACATGCTTTGTTCAGACCAGTGTAGTCTACACACATCCGCCATTTCCCCCCTTTCTTTCTCACAAGCACAGGGTTGGCAAGCCATTCGGGATGGAATACCTCTTTGATGAACCCTGCCTCCATTAGCTTGTGGATCTCCTCGCCTATGGCTCTGCGCTTCTCCTCATCGAATCGGCGCAGAGGCTGCTTGACGGGTCGGGCTCCGGCTCGGATGTCCAGCGAGTGCTCGGCGACATCCCTCGGTATGCCGGGCATGTCCGAGGGACTCCACGCGAAGACGTCGGCGTTCGCGCGGAGAAAGTCGACGGGCACTGCTTCCTATTTGGGATCGAGCCCGGAGCCGATGCGGATCTGCTTGGAGGCGTCGCTGCTGGGGTCGAGGGGGACGGCCTTAACCGTCTCCGCTGGCTCAAAGTTGCCGGCATGGCGCTTCACATCCGGCACCTCCTTAGAGAGGCTCTCCAGGTCGGCGATGAGGGCCTCGGACTCGGCGAGGGCCTCGGCGTACTCCACGCACTCCACGTCGCATTCGAACGAGTGTTTGTACGTGGGGCCGACGGTGATGACCCCGTTGGGGCCCGGCATCTTGAGCTTCAGGTAGGTGTAGTTGGGGACGGCCATGAACTTCGCGTAGCATGGCCTCCCCAGTACCGCGTGGTAGGTTCCTCAGAACCCGACCACCTCAAACGTCAGGGTCTCCCTTCGGAAGTTGGAGGGTGTTCCGAAGCAGACGGGAAGGTCGAGTTGTCCGAGGGGCTGGACGCGCTTCCCGGGAATGATCCCATGGAAGGGCGCAGCGCCTGCCCAGACGGAGGACAAATCGACACGCAGAAGCCTGAGGGTCTTGGCGTAGATGATGCTGAGGCTGCTGCCCCCGTCCATGAGGACCTTGGTGAGCCTGACGTCGCCGACGATGGGGTCAACGACGAGCGGGTATTTCCCCGGGCTCGGCACATGGTCGGGGTGGTCGGCTTGGTCGAAGGTGATGGGCTTGTCGGACCAGTCTAGGTAGACTGGCGCCGCCACCTTCACCGAACAGACCTCCCGACGCTCTTGCTTACGGTGCCGAGCCGAGGCGTTTGTCGCTTGCCCACCATAGATCATGAAGCAGTCGCGGACCTCGGGAAACTCTCCTGCTTGGTGATCTTCCTTCTTTATCAGCGTCGTGGGCCCTGCCACCCTCCGCGGGTGGCCCGACCCTATGGAAGTGGCGCCGTAGCATGACGCACTCCTCAAGGGTGTGCTTGACGGGCCCCTGGTGATAGGGGCACGGCTCCTTGAGCATCTTGTCGAAGAGGTTGGCACCTCCGGGGGGTTTCCGAGGGTTCTTGTACTCGGCGGCGGTGACAAGGTCCGCGTCGGCGGCGTCGCGTTTCGCTTGCGACTTCTTCTTGCCCTTCTTCTTGGCGCCGCGCTGAGTTGACGCCTCGGGGGCATCTTCCGATGGGCGGCCCTGGGGCTGCTTGTCCTTCCGGAAGATAGCCTCGACCGCCTCCTGGCCGGAGGCGAACTTGGTGGCGATGTCCATCAGCTCGCTCGCCCTGGTGGGGGTCTTGCGACCCAGCTTGCTCACCAGGTCGCGGCAGGTGGTGCCAGCGAGGAACGCGCCGATGACATCCGAGTCGGTGATGTTGGGCAGCTCGGTGCGCTGCTTCGAGAATCGTTGGATGTAGTCCCGGAGAGACTCTCCCAGCTGCTGTCGGCAGCTTCGGAGGTCCCAGGAATTCCCGGGGCACACGTACGTGCCCTGGAAATTGCCGGCGAAAGCTTGGACTAGGTCGTCCCAGTTGGAGATCTGCCCCGGAGGCAGGTGCTCCAACCAGGCGCGGGCGGTGTCGGAGAGAAACAGGGGGAGGTTACGGATGATGAGGTTGTCATCGTCCGTTCCACCCAGTTGGCAGGCCAGACGGTAGTCCGCGAGCCACAGTTCCGGTCTCGTCTCCCGTGAGTACTTTGTGATAGTAGTCGGGGGTCGGAACCGGGTAGGGAACGGCGCCCGTCGTATGGACCGACTGAAGGCCTGTGGACCAGGTGGTTCGGGCGAAGGACTCCGATCCTCCCCGCTGTCGTAGCGTCCCCCACGCCTGGGGTGGTAGCCTCGGCGCACCCTCTCGTCAAGGTGGGCCCGACGGTCGCGGTGATGGTGCTCGTTGCCGAGGCTACCCAGGGCCGCAGGCGCTGTGTTGCGCGTGCGCCCGGTGTAGACCGAGGCTTCCCGCATGAATTGGGAAGTCGCGGCATGAGGTTCCGAGGGGTACCCCTGCCTTCGGGAGGCGGAGCTCTCGGCCCGTCGGACCGTGGCGCCTTCCAGGAGATTCTTGAGCTCTCCCTGGATTCGCCGCCCCTTGGTGGTTGACGGCTCCGGCATCGCGCGGAGGAGCATTGCTGCTGCAGCCAGGTTCTGGCCGACCCCACTAGATGCGGGTGGCGGCCTGGCCCTGACATCGTCGGCGATGCGGTGCTGGAAGCCCTGGGGTAGATGACGTATTTCTCCGGCCGGAGGTTGGCCCGCCCATGCCTGCCCGACGTCCCGGCGGATCGGCTCAAGCGCTCCTGCTCCCTCATCGAGCCTGGCCTGCACCCCGCGGATTTGCTCGAGCTGTGGGTCATGGCCCCCCGCCTGAACGGGGACCACAGCTAGCTCCCGTGGGATGTCAACGCGAGGCACCAGCCTAGGGAGATCACCATCCTCCGGCATGCCGAGATGGTTGCCTTCGGAGGGACCCCCTAGATCGACGTGGAAACATTCGCGGCTTGGGCCGCAGTCCTCGTCGCCGAGGCTACGGCTACCATCGGAACAGTCGGAAAGGCAGTAGTCGCATGTGGTCATAAAGTCCCGCATGGCACTGGGGTTGCCAAGTCCAGAGAAATCCCAACAGAAGCTGGGCTCGTCGTCTTCCTTGGACCCAGAGGGCCCGTAGGTCGAGACGTCCGTCGGCCGGTCCCAAGGTGACCGCATACGAAACCCCAGAGGGTTTGGACTCGCCTCTACGAGAGCGCCCGCCAAAGCGAAGCCGCTAGGCGGGTCGAGGCTGAATCCGAAAGACGTGGGATGGGAATCAGTCGGTACCTCTTGGTCGACGGGCGGTGATGAAGTCACGTCGGGGACTGACTGCACCGTCGTCTTAGGTACGAGGGTGACACCAAGCAAGCCTTCCGTGAGCGTGCTGGCATCGTCCGTTTGCTCGGAGTTGGCGTGTCGCGGGGAGACGACGCTCGCCTTCGTCTCAAACGTGAGGTCGATGCCCGGCGCGCCCCCCGTTGGGGCGCTGGGGCCGTCGACTCGCTCGACAGTCGACGAGGCGCTGCCTCCCGCTTGGCCTTGGTTGCCCCGCCTCCTCCTCCGTTGGCGGGGGAGAGGACGGGGCGAGCTCGAATGTTGTTCTTCCACCACGCGGGGAAGACGTCGTCGATTCCGCAGCCAGCGGGCGGGCTGTCGGCCGCCATTGTCGCTGCCGCCCGGCGGTGGAAAGAGTATCATGTCGTAGCTACCGTCGAGGGACATGAACTCAAGACTCCCGAAACGGAGCACCGTCCCGGGTTGGAGAGGTTGCTGGAGACTGCCCATCTGGAGCTTGACGGGAAGCTGTTCGTCAACACGCAGCAGGCCCCTACCTGGCGCGCCAACTGTCGGCGTTTCGAGACCGGGGGGTCCCTAAGCCGACGAGTGAATGTCGCCGCGTGCCCCAGCCCAGATGGGTCGACGCGAGGCCGAGCGCGAAGGGGGGAAGTGAGGTGGCCGGAGATGGGCGTGAGAGAGGTGGAAATCCCGCGGCCTTCGTGTTCGTCCCGCACCCAGGTCGGGTGCGCTTGCAGTAGGGGGTTACAAGCGTCCACGCGGGAGAGGGAGCGAGCGGCCTCACGCGAGCGCCTGTCTCGTCCTCGTCCCCGCGCGACCAACCTTCTCTAAGAGGGCCCTGGTCCTTCCTTTTATAGGCATAAGGAGAGGATCCAGGTGTACAATGGGGGGTATAGCAGAGTGCTACGTGCCTAGCGGAGGAGAGCTAGCGCCCTAAGTACATGCCGTCGTGGCAGCCGGAGAGATTTTGGCACCCAGCTGGCGTGATGTCGTGGCCGTCGGAGGAGTGCTGGAGCCTGGCGGAGGGACAGCTGTCGGAGCTGTTGAGTCCTTACTGACGTCCTCTTGCTTCCGTAAGGGGGCTGAGAGCCGCCGTCGTCACAGAGTATGCGGGGCGCCATCATTGCCTATCTGGCGGAGCGAGCCAGATGGGACGCCGGTCTTGTTCCCCGTGGCCCGAGTCAGCTCGAGGTAGGGTGATGATGGCGCCTCCTGTTGACGCGGCTGGTCTGCGCCCTAGGTTGGGCGATGTGGAAGCTCCTCCGAAGCCGAGGTCGAGTCTGTCTTCCGTGGCCGAGGTCGAGTCCGAGCCCCTGGTTCGGGCGAGGCGGAGACCGTTGGCTGAGGCCAGGGTGGAGTCCGAGCCCTGGGGTCGGGCGAAGCGGAGTTCGTCGTCTTCTGGAGCTGAGCCCGAGTCTGAGCCCTGGGTCGGGCGGAGCGGAGTTCGTCGTCTTCCGGGACTTAGCCCGAGTCCGAGCCCTGGGTCGGGCGGAGCGGAGTTCGCCGTCTTTCGGGGCTTAGCCCGAGTCCGAGCCCTGGGTCGGGCGGAGCGGAGTTCGCCGTCTTCCGGGGCTTAGCCCGAGTCCGAGCCCTGGGTCGGGCGGAGCGGAGTTCACCGTCTTCCGGGACTTAGCCTGAGTCCGAGCCCTGGGTCGGGCGGAGCGGAGTTCGCCGTCTTCCGGGACTTAGCCCGAGTCCGAGCCCTGGGTCGGGCGAAGCGGATCTTCCTATGGTGCCTGCGGCCGGGCCTGACTGCCTGTCAGCCTCACTCTGTCAAGTGGCACCGCAGTCGGAGCGGCGCGGGCGGCGCTGTCTTTCTGCCAGGCCGGTCAGTGGAGCGGCAAAGTGATGGCGGTCACTTCGGCTCTGTCGGCTGGGGGGGCGCGTCAGGATAAAGGTGTCAGGCCACCTTTGCATTAAATGCTCCTGCGATTTGGTCAGTTGGTGCGGCGATTTGGTCAGGGTTGCTTCTTGGCGAAGACAGGGCCTCGGGCGAGCCGGAAATATGTTCGCCGCTGGAGGGGGGCCTCGGGCGAGACGGAGATCCTCCGGGGTCGGCTGCCCTTGTCCGAGGCTAGGCTCGGGTGAGGCGTGATCGAGTCCCTCGAATGGACTGATCCCTGACTTAATCGTACCCATCAGGCCTTTGCAACTTTATGCTGATGGGGGTTACCAGCTGAGAATTAGGAGCCTTGAGGGTACCCCTAATTATGGTCCCCGACAGATTTCTTGTCCACTTGGCTCAAAGATCAAGTCGCGTCTTGATAGTGGAGCAAGTGAGAGCTTGAAGTCCACCTCAACGTGTGTTGGGGGCTTGTTCTCAAATGCTATGAATTAAGAACAAGGCAACATAAAATGTTAAATATCAAAGCCCTTCGTCCTTCGAAGCATTATTTCCCTTTGGATATAATGGATTTCGGACGAAGGTTATGAAGGTTATGAAAGTCACACCTTCATAATCGTAATGAAAGATAAGAGAGGTTCATACATGAAATAATATGATTACTTTGAACATTAATTCATTTCTATTTATTTTACTTATATAAATGACAACAAATTACAAATGTACCTTCGGCTTGAAGGAAAGTAAGGGTACAAGCGTGATGCCAATGCCAAGTCAGCGTGAACAGTACGGGAGTACTGTTCATCTATTTATAAGCACGGGACACAGCCCATGTAAAATTACATTAATGCCCTTTGCTTTTATCAATAACTCTATAGTAATTCTCCGAGGTCTAATTTGACTTTTCATCTTTAAGTCGATTTCCCTTTTCTGCTGTCATGCCGAAGCTTTTCTTTACATAGCTTCGTGATCGTTTCATCCTTCGTCACGATCGTCTTCCATTTCAGTCAAGCTTTGTCTTGACCATGCTTTTGTATACCCGCAACCTGATTCCGAAGATACCTACTCGCATACTTGGAAAACATTGTCAAATTATGTTTTTGAGGACCTTCGGAAGCCGAAGGCCCCCAACAGTAGCCCCTCGCAATATTAATTTGCTGTAATGATAAATTCATATTGCGATATGGACGAAGGCCTTAAGCCGAAGGTCCGAAAAAACACCTTCTCTTTGCTAGAATAGCAACAGTCTTTGACAAGCGGGACCCTCCAGTTTTCAACGCACTGGGTGTATAAATAAGAGCTCATCCCGAGTTTATTTGGCACGCTCTCTTGCCAACTGCTTTTACTCACCCAACTATTAGCCTGCGCGCAACAACACTTGCTTGGACTTTTGGATTTTAAAGCTTCGGTTTCGGGAGCACTTTCTCAGCGTTTGCAAGGATGTCTGAGGATAAAAAAGCTGTTAGTGATTCGAAGCTAAGTCTTTCTGAGGAGATGCATCTGGGCTTTCTTCAATCAATGTCGAAGACTAATACAGAGAAGATTACTAAAGAAACTTTGGAGGGTTTGTCTGAAGATACTGGTGACAATGACAGTTATGATGTAGAAAGTGGGGGCGAAGACTCCGAAGATCGACCGTGGTGACCGAGTCACACAGTCTTCGGCAAATCGAGCATTAAGTAGAGTCATCTTGATACCATGAAAGGAAGGTATTTTCGAGACATGTCTATTGTGAGGGCGGATATTGGGGAGAAAACTGTGCCTACTCCCGAAGAAAATGAAGTCGTGGTATTCCGAAGCTTCTTGAAAGCTGGACTACGATTTCCCTTAAGCAGTTTTGTTGTGGAAGTACTGAAGGTATTTGAAGTCTACCTTCACCAACTCACTCCCGAATCAATCATAAGGATGGGTATCTTCGTCTGGGCCGTGAGGAGCCAAGGTTTGGAACCAAATGCTAAAAGTTTTTGCAACATACATGAGTTGTTGTACGAGACGAAACCTTGGGGTAAAGAGCAGTATCACAACAATTTTGGCTGCTACAGCTTCGGCGCCCGATCTGGGTCAAGTTGCCCCGTGCCAACCTTTCGGAAAAGATGGCCCGACAACTGGATGACAGAATGGTTTTATGTGAAGAATGATTTAAAAATCCGAGAAGATATTAAAGGTATCATTATGCGCGTTGTTTGGCAACGCTTCGGCCTTCGGAGGCCGAAGGTGGTGATGGATGAAACAGCCGAAGAATGCCAAAGAGCCTTCGGCGCAGTATGCTCTTTTATTGGGACAAGGGATTTAATGCAAGAGCATATTGCCTTCAGAGTATGGCCACTTGCAGATAACTGGGAAATGCCGCAGGAAACCGTTAAAGAACCTGACGAAGGTGGGCTAGTCAGGCTAAAATACACATTCAAGTACGGAGATAAATTCGTTGAGCCAGATGATGACTGGCTAAAAAGCATTGAGACTGTAAGTGATGAACTGCTTGGGGTATATTCAAAGGCCGAAGATATTGCATTATCAGCAGCCTTCGGAGGCCGAAAGAAGAAGAGACTCAACCGAGTATTTGACGCAATTGGGTTTGTCTACCCCGACTACCATTATCCAGTGCGGGGTCAAAAAAGAAAGAATACTTCCTCTGCGAAGGAAACTACTTCAGCCGCTCCTAGTGAGCCGGCGCCGAAGAGGAAAAGGGTAAAGGTTCTCACACACCGGCCACGTTATATTGAACTGGCCACAGTGCCTGAGTTCGCCGGTGAGACCTCTTCGGCCACCGAAGCTAAAGAATCAGTTCTGTTGCCAAAAATCGAAGAGCTGGCCGAAGTGCCAGCAACAGAAAAGATAGAAGAACCAAGGACTGAAGAAGCAAAAACATTAGAAGTTTTAAGTCCTTCAGCAAAAATTGAGACAGGAAAAAGCCAGAAGGGTCCAACAGTGACCCCGAAAAGAAAAAGGATGGTTAATGTGTTAGATGTTTTGGAGACAATTAAATCTTCAAGCATAACTCCAAAGAAAATTGTTGAAACTTCTGAAGCATCTACTGAAGCCTTTGTTGCTGAAGCTTCGAAGCAACAATTTGAAACTGAAGCTGGGCCTTCAGAGCCCACCAAGGTAAAACCTTTGGAAGCCGAAGAAACAAAAATTACAAAGGCAGCTTTGGAAGCCGAAGAAATAAAAATGTCAGAGCCAATTTTGGTTGAAGAAATTGACACTGCTGCCCCCGAAGCACCTTCCAAAATATGCGATTATATTGTGCGACATGCTTCGGGGAAGAAATTATCTGAAGAAGAGATTTTTGAAGCTAATCACTATGCCAGAGAACTGAAATATCTGAAGGGGGCACTAGTGTTCAATGGGACAGACGAAGATGACTTCATATACTGCCTCCCAGACAACAAAGAATTATCTGTCTGCCGGGAGATGGCTAGAAGTATGGGGTTTCCGAAGCTTGAAGCTGGACTGTGCGCTATGACGAAGGACGATCTTGCGGATAGCCTTGCAT
Source organism: Zea mays (assembly GCF_902167145.1). NCBI lineage: Eukaryota > Viridiplantae > Streptophyta > Magnoliopsida > Poales > Poaceae > Zea > Zea mays. The sequence continues at coordinate 118,049,539 of NC_050100.1, forward strand.
ATAATAGTTTGAAGGTGTGAAAATTGTATAGTTGGAAATTTACAATTTTTGAATCATTCTTTTATTCTTATACTAATCCTTTTTCATATAGGGTTTAATACTGAGCAACGCTTTGAGAGCGCAAAAGAATGCCGAAGACGAGAGCTATAATATTGCTTTCAACAACCTACGAGCAGAGGTTATCAAGCTGAGGAACGAAGCTTTGGAAAAAGATAAAATTCTGCTTACACTAGTGGATAAAATAAGGGAAGACGAAGCTTCCTCTAAGGCTCAAGCTGAAGCCCAAAAATGCGAAATTCAGGATCTTCTGAAACAACTGGCCAGAGCTAAAGAAGAACGCATACTAGAAGAAACAAAACGAGAACTTAGTGATCAATGGGCAAATCATTTGGAAATAAATGTTGAAGAGCTTCGTGCTTCCAAGAAAAGGTACTATGATAAATCCATAGAATGTGTTAAGAAGATAAAATCCAGCTTCGCCAGCGTTGGCGCATTCTCTAGCGAAGAAAATTTCACAAGGGGGAATCCAGAAGGCCCGATTGAGTGGATCAGTCACGAAGCTGAGGCCTTCGAAGAAATCTTGAATAGCCGAGGAGACATATGTGCTTTTTCAGGCGCCAGGGGGATTGCTACTGTTTTGGAAAGAAAAGGCTGTAATCATGTGAAATCTTTAGCGCAATCCGAAACTGCCTTGTCTTCCGAGGATATAAAGGACCCCTCGGCCGAAGCAAGCCTGGTTGGTGGAAAAATTTTCACCGACATTTGGGACAATGGCGGCCGAGAAATGGCTCAAGAAATCATTCAACGAAGCGAAAAAGGCATCCATGATGCTAGGAAGATAGCAGAGGCTGCTGAGAAAAGCGCAGAGCCCGAAGGGCAAATAGGTATTAACTAGTGGTTTTTATTCTGTTGTAATTTTTGATTTCAGACCTTGTTCGCGGTTTGTAATAGTAATATAGTCGTATCTTCTCCTCCCTCAGAACCTGCTGAGGCATCTCCGGGCCCCCACCCGAAGGGGGACGACGAAATTAGAAAAATGGCCGAAGCCATCATGGACAAGGTTGTCGATCAGCTACTGAACGAAGCTGCAGAAGTAGTTCTTAGGGAAGATTAGATGCTATTGTAAAAATAATTGGAATGTAACATGTGTAATACATTGTAACTTTGAATGTAATATATAATCTATTTATAATTCAATTCTTTACGATGCATGAAATTTTGCATACATACCGTTTTTTGAGCCTTCGGCGAAAAAACACCTTCCCTTCTTTTCATGCTTCGTGAAGAAAATCTTTTATATATCACAAGAATTTTCATACTTCTCTGATGAGGAATATCCAAGCTTCGTGAAAATATTCTCCGAAGCTATAAAAAAGTTTTATGTTGTCTCTCTAATGAAGCTACACTTCTTCTCAATTTATCCTGTGCCTTAGCACGATTTTCTCTTTTCCAAAACATTCTCCGAAGATCAATACTGTATCCCCTTCTTGTTCCACATGCAATATGCTGTATGATGCTTATGTTATGCAAAATGATGTGATGATGTTATGTTATGCAAAATGATATTTGTGTCGAAGATACACACATCCCTGCAATAGAGCACACAATCTTTTTATATCAGCGCTGACTTTTCGCTGTAAGCCTCCCTTAGGAGCTTCTTCGCCTTTTACTTTCAGCGGAATCAGCGTTTATTTTTCGCTGTAAGCCTCCCTTAGGAGCTTCTTCGCCTTTTACTTTCGGCGGAATCAGCGCTTATTTTTCGCTGTAGGCTTAGAAAACTTACACTGCGCTCCCTTAGGAACGACTTTTTACTGCTTCGAATAAATTGCACTGTGTCCCTTAGAACAAATTTTTGATAATTCAAAGGTCCTTCGTGCCACCATAAATTCGTATGCTTCGGCAACTCAAGCCTATGAAGAAGATATATTTTCATTATGGCAAAAGGTGAAACTATTACAAGAAATTGAAAAACGATAAAAAACACTTAAACTTCCCATAATTGTTCCTTATTAACAAAAAAGTAGTGCTGAATGTAAAAATGCGAAAAAACTGCTGTCGAGGTAGGATATTTGTCAGTAAATGTGCTTCGACTCTGGCACAGTGCTATTGACTGTGCGAGCTTCGAACTCCTCTCTGAAGTCCCTCTGAAGGTGAGTGTGCTGACTCCCTTCTGGCTGCTGTCCTCGTTGTGTTGGTGGTGGCGGTGGAGGCTGTTGCCAAGATGCTTGGGGTTGACTTCCCGAAGCAACAGAAGCTGCAGAGTGATTGCCTACATATTCTGGAATGTAAGGCGAATGGTACGAAGCAGTGTGCATGACCTGCTTCGGCTGACTCTGTTGTGCTGCAGCTTCTGCTATCTCCTTTTGCTTCTGGATGGTGACGTGGCACATCCTGGTGGTATGGCCCTTGTCTTCACCATAGAATAGACAGTAAATTCTTCTTGGCTGATCCCCAAATCTTCCCCCGAAGCCCCTGGCACCTCTGCCCCTTGGCGCTAGCGGCCGAACAGAGCTTTGCTGTTGCCCCGAAGCTTGCGAAGAGTATTGTGGCCTTTGCTGTTGACTCCCTCTATCATCACTTTGAGTGGAGTTATGAATTGACCTGACGTGCCTCGGATGAAATCTTCCTCCGAAGCCCCTGGTCATTTCAGAGAACCTGAATGCCTCCTCCCTTCTTTGGCGGAAATCATTGTCAGCTCGGATATACTCGTCCATCTTCTGGAGCAGCTTCTCCAAAGTTTGTGGTGGCTTCCTGGCAAAGTATTACGCTGAAGGTCCCGGCCGAAGTCCCTTAATCATGGCCTCAATGACAATTTCATTGGGCACTGTTGGCGCCTGTGCCCTCAGACACAGAAACCTTCGGACATACGCCTGGAGGTATTCTTCGTGGTCCTGGGTACACTGGAATAAAGCTTGAGCAGTAACTGGCTTCGTCTGAAACCCTTGGAAGCTGGTTATCAACATATCCTTCAGCTTCTGCCAAGAGGTGATTGTCCCTGGCCGAAGAGAGGAGTACCAGGTTTGAGTGACACTCTTGACGGCCATGACAAAAGACTTTGCCATGACTGCAGTATTGCCACCATACGAAGATATGGTTGCTTCATAGCTCATCAAGAATTGCTTCGGGTCTGTATGACCGTCGTACATGGGGAGCTGAGGTGGCTTGTAAGACTGGGGCCATGGTGTAGCCTGCAATTCTGTTGATAGAGGAGAAGCGTCATCAAAAGCAAAATTTCCATGATGGAAATCTTCATACCAGTCGTCCTCATTGTAGAAGCCTTCCTGATGAAGCTCTCTGCGCGGAGGCCTTCGGTTCTGGTCATCTTGAACAAGATGACGAACCTCTTCCGAAGCTTCATCTATTTGTCTCTGAAGGTCAGCTAAACGAGCCATCTTCTCCTTCTTTCGTTGCACCTGTTGCTGAAGGATCTCCAGGTTTTGTATCTCCTGATCCAAGTCGTCCTCCGGAGGCGTTGGACTAGTGGCCTTCCTCTTCTAGCTTCGGGCCTCCCTAAGAGAAAGGACGTCCTGATTGGGGTCCAACGGCTGCAGAGTGGCAGCCCCTATCGCTGAAGCTTTTTTCGGCGGCATGACGAAGGTGATGCTTGCCGAAGGTGTTCAAAGCTTCAGAAATGGAAGTGAGTTCACCGGAGGTGGGCGCCAATGTTGGGGGCTTGTTCTCAAATGCTATGAATTAAGAACAAGGCAACATAAAATGTTAAACATCAAAGCCCTTCGTCCTTCGAAGCATTATTTCCCTTTGGATATAATGGATTTCGGACGAAGGTTATGAAGGTTATGAAAGTCACACCTTCATAATCGTAATGAAAGATAAGAGAGGTTCATACATGAAATAATATGATTACTTTGAACATTAATTCATTTCTATTTATTTTACTTATATAAATGACAACAAATTACAAATGTACCTTCGGCTTGAAGGAAAGTAAGGGTACAAGCATGATGCCAATGCCAAGTCAGCGTGAACAGTACGGGAGTACTGTTCATCTATTTATAGGCACGGGACACAGCCCATATAAAATTACAGTAATGCCCTTTGCTTTTATCAATAACTCTATAGTAATTCTCCGAGGTTGTTGGGGACTTGTTCTCAAATGCTATGAGTTAAGAACAAGGCAACACAGAGAATGTTAAATGATAAAGTCCTTCGTCCTTTGAAGCATTATTTCCCTTAGGATATAACGATCTTCAGATGAAGGTCATGAAGGACGAACCTTCATCATCACAGTATACATTAATGAAAGACGAAGCATACGAAACATAAAAGATAGCATGAATAATCATATAACATCATCAATTTAACTTTTTTATATCATCATAGAAAAATAGAGACAATATCGAATTACAAATGTACCTTCGGCTTGGAAGGAGATGAAAATACAAGTGTGACGCAAAAGCAAATGCCAAATCCGCGTGAACAGTACGGGGGTACTGTTCACCTATTTATAGGCACGGGACGCAGCCTGTGAGGAATTACAAGTATGCCCCTTATAAAAGCTTACAACATTGACTCAGACCTTCATGGACTAAAAAGTCATTCTATCTTTAAGTCGGTTTACACTGTCGAAGCTTCATGGAAAGGAACCTTCGGCCGTCTCATGCAAACATCCTCAGCCGAAAGCTGCTTCTCCCTTGAAGACCTTCGGCGACGAAGCATAGACCCAACAGTAGCCCCTTTCGCGGTGCTAGATCGTTTTTCGTAACGAGCTTGATCCGTGAAAAAAGTCTCTTAAGCTTCGGGGAGCCGAAGGTCCAAAAAACACCTTCCCTGAGCTCGTTGCCGAGAAACGATTTAATTTCCCAGCACGTAGCGGTCCCACCTTGCAGAGTTTACTGTTTGTCCTTGCGGTCCACCGCGCAGCGAGCGCAAGCGGGTGTGCGCCTGGTGTAAAAACTCTGGCGCTTCGCCTTCTTACCTGCAGCACTATATAAACAGACGAGTAGGTGTGAAGTTACCACAGCATTCATTGCTATTTGCACTGTTTTCCTGCCAAAATTTTTAACCATCACCGAAGCTTGTCTGTTAGAATCGAACGAAGCTCCAGTTTGAAATCTGCTTCGGAGGAAGAAAATATTAAAGTTTCATAAGTTCATAATTGAATGGCCAGAGTCCGCTCTACCGCCAGGGTGGAGCGCGAGGGGGAGGAAACTGAAGCTTCGGAGACTCTCCCCATCTCCGAAGCCATGCGACGATCGGGTCTAGTGACTTCGGAAAAGATCCCTCATGATGGTGCAGAACAAGCAGAACAAGCAATCGCTGAAGCAGAGGAAAAAGATATTGAGGAAACTGATTCCGAAGATGATTACCGCATTGCCATGCCAAGCAAGCCGAGCCACTTGGACTTCGGAAAATCTACTGTTTCGAAGGCTGATCTGTCCAAGATGGTAAAATCGGGCTTTTTCACTGAAAATCAGAAGAAGCTTTTGCGCTTCGGGGGAGAAGAGACTACCCCAAAACCGGAGAAAGATGAAATTGTTATTTTCAAGAGCTTTTTAAAGGCTGGATTAAGATTCCCCCTACATGGGATCATTGGAGAGGTGCTGAAGAGGTTCGGTATCTATTTTCATCAGCTGACCCCTAACGCTATCGTTAGGCTTATTGTTTATATCTGGGCACTCCGAAGCCAAGCAGTGGAACCATTTGCGGACAGCTTCTGCCGGGTTCACGAGCTGCATTATCAAACAAAGGCTAGAAAAGATGGATTGCACGATAATTTTGGTTGCTATAACTTTGCCTATCGGAAAACTACAAAGTTCCCTGTAATTAGCTACCGAAGCAAGTGGGCAGCAGGCTGGAAATCAGAGTGGTTCTATGTCAAGGTTGATGACGACAAGGAAAAGCTTGTACAAAGCCCGCTGGAATTAATCTTCGGAGAAATCCGACCTCGCTGCAACATGACACCCGAAGGTCCAACACAACAAGCAATGAGTGAATTCAGAATTATTGCAGAGCATATCAGCACAAGGGACCTGGTTCAAGAGTTCTTAGCATTCAAAGTTTTTCCCAGTTTGAAAGAATGGGAAATGCCGAAGCTACAGGGGGAAAAGAAAGAAGGTGAACTCGTACGTTTACCTTACTATTTCAAGTTTAAAAAGTACTTTAAAGCACCTTGCCAAGAGTGGCTAGATACGATTGAAGCAATGTGTAATGAAATACTTGGCAATTATTCCAAAAAAGAAGATCAATTGATGACCGCAGCCTTCGGCACTCGTCCGAAGCGAAGGCTAAATCGAGTGTTGGACGCTCTGGAGTTTGAATACCCAGACTATGAGAATTTAAACAAAAATGCCGGAGGCCAGAAAAGGAAAAGAATGACCGAAGCTTCAAACAAAGATGAAGAAGAGACACCGAAGAAGAAGATTCCAAAGAAGAAGAAAGCATCTTCTCCGAAACAAAAAATATCTGATGAAGAAAAATCCCCCGCATCACCCTCTACCACTGATGTAGAGGCCATTCTGCAGGTAATGACTGAATCCATGCCTGCGAAGCTAAGTCCACTAGGGCCTCGACTGACAAAATTTTTTCCGAAGGAAAAGGAGCCCGAAAGAATGAAGAAAACAACTAAAGTAAAAAGACAGAGGATGATCGGTGTGACAGAAGTTATCGACAAGACACCGCCAAGAGCTTCAGCTCAAAAAATACCAGCGGCTGCGGAAGAGACAAATATCGAAATTGCACCTTCGGAAGCCACAGCTGCCGAAGCTGCCTCAGTTGAAGATCTGAACCTAGAGAGCACGTTTGAACATATTGACCAAATACTGCTAGACATGACTACAGAAGAAGTTACTACCACCGCCGAAGAGGCCACGATCGTAGCGTCGGCGAAAGGGAAAGAAATTGCTGATGAAGCTTCGGAGAACGAAACCTTCATGTTCCGGAATTTAATCGGAGAACAATTATCAAAAGCGGAAATAAAAGAGCTTAAAGAATACGCCAAATCCTGCGGATACAAGCCTGGAGCGCTCCTCTTCGGAGGCGTTGATGATGAAAAATTGGGCTGTATCCGAGATCAAACTGGAGCAAAAATTATCAGTACTCTGTCCAAGAATATCGGATTTCCGAAGCTAGAAACGGACATCAGCCGCTACCGACGACAACATGTCGTTGGCAGTTTATTTTATTCCAACTTCAAGGTGAACTGCTTTTCCCTTAACCTTTATTATTTCTAAGAACGAAAACATGTCTGACGAAGGTTGTTTTCGTGCAGAGTATGCTTCTGAGCAAAGCCTTGCAGATGCAACAAGATTTTGAAGACAAAAAGCACGAAGTCATAATTGAAAATTTGGAAAGCAAAATAAAGGAACAATCAGATGCCTTCGAGAAAAAGAACTTTGAGCTCCAGGCAACCGAAGGACTATTGGCGGAAGCTGAAGCAAAAATAACAGAACTGAACACGAAGCTTCTCCGCCAGTCTGAGCAGTTCGAACAAGAAAAACAAGATCTTAATGCAAAACTTAAAGCCGAAGCTCAAAAGAATTCAGATTTGAGAAAACTACTGGCAAGTCTTCAAGAAAACTGCTTGGAATTCAGCAACAGATGCATTCATCGGTTAAAAAAGATTTTTCACTCAGTTGGAGCCAGCAGTGGAAAATTTACCCCCTCAGCTGAAGATCTACCAAAAACCTTCGAACATATTGAGGGGGAGATTGACGAGCTCGACGAAGTCATAGCTGGGCATGGTGACTTCTGTGCCTGGGTGGCTTCTCGAGGCACTGCTGCGGCTTTCCTGAAGGCTGGCTGCGAGCATGGAAGGGTTGTGAATAGGCCAAATTTTACTTTGTCGCCATCAATCCTGGACGACATTCCTGATCTTGCCCGAAGCATCTCGAATAGATTTATAAAAATGATATGGACAAAAGGTGGGCGAGAAAAGGCAGGAGACGAAGCTCGTAGCCACCTTGAACCAGTAAGAAACCATACTTTGTGTTTACCTTTTCTTGTAAGCTCGATTTTGACTTACAACGATCTTATTCATGTAGGATGACGAAGCCGCCGAAGCCGAAGCTCCTTGAGGATTAGATAGTAGACTGTAAACAATGCTTGAGAAACTTTTGAGAGCTTTTGTAAACATAACTTTTGTAAATGTAAACAATGCCGAAGGTCTTTAATGAATTCTGTTCATACCTTATTATATATCCTTACCCTCCCATTGCTGTATAGGAAATGCTTTGATGTGGACGAAATTTTTCCTTTTTGAGCCGTCGGCGAAAAAACACCTTCCCTTCTTTTCGTACGCAGCGAAGCATAGAGAACAACATTTTCCCCTTTTTTCCGAAGCTCTCTTTTTTGTGCACGAAGCTCCTTCTTCCCCTTCTTTTTCCTCTTTTTGCTGAAACAACCATTTATGCCATGAAGATGACTATCCTACTTATGCCTAGATGAATGTTTATGAATGCAAATGTTATGATGTAATGTGATGTGCAAATGCATGGCCAAACACGTATCCGAAGTCATATTCATAACCATTTTAAGAACAATCACACCTCAGCTCTGCATTCCCTTAGGAACGACTTTGGAGCTTCTTCGCCTTTACTTTTGGCGGAATCAGCGTTGACTTTTCGCTGTAAGCTCTGCATTCCCTTAGGAACGACTTTGGAGCTTCTTCGCCTTTACTTTTGGCGGAATCAGCGTTGACTTTTCGCTGTAAGCTCTGCATTCCCTTAGGAACGACTTTGGAGCTTCGTTTTTACTTTTTGGCACTCGATGGTGCGTTCTCAGCTTTTACATTTACATTCTTTGGGGGATTTTGCCCTTATAGAACTAAAAAAGAAAATTACACGTGATGGCCCCATTAAAAACCTTTCTCCCCCTTCGGAAAGGAAAAGGGTGCCATGAAAGAAAAAATAAAAAATAAAAAATATGAAAAATTACATCGAATTATACATAATATCGCCGAAGCTCATCCGCATTCCAAGATCTAGGAATGTCGTTGCCGTCCATATCCTTCAATCTGTATGAACCGGGTCTTGACGAAGATGCTACTAAGAAAGGTCCATCCCATTTCAATTGTAACTTGCCCACTGTTTCTGGGTTGGCCACTCTCCGAAGCACCAAGTGTCCTGGCTCAATATTCTTTAGTCGAACCTTTCTATCTCGCCATTTAATTGTTTCAGCTTGATATTTGTTGATGTTTTCCACGGCCTGCAACCTGATCCCTTCTAAAGTATCTTTTTCCACAGAATAATCAGCTTCGGAACCTGATGCTGCCGAAGCTATTACCCTTATTGATCCAGTTTTAGCTTCTTCTGGAGTTATTGCTTCGTCACCAAATAATAACTTGAATGGAGTAAAGCCGGTAGACCTTGATGTTGTTGTATTATGGCTCCACACCACTTTGGTTAACTGATCTGGCCACTTTCCCCTTGGTTGATTGAAAATTGACTTCATTATTCCTGTCATTATAATACCATTGGCTCTTTCAACAAGTCCATTTGACTCCGGATGCCTGACTGATGCAAAATGGATCTTCGTACCAATTTGATCACAGAAATCCCTAAAAGCTTCGGAGTCAAACTGTGTTCCATTATCCACAGTGATAGCCTTTGGTACCCCAAAACGACAAACAATATTCTGCCAGAAAAACTTTTGGACGGTGGCCGAAGTTATTGTAGCTAAAGGCTTTGCCTCAATCCACTTAGAAAAATATTCCACCGCCACTACAACATATCTTAGGTTCCCTTGGGCCGGTGGTAACGGACCTAACAAGTCAAGGCCCCACCTTTGCAATGGCCAAATGGGTTGTATGAGTTGTGTTAAGGACGAAGGTTGTTTTTGATCTCGTGCACATTTCTGACAGCCTTCACACTTTTGAACTAACTCCGCTGCATCCGAAGCTGCCTTTGGCCAATAAAATCCTTGTCGGAAAATTTTTCCAAGCAATGGCCTGGATCCAATGTGAGATCCGCAGAGGCCTGCATGTATTTCTTTCATCAACTCAATTCCTTCGGTTCTGGATAAACATTTGAGTAGCGGAGCACAAACTCCATGCTTGTACAATTCTCCTTCTATCATGACATATGGACGGGCCCTTGCCTCTATCCTCCTGTTATAAGCTTCGTCATCTGAAAGGAATTTTCCCTGAAGGTAAGAGATGATCTCAGTTCTCCAATCCTCGCTATAAACAGGAGATATGTTGAGGACTGCTCTTTCAAGAAGTTCTACCGAAGGAGCTTTTATTGTTTCAAAGAATACATCCGAAGGTAAGGGCAGCCCCTGTGCTGCTGACTTAGCTAGTAAATCAGCATGTTCATTTTGTCCTCTAGGGATATTTTTGACAGAAAACCCTTCGAAGGAAGCTTCAACTCTTCGAACCATATCCAGATATTTTTCAAGCTTCGGATCCTTAGCCTTACAACTCTTGTCAACATGACCCGAAACGATCTGAGAATCAGTTTTAAGTATGGCCCTACTTATTCCCATTGCTTTTAACTTCCGAAGACCTAAAAGTAAGGCTTCGTACTCGGCAATGTTATTTGTGCAGCTAAAGTCAAGCTTTGCCGCATAACAAGTTTTAACCTTGGAAGGTGAAACCAACACAGCAGCCGCTCCTGCTCCGAAGGTTCCCCAAGATCCATCGCAAAACACTGTCCATGCTTCGGCATCTTTATTTGTTTCTTCCTCCTGAGCCCCTGGCGTCCAGTCAGCAATGAAATCTGCTAATGCCTGAGACTGAATCGAAGATCTATGAACATATTCAATACAGAATTCGTTGAGTTCTGCAGCCCATTTTCCAATCCTTCCAGTAGCTTCTCTATTTCTCATAATGTCCTTCAACGGCTGTGAAGAAGGAACAACAATATTATATGCTTGAAAGTAGTGTCGAAGCTTCCTGGATGCCATCAAAACAGCATACAACACCTTCTCCAATTCTGTGTAATTTTTCTTTGATATACTAAGAACTTCAGATACAAAATACACTGGAACCTGCTTTTTAACCTGGCCAACAAGCTTCTCCTGGACAAGCGCTGCACTTACCGCTGAGTGCGAAGCTGCCACATATAATAGCAAAGGAGCCCCTGGCATTGGTGGAGTCAATGTTGTTAGATCTATTAAATACTGCTTTAGCTCTTCGAAGGCCTTCTGCTGGATTGGTCCCCATTGAAAGACTTCGGTTGACTTCAACACTTCGAAGAATGGTAAGTTTCTCTCTGCTGATCTGGATATGAATCTATTGAGAGATGCCAATCTTCCTGTCAATCTTTGAGCCCCTTTTTTTGTAGTTGGTGGCTCCATCCGAAGTATTGCTTCGATTTTACTTGGATTAGCTTCGATTCCCTTTGTTGAAACCAAACATCCAAGAAATTTCCCCTTCTTTACTCCAAAAACACATTTTTCTGGGTTCAATTTTAAGCCAGCTTGTCTGAATTTGGCGAAGGTCTCCTGCAAATCAGCAATATGATTCTCCTGTTTCGTGCTTTTTACAATGATGTCATCAACATAAGTTAGCACATTTCTGCCTATCTGAGACTGGAGAACCTTCGCAGTCATTCTGCTAAAACTTCCTCCAGCATTTTTGAGCCCCTCAGGCATCCGAAGATAGCAATACGTGCCACTTGGAGTTATGAAGCTAGTTTTCGGCTCATCTTCCTTCTTCATCCAGATTTGATGATAGCCTGAATAGCAGTCTAACAAACTCATGAGCTCTGAAGAAGCTGCTGCATCAACTAAAGAATCTATCCTGGGCAATGGGAATTCATCCTTCGGACAAGCCTTATTCAGATCTGTAAAATCGATACACATTCGCCACTTGCCATTGGCCTTTTTTACCATAACAGTATTGGCTAGCCACTCTGGATACTTTACTTCTCTGATAACTCCTGCACTGAGGAGTCTTTTGACTTCATTACGAGCACCTTCGGCCTTATCATCTAACATTTTCCGAAGCCTTTGCTTTCTGGGTCTGAAGGATGGATCGACATTGAGCGAATGCTCAATAACGTCCCTATTAACTCCGCAGAGATCATTGGCTGACCATGCAAAAACATCTTTGTTGTTGAACAAGAACCTTAGCAAGGTTTTCTCTTGTGCTTCGGATAACTGAGAGCCCAACAGCACCTTCTGTTCTGCTACATCCTCGCATAAGAGCATGGGCTTCGGCTGATCTGCTGAAGCTGCTTTCTCCCTTCTGAATTTGTATTGTTCGCAAGCTTCAGCTCCATCTATGTTATGGATTGCTTTTGAATCAGTCCAGTTTCCTTCGGCCCTTCTGGCAGCTTCCTGGCTTCCATGAATAGCGATGGGTCCCTGATCCGAAGGTATCTTCATACAAAGATAAGCAGGGTGAAGGATTGCTTCGAAGGCATTGAGGGTACCACGACCAATAATTGCATTATAAGGGTATTCCATGTCAACAATGTCAAACACAATTTGCTCAGTTCTAGTGTTATTGATGAACCCGAAGGTCACTGACATGGTGATCTTTCCCAGTGCTACAATCTGTCTCCCTCCGAAGCCACAAAGAGGATGTGTAGCATCATGAATCTTATCTTCTGGCTCTTGCATTTGCCTGAAGGCTTTAGCAAATATGATGTCAGCTGCACTACCTGTGTCAACCAAGACATTGTGAACCAGAAATCCGTTGATAACACAAGAGATAACCATGGCATCGTTGTGTGGATAATCTTTGAGCTGAAGGTCCTCTTGGGAGAAGGTAATAGGAATGTGAGACCATCTTGACTTGATGAAGGGTCCTTGCACCCCAACATGCTGTACCCTTCTCTGTGCTTCCTTCTTTTGTTTCTTGTTAACTGGTTCTGAGGTCGAACCACCTGTGATCGGGAGCACCAGCTTCGGGTCCGAAGCAGCTCCAGCTCGGTCATTGAACGAAGCCATCAGCTCGAAAAGTGGAAGTGAGTTCACCGGAGGTGGGCGCCAATGTTGGGGACTTGTTCTCAAATGCTATGAGTTAAGAACAAGGCAACACAGAGAATGTTAAATGATAAAGTCCTTCGTCCTTTGAAGCATTATTTCCCTTAGGATATAACGATCTTCAGACGAAGGTCATGAAGGACGAACCTTCATCATCACAGTATACATTAATGAAAGACGAAGCATACGAAACATAAAAGATAGCATGAATAATCATATAACATCATCAATTTAACTTTTTTATATCATCATAGAAAAATAGAGACAATATCGAATTACAAATGTACCTTCGGCTTGGAAGGAGATGAAAATACAAGTGTGACGCAAAAGCAAATGCCAAATCCGCGTGAACAGTACGGGGGTACTGTTCACCTATTTATAGGCACGGGACGCAGCCTGTGAGGAATTACAAGTATGCCCCTTATAAAAGCTTACAACATTGACTCAGACCTTCATGGACTAAAAAGTCATTCTATCTTTAAGTCGGTTTACACTGTCGAAGCTTCATGGAAAGGAACCTTCGGCCGTCTCATGCAAACAGCCTCAGCCGAAAGCTGCTTCTCCCTTGAAGACCTTCGGCGACGAAGCATAGACCCAATAGAGGTCTAATTTGACTTTTCATCTTTAAGTCGGTTTCCCTTTTCTGCTGTCATGCCGAAGCTTTTCTGCACATAGCTTCGTGATCGTTTCATCCTTCGTCACGATCGTCTTCCATTTCAGTCAAGCTTCGTCTTGACCATGCTTTTGTATACCCGCAACCTGATTCTGAAAATACCTGCTCGCATACTTGGAAAACATTGTCAAATTATGTTTTTGAGGACCTTCGGAAGCCGAAGGCCCCCAACAACGTGGATTAGGGGTGATCGGCAAATCACCGATACCACAGGATAAAATCCGGTGTCTTTCTCTTCTTGCATTACTTATTACCGTGCAAGTAATTAGTATTTCATGTATTGTCTCTCTTTTATACAATTACCATAGTTGTTTCTCATAGATTGCTTACTTGTTGTCACTAGAGAATTTATACCTTTTGTCATATTGATTAAATTTCTCTAGTGTTTTTTATTTTAGTCAAAACCGTCTATTCACCCCCCTCTAGCCGGTGTCCTAGATCCTACAAGTGGTATCAGAGCCAAGAACTCTATTGTTTGTGGATCTAATCATCCTGGAGTTGGACAAAATGGCTAGTAACAACAATGTGCACATTGGGAAGCCACCGCATTTTGATGGGAATAACTATGACTATTGGAAAATAAGAATGTCAATGCATCTTAGAGCAATGGGTGGAAAAATTTGGCAAATTGTCAAGGATGGGTTTGTTGGGTTGAAACAAGATGAACCATCGGCTAGTGGCAATGAAAACATTCTTACAAATGATGAAGCCATGAATGTATTCTATGATGCTCTTGACATAAATGAGTTCAACCGTATCAAGAATCTCACAACTGCTCATGAGATTTGGACTAAGCTAATGGAAATTCATGAAGGAACTACAATTGTGAAGAGTGCAAAGCTATATGTGTGCAAAGGAAAATTTGAGCAATTCATTATGAAAGAAGATGAAAGTGTATCCGATATGTTCAACCGGTTAAATGAGATAGTGAATGATCTCAAGGGACTCGGTTTTGATGTACCGGATGTGGATTTCACTCATAAGTTCCTTAGATCCCTTCCGGAGAAGTATGAGACTATTGTGACCATGCTAGTAAGAAGTGATTTATCTACAACTTCTCCAACCAAAGTATTGGGAGAAATTCTTACTCAAGATATATTCAAGAAATCTCAAGCTGATGCTATAAGTTTGGCAAAGAAAGTGAAGAATGAATCAATCGCTCTCAAAGCTAAAGCTTCTAAGGCAATTGAAAAAGAAGATAGTGATGATGAAGAAAATGAAAGTGAGAGTGATGGAGATATGGCTCTATTTGTAAAGAAATTCAACAAATTCATGAAGAAGAAGAGGGGTCAACCTAGAAGAGGCCAAACATCAAGAAGAAATGCTTTCAATGAAAGAAAGTGTTTTGAGTGTGGGGAACCCGGTCACATCGCCATGAATTGCCCTAACAAGAAGAAGAAGGGAAAAGATGGAGATGATAAGAAGAAAAAGAAATTCTACAACAAGAAGAAAGATGGCAAAGCCTACCTAGTTGAATGGGATTCGGATGCTAGCTCGGATGATGATGATGACACCTCATCCAAGCTTAATGTCGGAATTGCCATCAAGGAAGCCCCTTCACTTTTCTCATCCCCTCATTGTCTCATGGCAAAGGGAGATGCTAAGGTAAAAATCATAACCGATTTAAATGATGTAGATGATGATGGCTATTCATATGATGATCTTGTTAGAATGTTAGGTGAGGCCGATGACTACATGCACAAAGAAAAAGAAAAGTTTAAGACCTTGAAGGAATTGTATAAAAACTTCCAAGTGTCTTTTGAGGAGCTCAAGACCTCTCACAACAATTTGAAAGAGAATTGTGAGAAACTTGTGGAAGCTCAAAACTCATCTATTGTACATGAAGTTGTGGTGGTCACCAATGATATTGGAGTCACTTGTGACTTACTTGATAGTCCTACAAGTGAACCACAACCTACTAACTCTATTTGTGATAAATGCAAAATTTCTCTTGTGAATGATAATATTACTCGTGATGAATCACAAATCATTGTTGAGAATGAAGTATTAGTAGAGAGAGTGAATGCTCTAACCCATGATCTAGAGAAGGCATATGGTGGAAAGGCTAAATTGGATTTCATATTGGGAAGTCAACGGTGCTCACTTAATCGTGAGGGTCTTGGATATGTTCCCAAGAAAAGAAAGAATGCTTTTGTAAAGCAAAAGACATTGTTTGTGAAAGAATGTGACAAAGTGTGTCACAAGTGTCACAAGAAGGGACATATCAAGAAGAATTGTCCTAAGCTCAAGAATGTATCCTCCACTTGTTTTGAGCATTGTTATGTTCTTTCTCATAATGCAAAAGGTGTTCATGCTAAATTTGTTGGTACTTCAATTGTTGGCAATAAGAAGAAAGCCAATTGGGTACCAAAGACCTTGGTCACTAACATCCAAGGACCCAAGCAAGTTTGGGTACCTAAAAGAGATTGATTTCCTTTTGTAGGTGAACTACAAGGTGGGAGGGAATCATTGGGTGTTGGATAGTGGATGCACTCAACACATGACCGGAGATATGAAAATGTTCACCCAAATGAGTGTGGAAGATTGCTCAAGTTATGATAGTATCACATTTGGAGATAATCGCAAAGGAAAGGTTAAAGGCTTGGGTAAAATTGCTATTTCAAATGATCATTCCATATCAAATGTGCTCTTGGTTGAGTCTTTGAATTTTAATTTACTATCCATAGCTCAATTATGTGATTTAGGATTTAGTTGCAATTTTACCGTTGATGATGTTATTATCTCTAGTGTTGATGGTAGCAATCTTAAGTTTAAAGGCTTTAGATATGAAAATCTTTATCTTGTTGATTTCTCATCCAGTGAGGCAAAGCTCACAACTTGCTTATTCTCAAAGGCTTCACTAGGTTGGTTATGGCATAGAAGACCTGATCATGTTGGAATGAAGCAACTCAATCGTTTAACCAAACATGACTTAGTCTGTGGCTTGAAAGATGTGAAATTTGAGAAGAACAAATTGTGTAGCTCTTGTCAAGCCGGGAAGTAAGTGGCAAATACTCATCCAAATAAGAGTCAAATGTCTACTCATCGGCCTTTGGAATTACTTCACATGGATTTATTTGGACCAACATCTTTTGTGAGTATTGGCGGTAATTCCTATTGCCTTGTGATTGTGAATGATTATTCTAGATTCACTAAATCTAATGTGTTTGAAACATTCAAGTCATTTGATATATTGGCTCAAAACCAATTTGATTTTGATATCAATAAAGTTAGAAGTGATAATGGGTTGGAATTCAAAAATGCTAGAATTAATGAATATTGTGATGACAAGGATATTAAACATGAATTTTCTTCCAAATATACTCCGGAACAAAATGGTATTGTTGAAAAGAAGAATATGACTCTCATTGATATGGCTAGGTCTATGCTAGCGGAATATAATGTGTCGGATTCTTATTGGGCCGAAGCCATAAACACCGCTTGTCACGCATCAAATAGGCTATATTGTCACAAGCTCTTGAAGAAAACTCCCTATGAATTGCTCATTGGTAGAAAGCCAAATATCTCATATTTTAGAGTATTCGGTTGCAAATGCTATATTTTGAGAAAGGGAAGCCAGCTCTCTAAATTTGAGAAGAAATGTGATGAGGGTTTTCTACTTGGATATTCATGAAATAGCAAGGCTTATAGAGTTTTCAACAAGACTCATGGTATTATTGAAGAAGCATATGATGTTGAGTTTGATGAAACAAATGGGTATCAAGATGAAAACGATAATCTTGATGATGTTGGTGGAGCTCAATTGAGAAATGCTATGAAAACAATGGCTATTGGTGAAATAAAGCCAAAAGAAGAAGATGATGATAATAGTGTGGTTGTCATTCCATCCTCTTCAACCCTAAATGAAGAAAATCACCAAAGCCAACAAAATGATGAAGTTGTGGATGCTCATGATCAAGATACTTCAAGTCATTCGGTCCCTCCTCATGCTTCAACTAGTAATTCTCAAATGGTATCAAGAATCCGTCATTCTATTGTGAAGGATCACCCAGTTGATCAAATTGTGGGCGATATTAGTAAGGGTGTTCAAACTCGCTCTCGTATAGCTTCATTTTGTGAGCATTTCTCTTTTGTATCTTGTAATATGGAACCTAACCATGTAGATGAAGCTCTTCTTGATGTTGATTGGGTGAATGCAATGCATGAGGAATTAAATAACTTCACCCGAAATGAAGTTTGGGAGCTTGTTGAGAGACCAAAGAACCACAATGTTATTGGTACCAAATGGGTGTTTCACAACAAGCACAATGAAGATGGATTAGTAGTAAGAAACAAGGCAAGATTAGTGGCACAAGGGTATACTCAAATAGAGGGATTGGATTTCAGTGAGACATTTGCTCCCATGGCAAGATTGGAAGCAATCTGGATCCTTCTTGCTTATGCTTGTGCTCATAATATCAAGCTCTACCAAATGGATGTAAAGAGTGCCTTTCTAAATGGTAAGATTAGTGAACTAGTGTATGTTGAACAACCTCCCAGTTTTGAGGACCCAACAGACCTAACCACGTGCACAAGCTTTCTAAAGCTCTCTATGGGCTTAAGCAAGCCCCACGCGCTTGGTATGAAAGGCTTAGGAATTTCTTGCTTTCCAAAGACTTTAAAATTGGGAAGGTTGACACTACCCTATTCACTAAAAGAGTTGGCAAAGATTTGTTTGTTTGTCAAATTTATGTTGATGATATTATTTTTGGATCTACTAATGAGTTGTTTTGTGAGGAGTTTGGAAAAATGATGTCAAAGGAATTTGAAATGTCTATGATAGGAGAATTGAGCTTCTTTCTCGGTCTTCAAATCAAACAATTGAAAGATGGAATTTTTGTAAGTCAATCAAAATATTTGAAGGATATGCTCAAGAAGTTTGGCTTAGAAAATGCAAAGCCTATCAAGACTCATATGGCAACAAATGATCATCTAGACTTAGATGAGGGAGGTACAATGGTTGATCAAAAACTTTTTCGCTCAATAATTGGTAGTTTGCTTTACATTACCGCATCTAGGCCCGATGTTATGTTTAGTGTTTGTTGGGGGCCTTCGGCTTCCGAAGGTCCTCAAAAACATGATTTGACAATGTTTTCCAAGTGAAATATGTGAACAGGTATCTTCGGAATCAGGTTACGGGTATACAAGTGTCTGGTCAAGATGAAGCTTAAGCGGGACGGAAGGCGATCATGACGAAGGATAAGATGATCAC
Organism: Zea mays; assembly: GCF_902167145.1. Taxonomy (NCBI): domain Eukaryota; kingdom Viridiplantae; phylum Streptophyta; class Magnoliopsida; order Poales; family Poaceae; genus Zea; species Zea mays. The sequence continues at coordinate 118,068,312 of NC_050100.1, forward strand.
GAAGCTATGTGCAGAAAAGCTTCGGTATGACGGCAGAAAAGAGGAACCGACTTAAAGATGAAAAGCCAAATTAGACCTCGAAGAATTATTATAGAGTTATTGATAAATGTAAAGGGCATTAATGTAATTCTACACGGGCTGCGTCCCGCGCCTATAAATAGATGAACAGTACTCCCGTACTATTCACGCTGACTTGGCATTCGCTTTTTGCATCACGCCTGTACCTTTACTTTTCATCAGTCCGGAGGTACATTTATAATTTGTTTTTATGAATTTGATAGTAAAAATAAGTTGATGATAATATCTGTATTATTATTCGTATTTCATATATGTGTTCTTCTTCATCATCTATCGAACTTACGAAGCTCTTTTCCCTTGTAACCTTCGTCCAGAATTCATTATATCCGAAGGGACATAATGTTTATAAGGACGAAGGACTTTAACATTTAACACTTTTTATGTTGCCTTGTTCTTAACTCTTAGCATTTGAGAACAAGTCCCCAACATTGGTGCCCACGTCCGGTGAACTCACGTCCATTTCTTGAGTTTTGAACACCTTAGGCAAGCATCACCTTCGTCATGCCGCCGAAGAAAGCTTCAGCCACAGGGGCTGCCACTCTGCAGCCGCTGGATCCCAATCAGGATGTCCTTTCTCTTAGGGAGGCCCGAAGCCAGAAGAGGAAGGCCACTAGTCCGACGCCTCCGGAGGATGATTTGGATCAAGAAATCCAAAACTTGGAGATGCTCCACCAACAGGTTCAACGAAAGAAGGAAAAGATGGCTCGTCTAGCTGACCTTCAGAGGTAGATAGATGAAGCTTCGGAAGAAGTTCGTCATCTTGCTCAAGATGACCAGAACCGAAGGCCTCCGCGCAGAGAGCTTCATCAGGAGGGCTTCTACAACAAGGACGACTGGTATGAAGATTTCCATCATGGAAATTTTGCTTTTGATGATGCTTCTCCCCTGTCAACAGAACTACAGGCTACACCATGGCCCCAGTCTTACAAGCCCCCCCAGCTCCCCATGTATGACGGTCATTCAGACCCGAAGCAATTCTTGATGAGCTATGAAGCAACCATATCTTCGTATGGTGGCAATACTGCAGTCATGGCAAAGTCTTTCGTCATTGCTGTCAAGAGTGTTGCACAAACCTGGTACTCTTCTCTTCGGCCAGGAACAATCACTTCATGGCAGAAGCTGAAGGACATGTTGATAACCAGCTTCCAAGGGTTTCAGACGAAGCCGGTCACTCCTCAAGCCTTATTCCAGTGCACCCAGGACCACGAAGAGTACCTTCAGGCGTATGTCCGAAGGTTTCTGCGTCTAAGGGCACAGGCGCCAACAATGCCCAATGAAATTGTCATTGAGGGCATGATTAAAGGACTTCGGCCGAGACCTTCAGCTCAATACTTTGCCAGAAAGCCTCCTCAAACTTTGGAGAAGCTGCTCCAGAAGATGGACGAATATATTCGAGCTGACAATGACTTTCGCCAAAGAAGGGAGGAAGCATTCAGGTTCTCTGAAATGACCAGGGGCTTCGGAGGCAGATTCCATCCGAGGCATGTCAGGTCAATTCACAATTCTACTCAAACTGATGATAGAGGGAGTCAACAGCAAAGGCCACAATACTCCTCGCAAGCTTCGGGGCAGCAGCAAAGCTCTTTCCGGCCACCAGCGCCAAGGGGCAGAGGCGCAGGGGCTTCGGGGGAAGATTTGGGGATCAGCCAAGAAAAAATTACTGCCTATTTTGTGGTGAAGACAAGGGCCATACCACCAGGATGTGCCATGTTACCATCCAGAAGCAAAAAGAGATAGCAGAAGCTGCAGCACAACAGAGTCAGCCAAAGCAGGTCATGCATACTGCTTCGTACCATTTGCCTTACATTCCAGAATACGTAGGCAATCACCCTGCAGCTTCTATCGCTTTGGCAAGCCAACCCCAAGCATCTTGGCAACAGCCTCCACCGCCACCACCAACGCAACGAGGTCAGCAGCCAGAAGGGAGTCAGCACACTCACCTCCAGCGGGACTTCAGAGAGGAGTCCGAAGCTCGCACAGTCAATAGCACTGTGCCAGAGTCGAAGCACATTTACTGACAAATATCCTACCTCGACAGCAGCTTTTCGCATTTTCGCATTCAGTAATACTTTCTTTTTAGTAAGGAACAATTATGGGAAGTTTAAGTGTCTTTTATCGTTTTTCAATCTCTTGTAATAGTTTCGCTTTTTATCATAATGAAAATATATCTTCTCCATAGGCTTGAGTGGCCGAAGCATAAGAATTTATGGTGGCACGAAGGACCTTCGAATTATCAAAAATTTGTTCTAAGGAACGCAGTGCAATTTCTTCGAAGTAGTAAAAAGTCGTTCCTAAGGGAGCGCAGTGTAAGTTTTCTGCTCAAAAGTCGTTCCGAAGGGAATGCAGAGCTTACAGCGAAAAATAAACGCTGATTCCGCTGAAAGTAAAAGGCGAAGAAGCTCCTAAGGGAGGCTTACAGCGAAAAATAAACGCTGATTCCGCTGAAAGTAAAAGGCGAAGAAGCTCCTAAGGGAGGCTTACAGCGAAAAATAAACGCTGATTCCGCTGAAAGTAAAAGGCGAAGAAGCTCCTAAGGGAGGCTTACAGCGAAAAAATAAACGCTGATTCCGCTGAAGTAAAAGGCGAAGAAGCTCCTAAGGGAGGCTTACAATGAAAAATAGATGTCGGCCTTCAGCAAATATCATTTTGCATAACGTCACATCATTACATCATTTGCATAGCATAACATCATACATCATAGTGCATCAACAACGCAAGAAGGGGGGTCTCAAAATTGTTATTCGAAGATCGTTTTCGAAGAAATAGCGACACGACACAAACAATAGCCATTGGAGAGTTATATCTTCATCAAAACTCTGAAATGGAAAGATCTATTGATTATTGATTTTACGAGGATTGGTTACTGATTTTATAAGAGCATGGATATTATTTACGAAGCATGAAAAGAAGGGAAGGTGTTTTTTCACCAAAGGCTCAAAAACGGTATGTATCTAATGTTTCATGCATCGTAAAGAATAGAATTATAAACAACTAATATATTACATCCAAAGTTACACAATATTACACATGATTCTCAACAAGCATTACAATCTAAATGTTTTTACAACAGCATTTAATCTTCCCTTAAGACTACTTCTACAACTTTGTTTAGAAGCTGATCAACAACTTTATCCATTATGGCTTCGGCCATCTGTCTAATTTCATCATCCCCCTTCGTGTGGGGGCCTGGAGATAGCTCAGCAGGTTCTGAGGGAAGAGAAGATACGGATATATTACTATTACAAACCATGAACAAGTTCGAAATCAAGAAATTACAACAAAAGAGTCAAAAACCACTAATTAATACCTATTTGCCCTTCGGGCTCTACGCTTTTCTCAGCAGCCTCTGCTACTCTTCTAGCATCATGGATGCCTTTTTCACTCCTTTGAATAATTTCTTGGGCCATTTCCCGGCCGCCATTGTCCTAGATGTCGGTGAAAAATTTTCCACCGACCAGGCTTGCTTCGGCTGAGGGGTCTTTAATATCTTCGGAGGATAAGGCAGCTTTGGATCGTGCTAAAGATTTCACATGCTCGCAGCCTTTCCTCTCCAAAATAGTAGCAATCCCCCTGGCACCCGAAAAGGCGCATATATCTCCGTGGCTATTCAAAATTTCCTCAAAGGCCTCAGCTTCGTGACTGATCCATTCAATCGGGCCTTCGGGGTTACCCCTTGTGAAGTTTTCCTCGCTCGAGAATGCGCCAACGCTGGCGAAGCTAGTTTTTATTTTCTTAGCGCACTCTATAGATTTGTCATAGCACCTTTTCTTGGATGCCCAAAGCTCTTCAACGTTTCCTTCTAAATGATTTGCCCACTGATCGCTAAGTTCTCGTTTTGTCTCTTCAAGTATGCGCTCTTCTTTAGCTCTGGCTAACTGTTTCCGAAGATCTCAATTTCGAGCTTCTGAGCCTCAGCTTGAGCCTTAGAAGTAGCTTCGTCTTCCTTTATCTTATCCACCAATGTAAGCAGAATTTTATCTTTTTCCAAAGCTTCATTTCTTAGCTTAATAACCTCTGTTCGTAGGTTGTTAAAAGCAATATTATAGCTCTCGTCTTCAGCATTCTTTTGCGCTCTCAAAGCATTGCTAAGTATTAAACCCTATATGAAAAAAATTATTATAAGAATAAAAGAATAATTCAAAAATTATAAATTTCCAAATATACAATTTTCATACCTTCAGACTATTATATGCAAGGCTATCTGCAAGATCGTCCTTTGTCATAGCGCAGAGGCCAGCTTCAAGCTTCGAAAACCCCATACTCCTAGCCATCTCCCGGCAGTCAGATAATTCTTTGTTGTCTGGGAGGCAGTATAAGATGTCATCTTCGTCTGTGCCATTGAATACTAAGGCCCCCTTTGGATACTTCAATTCTCGGGCATAATGATTAGCTTCAAAAATCTCTTCTTTAGATAATCTTTTTTTCCGAAGCATGTCGTACAATATAATCAAGGGCTAAGGAGGATGCTTCGGGGGCAGCAGTGTCAGTTTCTTCAACCAAAGTTGGCTCTGCCATTTTTATTTTTTCGGCTTCCAAGGGTTTTACCTTGGTGGGCTCTGAAGGCCCAGCTTCAGTTTCAGATTGTTGCTTTGAAGCTTCAGCAGCAAAGGCTTCAGTATGCACTTCAGAAGTTTTCACAGTTTGCTTCGAAGTTGTGCTTGAAGATTTAATTGTCTCCAAAACATCCAGCACATTAACCATCCTTTTTCTTTTCGGGGTCACTGCTGGACCCTTTTGGCTTTTTACTGCCTCAATTTTTGCTGAAGGACTTAAAACTTCTGACGCTTTAGTTTCTTCAGTCCTTGGTTCTTCTATCTTTTCTGTCGCTGGCACTTCGGCCAGTTCTTCGATTTTTGGCAGCGGAATTGGTTCTTTAGCTTCGGTGGCCGAAGAGGTCTCACCGGCAAACTCAGGCACTGTGGCCGGTTCAATATAACGTGGCCGGTGTGTGAGAACCTTTACCCTTTTTCTCTTCGGCGCCGGCTCGCTAGGAGCGGCTGAAGCAGTTTCCTTCGCAGAAGATGTATTCTTTCTTTTTTGACCCCGCGCTAGGTAACGGTAGTCGGGGTAGACAAACCCAATTGCATCAAATACTCGATTGAGCCTCTTCTTCTTTCGGCCTCCGAAGGCCGCTGATAATGCAGTATCTTCGGCCTTTGAGTATACCCCAAGCAATTCATCACTTACAGTCTCAATGCTTTTTAGCCAGTCCTCATCTGGCTCAACGAATTTATCTCCGTACTTGAATGTGTATTTTAGCTTGACTAGTCCACCTTCGTCAGGTTCCTTAACGGTTTCCCTCGGCATTTCCCAGTTATCTGCAAGTGGCCATACTCTGAAGGCAATGTGTTCTTGCATTAAATCCCTTGTCCCAGTAAAAGAGCACACTGCGCCGAAGGCTCTTTGGCATTCTTCGGCTGTTTCATCCATCTCCACCTTCGGCCTCCGAAGGCCGAAGCGTTGCCAAACAGGGCGCATAATAATACCTTTAATATCTTCCCGAATTTTTAAATCATTCTTCACATAAAACCATTCTGTCATCCAATTGCCGGGCCATCTTTTCCGAAAAGTTAGCACGGGACAACTTGACCCAGATCAGGCGCCGAAGCTGTAGCAGCCAAAATTGTTGTGATACTGCTCTTTACCCCAAGGTTTCGTCTCGTACAATAACTCATGTATATTGCAGAAACTTTTTGCATTTGGTTCTAAACCTTGGCTCTTCACGGCCCAGACGAAGATGCCCATTCTTATGATTGATTTGGGAGTAAGTTGGTGAAGGTAGACTTCAAATACCTTCAGTACTTCCACAACAAAATTGCTCAAGGAAAATCGCAGTCTAGCCTTCAAGAAGCTTCAGAAGATTACGACTTCATTCTCTTCGGGAGTAGGCACAGTTTTCTCCCCATCATCTGCCCTCACAATAGACATATCTCGAAAATACCTTCCCTTCATGGTATCAAGATGACTCTGCTTAATACTCGATTTACCGAAGACTGTGTGACTTGGTCGCCACGGTCGATCTTCGGAGTCTTCACCCCCACTTTCTACATCATAACTGTCACTGTCACCAGTATCTTCAGATAAACCCTCCAAGGTCTCCCTAGTGATCTTCTCCGTATTGGTCTTTGCTATTGACGGAAGAAAGCCGAGATGCATCTCCTCAGAAAGGCTCAGCTTCGATTCAGCAACAGTTTTCTTATCTTCAGACATCTTCACAAACGCTAAGAAAAGTGCTCTCGAAACCGAAGCTTAAAAATTTAAAAAGCCAAGCAAGTGTTGTTACGCATAGGCTAAAAGTTGGGTAAGCAAGAGCAAATGGCAAGAGAGCGTGCCAAATAAAATCGTGTTGAGCTCTTATTTATACACCCAGTGCGTCGAGATCAGGAGGGTCCCGCCTGTCAATGACTGTTGCTATTCTAGCAAAGGGAAGGTGTTTTTTCGGACCTTCGGCTTAAAGCCTTCGTCCCTGTCGCAATATGAATTTATCATTACAGCAAATTAATATTGCGAGGGGCTACTGTTGGGGGCCTTCGGCTTCCGAAGGTCCTCAAAAACATGATTTGACAATGTTTTCCAAGTGAAATATGTGAACAGGTATCTTCGGAATCAGGTTACGGGTATACAAGTGTCTGGTCAAGACGAAGCTTAAGCGGGACGGAAGGCGATCATGACGAAGGATAAGATGATCATGAAGCTATGTGCAGAAAAGCTTCGGTATGACGGCAGAAAAGAGGAACCGACTTAAAGATGAAAAGCCAAATTAGACCTCGAAGAATTATTATAGAGTTATTGATAAATGTAAAGGGCATTAATGTAATTCTACATGGGCTGCGTCCCGCGCCTATAAATAGATGAATAGTACTCCCATACTGTTCACGCTGACTTGGCATTCGCTTTTTGCATCATGCCTGTACCTTTACTTTTCATCAGTCCGGAGGTACATTTATAATTTGTTTTCATGAATTTGATAGTAAAAATAAGTTGATGATAATATCTGTATTATTATTCGTATTTCATATATGTGTTCTTCTTCATCATCTATCGAACTTACGAAGGTCTTTTCCCTTGTAACCTTCGTCCAGAATTCATTATATCCGAAGGGACATAATGTTTATAAGGACGAAGGACTTTAACATTTAACACTTTTTATGTTGCCTTGTTCTTAACTCTTAGCATTTGAGAACAAGTCCCCAACAGTGTTTGTATGTGTGCTCGATTTCAAGCTTCACCTAGAGAGATTCACTTGAAATCCGCAAAAAGAATTCTAAGATATTTGAAGTATACCCCCAATATTGGTCTATGGTATCCCAAAGGTGCTCAATTTGAATTGATTGGATATTAGGATTCGAACTATGCGGGTTGCAAAGTTGATAGGAAGAGCACCTCCGGTTGTTGTCAATTTCTTGGGAGGTCTCTTGTTTCGTGGTCTTCTAAGAAGCAAAACTCTGTTGCTCTCTCTACCACCGAGGCAGAATATATATCGACCGGTAATTGTTGTGCTCAATTATTATGGATGAAACAAACTCTATTGGATTATGGGATCACTTTCAAGAATGTGCCTCTCATGTGTGATAATGAGAGTGCGGTAAAATTGGCTACAAATTCGGTCCAACACTCAAGAACGAAGCATATTGATATACGGCATCACTTCTTGAGAGATCATGTTGGAAAGGGAGATATCTCTATATATTTGATTGGCACGGATGATCAATTGGCCAATATATTTACAAAGCCATTAGATGAAACGAGGTTTTGCAAATTAAGAAGTGAAATGAATGTGATAGATCTCTCAAACGTGGCTTGAGGTTGAATACACATGTGAAGTATTGCATTTAGATTTAAATGTGCTCTCTAGGCTATTTATTGGATATTTTTGATGATTTTTTATTCTTATTTGATCTAAATAGTTTTATATGAAAATTTGTGTTACTCAAGTACATAATGTGTATATGCATGCATACTAACCCTTGGATTGGTCGAAATGTCCATATTTGAGCGATAAACCAAATTTGAAATTCAAAATCAGAAAGTGGACAAAGTTTGAATATTTGAGTATCAGGCCGCGGACTGTCCGGGTAATGACCGTGGACCGTCCGACGTATCAGGTTCTGGACAGTCCGAGTCAGCAGAGCAGACTGTCTGAATTGACAGGGCGCGGACCGTCCGTAGACCCCACGCGGACCGTCCGCGACAGGCAGATAAATCAGGCAGAGGCAGTCAAATTATCACTTTCAACACTTGTCTCTTTCTCTCGCACACTCCACATGCCAAAGGTGATTCTTGTCGTTTGTGAGCGGACGGTGAACCGAAATTGCGCACAGACTGTCCGGGAGATTGTTTGGAGTTCATCAACCATGTCTTCATCTCGGTATTTCAAAATCTCATGGAATTTGTCTGATTTATTCAAATTTGGGGATTCATAGGGTTTTCTCCCTGATTTAGATTTGGGCAGTGGAATTACAATTTTGATTGGTGGAATTGCTCGTGTTACTTGTCGGCGTTCCGACCCCGGGGGGTCCCTGGACCGACGAGTAAATTGTCGCTGCGTGCCCCAGCCCAGATGGGTCGGCGCGAGACGGAACACAAAGAGGGGAAAACCGCGGCTTCGTGTTGTCCTGCGCCCAGGGTGGATGCGCTTGCAGTAGGGGGTTACAAGCGTTCGCGAGGGAGAGGGAGAGAGCCTATTCGTCAGCCCATCCTCCCGCGCGGCCACCACCTCGTACGAGGGCCCTGGACCTTCCTTTTATAGATGTAAGGAGAGGGTCCAGGTGTACAATGGGGGGTGTAGCAATATGCTAACGTGTCCGGCAGAGAGGAGCCAGAGCCCTATGTACATGCCGACGTTAGGGATGGCAATGGGTACCCGAAACCCGAAACCCGATGGGTTTTTACCCCATTAGGGTACGGGTTTGGGTCAATTTTCATACCCATGGGTTTGTTAATGGGCATAAATGTATACCCGACGGGTTCATGGGTACGGGTTTGTTCCTATAGTACCCAAACCCGTGAACCCGTGGGTTTTTTAAACCCGACCAAACCTAGTGCATATTGTCATTTTATTTTATAAATGAACAACAAACATGTTATCTACCTATTTACTTCCTAATTTTTATCAAATAGTGAATGTATAAGTAGTTGGTGATAGTGTTGCTTGCTTGCTATTATAGTTATTACTAGCGTTATATATGTGGTGGATGCATAGTGCAAGGTAACTTGATTATACAACTTATTATTTGTATTTAATTCTCTCTACTAATATTTTTTATACCAAATCATGAACTCGTTGTTAATTACATAAATTTTGGACCATGATCTCATTAATCATTATGATACTTATTGATTATAAAAAGAATAAGCATATTGGAGATAAAAACCCGCGGGTAACCTGTGGGTACCCGCAAACCCGATGGGTACGGGTTTGGGCAAAATTTCAAACCCGTCATGGGTACGGGTTTTTTAATGGGTGTAAATATTTTTCATGGGTACGGGTTTGGGATAGCAAAACCCGGCGGGTTTATACCCGTTGCCATCTCTAGCCGACGTGGCTGTCGGAGAGGTGCTAGTGTCCCCCATTGTACACCTGGACCCTCTCCTTACATCTATAAAAGGAAGGTCTAGGGCCCTCGTACGAGGTGGTGGCCGCGCGGGAGGACGGGCTGACGAACAGGCTCTGTCCCTCTCCCTCGCGAACGCTTGTAGCCCCCTACTGCAAGCGCATCCACCCTGGGCGCAGGACAACACGAAGCCGCGATTTTCCCCTCTTTGTGTTCCGTCTCGTGCCAACCCATCTGGGCTGGGGCACGCAGCGACAATTTACTCGTCGGTCCAGGGACCCCTCGGGGTCAAAACGCCGACAGTTGGCGCGCCAGGTAGGGGCCTGCTGCGTGTTGACGAACAGCTTCCCGTCAGGCTCCAGATGGGTAGTCTCCAGCAACCTCTCCAGCCCGGGACGCTGCTCCGTTTCGGGAGTCTCAAGTTCATGTCCCTCGACGGCAGCTACGACATGGTACTCCTTCCTCCACCGCGCGACAACAACAACGGTGGCCACCAGCCCGCCCGGCGGCGGCAGAATCGACGATGTCTCCCCCCCATGGCGGAAGAGCAGCATCCGGGTCTATCCCGTCACCTTCCCCACCACAGGAGGAGGAGGCGGGGCAACCATGGCCAAGCAGGAGGCGACACCTCGTTGGCTGTCGAGCGAGTCGACGACGCTGGCGCCCCAGCAGGGGACACGTCGGGTGTTGACCTCGCGTCTGAGACGAAGACGAGCGTCGTTTCCCCGCAACACGCCAACCCCAAGCGGATGGATGACGCCAGCACGCTCGCGAAGGACTTGCTGGGCGTTAGCCTCGTACCTGAGATAACGGTGCAGTCTGTCCCGGACGTGACTTCGTCACCATCCGTCGATCAAGAGGTACCGTCCATTTTCCACCCTGTGCCTTTTAGATTCAGCTTCGACCCACCAAGCGACCCCGCTTCGGTGGACGCTTTCATAAAGGCATATCCTAACCTTTCGGGGTACCATATGTGGTCAACCTGGGACCGACTGACGGTCATCTCGACCTACAGGCCCCCGGGCTCCGAGGAAGATGACTAGCCCGACTCTGGTTGGGATTTCTCTGGGCTCGGTAACCCCAGTGCCATGCGAGACTTCATGACCGCATGTGACTACTGCCTCTCCGATTACTCCGATGGTGGCCACAGCCTTGACGACGAAGACTGTGGCCCAAGTCGCGAATGTTTCCACGTTGATCTAGGGGGTCTCGACGAAGGCAACCACCTTAGTATGCCGGAGGACGACGATCCCCCTAGGCCTGCGCCTCACGTTGACATCCTTCGGGAGCTAGCTGTGGTCCCAGTCCCTGCAGGGGGTCAGGACACACAGCTCGAGCAAATCCGCAAGATGCAGGCCAAGCTCGATGAGGAAGCAGGACAACTTGTGCAGCTCCGGCAGAACATCGAGCAGGAGTGGGCAGGTCGAGCACTAGCTAGAGAAGCGCGTCATTCGGCCCAGGATGTCCAGCACCGCACCGCTGACGATACTAGGGCAAGGCTGCCCCCGGCTTCCAGTGGGGTCGACCAGAACCTGGCTGCAGCAGCAATACTACTCCGAGCGATGCCGGAGCCATCCACCACCGAGGGGCGGCGTATCCAGGGAGAACTCAAGAATCTCCTGGAGGATGCTGCGGTCCGACGGGCCGAGAGCTCTGCCTCCCAAAGGCAAGGGTACCCCCGAAGCATCGCACCGCGACTTCCCGATTCATGCGGGAAGCCTCGGTCCACATCGGGCGCACGCGGGACGCAACGCCTACAGCCCCGAGTCGCCTCGGCAACGAGCACCACCGTCGCGACCGTCGAGCCCACCTCGACGAGAAGGTGCGCCGAGGCTACCACCCCAGGCGTGGGGGACGCTACGACAGCGGGGAGGATCGGAGCCCCTCGTCCGAACCACCCGGTCCGCAAGCTTTCAGCCGGGCCATACGACGGGCGCCGTTCCCGACCCGGTTCCGAGCCCCGACTACCATCACTAAGTACTCGGGGGAAACAAGGCCGGAACTGTGGCTCGCGGACTACCGGCTGGCCTGCTAGCTGGGTGGAACGGACGATGACAACCTTATCATCTGCAACCTCCCCATGTTCCTCTCCGACACCGCCCGAGCCTGGCTGGAGCATCTGCCTCCTGCGTAGGTCTCCAACTGGGACGACTTGGTCAAAGCCTTCGCCGGAAACTTCCAGGGCACATACGTACGCCCTAGGAACTCCTGTGATCTCCGAAGCTGCCGCCAGCAGCCAGGAGAATCCCTGCGGGACTACATCCGACGATTTTCGAAGCAGCACACCGAGTTGCCCAACATCACCGACTCAGATGTCATCGGCGTGTTCCTCGCCGGCACCACTTGTCGCGACCTGGTGAGCAAGCTGGGTCGCAAGACTCCCACCAGGGCGAGCGAGCTGATGGACATCGCCACCAAGTTCGCCTCTGGTCAGGAGGCGGCCGAGGCCATCTTCTGGAAGGACAAGCAGCCTCAGGGACGCCAGCAGAAAGACGTCCCCAAGGCATCCGCTCAGCGCGGCACGAAGAAGAAGGGCAAGAAGAAGTCGCAAGCGAAACGCGACGCCGCCGACGCAGATCTTGTCGCCGCCGCCGAGCACAGGAACCCTCGAAAGCCTCCCGGAGGGGCCAACCTGTTCGACAAAATGCTCAAGGAGTCGTGCCCCTATCATCACGGTCCCGTCAAGCACACCCTTGAGGAGTGCGTCACGCTTCGGCGCTACTTCCATAAGGTCGGGCCCCCGGCGGAAGGTGGCAAAGGCCATGACAACGACAAGAAGGAGGGCAACAAAGCAGAGGAGTTCCCCGAGGTCCACGACTGCTTCATGATCTACGGTGGGCAAGTAGCGAACGCCTCGACTCGGTACCGCAAGCAGGAGCGCCGGGAGGTCTGCTCGGTGAAGGTGGTGGTGCCAGTCTACCTAGACTGGTCCGACAAGCCCATCACCTTCGACCAAGGCGACCACCCCGACCACGAGCCGAGCCCAGGGAAGTACCCGCTCGTTGTCGATCCCGTCATCGGCAACGTCAGGCTTACCAAGGTCCTCATAGACGGAGGCAGCAGCCTCAACATCATCTACGCCGAGACCCTCGGGCTCTTGTAGATCGATCTATCTACGATCCGGGCCGGTGCGGCGCCCTTTCACGGGATCATCCCCGGGAAGCGCGTCCATCCCCTTGGGCGACTCGATCTGCCCGTCTGCTTCGGGACTCCCTCCAACTTCCGAAAGAAAACCCTCACGTTCGAGGTGGTCGGGTTCCGAGGAACCTACCACGCAGTGCTGGGGAGACCATGCTACGCCAAGTTCATGGCCGTCCCCAACTAGACCTACCTCAAGCTCAAGATGTCGGGCCCCAACGGGGTCATCACTGTCGGATCCACATACCGACACGCGTACGAATGCGACGTGGAGTGCGTGGAGTATGCTGAGGCCCTCGCCGAGTCCAAGGCCCTCATCGCTGACCTAGAGTGCCTCTCCAAGGAGGTGCCAGATGCGAAGCGCCACACCGGCGACTTCGAACCAGCAGAGGCGGTTAAGTCCGTCCCTCTCGACCCCAGCAACGACGCCTCTAAGCAAGTCCGGATCGGCTTCGAGCTCGACCCCAAATAGGAAGCAGTGCTCATCGACTTTCTCCGTGCGAACGCCGAGGTTTTTGCGTGGAGTCCCTCGGACATGCCTGACATACCGAGGGATGTCGCCGAGCACTCGCTGGATATCTGAGCTGGAGCCTGACCCGTGAAACAGCCTCTGCGCCGATTCGACGAAGAAAAGCGCAAAGCCATAGGCGAGGAGATCCACAAGCTAATGGCTGCAGGGTTCGTCAAAGAGGTATTCCATCCCGAATGGTTAGCCAACCCTGTGCTTATGAAAAATAAAGGTGGGAAATGGAGGATGTGTGTAGACTACACTGGTCTAAACAAAGCATGTCCGAAGGTTCCCTACCCTCTGCCTCGCATCGATCAAATCGTGGATTCCACTGCTGGGTGCGAAACCCTGTCATTCCTCGATGCCTACTCAGGGTATCACCAAATTAGGATGAAAGAGTCCGACCAGCTCACGACCTTTTTCATCACACCTTTTGGCATGTACTGCTATATTACTATGTCATTCGGTTTAAGGAATGCAGGCGCAACATACCAAAGGTGCATGAACCACGTGTTCGGAGAGCACATCAGCCGAACGGTCGAGGCTTACGTCGATGACATCGTAGTCAAGATGAGGAAAGCCTCCGACCTCCTCTCTGACCTTGAAACGGCATTCAAGTGTCTGAGAGCGAAGGGCGCAAAACTCAATCCCAAGAAGTGTGTCTTCGGAGTCCCCCGAGGCATGCTCCTAGGGTTCATCGTCTCCGAGCGGGGCATCGAGGCCAATCCGGAGAAAATCGCGGCCATCACCAACATGGGGCCTATCAAGGACTTGAAAGGAGTACAGAGGGTCGTGGGATGCCTTGCGGCTCTGAGCCGTTTCATCTCGCGCCTCGGCGAAAGAGGCCTACCCCTGTACCGCCTCTTAAGGAAGACCGAGCGCTTCACTTGGACCCCCGAGGCCGAGAAAGCCCTCAAGAACTTAAAGGCGCTCCTTACAAGCGCGCCCATCCTGGTGCCCCCCGCTGCGGGAGAAGCCCTCTTGATTTACGTAGCCGCAACCACTCAGGTGGTCAGCACCGCGATCGTGGTCGAGAGACGAGAAGAAGGGCATGCATTGCTCGTCCAGAGGCCGGTCTACTTCATCAGTGAAGTACTGTCCGAGACCAAAATCCGCTACCCACAAATTTAGAAGCTACTGTACGCGGTAATTCTGATGCGGTGAAAGTTGCGACACTACTTCGAGTCTCATCCGGTGACTGTGGTGTCATCCTTCCCCCTAGGGGAGATCATCCAATGCCGAGAGGCCTCGGGTAGGATTGCAAAATGAGCGGTGGAGATCATGGGCGAGACAATCTCGTTCGCTCCTCGGAAGGCCATCAAGTCCCAAGTCTTGGTGGACTTTGTGGCTGAATGGGTCGACACCCAGCTTCCAGCAGCTCCGATCCAACCGGAACTCTAGACCATGTTTTTTGACGGGTCGCTGATGAAAACAGGAGCGGGTGCGGGCCTGCTCTTCATCTCACCCCTCGGGAAGCACCTCCGCTACGTGTTGCGCCTCCATTTTCCGGTGTCAAACAACATGGCCGAGTACGAGGCTCTGGTTAACGGGTTGCGCATCGCCATCGAGCTAGGGGTTCGGCGCCTCGACACTCGTGGCGACTCGCAGCTTGTCATCGACCAAGTCATGAAGAACTCCCACTGCCGTGACCCGAAGATGGAGCCCTACTGCGACGAGGTTCGGCGCCTAGAAGACAAGTTCTACGGGCTCGAGCTCAACCACGTCGCTCGACGGTACAACGAGACTGCGGACGAGCTGGCTAAGATAGCCTCGGGACAGACAATGGTTCCCCCGAACGTCTTCTCCCGAGACCTACATCAACCCTCCGTTAAGACTGACGACACGCCCGAGCCCGGGGAGGCCTCGGCCCAGCCCGAGGCACTCTCGGCCGCCGAAGGTGAGGCACTGCGCGTCGAGGAAGAGCGGAATGGGGTCACGCCTAATCGAAACTGGTAGACCCTGTACCTGCAATATCTCCACCGAGGAGAGCTACCCCTCGACAGAGATGAAGCTCGGCGACTGGCGCGGCACGCCAAGTCGTTCATCTTACTGGGTAACAAGAAGGAGCTCTACCACCGTAGCCCCTCAGGCATCCACCAACGATGCATATCCATCGCCGAAGGTCAGGAGCTATTGCAAGAAATACACTCGGGGGCTTGCGGTCATCACGCAGCACCCCGAGCCCTCGTTGGAAACGCCTTCCGACAAGGTTTCTACTGGCCAACCGCCGTGGCCGACGCCACTAGGATTGTACGCACCTGCCAAGGGTGTCAATTCTACGCAAGGCAGACACACCTGCCTGCTCAGGCCCTGCAAACAATACCCATCACCTGGCTGTTTGCTGTGTGGGGTCTGGACCTCGTCGGTCCCTTGCAGAAGGCACCTGGGGGCTTCACGCACCTGCTGGTCGCTATCGACAAATTCTCCAAGTGGATCGAGGTCCGACCCCTAAACAGCATCAGGTCCAAACAGGCGGTGGCGTTCTTCACCAACATCATCCATCGCTTTGGGGTCCCGAACTCCATCATCACCGACAACGGCACCCAGTTCACTGGCAAGAAGTTCCTGGACTTCTGTGAGGACCACCACATCCGGGTGGACTGGGCCGCCATAGCTCGCCCCATGACGAATGGGCAGGTAGAGCGTGCCAACGGCATGATTCTGCAGGGACTTAAGCCGAGGATCTACAACGACCTCAACAAGTTCGGCAAGCGATGAATGAAGGAACTCCCCTCGGTGGTCTGGAGTCTGAGGACGACGCCAAGCCGAGCCATGGGCTTCACGCGTTTTTTCTAGTCTATGGGGCCGAGGCTATCTTGCCACAGACTTAGAATACGGTTCCCCGAGGACAAGGGCGTACGACGACCGAAGCAACTAGACCAGCCGAGAGGACTCACTGGACCAACTGGAAGAACTCGGGACGTGGCCTTACTACACTCGGCACGGTATCAGCAGTCTCTGCGACGCTACCACGCCCGAGGGGTTTGGTCCCGAGACCTCCAGGTGAGGGACTTGGTACTTCGACTACGACAAGACGCCCGAGGGCGCCACAAGCTCACTCCTCCCTGGGAAGGGCCGTTCATCATCGCCAAGATTTTGAAGCCCAGAACATACAAGCTGGCCAACAGTCAAGGCGAGGTCTACAACAACGCTTGGAACATCCGACAGCTACGTCGCTTTTACCCTTAAGATGTTTTCAAGTCGTTCATATACCTCGTTCTCTTTACATGCACAAATAGAGTCTAACCGACAAGAAAGGGTCAGCCTTGCCCCGGCTAAGCCCGACCCTCCCTCGGGGGCTAGAAGGGGGGAACCCCCTCTGCGTCAAAATTTTCCTCGGAAAAGTCTTCTACCAAAACGACTTTCGTGTTTCCCGACTATATCAGTAACAGAGCCCCGTGAAACGAATAAGAGCACGTGTAAGCGGCAAGGTCGACCGAGTCGAGGGACTCCTACGCCTCCGGGATACGGATACCTCACTCGTCACCTTCCGCGAAAAACAACTCTTACTCGGATAAGCGATTCTGCTACTGACGAACAAGTCCTGATACTCGAAACAAGAGGAAAAGAAACGTAGCTTTATAACACGACAACAAAGTGTTCAGGCCTCGACGGCCGCAAAAGACACATGCATGTTCAAAACAAACTGCCCCGGCAGAATCAGGCATCGCCCGGGGGGAGGAGCAGCACCCTCGGCTTCGTCTCCACCCTCAGCGCCGTTTCCACCCTCGGCGAGATCTGCCCCGGCCTTGGACGGCGACGCAAGCGGAAGGATCTCCACCTCGAAGGAGGACGCCAGCACCGCACTTGGGCCCGCAACGGCCGCGTCAAGCCTCTGAACTTCGGCCAGGGCAGCTTCATCTTCGTCGGGAAGACAGTACCCCTTGCTGACCCGCTCCAGATCCACGTCGTAGTTGGAAGCGAGCACGGCGAAGGCCCGCCTAATGCCGTGATGCAGCTCCTCGTGGAGTCTACCGCGCACATGGCCGCCCAAGGCCTGCAGGCGACTCTGGGGGGAGCTTCCCGAGGGGACGTCGTCAAGACCGAAGACCTGGCAGAAGGCCGAGATAGCCTCGAACATGGCCACGCGGTCGGCCTCCTTCTGCTCAGCCGCCTGGGCAAGTGCCTTGGCGGACTCGTTGAGGGCTGACTCGAACTTTGCAAACAGCCAAAACAGAATTCTTTAGACACGAGTTGAAGAATGAAGCTGAATCGAAGTCTCAAAGTGGCCAAGACATACCTTCAGCCCGGGCATGCTGCTCCGAGGCTGCGGCTTGGGCAGACTGGGCAGACCCGACGGCCACGGCCAGGTCCTCCGCAAGGGCTCTAGCCCGAGCAGACACCTCAGCTAGCTAGCCCCCAAGGGCCTCAGCCTGGCTTTCAGCCTCGGCAGCCTGGTTCCGAGATTGGTCCCGCTCGCCGATGACCTGGCCAAGCTCCAACTGCGGTTGCTGCGCCTCTGCGCGTGCCGCCGCTGCCTCCACCCCCAGCTCATCACAGAGCAATCGAAGGTCTACCGCCTCAGCGCTCCGTTGGGAGAGGCGCTCGGTAGCCTCGGTAAGCGTGGCCCTCATGAACCGCAGCGAACCCCAGACGTCGGCCTCGCGGCGGATGAACGACGACTTGGCAGTGCTCAGATTCGTCAGGTCCTGAGGAAGGGAAGTAGGGCGTCACAAAGAATGCCCTGGTCACGCGAAAGGTATGCCTGAGATCCTTACTTGGAGGATCCTGGGAACGTTCCTGGAAAGGACCTCCATGGTCGACCGAAGCGACCCCATCGCTGCCTCGGCACACCCATGGAGCTCATCCCGAGACTGCTCCTCCCGCTCATCATCAAGAACGAAGAGGGGTTTCGAGGCGCCACGGGTCCAGAACTGGAGCGCCTGTCCACGCCGCTCATTGGGATCGCGTCGCGCGAGGGTGAGGTCGCCGCTCCCCAGGACGGGTCGCGGTTCTACGCCCCCCTCCTCCAAGGCGTCGAGACCCCCTGCAGTCGACGCATCGGGTACCTCCTCGGCTAAGGAGGCAGGCTTCCGATCACCGACCTCGAGTAGCAGCGCCTCAGCCATCTCAGCATCGGCGGCGACGGGTGGCCCCACGGGCAGAACGGCAACAGCCTCGGCAGAAGCTGGTGCCGGCGCCGGCAACATGTCAGATGGGCTCAGGGCCGCGACCACGCCAGTAGTCTCCCCGGCACGACGGCCGCCTCGATGGAGGGGTCAGCCTGGGGAGCTTGCCCCGTGGCAACTCGTGCTGCCTGAGCCCCCCGCTTGGGGGCATCTTGTGTGGAGGCCAGCCGACCGGCTTGGCACGGTGCGGCACTGGCTGCAGAAGCCGGCACCGTCTTAAGGGCCTTCCGGGGAGCCAGACCGGCCGAACCGTGCCTCCGTTTGCTGGGAGGAAAAGGAAAAGCAGGATCAGGACACACGAAGAAGGAGCCAGGACAGAGGTGTCCTCAGACACTTACCCACTCCGGACCAAGGCCAATCGTGCCTGCGAGGAGGCCCCTCGGGTCTCAGTCCCCGCAGGCACTGCCGAGGTTTGCCCCGTTGCCGGCTTCGGCACCATCCCCGCCTCGGGCGCCCGGGGCGCCGAAGGGACGGTCCCCCAGGCGCAGTCACGACGACCTGAGGATCAACCTCCTGTGCGGCCGGCATGGGCGACTGCTCTTGGGGGACAGGCGGGTCGGCCTGACTCCCCGGGGTCATCTCAACTACCTCGACAAAGGGGTCAAGTACCCCCTCAGCCTGCCCCTGTTCTTCGGATCGGGACCCTGATGTCCCGGCCCTAGATACCGACGGCGCCAGCCCACTCAGGGGCTGGCTCGATGACCCCTGACCCAGCCTCAGATCCGGGCTGAGGCCAAGGCGGGCCGCCATGTCGTCGTCTTCGTCATCATCGTCGTCATCGTTGTCGTCAGGCGTCTCCGGCGACGGCTCCCTCGGGAGCCCGTCCCTCTCCTGCCTCCGACGGCGCCTCTCCAAGGCGTCCCGAGCCCGCATTCGCTCGCAAGCCCGAGCCTTTTTCGCGTCCTTCTTCTCCTTCTTCTTCTCCGCAGCGATCCTCCGCGTGGCTCGGTCCACCGCGTCCTCCGGGACTGGTGGCAGGGAAGGCTTGTAACACCCCAACTCCTGGAGACGGACGGAAATCCTGAATGTGAGAACCGAGGGCAATCTAACATAAGAAAGAAGAAGGAGCGGACACTCACCAAGGACATGCACCCACGCTCGGGACGCATCAAGGGCTGGGTAAGGGCACCGGCGTCCAGCCTCCCTACCGTGCCCGCTACCCGCCTGCGGAGGTCATCGGCGGAGAGGGGGACCGAGGACATCTACGAACCCTCCAAGTCGACCCCCGGCATCATCTCCGAAAGCGGCAATCGCCGCTCTGTCAAGGGAAGCACCCTCCGGCGATGGATGGCGGCAACCACCCCCGCGGCGGTAAGCCCTCCGTCTCGCAGCTCCTGCAAGGCCTCCAGAAGGGGCTGGAGTTCTCCTGTTTCTCGCGCGCGGCCCCATAGCGCCAGTTGCTGCCGGCGGCAGTCACCACTCATTGAGAAAACGACGGGAGCCTCCCATCATCATTCCGGAGGTAGAGCCACTGGCGCTGCCACCCCTTGTTCGAAGACACAAGGATGGCGGGGATGTACTGTTGCGCGCTCGCCTGCCTCAACTAGAGGATGCAGCCACCGGCCCGCACAGCCATGCCGACCTTATTTTCCCCCGTCGTCAAGGAAAAAGGCTCTGCGGAGAAGAGATGGGTCCACAGATCCCAGTGGGGGTCAATCCCCAGAAAGCCTTCGCAAACCGCCACAAAGATGGCCGCTTGCTCGATGGAGTTGGGGTTGAGATTGTGCAGCTCCACCCCGTAGTAATGCAGGAGCGCCCGCATGAAACGGCTTGCTGGCACTCCGAACCCCCGCTCATGGAAGGAGACGAAACTCAGCACATACCCCGGCGGCGGGGTCGTGCCGGCCCCGCTCGGAGGGACCATCCACTCCGGCTACGGGTCACCAGAGAGGGGGCGGAGCAAGCCATCGGCGACAAGGGCCTCCATATCGTCCACCGTGATGGTGGAGAAAGGCCACGGGTCACGCGGTGGAACGACGGTTACCCGGTCGGCCATCGCCAAGGGAAGGGGGTGGCGGCGGAGCGGACAAGGTGCGTGGTTTTCTTTCTCTGGCTATTACCTTGGGTTGCGGAAACCAAAGCAAGAGGCGAGCAGCAGAGTAAAGAACCACCACCGGTCCCTCTTCCGGATATATAAAGGCCCGGGCAAGACCCGTTCAACACTTCACCCGAACCCGCCGCGAAATTCAAACTTGAAGGCGAAACGCCCGTTCCTCGAACGGCTCGCGCACGCACAACGGCTGCCCCGCGAACCACCCGTCTCGTCGCATTAACTTTGCGGCAGGGCAGGCGACACCTTTGGCGGGTGAAGCGAGCGACGTTTCACCTCCGCCATGATAACCGCGTCAAAAAAGGTGCGCCACATCATTTAAATTCGTATCCTTTTCTCCTTCCCCTTGATCTCTCTTGCTACAGGGACCGGGAAAGGAGATACTCTGAAAGGGATCCTTCTCCGCGAAGGAAGCGGGCCCCGAGCCCTCCTACTGATCAGGGGTTCGAAGGCTGGCCCCTCGAAAGGGTTCGACAGCCGCCCCAGAGCACTCGGGCTTCAAGCTCATTACTGATCAGAGGTTCGAAGGCTGGCCCCTCGGAAGGGTTCGACAGCCGCCTCAGAGCACTCGGGCTCCGCGCCCACTACTTATTAGGGGTTCGAAGGCTGGCCCCCGAAGGGTTCGACAGCCGCCCCAGAACACGCAGAGCGAGGGATGACTCTGGGTATGTCCGATACATGGCCGAGGCTCGGGCTACGCTCCCGAGGTACCCTAGGACATTTCCGAGACCAGCAGGAGCGATTCTGTAACGGAATCCCATCAGAGGGAGGCATTGAGCCCTCGGACCCTATCAAACGGGACCGGGTCTGACAAATCACCTGCAGGTACTTTTGGAGCGCGCCTCTAGGCCACTAGCCGACCCTTATCGAACGAGGCACGGGCGTCCACTCGGATCAC
Source organism: Zea mays (assembly GCF_902167145.1). NCBI lineage: Eukaryota > Viridiplantae > Streptophyta > Magnoliopsida > Poales > Poaceae > Zea > Zea mays. The sequence continues at coordinate 118,089,667 of NC_050100.1, forward strand.
CCGTTAGCAACTCACTGGAGACACCATGTTCGGCACCCTCCGAGGGCAACATGGCGCTTTCCCCCCTCCTCCTTGCGGAAAGGCGACGAAGGGGCGTATGATAAAAGCCGAGTCAGTCCTTGACCGTCCTCTCGCTCTGTGCAGAGGCTCGGGGCCTGCTCTCACAAACCCGGCTCCGGCCAAACCGTTGACAGCGTCAACATACCAGCCCGAGAACTCGGAACCTAACCATGCACTCGGGCTACGATCAGATCGCATGAGGGAACAACCAGACCGGCCGAGGCGTCACGAAAGGCATTAAGACCTCGGAGGAGTCAAACCACTCCTCCGAGGCCTCGGGGGCTACACCGGCGGGTGCGCTCGCGCGCACCCACCGGAACAAAATGTAACCGAGAAAGGTCGGTCCCCTTGCAAAAAAGTGCGACAAAGCCTCCAAGCGAGTACCAACACACCCTTTGAGGCTCGGGGGCTACTGTCGGGGACCATAATTAGGGGTACCCCCAAGACTCCTAAACTCGGCTGGTAATCACCATCAGCACAAGTTGCAGAAGCCTGATGGGTGCAATTCAGGTCAAGGCTCTGTCCACTCAAGGGACACGATATCGCCTCGCCAGAGCCTAGCCTCGGGCAGGAACGGTAGACCCAGGCGGATTCACGCCTTGCCCGAGGGCCTCCTCAAGCAACGGGTGCACCCTCAACTCGCCCGAGGCTCAGCTCGGACAGGCTTCACAGTGAAGCAACCTTGGCCAGATCGTCTCGCCAACCGACCGTATCGCAGGAGCATTCAATGCAAGGATCGCTTGACACCTTATCCTGACGCGCGTTCCTCAGTCAGCAGGGCCGAAGTGACCGCAGTCACTTCACCCCTCCACTGACTGACCTGACAGGAAAACATCGTCGCCTGCCCTGCTCCGACTGTTGTGCCACCCGCTAGGGTGAGGCTGATAGCAGCCGAGTCTAGCCTCAGGCGCCATAGGAAGCTCCGCCTCGCCCGACCCCGGGGCTCGGCCCCCGCCTCGGCCTCGGAAGGTGGTCTCCGCCTCGCCTGACCCCAAGGCTCGGCCTCAACCTCGACCTCGGAAGACGGTCTCTGCCTCGCCCGACCCCAGGGCTCGGCCTCAACCTCGACCTCGGAAGACGGTCTCCGCCTCGCCCGACCCAGGGCTCGGCCTCAACCTCGACCTCGGAGAAGTCACCGCCTCGCCCGACCTTGGGCTCGGACCGACCACGCCACAGGGGGGTACATCATTACCCTACCCCTAGCTAGCTCAGGCTACGGGGAACAAGACCGGCATCCCATCTGGCTCGCCCCGGTAAACAAGTAATGATGGCACCCCGCGTGCTCCCATGACGACGATGGTTCTCAGCCCCCTACGGAAGCAAGGGGACGTCAGCAAGGTCCCGACAGCCCCGATAGCTGTGCTTCTACACAGCTCAAGCGCTCCTCCGACGGCCACGACATCACATGCACAGGGCACTAGCACCTCTCCGACAGCCACGTCGGCATGTACATAGGGCTCTGGCTCCTCTCTGCCAGACACGTTAGCATATTGCTACACCCCCCATTATACACTTGGACCCTCTCCTTACATCTATAAAAGGAAGGTCCAGGGCCCTCGTACGAGGAGGTGGCCGCGCGGGAGGACGGGCTGACGAACAGGCTCTCTCCCTCACCCTCCCTTAGTAGGGGCTTCATGTTGTCCTACGCCCAGGGTGGATGCGCTTGCAGTAGGGGGTTACAAGCGTTCGCGAGGGAGAGGGAGAGAGCCTGTTCGTCAGCCCGTCTGTGACACCCCAGTGTCACCTAGGGTTTCTCTTAAAAAGGCACACCAAGAGCCATTACTTCCTGTGAACCAAAGTAAGCATGAGCATCAAAATAACTTAAGTGACAAAGAATTCACCAAGTATATGTTTAAAAGTGTCTTGATCAAAACAATTGAGTCCTTGAAAAGATAAGAATGTGCAACCCTAATTAAGAACTCTAAGTGAACCCCATGAACAAAAATTCAAGAAAATAAGCAAAAGGGAATGAAAAGTTTAAAATTTTGAGTTGAGCCAATAATATAAGTAAAAGTATATTTGATAAGCAACAAGATAGATTGAGAAAGCTTAGCCAAAATAATTCAAGAAAACCCCCAAATCAAGCTTCTTTTGTTGGGACTCATTGGGAATTCTGAATTTCAGAATTCTGAAATTCAGACCTTGAGCCAAAGATCAGGGATGTTCACCTTGATCCCTAACTCGAATCCTAATGGCCCCATTGACAAATTTGTGTCTAACTAACCCCTCTGTCGTGTGCCAGAAGATGGCATTGGGACGCGAGCCCTAGACACGACAAAACTTGGGATTTGCCTCGGGTTTGGGCAGGGAGACAGACCAGATTTCCTGGCTCCATATCTCTGCAACCAGTAGACAAAATCCTATGACCTCCACACAAGAATGGTAGCTTGTAGGGAGGAGAAGAGGTTTTGTGCACTGACCCAGGCAAGAGCAGGCTCGGATGAGCGACCACACGCGCCAGAGCTTGGGCAGAACGCACGGGCACACGTGTTCGACCCTGGTCGGCACGCCAGAGCTCGCCCAACTCGCGCGCGCGCTCGCCCCGGCGTCCGGTCAAGTCCGCCGCGCGCCCACGCCCTCGACCGTGCCCGCCCGCGCCTATAAAGCCTCCCCGGGCGCACCTCTCTTCGCCCCGCACTCACCCTCATCGGCCAGCCACCGTTCCTTAGCTCCGGCGAGCGTATTTCCGCCCGCCATTGCCGCCAGAGCTACGGCCGCCGTGGCCAGCCCACTCCAGCCGCCCTCCAGCCCAACCAGTGCTTCGGCTAGCTCTGCCAGTAGCCCGTGAAGCTCGCCAAGCCCTCGGACCCGACCGGACTTCACCGGAGGCCCGAGATCAACCTCACCGGACTTCGGTCTTCCGCCGCCGCGCGTGGACCGAGCTATCCAGTGAGTCTCCGCTCAATTCCTTTCGCTCATGTCTTCTCTGGCATCCCGTGGATCTCCCTGACCCATTTGATTGAACTATCTCGCCGTGACCAGGCCGGTCTCCTCGCCGCCGACGAGCATCCCCGCCTGCGCGCGTGGACCGACCAACTCCGGCCATCTCCGTTGACGTTCCGCACACCGTTGTGATCCCCGCGACCTCCCCTTCGCCCTCGACCACTTCACCGGAACAGTCTCGCCGCCGGTAAGCCCCTCCGCCCTTTTCTTCGCCGCGGCTACTGTTTGAGGTAGAAGAAGGACCTCGGGTTAGGTTCTGTAGAACCCGAGGGGTTTTCTGTAATGTCAGCGACTCATGTGAATAGTAACCTAAGGACTGATTCGCGAGGAAAACTTAGAAAAACCGCCAGGGACCCCAGTGCAAAGTGGTTTTTCCCTTTTATCAATTCTGTTATTCTTTTAAATAACCAAAGAACTTAGAAAATTCATAACTTGATGAAATCTTAATGAAAAGCTGTCAAACCAATTTTGCTAGCTCTGGAATATTATGATCTATCATTTAAAATTATTGAACCATATGCTTTCTGTTCTAAATTTTAGAGCTTAAAATTAAAAACATAAACCCCCTAAACCTTGTTTAATTAAGGAAAATTTGTTTTTCTTCTGTACTGAGCTTAAGAAAATTTGTAGATGCTTATACCCTAATTAGGCATTGTTTAAAAATAGTAGAATCCCCAGCATTAGAGATTATGATGTAGTTATTCATTTAAAGCCATTTTGTCCACAACTTAGAGAAAATCAGAAAAGCATTAGAAAATGTTGAACAATGATTAGTAATATTTTTCCTAGTTTACTTATGCAACCAAGAACCTAGGAAAAATGCAGAGACCATTAATTAAGACCAGTTTCTAATTAAGATGCTTTAATCAGCCTTATGTGAACTGAAAATCAATTATTAAAATTGCAAAACCATAACCAAAGTGGTTAACAAAAATCCAGTGAACTTATAACCACCAGAGCCCTACTACAAAAATACAGAGCACCCCAGCCTAACTTTTTAAGTAAGGAAAATAAATACAAAGTGGTAATAAGGCATTTTCCCAATAAATCATAAACAACCTCAAATAATGAGATAATGGGCAACCAAAAATTAGCTAAGTCCATGATGAGATAAACCACCAGAGAAAAATACAAACCCATGAAAAGGAAGCAAACTCATACCAATTGCTAGTGATTTAAGAGAAAGGCCACTTAATTCAAATAATGCATACCACCACTTCCCTTAAGCAAAAAGAAACCAAACTTCAGAATGATTGCTCTTGCACAAAATACTAGCTAAGAAAAATAAGAACTCTGTTGTTTGATGTTTTTCAAACATAGTGGTAGTAGAAAGCACCCCTTTGGCTAGAAACCTTAAGAAAACCATAGGAAAAGAATTAAAAGGTATTAATGACTAGAAATTTGTATCAAGTCATGTTATGACACCTAAAGGCCAGCAAAAATAAGTTTCAAAGAATTACCCACTGTTAAATAATAGTTGTAGTTCAAAGTACCCCTTCTGCCTTAAGATTTGGCAATTTTGTCCAGAGAAAACCATTCACTTTCTGAACCCCAAATTTTGAGACAGAGAATCATACACCAGTAACAAGCCACTGTAATTTTTGCAGAATTTTTGGAATTCTATAAAAGCAACTTGTAGTTCAAACCTACTCCAAAACATTAAAAAGGAATAAAAGAAAAGAAAAGGAGGAATAAACCTCATCCCATTAAACTAACCCAATTTACCAAGTATACCACTAAAAGGTTTTACATAAGTAAGGTTAACTTGCTTAAATTCTAAAGACCCTACATTTTTAAAAGTTGTAAATTCTAAAGCACATATTGTATCATGCATATATCTTACGCATTGCATTCATTAGATTGTAATCTTGCCGACGGAGAGTACGTGCTCATCCCCGAGCAAGGACCTGTCCAAGAGGAGGACCAGGAGCAGGCTTCAGAGGCTGCTATTGAGGATCTCCCCGCAGCCCCAGCAATTGAAGGCAAGCCCCGGTTTTATGCATAACCATGTTAATATATGCTACTTTACTACACTTAATGCTTGTAGGACTGTAATGTGCACTTAAGTGTAGGAGTTGCTTGAAACCTCTAGTTGCATGAACTTAGGACTCCTTTTTGAGATGAATACTAGTATGCTAGGTCGAGTAGCTGCTTGCTAATCAGGATCTCGGTAGAAGTCGAGTGATTTTTCTAGCACTCGCGCGAGGTCAGGAATTGATTGTATTCATCTTGATAATGGGATATATGTTGGTCTATGGACTTGGATCCAGGGAGGATGCCTTGTCCATGAGACGGGAAAAATGAATTAAGGATTAATGTGTGGATACCTGAGTCAAGCTTTTGAACGTACTAAGCACATGCCGGGAAAAATGGTAACCGGTAAACCTAGTACCTGAGTGAAGCCGGGCGCGGACTTTATCCCTCATGCGACCTGAGACAGGGTCTCCCATGCTAGCTATGGTGGGTACAAGTGCGGTCACTGCACGGCGGCAGCCGGGGTCAGTGGAGCATTGTATGCCAAGGCGGTGAGGCCTGGACGCGAACGGGGAATCGATGGGGACGGTTGTCATGTGTGGGGTCGGAGTACCCTGACATGCCGTGTGTTTAGGTTTACCTTGCAAGGTTAAAACTCGATTCGAATCGTCTGCTTCTCGCAGCTAATGAGACTGCTTGATTCCTTGTACTGCATCGAGTAAGAAGTGAAATGTGGATTACATGAGATAACTTGTTGATTGAACTAATTGCTTGTTACCATGTATGCTTAGAAGGAGCAAATCTAGCTAAGTTAATGATGGTAGAATTTGAAAAGCTAAAAGTTGATTTTAGAAACAGCTAGTGCTTTTGGCAAACCAAACCCCTCAGCCAAACAGCTGCATAGTCTAGAGGTAGAGGAGTAGACTCCTCACACCGGTTAAGTCTAGCTGAGTATTAGTATACTCAGCCTTGCTTGTGGCACCATTTTTGCAGGTACCATGCAGGATGTAGTTGATGGTGTGACTTGGCCTACCACCCTGCCACCGGGTTGGACGGTCGAGTGGGATGTTGCTCCGGCAGGAGAGGAGCATGAGGAGTAGTGGGCTAGGCCTTGCCCATTTCCTCGTTACCGACGACATCGATTATCCGCTGCACTTAATTTGTGAACTTTATTTGCTACTCCAAAAACTCCGATTTATGTAATAACTCCGTACTTAATTTGAGGTTTCCTGTTTTATTGTATTTCTTCTGTGACTCACCTTCGAGTGAGATTGTGGAATTTGATCCTGGTTAAGTGGCTCTATCAGACTAGATCTGAGGGACTGACGGGTTATTCCGATTTAAGTGTGTTACGGCCCCTGAGGCGTGACTTAGGCACTTAAGCTGGAATAATTCGGGTGGTTCTGCCACAGCTGGTATCGGAGCAAATTCCACCACAGAGAAGGACAATAAACCATGAATACCGATTTTCAAAATCTAAAACTTGCCTAGAAACTACTACGGATCGTCAGGACTAGACCGCTAGACCTAGGACGAAAGGCCTTAGGCATAGAGGGAGAAATAGGTGGCTAATTAATTAGGCCCTGTGGGCCAATACTTATATTTTAGGATGCCCTAAAAAGGCACCCTATTTCCCTTTTGAGAGGCAACGTTTCTTTCCGCATGCATGCATTATAAAACACAAAGAGGAATTAAAATTTGAGCTAACTCCTTTTCTTTAAAATCATCCGGGCTCTCTTTTTCTTTTTCCTTCCACCATAATCTTTATCTTGATTCCCTTCCGCAGATGAATTCGCCTACCCCCGCCAGTGGAGGAGACTCTCGTTTCAGTTCTGACTTCCTTTCTCGCGATGGCTTTCCTTCCATCTTGTGGGAAGTGCTTAACTCCGCCGGTTACCCTACGCCCCCTTTGTACACGGTGCAGTTGTATGAGGAGCATCGGGTACCTCGTTGTCGGGTCTGGCTAACTTTGGAGGCTCATCCCCTTCAGCCGGGTTGGCGTTCTCTTGACTCTGAGACGATTGGACTCAGGACGGACGACACCGTTGAGGCAGCAGCCATGAAGACTCTGACGACTTTCTGTGGCTACCATCCCCTGGAGATGGTGATGCACCCCTTGGGACTCTTCCCTGCTGAAAAGAAGGATGATCCCATGTGGTGTAACCACGTGAGCCATGTGAAGGATGTGTGGGCAATGTATCCTGACTTGGTTGGGAGGGTCACTGTTCAGTGCATGAGTGCGCTGTACCGCCTTCAGGCCCTTCAGAGTGATGCTATGACACTTCTTGCTAACACCGCTCAGGCTGCCAAGCTCACTCTCGATAGTCGGGAAGATTTTGTGGTCGACCTATCCACAGAGTTGGTGGAGAAGGATCTGCAGGTGGAAAGGCTGAGCCAGCGTATTACCACCCTGGAGCAGCAAGTGGAGATCCGAGATAACACTATTGATGTCTTGGAGAACCAGCTCCACGACGTGCAGAGGGAACTCGAGGAAGCCAATGACCACTTGGACATGCACCACCTGGAGATGGAGGCCAATGAAGCAGGAAGCGAGGGAGAAGAGGCTCCCGAGGAGCTAGGACCAGCCCCTGGTGCCAATGGGACTACCTCCGCGATGCCTCCTTCACCCGTATCCAGTGTCGCTTCCACCGCTCAGGGTTAAGCAGTCGCTTTGACATTTCTTTAGGCGGATAGAAACCTATGCGAGCTTAGTAGTATCACCTTTTGGACTAGGCTTATGGGTACTTTCCCCTGATTAATGTAACCCTGTAAACTTTTGATATCTGTGGGATCCTTGTCACCATGTTATCTTCATTTTCGAACCTAATATTATGATTATGGCCTTTTCCTTCCATATGAGATGATATCTTGTCGTTCGGAAATATGAGTTGGGATAACATTGGCGACAATCTCTGTTTTCAGATGGCAGCGAGGCAGCGTCGCGGGCAGAATGAGCAAGCTCCCCCGCCACCTCCTCCAGCTCCCACAGTGCAGGAGCTGATGGCCCAGCAGAATGAGATTCTGCGACAGCTCTTGCAGCGCCAGCCCCACCAACAGCATCATGGTGGAGGCCAGCATCAGCGACCTCCGGCTATGGCAACATACCAGGAGTTTCTGAGCACGCAGCCGCCCTTGTTCACCAAGGCAGAGGATCCGTTGGACGCCGACGTGTGGCTTCGCGTCGTCGAGTCCAAGTTTCCCCTCCTCACAGGAGACGGCCCTGATGAGGCCAAGGCTCGCTTCGCCGCACAGCAGCTTCGCGGCCCAGCTCGGACTTGGTGGGACCACTTCCGTGCTATGCTCCCCGCTGATCATGAAGTATCTTAGGAGGAATTCAAGACCGCCTTCAGAGGACACCACATTCCAGCTGGCATTCTTGATCGGAAGTTGAATGAATTCCTGGCCCTCAATCAAGGAACCCGCACGGTACTGCAGTATGCGCAAGCCTTCAACGACTTATGCCAGTATGCAGGGTATCATGCTGATTCTGATGAAAAGAAGAGGGATTGCTTCCGCAGGGGTCTCAATACCAAGCTGCGGGAACGACTCAACACTGTCCGGGCCAATAGCTTCAATGAGTTGGTCAACATGGCCATCTCTCAGGAGGATTGCATTGTTGCTCACCGGGCAGAGAAGAAGAGGAAGGCACCAATGGCAGCACCATCCGCTCAGGCTCAGAGGTTCCGGATTGTTTCTCACAATCAGAGCAGGGGTTTTCAGCAGCAGGCAGGCAGATGGGTGATCAGGCCACCTCAGCAGCAGCAGCAGCCGGCACCCAACCGCTATCCAGCTCCCGCCCCAAGGAACAATCAGCCTCCGCAGCAGCAGTAGTTCCGCCAGGGCAATGGGAACAAGTGTTTCACTTGTGGCAATGTGGGCCACTATGCCAAGAATTGTCCCAGGAACCAGCAGAGGCAGATGCCAGCACCAAATCAAGACAAGGGAAGAAAGCAGAAGGTGCAAGTCAGGCAAGGGAAGCTCAACTTCACTGCTCTAGAGGAAGTGCCAGAAGGAGCTCCTATCATGACCGGTACCTTTTCAGTTTATAATCAACCTGCTTTAATTCTGTTTGATTCTGGTGCATCTCATAGTTTCATTAGCCAAAAGTTCAGTGCTAATTGCAAACTGCCATTCTCTCACTCAAAAGGGTCATTCATGATAGTCACACCTGGGGGTAAAATTGCAACTAATCAATTAAACCAAAGTGTGCCTATTCAACTGGGAAGCCACATTATCAAAACCACTCTTCTTGTATTGGGATTGGAAAATGTGGACATTATTCTAGGAGCAAATTGGATGACCTTGCACCAAGTTGTGCTTGATGTAGCCAGTCGTACCGTGGAAGTTAATTCTCCTTTCTGCGGGAATTTCACTTTGATTCTGCCTAGTCAGGGTTCTTCTCAGTCATGTGCTTTCTCTATGACGGAGTTACCCCTGAAGAAGATCCCAGTGGTCTGTGAGTATGCAGATGTCTTTCCTGATGAATTGCCAGGAATGCCACCGGACCGGGATATTGAATTCGCCATCGAGTTGCAACCGGGAACGGCCCCAATTTCTAAGAGGCCCTACCGAATGCCACCCGCTGAGTTGGCAGAGTTGAAGAAGCAATTGCAAGAGTTGCTGGATAAGGGATTTATTCGCCCAAGCACTTCGCCTTGGGGATGTCCAGCGCTATTTGTGAAGAAGAAGGATGAAAGCTTGAGGCTGTGTATAGATTACCGCCCTCTTAATGCGGTAACTATCAAGAACAAGTATCCTTTGCCTCGTATTGACGTTCTCTTTGACCAGTTGGTCGGGGCCAAGGTGTTTTCCAAGATAGACCTTCGCTCTGGCTACCATCAGATCAAAATACGAGCAAGTGATATTCCGAAGACGGCATTCTCAACCAGATATGGGCTGTATGAATTTTTGGTGATGTCATTCGGGCTGACGAATGCACCAGCATATTTCATGTATCTGATGAATTCTGTTTTCATGCCAGAATTGGACAAGTTCGTGGTGGTTTTTATCGATGATATTCTGGTGTACTCGAAGAACGAAGAAGAACATGCCGGGCATTTGCATGTAGTGCTTCAACGTCTGCGAGAGCACCACCTTTATGCCAAGCTATCCAAGTGTGATTTTTGGCTAAAGGAAATCAAATTCTTGGGTCACACTATCTCTCAGGATGGAATAGCTGTTGATCCTGATAAAGTGCAAGAGGTGATGAACTGGAGGCCACCAACGACTGTTCGCCAGATTCGGAGTTTTCTGGGATTGGCCGGTTATTACCGAAGATTTATTCCGGACTTCTCTCGGATTGCGAAGCCTATTACTGAGTTGCTGAAGAAAGAAGTCAAGTTTGTGTGGAGTCAGAAGTGCGAAGATGCCTTCCATGCATTAAGGCAGCATCTGACCACCGCACCAGTTTTGGCGCAACCCGACAGCAGCAAGCCTTTTGATGTGTATTGCGATGCCTCTGGCACCGGGCTAGGTTGTGTCTTGATGCAAGACAACCGAGTCATTGCTTATGCCTCAAGAGCACTCAGGCCTCATGAGCAAAATTATCCCACTCATGACCTTGAGTTAGCAGCAGTGGTTCATGCATTGAAGATGTGGAGGCACTATCTAATGGGAACCCACTGCAACATCTTCACTGATCATAAGAGCCTTAAGTACATTTTTACTCAGGCTGATCTCAACATGAGGCAGAGAAGATGGCTAGAGCTGATCAAGGATTATGACCTGGAGGTACATTATCACCCAGGGAAAGCTAATGTGGTAGCTGATGCCTTGAGTCGGAAGTTGCAATGCAACTGTATTCTGATGGATTCTCGTGTTAACACCTTGTGTGATGAGTTGAGCAAGATGCAAATTGAAGTGATTCCTTCTGGTTCTTTGTCTCACATTTCTGTTGAGCCAGCTTTGCAAGACCAGATTATCATGGCCCAGCTCAGTGACAAGGGAGTGCAGATTATCAAGAAGAATCTCCATCAGAAGGTTGAGAAGTATGATTGTTTCCGCCAGGATGAGAAGGGTGTGTTATGGTTCAAAAGTAGATTGGTAATTCCTAAGGACCGGGATCTCAAGAAGAAAATTTTGGATGAGGCTCATCTCTCCAAATTCTCTATGCATCCGGGAAGCACCAAGATGTACCATGATCTGAAGCTTTTGTACTGGTGGACCAGAATGAAGAGGGAGATAGCCCAGTATGTATCAGAGTGTGACACCTGTCAGAGGGTTAAGGCAAGCCACTTGAAGTCCGTTGGAGCTTTGCGACCACTGTCCGTACCTTCGTGGAAGTGGGACGATATCAGCATGGATTTCATTGTGGGTCTGCCCAACACCTCTCGTCATCATGATTCAATTTGGGTTATTGTGGACCGATTGACGAAAGTGGCACATTTTCTTCCTATGCACACCACTGATAAGGCTCAGAAGTATGCAGAATTGTATATCGACCGGATCGTATGCTTGCATGGATTACCTCAGACCATTGTTTCTGACCGAGGAGCCCAATTTGTTGCCAGATTTTGGGAACAATTGCAAGAGTCTTTGGGAACCAAGCTAATCAGGAGTTCAGCTTACCACCCACAGACTGATGGTCAGACAGAAAGGGTAAACCAGATTCTGGAAGATATGCTGAGAGCTTGTGCGATCGATTGTGGCAAGAACTGGGATAAGCACCTCTCCTTGGCAGAGTTTGCTTATAACAATAGTTATCAGTCCAGCCTAAAGATGGCACCTTTTGAAGCTCTCTATGGAAGAAGGTGCAGGACACCACTCAATTGGTCTCAGCCTGGTGAAAGAGAAGTTTTTGGACCTGATTTGGTGACCGAAGCCGAAAGGAGGGTCAAGTCAATCAGGAAGAATCTAGAAGCTGCTCAGGCCAGGCAGAAGAGCTATCATGACAGAAGAAGGAAACCTCTCCAGTTCGAAGTGGGAAGTTTTGTATACCTCAAGGTATCACCCACCAAGGGAGTGCAGAGGTTTGGAATCAAAGGCAAGCTAGCCCCTCGTTACATTGGACCTTATGAGATCATTGAAGCATGTGGACCCGTGGCATATAAGCTGAAGTTACCTTCAAAGATGTCTGCCATTCACAGCGTATTCCATGTATCTCAGCTAAAAAAGTGTGTTCGATTGCCGACTGAGATTCTAGCAGAGCCAGAATTGGAGATAGAGCCAGATCTCTCGTACCAAGAGTACCCCTCCAAGATTCTGGATTGCAAGGAAAGATCAACTCGGGCTAAATCGATCAAGATGTTCAAGGTCCAATGGAGTAATCACTCAGAGGAGGAAGCTACTTGGGAAACCGAGGAATTCTTAAGATCCAACTTCCCCGATTGCCTACCTAAGGAAGCTGGTATGTAATCACCCCCAACCCCTCCTCCTGCCTTTCGAATCTAATTTCCAAAAATATGATCTTAATTCAGAATGAAGTAACTAAAAGATAAAACTTAAAAGGACTTCCTTCTGAAGTTGCAAAGAGAATGACATTCGAAGAGCAGTTTTGCCCTAATAATAACAATCATCACCCTTTTTCCTATCAGTCTCACCCTTCGCTTCACCCCGGGAGGACTCTGGCCTGAATCTCGGGACGAGATTCCTTTAAGGGGGGAAGGCTGTGACACCCCAGTGTCACCTAGGGTTTCTCTTAAAAAGCCACACCAAGAGCCATTACTTCCTGTGAACCAAAGTAAGCATGAGCATCAAAATAACTTAAGTGACAAAGAATTCACCAAGTATATGTTTAAAAGTGTCTTGATCAAAACAATTGAGTCCTTGAAAAGATAAGAATGTGCAACCCTAATTAAGAACTCTAAGTGAACCCCATGAACAAAAATTCAAGAAAATAAGCAAAAGGGAATGAAAAGTTTAAAATTTTGAGTTGAGCCAATAATATAAGTAAAAGTATATTTGATAAGCAACAAGATAGATTGAGAAAGCTTAGCCAAAATAATTCAAGAAAACCCCCAAATCAAGCTTCTTTTGTTGGGACTCATTGGGAATTCTGAATTTCAGAATTCTGAAATTCAGACCTTGAGCCAAAGATCAGGGATGTTCACCTTGATCCCTAACTCGAATCCTAATGGCCCCATTGACAAATTTGTGTCTAACTAACCCCTCTGTCGTGTGCCAGAAGATGGCATTGGGACGCGAGCCCTAGACACGACAAAACTTGGGATTTGCCTCGGGTTTGGGCAGGGAGACAGACCAGATTTCCTGGCTCCATATCTCTGCAACCAGTAGACAAAATCCTATGACCTCCACACAAGAATGGTAGCTTGTAGGGAGGAGAAGAGGTTTTGTGCACTGACCCAGGCGAGAGCAGGCTCGGATGAGCGACCACACGCGCCAGAGCTTGGGCAGAACGCACGGGCACACGTGTTCGACCCTAGTCGGCACGCCAGAGCTCGCCCAACCCGCGCGCGCGCTCGCCCCGGCGTCCGGTCAAGTCCGCCGCGCGCCCACGCCCTCGACCGTGCCCGCCCGCGCCTATAAAGCCTCCCCGGGCGCACCTCTCTTCGCCCCGCACTCACCCTCATCGGCCAGCCACCGTTCCTTAGCTCCGGCGAGCGTATTTCCGCCCGCCATTGCCGCCAGAGCTACGGCCGCCGTGGCCAGCCCACTCCAGCCGCCCTCCAGCCCAACCAGTGCTTCGGCTAGCTCCGCCAGTAGCCCGTGAAGCTCGCCAAGCCCTCGGACCCGACCGGACTTCACCGGAGGCCCGAGATCAACCTCACCAGACTTCGGTCTTCCGCCGCCGCGCGTGGACCGAGCTATCCAGTGAGTCTCCGCTCAATTCCTTTCGCTCATGTCTTCTCTGGCATCCCGTGGATCTCCCTGACCCATTTGATTGAACTATCTCGCCGTGACCAGGCCGGTCTCCTCGCCGCCGACGAGCATCCCCGCCTGCGCGCGTGGACCGACCAACTCCGGCCATCTCCGTTGACGTTCCGCACACCGTTGTGATCCCCGCGACCTCCCCTTCGCCCTCGACCACTTCACCGGAACAGTCTCGCCGCCGGTAAGCCCCTCCGCCCTTTTCTTCGCCGCGGCTACTGTTTGAGGTAGAAGAAGGACCTCGGGTTAGGTTCTGTAGAACCCGAGGGGTTTTCTGTAATGTCAGCGACTCATGTGAATAGTAACCTAAGGACTGATTCGCGAGGAAAACTTAGAAAAACCGCCAGGGACCCCAGTGCAAAGTGGTTTTTCCCTTTTATCAATTCTGTTATTCTTTTAAATAACCAAAGAACTTAGAAAATTCATAACTTGATGAAATCTTAATGAAAAGCTGTCAAACCAATTTTGCTAGCTCTGGAATATTATGATCTATCATTTAAAATTATTGAACCATATGCTTTCTGTTCTAAATTTTAGAGCTTAAAATTAAAAACAGAAACCCCCTAAACCTTGTTTAATTAAGGAAAATTTGTTTTTCTTCTGTACTGAGCTTAAGAAAATTTGTAGATGCTTATACCCTAATTAGGCATTGTTTAAAAATAGTAGAATCCCCAGCATTAGAGATTATGATGTAGTTATTCATTTAAAGCCATTTTGTCCACAACTTAGAGAAAATCAGAAAAGCATTAGAAAATGTTGAACAATGATTAGTAATATTTTTCCTAGTTTACTTATGCAACCAAGAACCTAGGAAAAATGCAGAGACCATTAATTAAGACCAGTTTCTAATTAAGATGCTTTAATCAGCCTTATGTGAACTGAAAATCAATTATTAAAATTGCAAAACCATAACCAAAGTGGTTAACAAAAATCCAGTGAACTTATAACCACCAGAGCCCCACTACAAAAATACAGAGCACCCCAGCCTAACTTTTTAAGTAAGGAAAATAAATACAAAGTGGTAATAAGGCATTTTCCCAATAAATCATAAACAACCTCAAATAATGAGATAATGGGCAACCAAAAATTAGCTAAGTCCATGATGAGATAAACCACCAGAGAAAAATACAAACCCATGAAAAGGAAGCAAACTCATACCAATTGCTAGTAATTTAAGAGAAAGGCCACTTAATTCAAATAATGCATACCACCACTTCCCTTAAGCAAAAAGAAACCAAACTTCAGAATGATTGCTCTTGCACAAAATACTAGCTAAGAAAAATAAGAACTCTGTTGTTTGATGTTTTTCAAACATAGTGGTAGTAGAAAGCACCCCTTTGGCTAGAAACCTTAAGAAAACCATAGGAAAAGAATTAAAAGGTATTAATGACTAGAAATTTGTATCAAGTCATGTTATGACACCTAAAGGCCAGCAAAAATAAGTTTCAAAGAATTACCCACTGTTAAATAATAGTTGTAGTTCAAAGTACCCCTTCTGCCTTAAGATTTGGCAATTTTGTCCAGAGAAAACCATTCACTTTCTGAACCCCAAATTTTGAGACAGAGAATCATACACCAGTAACAAGCCACTGTAATTTTTGCAGAATTTTTGGAATTCTATAAAAGCAACTTGTAGTTCAAACCTACTCCAAAACATTAAAAAGGAATAAAAGAAAAGAAAAGGAGGAATAAACCTCATCCCATTAAACTAACCCAATTTACCAAGTATACCACTAAAAGGTTTTACATAAGTAAGGTTAACTTGCTTAAATTCTAAAGACCCTACATTTTTAAAAGTTGTAAATTCTAAAGCACATATTGTATCATGCATATATCTTACGCATTGCATTCATTAGATTGTAATCTTGCCGACGGAGAGTACGTGCTCATCCCCGAGCAAGGACCTGTCCAAGAGGAGGACCAGGAGCAGGCTTCAGAGGCTGCTATTGAGGATCTCCCCGCAGCCCCAGCAATTGAAGGCAAGCCCCGGTTTTATGCATAACCATGTTAATATATGCTACTTTACTACACTTAATGCTTGTAGGACTGTAATGTGCACTTAAGTGTAGGAGTTGCTTGAAACCTCTAGTTGCATGAACTTAGGACTCCTTTTTGAGATGAAT
This sequence comes from Zea mays, assembly GCF_902167145.1. NCBI lineage: Eukaryota > Viridiplantae > Streptophyta > Magnoliopsida > Poales > Poaceae > Zea > Zea mays. The sequence goes on from NC_050100.1 coordinate 118,105,593, forward strand.
ACTAGTATGCTAGGTCGAGTAGCTGCTTGCTAATCAGGATCTCGGTAGAAGTCGAGTGATTTTTCTAGCACTCGCGCGAGGTCAGGAATTGATTGTATTCATCTTGATAATGGGATATATGTTGGTCTATGGACTTGGATCCAGGGAGGATGCCTTGTCCATGAGACGGGAAAAATGAATTAAGGATTAATGTGTGGATACCTGAGTCAAGCTTTTGAACGTACTAAGCACATGCCAGGAAAAATGGTAACCGGTAAACCTAGTACCTGAGTGAAGCCGGGCGCGGACTTTATCCCTCATGCGACCTGAGACAGGGTCTCCCATGCTAGCTATGGTGGGTACAAGTGCGGTCACTGCACGGCGGCAGCCGGGGTCAGTGGAGCATTGTATGCCAAGGCGGTGAGGCCTGGACGCGAATGGGGAATCGATGGGGACGGTTGTCATGTGTGGGGTCGGAGTACCCTGACATGCCGTGTGTTTAGGTTTACCTTGCAAGGTTAAAACTCGATTCGAATCGTCTGCTTCTCGCAGCTAATGAGACTGCTTGATTCCTTGTACTGCATCGAGTAAGAAGTGAAATGTGGATTACATGAGATAACTTGTTGATTGAACTAATTGCTTGTTACCATGTATGCTTAGAAGGAGCAAATCTAGCTAAGTTAATGATGGTAGAATTTGAAAAGCTAAAAGTTGATTTTAGAAACAGCTAGTGCTTTTGGCAAACCAAACCCCTCAGCCAAACAGCTGCATAGTCTAGAGGTAGAGGAGTAGACTCCTCACACCGGTTAAGTCTAGCTGAGTATTAGTATACTCAGCCTTGCTTGTGGCACCATTTTTGCAGGTACCATGCAGGATGTAGTTGATGGTGTGACTTGGCCTACCACCCTGCCACCGGGTTGGACGGTCGAGTGGGATGTTGCTCCGGCAGGAGAGGAGCATGAGGAGTAGTGGGCTAGGCCTTGCCCATTTCCTCGTTACCGACGACATCGATTATCCGCTGCACTTAATTTGTGAACTTTATTTGCTACTCCAAAAACTCCGATTTATGTAATAACTCCGTACTTAATTTGAGGTTTCCTGTTTTATTGTATTTCTTCTGTGACTCACCTTCGAGTGAGATTGTGGAATTTGATCCTGGTTAAGTGGCTCTATCAGACTAGATCTGAGGGACTGACGGGTTATTCCGATTTAAGTGTGTTACGGCCCCTGAGGCGTGACTTAGGCACTTAAGCTGGAATGATTCGGGTGGTTCTGCCACACCGTCCTCCCGCGCGGCGATTGATTTGTATACTGAGGACAACTTTGAAGAATATGAGCAATTATATGTGCCAGTGAGGCTAGGCATTCCTAGGAGGTTTGGTGAGACTCCAGGACTGAGGCATCATCCTGCTGTCATTAACAAGATTGCCAGAGTAACAATTCTCCTAAAGAGTGGAGATAAGAGCAAGATTAGAGATAAGTTCTGGAACATCATCCACCATATCATGAATGGTGAGGTGATGAATGTGGTGCTATTTATGATGAGGCAATTGAATGGCCTCAAGATGGACAAGAACCAGAACTTGGCATATGCTCCCTACATCATGGCTCTCATCAAGGCTAATACCAGATTTGAGGGGCGCTGTGAGATAGCTCACACTCCATTTAGGCCTTTCAAGAATGAGATTGGATTTCTCACTAGGCCTCTTACACCTTTCTCAGATGATGAGGAAGAAGCTGGAGATGATGAAGAAGTTGCTTCTAAGGCTGATGCAGCTGAGCAAATGCCTCATCCTCCACCTCCTCCTCAGCCTGAGCAGTTCTGGCAGCCTAGTCTAGGCTATTTTGATCCTTACTTCTAGCACATGCAGCAAGGGCTCCAGACACATATGGTTGACCCATATGGACCATCGCATGGATGCCATGCAGACTCACTTTGATGATAACTTTGATGGGCTGAACTCTGAGCTTACTTAGCTTCACACTCACATCCAAGACACTGTTCATGATCCAATTATGACTAGAATGAACAACATGCAGCAGAGCTTTCAGGATAATATGGGGGACCTTGTCCAGTCAGTTTGGCAACCTATCCACAAATGAAAGCATCCAGGATATACGTCAGAGGCAACAACAGCTCCAGCATGACTTCGGGCAGTTCTCCTCTGTCTTCGACACTTTTAGCACCCATTACTACAACATGTACCCTCCACGTAGTGATAAGTGAGACCCCTCCTTTGTGGCAATTGATGCCAAAGGGGGAGAGAAGAAGCTCATAATCAGGGGGAGCACATGTGGACATTGAGACTTTGAATATGCATGTTTACTATTTGAACTTTTTTGTCTTATGCATTTGTTGAACTATGTCTTGTGTTTGTGGACAAATGTCTGGTGATATTTTGTGGATCGAACTATGTCTGTTAAATCTTATATTTCTATTAGTTCGAATTATCCTGTGAATGGTTGATCGAGGAGTGATTAAATTTGCTGCGCTTATTTCACATAATACTTCTTGTATGCCTCGATAACCATGATTGTAGGAAGATCTCCACCAAAACTTCGATCGATTATGTGTGTCATATCTTCAACTAGAAATATCATACACACATATAGGGGGAGCTATTCCTACACTCTGAGTTTTGTTGAGAATTATCTATCTCTCAGATGGAACTTCAAATCAAGATAAGTCTTTTGAAACTCATCTCTAAAATCCTTCTTATACATAGGGTATGAGGAAGATTTGAAAATCAAAATATCTCTAGGATAAAATGTGCAGTGTTGTCATCAATTACCAAAAAGGGGGAGATTGTGAATCATCTAGGCCCTTAGTGATGTTTTGGTAATTAATGACAACTATTTGTGGACTAATAATTCTTAGAGAAATAAGAATGCAGGTTGGACCATAGAGAACATAAAATCTTGGAGACTTATAAGCATTGGTTGTGGATCAAGTGAAGGCAAAGGTATAACATAGGTTTTTGTTTTTGCCGGTCTCCAGGAGTTTAGAGAAGACATTTGACCGGATTAGTAGGCTAGATGGCCGTACTATTAAGAGGGGTCAATGACTCTAGTCTGTGTAAAACTTAGTGCCTCATAGAGCATCAAGTGGTTGCATTTGCATGAGGTCTAACAGTGCTTCCGGTTTCGAGAGTTAAAAAATCTTTTCGAAAGCATGTTTGAAAAGTTGCTAAGTCATGGGGTTGGCAGACCGTCCGGGCCAAGTGGCTGGACTGTCCGCGATCTATCCAGGGGGTCCGAAGTATGTTCACTTTGGACTGGTCCTGTATGTTTGTACTGCGGACCGTCCGGGCCTTGGGGCCGGACCGTTCTCAGTCCTGACCAGAGAGGGTCGCCCTCTGCACAGTCCCTGTATAATTGTGTGGACTGTCCAGCTGGGGTCGGTGGACCGTCCGCAAGTGCCAAATTAGTTTGGGCAGGGACTATGTGTTTTTGGGTACTTGTACTACGGACTGTCCGGGGCCTGAGCCCAGACAGTACTAACTCCCAGGTCGCGGACCGTCCGACCTTGTATGGCGAACAATCCGCGTGTGTTAGCTCATCGTGGTCAGAGCTCTTGTGCTCCCTGTTGCCAGGTCTCAGACGGTCCGACCAAGGTTGGCGGACTGTCCAGACTTCGCTTTTTTGACAGCTCTGACATATTCAAACGGGAAATCTAGCCGTTACTTGTACGGCGGACCATCCGGCCTAAGGGCGCGGACGTCCGCGTGTGCGCAGAAGTTGTGCTAGTTGCACATAACGGTTAGAAATGTGAAGTGGGCTATAAATAGAAGGGGAGCTTGTTTGTGAGGGCTCTCTTGGCCATTCCTTGCACACTTTGAGCTCATTTGTGATCCTCCTACTCATTCTCTCACACTCCTTGCTTGATATTGCATTCTAGTGAGAGATTGAGAGCTCCTACTGCATTTGCATCCATTGGTGATTCTTGAGGCACTTGGTGGTACACCGGGCAAGCGTCATCGACTTGTTACTCTTGGAGGTTGCCGCCTCCTAGACGACTCGGGTGTTGCCTTTGTCGAGCTCTCCAAGAAGATTGTGGAGGAGCCGCTGTGTCAATTGTGAAGGGTTCACGCCTACCTCGCAGGAGCGGCAAAGGCGACGCTAGTGGAAACAAGGTATTTAGAGATTTCTTGTCCACTTGGCTCAAAGATCAAGCCGCGTCTTGATAGAGGAGCAAGTGAGAGCTTGAAGTCCACCTCAACGTGGATTAGGGGTGATTGGCAAATCACCGATACCACGGGATAAAATCCGGTGTCTTTCTCTTCTTGCATTACATATTACCGTGCAAGTAATTAGTATTTCATGTATTGTCTCTCTTTTATACAATTACCATAGTTGTTTCTCATAGATTGCTTACTTGTTGTCACTAGAGAATTTATACCTCTTGTCATATTGATTAAATTTCTCTAGTGTTTTTTATTTTAGTCAAAACCGTCTATTCACCCCCCTCTAGCCGGTGTCCTAGATCCTACACCGTTGGTGTCGGTGTTTTGGGTCCGACCGCACACCCGGGGTTGCCCCTTAAGGTGTTTTTAGGAGTAGGACGGTGTCAACGACTGTAGCAAAATGGTTCGTGCCGATCGCACGAGGGACAATGGACAAGATTTGCAGGTTCGGGCCGCTTAGAAGTGCGTAACACCCTACGTCCTGGTGAGTATATGAGCGTGGTTACAAGAGGGTTCTCTGGATAGATGGCGCAGAGAGTTTACGTGGGTGGCTAAGTAAAACAGGGTCGATCGATCTGAAGGGGTGCCCCCTAGGCCTTATATACTCGACCGTGGGGCAGTACATGTGATATGATAACATCAAGTAGCTAAAAGATAGTGAACCTCTTGAGTTTATCCCTACGTAACCTTCGCCGACTTATCCTCGCATGGCTCCGTTGCCTGGGGGCTTCAGCGCGGGAAAGTCGGGTCTCTGTTGCGATTCATTCGTTCGACGTTGTGGGCCGTCCGGGTTTGCACCAGTCCGGTCTCACGTCTTCTCTTCTTTGTTGGTTGTCTTTCCCCAGGCCCACGAAAGAATGACCTTACGAATTATTGGGCCCTTGGGCCTTTCGTGAGGCCTTTTACTTCTTTAGTGGACCCAGGGGATATCTATCCCCCACAAGCCCCCGATCTTTGGGTTGATTTAGAGGTAATCAACTCAAAGATCCACGGTCCAAAAAATGACTTCCTGCTGTCTTCTCTTGCTCTGATCATTCGTTCGACCAAAGTTTAGTTTTGTGCTTGTGCCTTAGAGGTCGGCATTTTGGATTGTAGGATTCTGGACTTCATTGGGTGCACCGGAGGTGCACCCAATGGGTGTAGCCCCCGACCTTTGAGTAGATTTTAGAAGATAATCTACTCGAAGGTCTTCTTCCAAAGGTTATCTCCATTCGCGCTCCTGCATCTCGGTTGAGGATTGGTCTTTTCAATCTTGCTCCACGCCTTAGAAGTCGGCGCTATATCGGTTTAGAATGATACTCCATGGGGTGCACCGGAGGTGCACCCAATGGGTGTAGCCCCCGACCTTCAAATGGATTTTTTAAGGATAATCCATTCGAAGGTCTTCCTTTTGCTTGAAAAAGTTGGAATGAAGCTATTCGCATTATGCTTTGGAAGTTAGCATTATGTCATCAAAATTTTGCTGCAGAGGTCAGCATATATTTTGTCTTTAGCAGCCGAGTTTGCAATCCATCCATATCTTGCTAGGTAGTGCAATTTATTTGCTTCTGCGATTGATTGGACGTTTGACGGACGTTCTCTGTCTAGTCTTCACGTCGCTTCTGTCGGCCATATCTTGTACTTTGCTGGCTATATTTGGCTTTCCTCTGATCCTTACTGATATCTCATTTTTGTCTTGAGGTATTCATTGCATGCCCTGCACGGATGTAACTGTTTTGAAAAATATACTGATAATTCCTGGGCGTCCCCCCCCAATGGGTGTGGGCAAGGGACGGCTTGGTACGCTGAGTGTTTTAGCCTGCTGCTTCTGAGTAGTAATGCGATGGGACGGCTAGTGTAATCATATCCTTTGCACTGTTGACTGGAGTCCCAATGGGTGTAGTGTTGCATGAAACGGTGTCCGCCGTCTGACGTGTCTTCAGATGGGTGGGAGTGCTTATTGAATGCCTTGCGACTGTTCAGTGACCGCGGTTGGAAGTGAGCGGTTGCCTTTCCCTTCTATAAATAACACCTTTGCTTCTCTAGTTTTTTCACATCTCTTCGCTGCTCTTTACTGCCTTCTTCTCCTCCCTTCTGTCTGCTTCCACCATGGGCAAGAACAACAAGCGCAAGCGTGAGCCGACTCCTCCATCGGAGGAGTTTGGTGACTCGGAATACTCAGAGGAGGAGTTCTCCTCTGAGTTCGAGGGGTCTCCGGCTCCCATCCCCCTGCGTGAGTCGTCTGATGACTCAGACGACTCCTAGGGGCTTGCGGCGGAGGTCTGGACGTACATCCGGGCCGTCGAGCGCTCCGGGCTCGAGGGCTCGGATGAGTCTGAGTTCTCCTCGGACGAGGAGGACTCGGACGGCGGCGAGGACGAGGATGACGACGACGACGACGGCGACGACGACGACGGTGGCGACGGCGACGGTGATGGCGGCAACGGCGGCGGAGGCAGCGGCGGCAAGGGCGGCACCAAGGGCGGCAGCAGCGTGGGCAGCACCGGAGGCGGCGGCGGCAAGGGCAGCGACGGCAGGGCCAGTGGCTAAACGCCACTGGTCTTTAGATATTAGTATAGTTAGAATAATGTAGTAGTAATGTAGAGTAGTATAGTGTAGTTTAGTAGTAGTAGTAATGTAGAGTAGTATAGTGTAGTTTAGTAGTAGTAGTAATGTAGAGTAGAAGTAGGGAAGCACCAACTCGCGAAGAGTTGGTTTGTAAACTCATTAACTTCCCTTTAATGAAGAACTGTCGTTGACCCCCCTTTTCGATGACTCGTCGTTGCTTTTTCTGAATGTCGAACTGATTCTTTTGATATAGTAGAAACAACGCCGAGCGATGTGAAGGTTGACATCAGCGTTTTAGAAGTAACACCAAGCAATCGAACACAAGACCAGCGTTTTAGAGGCAATGCCGAATGATAGAAGGTCGGCATCGGCATTTTAGAAGTAATGCCGAGCGACAGAATACGAGCTTGGCGTTTTAGAGGCAACGCCGAGTGTTTAAAGGTCGACATCGGCATTTTAGAAGTAATGCCAAGCGATTTGGACACGAGGTCGGCGTTTTAGAAGTAATGCCGAGTGATTTAAGGTCGGCGTCGGCATTTTAGAAGTAACGCCGAGCGATTGAACACGTGGTCGGCGTGTTAGAGGACACGCCGAGTGATTGGAGGTCGGCGTCGGCATTTTAGAGGCAACGCCGAGCGATTGAACACGTGGTCGGCGTTTTAGAGGCAACGCCGAGTGATAGCCAGCTTCACGAGTTACTTTGAGGATAATAACCGAGTGATGAAGTGGCACGTCGGCTTTCTTGGAAATAACTGTCGGATATCCACGTGGCATGCTGGGATTTCGGAAATAACCGCCGGGTGATGACTGGGCACTTTTTGAAAGGGTATCTGGCTCAAGAATATCCCTTAAGAGTTGCGCTTTTAGCCGCCTTTGCTTTCCGTGCCCTAGTTCTTGCATTTCCGCATCTGAATCTTCTCCGCCACTCGCCTCCTACTCTGTTTGCCAGCGAGAAGCAAGATGGCGCCCAAGAGGAAAACTGCGAACTCGTCTGCTGCAGTGATCCCCGCAATCGACCCCAACAGTCAGTTACCCTTCGCAGGTAACCATATGTCTGTTATTTCCGAAGCTGAGCTCCTCCGTCTTGTCTCCATCGGGGTTCTTCCTCCGCGGGAACTCTGTTCTTGGCGGGTTTGCCACGGGACTACTGTCCCAACCGAAGATACCCACGAGTCAGTAGTTTACGCTCCTTTCCTTCTCCGCGGCCTCGGCCTTCCCATCTCTCCTTTTTTCCGTGGCCTCCTTGATTTTTATCACATCAACCTGACTCATTTGAACCCTAATTCCATCCTCCAAATCTCTATTTTCGTTCACCTTTGCGAAGCTTATCTCGGCGTGCTGCCGCATTTGGGTTTATGGAAGTATCTGTATCACTGCCGTCCTGGGATGGCCGGGGGGCAACATCAGTTGGTCGGAGGTGCCAGTTTGGAGATGCGTCGTGGGCGGAAGACCGAGTATCTCGAGATACCCCTCAAAGACAGCATTAAAGGTTGGCGTCTGGAGTGGTTTATAGTTGATAACTATGGAAATTCTCTCCCCTCCCGGTCAGGAAGACAGCCAGACGTTCGTACTCCGAGTTGGACTGAGTCTCCCACGGATCAAGAAGTGACCGAGGCAGGCGTGTTGCTTACAGAAGTCGGATTACTGAAAGAGAGAGGTCTGACTGCCGAAGCTGTGGTCACAGATTTTGTTTTCAAAAACATTCAGCCGCTGAAAGACAGGGCCTATCCGGCATATCTTTATCGAGGGCTGGCCGACTCAACCCGAGTTACCAATAGGAGAATTCCTTCTGTTGACTTGGTAAGCCGACTTGAGATGATCCTCCGGGGTAAAGTTTCAAACGTTGGTGCTCCAGTGGCATACTCGGCTTGGAACCTACCTTCTCCCAAAGCTTTCACCCTTTTTGTGTCCAATCCGCCCGTGACTGATAGCAATTTGGGTCTTAGAGTGCGACCCTCTGCTGAAGAGGTCCGTACTTTGGTTGCTTCGCTCGGGGAGATACCTGATGATGAGCGGCAGATTTATTTTGAAGTGCCCCTGAACCCTAGTGATGCAGACATAAATGACATGCTTGATCTGCTAGCTGAGGATTCATCTGATGCTGCTCCTGATGGTACGTTGGCAGTGGTGCCCCTTCCAGAGGTTGATACAACCTTGGATGTCCCGAAACCTGTCAGTACTCGCCCGAGGCGCCCTAGTCGAACTAGTCATCCTGAGCCTTCTGCTGATGAGCAAAAGAAGAAGAGAAGGCGCCTCCGGCGAGTATCCAGCTTTGACGAGGACGCCAGTACCTTAGCTCCTGCTATTGAAGAAATGACTGCAACTGGCCTTGCTGACATTGATCCCAATGGGTGTGCTCCGCCTGCTGCTGACCCCAATGAGGATGTTGTTTGCGCTGTTACTGTGGAAGATGAGGAGGAAGAAAATGAAACTCCATTAACTCGGAAAAACAGTCGGCAGTTCGTCGCTAGCGGTGGAAGTAGTGGAGTTCCCTCTCCTGCTTTGTCTGCCCTTATTGGTCTGCAAGAACTGTCCATGGCCAACTTTGATCAAACTCTAGAGGATATGGTCCCGGAGAACTTGTTGTCGGAATCTGTGGATGTTGATGCAACAGAGACTTGTGCAGCCGTGCCAGATGCTGGGCTGAGGTCATCCCGTGCCTCGTCGACCTTAGAGCATGATCTCGAGGGTCGGGATGCTGACTTGGATTGTCCTGATCCCATGGAAGTAGCAGAAGGCCCGTCAACCTTAGAGGTGGTCACGGCAGAGAGCTTGGACCCCTTGAATAGTGCTAACACGTGCCCAGCCCCCGAGGGTGTCGCCGGGGAAGACTCAGCTCGGGTGAGGAGTATAAGCCACTGCCCAGCCCCCGAGGGTGTTGCCAGTGATGATCCGGCTCAAGTGGGCAGTGCCAATTTTGACCCAGCCCTCGAGGGTGTCCGAGCGAGGTCTCCTTCCTGCACTTCCATGGACGTTCATGCAGGTTCACCTCCACACTCTGGCGGTATGGTGGTGGCCCAAACTCCGGATCAGGGGGTCGCTTTAGAGGGCAGCATCCCCACTGGTCTGGCGTTAGGCTCTGTTGAATGTACTGAGCTCGTTCCTGCTGGTCTGCTGCAAGCTGCTTCGGGTGGTGGTCTGGCACCTGGTTACCAGCTGATTTCTCCTGACTTGGGGATCCCTTCGCTCTTTTCCAACCTCCAGGTGATGTGCTGCTCTTTAGTTTGATCTTTACGTTGCCTGAATTGTTGTCATTATGTTCATCCGCTCTTCTTATCAGGCTTTGGTGGATGGAATGGCCAGTCAGCTGAAATCGCAGGGTGCTTCCATCCCGGAAGTGGCTTTATCTCTTGAGCGTTGGAATCCGGTGTTGCTTCATCGTCGTGTATCCGAGTTGGAGGCAACTAATGCTGGTTAGTGTCCTTTCTTCTTCTTCTTTGTTCTTGTTCGTGGATTGTTTTACCTTCTGACCTCATTTCGTTTGAATACCTCTTGATAGGGATGACTCGGCAGATTACAGTTCTTGAAGAAAAACATTCCCAAGATCAAGCTGAGATGGCTCGACGGTGCGCTGACTTCGAGGAGAAGTATTCTCAGAGCCAGATTGAATTGAGTCAGGTCTCCGCGGCTTTGGATGACGCCAACGCTCTGAGTTCTTCTCTTCATGCTCAGCTTGACTCTGAAAAGGTAACTTACGAAACCGTGCTTCGCCTTATCATGCTCTTGGATTCTGAATGAGTTGATCTTTGCTTGTAGGAAGAAAAACGCATCCTTGCTGCTTCTCGCGACAACCTGGACAGATTGTACCGAGATTCCAGCAACTCGCTAACCATCTTGGAGAGGAGCCACCGTTTTACGATGGAAGAACTGGACAATCAGCGTCGTCAGCTGCAAGAATCTTCGGACGAAGTGACCCGCCTTACACAGTTGCTATCAGCAAAGGATGCCACCATCAAGGGACTCCGAGCTTCTAAGAAATCCATTGCTCAGGAGTTAGAAGCTGCTCAGCTGGCTACTAGAGTTGCCGAAGAAACTGCTGTCACTTTCAAAGCTCAGCGTGATAAAGCCCTGGACAAGGCTATTCGGGCGGGACGAATCTTGATGAGAAGACCCGGCGTGGTTGTCCCTGAAGATATAAGAGCCGATGTGAATGCTGCCCCCGATTCCTCGAATCGCCCTTCTTCGTCAGTCATTCCTGAGAAAGACATTGGAAAATAAAGAAACATTTCGCGTGCTATTAGCGCGCGGTTAGCATGATCAAGTACTCGTTAGAGGTTATCGGCTTATCATTCGAATGACATCGTCATTCTCTTATTGTATTGCAAATTTGTGGTAACGCTGCATGATGATTATGAAGTTTGTTTTCGGGATATGGAAGTCATCCCTTGGGTTGCGCAAGCGCGAGTAAACTGCACCGACTTGAGCCACCACTGACTTTAGCCGATAGCTCCGCTAGTAGGGTATAGTGGTCACCCTGGGTTAAGTAAGCGTGAGCATGTTACACCGCCTTAAGTCGTTGCCGACTTAAGTCGATTGCTCCGTTTGTAGGGCACAGTGGTCACCCCGAGTTAAGTAAGCGTGAGCATGTTGCACCGCCTTAAGTCGTTGCCGACTTAAGTCGATTGCTCCGTTTGTAGGGCATAGTGGTCACCCCGAGTTAAGTAAGCGTGAGCATGTTGCACCGCCTTAAGTCGTTGCCGACTTAAGTCGATTGCTCCGTTTGTAGGGCATAGTGGTCACCCCGAGTTAAGTAAGCGTGAACATGTTGCACCACCTTAAGTCGTTGCCGACTTAAGTCGATTGCTCCGTTTGTAGGGCATAGTGGTCACCCCGAGTTAAGTAAGCGTGAACATGTTGCACCGCCTTAAGTCGTTGCCGACTTAAGTCAATTGCTCCGTTTGTAGGGCATAGTGGTCACCCCGAGTTAAGTAAGCATGAACATGTTGCACCGCCTTAAGTCGTTGCCGACTTAAGTCGATTGCTCCGTTTGTATGGCATAGTGGTCACCCCGAGTTAAGTAAGAATGCAAGTCAATCGTAAACGAGCCGAGTATCTTTGAAATTTCTCTTTATTGATGACGTATTTCCATTATACAGAATACATGGTCGCCCCGGCTGTTTTGAAATACAGCTAGGGGTAAAACTTTCGGAGGTGCTCTATGTTCCAGGAGTTCCCAACTTCTGTGCCATCCATCTGGGTGAGGCGATATGATCCGGGCCGAGTGACCTCTGCTACTATGAAAGGCCCTTCCCATAAGGGTGATAACTTGTGCCATCCCTCCCCCGTTAGAATTCGGCGAAGGACGAGGTCTCCTATCGAAAAGAAACGTTGCTGCACAGCTTTGTCATGGTAGCGCCTTAGAGTCTGCTGGTATCGTGCTGATTGGATTACTGCATTCAGTCGTTCTTCCTCAAGTACATCAATATCCTCCAGCCTGGTGGCTTCGGCTTCTGCTATGCTTTCGAAGATCAATTTTGGCGCCCCAAACTTGAGATCAGCAGGTAGCACTGCCTCCGACCCATAGACCATGAAGAAAGGAGTGTTTCCATGCAGGGCCCGGCTAGGTTGGGTTCTCAAGCTCCAAACAACATAAGGCAATTCTCTTATCCATTTTCCTGCGAATTTCTCGTTCTTATCAAAGACCTTTTTCCTGAGTGCCTCCAATATCATTCCGTTGGCTCGCTCAACCTGCCCGTTGGCTCTCGGATGGGCTACAGATGCATACTTGATCTGAATGCTTTTTTGCTCGCAGAAGTCAAAGAATTCTGAACTGGTGAAGTTGGATCCCAAGTCAGTGATGATACTGTTTGGTATCCCGAATCTGAATATTATGCTTTGTATGAATTCTACGGCTTTAGCAGAGGTTAAAGAGGCAATGGGCTGGAACTCTATCCATTTAGTGAATTTGTCAATTGCCACCAATACATGGGTGTATCCTCCTTGAGCTTTCTTGAAAGGTCCAATCATATCCAATCCCCAGCATGCGAAAGGCCAAGTTACTGGTATGGTCTGTAGCTGCTGTGCTGGCATGTGATGTTGCTTTGACAGGTATTGGCAAGCTTCGCATCTCTGAACTAACTCGGCTGCATCGTTCTTCGCCGTCGGCCAATAGAATCCTGACCTGAAAACCTTCCCGACTAGTGTTCTGGATGCTGCATGTACTCCACACTGCCCTGCATGGACTTCCTCCAGAAGTTGCTTCCCGGTGGACGGGAGAACGCACTTCATGAGGACGCCTGACGCGCCCCTCCTGTATAATACCTCCCCAATGAGTGTATAGTGAGCTGATTGTCTGGCAATGCGCTCTGCCGAGTTCTTGTCATCTGGTTCTTCTTCATTCTTTATATACTTAATAATCGGTTGTCTCCAGTCATCAGAGTCTGACTCGGGTTGATCTATGATGTTGCACTCTTCTTTTTGATCCGTCGAGATGCTCGGCTGGAGAATTTCTTGCACGAAGACCCCGGGCGGGACCTGAGTCCGACCGGATCCGAGCTTGGACAGTACATCGGCCGCCGTGTTCCGATCTCTTTCTATATGATGAAACTCCAGACCCTCGAATTTATCTTCTAGCTTTCGGACGACGGCGCAGTATTTTCCCATTGAATCACTTGAACAATCTCATTCCTTGTTTATCTGACTGATGACTACCAGAGAATCTCCATACACCATCAGTCTCTTGACGCCCAGTGATATGGCGATGTTTAATCCGTGTATCAAAGCTTCATACTCGGCTGCGTTGTTAGAGGCCGGGAATAGCAACTGGAGAGCATACTTAAGGTGCTCGCCTCCAGGTGCAGTGAAGAGAATCCCTGCTCCTGCTCCCTGCAGCTTCAGCGAGCCATCAAAATACATTCGCCATACTTCTGTCGTTTCTGGATTGTCTGGAACTTGCTGTTCTGTCCATTCTGATACGAAATCGACCAGTGCTTGAGTTTTGATGGCAGTGCGAGGTCGGAACTCGATATCATGGGATCCCAACTCGCAAGCCCACTTGGCTATTCGGCCAATGGCTTCCTTGTTGTGAAGAATGTCCCCTATTGGAAAACCAGTAACTACTATGACTTTGTGATCGTCAAAGTAGTGACGCAGCTTGCGGGCAGTTAGAAGTACTGCATATAATAGCTTTTGAACCTGAGGATACTTTTTCTTCGATGGGCTTAGAACCTCACTGATGAAGTAAACAGGATGTTGTACTGGATAGGCATGCCCTTCTTCCACTCGCTCGACTACCAACGCAGTGCTTACCACGTGAGTCGTGCAAGAGATATATAGCAGCAAACCTTCAGCCGGTTGAGTCGGCGTAGCTCGCCGGGGCGGTTTCAGTACTGGTGGTGTTGTCAGGAATTTCTTCAGTGCGTCTAGAGCTTCTTGTGCTTCTGAAGTCCATTGGAACTTATCCACCTTCTTGAGTAGTTTGTAAAATGGCAGACCTTTTTCTCCCAGCCTGGATATGAATCTGCTCAGGGCTGCCATACATCCGGTGAGTCGCTGAACCTTCTTTTGCGACTGAGGAGCTTCCATCTTCATGATAGCTTCAATCTTATCTGGATTAGCCTCAATTCCCCGGTGGCTGACAATAAATCCGAGCAACTTTCCTGCTGGTACCCCGAAAACACATTTTTCGGGATTGAGCTTCCATCTATATCTTCTCAGGCTGTTGAAAACCAGCTGTAAGTCTTCGATGAAGTTTTCCGGATTCTCCGTTTTGATCACCACGTCATCTACGTAAGCCTCCACACGCTTGCCCCAGTGATCGGCTAAGCATGTTTGAATGGCCCTCTGATAAGTCGCTCCAGCGTTTTTGAGGCCGAACGGCATGGAGGTATAACAGAAAGCACCAAACAGGGTGATGAACGCCGTTTTTTCCTCGTCTTCTTTTGCCAAACTAATCTGATGATACCCGGAATAGCAGTCTAAGAAAGACAGCATAGAACACCCAGCGGTGGAATCCACCACCTGATCTATCCTCGGGAGCCCGAAGGGATCCTTCGGACAGTGTTTGTTGAGATCAGTATAGTCGACGCACATGCGCCAATCCACTTTATTCTTTTTGAGTACAAGAACAGGGTTGGCTAACCACTCAGGGTGTAATACTTCTCTAATAAATCCAGCCGCGACCAAGCGAGCTAACTCGGCACGAATGGCCTCTCTCTTGTCGGGCGTGAAACGACGCAGCTTTTGCCGGATCGGCCTCGCTTGGGGATAGACTTTCAATTTGTGCTCGGCCAATTCCCTCGGGACTCCCGGCATATCCGCAGGTTGCCATGCGAATACGTCTCGGTTATCTTGCAGGAACTGGACGAGCGCGCTTTCCTATTTGTCATTCAAACTGGAGCTGATGATGGCCGTCTTGCGCTCATCAGCAAACCCCAGGTTGATCCGCTTGGTTTCTTCAGTCGGCCGCATAGAGGTCACGGCCTGAGCTTCGTTTGCCGGTACGGCGAGGTCTTCCTCAGGCTTAGAGTTCGCCGGTGTGGAAGGAACCGTTGACGGCTTGGTGGTGAGGGCTGCTTGGATGGCCACTCGGAAACATTCTGCGGCGCCTTGGAAATCGGCGCGCACAGTTATGATTCCTTGTGGTCCTGGCATCTTCAGTATCATGTATGTATAGTGCGGGATGGCCATGAATTTGGCTAGCCCCGGCCTTCCGATGATGGCGTTGTACCCGCAGTCGAAGTTCGCCACCTCGAACCTCAGGAACTCGGTTCTGTAGTTATCCGGAGTCCCGAAGGTGACCGGCATGTAGATGTGGCCCAGCGGGTATTCCCCTTCCGTCGGCACGATGCCGAAGAAAGGAGTGTCTGACTCGTGGAGCTCTTTGAGGTGAACTCCCAAGCCTTGGAGCGTACGGGGGAAGGTGACGTTGATGCTGCTCCCCCCGTCCACTAGCACCTTCTTTACCCGGCTCTCTCGGATCACCGGATCAACGAGGAGCGGGTATTTGCCTGGATGGTCAAAGTTGAGCCATTGATCCTCCCGAGTGAAAGTGATCGGGTGCTCCGACCACCGGTATGGGGCGGGAGGGCCGGTGGTTGCCACCAGTATCTGGCGGTCGTTGAGCTTTTGTTGTCTTTTGTTCTCCTGCGACCCATGTCCGCCGAAGATGACGTTGACCTCCCTGTCAACGCGTGGGAAAGCTCCTCCTCCCCCCTCCTCCGGCTGATGGGGCTGTCGTGGTTCACCTAGTCCTCCCCTCGGCGGAGGAGGTGGTAGGGGTTGGAAGGGTCGGCCATGTCCGACGGAGTGCTTGAAGTCCCGGCAGTTACGGAGAGTATGGCGCATGTCCTTGTGGTACGTGCACTGGGCGTCGAGGATGTCGTCCAGCGTGCGCTCGCCTCCGCGAGGCCCTCCTCGGGCGCGAGAGGCGGGTGGTCCGGCGGCGTGTACTTCTTCACGAGGCCTCTTCTCCCAGCGTTTGTCGGGTGACTGGTTCGCGTCGCGTCGTGGTGCTGCCGGTGCGGGCTTTGCTCCTCCGATGAGATCCTGGGCCCGCTTGTCGGCGGTGATGTAGAGGTCGGCTTCCCGGAACAGCTCCTCGGAGGTAGTCGGCGCCTTTTGTAGTATGGCTCGGACGAAAGCCGAGTCATTAGATCCTCTGTAGAAGTCCTCGATCACGGCCGCCTCCGTGACCTCGGGGATGCGGTTTCTCATGGTCTGGAACCTTTTAAGGTATGACCGGAGAGTCTCATCCCCCCGGCGCTTGATGGATTTGAGGTCCCATGGTTGCGCTGGCTTGTCGGAGAGAGACTGGAAGTTGGCGGTGAAACGTCGACTGAAGTCTCCCCAATCGTCGATGCAGTGTCGGGGTAGATGTCGTAGCCACTGCAGCGCATCTTGCCCAAGGACGATGGGCAGATACGCGGTCATGACGTCTTCGGATGCCCCGGCAGCCCGAGCAGCGGTGGTGTAGACGGCTAACCAACCCCCTGGATCCTGCTTAGGTTCATATTTGTCGACATTGGATACCTTGAAGTTGGGAGGCCATTGGATGGCCCTAAGGCGCGGAGTAAGGGCGGATACTCCGCACGTGTCCTCCTGTCGTCGGGGATGACGTCTGTCCCGGGGAGGGGAGTGGCGGTGGTGGTTCCTCGACCGTCCCCGGGTGGTACCGCCAGTTGAGGCTGTCGCCGACTCAGTTCGGGTGGCCTGGCTTTGAGTCGGGAAGCCATGATCTCGGTCATACTCCTCCCGACGACGAATTTCGTTCTCATGCCGCCGTTCACGCGAAGCATTGATAGAGCTTCGCGCGTCTCGGCGACTGTTGATGGCGTGTCGCAAATCGTTCGGCGGGTGAGCGAGTGGTAGAAGATGGTTGGCCGCCTGAGTGAACAGGCGTCGGTATCCCTCGGCGTCGGGAGTCCGAGGAAGTCCGTCAGCTATCCGAGCTAGAACGCCTCCGACTTCGCTCGGCGTGTTCATAGCTCGGGCGAAGTCGGGGTTCAGGTTGCGCCCGAAGAGCGGATTCTCGCGTCGTTGCCTTGCATCTTGCTCGGCTTGCTCCTGAGTCCGCCGGCGATCACGTCGTCGGGAGTTCCTTCGTTCCCTGAAGACGCGTTCTTCCGGAGTTTCTCCTATCTCTGAAACCTCGTCTCGCGAGACAGGCTGCTCCGGATCCCGTTCTCCGGCTGCATGATGTCGTCGAACGTTCCTGCGTCGGTTCCTTCGTCGGCGGGATTCTCGCTGAGGTGGTTCTTCTCCAGGCGCGGTCGGTTCATCGTCAGAGACGGCGGGCGACTCTGCTCTCCCGATGAAGAGGACGTCGGGGTAGAACGGTACTGCTGTCGTGGCGACTTTCTTTCCGTTCTCCTTTGAGGCCGGAGGAACGGGAAGAACGACTTGCCTCTCCCTAGTCTCCTTCTTTCTCACGACCCGTGTCCATTCTTTCGTCGGGGAAGTAGACAGCGGAGTCTTCCGGGTCAGCGAGCTTCTAGCTCCAGCCTCCCCGGAGACGATCTTTTTCCGAAGAGCCGGAGGTAGCGTCTTTCCAGCATTTTCGGAGTTTGTTGGAGGAAACTTCTTTTCCGGCAGATCTGCGATGCGGTGTAGAATTCCTTCTTCGTCCGCCACAGATGAGATTGTCCCGAAGCAGAATACAAATCCGGGACGCACGGTGATCTTGCTGTGGAAGGTGACGGCCATTGAGCTAGCTTGGATCGTCGACACACCCCCTACCTGGCGCGCCAGCTGTCGGTGTTTTGGGTCCGACCGCACACCCGGGGTTGCCCCTTAAGGTGTTTTTAGGAGTAGGACGGTGTCAACGACTGTAGCAAAATGGTTCGTGCCGATCGCACGAGGGACAATGGACAAGATTTGCAGGTTCGGGCCGCTTAGAAGTGCGTAACACCCTACGTCCTGGTGAGTATATGAGCGTGGTTACAAGAGGGTTCTCTGGATAGATGGCGCAGAGAGTTTACGTGGGTGGCTAAGTAAAACAGGGTCGATCGATCTGAAGGGGTGCCCCCTAGGCCTTATATACTCGACCGTGGGGCAGTACATGTGATATGATAACATCAAGTAGCTAAAAGATAGTGAACCTCTTGAGTTTATCCCTACGTAACCTTCGCCGACTTATCCTCGCATGGCTCCGTTGCCTGGGGGCTTCAGCGCGGGAAAGTCGGGTCTCTGTTGCGATTCATTCGTTCGACGTTGTGGGCCGTCCGGGTTTGCACCAGTCCGGTCTCACGTCTTCTCTTCTTTGTTGGTTGTCTTTCCCCAGGCCCACGAAAGAATGACCTTACGAATTATTGGGCCCTTGGGCCTTTCGTGAGGCCTTTTACTTCTTTAGTGGACCCAGGGGATATCTATCCCCCACAGTTGGGGTAGCAGTCGACCATTGGATTCGACTGTTACCCAAACAGTCTGGTGCTACAGCCCGAGAGCGCCTAGTTGTGGGCCTGTCTATGTAGACTGCCCGGTGTCCCACCGGACAGTCCGATGCACACCGAATAGGTACTGTTCACTGTCTGGTGCGCCACCAATGGGCTGGCTGACTGCCCACTTTATGGATTTCTTCGTTGTTTCCTTGGGCTTCTTTTGTTCTTGAGTCTTGCACTTCTGCGCATCTTTTATGTCTTCTTTTGAGGTGTTGCATCCTCAGTGCCTTAGTCCAATCCTCTTCGCATCCTGTGAACTATAGATACAATCACTAGCAAACACATTAGTCCACAGGTTATGTTGATCATCAAACACCAAAATCACTTAGCCAAATGGACCGGGGTCCATTTTCCTTACATGTAGACAAAAATACATAACTAGATGCATAGCAAAAAACTATATTTTTTGTTTTATGAAAGTTAAAGTAGAACATCTTATAATGTAGAATGTGCATCATATATATTACTTTACTTATATACTTCAAAATATCCAACTTTTTAAAAGTGAGATATGTCTATATGCAATTATTTTAAAACGGAGTGAGTCGCTTGTAAGTGAATTATTAATTATATAAAACTACTTTCTTCATTTAATTTTTTATAGGATCTATGTTAGTTAAACTAGTTTGGTCCAATCAAGTTTATAATAATATATTAGTACTTATGTCTCTAAAAAATTTATTATAAATATATTTTCTAGTTAATTTAATAATTATTAATTTGTATTATAATTATAACTTATATTTTTTTTATCAAAGTTCAAACTAATGAGTTAACTAGATCTAGATCACCATAGCTTTTTTTTCTTGAATCGTTTCATTATAATTCTAGCAAAATTTAAAATATGTCTATATCTACATTTCTGGGCTATTGGGTCTTTGTGCAAACATTAGTACTTTATCGACCAAAATACCTCCATTATTCTCTCTCATCCTTTACTCCCTTCCCAACCCATCTTTTCCTTCCTCCTCTTCTCTCCTTGTCGTCGTGGTTGATCTTGACCACGCTAGTCCATCCTAAGGTGGTCCATCCTAAAAGGGAAATGTGTCCTTAGGACATTTATAGTTATTTTGGTAATTAAAATGCACAACACACCGCTTTAAACTAACTATTTTGATAAAAGCATGAGCACGGGTGTAAAGAAAGCAACTTGATTGAAAGGGAAATGTGCCCTTGGGCCATTTCTAGTTGTTTTGGTGATTAAAATATCCAACACACCACTTTGGACTAACTATTTTGATAAAAGCATGAGCACGGGTGTAAAGAAAGCAACTTGAAGATATCAAGTCCAAAAGAGCACAAACATGGAGCCAAATGTGCAACTTGATGTAAAATGGTATAATTGTGAGATTTGCACTTCCAAATATGTTGCATGGGTCCATTGCAATGTTTCTAGTACTTGTGTTTGGGCTCTATCTTATTTTGTAGAGAAAAACACTTTTTGGACTTGAGTTTATACATATTGCAAATCCTTTTGAAATGAAGTGAAAAAGGTATGGTTCCTACACTTAGTCAATTGTTTTATGTGCTAACCATGCTTATATAAGTGCTAGGGAACCTCTCAATAAGAGTCAAAAGAAGTTGGAGAAGTTTGGCTCAAAAGAGTCGAACTTGGGCCAGTCTGGAACCCACTGGACTGTCCAATGATACCTTCGATAAAGAGTACAGTTGAAGACACTGCTCTCGGGAATTTTATCGGAGAGCGAACAATGCACTGTTTGGTTCACCAGACATCTTTTCCAACGGCTCTCTCCGCGGGGCGGGCGCCAGCCGCCAACAACTAGCTGATGTGGCAAATGTCTGGTGGTGCACCAGAATATCTGATGCCACGCCAGAAAAGGAAACCGGCCAATCAGATCATCGGGTGACCATTGCCGGCCGAAATTCTAGTGGCACACCAGACTGTCCGGTGAGCCTGCAAACAAGGAAGTTTTCTAGCTTCCTTGTGGAGAAGGCAATGGCTCCTATGCCTCTTGGGGCTATAAAAGGAGCCCTATGTGGACTCTCCTCGTACCCAAGCATCACAGGTGCACACTACAACTCTGAGACTCCACGACCACGTCGTTTAGTGATTTGGGATAGATTTGAGCACCTTTCTGAGTTGTTATTCTGTCATTTTGTTGTTGCACTCTTGTCTTTGCTTTTGTGCATGTTGTTGCTGTGTTGTGTACTTGTGTGTGTGTTCTACTCCCTTCTTACTCTAATTTTGGATTATGATCATCTTGTGTAAGGCGTGAGAGACTCCAACTTGTGCAAATTCCTCACAAACGAGATTTTGAGATATAAGGAAGAACCGTGGTACTCAAGTTTGATCTTTGGATCACTTGAGAGGGGTTGAGTGTGTAGGAAACGATGATGCCTAAGAGGGGGTGAATTAGGACTTCTAAAAACTATCTCTAAACTAGACCACAAATAAACCCCTAGAACAAAACCTATGCAAATAAGCAATCTATAATGTGCAAACTAGGTTTTGTCTAAGCGTTGCTATCTCTACCGCAAAACCTAAGAAATGATAGATTGAAACTTAAGTACTTAATATAAATGCAGAAGTTAAAGAGAAAGGGTAGAGATGCAAACTCCCGTGGATGATGCCGGTATTTTTACCGAGGTATTCGGGACCACGTAAGGTCCCGACTAATCCTCGTTGGTGCCCCTATGCAACGGGTATCCCACACAAGCGCCATGCACCACAGTCGAGTAACTCCGTAGAGAGTCGCAGGCCTTCTCCACGCGCAAGTGGTGCTCTGCTTCCGGCTCCTCTCGAACATTCCCCGGTGTCTCCACTATCGAGCTTCTAGCCAAAACACTGAAGGCCTCGTTCCCTCCAGTACATGGTGGCAACTGTGACACAAACTCGCTTGTCACGGTATCACAAGACTCTCGCCCCACTCGGTACAATTACAACGGCTCGCACAAGAGCCGAAGGGTTTTGTGGGTTTTTCTAAACTCACATAACTAACTAAGAATCACTTAGAGCAAGCGCATAAGCGGTCTAACTAACATAAGCACTTCGCAAAGCACCTATTCTAATCACCGAGTAATTCTATTAAGCACTTGGATGTTTGAGCACTTGCAAATGTCTATAACATGTGTGGGTATGTTGCTTGGGTCCCACACGTTCAAATGCCCGGTTGGAGGGGTATAAATAGCCTCTCCCTCAATTATAGCCGCTGGATAGAAAAGCTGTTGCTTTTGTCATCGGGCGCACCAGACAGTCCGGTGCACACCAGACATGTCCGGTGCCCTGGCCACGTCAGCGACCGTTGAGGTCTGTAGCAGTCGACCGTTGATAAAGTCATAGTCGACCGTTGGCCAGACTGTCTGGTGCACACTGGACAATCCGGTGCTATAGCGCTGGAGAGTCCTAGTTTGCAGACCTCTCTGCACATACTGTCCGGTGCACAATGGACATGTCATGTGCACCACCAGAGCGCTGGCTCACTGCCCACTTCTTGGATTTCTTCACTATTTATTGGGATTCTTTTGGTCTTGAGTCTTGGACTTCTACGCATCTTTTGGGTCTTCTTTTGAGGTGTTGCATCCTAAGTGTATCAGTCCAATTCTCTTCGCATCCTGTGAACTACAAATACAAACACTAGCAAACTCATTAGTCCACGAGTTATGTTGATCATCAAACACCGAAAACAATTAGTCAAATGGACCGAGGTCCATTTTCCTTACAATCTCCCCTTTTTGGTGATGATGGCAACACAACTAAATCAAGCAAATATAACAAATATTTTGAAGAAAATATGCAATCTACTTGCTAGGATGCATGAATGTCCCCATAATGTGAGATTATGGACTTAAGCCTCCCCCTATCTCCATAATCCACATACTTCCTATTTTAGGCCAAAAACCCTTGGAGAACCCAAACCACTTAGAAGTTATAGATTTTTTAAAAAAATAATTTTGGTGGTGTTTGGTGTTTGATATAATTTGAATTGCTTTGGTCCCTAAAACTTCTCCCCTTTGGAATCAAGCATCGAAAAGGAAGATATTAAAAGCATATAGGAAGTAATAAAAAGACTTGCCCTCTAAAAGATTTATCACTTGTAGCTCTAAAAGATTACTCCCCCTAAAAGAGTGTTCTCCCCTTTGAAAGAATATTATCCCCCTTTGTATAACAGAAGATATACTCCCCATGTCAGAGATCCTCTACTTAGAAAAGGCACATGAGAAAGAGAGGGACAAGACATGATTGATTAGACTAACTCCTCTATGCATAGGTAAAAGATATATTTTGACAACATATGTATTTATGGAAACATGGGAAGCATAAGATATGAAATATAGTCTAATCAAAAGCTGGAGAAGACA
The DNA here is from genome assembly GCF_902167145.1 of Zea mays. Classification (NCBI taxonomy): domain Eukaryota; kingdom Viridiplantae; phylum Streptophyta; class Magnoliopsida; order Poales; family Poaceae; genus Zea; species Zea mays. The sequence goes on from NC_050100.1 coordinate 118,128,499, forward strand.
TGTAAATGATAACGATAGTGGAATGAAACCACTTGTAGAAATACTTGTGGGTTTGCAGTAGAAGCTTATTGTCTTTCTCCTGGGGACTCCATTTTCCTTCAATGAGACTACTACACATAATAGACTTGAAAACAAGTATTAGTCTCAAAGACTAAGATTATAGAGTAACCTTCCCTTGAAAGTGTGCATACAAGTTTTGAATACTTGTAGGAGTCATGCACTTTGATTTTGAGATCAAGAGGGGTAAATTATCTATAATCTAGGCTATGGCACATATCAGACAAGATGACACCACTTAGAAAATAGATACACTTATAGAATATAAACTTTGAAGCAAAGCATTAGTATCATCTTAGAAATATTAAATAAGCTATGTGTCGTGTTTAACTAAACATTTAAAACCACATAGGTTTGCTCAAGAATATGAATTGAAAACGAGCATTCCTACCATATGATACACCTAGTATGCATGCAATTCTAATCAAAAGAGAATACCACATGTAAAACTAGGCATGTAAGGTCAAAACTAGATACATGAAAATAGATACACATATCTAAAAATAAGAAATGCAATAAATCTAGTTACCTTAGTCGTGAATGGGGAACTTGGGTCCAAAATTTTCACTAACCCACTTGGCAATAAACTTGATCCAACATGATGCATCCCATGATATACATCCAAATTTGCCAAGTCTCCAAATTCCCCAAAGTCATTTGGACTTCTTGCTTCCCTCTTGGAGGGACCCAAACCTTCTTGGTGCTCTTCATGGTTGAAATAATCTCCTTTGGCCCCCAGATGCGTTTGGCCCCCTTTCCCTTGTTGGCTTGCTTGTTGGCCTTGATTGCTATCACCTTTCCATTCTTTTTCTTCTTAATCAAATATGGTGTAGCGGCCTTTTTGTCCACCTTGTTGATGTAGGTTTTGGAGATTTTGCTTATTTGCTTTTTTTCCTTTTGCTCCTCTCCGGTCTTCGTCTTGCATTGGTAAGACTTGTGGCATAGCCTACAAACCACGGTTTCTCCCTCCACAAGTTTGTTCACTCCTGTAGTGGTGTTATCCTGAGGAGGTTGGGTTTGTTTGGCTTTGCCTTTCTTGTCATACAAAGCCTTGCCTAGACAAGCCACCTCTTGCCTTAATTGCTCAATCTCCATTGCAATCTCATCCGAACATGTTTTTATAACACCATTCTTAACAAGAACTTGATTGCATGGATTAGAATCATTAGTTAAATCAAAGCAAGAAGGAGAATCATCTTTCTTAATAATTTCAGGAATTTCAACTAAATATGCTCCTGTGGTGCTACCGATGCTCTTTAGCTTATTAGGTGGTTCATTATTATGTATGCTAAGAATTTCCATTTTCTCTAGCAAGTTTTCAATAGCTTCTTGAGAGCTAGCTAACTTAGCCTTAAGTTTTTCATTCTTTTTGACAAGGCTATCATCGGTAGTTGAGGATGGAGCTTTAGACTCTAATTGCTCAATTTTAGTTGTTAGCTCACAATTCAAGTTTGCAAAATTTTCAAATTTTTTTAGCAAACATTTATAATCAATTTGAGAGTTAATCAACTTATTTTTCAAAGTTTTAAGTTGAGCCTTTTGTTTAATGCAAACATCCTCAAAAAACTTAAAGACATGCACAAGTTCATCTACGGAGGGCTTTCCCTCATCATCACATTCATCATCACTAGAGGATGGGATACTTGTTTTACATCTTGCCACAAGGCATTTGTGAGATGACCGTGAAGATCGTGATGAAGAGCGGTGGCTACGAGTCCTTGGAGGATCATCTTTGCTTGAAAAATCATCCCAAGTCTTGACACTTGTGAGTGCCTTGCCTTTGCTCCTCTTCTTTGTGGGTTTGGCCATATTTAGACAGTTGTCCCTGAAGTGGCCCTTCTCCCTACATGTGAAGCATCCTCTCTTCTTTGTTTTTTCCTGCCAATGTTAAAGAGAAGATCCCCGACCTACAGGGGCACACCCATTATATTAATCTTGCAAATCATCCCTATTACCTTTCTGACGTGTCAGACTGTTTCTTTGTCCCTAGGGGATGATGTTGAGGGTTGATCGTCTTCATCATCATCATCATCTTCTTCTTCTTCATCATCATCTTGTTCCTCTTCTTCACTTGAGCCTTCTTCTTGCCTTTCATTTTTTTTTCATCACATGCAAAAACATATGACTTTGAAGAAGTTGGCTCCTCTTGTTGACCCATTTTTCGTGACATCTCAAATGCCACAATCTTTCCAATCATAATCATTAGAGTCATTTGGCTCAAGTCCTCAAGGTTGTGAAGGATGGTGATGATGCTCCCATATCTTTGTTGTGGTATAAGGGAGATGATCTTCCTCACAATGTCCACATCACCTAGCTTATTAATTCCAATAGAGTTGAGCTCATTAGTCACAAGATTTAAGCGGGAATACATGTCTCTAACAAGCTCATTTTCTTTCATTACAAAGGCATTATACTAATTTAACACTAGGCAATGTTTTTGCTCATGGACATTAGATGTGCCAGCATGGAGCTCATGCAATTTAAGACAAATCTCATTAGCAGTTTTCAAGGTAAATACTTGATTGAAAATTTACATGCAAAGAGATTCATACAAGCAATTTTTTGTTCTAGCATTTAAATGAATTTCTTTTTCGTCACTCGTGGTGAGCTTCTCAGGATTCTTAGGTGGTTTCATTCCGTCACGAATGACTCTCCAAACACCTAGATCAACCGCTTCTAGGTAACAACCCATTCTAGCACTAAAATATGGGAAGTTAGCGATGTCTAAGTGTGGTGGCCAATGGGTATATATCCCCTTCCTCTAAAAAGCATCGACTCGATTAGCAGTGAAGCTAAAATGTTTCAAATGAGTCAAACCAGGCTTTGATAGCACTTGTAGGAAACAGTGACGCCTAAGAGGGGGGGGTGAATTAAGACTTCTAAAAATTATCTCAAAACTAGGACACAAATAAATTACTAGAACAAAACCTATGCAAATAAGAAACTTAGAATGTGCAAACTAGGTTTTTTCTAGGTGTTGCTATCTCTACCGCAAAACCTAAGTTTCGATCCTAAATATTCTAACTAGAAAGGATAGATTGAAACTTCAGTACTTAATGTAAATATGGAAGTTAAAGAGCAAGGGTAGAGATGCAAACTCTCGTGGACGATGCCGATATTTTTATCGAGGTATCCGAAACCACGCAAGGTCCCAACTAATCCTCATTGGTGCCCCTATGCAAAGGATAGCCCACGCGAGGGTCAAGCACCACGGTCGAGTAACTCCGTAGAGAGCCACATGCCTTCTCCACGCACAAATGGTGCTCCACTTCCGGCTCCTTTCGGACGCTCCCCATCGTATCCACTATCGAACTTTCGGCCAAAACGTCACGGGGCTCGTTCCCTCCGGTACACAGTGGCGGTCATGACACAAACTCGGTTGTCACAGTCTCGCAAGACTCTCGCCCCACTCGGTACAATTACAACGGCTCGCACAAGAGATGAGGGGGGTATTGTGGGGTTTTCTAAAGTCACTCAACTAACTAGGAATCACCTATAGCAAGCGCACAAGCGGTCTAACTAACCTAAGAACTTCACAAAGCACCTACGCTAATCACCGAGTGATTCTATTAAGCACTTGGTTGTTTGATTACTGGAAAATGTCTATAACATGTGTTGGTATGTTTCTTGGGCTCCCACACCTTCAAATGGCCGGTTGGAGGGGTATAAATAGTCCCCCCCTCAATTATAGTCGTTGGACAGAAAAGTTGCTGCTTCTGTCGTCGTGCACTTCTATGACGTTTTGATGGGCTCATAAGCGTCACAGAAGGTGCTTAATTAAAGGTCTTCTGTGACGAAACATAATAAATAATGATGTTCCTAAGAATATTCCTCCATAGGAACGTCATAATTTTTATGTTTCGTCACAGAAGATCTTTAATTACGCACCTTCTGTGACGCTTATGATACCATCAGAACGTCATAGAAGGTCAATATTCTTGTAGTGCGCACATTGGACATGTACGATGCCCTGTCCACGTCAGCCAACTGTTGAGGTCTATAACAGTCGACCGTTGATAAAGTCTTAGCCGACCGTTGCCCAGACTGTCCGGTGCACACCGGATAGTTTGGTGCTACAACGCCTAAGAGTTCTAGTTTGTGGGCCTCTCTGCATAGACTATTCGATGCACACCGGATATGTCCGGTGCACCACTAGAGCGTTGGCTGACTGCCCACTTCTTGGATTTCTTCACTATTTTCTTGGGCTTCTTTTGGTCTTGATTCTTGGACTTCTACAGATCTTTTAGGTCTTCTTTTGAGGTGTTGCATCCTTAGTGCCTCAGTCCAATTCTCTTCGCATCCTGTGAACTACAAATATGTAACACCCCGTCCAAACCCTGGACCGGCGGTACTTACTCCTGGCAGCTCTCTAGGATCATATATTGTCCCCACAGACCAACACGAGTCTTTTGTGCGCACTTTGTCCTCACTCATGCGCACCCGAGAAAACTTCCTGGTCGGTCACCCATCCCAAATTGCTCCAAGCCAAGCACGCTTAACTTGGAGGTTCTTTCGAGATAGGCTTCCGAAAAAGAAGATGCACCTTGTTGGTATGATTACACTATTAATTCTATTAAGCCTTGGGCCAGGACATCCCATCCCAGGGGCCAGGATATCACAAAATACAAACACTAGCAAACTCATTAGTCCACGAGTTATGTTGATCATCAAACACCGAAATCAATTAGTCAAATGGGCCGAGGTCCATTTTCCTTAAGAGTGCAATCCTCGTCCATTGGGACGCCACAACGTGAAGTAGGCAAGCATATCACGCTTGACCAAACCACGGGATAAAAATTGTCGTGTCTCTTGTGCCATTTACATTATTTTAATTTTTATCTCTACTTAGTTCCATCTTCTCACTTGCGATATTGCTCTAAATATAAATCAAATCTTTATAGAGCAATCAAGTGAAAGGAACTTATCTCTCTTTTCTACTCCCAATCTTGGTTTAATTTACTCTAACTCATATTATAGATCAAGTTTGTGTTTTAAGCGATATTTTGCAGGATCACCTATTCAACCACTCTAGGTGCTCTCACATCCCCCTATCGTGTTGCATGCCTGAAGGATCTAATAGACGACTAGAGAGGGGGTAAATAGACACCAATAAGAAATCTTTGTGCTCAAGCAATCTTGGCTTTATTCCCAATGGTTCAATCCAATTCCTACAACATTAAAATCACCCTGAATAGTTCAAATCAAGAACACCTCAACCAACAGGGGAATTAGATGCCTAAGAAGAATATGAAGTTATCAAAACAAATGGAACTCGATTTGGACACTAGAGAGTATAAATAAGAACCAAACGAGAAAATCATTTATGTGGCAATGCCGCTCAGAGGTTCGATAATGCTAGGGCACAATAGTGTCGCTCAGAGGCACAAAAGTGGCATTCAGGCTAAAAGCCTCTATTTGCTATCAAACTTTATAGGCAAAAAGATAGACAAGGGAAAGTGGTTTCAAGAGTTTGAGCACCAAAAGGTAGTAATCAGATCATACGCAATCTCGATTTGGGTTTTGTCAAATAGTACAATTTAGTTAGAAACTTGTCCTCGAATTGAATCAACCCATACCGTAGGTGGCAATGGTTCTAGAATAGTTTCTCAACCCAAATTCAACTACAAAACCCTTCTCCAACTTGGAAGGCAAAGATCAAATAAAATACTCAATCAAAAGAGTAATGAAGCGAGAATTCAACTCAAGAACCACAATGATGGAGCTGGAACCTTGAGCAGACCTAAAAACCCCTCAGATACCCCAAGTACAACTACACATTAAAAATTCAAACCGAAGCTGATATGAGAAGAAGCAGTAATTAGAAAATAACTTTATAAAGATTTAGCATTGAATAGAAGTGCATAGAAAATAAGCATCCATGTGTCCAAATCATGAGGTGGTTTCTATTTGTTTTGTAACTCTAACCTACTTTAATACATTAACTTATTTAGGATAAAAGGATTTATCATCATCAATATAATTATTTCTAACTTATTTGATTTCTTGGAAAAAGTTATCCCTAGGGTGTTTGGTTCCCACCTCCTAAACTAAAGTTTAGTACTTTTAGTCGCTAAACTGGCAAACAATATGACTAAATGAGACTTTACAAATAGAAATTCTATGGACTAAAGTTTAGTACCTAAAATTTAGAAGGCTGACTAAGGGAACCAAACACCCTCATAATGCATGCACTAGTACAATGCATGCACCTTGCAACGACACCAATCATATTTGGCGATATATTGCAATGGTTATATTGCAATGGTTGTACAACACATGAGGGCACAATGGCAACACACTGTGATGGACCCTCTCTATAAAAAAATTTAAAACTAAAGTGGACCCTCCCTACAAAAAATAAGTTTAAAATTAAAGTGGACATATGACTCACATACTAGATATTAAATATTGTACTTTATCTTAGCTAAAAGTCCGAGAAAGATATTAGTTGAATATCTGACATGCCCCTTTTTTATAGCTAACTCGGTCGCTTATCCTTCTTCAGCTAGTAAGGTGGTACTACCCGAGAGCATTGTGCTACGTGTGGCTTCATGTCGTGTTGTGCTTGGACGATTTCTCATGGCCTTATGACAACACACGATGAGCGTGGATCCCAGGTTAGATTAAAAAGAAGTATAATGACTTTTTTTGCAAAAGGGGTGACAGTGGAAACCAGGTTTATAGCTAACTCGATCGTTCGTCCTACTTCATCTAGCGAGGTGGACATATGATACTATTCAGGAGTGCTGCGCTCCGTGCAGTTTTGCGTTATGTTGGGTTTTGTGTTTTCTCTTGTTTTATCTAGGAGGTAACGACACACGATGACAGTGGACCGCGAGTTAGATTAGAAAAAAAACATAAATATTTTTTAAAGGGACGACAATGAAAACTAGGAAAACTGATACTTTATAGGAGTAAAGATAGAGAAGAGAAGAAAAGAGATGTAGTCTTGATTAGTGTTTAGACTGTCTCGAGCAGATTACTTATCATATCTTCTATTATATCTCTCATTTTAAAATTTACTCTATAAATAATGTAATATATAGTGTAAAATAATGCTTTGTATGATCCAATGAAGACATCCTGTACATCTGTATCTAGTAAGGGATGAAAACAATCGGAAACAATATTTATTCGGTAATCAGTTTTTTGGTCGTTTTTCTTTGATTGCAAATAAATAGGATATAAAATCTACCATATAAATGTGTATTCTTATTTTTAACATTGAGATTGTAAAGATTTATAAAAGGTAAACCTTAAATTCATCTTATATCTTCTCAAATGATAGGTATAAATAAAATTTGGTATGGATTTAAAAACAAATTCGACAAATTTTTTATATTTTTATTGTAGGAAGTAAATAACACATAAAACAATTTATACAATATTTTATTCTTATTTATAATAATGAGCTTGATAGTATAATAAAAATCAACATAAAATTTTATGAATATTTATTTTAAAATATTAAATTTATCTAGCGGTTCTATTACCACTTTCATCTGCTTCCATCCAAACGACCCCGCTCTACGCCGTACGGCCGTACCTGTCCAGCGCGGAGGTTCAATGAATCCAGCTCGCCGCGTGCGGTGCAATGCAACTTGGCGCCACGGGTGTCGAGGGGCACGCGACGCCGAGGCCCCCGCCACGTCCCTTGGGCGCACCAAGGGACAAGGGTGCGCGCTCTCCTTTCCCCGATCCGGATTCATCCGCTCCGCCAGGCCGCGGCCACAGTGCCACACGCAAGCGGGCCAAGCTGCCAACCACCCTTTTCTCTCTCTACCCCCTATATTCCTCTCCCATCTCTTCGCCGTCTTCTTTTCCTCCCCTAGGTCGGTCTCCTCCCCTCTCCCCACCGAGGTTCCCCCTCCTTCCTTCGCTTCCTTTTTTCCCTGTCGCCGGCGGCGACAGGGTTCCGTTTTCCTTGCTCCGGCGGGCTGTAAATGCTTCCGGCCCTCTTCGGTGCCTCAGATCCGGTGGTGCTCGTTCTTCTGGTCTTGATTCGAGTGGGAGGGGAAGGGGTCGCTTCGGTGTTGGGTGACTCGGAGACATGCCTGCGCTCTACGCTTACGGAGGTGAGGGCGAAAAACATCCTCTTTATTCTTCTTTTCTTAGGAGCTCTGTCGATCGATTTGAGATTTTACGCTGGGAGGGAGGGATTACGTGTGGCATCCCGTTCTGATGGTTAATTGGTTGCTTCTTGGATGGACCAGATGACGGGTGCCTCGTCTCGGCGCCGGCTGAGCTGGCCGGACTCTTCTGCCGCGGCGCCGTGCAGCAGCGGAAGCGCACGCTAGTGGCCGCGTCCGCTGTGGCCGCCGCGGCCGCGGAGTGCGTGAGGGCGGCCAAGAAGCAGAGGCAGCTTCCGTCGCTCGACGCGCTCCCGGACGAGTGCCTCTTCGAGATCCTGCGCCGCGTGCCCGGCCGTCGCGGCGCCGCTGCCTGCGTCTCCCGCCGCTGGCTCGCGCTCCTCGGCAGCATCCGGGTCTCCGAGTTCGGCCAGGCCGCCGCGGCGGCGGACACCCCGTCGCTGCCGGACCTGAACGAGGAGTTCGTCATGGAGGAGGATAAGGAGGAGGTCCCCGCGGATCGGTGCGTTGACAGGGTCCTCGAGGGCAAGGAGGCCACCGACGTCCGCCTGGCCGCCATGGCCGTCGTCGCCGGATCCTGTGGCGGGCTGGAGAAGCTCTCCGTCCGTGGAAGCCACCCGGCCCGTGGCGTCACAGACCAAGGACTCTCGGCGGTTGCACGCGGCAGCCCCAACCTCAGCTCGCTCGCGCTCTGGGACGTGCCTCTTATCACCGACGCTGGACTTGTGGAGATCGCCGCCGGGTGCCCCTTGCTGGAGCGTCTGGATATTTCTCGATGCCCCCTCATCACAGACAAGGGCCTCGCCGCTTTTGCGCAGGGGTGCCCCGACTTGGTGTCTCTGACCATCGAGGCATGCTCTAGTGTTGGCGATGAGGGCTTGAGGGCAATTGGCCGCAGCTGCATGAAACTGCAAGCTGTGAACATCAAGAACTGTCCTCTTGTTGGTGACCAAGGCATCTCCAGCCTGGTGTGCTCTGCCACTGCTTCGCTTGCTAAGATCCGGCTCCAGGGACTGAACATAACTGATGCTTCACTTGCTGTGATTGGATACTACGGGAAGGCCATCACTGACCTTTCACTTACTCGTCTTGCTACTGTTGGTGAGAGGGGTTTCTGGGTGATGGCTAATGCTGCTGGCCTGCAGAATCTCAGGTGCATGAGTGTTACCTCTTGCCCTGGAGTCACTGATCTTGCGCTCGCTTCTATTGCCAAGTTCTGCCCAAGCTTGAAGAAGCTTTACCTGAGGAAGTGCGGACATGTGTCGGATGCTGGCCTTAAGGCCTTCACAGAATCAGCAAAGGTGTTTGAGAACTTACAGCTTGAGGAATGCAACCGTGTTACTCTTGTTGGTATTCTTGCTTTCCTCAACTGCAGCCAGAAGTTCAGGGCTCTCTCTTTGGTGAAATGCATGGGGATCAAGGATATCTGCTCTGTGCCACAACTTCCTTTTTGCCGTTCACTTCGTTTCCTTACAATCAAGGACTGCCCAGGTTTCACCAATGCAAGCTTGGCCGTGGTAGGGATGATTTGCCCTCAGTTGGAGCAGGTTGACTTGAGTGGTCTTGGTGAGGTCACTGATAATGGGCTTCTTCCATTGATCCAGTCTTCTGAATCTGGTCTGATCAAGGTTGACTTGAGTGGTTGCAAGAACATCACAGATGTGGCTGTCTCCTCTCTGGTGAAGCGACATGGAAAATCTCTGAAGAAAGTCAGCCTTGAGGGTTGCAGCAAGATAACAGATGCTAGCCTCTTCACCATGTCTGAGAGCTGCACCGAGCTTGCCGAGCTTGATCTTTCAAACTGCATGGTTAGTGACTATGGTGTTGCCATGCTGGCATCTGCAAGGCACCTCAAGCTTCGTGTTCTCTCACTGTCTGGTTGCTCTAAGGTTACTCAGAAGAGTGTGCCGTTCTTGGGCAACCTTGGCCAGTCTCTAGAGGGCCTCAATCTTCAGTTCTGCAACATGATTGGCAACCACAACATCGCATCCCTGGAGAAAAAGCTCTGGTGGTGCGACATCCTTGCATAGGCAGCAGACAAGATGAGCCATTGCTGGAAGGGGCTCATGTCTACTGGGAGCCACTTCCAGATGCAGATATACGACCTTAGCAGTAGCACAACCAGACGGTCTTCAGGTTTTTGGCTCGCATGCCGGTCATTATGGTGGGCTTCCACATTGTTCAAGGACCAGTTGTTTTAGGGGGCGCTTTCTAGCGGAGTGCTCGTTTTTCACAGATCACCTCTCAGGGGGTTTATCTGTTTTTTGAGCCTCGGCTGCCATCACTGGCATCCTGCCCCTAGATCCAGACACTGGTCCTTGCCCTTACAGTCATAAGTTCTTTTTAGGTTGCCATAGTGTCCAGGTCCTCTTTCGTTTTACTGTTGCAGGCGTTGGTGATCCATTGACAGCTCTGGACTATCACAGTTCTAACTCAACTGCCAGATGCTGCTGGTGCTGGAGCGTCTGTGGACTTGTGCGGTGTGTTTGGTTGTCATGTTTAGAGTCTTGATGTGTTGTGTGTGTGTGCTGTTCTCCATGGTGTGTACTGGTCATGTAGGGTTGCATCTTTTTTACGGTCTCTTTGGGATGCCTGGTGTTCATGGTGATCGTGGCCATTGCGAGGCGCTTACTAGAAGCCTTGCCTTGACAGCCTTGTATGGTTGTTTTTTTTTGCCAGATCCCTGTTTTTACAGGCAGATTGTTGAGTGCTGTAAGCTTGGCGACCCTCTATGAATAAATGAAATATGTGTTTATGTTTGAAACTTTGTGCTTGCCTTTGATTTATAACATTGTTGTGCATGCAAGTAGATCCTCAAAATACACATTGTCTCGCTGATGCATTATTATGGACTTATGGTTTAGTTTCAGTGTAAAAGCCAAGGCTTATCTTCAAGTATTGGGCGGCAGCTGGCTCATGCGCCGTTTGACTCCTTTCTAAAAGAGAATTTTGATTGGGCATTTCCTAGTTGGTCGAGTTTTGTACTGGCTATACATATCATGTAGTATTATACAGTTTTGTTTGTCATGACTATGATGCTTGAGTTATGGCTTTCATTCCATTCATCCTGCATGCCGTGTCGGCGAATCGAGCGCCGCTAAAGTCTAAACCATTGCCCCTCTCCCTTGATCCTGCCGTATTGCGTTGCGTTGAGGCATTTGCTTAGAGCATGTGCCTCTCCCCTCTCGTGAGGTCGTTGACGTATATTGTTGTGTCACGCTTCAGGAGTGGGCTATTAGCGTCTGGATCTGACTAGTTTAGCCCATGCAGAGAAATGGCTTCATGCATGTATCCGGTGCTGGCAGCAACATGGAGCGCAGACAACACTAGAGGAGGCGCTTGCGACTTGCGAGGCACTGCTACATTGATTTTGGAGGAGAGTGACGAGTTTGGTAACCGTGAAGGACGCATCGATGCAGATGTAAATGGTATCAATATTATCCATCTGTATTTAAATTTGATCCGTCTAAGGTCATATTCGTTTGCACAAGAATACACCAAGAATTATTCCAGCTAATCAAAACTTATATAAATTAGAGAAACAATTTGGATAGGAATTGTTCTAGGGCTCCATTCCCCGGTAACCGAACGGCCCCTAAAAAAGGCTCAGATCCGTTCCGTATCCGAGTCTAGTTACTCAGTATTCAATTCATATCCGATCTTTATCCGTATCCGTAATTTTAAAGTTGAATATTTAAGATGTCAATATCCATTTAAATTTTAATTGATATAACTTGATAATATTCGTATGTGATCCGAATCCGAGAGAAAAAATATAAAAAAATATGAATTGAGTAATATCCGTCTGTATTCCATTAGATTACACCCATATCAACAACACATGGGTGTGGTTAGAGGTGAAAACAGGACACGTACCCCGGTCGGTTACCGGATACAGGTAACAAAATAACCCAAATGTTCAATACAGGTACATATATTTACATATATTTTTGTTGTCAGAACATATATGGGTACTACCCGATTAATATACATCCAGATCAGTGGCGGACGCAGGACCAAAATTTATGGGGGAGAGGTAAAAAAACCATATTACAAAATCAAGCAAGACGATAAAAACTATAATTGCATAAAATTTATGTTCTATATCTATCAATATAACATACAAGTTTAAAGAAGAGAAGTAAACATACAACTAAGTTCTTCCAGACCGAATCAAGTCATGCGTACATTGTCGAATTTCGATCTCCTTAAAGGGTGGGGCACCGAGAAAGAGGTGGGGCAGATGATGTCTCCGACTGAGAGCCAGAGCTCACTGGTTCGTCAAGCTCGCCAGTTGTCGTGGACTGGTCGTATCATTGCGGCGAGTGAGGTCGGGTCAGCCAAGAGCGGGGGATGGTGTCGTGACGGTAACGAGCGGGACGAGGACGTTGGGAAGGGGGCGGGGTTAGGCGACGTCAGGCGTCGGGAAGGAGGCGACATGTCAAGAACGGGGCATCTGGGCGGATTGGCTCCGGTAGGTGGGGGCGTCAGAAGAAATGGGACCTGATGAATAGATGCGAGGATTAAAACAAGATGCTGGAAGTTGAGAGAACTGCTCAGGGCAATTTTAGCCTATCCAAACCTTTAATTTTTTATATATACTTTACAGTAAGTAAACATTAGGTATAAGATATTATAAAAAATTAAGGGGGTCCTTCTATAGTTCTATGGCTCCGACAACGTTAGGAATAATGAGACTAGATGAATAGATGCGAGGATTAGACCAAGTAAAAGGACGAGCGATAGAACTAGACCAATTTGACGAGGAGACCTAGTATATGACTGTTTTAGCCTATCTAAATCTCTATTTTTAAATATATTTAACAATAAATAAACATAATGTAGAAAAGGGCACAAAAATTGAGGGAGAGGGCATGGGGCCTCGGCCCTCGCACGCGCGTCCAGCCGTCCACCGTCGGCCGCCGGACTGTCGCCCGCTCGTCCACGACTGCACCGACGCGGCAGCGCCCGGTAGCCTGCCCCTGCAGCTGCAGGCCTCGGCTCCTCTCTGTACCGGCGCGGCGGCGCCCGGTAGCCTCGGCTAGTCGGCTCCTGCAGCAGCCAGCAACTCGCGGACTCGCCTGTCGCCATCGCCAGTCGCCAGGAGCCCAGCTGCCCAGGACAGCGAGGAGCCTCTGTTCTACAGCCTACAGGTAATCTTTGCTATTTGCTTGATTGATATATTGATGCATTCTACAGCACTACAGCAGCAAGCATCTATACAGGTTGATTGATAGTTGTGTTTGCTTAATCTACAGGTTGTTTGAGTGATTCAAAATGTCGACCCCAGACACTGGTGCATCCCAAGCAGCAGATCCACATCAATCTAATGTAGCTGCTTCAGGTACACAAGATACAATAGAAATAGATAATGATGTTCCCATTGGCAGTAAGAGAAAGCCAAAATTGAAATCTGAGGTTTGGAAAGAGTTTGACAGAGTAGAAATTAATGGAGTTTGGAAAGCAAAATGCATGTGGTGTAAGAAATATTTAGGAGGGAACACAAAAAATGGCACTAATCATTTGCGTGGTCACCTTGAGATTTGTCCGGATAGAGCTGTTAGAAAAGGGTTGAAACAATCTTCACTTAAATTGACTGCAAATGCACAAGATGGGACAGTCACTTTGGAGAAATATACATTTGACCAAGATGTAGCTAGGAAAGAGCTTGCATTGATGATCATTGTCCATGAGTACCCTTTGTCTATGGTAGATCATGATGGATTTCGCAAGTTTTGTGCTGCACTTCAACCATTATTCAAGGTAGTGTCTAGAAACACAATTAGAAAGGATATCATCGATATGTATGAAGTGCAGAAGCAATCCATGCTGAAATATTTTAGAAATTTAAGTTCTCGTGTTGCTGTTACAACGGATTTGTGGACTGCTAACCATCAAAGAAAAGGTTACATGGCAGTGACAACCCATTTCTTGGATGATGATTGGAAGCTCAAAAGTTTCCTCATTAGGTAATAATGAAAGCCCATCTTGTTTCAATACTCATCAACAATGAAAGCCCATCTTGTTTCAATACTCATCTTGTTTGTTTTGTAGGTTTATATATGTCCCAGCTCCACATACAGCAGATGCTATTACTGATGTCCTACATGAGGTTCTTTTGGATTGGCATATTGAAAGAAATTTGTCCACAATCACTCTTGACAATTGCAGCACCAATGATAGTATCATGAAGAATATGATAGGCACAAGTATTGATGGCATCATGAAGACTATGTTTGCAATAAAAGGCAAGTTACCATTATCTTGTTGTATGTTGAAAGGTAAACTAGTGCATATGCGATGTGCTTGCCATATTCTAAACTTGATTGTAAAAGATGGGATGAGTGTTATGGAGAAAGGAATTGATAGTGTGCGCGATAGTGTTGCATTTTGGTCAGCCACACCTAAAAGACATGAAAAATTTGAGAAAATGGCAGTTCAAATGTTGGGAAAATATGAAAAAAGAATAGCTCTTGATTGCAAGACTAGATGGAACTCCACTTATGTCATGCTTAGCACTGCACTACTTTATGAAGATGTTTTTGAACGTCTTGCTTCTCGTGCTCCAAGCAAACCAACTAGAGATGATTGGCAGTTTGCTAAAGACCTATGTGATAAACTAAGGATGTTTTATGATGTAACTGAGCTGCTGTCAGCCACTAGATATGTCACAGCCAACCTTTTCTTTCCCAAGATCACCAATATTTATTTGGCTATTAGGAAGTGGCAAACTAGTGAGAACCCCAAAGTGGAAGAAATGTCTGCTAGAATGAAAGAGAAATTCAATAAGTATTGGTCAGATGTACATGGTTTGATGGCCGTGGCTGCTGTATTAGATCCTAGATACAAAATGCAGTTGTTGAATGCTCTTTTTCTTAGAATTCATGAGTTTGAAAGCATAGCTATGGATGCTGTCCAAAAAGTGAAAGAGTTGTTGTACAATTTAGTCTTAGAATACCAAGATAGCATGGAGGCAAGTGCCACATCAGATGGTGCTCAAACTAGGACAACTAGTGCTTCTACTATGACAATAGATGAAGATTGGATTGATACTTTCGATGATTATATGTCAAAGCAACCAACAGTTACATCCACATACGTCCGGACAGAGTTGGATTTGTACCTAGAAGAACCATTGTTGCCTAGGACACAAGAGTTGGATATAATTCAGTGGTGGCAGCATGCTGGGCTCAAGTATCCAACTTTGCGAAAGATTGCACGTGATGTTCTTGCTATTCCTGTGTCAACAGTGGCATCAGAGTCTGTCTTTAGTACTGGAGGGAGGATTATTAGTCCACATCGCAGTAGGCTTGCACCATCGATGATAGAAGCACTTATGTGTATGCAAGCTTGGTCTCGTTCCGACATGTTAGGTAATTTATTTAAATTATGACAATGTGTTTTGTTTACTACATTTATTACCATGTTTTAACTCTAATTTGCGATTACAGGGAATCAATCTACCTTTGTTGGTGCACGGATGACTTGTCTTGAAGAGGAGGATGAAGACATGGTGACATTTTTTTATTTATGAGCAATTCAATTTGAATTTTGTTCGTTGCTAATTGATTGATTCAACACTTGAACTAAAATGTGATGTGTTCTCTTTATTTCTAGGATGAAGCTGGACCAACCGATTTAAATTAAGCGTGAGCAGTTTGCTGTCTGAGGAAGCATTGATCGAGCTCTTGTGACTTTGTGAGCTGAGAGTGAGCAGTTTACTTTCTGTGTGTATGTGGATTTATAGTCACCGAGCTCTTCTCAGTGACCGACTTTGTGAGCTGAGAGTGAGCAAGTCAGTGACCGAGTGTGTATGTGGACTGTCTGTTTGCCTGCTCTCTCTCTGTCTGCTATGTATTTCAGTATTTCTGTTATGTATTTCAGTATTGCAGTTCTCCTTCTGTTATGTATTTCAGTATTTCTGTTTTTCGGGTCTCGGGTTACCCAGCGGGTTTCGGGTCCCCGGCGGGTTCGGGTTCGGGGGTAATATTCCACCCGATTACAGGTTCGGGTTCGGGTCGGGTTTAAAGTTCGGGTTTCGGGTTCGGGTGCGCGGATACAGCACCCGACCCGAACCCGACCCACCGCCATTCCTAGCATGGCCCAGTTTGCCCCTCTGCGTCCGCTCCTGATCCAGATACAAGTAGGATACAAAATTGATGATACTCGGCAAATCTCAGGTCGGATACGTGTAGACACTAGGACTGTTGTTTCTTCTATTTATAATTGAGTCCAATAGAAACACGCCGGAGCAGGACGAGCTGCTGGCTATGCTGGCAGTCTGGCACGTTCTTTTTTCTTTTCTTTCCGTTTTCTTGATTTTTTAAAAGTTTATTTTGTGTGTGATTTACTATTATTATTTATTTCTTTTTATATTTTAATATTTATTTTATTCATCTTTTCTTTTACTACCAATTTTCCTTTTACTGTTTTTCTTTAGTTCACGCTCAGGTTGGTCTTTTCTGCGTGTTTCTTCTTCTTTACTCTTTAGTTTCTTTGTCTTTTTAAATATTTTTTTACTTTAAATATTTTTTTTGCTTTTGTAACCATTATCAAGCATAATATCAAAAGTTTTATGAGTAATACCATAGTCATTTGTAACTATTTTAATAAATTAATACTCCCTCTTTTTCAAAATAGTAGTCGTTCTAGCTATTGTTTCTTATGTCTATATTTAATGAGTGATGATGAATCTAGACATATATAAATACATACATCAAGTCTTTAATGAATCCCCTATTTACCTAAAACAAATTTTATTTTGTTACAAAGGGAGTATTATTGAGACTAAGTATCCGACAAATATCCGTCATCTACCCGAGTAATACCCGATATCCGTTTCTTACCCGCCCAAATTATTACCCAATCTTGTCATGTATCCGTCTTGAATTTAACTATTCGTACGTGGTCTCGTATCCAAGAGAATTATATTAGGGTAGGATACGTGATGACCTAATATACGTCTGTATCCGTCTCGTTTTCTCCCCTAGGCATGGTGCTATGGTGACCTTCTTGCTAGAGTGCTGCAACAACCCAATGTTGCCCGTCCGTGGGGTGTCGAGTGCAGCGATGTTGCATTAGGCTGGTTCTAACCTGGGCCGCTACCGACCGTCGACTGGTATCTATCGGGTTGGTGGTAGCGTGTCACACCCGGTTTTGGAAGGCAAACCGAATGCGAACCATGTACGTACCAGGATCAGAAACTCACGTACACAACGATTACATAATTGGACATCATCACACAATGCTCGAAATAAATAGAGGAAAGGTACTTGATTACATAACCATTGTTCAACATAATTATCAAAGTGCGGAATTACGAAACGTAGAAGCTAAGCCTACACAGGCAACTGACTGGGGGTTTGCCACTAAGAAAGAACTAGAACTCGTCATATTCCTGGAACTCCTCGAAGTCATCCATGTTGCCAGCATCACCTCCTGAGCATTGGGTACACTGGGGACAACCTGGGGTGGGGGTGGTGTGTAAAGCAAGGGTGAGTACACATCAACGTACTCAGCAAATGTCCCATTTGGCTAAAGTGGACTAGCTGTATATGGAGTTGAGGTTAAGCAGCTGCTTTTAGTTGGTCAAGTATTTCTTATTATTAGTAGAGCCAAGTTTTAGTAAATAACCAGTTATTACCCAGAAGTACCTCCTCAAAAGAGGAAATACCAGAGATCAGATTTTATAACATCATTGTTAATCATCAACATAAAAGTATCCAAAGTTCTTCTATTCAAATAGGATCCCAAGGCTGCTCTTAACCGTGAGCTCGTATGATATACCAGTTTTTAACACTCTGCAGAGGTTGTACACTTTACCCACAAGTCGTGATCCCTTTCCAGCGTGGGTTGTACAGACCCGATCTTCACTACCAAGGTGAATGGCCAGGGATACACTACGTAGCCTTTACAAAGACTCCCCTGGTGCATAGCTGCTCGTTAGGTTTCACCAGTCGTACAAACACAGAACACCTCCCCAAGGTGGGTGACTAACAAAACCAAATCGAAAAGAACCTCTAAACCCCAACCTTGGCAGAGCGAGCACTACGCCCCGACCCCCATTGACGACCCTCCGGCAAAGCCAACTACACCCCCAGGTTCATCTAATTAATCAACTAAGGGCGTCCCATTCCACCCTCATGGTTGTACTGTTATCCCGGGTGGTCACTCCACGAACAGGTCCTTACAGAGAGGTACTCAGGAAAAAGGCCTGATCCCCCTAAGGTATCACAAGATCATCCATATAATCAGGATAACAGTATTGTATCATAAATGTTCACATCATGTTCATTGATTAAGTTAAGGCAATAGCAACATGCTAACCATGGTAACCCAAAAGGTAAACAAGGATAAGTGAATACAGACTAGTCAATCCTTAGGTTTCATAAAGTAATGCGGGACAGTGAATCATAAAGTATGTAGGACATAATGGGTTAGAGGACACTTGCCTTCACCAGGTGGTTGCTCAGGGAGGTCTCCAACAACACACTCAGGAACCTCGGACTGCTCGTTGTCTAAATAAAGCGAGCATGCATTCAATACATTTGGAAAGTACAAATGAACATCACACCAAACATGTACAAACATTGGAACACATCTTAAAAAGACACAATACTACATAAGGGATAATGAATTCAGAGTATAACATAAACTATGGCATACATTAACTTTATTTGAAAATAGATTATTATTTCTCTAAGTGTTATTTACAAGTACATAATCATAGATCAATTTATTTTATGGTGACCTAAAATTTAGAACAGAGATGAACTTATGTAATACATATTATTAATCACACAAGCTTAAACAAGTTTAAATCTCTAAGGTTCTCCTTTTATTTATTTTATTAAATAAATAAAACATACATCTACATTAGTTCATATTCAATCCTAAAAATTAGAGTGTGCAGTCAGTAAGTGAACCTATTTTATTTAAACAAAGAATAATTCTATGAACATTTTGCAATTTGAATCACTAAATTTGGAGTTCATATGCAAAAGTTATGAAATAAACAAGTTTGGGAATTCAAAATATGAAATTAGGGCCAATTCTGTGAATATTTAAAAGTCCAGGGCTAAATCTACAAGATTACAGGGGCCTGCACACAAAAACCAGGGACAGCGGGTTGATTTCCAGTAAACCGAGGGTCTCTTTAAGAAAACTACCGCACAAAAGTTTTTCGGGTGAATCTAACCGTCAGATCTAAAACCAACGGCTAAGATTAGATCTGCGGCCGAGGGCGCGCGCGAGCGGACGAGCGCTGATAGGCGGGCCAAGGAGTGTCAGCGACAGAGGGGGAGAGCGCGCTGACCGAGCGAGCCCAGCGCCAGGGGGGTTTGGGCGCTGACAGATGGGCCAAGGGTGCAGGGCGTGCGTGCGTGAAGCGGTACCCGCGGTCCGGGTCGTGCGATCAGGATCGGACGGAGGGGATCAGACCGGGGGAAAACAGACTGCTGCGGGCGGCGCTGCTCCTCTCCGCGGCGGTGAGGTCGCCGTAGTTGAGGCAGGCGTGAGCTAGGGGGGTCCGGGGTTGCCGGGATTGGGCAGAGAGGAAGAGGGCGCCACGACGAACTCAATGGCGGGGAAGGGACCATGAATCCACGGGCAGAGAGGGGAGAACGGCGGTGAGAAAGCCTCGGACGTGCCGGAGAAACTCCAGTGAGCCATTCCGGCCATGGGGAGGGGACTTAAGGCGCGCTAAGGCCTGTGCTAGCTTCAACAGGGGCAGGGGCGACACAGGGACCTGCTCCGGTGAACTAGACCGAGCTAAATCGGCCGGTCACCGCGCAAGCATGGCGGACCGCCGCAGCCGAGCACCGACGAAGGTGAAATTGGCCAAACACAGGGCGCAATAGGGGAAATTGGGCACGGGGACGGGTGTCTCACCTCGGGATGGAGCTCGGGGAGGCTTGGGGCGGTCTCCGGCGAGCTGGACAACCGGGAACACGGGCACGGGTCTCCGGCGGCGGCTGGCGGCGTGGGCAGAGCGCGAGAGAGGGTGAAGCTATGCGAAATGAGGTGAGGGGTGTGCGCGGGGCACTGGCGGGGCTCTAAGAAGGGAGCTGGGTGCGTGGGCGGGCGTCGTGGCCGAGAAATCTGGCGACGTGCGCGAGTGTGCACGCGCCGGTCCACATCGAGCGCGGAGGGGACGGAACTGACAGGGCAGGCCCATGGCGCAGAGAGAGAAGAAAGGGGCGCGCGGGGCAACAACTCGGCGACTGGCGATTCAGGCCCACGAGACAGAGAGAGAGTGGGAGCGCACGGGTGAAGGAAATTGGCGCCGACAGATCGACCCCACTAGGCAGCGAGCAAGATAGGGAGGGCGCACGCGAGGGAGAACTGCCGCTGACAGGCGGGGTCCGCCTGTTAGACGGCGCGGGCTGGGCTTAGTGGGCCGACTGGGCTGCTTTCCCTTTTCTTTTTCTCTGATTTTCTAATTCCTTTTCCATTTCTTTTTCTATAGAGTTTTCAAATCCAAATTCAAACTAGGTTTCAAATTCAAATAAATTCAAACTTGTGCAACACTTCAAAGAATGTTTTAAGCTCAGCATGATGCAACATGTCATGACTCATAAGGTTTTGACAAAAATAAATAATTAACCTCCACTAGTTTAAGCTATTTCTAATCAAAAAGGAAAAAAGGTAGAAAGAATCTAGAGAGAGAAAACCTAGGGTGAGAAAAAGAAGAGTAACACATGATTTTGGGTGATAATTGGAAAGAAATTTTATACCCCCAAAATCAGGGTGTTACAGACCTATCCCCCTTAAAAGAATCTCGCCCTCGAGATTTAGGGCTGGCTAGAAAAGAGCTTAGGGTACTTTGCTTTCAATTAATCCTCTCTTTCCCAGGTTGCTTCTTCTTCTGAGTGGTGACCTCATTTGACTTTGCACATCCTGATGGTACTTCTCCGAGTGACCCAATCTGCTGTCTCCAGAATTTGAGTTGGCTTCTCAATATACGTCAGATCTTCTTGAACTTCAAGATCCTCCACTTTCAACTGCTCTTCTAGCACTCTCAAGCATTTCTTCAACTGAGACACATGGAACACATCGTGCACATTAGACAGATTCTCTGGTAAGCTGAGTTGATAAGCCACTTCTTCACGTCTTGCTTGAATCTGATATGGCCCAATATATCGAGGTGCTAGCTTGCCTTTGACTCCAAACCTTTTGGTTCCTCTGATGGGTGACACCTTTAAGTAGACATAGTCTCCCACTTCAAAACTGAGTTCTCTTCTTCGGGTGTCAGCATAGCTTCGCTGTCTGGACTGCACTGCCTTTAAATTCTCTCGGACCATCCTGATGTTCTCATCAGCTTCAAGCAAAATACCTGGACCGAACACCTGTCTTTCACCAGGTTGGTCCTAATGCAATGGAGTTCTGATATTCCTCCCATAGAGCGCTTCAAATGGTGACATCTTCAGACTGGCTTGGTAGCTGTTGTTGTAAGAGAATTCTGCGTATGGTAATCTATTGTCCCAACCTATCTTATCTTGCAAAGCACAAGCCCTCAACATATCCTCCAGAATCTGATTGGTTCTCTCTATTTGACCATCTGTCTGCGGGTGGTAAGCTGAGCTGAACTTCAAGTGTGTGCCCAAAGCTTCATGCAACATGAGAGCACCTAGAGGGGGGGGTGAATAGGTGATCCTGTAAAAACTTGAAACTTAATGCCACAAAACTTGATTAGGAGTTAGCACAGTAAAGCCAAGTGGCTAGAGAGGAGTTCTTGCAAGACACGATAACCACAAGAAGATCAACACAGATAGGCACAGTGGTTTATCCCGTGGTTCGGCCAAGTCCAACACTTGCCTACTCCACGTTGTGGCGTCCCAACGGACGAGGGTTGCAATCAACCCCTCTCAAGCGGTCCAAAGACCCACTTGAATACCACAGTGTTTAGCTTTGTTTTACTATATCCCGCTTGCGAGGAATCTCCACAACTTGGAGCCTCTCGCCCTTACAATTTGATGTTCACAAAGAAGCACGGAAGTAAGGCTGGGATGAGCAACGCACACAAGACACAAAATCAGAGCACAAACACGCACACAAGTCACAACTCGAGCTCACAACACAACCCGAGGAGTTCTCTACTCAAATGGAGCTTTAGTTGCTATCACAAAGAATCAAATGCGCAGAATTGGAGTCTTGGTGCTTAGGAATGCTTAGAGAATGCTTGGTGTTCTCCTCCATGCGCCTAGGGGTCCCTTTTATAGCCCCAAGGCAGCTAGGAGCCGTTGAGAGCATTCCAGGAAGGCAATTCTTGCCTTCTGTCGCCTGGCGCACCGGACAGTCCGGTGCACCACCGGACACTGTCCGGTGCGGATTTCTTTCCTATTTTGGCGCAGCCGACCGTTGGAGATTCAGAGCCGTTGGCGCACCGGACAGTCCGGTGCCCCCTTCTGACCGTTGGCTCTGCCACGCGTCGCGCGCGGATTACGCGGCCGACCGTTGGCCGGGCCGACAGTTGGCTCACCGGACAGTCCGGTGCACCACCGGATAGTCCGGTGATTTATAGCCGTATGCCGCCCATGAAACCCGAGAGCAGCCAGTTCGCCAGAGCCAGCCTGGCGCACCGGACACTGTCCGGTGCACCACCGGACAGTCCGGTGCACCCAGACTGCGCAGAGTCTTGGCTGCTCAGCCAAGTCTTTTCCAAATTGGTCTTTTCCTGTTTCTAGCACTTAGACACAATACATTAGTCTCCAAAACAATGTACTAAGTCTTAGAAATATACCTTTACTCTTGATTTGCACTTCTTAAGTCTTTGGCACAAATATTACTCAAAGCATTTGTGTGGAGCACTTAATCACCAAAATCTTATAGAAATGTCCCAAGGGTATATTTCCCTTTCAATCTCCCCCTTTTGGGTGATTAATGCCAACACAACAAAAAGCAACTAAAAGAAGTGCAACATCAATTCAAATGAGAACACAAATTTGTTTTGATTCAAATTTGGCATATATGGATCATTCTTTACCACCACTTGGTTTGTTTTTGAAAATCAAACTCAATTTCCTATCTCTAAGTCAAACACACTTGTTGAGACATAAAGAGAGGTATTTCAAGAGAAATTGATCAAAGATTCAAAAATCTCCCCCTTTTTCCCAAAATCTAACATTCTCCCCACAAGAGACCAACTTTTGACAAAAAGAGACAATAAGAGGATTTTGACAAAAGCTCTAACTCTACTATTTTCAAAATTCTCAAGTGGTAGCTGATCCATTTCTTGCTTTGGCCCTTAATTTCTCCCCCTTTGGCATCAAGCACTAAAACGGGATCATTTTTGGCCCTCGAACCCCATTGCCTCACCAAAATCTTCAATTAAGAGTAAAAAGGCAATAAGAGCATGGAGATGAACTTGGAATAAGTTACCCTCTCATCGGAGTGCAGTGGAAGTCTTGCATGGTCCAAGTCCACCTTTTCCCTTTCAATTCTCCTTTGAGACTAAATCAAGCAAACTCAAGCACACGGTTAGTCTCAAGGGGTCAAGTTGTAGCATGCCTCCCCCTAAATAAGTGCATCACTTGCAAATGGACTTGTGAGGTCCGGGGATCATGAGTACAACTTGAGCACTATTAATAAACAACAATATGCATAAAGGAACATGATCAAAGGCATAAAACACATGTATGCTATAAATCAATCCAGGTTCCGCGAATCTAAGACATTTAGCTCACTACGCAGCCTGCAAAAGGTCGACTCATCTAGAGGCTTGGTAAAGATATCGGCTAGCTGGTTCTCGGTGCTAACATAAAACACTTCGATATCTCCCTTTTGCTGGTGGTCTCTCAAAAAGTGATGCCGGATGTCTATGTGCTTAGTGCGGCTGTGTTCAACAGGATTATCCGCCATGCAGATAGCACTCTCATTATCACATAGGAGTGGGACTTTGCTCAGATTGTAGCCAAAGTCCCTGAGGGTTTGCCTCATCCAAAGTATTTGCGCGCAACACTATCCTACGACAACATACTCGGCCTCAGCGGTGGATAGGGCAACAGAAGTTTGTTTCTTAGAACTCCACGACACCAGGGACCTTCCTAAGAATTGGCACGTCCCCGATGTACTCTTCCTATCGACCTTACATCCAGCATAATCGGAGTCTGAATATCCAATTAAGTCAAAGGTACACCCCTTTGGATACCAGATCCCGAAGCACGGCGTAGCGACTAAATATCTAAGAATTCGCTTAACGGCCACTAGGTGGCACTCCCTTGGATCGGATTGAAATCTAGCACACATGCATACGCTAAGCATAATATCCGGTCTACTAGCACATAAATAAAGTAAAGACCCTATCATAGACCGGTATGCCTTTTGATCAACGGACTTACCTCCTTTGTTGAGGTCGACGTGTCCGTCGATTCCCATTGGAGTCTTTGCGGGCTTGGCATCCTTCATCCCAAACCTCTTGAGCAAGTCTTGTGTATACTTCGTTTGTGAGATGAAGGTGCCATCCTTGAGTTGCTTCACTTGGAACCCAATGAAGTAGTTCAACTCGCCCATCATCGACATCTCGAATTTTTGAGTCATCACCCTGCTAAACTCTTCACAAGACTTTTGGTTAGTAGAACCAAATATTATGTCATCGACACAAATTTGGCACACAAAAAGATCACCATCACAAGTCTTAGTGAATAAAGTCGGATCGGCTTTCCCAACCTTGAAAGCATTAGCAATTAAAAAGTCTCTAAGGCATTCATACCATGCTCTTGGGGCTTGCTTAAGTCCATAGAGCGCCTTAGAGAGCTTACACACGGTGTCGGGGTACCGTTCATCCTCGAAGCCAGGGGGTTGCTCCACGTACACCTCCTCCTTGATTGGTCCGTTAAGGAAAGCGCTCTTCACATCCATTTGGAACAACCTAAAAGAATGGTGAGCAGCATAGGCTAACAATATGCGAATTGACTCTAGCCTAGCCACAGGAGCAAAAGTCTCCTCAAAGTCCAAACCTGCGACTTGGGCATAACCTTTTGCCACAAGTCGTGCCTTGTTCCTTGTCACCACCCCGTGCTCGTCTTGTTTGTTTCGGAACACCCACTTGGTTCCCACAACGTTTTGCTTGGGACGAGGCACCAGTGTCCAAACTTAATTTCTCTTGAAGTTGTTGAGCTCTTCCTGCATGGCCAACACCCAGTCCGGATCTAGCAAGGCCTCTTCTACCCTGAAAGGCTCAATAGAAGAGACAAAAGAGTAATGCTCACAAAAATTAACTAATCTAGAGCGAGTAGTTACTCCCTTGCTAATATCACCCAAAATTTGGTCGACGAGATGATTCCTTTGAATCATCGCTTGAACTTGAGTTGGAGGTGCCGGTTGTGCTTCTTCCTCCATTACATGATCATCTTGTGCTCCCCCTTGATCACCCGTCTCCTCTTGATGAACCTGTTCATCGTCTTGAGTTGGGGGATGCACCATTGTTGAGGAAGAAGGTTGATCTTCCTCCTTTTGTTCCTGTGGCCGCACATCTCCAATCGCCATGGTGCGTATTGCGGCCGTTGGAACGTCTTCTTCATCTACATCATCAAGATCAACAACTTGCTCTCTTGGAGAGCCATTAGTCTCATCAAATACAACGTCGCTAGAGACTTCAACCAAACCCGATGATTTGTTGAAGACCCTATACGCCTTTGTATTTGAGTCATAACCTAACAAAAACCCTTCTACAGCTTTGGGAGCAAACTTAGAATTTCTACCTTTCTTTACTAGAATATAACATTTGCTCCCAAATACACGAAATTACAAAACATTGGGTTTGTTACCGGTTAGAAGCTCATACGAAGTCTTCTTGAGGAGGCGATGAAGGTACACCCGGTTTATGGCGTGGCAAGCCGTGTTCACGGCTTCCGACCAAAACCGCTCGGGTGTCTTGAATTCTCCAAGCATTGTCCTCGCCATGTCTATGAGTGTCCTGTTCTTCCTCTCTACCACACCGTTTTGCTGTAGTGTGTAGGGAGCGGAGAACTCGTGCTTGATCCCTTCCTCCTCAAGGTACTCCTCCACTTGAAGGTTCTTGAACTCGAACCCGTTGTCGCTCCTTATCTTCTTCACCTTGAGCTCAAACTCATTTTGAGCTCTCCTTAGGAAGCGCTTGAGGGTCCCTTGGGTTTCAGATTTATCCTGCAAAAAGAATACCCAAGTGAAGCGGGAAAAATCATCAACTATAACAAGACCATACTTACTTCCTCCTATGCTTAGATAGGCGACGGGTCCGAAGAGGTCCATATGAAGCAACTCCAAAGGTCTTGATGTGGTCATCACATTTTTGGTATGATGAGAGCCTCCCACCTGTTTACCTGCTTGACAAGCTGCACAAGGTCTATCTTTTTCGAAGGTTACGTTTGTTAGACCTATCACGTGTTCTCCCTTTAGAAGTTTGTGAAGGTTCTTCATCCCCACATGTGCTAAACGGCGATGCCACAACCAGCCCATGCTAGTCTTAGCAATTAAGCATGCATCTAGACCAGCCTCCTCTTTTGCAAAATCAACTAAATAGAGTTTGCCATCTAATACACCCTTAAAAGCTAATGAACCATCACTCCTTCTAAAGACAGGCACATCTACATTTGTGAATAAGCAGTTATATCCCATATTACATAATTGACTAACGGACAACAAGTTATATCCGAGTGATTCAACTAAAAACACATTAGAGATAGAATGCTCGGAAGAAATAGCTATTTTTCCTAGTCCTTTAACCTTGCCTTGATTCCCGTCACCGAATACGATTGAGTCTTGGGAATCTTTGTTCTTGATGTAGGAGGTGAACATCTTCTTCTCCCCCGTCATGTGGTTTGTGCATCCGCTGTCGATAATCCAGCTTGAGCCCCCGGATGCATAAACCTGCAAGGCAGTTTAGGCTTGGGTCTTAGGTACCCAACTCATGTTGGATCCTACAAGGTTAGTTACAATGGTCTTAGGGACCCAAATGCAAGTTTTTTCTCCCTTGCATTTTGCCCCTAATTTCCTAGCAATCACCTTCTTATCCTTTCTACAAATTGCAAAGGAAGCATTGCAAGCATGATAAATTGTAGAAGGTTCATTAATTTTCCTAGGAACATGAACATTTCTCCTAGGCACATGATTAATGACATTTTTCCTAGTCACACTTTTATCATGCATAATAGAAGAACTTGAAGCAAACATGGCATTTGAATCATGAGCATTACAACTCCTATCATAATGAACATTTCTAGAATATCTCTTATCACCATAAATGAAAGCATGATTCTTTTGACTACTATTAGTCATAGGAGCCTTCCCTTTCTCCTTGGCGGAGATGGGAGCCTTTGACTTGTTAAGTTCTTGGCTTCCCTCTTGAAGCCAAGCCCATCCTTAATTGAGGGGTGTCTACCAATCGTGTAGGCATCCCTTGCAAATTTTTGTTTATCAAATTCATTTTTGCTAGTCTTAAGTTGGGCATTAAGACTAGCCACTTCATCATTTAACTTTGCAATAGAAACTAGGTGTTCACTACACGCATCAACATTAAAGTCTTTACACCTATTGCAAATTACAACATGATCTACACAAGAGTTAGATCTATTTGCTACTTCTAGTTTAGCATTTAAATCATCATTAACACTTTTTAAACTAGAAATGGTCTCATGGCAAGTAGATAGTCCACAAGAAAGCATTTCATTCCTTTTAACTTCTAAAACAAGAGATTTTTGTGCCTCTACAAATTTATCATGTTCTTCATACAAAAGATCCTCTTGCTTTTCTAACAATCTATTCTTATCATTCAAGGCATCGATTAATTCATTAATCTTATCAATCTTAGTTCTTTCTAAGCCCTTGAACAAACTAGCATAATCTATTTCATCATCGCTAGATTCATCATCACTAGAAGAAGCATAAGTAGTCTTTCGAGTGTTTACCTTCTTCTCCTTTGCCATGAGGCAGGTGTGATGCTCGTTAGGGAAGAGGGACGATTTGTTGAAGGCCAAGGCGGCGAGTCCTTCGTTGTCGGAGACGGATGACGAACAATCCGAGTCCCACTCCTTGCCAAGGTGTGCCTCACCCTTAGCCTTCTTGTAGGCCTTCTTCTTTTCCCTCTTCTTCTCTTGTTCCTGGTCACTATCATTATCGGGACAATTAGCGATAAAATGACCAATCTTACCACATTTGAAGCATGAGCGCTTCCCCTTCGTCTTGTTCTTGTTGGGATGCTCCTTGCGACCCCTTAGCGCCGTCTTGAAACACTTGATGATGAGGGCCATCTCTTCCTCATTGAGCCCTGCCGCCTCAACTTGTGCCACCTTGCTAGGTAGCACTTCCTTGCTCCTTGTTGCTTTGAGAGCAACGGTTTGAGGCTCGTGGATTGGGCCATTCAACGCATCATCAACGTATCTTGCCTCCTTGATCATCATCCGCCCGCTTACAAACTTCCCAAGTATTTCCTCGGGTGTCATCTTGGTGTACCTAGGATTCTCACGAATATTGTTTACATGATGTGGATCAAGGACAGTGAAAGACCTTAGCATTAGGCGGACGACGTCGTGGTCCGTCCATCGCGTGCTTCCATAGCTCCTTATTTTGTTGACGAGGGTCTTGAGCCTGTTGTAAGTTTGGGTTGGCTCCTCTCCCCTGATCAATGCGAACCTTCCTAGTTCGCCTTCCACCAACTCCATCTTGGTGAGCATGGTGACGTCGTTCCCTTCATGCGAGATCTTGAGGGTGTCCCAGATCTGCTTGGCGTTATCCAAGCCGCTCACCTTATGGTATTCATCCCTGCACAATGATGCTAGAAGAACAGTAGTAGCTTGTGCATTTTTGTGAATTTGCTCATTGATAAATATGGGACTATCAGTACTATCAAATTGCATTCCACTCTCTACTATCTCCCATATGCTTGGATGGAGAGAGAACAAGTGACTACGCATT
The DNA here is from genome assembly GCF_902167145.1 of Zea mays. Taxonomy (NCBI): domain Eukaryota; kingdom Viridiplantae; phylum Streptophyta; class Magnoliopsida; order Poales; family Poaceae; genus Zea; species Zea mays. The sequence continues at coordinate 118,157,535 of NC_050100.1, forward strand.
TTGTGACTCCAAAATCCGTAGTCCTCTCCATCAAAGTGAGGAGGTTTACCAAGTGGAATGGAGAGTAAATGAGCATTGGTACTTTGAGGAATACGAGAATAATCGAAAGAAAAATTAGAGTTAACCGTCTTCTTTTTCTCGTGGTCGTCGTCGTCGTTGTCCTTTTGGGAAGAAGAGCACTCGTCGCTGTCGTCATAGTAGACGATCTTCTTTATGCGCCTCTTGTTCTTCCCTTCCTTCTTCTTTTGACTCGAGCCGGAGTCAGTAGCTTTGTCGTCCCTCGGCTCGTTGAAAATGGTCTCCTTCTGCTTATCGTTGACCACCATCCCCTTTCCCTTAGGATCCATCTCTTCGGGCGATTAGTCCCTTCGTGAAGAGAATGGCTCCGGTACCAATTGAGAGCACCTAGAGGGGGGGGGGGGTGAATAGGTGATCCTGTAAAAACTTGAAACTTAATGCCACAAAACTTGATTAGGAGTTAGCACAGTAAAGCCAAGTGGCTAGAGAGGAGTTCTTGCAAGACACGATAACCACAAGAAGATCAACACAGATAGGCATAGTGGTTTATCCCGTGGTTCGGCCAAGTCCAACACTTGCCTACTCCACGTTGTGGCGTCCCAACGGACGAGGGTTGCAATCAACCCCTCTCAAGCGGTCCAAAGACCCACTTGAATACCATAGTGTTTTGCTTTGTTTTACTATATCCCGCTTGCGAGGAATCTCCACAACTTGGAGCCTCTCGCCCTTACAATTTGATGTTAACAAAGAAGCACGGAAGTAAGGCTGGGATGAGCAACGCACACAAGACACAAAATCAGAGCACAAACACGCACACAAGTCGCAACTCGAGCTCACAACACAACCCGAGGAGTTCTCTACTCAAATGGAGCTTTAGTTGCTATCACAAAGAATCAAATGCGCGGAATTGGAGTCTTGGTGCTTAGGAATGCTTAGAGAATGCTTGGTGTTCTCCTCCATGCGCCTAGGGGTCCCTTTTATATCCCCAAGGCAGCTAGGAGCCGTTGAGAGCATTCCAGGAAGGCAATTCTTGCCTTCTGTCGCCTGGCGCACCGGATAGTCCGGTGCACCACCGGACACAGTCCGGTGCGGATTTCTTTCCTATTTTGGCGCAGCCGACCGTTGGAGATTCAGAGCCGTTGGCGCACCGGACACTATCCGGTGCACACCGGACAGTCCGGTGCCCCCTTCTGACCGTTGGCTCTGCCACGCGTCGCGCGCGGATTACGCGGCCGACCGTTGGCCCGACCGATAGTTGGCTCATCGGACAGTCCGGTGCACCACCGGACAGTCCGGTGATTTATAGCCGTACGCCGCCGACGAAACCCGAGAGCAGCCAGTTCGCCAGAGCCAGCCTTGCGTACCGGACACTGTCCGGTGCACCCAGACTGCGCAGAGTCTTGGCTGCTCAGCCAAGTCTTTTCCAAATTGGTCTTTTCCTGTTTCTAGCACTTAGACACAATACATTAGTCTCCAAAACAATGTACTAAGTCTTAGAAACATACCTTTACTCTTGATTTGCACTTCTTAAGTCTTTGGCACAAATATTACTCAAAGCATTTGTGTGGAGCACTTAATCACCAAAATCTTATAGAAATGTCCCAAGGGTACATTTCCCTTTCACAACTGCTGCCAAAAATGATAGGTGAACTGGGTGCCTCTATCCGGTACTATCTTCTTCGGAACGCCATGCAAGCACACAATCCGAGACATGTATAGTTCGGCTAACACCGCACTGTTGTAGGTGGTCTTGACTGGTATAAAATGGACCGCCTTTGTCAAACGGTCCACTACTACCCAGATGGAGTCATAACCAGTATGATTACGGGGCAAACCGACTATGAAATCCATTCCGATCTCATCCCATTTCCACTGAGGAATCTGCAATGGTTGTAACAAACCTGCAGGTCTCTAAAGTTCTGCTTTAATCCTCTGACAACTGTCACACATAGCCACATACTCTGCTATCTCCCTTTTCATACCGTACCACTAGAATCTTTTCTTCAGGTCTTGGTACATCTTCTCACTACCGGGGTGTATAGAGTATGTTGTCTCATGGGCTTCTTTGAGAATCAGTTCCCAGATCGATTTGATGTCGGGAACACACAGTCTGTCCTTGAACCATACTACTCCTTCTGCATCCTCACGGAAATCCTTGCCTTTTCCATCTTTGATCAGCTGCCGAATCTCGTTGATTTTCTCATCATCCTTCTGACCTTTCCTGATGTCTTGCTCTAGAGTGGGTTCCAACTCGATTGTCACTCCTTGAGTGTTGTTCAGAAATCTGAGACTCAATCTGTCGAACTCCTTTGCTAGCTCATTCGGCATCGGGTGAGCGGCCAACATATTAACTTGACTCTTTCTACTCAGAGCATCTGCAACCACATTTGCTTTGCCTGGGTGATAATGAATCTCTAGTGTTGGGGGCCTTCGTCTTCCGAAGGTCCTCAAAAACATGATTTAACAATGTTTCCGGAGTGTAATACATGATCAGGTACCTTCGAACTCGGATCAGAACCACAGAGTGAAAAGCACGAATAATACGAAGGTTGACGCAGCGCCGAAGCTACGCGCAAGGGAGCTTCGGCATGACAGCAGGAAAGGGAACCGACTTAAAGGGGAAAAGGCTATTTAGACCTCGATGGATTACCTTAGACTCATTAGCAAATGTAAAGAGCATGGATGCAATTTCACATGGGCTGCGTCCCGTGCCTATAAATAGATGAACAGTACTCTCATACTGTTCACGCTGACTTGGCATTTGCTTTTGCGTCACGCTCGTACCTTTGTTTTCTGTCAAGCCGAAGGTATCAAATGTAATTCAATATTGTCCTTATATTAACTTACAATTATATATGGAGAATATATATGATAATGTTATTGTTCACATTGTTTCTTATGCTTTACATGCTCCATTTGTTGTTAATATTTATACATATATGTATGTTGAGATGATGAAGGTATGTCCTTCATGACCTTCGTCCGAAGATCATTATATCTTTGGGGAAATAATGCTTCGAAGGACGAAGGGCATTAAAAAGTAACCTATTTTGGTATTGCCTTGTTCTCAATTTATAGCATTTGAGAGCAAGTCCCCAACATTGGTGCCCACCTCCGGTGAACCCTTTTCGATCACCTTCGGCAAGCACTGACCTTCGTCATGCCACCGAAGAAAGCTTCGGCGTCAGGGGCTGCCGCGCTGCAGCCACTAGACCCAAACCAGGAGACCCTTTCTCTTCGAGAGGCCCGAAGCCAGAAGAGGAAGGCCACTAGTCCAACACTCCAGGAGGTGGAGTTGGACCAAGAAATCAGAAACATGGAGATAATCCATCAGCAAGTGCAAAGGAAGAAGGAGAAGATGGATTGACTAGCTGATCTTCAAAGGCAGATCGACGAAGCCACCGAAGAAGTACGCCATCTTGTTCAAGACGAACAAGATCGAAGGCCCCAACACAGGGAGCTTCATCAAGAAGGCTTGTTCAACAACGATGGATGGTATGATGAGTTTAATCATGATACCTTTACTTTTGATGATGCTTCTCCCTTGGCAGCAGAACTGCAGGCTATCCCATGGCCCCCATCATACAAGCCACCTTAGCTTCCCATGTATGATGGCCATTCAGACTCGAAGCAGTTTTTGATGAGTTATGAAACAACTATATCTTCATATGGAGGCAATGCAGCTGTCATGGCCAAGTCCTTCGTCATGGCAGTTCGGAATGTGGCCCAAACATGGTATTCTTCTCTTCGGCCAGGGACCATTACTTCGTGGCAGAAACTCAAGGATATGCTGGTGACAAGTTTCCAAGGCTTCCAGACGAAGCCAGTCACAGCTCAGGCCTTGTTTCAGTGCACGCAAGATCATGAGGAGTACCTCCAGGCTTATGTCCGAAGGTTCTTGCGTCTCAGAGCACAAGCGCCTATAGTGCCTAATGAAATTGTCGTTGAAGCCATGATTAAGGGGCTTCGTCCAGGACCTACTGCTCAGTATTTTGCTAGAAAGCCCCCATAGACTCTGGAGAAGCTGCTTTAGAAGATGGATGAGTACATCCGAGCTGAGAATGACTTCCGCCAAAGAAGGGAGGAAGCATATAAGTTCTCTGAAATGACCAGGGGCTTCGGAGGAAGAATCCACCTGAGGCACGTCAGGTCAATTCACAACTCCATCCAGAGTGATGACAGAGGAAGTCAACAGCAGAGACCGCAGTATTCTTCGCAAGCTTCAGGACAGCAACAAAGCTCTTTCCGGCCACTAGCTCAAAGAGGTAGAGGCGCCAGTGGCTTTGGAGGAAGATACAGGGACCAGGCCAGTAAAATCTACTGCCTATTTTGTGGTGAAGACAAGGGCCATAATACAAGAACATGTCAATTCACCATCCAAAAGCAAAAAGAAATTGCAGAAGCCGAAGCCCAGAAAAATCAGCCGAAGCAAGTCCTGCACATTGCTTCGTGTCATTCACCCTACATACCAGAATATATGGGTAATCATCCAACAGCTTCTGTTGCTTCGGCTAGTCAGCCGCAAGTTTCTTGGCCACAGCTCCCACCTCCACCGCCACTATAGCCTGCCTACTCACGATGTCAGCAGCTAGAAGGGAGCCAACAGACCCATCAGCAGCGAGATTTCAAGGAGGGGTCCGAAGCTCGCACAGTTAACAACACTGTGCCAGAATCAAAACACATATATTGAGAGATATCCTACCTTTGGCACAGTTTTACATTCACTGTCATTTTTTAAGGAACAACCAATGTAAACCTAGTTTTCTTGCTATTTTTTAATTCTCTGTACTAGCTTCGTTTATGTCAAAATGAAATATACCTTTGTCACAGACTTACGAGAATGCCGAAGCTACAAAGAGATATTCCTTCAAGAATGCAGAGCTAAAAATCGCATTAAATTTTCACCGAAGCTACAAAAAGTCGTTCTTAAAGAGCACAGTGTAAGTTTGCTGAAGCTTCAAAAAAGCCGTTCCTAAGGGAGCGCAGCGTAAGTTTTCTGCTCAAAAGTCGTTCCTTAGGGAATGCAGAGCCAAATACCACCGAAATATAAGGCGAAGCGCGAAAAGTCAACGCGAATACCGCCGAAATAGAAGGCGAAGAAGTTCAAAAGACATTCCTTAGGGAATGCAGAACTTACACCGAAAAATAAACGGTGCAGCCGAAAAGTAAACGACAAAGAGATTTCAGTCATTCCTTAGGGAATGAAGGTTGTGGATGAAGCTTCGGATGTGTGTGTTTGGGCATTTACTGGCACGATAAATTAGCATCATTCTTTGCATCATATCGTCGCATCATATCGCATAGCATCACATCATACATCATGTCACATCAATGATATCAATTGAAAACGAGACCGATCTTCGGACAGTGCTTACAAAAAATGAAAAGACGCCAAGGCGGAAAAAGGGATTTATTGTCTACGAAGCATTGATTTTTTGCAAAGTATGGATGATTTTGACGAAGCATAAAAGCTCTTCTTTACGAAGCTTGAAAAGAAGGGAAGGTGTTTTTTCGCCGCAGGCTCAAAAACGGTATGTATAAAAAGTTTCATGCATCGTAAAGAACTGAATTACAAACCACTCATATATTACATTCAAATCCATAAGCACTGAATATTACAAGTATAGTTCAGCAAATGTTACATTAACATTCTAGAAAATGTTTTTTTACAATAGCTACTCTTCCTTCAGAACTTTTTCCGCAGCTTTGGTTAGCAGCTTGGTAACAACTTCATCTACAATAGCTTTGGCCATATTAATAATTTCTATTGATTTCCTTGTCTCTGGGTCGGCTAGTGGGTCGAATGGCTCCGGGGGAGGGGATAGTTCAGCTGCGGTAGAAGACATAAATTAGTTCGGAGTCACAAAAATAAACAACAAAGCTCAAAACCATTAAGTAATACCTATCCGTCTTTCGAGTTCCGCAGCTCTTTCAGCCTCTTTTGTTGCTTCTCGAGCGTCATGAATATCTTTTTCGCTCTTCTTCATTATTTCATGGGCCATCCCTCGGCCACCATTTTCCTAGATATCAGTAAAAAATTTCCCCCTATTGAGCTTGCTTCGGCCGAGGGGTCCTTCGTATCGTCGATAGAGAAGGCAGCTTCGGCCTGAGCCAAAGTTTTAACATGTTCGCACCCTGCCTTCTCCAAAATAGCTGCAACTCCCCTCACGCCAGAGAAGGCACAGACGTCTCCACGGTCACTCAAAATCTCTTCAAAGGCTTCGGCCTCACCGCTGATCCACTCGATTACGCCTTCAGGGTCGCCCCGTATGAAGTTACCTTCGCTTGAGTACGCGCCCACGTTGGCGAAGCTAGTTTTTATCTTTTTAACGCATTCCACAGATTTCTCAAAGCATCTTTCTTTTGATGCGTGAAGTTCTGCAACTATTTTTTCAAAATAATTTTTCTAGTACTCACTGGGATCTCGATCAGCTTCGGCAACAGCGCATTTTAATTTGGCCTCGACCAGCTGTTTCCGAAGATCTTCAATTTCATTTTTCTGGGCCTCAGCTTGTGCTTTGGAACTAGCTTCGTCTTCTTTTATTTTGCTCACCAATGAAATTAATATTTTATCTTTTTCAAGACCTTCGTTCCTTAGTTCAATTACTTCCGAACGATGGTTGTTCAGGGCTATAGTGCATCCTTCGTCTTCGATATTTTTCTGTGCCCTGAGGGCATTGCTAAGGATCAAGCCCTGCAGAAGGAGCATAATATTAAGCATAAACAAATAAAAAAAATTCGTTTTCAAGTACAAAAATTGATTTTCACACCTTTATACTATTATATGCTAAACTGTCGGCCAATTCATCCTTCGACAGTACTGAAAGCCCATCTTCTAATGTTGGGAATCCGAAGCTTCTGCTCATCTCCCGGCAGACATATATCTCCTTGCTATCTGGGAGACAGTACAAGAAATCCTCTTCTCCGCTGCCGTTGAACACTAATGCCCCTTTTAGATATTTCAGTTTTTGGGCATAGTGTTGAGCTTCTCGTTCTTCTTCTTAAGAGAGTTTCTTTCCCGAAGCATGACGGATGATATATTCAATATTTTCCTTTAAAACTTCGGGAGTAGGAGTGACAGTTTTCTCAGGCAAACTCTGCTCTGTAGCCTCTTCCTCTGCTGCCTTTTTCTCAAATTCCAAAGGTTGTTTATCAACAGGCTCTGAAGGTCCGGCTTCGGCACTAGTCTGGCCCACTGCAGCCTCAACTTCGGCCAGTTTTGTTTCAACCTCGGCAATTTTCCCTGAAGGAATAGAGCTTGAAGCTCTTACTGACTCTAGTACATCTAGTACACTTGCCATCCTTTTCCTTTTGGGAGTCGTTGTAAGACCTTTTTGTGCCTTCGGCACTGCCACTTCTGCCGAAGGGCTTAAAACTTCTAATGTTTTTGTCCCTTCGATTCTTGGCTCCTCAATTTTATCAGTCTTCGGCTCAGCTAACTTGGCCGAAGGTGCCTTCGGCATTGCAGCTGGCTCTTCAATCTTCTGCGTAGGAGAAGTAGGTCCTTTTGCTTCAATAGCTGAAGAAGTTTCTCCGCTAAACTCGGGCACTGTGGCCGGTTCAATATAGCGGGGCCGGTGGGTGAGGACTTTCAACTTTTTACTCTTCGAGCCCCTGTGGCGGGTAGCGGTAGTCAGGGTACATAAATCCAATAGCATCAAAAACCCTGTTTAATCTTTTCTTCTTTCGGCTCCCGAAGGCTGCAGATAGTGCATTATCTTTGGACTTGGAATATGCTCCAAGTAATTCATCGCTAGTATTTTCAACGCACTTCAGCCAATCATCATCTGGTTTGACAAACTGGTCTCCGAACCTGAAGGTGTATTTCAATCGAACCAGGCCGCCTTCGCCAGGGTTAGTGATGGTTTCTTTCGGCATTTCCCAGCTATCTATCAGTGGCCATATCCTGTAGGCTACATGTTCCTAAATTAAGTCTCTTGTTCCAATAAAAGAGTAAACTGTGCTGAAGGCCCTTCGGCATGCTTCAGCTGCCTCATCAATTTCTACCTTCGGCTTTCGGAGGCCGAAGAAGGACCAGATGGGGCGCATGATGATTTCTTTAATGTCTTCTCTCGCCTTCAAACCATTTTTCACGTAAAACCACTCTTCTATCCAGGTCCTGGGCCATCTCTTCCGAAATGTCGGCACTGGGTAGCTTGCGCCAGAGCGAGCAACAAAGCTGTAGCAACCAAAATTGTTATGGTATTGTTCTTTACCCTAGGGCTTCGTCTCATACGAAAGTTCATGCATACTGCAAAAGCATCTTGCACTTGGCTCTAGACCCTGGCTTCTCACAGCCTAGACAAAGATCCCCATTCTAATAACTGCTTCAGGAGTGATCTGGTGAAGGAAAATCTGGTATGTCTTCAAAACTTCAACCACAAACCTGCTCAATGGGAACCGAAGCTGTCGGGTACCGTAATTAGGGGTACCCCAATGCTCCTTAATCTGGCTGGAAAACATCTTCAGAACAAACCATACACGGCTGATAAAGCGCGGTTCAAGTCAGGGCCTCGTCTACCAAGGGACGCAACCTCATCCGAGCCCAGCCTCGGCCTCGTGCGGGAACAGTAGTCCCGAGCGGATTCACGCCTCGCCCGAGGGCCTTCCCAGGCAGTGAGCGCACCCTCGGCTCGCCTGGAGCCCAGATCGTATCGCCCTACCAACCGACCGTATCGCATGCGCATTTAATGCGGGGATCACCTGACACCTTATCCTGACACGCGTGCCTCAGTCGGCAAGGTCGAAGTGACCACAGTCACTTCGCCCCTTTACTGACCGATCTGACAGGAAAACAGCGCTGTTCGCCCCGCTCCGGCTACTGTGCCAACCACCAGGGCAAAACTGAGTCACGATCTCCCACGAGTTCGGCCTTGGGCGCAGGAGGGAGCTCCGCCTCGCCCGACCTCAGGCCTCGGCCTCAGCCTCGGCCTTGGGAGAAGGTCTCCGCCTCGCCCGACCCCAGGCCTCGGCCTCAGCCTCGGTCTCGGGAGAAGGTCTCCGCCTCGCCCGACCCCAGGCCTCAGCCTCGGCCTCGGCCTCGGCCTCGGGAGGAGTCACATCCTCGCCCGACTTCGGCCTCGGTCTCAGGAGAAGTCTTCGCCTCGTCCGACCTCAGGCTTGGACCGACTACGCTATAGGGGATACATCATTACCCTACTCCTAGCTAGCTGCCTCAGGCTACGAAGGAATGAGACTGGTGTCCCATCTAAGGTTACTCCGGCAACAGGTAATGATGGTTCCTCGCGTGCGCCCATGACGTCGGATTGCTCTCAACCTCCTACGGAAGCAAGACAACGTCAGCAGGATCCATGCCGCCCGACAGCTGTGCTTCTACAGGGCTCAAGGCGCTTCTCCGACGGCCACGTTAGCCCATCTACAGGGCTCAAGGCGCTTCTCCGCCAGCCACATTAGCACATAGCTACACCCCCAATGTACTGCTGGGCATCTCCTTGTATCTATAAAAGGGGATGTCCAGGGCCTTCCTAAGGGAGGAGGATGTTCAGGTTCACGCTGAGATACATTCACGTTGACGCAGGACGTGGACATAGGATGCGGGGCAGGCAGAGACGGACGCACGCAGAGACTCTCTCTCTCTTGCTCTCGCCCTCGCTCTCTCGCGACGCTTGTAACCCCTACTACGAGCACCCCAGTGTGAGATAACATAAGACACATTTCCCCCTTGTGTTCCATCTTGCATCAACCCATCTGGGCAGGGACACGCAACAACAAATTTATTGGTCGGTTGACGGTCCTCGCGGGTCCGAAACGCCGACAGTTGGCGTGCCAGGTAGAGGCTCGCTGCGTGTTAACAAACACTTTCCCGTTGAGTTCCAGATGGGTAGCCTCCAGCAGCCTCTTCAGCCGGGGACAGTGCTCCGCTTCGGGAGTCTGGAGTTCATGTCCCTTGACGGCAGCTACGACATGGTACTCCTCTCCCCGCAGCGCGACAGCAACAACGGTCGTCGGCTCGCCCGACGGCGGCAAACTCGACGACGACTTCCCACCGTGGCAGAAGAGGAACACCCAGGTTTGCCCCGCCACCCTCCTCACCGGAGGAGGAGGAGACGGGGCAACCGTGGCCATACAGGAGGCGGCACCTCGTCGGCTGTCGGACCAGAGCGAGTCAACGACGCCAGCACCCCTGCGGGGGCCATGTCGGGTGTTGTCCTCGCACATGAGACAACGACAGGTGTCGCTTCCCCGCTACATGCCAACCCCAAGTGGACTGATGATGCTAGCACCCTTGCGAAGGACTTGCTGGGTGTTAGCCTCGTACCTGAGATAACGGTGCATTCCGTCCCCGACGCGACTTCACCACCGTCCATCGACCAAAAGGTACCGTCCGTTTTCCACCCTGTCCCTTTTAGATTCAACTTTGATCCACCAAGCGACCCCGCTTCGGTGAGCGCTTTCACAAGGGCATACCCTGAACTTCCAGGGTATCATATGTGGTCATCTTGGGACCGACTGACGGCCGTCTCAACCTCTAGACCCGCGGGTTCCGAGGAGGACGACGACTCCGACTTTGGTTGGGATTTCTCCGGACTCCGTGATCCTAGTGCCATGCAAAACTTCATGTCCGCATGTGACTACTGCCTCTCTGGCTGCTCTGACGATGACCACAGCCTCGGCGACGAGGGTTACGACCCAAGCCGCGAGTGTTTCCACATCGATCAGGGGGATCACGGCGAGGACAACCACCTCGCCATGCCGCAAGATGACAACTCCCCTATGCCTGCGTCTCGTGTTGACATCCTGCGGGAGCTAGCTGTGGTCCTAGTCCCTGCGGGGGGTTAGGACACACAACTCGAGCAATTCCACGAGATGCAGGCCAAGCTCGACGAAGAAGCGGGGCGGCTTGTGCAGCTCTGACGAAACATCGAGCAGGAGTGGGCAGGCCGAGCACTTGCCGGAGGAGCGCCTCATCGGGCCCGAGACGTCCAGCGCCGTATCGATGACGATGCCAGGGCAGGGTTGCCCCCGACCTTCAGCGGGGTCAGCCAGAATCTAGCTGCAGCGGCGATGCTACTCCGAGCGATGGCGGAGCCATCCACCACCGAGGGGCGGCGTATCCAGGGCGAACTCAAGGGTCTCATGGAAAACGCGGCGGTCCGACGAGCCGAGAGCTCTGCCTCCCGAAGGCAAGGGTGCCCCTCGGAGCATCGCGCAACGTCCTCCCGACTCATGCGGGAGGCCTCGGTCCGCACCGGGCGCACGCGGGACGGGACGCCTGCAGCCCCGGATCGCCTCGGCGACGAGCACCACCGCCACAACCGTCGAGCCCGCCTCGAAGAGAAGGTGCGCCGAGGCTACCACCCCAGGCGCGGAGGACGCTACGACTGTGAAGAGGATCGGAGCCCCTCGCCCGAACCGCCAGGTCCGAGGGTCTTCAGCCGAGCCATATGACGGGTGCCGTTCCCGGCCCGGTTCCGAGCTCCTACTACCATCACCAAGTACTCAGGGGAGACAAGGCCAGAGTTGTGGCTTGCGGATTACCGACTGGCATGCCAGTTGGGAGGGACGAATGACGACAACCTCATCATCCGCAACCTCCCCCTTTTCCTCTCCGACGCTGCCCGGGCATGGCTGGAGCATCTGCCTCCTGCGCAGATCTCCGACTGGGATGACCTGGTCAAGGCCTTCGCGGGAAACTTCCAAGGTACGTACGTGCGCCCTGGGAACTCATGGGACCTCCGAAGCTGCCGCCAGCAGTCAGGAGAATCCCTGCGAGAGTACATCCGACGGTTTCAAAGCAGCACACCGAGTTGCCCAACATCACCAACTCAGACGTCATCGGGGCATTCCTCACCGACACCACGTGCCGGGACCTGGTGAGCAAACTGGGGCACAAGACTCCCACCAAGGCGAGCGAATTGATGGACATCGCCACCAAGTTTGCCTCTGGTCAGGAGGCGGTCGAAGCCATCTTCCGGAAGGACAAGCAGCCTCAGGGAAGACAGAAGGAAGACGCCCCCGAGGCGTCCGTCCAGCGTAGCTCGAAAAAGAAGGCCAAGAAGAAGGCGCAAGCAAAGCACGACGCCATTGACGTGGATCTCGTCGCTGCTGCCGAGCACAGGAATCCTCGGAAGCCTCCCGAAGGAGTCAACACGTTTGACAAGATGCTCAAGGAGTCATGCCCCTATCACAGGGGTCCCGTCAAGCACACCCTTGAGGAGTGCGACATGCTCCGACGTTACTTCATCAAGGCGGGACCCTCGGCAAAAGGTGGCAAGGACCAAGGCAACAACAAGAAGGGGGGCAACAAGGAAGAGGAGTTCCTGGAGGTCCGTGACTGCTTCATGATCTACGGTGGACAGGTGGCGAACGCCTCGGCTCAGCACCGCAAGCAGGAGCGCCGGGAGGTCTGCTCGGTAAAGGTAGCGGCGCCAGTCTACCTGGACTGGTCCAACAAGCCCATCACCTTCGACCAAGGCGACCACCCCGACTATGTGCCGAGCCCAGGAAGGTACCCGCTCGTCGTCGACCCCGTCATCGGCAACGCTAGGCTCACCAAGGTCCTCATGGACAGAGGCAGCAGCTTCAACATCATCTACGCCAAGACCCTAGGGCTCTTGGGGATAGATCTGTCCACGATCCGGGCCGGTGCAACACCCTTTCACGGGATCGTCCCTGGTGAGCGCGTCCTGCCCCTTGGGCAACTTGATTTGCCCGTCTGCTTCGGAACTCCCTCCAACTTCCGCAGGGAAACCCTCACATTAGAGGTGGTTGGGTTCCGAGGAACCTATCATGCGGTGCTGGGAAGACCGTGCTACGCCAAGTTCATGGTCGTCCCCAACTACACGTACCTCAAGCTCAAGATGCCAGGCCCCAAGGGAATCATCACCGTCGGATCCACGTACCGCCACGCTTACGAGTGCGACATGGAATGCGTGGAGTACGCTGAGGCCATCGCTGACCTGGATTGCCTCTCCAAAGAGGCGCCTGATGCGAAGCGCCACGCCGGCAACTTCGAACTGACCGAGGCGGTTAAATCCGTCTCTCTCGACCCCAGCAACAACGCCTGCAAGCAAGTCAGGATCGGCTCCGAGCTCGATCCTAAATAGGAAGCAGTGCTCGTCGACTTTCTCCGTGCAAATGCCAAAATTTTTGCGTGGAGTCCCTCAGACATGCCCGACATACCGAGGGATGTCGCCGAGCACTCGCTGGATATCGGAGCCGGTGCCCGACCCATGAAGCAGCACCTGCGCCGCTTTGATGAAGAGAAGCGCAGGGCCATAGGCGAGGAGGTCCACAAGTTGATGGCTGCATGGTTCATCAAAGAGGTATTCCATCCCGAATGGCTAGCTAACCCTGTGCTTGTAAAGAAAAAAGGTGGGAAATGGAGGATGTGCGTAGACTACACTGGTTTAAACAAAGCATGTCCGAAGGTTCCCTACCCTCTGCCTCGCATCGATCAAATTGTGGACTCCACTACTGGGTGTGAAACCCTGTCATTCCTCGATGCCTATTCAGGTTATCACCAAATCAAGATGAAAGAATCCGACCAGCTCGTGACTTCTTTCATCACACCCTTTGGCATGTATTGTTATATTACTATGCCATTTGGCTTGAGGAATGCAGGTGCAACCTACCAAAGGTGCATGAACCATGTGTTCGGAGAGCACATCAGCAGAACGGTCGAGGCTTACGTCGATGACATCATTGTCAAGACAAGGAAAGCCTCCGACCTCCTCTCCGACCTCGAAGTGACTTTCGGGTGCCTGCGCGCGAAGGGCGTAAAACTCAATCCCGAGAAGTGTGTCTTCGGAGTCCCCCGAGGCATGCTCCTAGGGTTCATCGTCTCCGAGCAAGGCATCGAGGCCAACCCGGAGAAAATCACGGCCATCACCAACATGGGACCCATCAAAGATTTAAAAGGAGTACAAAGGGTCATGGGATGCCTTGCGGCTCTGAGCCGCTTCATCTCGCGCCTTGGCAAGAAAGGGTTACCCTTGTACCGCCTCTTAAGGAAGGCCGAGCGCTTCACTTGGACCCTCGAGGCCGAGGAAGCCCTCGGAAACTTAAAGGCACTCCTTACTAATGCGCCCATCTTGGTGCCCCCCCGCTGCGGGAGAAGCCCTCTTGATCTACGTAGCTGGAACCACTCAGGTGGTCAGCGCCACAATCGTAGTCGAGAGACGAGAAGAGGGGCATGCACTGCTCGTCCAGAGGCCAGTCTACTTCATCAGTGAGGTGCTATCCGAGACCAAGATCCGCTACCCACAAATCCAGAAGCTACTGTACGCAGTAATTCTGACGCGGCGAAAGTTGCGACACTACTTCGAGTCTCATCCGGTGACTGTGGTGTCATCCTTCCCCCTGGGAGAGATCATCCAGTGCCGAGAGGCCTCGGGTAGGATAGCAAAATGGGTAGTGGAACTCATGGGCGAGGCAATTTCATTTGCCCCTCGGAAGGCCATAAAATCCCAAGTCTTGGCGGACTTCTTGGCTGAATGGGTCGACACCCAATTGCCGACAGCTCCAATCTAGGCCGAACTTTGGACCATATACTTTGATGGGTCACTGATGAAAACAGGAGCAGGTGCTGGCTTGCTCTTCATCTCACCCCTCGGGAAACATGTGCGCTACGTGCTGCGCCTCCATTTTCCGGCGTCAAACAACGTGGCCGAGTACGAGGCTTTGGTTAACGGGTTGCGCATCACCGTCAAGCTAGGGGTTTGGTGCCTCGACACTCGGGGCGACTCGCAGCTTGTCATTGACCAAGTCATGAAGAACTCCCACTGCCGCGATCGAAAAATGGAGGCCTATTGCGACAAAGTTCGGCGCTTGGAAGATAAGTTCCACAGGCTGGAACTTAGCCATGTTGCTCGACGGTACAACGAGACCGCGGATGAGCTGGCTAAAATAGCCTCGGGGCGAATGACGGTTCCCCCGGATGTCTTCTCTAGGGACATATATCAACCATCCATGAAACTCGACGACGTGGTCGAACCCAACGAGACCTCGGCCCAGCCCGAGGTACCCTCGGCCGCCGAGGGTGAGGCCTTGCGCATCGAGGGAGAGCGGAATGGGATTGCGCCATAGCAAAACTGGCAGACCCCGTACCTGCAATATCTCCTCCGAGGAGAGCTGCCCCTCGACAAGGCCGAAGCTCGGCGACTGGCTCGCCGCGCCAAGTCGTTCGTTTTACTGGGTGATGAAAAAGAGTTGTACCACCGCAGCCCCCTCAGGCATTCTCCAACGATGCATATCCGTCGCCCAAGGATAAGAGCTGTTACAAGAAATACACTCGGGGGCTTGCGGTCACCATGCAGCACCTGGTACCCTTGTCGGAAACGCTTTCTGACAAGGTTTCTACTGGCCGACCGCGGTGGCCGATGCTACTAGGATTGCACGCTCCTGTCGAGGGTGTCAATTCTACGCAAGACAGGCGCACCTGCCCGCTCAGACCCTGAAACAATACCCATCACTTGACCGTTTGCCGTATGGGGTCTGGACCTCGTCGGTCCCTTGCAGAAGGCACCCGGGGGCTTCAGGCACCTGCTGGTTGCCATCGACAAATTCTCCAAGTGGATCGAGGTCCGACCCCTAACCAGCATCGGGTCCGAGCAGGCAGTGGCGTTCTTCACAAACATCATCCATTGCTTTGGGGTCCCAAACTCCATCATCACCGACAATGGCACACAGTTCACTGGGAAGAAGTTCTTGGACTTCTGCGAAGACCACCACATCCATGTGGACTGGGCCGCCGTAGCTCACCCAATGACAAATGGGCAGGTGGAGCACGCCAACGGTATGATTTTGCAGGGACTAAAGCCAAGGATCTACAACGACCTCAATAAGTTCGGCAAGCGGTGGGTAAAAGAGCTACCCTCGGTGGTTTGGAGCCTGAGGACGACGCCGAGCCGCGCCACGGGTTTCTCGCCGTTCTTTCTAGTCTATGGGGACAAGGCCATCCTACCCACGGACTTAGAATACGGTTCCCCGAGGACAAAGGCTTACAACGACCAAAGCAACCAGACCAACCGAGAAGATTTGTTGGACCAGCTGGAAGAGGCTCGAGACGTGGCCTTACTACACTCGGCGCGGTATCAGCAGTCTCTGCGACGTTACCACACCCGAAGGGTTCGGCCCTGAGGCTTCCAAGTGGGAGACTTGGCACTTCGGCTGCGACAAGACGCCCGAGGGTGCCACAAGCTTACTCCTCCCTAGGAAGGGCCCTTCATCATCACCAAGATTTTGAAGCCCGGGACATACAAGCTGGCCAACGATCAAGGCGAGGTCTACAGCAACGCTTGGAACATCCAACAACTACATCACTTTTACCCTTAAAATGTTTCAAGTCGTTCATGTATCTCGCTTTCTTTACATGCATAAATAAAGTCTAACCATCAAGGAAGGATCAGCCTTGCCTCGGCAAAGCCCGACCCTCCCTCGGGTCTAGAAGGGGGGAACCCCCTCTGCGTCAAAATTTTCCTCAGAAAAGTCTTTTGCCAGAACGTCTTTCGTGCTTTTCGACTGCGTCGATAACAGAATCCTAAAGACGAGCGAGAGAGACCTTGAACGGCAAGGCTGACCGAGCCGAGGGACTCCTACGCCTCCGGGATACGGATACCTCACTCATCACCTTCTGCGAAAAGTAGCTCACGCTCAGACAAGCGATTCTGCTACCGAACAAGTGCTAACGCTCGGAAACTTTTCTGCCAGGACAACTTTCGTGCCGTTTTGACTGCGTCGATAACAGAATCCTAAAAACGACGAGGGACCACGTAAGCGGCAAGGCCGACTGAGCCGAGGGACTCCTATGCCTCCGGGATACGGATACCTCACTCATCACCTTCCGCGAAAAGTGACTCACGCTCGGACAAGGGGTCCTGCTATCGAACAGGTCTTAACACATGAAACGAGAGGAAAGAAAACGTAGCTTTATAATCCGACGTTAAAATGTTTAGGCCTCAGCGGCCGCAAAAAACATACGCATGCTTAGAAATTGTTCTTGCAGGCTCAGACATCGGTAGGGGGAGGAGCAACACGCTCGGCGTCATTTCCACCCTCGGCAGAATCTGGCCCGGCCCTAGGCGGCGACACGGGCGGAAGGACCTCCACCTCAAAGGAGGAAGCCAGCGCCGCACTTGGGCCCTCGACAGCCACGTCAAGCATCTAGACCTCGGCTAAGGCAGCCTCCTCATCGTCGGGTAAGCAGTACCCCTCGCTAACCCGCTCCAGATCCATGTCGTAGTGAGAAGCGAGTACGGCGAAGGCCTGCCTAACGCTGTGGTGCAGCGCCCCGTGGAGTCTGTTGCGCGCATGGCTGCCCAAGGCCCGCATATGACTCTGGGGGGAGCTACCCGAGGGGATGCCATCGAGGCCAAAGGCCTGGCAGAAAGCCGAGATGGCCTCAGACATGGCCACGCGATCGACCTCCTTTTGCTCAGCAGCCTCGGCAAGTGCCTTGTAGTTCTTGACGGAATCATCAAGAGCTGTCTCGAACCCTGCAGACAGCAGGACAACTTGCTTCAGACGAAAGAAGAAGAATGGAGACAAAAACAAAGTCGCAAAGCGGGCAAGGCATACCTTTGGCCCGGGCACGCTGCTGCTAGGCCTCGGCTTGGGCGAACTGAGCAGACCCGACGGCCTCGGCCAGGCTCTCCGCAAGGGTCCCGGCCCGAGCGGACGCCTCGGCTAACCGCTCTGTAGGCTCAGCCAGCTGACCCTTAAGGGCCTTAGCCCGGCTCACGGCCTCGGCAGCTTGGCTCCGAGATTGGTCCCGCTCGCCAATAGCCTGTCCAAGCTCCAGCTGTCGCTGCCGCATCTCCTCGGCCTAGGAAGCCACCTGCTCCCAGGTCGACAAAGCCTCCGCTCGTGCCGACGCTACCTCTGACTTTAGCTCGTCGCAGAGCAGCCGAAGGTCTGCCACCTCGGCGCTCCGTTGGGTGAGGCGCTCATTGGCCTCGGTAAGCACGGCTCGCTAGGACCGCAACGAATCCTTGACGTCACTCTCATGGCGGATGAACAGCGACTTGGCGGTGCTCACGTTCGCAAGTTCCTAAGGAAGGAAAACAAGATATTACAAAGAATGCCCTGGTCACGCAAGGTATACATCTAAATCCTTACCTAGAAGACCCTGGGAACGTCCCTGGAAAGGATCTCCATGGTCGACCAAAGCGACCTCATCGCCGCCTCGGTATACTCATGGAAACTATCCCAGGACCTCTCCTCCAGCTCATCGTTGAGGGAGAGGAGGGTTCCGAATCCGAGGTGCCGTGGCTCCAGAACAGGAGCGGCTGCCCACCCCACTCGCTGGGGTTGAGCTGCGCGGGGATAAGGCCGCTGCTCCCTAAGACGGGCCATGGCTCTACGCGCCCCTCGACCAAGGCGTCGGGTCCCCCTGCAGTCGATGCATCGGGCACCATCGCCGTCGACGTACTGGGCCCCTCCTCGGCTAAGGTGGCAGGCCTCCGATCACCGACCTCGGCAACGACGGCCGACCCCTCCTCTTGGCCGAGAACGGAGAGGTCGGGGATGACCACGGGCAGCGGCGCCTCAACCATCCCGACGTCCGCGGCGACGGGCGGCTCCACGTGCGAATCAACAACGACCCCGGTAGGAGTCGACGCCGACACCAGCAACAAGTCAGCCGGGCCCGGGGCCGCGGCCGCGTCAGCAGCCTCCCCCGGCGTGATGGCCGCTCCAACATGGGGGTCAGCCTGGGAGGCTTGCCCCATGGCAACTCGCACCGCCTGGGCCCCCCGCTGGAGAGCACCTTGTGCGGAGGCCAACCAACCGGCGTGGCGCGCCGCAGCACCGGCCACCGAGGCTGGCTTCGTCTTAAGGGCCTTCGTGGGGGCCAGACCAGCCAAGCCCTGCCTTCGCTTGCTGAAAGAGAGAGACGTCAAGTTCAAGACACAGAATGAAAGAACCAAAACAGAGGTATCCTCAGATACTTACCCGCTCTGGGGCAAGGCCAATCGTGTCTATGGGGAGGCCCCTCGGACCCCTATCCCCGCAGGCGCTGCCGAGGGTTGCCCCGCCGCCGGTTTCGACACCGTTTCCGCCTTGGGCGCCCGAGGCACCGAGGGAGCGGCCTGCCCAGGCGTCGTCACGACTACCGAGGGACCTACCTCCTGTGCAGCCAGCGCGGGCACCTGCTCTTGGGGGACAGGCGGATCGACCTAACCCCCCGGAGTCACAACAACTGTCTCGGCCAAGGGGTCAAGAACCCCCTCGGCCTGCCTCCGCTCCTCGGATTGGGACCTTGGTGTCCTAGCCCCAGGCACTGACGGTGCCAGCCCACTTGGAGGCTGGCTTGCCGACCCCTGGCCCAGCCTCGGGTCTGGGCTGAGGCCAAGTCGGGCCGCCATGTCGTCGTCTTCGTCGTCATCGTCATCATCATCATCGTCGTCGTCAGGCATCTCCGGCGATGACTCCCTCGGGAGCCCATCCCTCTCCTGCCTCCGACGATGCTTCTCCAAGGCTTCCTGAGCTAGCATCCTTTCACGAGCTCGGGCCTTTTTCACGTCCTTCTTCTCCTTCTCCTTCTCCGCGGCAAGCCTCCGCGCGGCTCGGTCCGCCGTGTCCTCCAGGACCGGTGGCCGGACGGGTTTATAAATCCTCAACCCCTAGGGACGAACAAAAATCCCAACAGTAAGAATCAAAGGCGCAGAGAACTCGGCGCAAAACATGCGGAGGACCGGACACTTACTAGGGACACATACCCACGGTCGGAACGCATCGCGGGCTGGCTAAGGGCGCCGGCATCCGGCCTCCCTACCGTACTTGTTACTCGCTTGAGGAGGTCGTCGGCGGAGAGGGAGGTCGAGGACATCAGCGAGTCCTTCGAATCGACCCCCGGCTTCATCTCCACAAGCCGCAACCGCTGCTCGGCCAAAGGGAGCACCCTCCGACGATGGATAGTGGTGACGACCCCCGCAGCGGTAAGGCCCGGATATTGTAACTTCTGCAAGGCCTGCAGAATAGGCTAGAGCTTCTCCTGGTTCTCGCGCGTGGCCCCCCAGCGCCAGTTAGTGCCGGCGACGGTCACCACTCGTTGAGAAAACGGCGGAAGCATCCCGCCGTCGTTCCGGAGATAAAACCACCGGTTCTGCCACCCCTTGTTCGAAGATGCAAGGGAGGCAGGGATGTACTGCTACGCGCGCCCTGGCCTCAGCTGGAGGGTGCAGCCACCGGCCCGCACTGCCATACGGACCTTCTTCGCCTCCGTCGTCGCGGCGAAGAACTCCGCGGAAAAGAGATGGGTCCACAGGTCCCAGTGAGGGTCAATCCCCAGAAAACCCTCGCAAACCACCACGAAGATGGCCGCTTGCGCGATAGAATTGGGGTTGAAGTTATGCAGCTCCACCCTGTAGTGGTGCAGGAGCGCCCGCATAAAGCGGCTCGCTGGCACTCCAAACCCCCGCTCATGGAAGGGGATGAAACTGACCACGTACCCCGGCGGCGGAGTCGGGTCAGCCTCGCTCGAGGGGGCCATCCACTCCGGCCGCAGCCCATCAGAGAGGGGACGGAGCAGACCATCGGCAACGAGGGCCTCCAGCTCCTCCACAACGACGGTGGAGAAAGGCCACGGGTCGTGCGGTGGAATGACGGTCACCTTGTCAGCCATCACCAAACGGAGGTGGTGGAGGCGGAAGGGAGGAGGTGGGTGGTTTCCTTTTCTCTGGCTGCTCTCTTAGGTTGCGGAAACCAAAGCAGAAGGCCAGCGCAAATGGCAGGGTAAAGAACCACCACCGGCCCCTGTTCCGAGTATATAAAGGCCCGGGCAAGATCCACCCAAAGCTTCACCCGAACCTGTCGCGAAATTCAAACTCGAAGGTGAAACAGTCTTTCTGTTCCTCAAACGGCTCACGCACGCGCAACAGACACCCCACGAATCACCCATCCCATCGCATTAACTCCTTGGCAGGGCAAGTGACACCTCCGGCAGGAGAAGCGGGCACCGTTTCACCTCCGTCATGATGACCGTGTCAAAAAAGGTGCACCACCTTATTTAAATTCACATCCTTTTTCTTTCCCTCTCTCTCTCTCTCTTTCCACAGGGACCGGGAAAGGGGATATTTCAAAAAAGGATCCTTCCCAGCGAAGGAAACGGGCCCCGAGCCCTCCTACTGATCAGGGGTTCGAAGGTTGCGCCCTCCGGGGTTCGGCAACCGCCCTAGAGCACTCGGGCTCCGTGCCCTTTACTGATTAGGGGTTCGAAGGCTGGCCCCTTGGAAGGGTTCGACAGCCGCCCCAGAGCACGCAGAGTTAGGGATGACCCTAGGTACGTCCGTTACATGGCCGAGGCTCGGGCTACGCTCCTGAGGTACCCTAGGACATTTCGGAGACCAGCGGGAACGATTTTGTAACGGAATCCCACCGGAGGGAGGCATCGAGCCCTTGGACCCTATCGAATGGGTCCGGGTCCGGCAAATCACCTGCAGGTACTTTTGGAGCACGCCTTTGGGCCACTAGCCGACCCTTATCGAACGGGGCTCGGGCGTCCACTCGATCACCCGTTAGCAACTCACTGGAAACACCATGTTTGGTGCCCCCCGAGGGTAACATGGCGCTTTCCCCCCTTCCTCCTTGCGGAAAGGCGACGAAGGGGCGTACAATAAAAGTCGAGATGGTCCTTGATCGTCGTCTCGCTCTGTGTAGAGGCTCGGGGGCTGCTCTCGCACTAGGCTACGGCCGAACCGTTGACCACGTCAACAAACCAGCGTGAAAACTCGGAGCCTTACCGTGCATCCGGGCTATGGCCAGGCCGCATGAGGAAACAACAAGGCCGACCGAGGCATCGCAAAAAGAATTAAGACCTCAGAGGAGTCAAACCACTCCTCTGAGGCCTCAGGGGCTACACCTGGCGGGTGCGCTCGCGCGCACCCACCGGAACGAAATATAACCAAGAAGGGCTGGTCCCCTTGCAAAAATCCGGTAGAACCCCCAAGCGAGTGCCCGCACTCCCTTTGAGGCTCGGGGGCTGCTGTCGGGTACCGTAATTAGGGGTACCCCCAATGCTCCATAATCCGGCTGGAAAACATCTTCAGGACAAACCATACACGGTTGATAAAGCTGGTTCAAGTCAGGGCCTCATCTACCAAGGGATGCAACCTCATCCGAGCCCAGCCTCGGCCTCGGGCGGGAACAGTAGTCCCGAGCGGATTCACGCCTTGCCCGAGGGCCTCCCCAGGCAGTGAGCGCACCCTCGGCTCGCCTGGAGCCCAGATCGTATTGCCCTACCAACCGACCGTATCGCATGCACATTTAATGCGGGGATCGCCTGACACCTTATCCTGACACGTGTGCCTCAGTCGGCAAGGTCGAAGTGACCGCAGTCACTTCGCCCCTTTACTGACCGATCTGACAGGAAAACAACGTTGTTCGCCCCGCTCCGGCTACTATGCCAACCACCAGGGTAAAACTGAGTCACGATCTTCCACGAGTTTGGCCTCGGGCGCAGCAGAGAGCTCCGCCTCGCCCGACCTCAGGCCTCGACCTCAGCCTCGGCCTCGGGAGAAGGTCTCCGCCTCGCCCGACCCTAGGCCTCGGCCTCAGCCTCGGTCTCGAGAGAAGGTCTCTGCCTCGCCCGACCCCAGGCCTCGGCCTCAGCCTCGGCCTCGGGAGGAGTCACATCCTCGCCCGACCTCGGCCTGGGCCTCAGGAGAAGTCTCCGCCTTGCCCGACCTTAGGCTCAGACCGACTATGCTATAGGGGATACATCATTACCCTACTCCTAGCTAGCTGCCTCAGGCTACGAAGGAACGAGACCGGTGTCCCATCTAAGGTTACTCTGGCAACAGGTAATGATGGTTCCCCGCATGCGCCCATGACGTTGGATTGCTCTCAACCTCCTACGGAAGCAAGACAACGTCAGCCGGATCCATGCCGCCCGACAGCTGTGCTTCTACAGGGCTCAAGGCGCTTCTCTGACGGCCACGTTAGCCCGTCCATAGGGATCAAGGCGCTTCTCCGCCAGCCACATTAGCACATAGCTACACCCCAATGTACAGCTGGGCATCTCCTTGTATCTATACAAGGGGATGTCCAGGGCCTTCCTAAGGGAGGAGGACGTTCAGGTTCACGCTGAGATACATTCACGTTGACGCAGGACGTGGACATAGGACGCGGGGCAGGCAGAGACGGACGCACACAGAGACTCTCTTTCTCTCTCTTGCTCTCGCCCTCGCTCTCTCGCGAAGCTTGTAACCCCTACTACGAGCACCCCGGTGCGAGATAACATAAGCCACATTTCCCCCTTGTGTTCCATCTTGCATCAACCCATCTGGGTAGGGACACGCAGCAACAAATTTACTGGTCGGTTGACGGTCCTCGCGGGTCCGAAACGCCGACATAAGCCTAGCTTTGAAGAAGCTTCGGAAGATCACAACTTCGTTTTCTTCAGGAGAAGGAATGACCCTGTCTACGTCAGCCCTCACAATAGACATATCTCAAAAATACCTTCCTCTCATATTGTCAAGATGACTCTGTTTGTTAGTTGATTTCCCAAAGACTACATGACTTGGCCGCCAGGGCCGATCTTCAGAGTCTTCACCTCCACTCTCCACATCATAGCTATCACTATCATCAGTATCTTCAGACAAGCCTTCCAGAATTTCTTTAGTAATCTTCTCTGTATTTGTTTTCGCTATTGACTCAACGAATCCAGCAGTTTTCTCCTCAAGAAGCTTCTCCTCTTCGGTTAGCTTCGTCTCAGCAACTGTCTTCTTGTCTTGAGACATCTTCTCTTCGGAAATGATGAAAACGTGTCCTTTAAACCGAAGCTAAAAAGCTTGAGAGCCGTCAAGCGCTAGTAAGCAGCAGGTTAACAAATCGAGAAAATAAGGCAAATGGCACAAGCAGTGTATCAAATGCAGTCAGTGTGAGATCCTATTTATACGCCCAACGCACTCCAAGTTGGAGGGCCCCATCTGTCATTGACTGTTGCTATTCTAGCAAAGGGAAGGTGTTTTTTCGGACCTTCGACTTAGGGCCTTCATCCATGTTGCAATCCGAATTCGTTATTCTAACAAATTAATATTGCGAGGGGCTACTGTTGGAGGCCTTCGTCTTCCGAAGGTCCTCAAAAACATGATTTAACAATGTTTCTGGAGTGTAATACATGAACAGGTACCTTCAGACTTGGATCAGAACCACAGAGTGAAAAGCACGAATAATACGAAGGTTGACGGAGCGCCGAAGCTATGCGCAAGGGCGCTTTGGCATGACAGCAGGAAAGGGAACCGACTTAAAGGGGAAAGGCTATTTAGACCTCGATGGATTACCTTAGAGTCATTAGCAAATGTAAAGGGCATGGATGTAATTTCACATGGGCTGCGTCCCATGCCTATAAATAGATGAACAGTACTCCCGTACTGTTCACGCTGACTTGACATTTGCTTTTGCGTCACGCTTGTACCTTTGTTTTCTGTCAAGCCAAAGGTATCAAATGTAATTCAATATTGTCCTTATATTAACTTACGATTATATACTGAGAAATATATATGATAATGTTATTGTTCACATTGTTTCTTATGCTTTACATGCTCCATTCGTTGTTAGTATTTATACATATATGTATGTTGAGATGATGAAGGTATGTCCTTCATGACCTTCGTCCGAATATCATTATATCTTTGGGGAAATAATGCTTTGAAGGACGAAGGGCATTAACAAGTAACCTATTTTGGTGTTGCCTTGTTCTCAATTTATAGCATTTGAGAGCAAGTCCCCAACATCTAGCTCATAGTTAGGGATGAAAACGAACAGGAATTATACCGCCCCGTCCCGTCCCATATTCCCGTTTAAAACCGTCCGTTTTCGTTTTATCGGGAAAATGTGAAAACGGTACGAGAACCGGGATAGGTATATCCGGGAACGGGACCGGAAACGGTTGAAGGTGTTTCCCGCCCGTATTTACGGTATCCCGTATTGTATCGGGAATTTCCCGTTTTATTCCGTTTTACATTTTGCGGATCGTGTGCATGTATCAAAGCCCATGAATTCTTGGCCCATTGGTCACTGTCGTTTCCCATAGGGAGTTTCAAGTGTACGAATATACAACCTGTGTGTGTGCAGCAGCTCTGCCTCTGCTCGGCTGGACGACTGCATCTGTGCTTGAGGCCTTGAGACATTGTAGCTCTGTTTCCTGTGTGACTCTGTAGTGTGCATGTGCCTCATGGAGCTAGGGACCCTAATAAGTGAAGCTGCTGGCCTGGACGCTGGACTACTGTTAACCTCGCGTTGGTCGTGGGCGTACTGTGTAGTGCGCTGTTTTTTTTGTTCCGGCGCTTGTGTGTTGTCACCGCTGTGTGCATGTAGTTGTTCCGACTACTGTCCGACTACCGTCCGTTTCCGGTGAATATTCGTTCGTATTCGATCGTTTTCGCATACCCATATATTCCGTAACCGTTTTCGCTACCGCCTTTTCCGCTCCCGCTCCCGTTTTCGGTAAAAAAAATGGTAATGGAAATGGGAGAGGTAGTTTCCTGCCCGTTCCCGTTCGTTTTCATCCCTACTCATAGTCTTTGATCAACTCTAGCCATCTTCGTTGTCTCATGTTTAGCTCTGACTGAGTGAATATGTATTTGAGACTCTTGTGGTCCGTGTAGATATCACACTTCTGCCCATAAAGATAATGCCTCCAGGTCTTCAATGCATGAACCACGACTGCTAATTCCAGATCATGACTAGGATAATTTTTCTCATGAATCTTCAACTGTCGGGACGAGTATGCCACTACTCTCCCTTCCTGCATCAACACACATCCCAGTCCGGTATACGAAGCATCGCAATACACTAAGAACGGCTTGTGAACATCTGGCAGAATCAGTACTAGTGCCGTTGTCAACTTCTCCTTCAATGTCTCAAAGGACTTCTGGCATGCTGGGGTCCACTTGAACTCAACCTTCTTTGCCAATAAGGTTGTCATTGGCCTGGCAATCTTGGAGAAACCTTCAATGAAACGTCGATAATAACCGGCCATTCCGATGAAACTCTTGATTCCTCGGACATCTTTTGGTGCTTTCCAGTCCAAGATAGCTGTTACCTTCTTTGGATCTACATCCAATCCTTCTCGGTTTATAATGTGACCCAAGAATAGGACTTCACTGATCCAGAACTCACACTTGCTAAGCTTGGCATACAGCTGACAATCTGGTAGCCTCTGAAGTACTTTTCTCAAATGCTCCTCATGCTCTTGCTCATTCTGGGAATATATAAGAATGTCATCAATGAACACCACCACAAACTTGTCGAGGTAGTCCATGAACACACTGTTCATCAAGTACATGAAGTAGGCTGGCGCATTCGTCAAACCGAATGACATAACCGTGAACTCATACAGTCCATACTTGGTGATGAAGGTTGTCTTTGTTATGTCTGAGCTGATGGTAGCCTGACCTCAGATCTATCTTTGAGAACACACTAGCTCCTCTCAACTGATCGAAAAAATCTTCAATTCTGGGTAGGGGGTACTTGTTCTTGATAGTAACCTCATTCAAAGCTCGATAATCGATGCACATCCTTTTCGTGCCATCCTTCTTCTCCACAAACAATACTGGGGCTACCCAAGGCAAGGTACTTGGTTTGATGTAGCCTTTCTCTGACAACTCATCAATCTGCTTCTTGAGTTCCACCAACTCTGGTCTAGACACTTGATAGGCTCTCTTGGAAATAGGGGCGGTGCCTGGTATAAGCTCTATGGCAAATTCAACCTTCCTTTCAGGTGGCATACCTGGTAACTCCTCGGGAAACACATATGGGAATTCTGATACTACATTGATAGCCTCTGATGGTTTAATCTCCTCAATACAGGCGGTGACTTGATGACAACTCCCTTTCCTCGGTCTTGACAAGACCAACTCTACTAACACTTCTTCTCCTGATAAGGACACTAGCTTCACTGTTCTCTTGTCACAACTAAGACTGGCTTGGTACTTGATTAGCCAATTCATCCCTAGGATGACATCTATGGTTGTATCCTGGTTACCCATAACTATCAAATCGGCGGGGAACTCTATCCCCCTTATTTGAACCTTTGCACTAGGGCAAAATCTATCAGTTTGTGTCCTTCCAGCAACTGAACTAACTCTCATAGGTGGATACATGGGTGCTACTAGTATATTATGTGATTCTACCCATGGTGCAGTCACAAAAGAATGTGTTGCTCCAGTATCAAATAAGACATTTGCGGAATGGTACTCGACTGAAGACGTACCTAGTGCCACTCCTAGAGTTTCCTGGACTGTGTCGGCCTCCAAGAGGTTTACCTTTCCATACTGGGCACGAGGTTGCCCACGGTTGTTGCCTCCTTGCTGCATTGCATTCTGCCTGACTAGGGCATTGGGAGCTGGCTGCTGCTGAGCTGCTTTCTTTAGGCAATGATTCTCCCAATGGCCTTGTTCACCACAGTGGAAACATGCACGGCTTCCTCCTTGAGCTGGCGCTGCTTGATTGCTCTGGTTGGTTGCTGGGGCAGGAAGACGGGCTGCCTGGTTGCTCTGACGCTGGTATTGATTTCCTCCTTGCTGGTTGTTCTGATGGTACTGCTGCTGCTGCTGCTGCTGAGGAAACTACCTCTGGTACTGCTGCTGCGGGTTCTGACGCTGATGCTGGTGCTGGTGACCTTGCTTGCATTGCTGAGGTGGGTTGCCTGAATAGCGAGGACGGCTGCTACTCCCAACCTGAGGTCCACCAATCTTGCGTTTCCTATCCTTCATATCCCGACGCTTCCTTTCTGTCATGATTGCTCTGTCGATCAGATGCTGGAAGGTAGGGAAGGTGTGGTTCATCAGCTGATAGTGGAGGGGGTCGACCAATCCTCTCAACAAGCGGTACTATCTCTTGGCATACGTGTTGACGTCCTCTGGGCATGACGCGACAGCTGCAGAAACTTGTCCCTGTACTTACTGACGGACAGGGGACCTTGCTTCAGGGCGAGAAACGCCTCCTTCCTCACTATCATCAGTCCCTCAGGCACATGGTAGCGACGAAAGTTATCCCTGAACTCCTCCCAAGTGATGGCTTCAGGGTTGGCATGGGTGGCGAGGTAGGACTCCCACCAAGACTGTGCTGCTCCCCTCCGCTGTCGAGGACCATACAACACCTTCTCATGATCGTTGCACTGGGCAGTGTGCAACTCACGCTCCATGGTACACAACCAATCTTCAGCATCCATGGGATCAGCAGAGTGGGCAAAGACTGGGGGATGACCCCTCATGAACTCTGCCCGCTTGTCTTTGGGCACTTGTGGCATCTGGACTTGCACTGGAGGCTAAGGTGGTGGTGGCTGCTGCTGCACCTGCTGCATGGCTACTAAGGTCTGACCAATTGCCTAGACTGCTTGGGTCTACATCAAGAACATCTGCTCGATAGTCATCGGGGGTGGCAGTGGCAAATGCTGCTGCGGGGCTGCTTCCTCTTGGGGTGCCTGCTGTTCAGGCTGAGCACGCCTCACACCTCTGCGCCTGTTCTCAGACATCTGTAGAAATCACACACACATATATCAAATCTGACTCTGTAGTCTTTTAGCATAAGAAAAGATGTATAGAAGATCTTAATAGCACTGAACAATTGACCATCTTCACTGACAACTTCTCAGATAAAGAGGAAAGTGGAAATAAAGGGATTACCCAACTAAATAACTGACTTTATTAATAACTACACCAAGTTGCAGGGGAAACCCACACCTTGGTGACATTCATTACAAAGATCCAACTTCAGTACATGTCCATCATAACAAGCATCCAACATAAAATAAGCAAACTAACTCTAACTAATACTGACTAGAATAAGACACCGAACTAAGAATTATTACAGACTCCGACTCTGTCGATCTAGGGATCCAAATCTATCCGGGTCCTGCAGTCTATGGTACCATAGTCGAAGCGACCACGGGGTGGTGAACGATAAGGGTGCTAAATCCCGACAGCGGCAAGAGAACCACCATCCAGATAGTGGCGTGCTGCGCACTCATCACGCAATTCCGCAACCTCCGCCCGAACCTTGCCCAACTCGTCGAGGGTGTGGTCCAACTTTGTGTTGAGCACGGTAGCCAAGTTGACCATGCTGTTCAGCCTGGGATTGCCCTCACCAACTGGAGAGGCATTCACACCTCCAGCACTACCGGTCGAATGGCGAGGGTAGTACTTCAGGTCAAGGCCATCAGCTACCCCGCTGAACAACGAGCAATACTGAGAAAGTGCCTGTTGTGCTGCATCTTGCATAGCTGCCTCAGAAGTATCCCTCTCAGTAATAGAATAGTGCTCTAAGAAGGCCTCTGCACCCCGGAGATCATCGTACGGACGACGCACCAAGCAAGTAGCCTCCCACTAGTCTGGGTACAGCCCGCGACGATGCTGGTAGACTACACAACGGTACTCGATGGACCAAGTGTGTCAGTCGAAGGCCCGACACAGTAGGGTATCGAGAGCGTCGTGGAAGTGACACCCACGATCAGCGTCACGAGTGATGGGTCTAGCGATCCATCCCTCCAGCTCCGACTCCTCTGAAAGCTCCGTGCCGTGGCTTGAACTGCCACCAGTGTCGTCGTCGTCTCTGTCTCCATCAGGGTCTCCTCCAGCAGCCGGGATGCCCTGAGGTGGTGCAGGGGGCATCTCTAGCTGAGGTGAAGGGGAAGGCGGCCTCTCAGACTCCACCTTCCGCTGAGGCGAGGGGGAAGAGTCCTGCTGCTCCTGCTGCTCCTGATTCCGCTCCTAGCGTCGGCGCTCCTGCTCCTCGTGCAGGCGACGATGCAGTCTCTCCAGATGACTGGACTGACCTGACACCGTGTGACGCAGTGGACGCTCTGCCAAGCGAGAAGGCAAAAAGGGGATCACAGACTTATGTGCAGTGCACTTGATACGAGCCATCTACAAAAGACATCATAAGCACAAGAGTAAGAGTAGAACTATGAGACCAGAAAGTAAACAGATATAAAAGTGAGACAAAACTTTTTGAGCTGAGTAAATAACATAGAGTTGGTCAAGATGACCAACTTTTGAAAAGACATTAAGGTCAAGGTAAGAGTAAGGGTCTATAGTCCTTAGGGCGACCATTCTAGTCTAGGTTAGCGGTCCTACAGTCAGCAAGGCTTTGATACCACTTATGTCACACCCGGTTTTGGAAGGCAAACCGAATGCGAACCGTGTACATGCCAGGATAAAAAACTCACGTACACAGCGATTACATAATTGGACATCATCACACAATGCTCGAAATAAATAGCGGAAAGGTACTTGATTACATCAAGATGTCCAAGACATCCACAAAGTCTATTACATAACCATTGTTCAACATAACTATCAAAGTGCGGAATTACGAAACGTAGAAGCTAAGCCTACACAGGCAACTGACTAGGGGTTTGCCACTAAGAAAGAACTAGAACTCGTCATAATCCTGGAACTCCTCGAAGTCATCCATGTTGCCAGCATCACCTCCTGAGCATTGGGTACACTGGGGACAACCTGGGGTGGGGGTGGTGTGTAAAGCAAGGGTGAGTACACATCAACGTACTCAGCAAATGTCCCATTTGGCTAAAGTGGACTAGCTGTATATGGAGTTGAGGTTAAGCAGATGCTTTTAGTTGGTCAAGTATTTATTATTATTAGTAGAGCCAAGTTTTAGTAAATAACCTAGTTATTACCCAGAAGTACCTCCTCAAAAGAGGAAATACCAGAGATCAGATTTTATAACATCATTGTTAATCATCAACATAAAAGTATCCAAAGTTCTTCTAATCAAATAGGATCCCAAGGCTGCTCTTAACCGTGAGCTCGGCTGATATACCAGTTTTTAACACTCTGCAGAGGTTGTACACTTTACCCACAAGTCGTGATCCCTTTCCAGCCTGGGTTGTATAGACCCGATCTTCACTACCAAGGTGAATGGCTAGGGATACACTACGTAGCCTTTACAAAGACTCCCCTGGTGCATAGCTGCTCGTTAGGTTTCGCCAGTCGTACAAACACAGAACACCTCCCGAAGCTGGGTGACTAACACAACCAAATCGAAAAGAACGTCTGCGCCCCAACCTTGGAAGAGCGAGCACTACGCCCTGGCCCCCATTGACGGCCCTCCGGCAAAGCCAACTAGGGATGGATCCGGATATTTATTCGGAAGTCAAATTTTTGGTCTTCTTTCTTCGATTGTGAACAAATAACACATAGAATTTGTTATGTAAATTTATATTCTTATTTTTAGCAATAAGGCTATTAATCTTCACAAAAAAT
Source organism: Zea mays (assembly GCF_902167145.1). Classification (NCBI taxonomy): domain Eukaryota; kingdom Viridiplantae; phylum Streptophyta; class Magnoliopsida; order Poales; family Poaceae; genus Zea; species Zea mays. Next base: position 118,188,740 of record NC_050100.1, read on the forward strand.
AAACATTAAATTCGTTCTATATATTTTTAAATAATTGATATAAAATTCGGATGTCTATCCGAATACGGATTCAGATGTTTTTCACTTTTTTTTGTTGTAGGGAGAAAATAATGTACATAAAAAATTATACAAAAATTTATTTAAATACTTTATAATATTCTTAATAACATTGCCAAAAATTAGCTTTAAATTCTATGTATATCTATGCTAAAATATTAGATTTGTGATACGAGTCGGATGTTTTAGGAACATCCCTAAAGCCAACTACACCCCCAGGTTCATCTAATTAATCAGCTAAGGGCGTCCCATTTCACCCTCATGGTTGTACTGTTATCCTGGGTGGTCACTCCATGAACATGTCCTTACAGAGAGGTACTCAGGAAAAAGGCCTGAGCCCCCTAAGGTATCACAAGATCATCCACATAATCAGGATAACAGTATCATATCATAAATGTTCACATCATGTTCATTGATTAAGTTAAGGCAATAGCAACATGCTAACCATGGTAACCCAAAAGGTAAACAAGGATAAGTGAATACAGACTAGTCAATCCTTAGGTTTCATAAAGTAATGCGGGACAGTGAATCATAAAGTATGTAGGACATAAATGGGTCAGAGAACACTTGCCTTCACCAGGTGGTTGCTCAGGGAGGTCTCCAACAACACACTCAGAAACCTCGGACTGCTCGTTGTCTAAATAAAGCGAGCATGCATTCAATACATTTGCAAAGTACAAATGAACATCATACCAAACATGTACAAACATTGGAACACATCTTAAAAAGACACAATACTACATAAGGGATAATGAATTCAGAGTATAACATAAACTATGGCATACATTAACTTTATTTGAAAATAGATTATTATTTCTCTATGTGTTATTTACAAGTACATAATCATAGATCAATTTATTTTATGGTGACCTAAAATTTAGAACAGAGATGAACTTATGTAATATATATTATTAATCTCACAAGCTTAAACAAGTTTAAATCTCTAAGGTTCTCCTTTTATTTATTTTATTAAATAAATAAAACATACATCTACATTAGTTCATATTCAATCCTAAAAATTAGAGTGTGCAGTCAGTAAGTGAACCTATTTTATTTAAACATAGAATAATTTTATGAACATTTTGCAATTTGAATCACTAAATTTGGAGTTCATATACAAAAGTTATGAAATAAACAAGTTTGGGAATTCAAAAATATGAAATTAGAGCCAATTATGTGAATATTTGAAAGTTCAGGGCTAAATCTGCAAGATTACAGGGGCTTGCGCGCGAAAACTAGGGAAGACATGTTGATTTCTAGTAAACCGAGGGTCTCTTTAAGAAAACTACCGCGCGAAGGGGTATCGGGTGAATCTAACCGTCAGATCTAAAACCAACGGCTAAGATTAGATCTGTGACCGAGGGCGCGCGCGCGCGAGCGGGCGAGCACTGACAGGCGGGCCACGGAGTGTCAGCGACAGAGGGGGAGAGCGCGCTGATCGAGCGGGTCTAGCGCCAGGGGGTTTGGGCGCTGACAGGCGGGCCAAGGCGTAGGGCGTGCGTGCGCGAAGCGGTACCCGCGGTCCGGGCCGTGCGATCAGGATTGGACGGAGGGTATCAGACTGGGGGAAAACAGACGGCTGCGGGCGGCGCTACTCCTCTCCGCGGCGGTGAGGTCGTCGGAGTTGAGGCAGGCGTGAGCTAGGGGGGTTTAGGGTCGCCGGGATTGGGCAGAGAGGAAGAGGGCGCCACGACAAACTCAATGGCAGGGAAGGGACCATGAATCCACGGGCAGAGAGTGGAGAACGACGCTAAGAAAGCCTCGGGCGGGCCGGAGAAACTTCGGTGAGCCATTCCGACCACGGGGACAGGACTTAAGGCGCGCTAAGGCCTGGGCTAGCTTCAGCAGAGGCAGGGGCGACACAGGGACCTGCTCCGGTGAACTAGATCGGGCTAAATCGACCGGTCACCGCGCAAGCACGGCTGACCGCCGTGGCCGAGCACCGACGAAGGTGAAATTGGCCGAACACAGGGCACAATAGGGGAAATTGGGCAAGGGGACGGGTGTCTCACCTCGGGACGGAGCTCGGGGAGGCTTGGAGCGGTCTCCGGCAAGCTGGATGGCCGGGAACACGGGCGCGGGTCTCCGGCGGTGGCTAACGGCGTGGGCAGAGCGCGAGAGAGGGTGAAGCTGAGCGAAATGAGGCGAGGGGTGTGCGCGGGGCACTGGCGGGGCTCTAAGAAGGGAGCTAGGCGCGTGGGCGGGCGTCGTGGCCGAGAAATCCGGCGACGTGCGCGATTGTGCATGCGTCGGTCCACGACGAGCGCGGAGGGGGTAGAACTGACAGGGCAGGCCCATGGCGCAGAGAGAGAAAAAGGGGCGCGCGGGGCAATGGCTCGGCGACTGGCGATCCGGGGCCGCGAGACAGAGAGAGATGGAGCGTGCGGGCGAAGGAAACCGGCGCCGACAGATCGGCCCCACTGGGCAGCGAGCGAGAGAGGGAGGGCGCGCGCGAGGGAGAACTGCCGCTGACAGGCAGGGTCCGCCTATCAGACGGCACGGGCGCATGGCCTGGCTGGGCTTAGTGGGCCAACTGGGCTGTTTCCCTTTTCTTTTTCTCTGGATTTTCTAATTCCTTTTCCATTTCTTTTTCTATAGAGTTTTCAAATCCAAATTCAAACTAGGTTTCAAATTCAAATAAATTCAAACTTGTGCAACACTTCAAAGAATATTTTAAGCTCAGCATGATGCAACATGTCATGACTCATAAGGTTTTGACAAAAATAAATAATTAACCTCCACTAGTTTAAGCTATTTCTAATAAAAAAGGAAAAAGGTAGAAAGAATCTAGAGAGAGAGAAAACTTAGGGTGAGAAAAAGAAAAGTAACACATGATTTTGGGTGATAATTAGAAAGAAATTTTATACCCCAAAATCAGGGTGTTACATAGCGTCAATTGGCTTAGCCACCAATCGATTGATTCGAGTGGTACCGCCTGCATTGGAATTAGGCACGGTCGGTACCGACAGGTCGGTATGGGTCGCTTGACATTTGCACACTTGGTCCATTTAATTTAAAACATTTGAATTTTAAAAAAATCCAAAAATATAAAAATTAAAATACTGAACTCACACCTTATAAATAGAGGAGGTCCTTCCATTCTTTCACCCACATTCACTTTGCCTTCTTTTATTTATATCCACCCACATTCACATAGTTCCATCTCCATTTATATATGAATTGGAAGTGTAGTACCAACTATGAAACTTTTGCCTCCACCAAAGAACCAGTTTCTATCGCACCACATGGGTTTGGTCTTGTAGCCAACACAAGAACACTATGTGATAGAATAGAAACCAGCTCTTGAATGGAATCGTGATCACCACATGGGTTTCAAATATTATTTTTTAAATTCAATACACTTTGTTTAATTTGTGCAGTATTATTTTATTGAACTAGCTATATATATTCATTTTTTCTCATTCCGCATACGATATTTGAATTAAAACTCGTGTTTCATGTATGGAGTCTGCAAAAAGAAAAAAATAATGTGGCACTAGTGTGGCTACAGGTTGACGGTATAGGGTCTGCACTAGAAAGTTGTGGTTGATAAAGACTGACGGTGTTAGATACATACTATTCGATAGTGATGTGGCGGTAGATATAGACCTATGGCATTGGAACCAGCCTTATGATGTCTTCACTGGGACAACTGTGGCACGAAAAAGATATTTGGAGCACTAGAAGGTGCACTGGAGGTGGAGGCAAGCAGAGTACATGCTTTGTGAATGTCATGCAATGCTTCTGGGTGGCAATGGCATGGGTGGGGTCGTGCGCCGTCACGTGTTAGAACAAAGTTAACGTGTAGGCCGACATGGGGTAGGATTAGGTTGGCCAGTAGGAGGGGTATACAAAGGTTGGCCAGTAGAAGGGATAGACTCACTGTAATTCTGGGTATTCAAATGAAAAGTGAAAAGTCAGAATTCACTAGAAGTTCCCTTTTAGGATCTCATCAATGTGAGTATATAATATGTAATGTTCATTTCAACTCATTTGCATGATCTCTTGGCTTGCAACTTACTTTTAGGTTGAAATCATTGGTGAACATGATCTCTTGGTTTGCAACTATATTTTATTGTTGAAATTGTTCATCTATATGTATTTAGCATATTCTCTTAATAGCCGGTGAAGAGATATGCATGCTCCTTTATATGTTATTATTTCCAAACTATGGATGCTTTTGCACTTTTTTGGAGGAGGGAGGTGTTCTGTCTACTAACATGTTGTCATACACATACATGTAGTAATAGGAACTTTAAAGGGATATGACCATTTCTTGAACTTAGTGCTAGATGAAGTAATTGAGTATGAAATAAGTGACTTTTGATCTGCCTTTCATTTTTGTATTGTACAACCACATGATTTATCACATCAAATTTGGTTAGGGTTAGGACTTTGTACACAATTGAAGCATGTTTTGCTTTGCTTAGTTGGGAAATTGATATTTAAAGCACATTGAGTACATTTGTTTAACTAAGATTTGACTAGGGATTAGATATTAGTCTATATTCATTGAACCACTCATAAAAACTGGATGGAGAATGACATTTTATACATAGACATAATTCTATAGTCATTGACCCAATTGTGAAGACCAGATGGAGAATGGCATTCTATATTATGCTAAGAACTATGTCGTAATAGCTCATTTTGAAGCACATATACCAAATATGTCGATGGAACAAAGCTAATTTTTACTTCTACAATGTTGAATGGAATTATCTATAATCTTGTAACCCTTAGAGAAGTTTTCTAGCCTCCTAACTCACTAGTGGTTGATAGAGTTCATATGAGGTAGTGAGTCAGTGATTCCTAGTGCAGTGCATCGATAAATTGCTTAGTGGCATTAGGTGTTTGTGTTGCAAGATGGGATTGCTTGTTACTCTTGGAGGTTGCCACCTTCTATACAACTTGGAGGCTTGAGGGATTCATTGAAGGACACATGAAGGTTGTGTTATGCTCCAAAGAAGACCACATTGTGAGAAGTATCATGCTCATCCCACTGGAGATAACAAAGAGCAACTCTAGTAGAAGCGATGTGAGAAGAGCGTCTAGTGGTATGACTAGATCAAGTGCTAGAGATCTTATGAATACTCTCTTTAGCGAAGAGAGTGGGTTTGCGGGCCACCACCAGCAAGAGGATTGACGACAACCTTAGGCTTGCCTCAATAAGGATTAAATGGTTGGCAAACTATCAAACCTCGGGACAAAAATACCATTTCATCATATTGTTACTAACCTGCAATTCCCCAACACAAGCTCGTTTTTTATCCGTTCCTACATGTGCTTGTGTTGTTGCTCTTGTGTAGTTGTCTTCACAGGAAACTAGCGGTCGATGTCTAGATAGTCGACAAACAAGGAACTGAGAGATGCATTGTTGCTATGATCGTCTCTCCTCATTGTGACTCGTACTACCTCAAGTACGAGAGGCAGTTAAGGGGTTCTAGGCATGCCACCTGGCTTGACCTATAAATCAGGGAGGGTGTGTTATTGTCAGTGAATCATCTGCAATTGCACAACACCATATTAAACATCAAATTTTTACCAAATTGCATGGATCCACATGTGCTAGTTGCACTGATCGGCACCCTTGAGCCGATTATCTTTTCTAGGTCAGTAATAAGTAGATTAATGAAAGTTATAATGCATTGAAAGAGACCAACAAGAATAAACAAACCTGCATGCCACGTGCACAACCAAAAGCAAAAAAATGGCCCCAAAAACACCATTATTACGCACACTATCGAACAAATCTAGGGTATGATAAATGGTAAACCATGGCACTATCGAACAAACCTAGAGGGGAGGGGTGAATAGGTGAAACATGAAATTTAATCACTTCAAAGAAAAACTTAGTGTAACACCCCAGGTGTTACCATGGCCATGGCACATCTATGCACTAATGACTGTGGTCACATGTGGAAGAAACTTGAGAAGAAGAGCATAAAAACCTTGGGGATCATGTATTAACCAAGAATGTTTATGACCAAAAGCATTACCCAAGCCTTTGTACAATTATCACCTTGGGCAAGAGAGGAGTAAACCCTAGACCCCTCTTGAGCCTTTAACTCCTAAAACCTTGGTTGAAGAGGGAAAGGTTAAGCAAATGTGCAAATCATGATGTAACCTTTGGCCAAAGTTTAAGTAACATATTAATCTACAAATACAGAGAGGAAATATTGCAAAAAGACCCCTTAAAGAACCCCAAATCCATTCCTTAAGTGGAGAGAGAGCTAGAGCTCTCTAATTCTTTCTAAGTCCAATTTTGAACCTAATCTAAAGATCCACCGTGTTCACTTAGTAAATGGCACCAAAACCACCTAAGTTGTATACCAAAAATGTGGCATACCACCTAAGGCACCCATTGGAAAAAGTTGAAACCGAGCCCTAGAAGTTTGACATGATTTGGCATGGCTTTTGTCGCGAGGTGGGCAGAGGGACAAGCCAGATTTGGTGTCCGCATATCTCCCTACCTAGGGCATATCTTCCATGGGACACACACATAAGAGACAGCCCTAGGTGCCAGGAAGAGGCCTGCGCCGGATTTTTGCCAAGATTCGCACGCTAGCGATCTCGGCGAGCTGTTGAACACGGGCAGAAGAACACTTCCACGTGTTCGACGCGCTCTGAGCGCGCCAGAGCACGCCCGCGCCCGACCCCATGCGCCCCGCGCCGCGCTGAGCCGTGCCTGTGTCCATTGCTCGCGCTTGCGCCTATAAAGCCCCCTTAGGCGTCGACCGTACTCCTCCGCGCACGCTCGACCTCACCGGAGCCCGAAACCACCGGCGTTTGCCCCGCGCACGGCGTGCCCGCGGCCACCCTAGCCCCTACCACCGTAGACCGGCCAACAGAGCCCTTCCTAGCCACGCCCGACCCTTGGAAGAGACCGTGCATGCCTCGGTGAAGCTCTTCGAGCAAGGAATCGGACTTTGCTTCGCCGGAGAAGCCAGTCCACGGTGGCCGGACTTTACCCGACCGCCGGTGAATGTAGACCGGGTAAATCTCTGCCCCACTCTTTGATTTCTTGCGCACATAGCCTCTACGTCATCATGTGGAGCTCATCGTGCCGTTTAATTGAACTAGATCGCCGTGGTTCAGCCGGAACACCCGCCGCCGACGAGATCACCCGCCTGCGCACGTGGACCGGCCGATTCCGGCCACCACCGCCGTCGAGCCGTACCTCGCTGTGACCGCCAGGGCCTCCCGAAGCCAACCCCGCCCCTCGCCGGACCTCTCTCACTGCCGGTAAGCCGCGCCACCCTTTTCTTTCCCGCGGGTACTGTTTGCATAAGGGTAGGGACCTCGGGGAAGAAGAAATAGAAGTCAGTGGGATTTTTGAACTGTCAGTGACTCAGAGGAATAGTGGCGCAGGGGTAGAAATGAGTGGATTGATTTAGAATGAACCTAGGGTCCTCGGTGTAAACTGGTTTTCCAGGAAACCTTTTTAATATTTCTAATTTAAATGCAAACAGAGCTTGTAAAATTCATAACTTCAGTTTTATTCAACCAAATTTGGTCAAACAAATTTTGCCTGATTTTAAATAATCTGAACTACTTAGGAAAAATACAAAAGCCCCTTAGTATTGCAAAAGAATTTAAGGTTTGGATTTAAATATTGATTTAGCCAAAAGCTAAACAATAGAAGGAAAAATAGTTACACTGTTAGACTGAGGTTAAGAAAAATTAGAGAAGTACTTGATCACCCCCTAATCAGCTTAAAAATAGTAAAACCCTCTGTACACCAAATTAAGATAAAGTTTGCCATTAAATCATTTTCAGCTTATAGTTAAAGAAAATACAATAGGTAGTTTAAATAAAGAACCAGGGAGCACCCACATTTTTGTTAGCTCCCTTATTCAGTATAGTTCCCTAGAAAAATTTATTATACCCCTATTTAGTGCAAAATAAATGGGATAACTTTTATTTTAGGAAAGCAAGGAAAACTTAGAAAAACCCTAGAAAAATAACCCCAAGGAGAAAACACCCCAAACCTGGGGATAACTAATGTTTTGTTATTAAGAACATAGGAAAAATATGAAACCTGTTGTTTGACATTTTTCAGATAACAAGATAGTAGTAAGTGCCTTTTTGACATAAAACTTTAGAAATCCACAACTAAATATCCAGTAGGCATTTTTCTGTGATTTTTAACACAAAGGCCTAATATTACCTAGGTATCTGGACAAAAATAAAATCTGGTACAGAAACCTCGATTAAATCATAGCTATAGTGTAAAGTGCCCTTTTAAGACTTATCCTTGTTAATTTTGCCCAAGTAGTATTTGAATTAGTATTCACCTCAAATTTATAGGACAAACTACAATGACCAATAGTAACCCACTATAATATTTTCAGAATTTTTGGAATAGGATAAATCACTGTTGTAGTTCAAACCCACCCTAGAATTAATAAATAGAAAATGAAAAAGGAAATTAATAATGAGAGTAATGTCATTTTAACCCCACCACCAAAATCCCTCAATTGTCTACTAAAACATCTAAGGGAAATCCAAGTTCAATTCACTATGCTTATCCCTGGGCAAAACCCAAACCTAAAATAGATAAGCATAAACCACTGAAGAGCCACGTATAACCAGGAAACCCTAAGTTACTAAACTAACTTAGTTTTCTTTCACTTAGCATAATGTTTACTAAATCCTGCATAATCATGGCATACATATTCTTATTCATTGCATTCGATAGATTGCAACCTCGCTGACAGAGAGTACGGCCTCGTGCCGTAGCAAGGAGCTGCTCAGGAGGTAGCCCCGGATCCAGCACCGGAGCCTGCCCCAGAGGATCTGCCTGCCCCAGCTTTGGAAGGCAAGCCCCGGTTTTATGCATAACCTGTTCTATATGATATTTTACTACACTTAATGTTTGTAGGCTTGTATTGTGCACTTAAGTGTAGGAGTTGATTGAAACCCTAGTTGCATGAACTCAGGAATCCTTGTTGAGATGGATACTAGTATGCTAGGTCGAGTAGCTGCTTGCTAATTAGGGATCTCGGTAGAAGTCAAGTGATTTTTCTAGCACTCGCGCGAGGTCAGGAATTGGTTGTACCCACTTTCATATCATATTGATGATTGGTCGGTAGACACAGATTCATGGGGATGCGTGGTCTACGAGATGAAATTGGAATAAGGATTAACGTGCGGATACCTGTGTCAAGCGTTTGAATGTAGTAAACATATGCCGAGAAATATGGTAAATCGGTAAGCCTAGTACCTGATTGAACCTGGCCACAGATTGCCCTCCTCACGCGACCTGAGACGTGGTCTCCCATTCCGGTTATGGTGGGTACAAGTGCGGTCACTGCACGACGGCAGTCGGGGTCAGTGAGGCATTGTACGCCAAGGCGGTGAGCCCCTTTCTGTTGCCAGGGAATCGATGGGGACGGTTGATGTGTGTGGGGACGGAGTGCCTCGCCACGTCGTGTGTTTAGGTTTACCTTGCAAGGGTTAAAAACTCGATTCGAATCGTCTGCTTCTCGTAGCTAATGAGACTGCTTGATCCATTGTACTGCATTGAGTAACAAGTGGAAATGTGATGATTTGGCAAAAGATGTTGATTGCTAAATTTGCTTGATACCATGAATGAGTAGATAGTACACATTTAGTCTTAAGAGAGTCACACTAAAACTTGACAATGCTAAAACTTGATTTGTAGACTCAGCTAGTGCTTTTGGCAACCAAACCCCTCAGCCAAACAGCTGCATGTCTAGAGGTAGAGGAGTAGACTCCTCACACCGGGTAAGTCTAGCTGAGTATTAGTATACTCAGCCTTGCTTGTGGCATAATTTTACAGGTTCTTTGGAGGACATGGTTGCTGGAGTGACTTGGCCTTCCATCTTGCCACCGGGTTGGACAGTCGAGTGGGATCCTGCCTCGGCTGAGGAGGAACATGAGGAGTGATGGGACAGGCTTCCCCATCTCTCTGTTTATTTATCGTTAGTTTTATTCCGCTGCACTGAGAACAATGATGACTACTTTTGCTAAACTCCGATGATGATGTAATAAGTTTAATACTCTTTAATGTGTGGTTTTATGCTTTATTGTACTTGCTCTGTGACTCACCATCGAGTGAGACTGTGGTACTTGATCCTGTCAGTGGCCTCGTCGGACTAGATCCGAGGGATTGACGGGTTATTCCCATTTAAGTGTGGTCTAGCCTATAAGGTGGGACTTGGGCACTTAAGTTGGAATAATTCGGGCAGTTCCGCCACAGCTGGTATCGGAGCTTGTACCACCACAGAGGAGTCAATAAACTATAAATACCATCCTTTTTCCCAAAATAAAACTTGGTAGAAACAAATGTTGGATAGATCGTAGGACGATCAGGATAGACCTAGAATGTGAAGCCTTAAGATGATAGAGGGGTAGCTAGGTGGCTAAGTGATTAAGCCCTACAGGCTACTTTAAGGGATGGGAGTTCTTCCCTATTCCCTCTAAGTTGATGTGAGGTCGTTCAGGACGAGCATGCATGCATCCTTAATTAAACTAATGGATAATTGGGTAAAAATTTTAATACAAAATGATGACAAACTCAGTACTCCAGTACCATTGTCGTAGTTAGGGAGAGGCTGAGTTGTGTTCCTTTTTCTTTTATAATTCCTTTTCTTTTACTTACGCTTAACCGTACACAGATGACTTCTCACGGATCCTCGGACGAAGGGAATGCACAGTCCCACACTGACAGACTTGCACGCGAGGGTTTCCCCCGTATCTTGTGGGAGGTACTTCAGGGAGCTGGTTACATGACGCCTCCCCAGTACGCGGTGCAGCAGTTCGAGAAGCACCGAGTGCCCCGCTGTAGGGTGAGGATGACCCTGGAGCCTCATCCCCTGCAGCCAGGCTGGCGTTCGCTGGACTCTGAGTCTTTTGGATACCGGGCTGAGGATACTATCGAGGCGATTGCGCTTCATGGACTAACCACCTTCTGCGGATTCCACCCCTTGGAGCTGTCCACTCACCCCATTGGCTTGTTCCCCGATGAGAAGGAGGACGACCCAATGTGGAAGGACTGAGTGGAGCATGCCAAGGACATCTAGGCTATCTACCCAGGTCAGACTGCTCACTTGACGGTGCGGTGCATGAATGCCCTGTACCGTCTGCAAGTGATGCGTGGAGAGGCAATGTCCCATCTGATGGCATTGTTGGAGGCAACCAAAATTACCTTGGATAATAGAGAGGAACTTGTGGTTGACTTGTCCAGTGAGATGGTGGAAAAGGACTTACAGGTGGAGCAACTGTCAAATGAGATCCAAGAGCTTGAGGAACTAGTGGGAACGAGGGAGAACACCATCGAGGTTCTCGAGAATCAGTTAATCAACACCCAGCAGCAGCTTGCAGAGGCTAACCAGCACCTAGATATGCACCACCAGGAGATCCAGGACATGGAGGCCAACGAGGATGACGACATCGAGGGAGGACAGGAGCCTACCTCCAGTTTGGACACTGCTGGCTCAGGGAGACCACCTTCCCCCAAGTCGAGTGTTGCCTCGTTTGCTCACTAGGTCGCAAGGATAGAGTTAGAAGTCTATGATGGTAGAACTCCTCGAAGCTAGCTTAGCTTTTGCACCTTTGGGGTACTAGGCTAGATAGAGTTGAGTCTTTTTGGCTATTGATGTAATCGCGATAAACTCTTTTGGAAGCATGGTTGGTGAATGCTGTCAATCTTAATTTAAGGGGAAAAGTTTGGACAATGTGGAATCTTTTATAATTATGCAAAAATATATTGGTTTCGCCCTTTTTGACTCTTTCACCGCGATTGAACATTAAACCTCAGAATTGTGATATTGAAAATGTATATATGATTTTTTAGATGGCGGGAAGAGTGCGTCGTGGTCAAAATGAGCGCGTTCCTCCACCACCGCAACCGCCTCCTACTCTCCAGGAGCTGATGGCTCAGCAGAATGAGATCTTGAGACAGCTAGCTCAGCGTCAGCCACCACCTCAGCACTATAATAGTGGTGATCATCAGCGTCACCCCGCAGCAGCCACTTATCAGGAGTTCCTCAGTACCCAGCCACCATTGTTCACCAGGGCAGAGGACCCCCTTGATGCTGATGTATGGTTGAGAGTAGTGGAATCCAAATTCCCGCTACTCCATGGAGTTTGTTCAGAAGTGACTAAGGTCAGGTTCGCCACCCAGCAGCTTCGCGGACCTGCGTGGACATGGTGGGACCATTTTCTTGTTATGCAGCCAGATGACCGAGAGGTGGAATGGAGAGAGTTCAAGGCAGCTTTCAGGGGGCACCATATACCAGCGGGCATTATGGACCGCAAGCTCAACGAGTTTCTGGCACTCACTCAAGGGAACCGAACAGTGTTACAGTATGCTCAGGCCTTCAATAACCTGTGCCAGTATGCCGGATATCACGCAGACACGGACGAGAAGAAGAGGGATAGGTTCAGGAGGGGGCTCAGCACTAAGCTCCATGACTATCTCAACACAATCAGGGCCAACAGCTATAATGAGTTAGTCAACATGGCTATTTCTCAGGAGGATTGTATCATAGCTCGTCAGGCAGAAAAGAAGAGGAAGAAGACCCCTGTGGCAGGACCTTCAGCTCAGCCACAGCACTTCAAGATCGTGTATGATACTCAGAACAGAGGACCCCAGCAGCAACAAGGATGTTTGGTGATTCGCCCACAGCAGCAGCAGCAGGCACCCAACCGCACCCAGTTTCTAGTTTAGAGGAACAATCAGCCACAACAACAGCAGTACCGTCAGGCCAATGACAACATGTGTTTCACTTGCGGTAACATCGGGCATTATGCTAAGAATTGCCCCAGGAACCAGCAGAGGCAGGGATAGAATGCTAACCAGAACCAAGGCAAGAGGCAGAAGGTGCAAGTGAGGCAAGGCAGGCTGAACTTCACCACCATGGCTGACATTCCAGAGGGAGCACCCGTCATGACTGGTATCTTTTCAATTTTGAATTATCCTGCTATTATTCTTTTTGATTCTGGTGCATCACACAGTTTTATCAGTGCCAAATTTAGTGCCAAGTGACAATTACCTTTTCACCACACCGATGGGGGTATTACAATTTCAACACCAGGAGGCAGGGTTGCCACCTATCAAATCAACAGGCAAGTGCCTATAAAATTGGGTAGTCTTGTGATTAGGACCACCCTTCTCATCTTAGGATTGGATAGCATGGACATTATATTGGGAACTGATTGGTTATCCAGGCATCAGGCAGTACTGGATATTGCAGTAAGGGCCATTGAGATTCACTCCCGTACTTATGGCGAGACGACTTTATATTTGCCTGATCAGGGTTGTACCCGCTCTTGTGCATTCACTCTGATAGAGTCACCGATTGAAGGAATCCCTGTGGTCTGTGACTACCCAGATGTTTTTCCAGATGAGTTGCCAGGGATGCCACCTGATAGAGACATTGAGTTCGCAATTGAATTGCAACCCGGAACTGCTCCTACATCCAAGAGACCCTATAGGATGCCTCCAGCAGAATTGGTAGAATTGAAGAAGCAACTGCAGGAGTTGTTGGACAAGGGGTTCATTCGCCCAAGTACTTCACCTTGGGGATGCCCAGCCTTGTTTGTAAAGAAGAAGGATGAAAGTCTGAGAATGTGTGTCGATTACCGCCCTCTCAATGCGGTGACCATCAAGAACAAATACCCACTGCCCCGCGTTGATGTTTTGTTTGATCAGTTGGTGGGAGCCAAAGTGTTCTCCAAGATAGACCTTCACTCGGGCTACCATCAGATCAAGATCCGTGCCAGTGATATTCCGAAAACGACTTTCTCTACCAGATATGGGCTCTATGAATTCTTGGTGATGTCTTTTGGGCTGACCAATGCCCCGGCTTATTTCATGTATCTGATGAACTCAGTATTCATGCCAGAGCTGGACAAATTTGTGGTGGTTTTCATTGATGATATTCTGGTTTATTCCAAAAATGAAGCTGAGCATACTAAACATTTGCATACCGTACTTCAGAGACTACGTGACCATCAGTTGTATGCCAAATTGTCTAAATGTGAATTCTGGCTGAAGGAAATCAAATTCTTGGGTCACACAATTTCTCAGGATGGGATATCAGTTGATCCTGAGAAGGTACAAGAGGTAATGGATTGGAAACCTCCTACCACAATGAGACAGATTTAGTGTTTTCTGGGATTGGCAGGGTATTATCGATGATTCATTCCGGATTTCTCCAGAATTGCCAAACCAATGACTGAACTGTTGAAGAAGGGAGTCAAGTATAATTGGAGCGAGAAGTGTGAGGATGCATTTCATACACTAAGGCAGTACTTGACAACAGCCCCAATGCTACCTCAACCTGACAACACCAAGCCCTTTGAAGTGTATTGCGATGCTTCTGGTATGAGATTGGGATGTGTCTTAATGCAAGATAACAGAGTAATTGCTTATGCCTCCCGAGCACTCAGACCTCATGAGCAGAACTACCCCACACATGATCTGGAGTTAGCAGTTGTGGTTCATGCTCTCAAGATATGGAGACATTACTTGATGGGAGCTCACTGTAACATTTACACTGATCATAAGAGTCTCAAATACATTTTCACTCGGGCAGATCTAAATATGAGGCAGAGAAGATGGTTAGAGCTAATCAAGGACTATGATTTGGAGGTGCATTACCATCCTGGCAAAGCCAATGTTGTGGCAGATGCTTTGAGCAGAAAGGCCCAGTGCAATTGTATGAACATGGATGCAAGAGTCACCACCCTGTGTGATGAGTTGTGCAAGCTGAACCTGGAAGTTGTTTCTTCAGGTGCTTTAAATTATATCTCGGTGGAGCCCACATTACAAGAGCAAATAGTCAGGGCACAGATGGAAGACAAGGGTGTTCAGGTAATTAAGGAAATGATCAAGCAGAGAGCAGAAAAATACAAATGCTTCCGGTAGGACAGCAAAAGAATCCTATGGTTTGGAGATCGATTGGTTGTTCCCAAGGACCCTGAGCTCAGAAAGAAGATATTGGATGAGGCTCACCTTTCAAAATTCTCCATGCACCCGGGCAGCAATAAGATGTATCATGATCTCAGATCCTTATACTGGTGGACCAGAATGAAGAGGGAAATTGCCAAGTACATATCCGAATGTGACACCTGCCAGAGAATCAAGGCCAGTCATTTGAAGGTAGCAGGCCCTTTGCAACCCCTTCCCATACCATCTTGGAAATGGGAGGACATTTGCATGGATTTCATCGTGGGATTGCCCAATACCTCCCGGCACCATGATTCTATTTGGGTCATTGTGGATAGGTTGACCAAGACCGCTCATTTCTTGCCAGTGCATACCACCCACAAGACAGAGAAATATGCAGAAATCTATATTGATCAAATAGTGCGTTTGCATGGTATTCCAAAGACCATTGTATCTGACAGAGGAGCACTGTTTGTGGCACGCTTTTGGGAGCAGCTACAAGAATCACTTGGGACCCATGCAATAAGGAGCTCCGCATATCATCCGCAGACAGATGGCCAAACAGAAAGAGTAAATCAAATCCTCGAAGACATGTTGCGAGCCTGTGTGCTACACTATGGTAAAAATTGGGACAAGTGCCTTTCTTTGGCAGAATTCTCCTATAATAACAGCTACCGGTCCAGTCTAAAAATGGCACCTTTTGAAGCCTTGTATGGGAGAAGGTGTAGGACACCGCTCAATTGGTCTCAAGCAGGAGAGAGGGAAATATTTGGACCAGACTTGGTATTTGAAGCAGAGGAAAAGGTCAGAGTCATTAAGAAGAACCTAGAAGCTGCTCAGGCAGGCAGAAGAGCTATCATGATAAGAGGCGGAAGCCTCTATAGTTTGAAGTGGGAGATCATGTCTATCTTAAGGTGTTACCCACCAAGGGTGTCCAGAGATTTGGAATCAAGGGCAAGTTAGCTCCTCGCTACATTGGGCCCTATGAGATCAAAGCAAATTGTGGACCCGTAGCCTATCAATTGGAGTTGCCACCCCGCATGTCAGCAGTTCACAATGTTTTCCATGTATCTCAGCTACGGAGATGTGTCCGCTTACCCACTAAAGTTTTGCCTGAACCAGAAATTGAGTTAGAACCAGACTTGTCATATCAGGAACACCCCGTCAAAGTGCTGGATCAAAAGGAGAGATCAACGCGGGCAAGGTCGATCAGAATGTATAAGGTTCAGTGGAGTCATCATTCAGTAGAAGAAGCTACATGGGAGACTGAGGATTTCCTACGTTCTCGCTTCCCCGACTTTCTGCCCAAAGGAGTCGGTACGTAACCCAAAACCCCACCCCACCTGCCCTTTGAATTCAAATATAAGAAAAACTTAGATGTTAAGGGTAGTATAAGTTGTGGAAATGACTTAAAAAGGACTTCCTTCTGAAGTCGCAAAGAGAATGACATTCGAAGAGCAGTTAACTAGAGAAACTTGAATCCAAGAAGGAACAACTCACCAACACGCCTTCATGGCACCCCTCCAGAAAACTCTACCTAAAATCTCGGGACGAGATTCCTTTAAGGGGGAGGGCTGTAACACCCCAGGTGTTACCATGGCCATGGCACATCTATGCACTAATGACTGTGGTCACATGTGGAAGAAACTTGAGAAGAAGAGCATAAAAACCTTGGGGACCATGTATTAACCAAGAATGTTAATGACCAAAAGCATTACCCAAGCCTTTGTACAATTATCACCTTGGGCAAGAGAGGAGTAAACCCTAGACCCATCTTGAGCCCTTAACTCCTAAAACCTTGGTTGAAGAGGGAAAGGTTAAGCAAATGTGCAAATCATGATGTAACCTTTGGCCAAAGTTTAAGTAACATATTAATCTACAAATACAGAGAGGAAATATTGCAAAAAGACCCCTTAAAGAACCCCAAATCCATTCCTTAAGTGGAGAGAGAGCTAGAGCTCTCTAATTCTTTCTAAGTCCAATTTTGAACCTAATATAAAGATCCACCGTGTTCACTTAGTAAATTGCACCAAAACCACCTAAGTTGTATACCAAAAATGTGGCATACCACCTAAGGCACCCACTGGAAAAAGTTGAAACCGAGCCCTAGACGTTTGACATGATTTGGCATGGCTTTTGTCGCGAGGTGGGCAGAGGGACAAGCCATATTTGGCGTCCGCATATCTCCCTACCTAGGGCATATCTGCCATGGGGACTCACACATAAGAGACAGCCCTAGGTGCCAGGAAGAGGCCTGCGCCGGATTTTTGCCAAGATTCGCACGCTAGCGATCTCGGCGAGCTATTGAACACGGGCAGAAGAACACTTCCACGTGTTCGACGCGCTCTGAGCACGCCAGAGCACGCCCGCGCCCGACCCCGCGTGCCCCGCGCCGCGCTGAGCCGTGCCCGTGTCCCCTGCTCGCGCCCGCGCCTATAAAGCCCCCTTAGGCGTCGACCGTACTCCTCCACGCACGCTCGACCTCACCGGAGCCCGAAACCACCGGCGTTTGCCCCGCGCACGGCGTGCCCGCGGCCACCCGAGCCCCTGCCACCGTAGACCGGCCAACAGAGCCCTTCCCAGCCACGCCCGACCCTCGGAAGAGACCATGCATGCCTCAGTGAAGCTCCCCGAGCAAGGAATCGGACTTTGCTTCGCCGGAGAAGCCAGTCCACGGTCGCTGGACTTTACCCGACCGCCGGTGAACGTAGACCGGGTAAATCTCTGCCCCATTCTTCGATTCCTTGCGCACATAGCCTCTACGTCATCCTGTGGAGCTCATCGTGCCGTTTAATTGAATTAGATCGCCGTGGTTCAGCCGGAACACCCGCCTGCGCACGTGGACCGGCCGATTCCGGCCACCACCGCCGTCGAGCCGTACCTCGCTGTGACCGCCAGGGCCTCCCGAAGCCAACCCCGCCCCTCGCCGGACCTCTCTCACCGCCGGTAAGCCGCGCCGCCCTTTTCTTTCCCGTGGGTACTGTTTGCATAAGGGGAGGGACCTCGGGGAAGAAGAAATAGAAGTCAGGGGGTAGAAATGAGTGGATTGATTTAGAATGAACCCAGGGTCCTCGGTGTAAACTGGTTTTCCAGGAAACCTTTTTAATATTTCTAATTTAAATGCAAACAGAGCTTGTAAAATTCATAACTTCAGTTTTATTCAACCAAATTTGGTCAAACAAATTTTGCCTGATTCTAAATAATGTGAACTACTTAGGAAAAATACAAAACTCCCTTAGTATTGAAAAGAATTTAAGGTTTGGATTTAAATATTGATTTGGCCAAAAGCTAAACAATAGAAGTAAAAATAGTTACACTGTTAGACTGAGGTTAAGAAAAATCAGAGAAGTACTTGATCACCCCCTAATCTGCTTAAAAATAGTAAAACCCTCTGTACACCTAATTAAGATAAAGTTTGCCATTAAATCATTTTCAGCTTATAGTTAAAGAAAATACAATAGGTAGTTTAAATAAAGAACCAGGGAGCATCCACATTTTTGTTAGCTCCCTTATTCAGTATAGTTCCCTAGAAAAATTTATTATACCCCTGTTTAGTACAAAATAAATGGGATAACTTTTATTTTAGGAAAGCAAGGAAAACTTAGAAAAACCCTAAAAAATAACCCCAAGAAGAAAACACCCCAAACCTAGGGATAACTAATGTTTTGTTATTAATAACATAGGAAAAATATGAAATCTGTTGTTTGACATTTTTCAGATAACAAGATAGTAGTAAGTGCCTTTTTGACATAAATCTTTAGAAATCCACAACTAAATATCCAGTAGGCCTTTTTCTGTGAATTTTAACACAAAGGCCTAATATTACCTAGGTATCTAGACAAAAATAAAATCTGGTACAGAAACCTCGATTAAATTATAGTTATAGTGTAAAGTGCCCTTTTAAGACTTATCCTTGTTAATTTTGCCCAAGTAGTATTTGAATTAGTATTCACCTCAAATTTATAGGACAAACTACAATGACCAATAGTAACCCACTGTAAATTTTTCAGAATTTTTGGAATAGGTTAAATCACTGTTGTAGTTCAAACCCACCCTAGAATTCATAAATAGAAAATGAAAAAGGAAATTAATAACGAGAGTAATGTCATTTTAACCCAACCAGCAAAATCCCTCAATTGTCTACTAAAACATCTAAGGGAAATCCAAGTTCAATTCACTATGCTTATCCCTGGGCAAAACCCAAACCTAAAATAGATAAGCATAAACCACTGAAGAGCCACGTATAACCAGGAAACCCTAAGTTACTAAACTAACTTAGTTTTCTTTCACTTAGCATAATGTTTACTAAATCCTGCATAATCATGGCATACATATTCTTATTCATTGCATTCGATATATTGCAACCTCGCTGACAGAGAGTATGTCCTCATGCCGGAGCAAGGAGCGGCTCAGGAGGTAGCCCCGGATCCAGCACCAGAGCCTGCCCAGAGGATCTGCCTGCCCCAGCTTTGGAAGGCAAGCCCCGGTTTTATGCATAACCTGTTCTATATGATATTTTACTACACTTAATGTTTGTAGGCTTGTATTGTGCACTTAAGTGTAGGAGTTGATTGAAACCCTAGTTGCATGAACTCAGGAATCCTTGTTGAGATGGATACTAGTATGCTAGGTCGAGTAGCTGCTTGCTAATTAGGGATCTCGATAGAAGTCGAGTGATTTTTCTAGCACTCGCGCGAGGTCAGGAATTGGTTGTACCCACTTTCATATCATATTGATGATTGGTCGGTAGACACGGATTCATGGGGATGCGTGGTCTACGAGATGAAATTGGAATAAGGATTAACGTGCGGATACCTGTGTCAAGCGTTTGAATGTATTAAACATATGCCGAGAAATATGGTAAATCGGTAAGCCTAGTACCTGATTGAACCTGCCCGTAGATTGCCCTCCTCACGCGACCTGAGACGTGGTCTCCCATTCCGGTTATGGTGGGTACAAGTGCGGTCACTGCACGACGGCAGTCGGGGTTAGTGAGGCATTGTACGCCAAGGTGGTGAGCCCCTTTCTGTTGCCAGGGAATCGATGGGGACGGTTGATGTGTGTGGGGACGGAGTGCCTCGCCACGTCGTGTGTTTAGGTTTAGCTTGCAAGGGTTAAAAACTCGATTCGAATCGTCCGCTTCTCGCAGCTAATGAGACTGCTTGATCCATTGTACTGCATTGAGTAACAAGTGGAAATGTGATGATTTGGCAAAAGATGTTGATTGCTAAATTTGCTTGATACCATGAATGAGTAGATAGTACACATTTAGTCTTAAGAGAGTCACACTAAAACTTGACAAAGCTAAAACTTGATTTGTAGACTCAGCTAGTGCTTTTGGCAACCAAACCCCTCAGCCAAACAACTGCATGTCTAGAGGTAGAGGAGTAGACTCCTCACACCGGGTAAGTCTAGCTGAGTATTAGTATACTCAGCCTTGCTTGTGGCATAATTTTACAGGTTCTCTGGAGGACATGGTTGCTGGAGTGACTTGGTCATCCATCTTGCCACCAGGTTGGACAGTCAAGTGGGATCCTGCCTCGGCTGAGGAGGAGCATGAGGAGTGATGGGACAAGCTTCCCCATCTCTCTGTTTATTTATCGTTAGTTTTATTCCGCTGCACTTAGAACAATGATGACTACTTTTGCTAAACTCCGATGATGATGTAATAAGTTTAATACTCTTTAATGTGTGGTTTTATGCTTTATTGTACTTGCTCTGTGACTCACCATCGAGTGAGACTGTGGTACTTGATCCTGTCTGTGGCCTCGTCGGACTAGATCCGAGGGATTGACGGGTTATTCCCATTTAGGGCTTGTTCGTTTTTGTGTTAATCCATGTGGATGGGATGGGACTGAGTCGGATTTAATCCATAGCAAGTCAAAATCCATCCCAATTCCCACCCAATACACTCCAATCCACATGGAATATCAATAACCGAACAAGGCCTTAAGTGTGGTCTAGCCTATAAGGCGGGACTTGGGCACTTAAGTTGGAATAATTCGGGCAGTTCTTCCACACTTAGATCCCAATTATTCATTAGAGCAAGAGGAAATATAATTAGAGTAAGGAGAGGAGTTCTTCTTGCATGTGTTGCTCTTATGAATGTGGAATTGACTTAGGGAGCAACACAACTGACTTGAATCAAGACCAATGCAAGAGAACTTAGAGAGGAAGAGGGAAAACATATTGCCAACAAATACACACAAAAGACATGCCGATTTGATGTACTAAACTTCGGTTCCAAACGAACCTACGACTCCATTGAGGCATCCCAAAGGACTGGGTCTCTTTGAACCCTCTCAAGTGATTCTGATGATCAAACTTGAGTGATCTCTTTTTGCTTAACTCAATCTGAGAAACTAGAGTCTCCATAAGGTACTCCATAGACTCAGAGCCTCTTGCTAGCCTTCACAATCAATGGGAGTTCATAACTCCAAGCACAAGAGCACAAGATTGCAGAAACACACTCTTCTCTATCGCACTCACAAAAGACACTATCACAAATCGCTCTAGAATGGCTATCACTTGCTTGATTCTCTAATTTGTACTTGGGAGGCTTTTGATCTCTTTTTAATGTTGTTGTAGCTTGCATGAGTTATTTCTTATCTTTTGTGTATTGAATGAGATGGCTAGAGTGTATTTGTAACCCCTAACCACCCAAACAACCATTGGGTATAATCCCAAAAATCTACACTTTCCTTGAGTGGACATTCTGATGGAAGACTGCATTGTAAGTGGCACTTGACCTGTCCGGTGCACCACCGTACCCCACCACGTGTTCCACCATGTTATTTAGCTGTTGCAACGGGAAACTATCCATTGAGTTCAGACATGTCTAGTGCACACTAGACTTGGTCCGATGTGCCATGGTCTTCAGCTCTTCAAAACAACTATTCTATGTAAGTGGTTCGTTGCACTAACCATAGAAGCCTGGGAAAACTGCCTCTCTGCATATCTGGACTAGTCCGACGCACACATGACTCGGTTCGGTGCACCGCAAAGCAACATACACAAGTCCTTCTTGGGCTTTTCTCCTTTGTCTTTATTTGGTTGTGATTATGAGCATTTCTATGACTTAGACTAACATATCTAGAGTCTACCCAACTAATCTAAGTCATAGTTCTTCATCTTTTTGAATCCTCTAACTTAGATTCCAATTCTAGATCAAACTTAGCACCAAATGCACCTTTTCCAAAGTCTTAACTTTTCAATCCCTTTAAGGTGCTCAATTATGTTCCTGCAAGTGCAATCAACCCATTTGAGAGTTTTGATGATTAAATGACAAAACAAATAAAATTTCTAACAAGTTTGCTCCTAGTGTATGTTTAGTTACTTTAAGACAGAAGGAGCACATGTTTTATTTGTAAGCAAAAAGGGAATGCGTTGTGGCATATTTATATACATCATATCACATGCTTCATGTGATTCTGTGCAATGACTGTTTCAAATTTTATATTTCTTGTGTCGTAGGAATCACCGTACAATTAAGAGGGATCCACAAAGGTAATCGTGTGTGCAACACTCAAGTTTCTCTATTTTAAAAGCTTATTTAAAAACCAAGTCTTTGGACACTTTGTGCGAGTTCAATTGGAGTGAGGTTTTGGGGTTGGAGAACCTCTCTGGTCAAAAGCAGTTGAACCTACCCTCAAGGGCATTGTTGGGGGTCTCCCTCTCTGTCGAAGGTCCTCATGATGAAGGAATTGTTTGCAACTAGAGGTACTGAGTGCCAAAGCTACAACAGGCATGCACAAAACAACGAAGAGTTAGAGCTTCGGCTCAAGATGGTCACGAAGGTTATACGTGACATTGAGTCAGCAAGGAAAAAACTTGTTTATCCTTGATATTTGTATTAGAGTAATGTGTAGATGTCAGGGTCATAAATGTACTTTTGCTTGGGCTGCGTCCCTTGCCTATAAATAGTTTGTAACACCCCGGGATCCACAAACACTCCGGAATGCTACTGAACTACACATCTAACATTCATATATAAAATTTCAGCAGCATCTCCTTTGAAAAAAAATGCATAAATGAGGGAGAAACAGTGTTTACACATATATCATGATAAAAGAACATACTAAGCATTATTAATTTGCTAGCAAAGGGAGGATAACCATAACAACATGAACTGAATTAACTAGTGCACACGACTAGTTAAAAAACAAACATCCTTTGACATGGAGTTTCTAATTAAATCATGGCTGCAACTGGGCAGCGTTATTATAAGAGTGAAAGTGGACGTGCTGCTACTTTTCTCATTCCCAACATGAATCGAGTACCTGCATTGAGTAATGCAAGAGTGAGATGACACATCTCAGCAAGTAAAATAATATCAAATTGTTTAACCACATAAGAACATTATTTTACCACCACTTGATTTCATAATCCTCTTCTCATTATCAAGGTGCAGCATGAAAACAACGTACAACACACCCAGTTACCACACCTCGCAAGTAGAAACCACAATCGTAACATTGCAATGTCACGCTTCATATATACCTCATGAGTGCAAATGACTGCAAATGCAAGGATGACTTCTGCCTTCATACCTCTAAGGATATGAAGCCGCATCGTACCCCTACTCGGGCAACGTACGATGCTAAAAGTAACGGTACGGTCGGACCATAAGATCACGACATAACTTCAAATGCAAGATGAATGATGCAATGCACATGACATGCCAACAATACTTCATAAAACGTGATTCAAATAGATACTTCAACTTCATCAAAGATGTGAATCAACAACATATACCATTACCAAATCATGATCATCCATATTATTAGACAATTGATAATTAATACTTTCGATCAAATAAGACCTCATCATAGAATTCAATGATTAACACATTAAATACTTATGCATACTCAATGACAGGGCATAGGATGCAAACCAAACGGTAGCAAACCACCACTGCATTTACTTGCATTCGTCGGGAATTTGAAATGGTACTAGGTACGATCTGGAGGTCCACCACTTGTTGCGGCATAAAACTTAGTACACACATTTACATAACATTCGCTAATAACCAAAACCGCCCCTGTGCACAAACCCCAACACCGACGTGAACAACACCTCTCCCTACCACCCGCCAAACTGTAGTAGCGTTGTTTGTTAATTTCATATCTTTAAAATTATAACAGCAGTGATATCAAACAAAAACTCCATAAACATCTACACAAAATACGCTGCAAGTTTTGTATTCAAAAGATAATTAAATTTCGACATCTCGATAGACCCAAATAGTCAACAAGGTACACCCTGCGTTCTGTTTTTTTGGACAACAACCTAGCTGACTTCAAAATGCGATATCTCCTAAAATATTTTACCAAATTTGACGCATAAGTACTCTATGGAAAGATATGATAATTCTCTACATGAATTTTACAGCGATTACAGATAATTGACCCCGCAAAAACCCCAGAAACAGTCGACACTATTGCTGTCCGCCCACCACCAAAAATCAGGACAACACTCCCGCTAAATCGTCTAGGAGAAGGGATAATCCAACAAAATTGCAGCACAATTACAAAATAGAAAACAAGATCACCTTGAACTCCTTCTTCTCCCTTCCTTTGTCCTCCCACCAATCCACCAATGGAGCTTTGCACCACCCAAAGGAGAGACCGAGGGGACAAGCGGCTGCACTTTGGAGGAGAGGGAGGGAAGGGCGACTAGGGTTTTGGGGTATGGGGTGGTGGCTCCTTGAGCAAATGAGAGGGGCAGTTGCGAGGGGGAGAGAGAGGGGGCGGCTACAAGGGGGAGAGGGAGGGGTGGCTAGGGTATGGAGGGGTGAGGGGCCTCCAATGCCCTTGATGTAAAATCAATGGCCCACAACCCGTTCTCCCATCCGAGCTCCCGG
Organism: Zea mays; assembly: GCF_902167145.1. Lineage (NCBI taxonomy): Eukaryota > Viridiplantae > Streptophyta > Magnoliopsida > Poales > Poaceae > Zea > Zea mays. The sequence continues at coordinate 118,213,579 of NC_050100.1, forward strand.
TCCCAGCGAATGTATACCAAAATGCTACCCTTCAACTGAGACATTCACCTACATGGACTCCAAACCTCCAATGGCATAGAGCACGAAAGAAGAGAGAAAATTATTTAACTTCTTTTCATAAAATTGGGTATCACACTCTGCCCCCCCTTAAAAATAATTCGACCTCGAATTCCACCACTTCTAACAAAACGACACATGAAAGATCAGCTAAGACAAAAACTCACCAATAACGAAAAGTTCAGGGGTATTTCTTCCGCATTTGCTCCTCAAGCTCCTAGGATTCTAAGATACGCAGTAGACGACACTCTAGAGTCAGGTCTTGCTATATGGGGATCGACTCTAGCTCGATTTGATGATCTGGATTCCGCAAATACTTTCTCAACATAGAGACACGAAATACATGGTGCACTCCTATCATAGATTCCGGCAATTGCAAAAGATAAGCCAAGCTGCCAACTCGGCTCAGATAGTAGACGGTCCAATGTACCTCGGACAAAGCTTTCCTAACACTAAATCATCATTGACATATGCAAGTACTTCAACGAATATATATGAATGCAATGCATATGGTGTTCCTATAGCCTAAACCAAAATCCCATGAAAATATCCCTAAATAGAAAATTGACAATCAACGACACAAATGTTCATTTTGTTTCAACCTCTCTCACTATAAAAGCAATGATAACAAAGAAATATTGTAAAATCATCTAAACTTTACGATCTACAACTTTTGTATTCAAAGGATAAACAAATTTTACCATCTACCATTTTTTTAATTTGACTTGTAAGGCGACATACATGATATGCCACCAGAAACTGACGGAATGTGACACATAAATTCAAAACCTCATAACTCTCTGTAGCTAACAAAAATTTGAAAATATAAACTCATTGGAAAGATTATAACATTTCCTAAAACTTTTATTATAATGAGTGTCTCGGAATTGGTTTCCAAACCGATAAAATAATGCAACTCTTTTGTTGCAAAACTGATAGGATAGAAACAATGGACAACAAAAATTCAGAATCCTATAACTCCTGCTATACTCAATAGTAAACTGCAAACGAGTATGCTCTGGAAAGGTTTGGAAATTGTCCACGACTTTTGCAATAAAGCTGCACCCAAATTTATCCCTTTATACCCCTCAAATCTGCATGACCTATAGCTAAACTCAGCCTGAAATACTGCACATCAGATATTCGACTTATATTCGGACATCCACCTCTCCCAATCTATTTAGCAGACAATTACAAGTAAATACCCAATAAAAAGGTACTGAAAAGAACTAAAAGTTTTGCTTAAAGAGAATTCCCAAATTTGGGCTCTGAAACTATCAAAACACGGTCGATTTATTGGTGGTTATAATGACACCTAAAGTTCAGACACAACGGGACAACAACTTCAGAGCAGCCTAACTCCAGTTATATCAAGGAAATTACAAACAAATACTCTATGGAAAGATCATGAAATTATCAAAAACTTCCATATTCAAACAAAGACCAAATTATACTGTCTTCTATGTCTACTCATACGTACAAGATTAAAGACCCATTCCGTCAGTGACACCAACAAGGCTATTTTAGAAAACCCATATCTCTCGAATGCTTAGACCAAACTGGTGATTACGCATCCTATGGAAAGGTCAAGAAACCTATTACAAAACATTCTAGATAAGTGAAGCCTGATTAAACCTTCACCTAATTTTAAAATGACTCCCAAAACCAAACAACACCTCTAAAATTTGAATCTGAATAGAACAAGACACCTAACTTCAGACGCTGATATCTCCCTTTATACTCATCCAAAAATGTAAATAAATACTTGTTGGAATGGTTAAAAGATCCTCTACATCTTATTCCATTGTAACTTACCTAGAATCGGAATATAAAGAGCCCAAAAATGCCCTAGAGTACAACTGCATGCACTAGAACAGAACACCCAATAACAACAGCTGGGTTAATCCACACCAACAAAATGATAGGGGAGTGATTAGGAGCTTGTATAACGGTATTACCTTGGGAAAAACGAACTCAATTCCCTCCACTCCTAGTTGGACGATGACCTGCTCCTAGATGGGTGGCGGCAACATACATCAATGGTGGAGATGGTGGTGGCTGCTGTGCTCCAAGTGATGGGAAAAGTGGGTGATGGCAGCGGTTGCTGCTCCCTTTGCTGCTGCCGTAGGGAGGAAAAAGAATGAAAGAAAAGAGAAGGGATTGGTAGCTAAAAACCCTAATTATTTAGGATCCAAAGGCCCAGATTAGACAACACATTCTAGACTTGTCCGTACCTCAAATCATGTGTATGAGTAATAAAAAAATGCATCTCGACGAGATCTACACAACCACGGCTCCCGATCGGTCATCAGAGCAATGAATCAAAAAGTCATTTTTTGGTCAACTCCAAGCATTTTAGAAAACAAAACACAGTTAATGTTTTTATTTGGGGTGTTACACTCTACCCCTCAAAAGAATTCGTCATCGAATTGTGTCGCTTCTACAAATCAAAACATTCACCAATTGTAAAACTTAGTCAAACTCTAAATAGGCTCATATAATAGACTAGTTGTCTTGACGTGATCTTCTTTCATGAGAAAACCTCTAACTCAGATTATTTTATCATAGAAAACGACACACCTTAACAACAATAAAAACAATATAAAATGAAACCCAAGGCATTGTCAGGTGCAATCAACACTAGGATTTCCCACTACCAAATTTGGATGCAACTCCACAAAGTCTTTAAACAACTGTTCACCAAATAGGTTAGAACACTAAGCACAACAACCAACAAATTCAATAACCTCGTTTGTTAATGCCACTAAGGTCAAACATCCATATATCGTAAATGTATGACACACCTGACATACCACTCTCAAGCAATATAAAACATGGTTGTTATTACAATAGAATCCAACTACTAGAGACCTCCAAAACTATTCTATTGACATGAAGCAAATGGTGGTCATGTCATATAAAGTCTTTTTCTCCTCTCAAAAGAGATAAAATTTGCAACACTCGTAAAGCAATGAAGGGATAACAACAAGAAAAACTAATGTTCTTCATGACACATACTCATGCAAAAGCTTCATAAATATTACTTTAAACACTAAAATAAAATACAATACTATGCTCAATAGGGGTAATTGGACTTCAATAAGACAATCCACATAACCAAACTACCTTGATTAACCTCATATACAACAAACCTCCTATTACTGCACTTGAACAATTTGTACCTCGTGATATCACATGATGCATTCAAAGTAGTAGACATACATGATCTATCAAACCATCATTCATATATAAAAAAGATCTCATTCTGATGCAACAACCACATCATTATAGAGATAGATGACTAACAAACATAAGCAACTCCCAGTTAAACATTGACTTTGTTTAAGATAAAGCGGTCCAAATAATGATTCGACAAGCATGCATAGCGAAACTGATTATTAAAAAATCAAACTACCATATATTGTCGGCGAATAAAAACAATAAAATAGGTTGTCAATATCGTCCACATGACAAGCCTGCAGCAACTAAAAAAAATATGCATAGCCTTTATGGCTATCGAAACAAACCATAGAAGGAAAACATGCACGCCTTTTCAACTATAATATAGGCATAAAATCCACTTGAAACCACCCTATTTATTATTAAAAATAAGGTTGCACACCATAAGAAAACCTATCATGTAAACATGGTTGGACTTATCTATCCACGTCATCTTACAAATTCACTTGAGTTCTACCAGTCTCAGGATTTCATAGACGGTACAACATTGCCTTTGCTCTATAGAGACAAACTTATTGTATACTAAGATCAAGTTGGCAAGTAGCCACATCAGCCAAAAAGGGTGAGGCACAAAGCATTGCATCCATGGAAATATTACATTGATAAGTTGGGTTGTAACCCAATAGTCCATCAAACTCAACAACATCATAAAAACTTCATTATATAGTGTTTTCACACCACACCAAGCCGGATTAGACCCACTATACACAAGCTCAATAAACAATCGGTCCTACAAGTACTAGAACCCCAAAAAATCCTTTTGAAAAAACATCCATAGTCAAACATATAGAAGTATATGATGGTAATAGCTCATAGAATTCAAAACATTGCATCCACAGTCAAGTTTCTAATTAAATTATTGCTGCAACTAGGCAACATTATTATAAGATTGAAGGTGGACGTCCTGCTACTTCCCTCATTCCCAACATGAATCGAGTACCTGCATTGAGTAATGCAAGAGTGAGATGACACATCTCAACAGGTAAAATAATATCAAACTGTTTAACCACATAAGCACATTGTTTTACCACCACTTGATTTCACAATCCTCTTCTTATTATCAAGGTGCAACACCAAAACAACATACAACACACCTAGTTACCACACCTCGCAGGTAGAAACCACAATCGTAACATAGCAATGTCACGCTTCATATATACCTTATGAGTGCAAATGACTACAAATGCAAGGATGACTTCTGCCTTCATACCTCTAAGGATTTGAAGCCGCATCGTACCCCTCCTCGGGCAACGTACGATGCTAAAAGTACTGGTACGGTCGGATCATAAGATCACGACATAACTTCAAATGCAAGATGAATGATGCAATGCACATGACATGCCAACAACACTTCATATAACGTGATTCAAATAGAAACTTCAACTTCATCAAAGATGTGAATCAACCACATATACCATTCCCAAATCATGATCATCCACATTATTAGATAATTGGGAATTAATACTTTCGATCAAATAAGACCTCATCATAGAATTCAATGATTAACACATTCAATACTTATGCATACTCATTGATAGGGCATAGGATGCAAACCAAACGGTAGCAAACCACCACTACATTTACTTGCCTTCGTCGGGATTTGAAATGGTACTAGGTATGATCTGGAGGTCTACCACCTGTTGCGGCATAAAACTTAGTACACACATTCACATAACATTCGCTAATAACCAAAACCGCCCCTACGCACAAACCCCAATGTCGACGTGAACAACACCTCTCCCTACCACCCTTCAAACTGCAGCAGCGCTGCTTGTTAATTTTATATCTTTAAAATTATAACAGCAGTGATATCAAACAAAAACTCTAGAAACATCTACACAAAATACCATAAAAGTTTTATATTCAAAAGATAATTAAATTTCCACATTTCCATAGCCCGAAATAGCCGACAAGGTACACCCTGTGTTCTGTTTTTTGGACAGCAACCTAGCTGACTTCAAAATGCGATATCTCCTAGAATATTTCACCAAATTGGACGCATAAGTAATCTATGGAAAGATATGATTATGCTCTACAGGAAATTTACAGCGATTATAGATAATTGACCCCGCAAAAACCCCAGAAACAGTCGACACTACTGCTGTCCGCCCGCCACCAAAAATCAGGACAGCACCCCCGCTAAATCGTCTAGGGAAACAGATAATCCAACGAAATTGCAGCACAATTATAAAATAGAAAACAAGATCACCTTGAACTCCTTCTTCTCCCTTCCTTCTTCCTCCCACCAATCCACCAATGGAGCTTTGCACCACCCAAAGAAGAGATCGAGGGGACAAGCGGCTGCACTTTGGAGGAGAGGGAGGGAAGGGTGGCTAGGGTTTTGGGGAAAGGTGTGGCGGCTCCTTGAGAGAATGAGAGGGGGAGGCTGCAAGGGGGAGAGGGAGGGGGCGGCTGCAAGGGGGAGACGGAGTGGTGGCTAGGGTATGGAGGGGTGAGGGGCCTCCAATGCCCTTGATGCGAAACCAACGGACCACAACCCGTTCTCCCATCCGAGCTCCCGGTCCCAGCGAATGAATACCAAAATACTACCGTTCAACTGAGACATTCACCTTCATGGAATCCAAACCTCCAATGGCATAGAGCACAAAAGAAGAGAGAAAAAGATTTAACTTCTTTTCATAAAATTGGGTATCACATAGATGAACAATACCCCCATACTGTGGGGCTGATTGGAGAAATTGTATTCGGACTTTTACCTTCGAGCAAGCCAAAGGTACAAATGTAATATACATTTTGTATCATTTTATTAATGAGCAATATGGATTATAATATTGTTTTTGTAACACCCTTGGTGTTACTATAACTAAATCTTGGGCATGACATCATATGCATTAGCATTTCATTATGTATGTTACACTTAGACTGCATCCACTAGGTAAAAACTTCAAAACAAGTTGTGATGTGATGACTTGACTTGATCTCTAACCCTAGGATAGGGCACTTACTCAAGGATTTGAAGCATGTGGGTGTGTGAGATGAGAATTAGAGTATGATCTCAAAGGTTAGTAGAGATGTTCAAGGAAGACTAAACTTGGAAAGTTTGAGTGCCACTTAAACCCTAGAACACTCCAAACCCTAACTAAAACCCTAGAAACCCTAATTAGTGCCCTACAAGTTGATTTCAATTTCTATGCACTTTTGGACCAAAGTGCATATATCAAAGTGGTAGGGTAACAAAAACTAACAACTTTTACATTTGGAGATTTCCATGTTTTGTGGAGTAATTTGGGTTAAATTGCAAAAAGGTCAAAGAGCACCCAAATGCTTAACTCTAAAAAATAGTGATATTGGGCTGACATTAAGCCCCTGTATCTCTTGATCTATGAAGATTTTGTTAGGAGTTACTACAACAAAATTGTAGAGCTACTATAGTAGTCCAATTTTGATTGAGTGATCTAGCCCAAGAATGGTGCAGAAATTTGAGCCAAATGGACTAGAAGATGGGCTGTCAGTCGAGTATCAGTCTGAAATCAGACTAGCAGTTGCATTGGATCAACTTTAGAACTGAGTAGTGCTCGATCCAGTGGATGTTTGACCAAGATCTCTGTAACTAAATTAAATCTGGTTTATAGGGCAACAACTTTGATGTAGTCGGATTAGCAGTTTGTCACATAAAAATTTGAGAACAAGCTCCTCAAATCGCTCGGTCAGGCGCACTGAAGAAGATCGCTATGGTACAGTAGCTGAAAAGATCTCTAGTGGCGTGAACCCAACACCGGTGATCTTCCGCCGCAATTCGTGCTCGCCTGGGAGATTCGTGCCTGTGGAGAGTGGATAACCTTGGGCAGATTCACTGCTCTACGGATTGAGCTGGGGAGGGGTAAAAATCTGATCGGCGCACAACACTCACTTGAGTGCTCCATGTCGCGGTGTCACGGGCGGCCAAGCTCTCCCTCACCGTGTCTCTCTTATACGTGGTGTCCATGCACTTGTATAATACTCCTGTGACCGTAGGTAGCCAGCCGTGTCATCGCGTCGTCGTGTGCCACGACGCCGGGCCATAGTGGAAGAAAGCTGATTGCCGCTGTAACGTTCTCATCCCAAATTCATGAAGCATACAAGTGAATACTATAAATTGAGTGCCCTCCCTGCTCCGCTATCTCGTTACGAACCCAATGCACCACTCCTCGCTCCCGATCGTCCACCATAGCTCGCAAATTCCCGTTTTCCCCCAAATCAGCCAACAACACCGCCGTGAGGCATCTCACTGTGGCCAGCCGATCTCAGGTCCGTTTGTGTCCCTCTTATCCATGTTTCTGCCTCCTCTGACGCTAGTGAAGCTCTCCGTCTCGGCCGATTGAACGCTACCGCACCGTAGCATAGGGAATGTCGCATTAATGTCCAGGAACGCCGCCGCGGACATAGCTCACGTCGACCGACCGTTCCTGGTAATCTCTATCCAAAATTGCGTGAGCACCATAGCCCTAGTAGGTCACTAGTTGGTGCTGCATCCTTGAATTAAGCTAGACCGGTTTGGGTAGGCCAGTACCAGCATGTCAACGATCCAGTTCTGCCATTGCCGCAGACAACTAGGTGTTAGCGACGCTCGGGTCAAATTGAGCGCATAAATATGTTCGGGTCGCATCCATGGGGGTGTCCGAGCGCTCGCCACCACAAGAATGGGTCACCACCGGCGAGAACAGGCGATTCCGTCTGGGTATTCGCGTGTTCTATGACCAGGGTCCTGAATCGTGAAGAAACAGAAATAGGAGGGCCTATCTGCGATTGTCAGTGAGAAATCGGAATAGTGTTCAGGGGCTCTTTACCGGTTATTCATTTGGCCAGGTACCTTTGCGCAAAACCAATCCCGCGGGTGTGTTTCCCTGTTCGCGGGCCGACTCGGGCTAATTTGAGCCCATCACTACTCATTCTTTTTCCTTTTCTTTTTACTGCCAGATTAGGAAATTTGTAGAAAATAGTAGAAAATTGGTAAAATCATGAGACCAATTTTGCTAGACTCTTAAAATCACATAGTATTTAAGAAAAATAGTTCCAATATTTTTATCCCAAACCTGGAAATATTTAACATTTAAAGATGTTCAAACCAAGCCTTTTAGAATTTTATAAATAATTTAGTAACTCCAAAAATTGTGAAATTTTTTGCGTAGGCTTAGTATGATAATTGATGATCTTGGATGAAGTTTGAAATGTTTTGGACATTGTTTGGTCAAAAACCCAATTACTAACCTCCTAGGGTTAAGTTACTTAATACTAATAGAATGATAGGTTAGGAAACCCTAGTGATTAGCTTGTACCGTGAAGGAAAGTTGTATTCAAGATACAACTTAGAAGATACAACTTAGTATGTTTCTATTGTGCAACTGCATATTCATGACATCGCATAAATATTCATGTACATGTATTGTCATGTATAGAACACGAGGAAGAAACCATGGTAGAAAAAGAAGTTGTCTCCCAAGCTGAAAATCCTCCAGCCGAGAACAACTTTTACTTCGACATCTACAGAGTGGACCCTGAACCTCCTGCAACACAAGGCAAGCCCCGGTGCATTATCCCTTTCCTTGCTGCTTTAAAACGTTATCACCTTATTTGATGCATTAGGTGATAGGAGTTGTGTGTCAAACAATTGATGTATTTCTTTCCATAGAAAATTGATTACCATTCCTTGATTCCCTTTTATGAAAATGATTTTTATGATGCTTAGTCTTGCTTTAGAAAAACAAATGTTTTGTTTTAAGGCAAAAGGTGATGCTTCACCCTGGATGGGAATTTTTACAAAGAAAATACTTGTGATGAGGAATCCATCATGGCCGTGATGGTTTCAACAACAGAAAAGAAGTACCTCTGTCAGGTACCAAACTTTGGGATCTTAAATGATAAAAACGAGACCGGGCTGTGACTTGCACAAGAAGGAAGTCTCGGTGTAGTGTCTCCGTCTAAGTCGTTTAAGGATCGAGCCAATGTAGGCTTGATGATCGAGGACCTTTTAACTGGCCATATGCCTCATCATTAGTAAGCTTTGCCTCGGTCGGACCAATACCAGAAAGGCTACCACACAATGGGAGTGGAGAGATGGCGAGAGTAGCGTGTACCCTTCGTGGCAAGAGGCTGGACGGTGGAGTATATGTGCTCTCAGTTGGCGTGAACCCATTCTGGTCTTGAGAAACCTGGTGGCGAGTTGACATATGCAAGGGTTAAGTAAGTGCTACATATGTCGTGTGGTTGGAGATCGTCGTTACTTCTCGGACATGAAGACTTGGTCACTGACCTACATGTAGCAAACAAGTGAACTGAAGGGGTGATAAAAGAAGGCTAGTATAGGCCAAGTGTTTGATCTAGGATAGAAAGGACTCTAGATGCAGGTAACTACTTAACTTGATAATTAAAAATGGATTTTTAAGGATCCACGGATAGTAAGCTTTTCTGCAAAAAGAGTCTTTGAATCTTGAAAGGCTTTACCTTGATTCCCAAAAGCCAGCATATCCTTGAGAGTCTTTTCCTTTGACGGGTAAGACTTGCAAAAGTACACTCCGTACTCAGGGTTTTTGAACCCATGTTGTTGTAGGTGATGAAACGACGGAGTTCTGCTGTTTCTGTTCCAAGGTGGTTCCCAAGCAGGAGGATGAACACTAAGCCTTATTTGGGGAGAGTGTTTTGCCTCCTAGTGATGTAATAATAAGTACGCACTCAAGTACTCGGATATGTAATAACTACTCTTTCTATATTTTATATGAATGTAAATTATGTTATTGTAATCATGTCCGCTTATTCTCTACTCCGATGGTGTGTAATGTCTGTGTGATGGGTTAAGCGCTCTTGGGCAATATGATGGAGATACAGATAACTGAGCTTGCCGAGTTATTATACACACCAGCATGATTGTCTGAGGTCCTCAGGACAAGGACATTTGTAGGTGGGCCTAATACCTTGGGAGGTTCCATCACAGCTGGTATCAGAGCGAAGCCCATATCTTCGGACATTACTTAATGCTTCAAAAGATTTTAAAAATACTTATCTTAGAATCTTCTTTCATTCTTACCTTGATCCTTTCATGTAGTAACTTATCTTTTGAAGTCGAGTAACAGAGTGCCAAATAATAGTATACATAGGAAGTGGGGGATCAACGAAAAGTTGGTTCCATAATCAATAGGTCATGCATGCATCATGTTTAAACTATACTAAATAAATCTTCCCCTCTTATGGAGGTTTGGCACATACCAAGATGACCCAGCGGAAGGCAACTGAAAGTCGCCTAGAGGGGGGGGGGTGAATAAGCAAAACCTGAAATTTACAAACTTAAATACACACTAAGGTCGGGGGTTAGCGTTAGAATTAAATCTAAGTCCAAAAGAATATCTCTCTTGCTAGGAGTTGCTCAAGGATTGCGGATGATGTATGGGAGCCAACTCAAATTCACACTAGCAAGGAGAAGTTAGAGAGGGAAAACAAATCAAACAAGAATCAAGGCGAGTGAACACGGTGATTTATTTTACCGAAGTTCGGTTCCAAAGAACCTAGTCCCCGTTGAGGAGGTCACAAAGACCGGGTCTATTTCAACCCTTTCCCTCTCTCAAACGGTCACTTAGACCGATTGAGCCTTCTTTCTTAATCTCATGGGTCACTAAGACCCCGCAAGGACCACCACACACTTGGTGTCTCTTGCTTTGCTTACAAGGCACTTGAGAATAAGAATGGGAAAAGAAAAATTCCAATCCAAGCGACAAGAGCAACAAAAGGAATTGAGTTGATTTGGTGGCTTGGAAAGGATTCAATCTATTTGATGTGTCTTGGAGTGGAGTCTTTTGCTCTTGCAACGAATGGGATGTTTGGAATGCTTGGATCGATATGAATGAGCTGGTTGGGGGTATTTATAGCCCCCAACCACTTCCATAGCCGTTGGTGGAGGCTGCTGGTGATGGGCGCACCGGACAGTCCGGTGCGCCACCGGACAGGCACTGTGCACTGTCCGGTGCACGCCACGTCAGCGTATTCGTTAGGGTTCAGAGCGGTTGACCGTTGGAGCGCCTTGTCTTCTAGCTGCACCGGACAGTTCGGTGCCACACCGGACAGTCCGGTGCCCCTCTGACTTTGCTGCTTTGACTTCTGCGCAGCACTGTGCTGCACTGTTCACTTGATAGAGTCGACCGTTGGCGCACAGAGTCATTGCTCCGCTGGCTCACCGGACAGTCTGGTGGCACACCGGACAGTGGAATTCCCGAGAGTGGCTGATTCGAATTTGTACGATCCTGGTGCACCGGATAGTCCGGTGTACCATTTTTCAGCACACTCAAGTTCTTTGCTTCTTTTTTGATTGTGTCCCTAATCAGATTTCTTTCTTGGTTTGTGTTGAACCTTATGCATCTGTAATCCATGAATTCTAGACAAACTAGTTAGTCCATGTTTTTGTGTTGATCATCACCCACCAAAATTAATTATAGGAAATGGTTAACCCAATTTCCCTTTCAATCTCCCCCTTTTTGGTGATTGATGCCAACACAAACCAAAGCAAATATAAAGTGCAGAAATGTAACTAGTTTGCTTTTATGATGAATGTGCATAGGTTACTTAGAGTTAAACCAATTGAAAGTATCACTAAGAATAAGAGTGAATGGATTGCCCCCTTTTTATTAACATTTTGGACCACATTTGCACCACAAGTTTTGTTTTTGCAAATCTTTTTTTGGAAATCTATTCAAAAACTTTTGTAAGTAGTCAAAGGTATGGTAATATGATTGCATGTAGCATTTTTAGGATTTCGAAATTTCTCCCCTGTTTCAAATGCTTTTCCTTTGACTACATAAAAGCTCCCCCTAAATGAAATTCTCCCCTTAGCTTTCAAGTGGGTTTTGAAGTAGAAATCACTTGAAATTTTCACATATGAGTTGAATATTTGATACCATTTGAAGATATTTTATTTGAAATTCTTTCATTCTTAATGTGAAGTTTTGAAAATACCAATTTAGAAATTCTCTTCACATACCAATTGAAAATTCATTTTGATTAAGTACTAATTGAAATACTTATTTTTGAAAGATACCAATTTGAAAAATATATAATTTTTTTAAAGTGGTGGTGGTGCGGTCCTTTTGCTTTGGGCTTAATATTCTCTCCCCCTTTGGCATTAATTGCCAAAAACGGAGAACTTGAGAGCCCTTTAGAATTTTCTCCCCGTTGGGGCCTAACAATTTCTCACAAATGGTAAAACAAATATGAATGAAGGTTCTTACCATTGAGAGTTGTAAGAGTAGCGACAAAGGGTAAATGATACGGTTAGAGTTGGAGTGGAAGCCTTTGTCTTTGCCGAATACTCCATTTCCCTTTCGATCTACGACTAAGTATAGAAATATACTTGAAAACACATTAGTCTTAGCCTTGGCACAAGAAGAATAAGAAATATGCATTTGTATCAAATGAAAGAGACATGATCAAAGGTATATAAATAAGCTGTGTGTGCAATGTTTCAATCAAAATTCTGAGAATCAAGTATATTTAGCTCATTCCTAAGTTTGCTAAAGGTCTTCTCATCTAATGGCTTGGTAAAGATATCGGCTAATTGATTGTGGGTGTTAACATAAGCAATTTTGATATCCCCCTTTTGTTGGTGATCTCTCAGAAAGTGATACCGGATGTCTATGTGCTTAGTGCGGCTGTGTTCAACGGGATTATCCGCCATGCGGATTGCACTCTCATTATCACAAAGGAGAGGGACTTTGCTCAATTTGTAGCCATAGTCCCTAAGGGTTTGCCTCATCCAAAGTAATTGCGCACAACAATGACCTACGACAATGTACTCGGCTTCGGCGGTGGAAACAACTACTGAATTTTGTTTCTTCGAAGCTCATGACAACATGGATCTTCCCAAAAACTAACAAGTCCCTGATGTGCTCTTTCTATCAATCTTACATCCGGCTCAATCGACATCGGAATACCCAATTAGATCAAAGGTAGATCCCTTAGGGTACCAAAGCCCAAACTTAGGAGTGTAAACTAAGTATCTCATGATTCTCTTCATGGCCCTAAGGTGAACTTCCTTAGGATTTGCCTGAAATCTTGCACACATGCATACTCAAAGCATAATATCCGGTCGAGATGCACATAAGTAGAGTAAAGATCCTATCATCGACTGGTATACCTTTTGATCTACGGATTTACCTCCCATGTCGAGGTCGAGATGCCCATTGGTTCTGTTGGTCCTTATTCTCGAATGCTATACACCAAGAACAAAGCAACACAATTGTTAATGGATAAGGACCTTCGTCCTTCGAAACATTATCTCCCTTCGGATATAATGATTTTCGGACGAAGGTCATGAATGGCGTACCTTCATCATTTCGGTAAATGAATACAAATAAAGAGACATAAAACATATAAGAATGTAAATAATGGCAACATGGAAATAGATTAATTACATTCCCATTTCATTTTATAAACATAAATAAATGCTCATAATGTTTATGCTTCATTGATACCTTCGGTTCGACAGAAGGTGAAAATGTGAGAGACACGGGAGCGATTACAATGCAGCGTGAACAGTACAGGGGTACTGTTCATCTATTTATAGGCACGGGACGTAGCCCGGACGAAATTACATCCATGTCCCTGATAACTAATTATGATCATAATACAAACTATCAAGGACTATACAGTCTTTTCTCTTTAAGTCAGTATCGTCCTTCGTCTTTAACATGAAACTAAGTCGAAGCTCTTTCAATCATAGCTTCGGCTTATATCTTCATGTCACACCTGCCTTTGTACTGTCTTGCCGAAGGTGTTTTTGCCTAGAGGACCTTCGGTGGAGAAGAAGACCCCCAACAGTAGCCCCTTCGCGGTGCTAGATCGTTTTTTGTAACAAGCTCGATCCGCGAAAAACACGAAGGCTTTGGAATGCCGAAGGTCCGAAAAACACCTTCCTTGAGCTCATTGCCGAGAAACGATTATAATATTCCAGGCGCCGAACGGGTCACCCCTCAGCGAGTGCGAGCGGCATGGCGGTTCGCCTTCCCCCCTGCAACACTATATAAACAGACGGGTTGGTGAGGAGTTACCACAACATTCATTGCTATTGTACTGTTGTGCTGTTAAAAAATTTAACCATAGCTGAAGCTTTCTACATTGCATTTTCGAGCAAATGCTTCGGCACTTGAGATTAGCTTCGTCTCAAAAAGCGAAAACACTGAAATGGCCAGAGTACGATCAACTGCTAGAGTGTCTCGTGAGGGAGACAAGGCTGAAGTAACTGAGACGGCACCAATATCAGAGGTAATGAGGCAATCAGGTCTTGTTGTGCCAGAAAAGCCTGTTGCCGAAGGTACCTCGACCGCTGAAGCTGAACAAATCGCAGTTGGAGAAGGGAGCGATAATGAAGATGAAGAGGACTACACTATCCTGAGCCCAGCGAAACCTAGTCACATTGAATTTGGTAAATCTACTGTGACGGTAGATGATATGGTTATGATGAAGAAACTGGGCTACTTTGGGGAAGCTGAGAGTAAATTTATTCGTTTTGTTGGCGAGGAAGTGATTCTGGAGCCGAAGGATGATGAAGTTGTTGTATTTAAAATCTTCTTCAGAGCAGGACTTTGGTTCCCTCTGTATGATATAATAGGAGAGGTTTTGAAGAACTTTGAAATATACCTACATCAACTGACATCTAATGCAATTGTTAGGCTTAGTGTCTACATTTGGGCCCTCCGAAGACAGGGGATGAGTCCTAATGCCGAAGCCTTCTATCGAGTGCACGAGCTGCATTACCAGACGAAGGCCAGGGCAGATGGCCTTCATGAGAATTTTGGTTGCTACAATTTTGCGTATCGAAAGGATACGAAGGCACCGGTTCTTATCTACCATACTAAGTGACCAACTAGCTGGAAAAGCGAATGGTTTTACATGAAAGCAGACAAGAAAAGGAGGGATAAGCTGATGACTATGGTTATGAGTCCACTGAAATTAAGCTTTGGAATGACAAGGCCCCTGTGCAATTTGGCTCGCCATGCCAAGTAGCCGAAGTGGAATTTAGAGTGGTAGCGACCGAAGTCAGTACTAGAGATCTGGTGTAAGAATTCTTGGCAAATAGAGTATTTCCGACCTCTAGTGGCTGGGGGATGCCCAAGAAAAAGGATGGGAGCAAAAAGCACGAACATGTTAGGCTCCCTTATCATTTCAAGTTTGAGAAAGAGTTCAAGAAGCCATGCCAAGAGTGGTTAGAAATGATTGAAACTATGTGCAATGAAATCCTTGGCAACTACACCAAGAAGGAGGACCAGCTAATGACTACTACCTTCGGCACCCGGCCAAAACAAAGGCTGAATCGCGTGATGGACGCGCTAAATTTTGAATATCCAGACTATGAAAGATTTGACAAGGGTGCTGAAGGTTTGAAAAGGAAAAGGATTGTCAGTATTTTAAATAGACAAGCTGCCAGACTTGTCGGTGTTTGGAGCCCGACCGCACACCTGGGGTTACCCCTCGCGGTGCTTTTGGGTAGGACGATGTTGTTGACTGTAACTCAATGGTTCGTGCAAGATACACGAGAGACGACAGGCGATTTTCTACAGGTTTGGGCCGCTTTGAGATGTGTAACACCCTACTTCCTGGTGTGGATCTTTATGTGGTGGGTTACAAGGGAAGTCTCCTGAATGGAGAAAGCTAGTGAGCTGAGTAAATGGTCGATGATTCTGATGGGGTACCCCCTAGGCCTTATATACTTGACCGTGGGGCATTACATGCGTGTATGATGACGATATGTACCTAAGTAATAGTGAACCGACTGAACTTATCTTCCTATAATCTTGCTGATCTATCCCTAGTTTGCTCCGATATTCAAGGTCACCCTGCGTGGGAAAGTCGGATCGGCGTAGTGGATAACGCTTAAATCCAACAAGCAGACTCGGGCCCGAGTCTGCTTCCTCCTCGCGTCGGCCCATTCCACCAGCGGTTCTCCCCTGGCCCATAAAGGGGTGGCATTGCAAGATAATAGGCCCAAAGCCTTTCGCGAGGCCTTCTTGCCTTCTAGTGGACTCGGGGGATATCTGTCCCCCATAAGCCACCAATCTTTGAGTTGATTCTAAAATAATCAGCCCAAAGATTCTAGGTCCAGCTCGTGATTCTGTGGCTTGATTTCCACTCTAGTGATGGGCGCTCCAATGGTGCACATATTGAGCGTTGCTTCTTAACTCTGAGTGACTCAGTAAAAAATAGCCTTCAAAGGTCCTCCTTCGGTGCTTTGGAGATCAACATTTTTTCATCAGATCGTGCTTTGGAAGTCAGCATTTGGAACTTTGAGTAGGTTCTTTGAAAACAAAACACTCAAAAGTCTTCATTTCGTGCCTTAGAAATTGGCGCTCTGTCTTCTGCAATTAAAAAATCTATTGGGCGACCGGAGGTGCACCCAATGGGTGTAGCCCCGAGCTTTGAATGGATTTTCGAAAATAATCCATTCAAAGATCTTCATTTTATGCTTTAGAAATCAGCATTTTATCTTCGTCTCATGCTTTAGAAAAAAATATTTTGTATTCATTTCTTGCTCTTGCAAATTCAAACAATGTTGTCTGCCCATGCCTTGTTAGGTTTGAAATTTATTTGATCGATGACAGATTGGACGTCTGGTAGATGGCTCTTGGCTGGTCTTCACCCCGCTCTATGCTTCAATGCTTCTACTAACTAGACTTGCAGTTTAGTAGCTATATTTGGATTTCCTTCGATCTCTATCGATCTCTGTTGGGGCGAAGGCGAAGACGCCACCCTTCGCTCGATGCCTTTGCCGACCTCGTTGCACCAACGGAGACAAGGCGACTGGCAGATTTACCCTTCATCCCACGCGTCGCCAGACGAAGACCTGTGACGAGGTCGTCTCATCTTGCGGCCTCGTCCAACATGGAGGCACACGTGTGATTCGGCCCACCGTAACAGGCCCTGCGTGGCCGCTGCGCATTACGGGCCTAATTTGTAAAGGTCTCCCTGTAATTACAGTCTGTAACCCTGCTTTATGGGAATATTCTGGGGATAACCTAGGCGCCTGAGGGCACATGCGTCCTTAGCACTGGACGCTGGGCACTCAGGTACCTATAAATACCCTCGCACAGTGCCCTTGAGAGGCTAGATTAACAGAGCTATTGCCATCTCGAGCAAAAACCCTGTTTACGTTGCTTCACTCCCCCGTTGGATCAACTTGCCCAGGAGAGCAAGTTCCAACATTTGGCGCCCACCGTTCGTGCTACGAAAAAACCACCCGCGATGGCACCCAAGAGAGCTACCTCGAAGGCTGACGAGGCTACGAAGGCAGCACTGCTGGCCGAGAAAAAGGGCAAGGCCCTTGTCGACACCAACCACCAAGAGGCCGGTGAAGACGACGCACTCAGCAAGAGGCAGCGCAATGAGCAACCCACTCCCGAAGGCAGTCTCCGCACCTGCAGCTCTGGAGGACAACCACAACTTCCCCCCAGGCTTCGCTCCACCAGAGGGCGCGGACGCCACCGAGGACGGCGAAGTCATCGGCGTTTCGGCAGAAGAACAGCTACAACTGCACGCATTGCGCATCAAGAACCGCAAACTCCAGAAGCAAAAGGAGACCCTCGAGGCCAAGCGCCAACGCGTGTCCGCACAAGCCAAGGTGCGACAGATGATACGCGACGAAGAGCAGAAGGCTCAGGAACTTGAACAAGAGATCGCCCTCATGCAGAGCGAAGGCCAACTCAGCCTGCAACACGGCCCACCCCTCCAGCAGCATGCACAAATCGAAGACCTGTTCATCCCTCAGCGCGGACACGCCGTCCCACACGTCGCGGCATTCCAAGGCGTCAACTATCTTGACGAGCGAAGTCCCCTGGCACCTCACCTGCAGGTGTCACCATGGCCCGCCAACTTCAGGGCAGGGACCTATCCCAAGTACAACGACATCACTGACCCCGCACAGTACATCATGAGCTATCAGGTCGCCGTTGCATCATCCGGAGGGGACGACGCCACGATGGCCAAGTCATTTATCATTGCCCTCGAAGGCCCAGCCCTCATCTGGTACACCAGGTTGCCGTCGCTGTCCGTCGACTCCTGGAGAAGTCTCCGGGACAAATTCTTGCTCAACTTCCAAGGGTACGGCCCAGACATCGATGCCTTGGCCGAACTTTCACTCTGCAAGCAGCTGGAAAAAGAGACTCTGCGGGAGTACTACCGCAAGTTTTTGACCCTCAAGTCACAACTGCCTTCGGTTGATGACCAAATCGTCATCCACTACGCCATCAGTGGCCTTCGGGCCGGCATCCTTTACAGCCACTGCATCAGGGATCCGCCCAAGAACCTCCAGGAGTTGTATCAGCTCTTTGAAAAATATGCCAGATCCGAAGAGCTCCACCAGCGCAAAGTCGAGTCTCAGAGGAAACCCAAAGACACTCCACAGTCCAGCCGCACGTGGACGAGGCCTTCGCAGCCAGACTCCGGTCGGGACGGCCGCAATCAGCAGCAGGTGCACAACATCGCCAACTAGCACTCCGCTGGCGAGGCCCCTCGCCGCCAGGAATATCCCCCCCAGGGCCGCGGGAACGGAACTCGTGGTCGGGGCCGGGGACACGCGCAGCAGCCGCGCAGATTTTACTGCCTGTTCCACGGCGAAGACTGCGCCCACCCTACCAGAGACTGCCCAGAGACGAAGGCCACCAGAGACAGGATGGCATGGGTGCAGCCAGCCGACAACCCTAGAGTTGTCGCGCACACATATCAGCAACCCCCTCCGCCATACATTCACGGCTCCGCTCCGCATCCACCGCACCACGCATACCAGCACCACCAGGAGGTACAAATCGTACCTCCCCCACCCCCACCTCCACACCAGCAACAACAAAACAACCACCACCCCCACGTCCCAAAGCAAAAGGACTTCGCCGATCAGCCGTATCGCGGAGTCATTCATATGATCACTAGGGGGTCCAGCGCTGACTTCGATACAAAGCAGCAGAAGAGGGACCATTACCGCAGCGTCAACCACATCACCGTCATAGGCCCAGTCGTGCAGACAAAGTGGTCCCATGTGCCACTAACCTTCGACGCCCGAGACATCGATCTGCGCAGCGCACCCCACATCGACGCCATGGTTATCAACTGCAACGTGGCAGGCTGGGACCTGCATAAAGTCTTAGGCGACAATGGCAGCCAGGCGGATATCATCTTCCTCCATGCCTTCGATCGCATGGGCATAAGCCACAGCCTGCTCAAGCCTTCGAACAACCCGCTGTACGGTTTCGGCGGCAAGGGCACCTTTCCTGTCGGCAAAATAGAGTTACCTCTCTCCTTCGGTGTAGCACCCAATGCCCGAAGTGAGCAAGTCACATTCGACATCGTTGACATGGTGTATCCATACAACGCCATAATGGGTCGGGGCTCCATCAACAAGTTTGAGGCAGCCATTCACAGACTTTACCTATGCATGAAGATACCAGGTCCGCAAGGCGCCATCACGGTCTACGACAACCAGCAGGCTACGCGTAACATAGAACAAGACTTCGTCCCCGGACAAAGAAACGTGCACTGCCTCACGGCCCAGCGTGAGGTCCCCGCGTCTGCCAGCCCAACTGACAAAGAACACGACAAAGCACAGCTACAGAGCAACGACGGGACCAAGACTGTTCCCCTCGACCAGGCCACGCCCAAATAGACGGTCACCATCAGTGAAGACCTCACTTCGCACGATGAGGAGAGACTCCTCTGCTGCCTGTCCAAGAATAAAGAAGTCTTCGCCTGGTCCGCCCTCGACCTAGTTGGAGTCAGTCGTTCCATCATCGAGCACAGTTTAGGAATCGACCCTTTGGTGAGGCCGAAGAAACAGAGGCTGCGTAAGATGTCTGACAAGAAGACAGAAGCCGCCAAGGCCGAGGTACATCGCCTGCTTGAGGCCAAATTTATCGAGCCAATCGCCTACCCCACATGGCTCGCCAACGTAGTAATGGTGCAGAAGAAGAGCGGCAAGTGGCAGATGTGCATCGACTTCACTAGTCTTAACAAGGCTTGCCCCAAGGACAACTTCCCGCTGCCTCGGATCAACAAAATCGTCGATAGTGCGGCCGGGTGCGAGGTCATGTCAATCCTCGATTGCTTTTCCGGCTTCCATCAAATATATATGAAGGAGGAGGACAAGGCCAGCACCAGCTTCATAACACCCTTCGACACGTATTGCTTCATCATAATGCCGGAGGGACTCAAAAACGCCGGGTCCACCTTCTCCCGGCTTACCAAAATGGTGCTCGAGGGGCAAGTCGGCAGAAATATATTCACGTATGTGGACGACATCGTCATCGCCAGCAGAAGCAAGGAGGACCATCTTGCTGACCTCGCCGAAACGTTTGTGAACATGCGAGACGCACGACTTCGCCTAAACCCCGAAAAGTGCGTCTTCGGCGTTCGTCAGGGGAAAATATTGGGCTACCTGGTGTCACACCACGGAATCGAGGCCAACCCAACCAAAATTCAGGCCATCATCAACATGACGCCCCCGCAGTCAGCCAGAGACGTCCAACGCCTGACAGGCAGATTGGCCACCCTCAACAGATTCATCTCCAAATCCGCAGAGCGAAGTCTCCCCTTCCTCAAAACTCTCCGCGGCGCAAAAGACTTCGCTTGGGGACTAGAGCAGGCAGCGGCCTTCGCCTCATTGAAACAGTACCTGTCGGAATTGGCGATTCTTACAAGCCCCGACTCTTCGCTACCCCTGTTGCTCTATGTTGCGGCTTCGCCACATGCGGTCAGCGCAGCACTGGTTCAAGAGCAGACTGTAGAGGGCATGATCAGGCAATGTCCAGTTTATTACGTCTTCGAAGTGCTCACACCATCAAAATGTAATATGACGGAACTAGAAAAGATTGCCTATGCAGTTGTTATGGCTTCATGCAAATTGCGCCACTATTTCGAGGCATTCAAGGTCCGGGTCACCTCAGATAGGGGACTCGGCGAACTATTTAGAAACCCGGAGGCATCAGTCCGGATCGCCAAATGGGCAGCCGAACTTTCCGGCTACCACATCACATTTGAACCCAGGACAGCCATCAAGTCACAAGTCCTGGTAGACTTCGTTGTCGACTAGACTGGGCCAACAACACAGCCGGACCCGTCGACAGAAAAAGTATGGACAATCCATTGCGACGACGCATGGTGCCATGCGGGGGTAGGCGCCGCTGCAGTCATTACTTCACCCACAGGGGTCAAGCACAGATACGCAGCGCGCCTTAGCTTTACTTTGGAGTCTGACAGATGCACTAACAACATAGCAGAATATGAAGCTGTATCCTCGGCCTTCGCAAGCTAAGGGCCCTTGGTGTCACCACCTGCATCATCAGAACGGACTCCAAGGTAGTCGTCGGCCAAGTCGAGAAAGACTACGCAGCGAAGGACCCCGCACTTATGCAGTACCTCGCAGCTATCTCTAGCCTCGAGAGGCAATTCAAAGGTTTCACCTTACAACATGTGGACCGTGCCAAGAATGAAAAGGCTGACGCGTTGGCCAAGGCAGCCGCCCGAGGCGAGGCCCTGCCTTCCGATGTATTCTACCATGTCATCGGCACGCCAGCCGTCTGCAGCCCAGAAGGGCTCCAAATAACCAATGACAGCGAGGGCCACCGCATAGTCAACCTTATCATGACCGAAGACTGGCAGGCACCAATAACCCTGTTCCTGCAGGGGTACTATCATCCAACCGACATCAATGAGGCCAAGCGCCTCAAACATCGAAGCCGGGACTTCGCACTAATTGAAGGACAACTTTACAAGAAGGGGGTCAGTCAACCCATGCTTAAATGTGTCACCGAGACCGAAGGCGTCCAAATTTTGCGCGAAGTCCACAGCGGGACTTGCGGCTCTCACGCAGGGCCTAGGGCACTAGCCGCAAAGGTAATCCGGCAGGGTTTCTACTGGCCCGCCATGATCTGCGCCGCAAATCGGGTCACAAGGTCCTGCGAAGCCTGCAAGAAATTTTCTCCACGATCGGGAAGCCCTTCGCAGTACACGAAGCTAATCGCCCACACATGGCCTCTCCAGCGCTGGGGCCTGGACATCGTCGGGCCCCTACCCACGGCCCAGGGGAACCTCAAGTTCACCTTTGTCGCTGTCGAATATTTTACCAAATGGATCGAGGCGAGGGCCGTATCCACAATAACATCAAAGACTGCGCAGAAATTCTTCTGGCAAAACATTGTTTGCCGCTTCGGAGTCCCGTCCGAACTCACAGTTGACAATGGCAAGCAATTTGACAGCCAAGACTTCAAGGATTTCTGCTTCTCCATTGGCACCAAGCTTGCCTTCGCCTCAGTATACCACCCGCAATCCAACGGAGTTGTGGAACGCGCAAATGGAAAAAATTTCACAGCTGTCAAAAAGATGCTCCTCGACGATAAAAAGGGCAAGTGGGCCAATTTGTTACCTGAAGCGGTCTGGGCATTGAACACGACTGAGTGCAGGGCGATTGGGTTCACCCCTTTCCGCCTTCTATACGGATTGGAGGCCATGACCCCGCAAGAAATAAAACACGGGTCCCCACGGACAGTCCCGTCAGCTGTCCCCGACGTGGACGAGCCCACTTTGAAGGACCTCATCGATGGAGACCGCGTCTTCGCCCTACAGGCTCTAAACAAATACCAAGCCCAAACTAAAGCATGGCGTGACCATGCAGTCATCCTGAGGGAATTCAACGAAGGAGACCTCGTACTCATCCAGACAGCTCGGACAGAGTCCTGGGGCAAGCTGGAGCCCAAGTGGGAGGGCCCTTTTATCGTCAAGACGAAGGCGTCCCCCAGCACGTACAGGCTCGCAACGCCAGCCGGCGAGGACTTGGAGCACTCTTGGAACATTGATAATCTCCGCAAATTTTTTGTTTGACTCCTCAGGGCCAGCTCGCCCTTGTAATCCGCAAAACAATTTTATTCTGGCCCACACTCTTTTCCTCCCGCGGGGTGAGGTTTTTAACGAGGCGGCGCCATGTAATATACAAGCGAAAAATCCCCCGCAAAAATCTACGTCGAAACAAGACCGCGTCGACGGTCTTCGACATTCGACCAATACAAAGTTACCGCGAGGGGCAGTGCTAGCCACCCTCGCGTGCGACACTCCGCGCAAAAGTCGCCTAAGGGTGCAGCCGGACTAGCACAACAAGTGCGCAAAATCGAAGTCTTCTTCAAAAGACTATCCGTGCAAAAGTTGCCTAAGGGTGCAGCCGGACTAGCACAACAAGTGCGCAAAATCGAAGTCTTTCTCAAAGGACTATCCGTGCAAAAGTCGCCTAAGGGTGCAGCCGGACTAATTCAACAAGCGCGCCAAAACGCAAGCGCATTACATCCATGCACAAGTCTACACCAAGAAACTATCCACGCACAGACCTACTACAGGCGCCGCCAGACCAACATAATAAATGCGCCAGACCAAGCGCGCAACGCCCCTATAGACATAGCCAGATACGCGAAGGCACACAGCCTCATCATACAAACTATAGTAACACACTTACAGCGAGGGCATCACACCTTACATCGGTTCAACCTTCGGAATGATTCCCATCTCCCTATAGTTAAACAGCATTATCCTAAGCTCCTCACCCTCAAAAAGACTTCGCAACTCCCCCTCACCCACACTCGCCCCAGCCGGCGAGGACAACAATTCCTGCTTGCCAGCCCTGCCCACACGAAGCCGACCGCCATCCACCTCACTCACTCTACGCTTCGCCACCGCCCTTCGCCGCCTACACCCAGCACTCGGACCAGGCACAACTTTAGCATCCGCAACACGCGGAGAAGCCTCCACCGCTGCCACATCCAAGGCCGCAAAGTAATCCAAGTCCTCATCCGAAGACTCTTCCGTCCACTCAACCGAACTCCCAGAGTCACCAAAATCAGAAAACTTAGAAGCAGACTCATCCGATTCATTCCCAGCATCCACGGTCGAAGCCGCCACAAAATTAGCAGTAGCGGTTGCGTGCGCAGGCCCAAAATCTTGAACCTGCGCAGCAACCAAGGTTCAGCAACATAGACAAAATTCTCTAACTACCCCACACCCACTAAGCCACCTGCGAAGACCCAGCCGCCGCCGTGGGATCATCCGTTGCCGGCTCCGTCGCCGTCTTCGGGGGATCTTCCACCCTGGGCGCAGCGGCTGGTGACGAGCCTCCGCTGGATGCAGTAGCCGCAGGAGCAGCGAGGGAGCCTTCACCGGTATCCGGGGGCGGTGCCGGGTCGACCTCAGCCTCGGCTATCGCCGGGTTGGCCTCCGCTTCGGGCCGCACGCTGTTCAGGGGTCCGAAGTCCTCCACGATCTCGGCACGTGCCGCCTACAACACAGCACACCGATTCAGCAAGATCACGCATACCCCACATTCAACAAACACTAAACAAAAGACAAACTTTACCTGATCCCTCACCCGGTCGGACCTCTCCCTCACCACCTCCCGACCGTGGGGGCCCCACATCCGGTCAAAGAGGGCACCCGCGGAGTCCTTCACCACAGGGTCTTCGACCTTGAAAATCTCGCGCCCAAAATCTTCATCACATCGGTCGAAGACCTCATAGTGACTGCACCCCTCGCGTGTCACGCCCGGCTTTAAGGAACAAAGCCAGGTGCATCTCATACATGCGCCAAAAAGACAACATATATAATAACAGAGTGTATAGAGATAAATGTCACAAAACATCAGAGTATTATTACATAGCGGAAGTCTTATTACAAAATAAAAGATAAATATAAAACGAACTAAGGATCGTTGGCGCCAATGTCAACTGAGAAACGCCACCTAGATTAGATCATACTCCTCGCCTTGTGGCTCCTCCTGAACCACCTGTTCTTCTCCTGTGGGGGGGGTGTGAGACAGCAAGGGTGAGCTCACACATGATCATAGCTCAACAAGTTGTGGGGAACCAGTGGACATGAACTCACAAAGGTGGGAGTTCATGTGATGTGTAAGGCTAATCAATGACATGGGTTAAAGCTGAGCATTGCTTTTAAGTAGTTGGTCAAATTTTTATTAGCAATTACTAAGTTTAAGTAAATACCAAACCTTAAGTGAAGTAATAGAACAAAATTAATAATAAACCCATGCAATGCAAATGACAAAATTGAATTTAAGTTCCATAATTTAATCATCAGAGAGTCCTGAGCTGCTCATGACCGTGAGCTCGGCTAGTATACCAGTTTTACACTCTGTAGAGGTTGTACCCTTTACCCTCAAGTCATGTTACCCATCTGCCAAGGGGTCGCGAATCCCATACACCTCTACCTAGGAAGCACGGCAGGGCAACACTACGAGGCCTTTACAAAGTTCCACTAGCTTCCGAAAACCCGCTATAGTTTCTAGGAAGCTCCAATGCAGGGTTCTTGTCTGACCGCCATCGCAGCAAAATCAACCAAGGACCTCCCTACACTGACCACTCCCCTACTGCCCTTGCCCCTTTCGGGTAAGGTAGTCTTCCACTAGCTTTCCTAATTAGTCAGCCAAGGGCGTCCCATTAAACCCTTGTGGTGGCACGTGTTTCTCAAGTTAAGCTCTATGTTCCAATTAACATTAATGATCTTGACATGAACATAAATAGAATAACAAAATAACTGGAACATAGATATGATAAATAATTATCCCAAATCCATGTAAAGCAATAGCAAACTACCCAAGTGATTCAGGGGTAAACAAGGTAATGAGATAAACAATCTAGGATAACCTATTGGGTCCCATCAAAATTAACCTATGCATGAATAAATGATATTAAAGAACATTATTGGGTAAAAAGTGGTCAAGGGCACAACTTGCCTTCAATGAGCTCCTGCTCAGCTACTTCAACCTGCTGCTCACCAGGATCCTCAGTCATGGGCTCTTCTACTCGCCACAATACAAACAAGCACAGTGCATATAGAGAAATTAACATTACACCAAACATATAAACAAAATACACAGTAATAATCTACACATTAAAATAAAATCCTAGGAACAGAAATCATAATTTTTGGAGTTATAGAATTTAAGTTATGCCTTTTCCAAGGTTTTATGTGTTTTAAATATGATTAAGTGTGAGATTAATTTTCTTACTGTTGTCATGATAAAACAGAGGCTCTAAGTGATAGATAATAAAATTACAAAATTTTAGGATCTGGAATGGATTAATTTGGAGTTAGTATGAATTTTCTATGAATTTATAAAGTTCTAGTAATTATTTTCATGTTAGAAATCCATTTTCTATTCATTTATTCGATTTAAACTATCTCTGGACTGGGCCTCAATAAATGGAAAACGCAGGGGCTACAGAGTAAAACTCCTATGGCACAGCGCACAGTGATATAGGACGGCGGGTTAATTTCTGTTTTACACAGGGTCTCTTTAGCAAAAAGGCTGGCTGAAGGGGTATCTCAAGATCTCGGCCGATAGATCAGACTTGGGCGCGCCAGATTAGATCTGGACCACGCCGAACCGGTATGCAGCGCGATCCGTCCACTCCGCGATCAACGGCGCAGATTTAATTCTCTCCGATCTCACTGGTGCCGCCCGATCACGATCTAACGGCACCCAACCAATGTGGCGAAAGGGTACACCAAGTTCTAATCCTGGCCGTTCGTCATCCGATCAACGGCAGTCAACAACCGTGGCCGAAGCGCTACGCTCGACTTAATCTCCGTCGCCCATTCTCGATCTAACGGTGTACGAGCGCCACCACCCTCCCCCAAGCTAACGCAGCGGCGCCACCCTAGAGCTACGGCGGAAGCTCGCCGACGTGCCCACGATTCTCCTCCCAAGCGTTGCGAACACTGAAATCGATTGATACTACATGACTAGGAGGACGAGGCGAGTCGATTGGATGGGTTTCTTACCAAGGATGCGCAGTACAGGGGTGTGGCCACGACAATGGGCGAAAGTACGACGATGGCGGAATCACGGTGAAGAATTGCCTTCAATTCACCACTGCTCGCGCCCGCTTATTGACCGGACAATCTTCCCCCCGATGGCGCACACCACCACGGCCTGGTTTTGGTCACCAGACGATGCCGCAGCCGAGATCCCGACCACGGCGGCAATGGCGCAGCCGCTTCTCTCTCTCTCGGTTTGGGCTCTGGCGGGTTTGCGAAATAGGGGGTACAGATGCGACGCAAGAGTTTATAGGCGTAGGTTGGACCAGCTCACGCCCGGTTTTGCAGCTTGGTGGTTGAGATTCATCCGCCATGCGCGCGGAATCCGGCAATGGCCGCTGCAACGGAGAAGACGCCGCCATAACTTGGGCCCACCCGCCAGCGGAAGAAGGGAAGGAGGAAGGCGCGCCCGCGACTGACTTGGGTGGAGAAATGGGCCAAGGCGAGGGTTTTCTTTAGTGGGCCGAAAGTGGGATCCGAGGCCCAGGCAAGTTTCTTCTCTTTTTCTTTTTATTTTTCTGTTTCATTTCATTTTTAAATCTCCATTTTGAATTCAAACTTGTTTGTGAGCTTCATAACTGAGTTAAATACATAAATTAAAATATTAGTAGGAACAAAATGTATTCTTTCATATATTTATTTTCCTCTATTTTGTATAATCTCTTCCTTCTCTCTTTTCTTAATTCTAGGATTACTTTAGGATTTAAATCCCCATCTGGATATTTAACATATTTCTTTTTTTACATTATTATAATATTGTCACAAAAATGCACACACAAATAAAATATTCAGCATGATGCAATGATTTAGTAGCATATCTTTTTATTAATTGTTTTTGGATATGGTGTTCACATATGATGATGCTTAAAGATCAAACTCACATAAAGAGAAATTGTTTCTCTATTGGTATTATTTCTAGCAATTTACAAAGTGGGTGTTACAAATCCTACCCCCCTTAAAAATAATCTCGTCCTCGAGATTTAAGAAGATCTAGGGAAAAGATGGGGAAAATCTATGCGAAGCTCTTCTTCTTTTTCCCAGGTTGCTTCATCTTCACCGTGGTGACTCCATTGCACTTTGCACATCTTTATCACCTTATTTCTTGTAACTCGAGTTAAAGTATCCAAAATCTTGATAGGATACTCCGTGTAAGTCAAATCACCCTGAACACTGAGCTCTTCCATTGGTAACTGTTCCTCAGGGACACAGAGACACTTCTTCAGTTGAGATACGTGGAATACATTATGCACATCCGATAGACTAGCAGGTAACTCAAGTTGGTATGCCATCTCTCCAACTCGCCTAAAGATCAAGAATGGTCCAATATAGCGAGGGGACAATTTGCCCTTAACTTTGAATCTCCTCATCCCACGAAGTGGTGACACCTTGAGGTACACATAATCTCCCTCTTCAAATTCCAGTGGCCTCCTTCTATTATCATCGTAGCTCTTTTGCCTGGTTTGAGCCACCCTCAAATTCTCTCGAATTACACGGACTTGTTCTTCTGCTTCTTGAATCAGTTCAGGCCCAAAGAACTGTCTCTCTCCAGTCTGATCCCAATACAAAGGAGTTCTGCACTTCCTCCCATATAAAGCTTCAAAAGGTGACATCTTCAGACTGGCCTGGTAACTATTATTATATGAGAACTCGGCATACGATAGACTTTTATCCCAACTTCCTCCATGTTGAAGGGCACAAGCTCTCAACATATCCTCCAAAACTTGATTTGTCCTTTCAGTCTGTCCATCAGTCTGAGGGTGATAAGCTGTACTAAAATTCAACTTCGTACTCATGTTCTCATGAAAGCTTCTCCAAAATCTTGAGGTAAACTGTGAACCTCGATCAGACACGATCTTCTTTGGCACTCCATGCAAACACACAATCCGAGCCATATATAACTCTGCTAGCTGAGAACCTTTATAAGTAGTCTTCACAGGAATAAAGTGAGACACTTTAGTCAATCTATCCACAATCACCCATATAGCATCATATCCTTTCTAGGTGCGAGGCAATCCAGTTGAAATCCATACCAATCTCTTCCCACTTCCACTCGGGTATCTTCAGTGGATGTAACAATCCAGCTGGCCTCTGGTGTTCAGCCTTAACTCTTTGACATACATCGCACATAGCCACATGTGCAGCTACATCTCTTTTCAATCCATACCACCAATACTTCCGCTTCAAATCCTGATACATATTAGTACTACCAGGATGAATAGAATAATCCGAATCATGTGCCTCCTTTAAAATAGTCTCTCAAAGGCTTTTAATATCAGGAACACACATCCTGTCCTTGAACCATACAGTGCCTTGCTCATCTTCCGTAAATTCCGGAACTCGACCTTCCGTAATCAGATCCTTGATCTCTTTTATTTTAGCATCACCAATTTGTCCTTTGCGGATCTCTTGCTCCAAAGTAGGTTCCACATCAATAGTAACTCCTTCTGTGTGAGCAACTATCCCCAGGTTAAGTCTCCTAAAGTCCTCAACAATCTCATCAGGTAGCTGGGCAACCATAGCTGAATGAACATGCTCCTTGCGACTCAAGGCATCTGCAACCAAATTTGCCTTGCCCGGGTGATAGTGAATCTCCAAATCATAATCCTTAATAAGCTCCAACCAACGGCGTTGCCTAAGGTTGAGATCCTTCTGAGTGAATATATACTTCAAACTCTTATGATCCGTGTATACTTGACACTTGGTTCCCATAATGTAATGTCTCCAAATCTTAAGTGCATGCACAACGACTGCCAATTCCAAGTCATGCGTGGGGTAGTTCAATTCATGTTTCCGTAACTGACGAGAAGCATAAGCAATCACATGTCCTTCCTGCATGAGCACACATCCTAAGCCTTGGCCACATGCATCGCAATAGATATCAAATCCTTTCTGTAGGTCTGGCATAACCAACACTGGTGGTGTCATCAATCTTTTCTTCAATTGCTCAATGTTGTCTTGGCACTTCTCGTCCCAATTAAATTCTTTTCCTTTCTCCAAAAGCGAAGTCATAGGCTTAGCAATCTTAGGAAATCCTTCGATAAATCTCCGATAATATCCTGCTAGTCCCAAGAAACTCCGAATCTCAGTAACTGTAGTGGGTACTCTCCACTCCATTATCTCCTTAACTTTAGCAGGATCCACTGATATTCTGCCATCAGAAATGATATGTCCAAGAAATGGCACCTCGCCAATCCAAAACTCGCACTTGCTAAACTTGGCATATAGCTCGTTATCTCGTAGCTTCTGTAGCACCAATCTCAGATGTTCCTCATGGTCGCTATCACTCTGGGAATAAATAAGGATATCGTCGATGAATACCATGACGAATCTATCCAAATACTCCATAAACACCTTATTCATCAAGTTCATAAAATAAGCTGGTGCATTGGTTAATCCAAACGACATAACAGTGAACTCATATAATCCATATCGAGTCGAGAAAGTCGTCTTAGGAATATCCGATGGTCTAATCCTCATCTGATGGTAACCCGATCGGAGATCAATCTTCGAGAATTCTCTAGCTCCTCTCATCTGATCAAATAAATCCTCAATACGGGGTAACAGATACTTGTTCTTCACCGTAACATCATTAAGCGATATATAGTCCACACACATCCGCTGGGATCCATCCTTCTTCTGTACAAATAGAACCGGCGCTCCCCATGGTGAGGAACTCGGATGAATGTACCCAGCCTCTTGTAACTCTTCTGGGAAGACATTAGGAAAATCTCTAACCACACAGATGTTGACACCAACGAACTTCCCATCTACTAAGAATGCCGGTAGTCTGGTGGCGGTAGTTACTCCAATTCCAACTTCAAATCTTTCTCCTTTGGAACTGGTGAGTTCTATGGTTCCTTTAGCATAGTGTATAAACTGCCTTTGCCTTTCTTAACCATGACATACTAAGGATCACGTCTATAGTGCTCTCTTCTAACACTATAGGGTAGCCATCTAGGTTAGAAATACAGGGTAAGAAAGGAAGAATTGTAGATAAGGTGAGTAATTATGAGAAATGTTACTGCGGGGGATTTATTAGCTAAGTAGATTAGTGTGTCACCTACTAAAGCTAATACATTACCTTATGGTGGTACATGCTAAGATGCCCGACTATAATGTTTCAATCAATCAAAGAAGCAAATCAAGCATTTATCATCAGAACAGTCAACCAACATTTTTTAATAGAAAAAATAGTTTTATTTTCGTCTTAGGTTCCCTATCTCTTAAGAAGTTCATAAATGTAGGATTCCAAGGTGTGAAATCCATCTTGTCTCAGAGTAGAAAAGGTAAGAATGATCAGAGTAGAACAATAGAAGGTGAGACAGGATCAAGATAAGTATAGAAAGAATCAGAGTAAGGTAAATATAGAATGAATCAGGGTGAGATAAGTAGGTAAGGTTGTCCGTTTCTATCTAGGTTTCGTCCTACAGTCAACATTTCCTCTGATACCACTTCTGTCACACCCGGCTTTAAGGAACAAAGCCAGGTGCATCTCATACATGCGCCAAGAAGACAACGTATATAATAACAGAGTGTATAGAGATAAATGTCACAAAACATCAGAGTATTATTACATAGCGGAAGTCTTATTACAAAATAAAAGATAAATATAAAACGAACTAAGGATCGTTGGCGCCAATGTCAACTGAGAAACGCCACCTAGATTAGATCATACTCCTCGCCTTGTGGCTCCTCCTGAACCACCTGTTCTTCTCCTGTGGGGGGGGTGTGAGACAGCAAGGGTGAGCTCACACATGATCATAGCTCAACATGTTGTGGGGGACCAGTGGACATGAACTCACAAAGGTGGGAGTTCATGTGATGTGTAAGGCTAATCAATGACAGGGGTTAAAGCTGAGCATTGCTTTTAAGTAGTTGGTCAAAATTTTATTAGCAATTACTAAGTTTAAGTAAATACCAAACCTTAAGTGAAGTAATAGAACAAAATTAATAATAAACCCATGCAATGCAAATGACAAAATTGAATTTAAGTTCCATAATTTAATCATCAGAGAGTCCTTAGCTGCTCATGACCGTGAGCTCGGCTAGTATACCAGTTTTACACTCTGCAGAGGTTGTACCCTTTACCCACAAGTCATGTTACCCATCTGCCAAGGGGTCGCGAATCCCATACACCTTTACCTAGGAAGCGTGGCAGGGCAACACTACGAGGCCTTTACAAAGTTCCACTAGCTTCCGAAAACCCGCTACAGTTTATAGGAAGCTCCAATGCAGGGTTCTTGTCTGACCGCCATCGCAGCAAAATCAACCAAGGACCTCCCTACACTGACCACTCCCCTACTGCCCTTGCCCCTTTCGGGTAAGGTAGTCTTCCACTAGCTTTCCTAATTAGTCAGCCAAGGGCGTCCCATTAAACCCTTGTGGTGGCACGTGTTTCTCAAGTTAAGCTCTATGTTCCAATTAACATTAATGATCTTGATATGAACATAAATAGAATAACAAAATAACTGGAACATAGATATGATAAATAATTATCCCAAATCCATGTAAAGCAATAGCAAACTACCCAAGTGATTCAGGGGTAAACAAGGTAATGAGATAAACAATCTAGGATAACCTATTGGGTCCCATCAAAATTAACCTATGCATGAATAAATGATATTAAAGAACATTATTGGGTAAAAAGTGGTCAAGGGCACAACTTGCCTTCAATGAGCTCCTGATCAGCTACTTCAACCTGCTGCTCACCAGGATCCTCAGTCACGGGCTCTTCTACTCGCCACAATACAAACAAGCACAGTGCATATAGATAAATTAACATTACACCAAACATATAAACAAAATACACAGTAATAATCTACACATTAAAATAAAATCCTAGGAACAGAAATCATAATTTTTGGAGTTATAGAATTTAAGTTATGCCTTTTCCAAGGTTTTATGTGTTTTAAATAAGATTAAGTGTGAGATTAATTTTCTTACTGTTGTCATGATAAAACAGAGGCTCTAAGTGATAGATAATAAAATTACAAAATTTTAGGAACTGGAATGGATTAATTTGGAGTTAGTATGAATTTTCTATGAATTTATAAAGTTCTAGTAATTATTTTCATGTTAGAAATCCATTTTCTATTCATTTATTCGATTTAAACTATCTCTGGACTGGGCCTCAATAAATGGAAAACGCAGGGGCTACGGAGTAAAACTCCTAAGACACAACGCACAGTGATATAGGACGGCGGGTTAATTTCTGTTTTACATAGGGTCTCTTTAGCAAAAAGGTTGGCTGAAGGGGTATCTCAAGATCTCGGCCGTTGGATCAGACTTGGGCGCGCCAGATTAGATCTGGACCACGCCGAACCGGTATGCAGCGCGATCCGTCCACTCCGCGATCATCGGCGCGGATTTAATTCTCTCCGATCTCATTGGTGCCGCCCGATCACGATCTAACGGCACCCAACCAATGTGGCGAAAGGGTACACCAAGTTCTAATCCTGGTCGTTCGTCATCCGATCAACGACAGTCAACAACCGTGGCCGAAGCGCTACGCTCGACTTAATCTCCGTCGCCCATTCCTGTGATGGAACCTCCCAAGTAATTAGGCCCACCTACAGTTGTCCTTGTCCAACGGACATCAGACACCGTGTAGATGTTCCTAAGTCACTTGACAAGTTCGGTATCTTTCCTTACCTTACCAGGAACGTCTCACCCGTCTTGCAGACATTACAGAACATCGGAGATTAAGAAATGCGGAAGCGAATTACATAAACTTACATTTATTTCAAAAGCAAGCTTGAGTTATTTTATTACAGACCAGACTAAAAGTGAGTGCAGATTAGTAATATTATACAAACCAAGGGAGGCACAGACTCCTCCCGATAAGCTAAAAGCAAAAGATCCTATGTGGAGGACCGAGTCCTCCCGCACTTCAGTCTTGTTTTTCTTCTTTGGGAACCACCTTGGCACAGAAGCAGCAAAAGTCTGCTACTTCCTCACCTAAAAACAACGAAGGGATAAACCGTGAGTATGGAATTACTCAGCAAGTCTTACCCGACTAAAGAAAAGACTCTCAAGGGTATGCTGGTTATATAGGAGTCAAGGTAAGGCTTTTCAATCATCAATGACTCTGTTTTTGCAGAAATGCTTACTAAAGTGGATCCTTAAAAATCCAGTTTTAATTTGTCAAGTTAAGTAAAATTACCTGCACTAGAGTTCTTTCTACCCTAGTTCAATCACTGGTCCTGCACTAGCCAATTTCTTAACAAAAGCCCATCGTCTTAAGTGGAATGCTACGTGTAGGGTAGTGACCAAGTCTTCATAACCGCGAAGGTACGGCGATCCGAATCGATTATACTCAGCTGAGGATCTCCAATCACACGACATATGTAGCACTTAACCCTTGCATATGTCAACCCGCCACCGGGGTTCTTAAGACCGGATCAGGTTCACGCAGACCGAGAGCACAGATACACCACCGTCCAGCCTCTTGCCACGGAGGGTACACGCTACTCTCGCCACCGCTCCACGCCCATCTCGTGTTGTCTTATTCCGGCCTTAGTCTGCCCGAGGCAAGGCTTACCCATGACGAGGCATGTGACCAATTAAAGGGTCCTCGATCATCAAGCCTACATCGACAAGGTCCTTAATCGACTCAGACGGAGACACTACACCGAGACTCTCTTCTCGTGCAAGTCACCCGCCCGGTCTCAGCTTAATTATTTCAAACCCAAAGTTTGGTACCTGGCAGAGGTACATCTTTACCGATGTTGAACCTATCAAGGCCTTTGATAGATCCATCATCAAGTTTTATTTTCGAAAAACATCCCACCCACTTTGCCACATCATATTTTGTAAAAACAAAACCTTTTGTTTTTCTAAAGCAAAGCTAAGCATCAAAAAGCTTTTGTAAAACAGGTGATTAAGGAAGGTAATCAAATTCAAGGAAGGTAATGCAGGAATGGTTTTATCAAGCAACTCCTATCACCTAATGCAGCAAATCAAGTGAGAAAGATTTTAAAATAGCAAGGAAGGTGGCAAATGCACCGGGGCTTGCCTTCGTTCACAGGTGAATCAGGCTCAGATCCACAGATATCAAAGTAGAAATGATTCCCGGCCTGAGACTCCGAAGGTGGTGGTGTCTCCTCTTCATTTACTACTATCTCTTCTTCTCGTTCTAATCATAACCATACATAAGTATAAGAATGGATGCCATGGGATGCTCATGAGGATGCAAAGATAGCATAAACTTATTATTTATGTCTTGAATACAACTTTCCTTCATGGAGTTCCGGGAACTTAGGGTTTCCGGAGTCGGTAAAGGAGTTCATAGGGCAGGGGGGTGGTTTTGGGGTTTGGTGATCAAACAAGGTCCAAATCAATTCAAACAATGTTTTAAGTTCCCACAAAAAGTTTGGGCATTTTTGGGATTATTATCTATTTTCTAAAAATCCATCATTAATACTTTGAACTACTTTAAATACTCTAAATTTTCTTACTTCCACTAAAAATCACAAACTTATTTTTATTAAATTCTATGGAAAATAAGAAGCCTAGGAAAATTAGTTTCACAATTTTAGCATTTTTCTACATTTTTCTACATATTTCTAAAGCTCTGCTGTAAAAGAAAAAGGAAAATGTTCCAACAGTGATGGGCCAGATTCAGCCCAGCGGCCAAGTTCCAGTGAGGAAAGGCGCCCGCGCGCCCGCGCGCCCTGGCGGTTTTGCGCAGAGACCCTCGCGTCTTTGTCTAACAGCGAACGAGCCCTTTCACTATTTTGAGGAATCACTGACACTTCACAAAAAGACCCTCCGGTTTCTATCTATTCACGATTTGAAGTCCACGACGCCGTTCAAGCGCGGCCGTGCTCCGGCGAGCATCTACGCCGGCCGATTAGGGCAACGGCAGGGTTCTTCGAGCAGCGGACACGGAATTAACACTACCCCGACCATTTTCCCCAACCTAATTGCACAAATAGTGAGCTATCAAGCTCTGTCCGCGTGAACCGAATGGGTGGCGGACAGTTGATCGTGTTCCCGGTGATTGGTGAGCTCGCAGTTCAAATTGGTGGTTCAGCGAGCATCGAAGGCATGTGAGAAAGCTTAAACGAGGAAGCAGGGGACGGGAGCTGACCGGAGTTGGGCTGGCGACGGTGAGCTTGGTTTCACGGTGGCGGAAGCTTGAATTGGGGGAAACTCCGAATTCGAGCAGATGAGTGGATGATTGTGGCCGATTAGCGGTGGTTAGCTAGCTGACTACCTCACGGAGCTGGACACGGGCTTAATTTATAGGGAGGATGGGCGGTGGCCGTGAATTTCGAGCAAGACGCGCGGCGGTCGGAGGTGGAGAAGAACACTGACGCAGTGAATACGTGTTCAACGTCGTGGCAGCTATTCCGGTGAGCAACGGGGAGCTAAAGTGAATCGTGGCGGTGCAGTGGCGAGGCTCGGACACGCGGCGCATGGCCGGGAGGCGGCGGTCACCGGCGAGGTAATCCACTCGGCCGCAAAGAGGGAGAGAGGGCCACGAGGGTCACCGGAGAGATCGCCAGCGCACGGGCGGTGAAGATCTTTTCAAGGTGAGCAACACCCACACGGCCGCGGCACCAATCCCGGCAAAGAAGTCGCCGGCGGTGAGATCTTTTCTACGGCGGTCGATCTGATCCTCAACAGAGCACTGTACCATGGAGAACACCCATCAGATGAACTAACAGAGCGACTTGGAGCACGATTCTCTCTCAATTTTCAATGGTAACATACTCCATGCTCTGCAGCAAAATTGTAGAGCTATAGATCAGCTACAGGTTTGTCACAGCAGCCATGGGCAGATTCTTGCTGGATCATAGTTGAATTTATGCTCAAAGTCGTAGTGATTGCACTGTCTGTCTGAAAATTCAGACCTTAGTAACCTGACAGTCCAACTTTAGACTGAATTATCTACAAACTTCTCATAAGACCATGGCTTGAATCCTTAAACAAAGTTGTTCTCCTATGATTGGGCTACAAACTTGATGTGGTGACCTAGGGCAAAAACCCTATAATTTGAAAGTTACAAAGCCCCAAAGTGGAGCCTTTAATACTGAATTTCAGACTTGGTATAGAACTCAAGTGAGGTCCATTTTGCAATTAAGTCCAAAACTTAGGGTTTGGCTTTCAAGTCCACATATTTGTGAACCAATTGACTTAAAATACTTATTTGGCTTGGTTTTTGCACTTTAGCCCAAAAGTGGACTAATTTTGCATATAAGCCCCTAGGGTTTGGTTTTAGGGTTTTCCAGGGTTCCAATTAGGGTTTCTGGTATCCCGGGGTATAAATGTGATTCAAGTTTATTCTTGGAGTCATTTTATGACTTTTACCCTAAAGTCTTTAGGTTTCCTTAACTTGGGTTAAGTTTTACCCCTTTAACCACTATTTAGGGTTAAGTCCTTTAACCAGGGTTCTATTTGCAAAACAATACAACTTGCTTGAAATTTTTGCCTAGTGAATGCACTCTAGGTGTGTCAAACATATGCAAATGCTAATGCTCATGATGTCATGCTCAAGTTTTAGTTATAGTAACACCAGGGGTGTTACAATTCCCGATCTAACGGTGTACGAGCGCCACCACCCTCCCCCAAGCTAACGCAGCGGTGCCGCCCTAGAGCTACGGCGGAAGCTCGCCGACGTGCCCACGATTCTCCTCCCAAGCGTTGTGAACACTGAAATCGATTGATACTACGTGACTAGGAGGACGAGGCGAGTCGATTGGATGGGTTTCTTACCAAGGATGCGCAGTACAGGGGTGTGGCCACGGCGATGGGCGGAAGTACGACGATGGCGGAATCACGGTGAGGAATTGCCTTCAATTCACCGCTGCCTGTGGCCGCTTATTGACCGGACAATCTTCCCCCCGATGGCGCACACCACCACGGCCTGGTTTTGGTCACCAGACGATGCCGTAGCCAAGATCCCGACCACGGCGGCAATGGCGCAGCCGCTTCTCTCTCTCTCGGTTTGGGCTCTGGCGGGTTTGTGAAATAGGGGGTACAGATGCGATGCAAGAGTTTATAGGCGTAGGTTGGACCAGCTCACGCCCGGTTTTGCAGCTTGGTGGTTGAGATTCATCTGCCATGCGCGCGGAATCCGGCAATGGCCGCTGCAACGGAGAAGACGCCGCCATGACTTGGGCCCACCCGCCAGTGGAAGAAGGGAAGGAGGAAGGCGCGCCCGCGACTGACTTGGGTGGAGAAATGGGCCAAGGCGAGGGTTTTCTTTAGTGGGCCGAAAGTGGGATCCGAGGCCCAGGTAAGTTTCTTCTCTTTTTCTTTTTATTTTCTGTTTCATTTCATTTTTAAATCTCCATTTTGAATTCAAACTTGTTTGTGAGCTTCATAACTGAGTTAAATACCTAAATTAAAATATTAGTAGGAACAAAATGTATTCTTTCATATATTTATTTTCCTCTATTTTGTATAATCTCTTCCTTCTCTCTTTTCTTAATTCTAGGATTACTTTAGGATTTAAATCCCCATCTGGATATTTAACATATTTCTTTTTTTATATTATTATAATATTGTCACAAAAATGCACACACAAATAAAATATTCAGCATGATGCAATGATTTAGTAGCATATTTTTTATTAATTGTTTTTGGACATGGTGTTCACATATGATGATGCTTAAAGATCAAACTCACATAAAGAGAAATTGTTTCTCTATTGGTATTATTTCTAGCAATTTACAAAGTGGGTGTTACATCGCGGGACAGCGCGTTCATCGCCCCCTCGCAGGTGACGAGGGAGGCAAAGGACATAAATTCCTCCACAATGGTCGGGAGCGCCAAAAGTTCCTCTTGCAGCCACTCGAGGAAGCGAAGGCCCGCCTCCCGGTCGGGCACTTCGAAGTCAGCAGTCCGCGCGCCCAGCTCGCGGTATGAGTCCACGAGCTGTTTGCGCGTCCGCTCAACTTTCGAGCACGTAGAGGCCTCGGCCCTCTCCATGCGGGCCTGCAGAGCATTGTACCGCACCTCCCATTTCTCGGCGCGCTGGTTGGCGAGACTACCCTCCACCCGCGCCAAATTGGCATCCGCCTGCGCCGCCTGCGCCTTGGCGATGGCCTGGTTAGCCTCCGTCCTCTCCTCCACCAGCTGGCGCCGGAGGTCCGTCCTCTCGCCCTCCAGGGCGGCCACCTTCTCCGCCAGCTTGCGACACTTGCTGTCCACGACAGACTTTTCCCGGACGGCGTCAGCATGCTGTGCCCGAAGTCTCTCGACTTCAAGAGACACATCTGCTGTAAGGGCCCCCGACGCCACGCGGTCGGCGAAGTCGGCCGCCTAATAGACACACATGAGACCACAATCCCCATGGAAGCGGTAAACGACGAAGTCCAGCTCAACTTACTTGACTCAACCGCTGCAACGCCTCCCTCAGCCGGCGGGACACAGTGCCCGCTTCGTCCTTGACGGCAGTGACCGCCAAAATCTCACCACCAGCGCTGAGCGCGCTACCCTTCGCCCCAGGCACCACGGCAGACACCGTGGTCGCGACCACAGGCGGAACAACAGCAAGTTGCCCCTCGCCCGATCCTGCAGTATATCACCAGTCAAAAAAACCTACCAACGAGATAGTCGTCCACACTAATATTGGTGCCGAAGTCGGGAACACGCTTCCCCGGCGAAGGCAATTCCCGGACCTTCGCAGCTCCGGCCGAGGCAGACTTGGCTCCGCCGGCTCCGGCCGCCTTCACGCCCTCCGGCACCTTACTGGACTCAGGGGCGGCCGACTTCGCCGCCAGCGTCGAATGGCTACCGCCGGGGGCGGTAGTCTTCGCAGTCCCCCGCGCCCTCTTCGGCCTAGCCTCGGGAAGCCTGATGACCGCCCGGCGCTTCTGCGTGGCTTCCTGGCGATCCCTGTTCATCACTGCCGACACAACAACAGCAATATTTCGTCCGTAAGGAAACACTCTTAGGTCACGAGCCATGCGAGATGTAAAAAAGTCTTCGCCGGCCGCGCGGGGGATAGGAACGTTCTTAGGCCACCGACCCCCGGTAACCTCCAGCATCCGCGCTGAAGACTCCCGGAGCTCGGGCGAAGACATCCTTCCCCCGGGGGCCGCGCATGTCCCCATCAACTCCATAGAAAAACTATCGGAGACCCCCAGTCCTCCCATCGCAGTACCTAGCTTCCTCTTCTTAGTGGATGGGGCGGCCGCCGGCGCGGGGTCGTCTTCAGTCTCAGCCGCCGGTTTTTTCCCGTGGCGGTCGACAACATCTTGCCCGGGATAACCGCCATACGGCAAACTGTTCAACTCGAAGACCCTATTCAGACGGTCGTTGGGCCTCCGTCTTTGGCACATAGCGTCCCACAATCCGCACCGCCCCATCCTCCGCCTCACGCACGAATGCGGCGGGATCTCGGCCATGCAAATCCAGTGCGAAGGCCGGACTCCGCACTAGCATCCCGTCGCGGGAAGGCATCTAGCGAGGGCATAATTCGCCCACCGCCCAACCACGCGCCAAGGGCCATACCCCATACCCGACAAACTCCTCAACCAAATCGCGTCCGCTACTCATGCGGGCCGCGCACCGAAGGGCCTCTTCATTTTCATCCTCCTCCGCTACCTCAAACTGCGGGTACGCTGAGTAATAATGCAAACACATCTCGGCCATGGGGAGCCCCGGTTGGTCTTCGACTGTGCCTTCGGCAACGTAGAACCAAAATTCCCACCAGTTGCCCCATTTATTGCGGGCGCAGGGAACCAACTCAACAACTTCCATCGAAGTCTTGCCGGTCTTCGGCGTAAATGTGCAAGATCCAAATTGTGCAATCTTAT
Organism: Zea mays; assembly: GCF_902167145.1. NCBI lineage: Eukaryota > Viridiplantae > Streptophyta > Magnoliopsida > Poales > Poaceae > Zea > Zea mays. The sequence goes on from NC_050100.1 coordinate 118,254,471, forward strand.
TTCTGATTTTCCTTTTCTGCCAATGCAGACAATAATGCTTCGCGAAGACTTCGACCGAGGGCTGCCCGCCGTACGAAGTCGTTGCCCAGACATATTTTGCCAGGGCCACCACGACATTTGGCGTCAGCTGGTGGACCTGGACGTCGAATCTACGCAGAACTTCTCCCATAAATCGATGCGCGGGCAGACGAAGGCCAGCGGCGAAAAAAGCCTCGAAGACGACCAACTCGCCTTCCGGCTCGGGAACCTCCTCTGTCCCCGGGACACGCGCCACTCCGTCGCCGAAATACCCAAGCTGTTGCATGTCTTGCACACGGACTGAGGACATCCACGACACGCCGAACTCCACTGTGTCGCCGGCGCGCAACTCCTCCGCCGCTACATTGCTCAACATCTCCTCGGATGACGCGCCGACCGGCGGCGTATCAGCAACAGAAGAGGAAGAGGACGACATCGCTACGTACCGTCGGCGGCGGCGGGCGGTCTGCTTCACACAGGCCAGATCTCCGACGAGCAAGAGCAAGGAGGGCAGACGAGCAGCGGGCGGTTTGAGAAGGAAGTTAGGGTTTTCGCGGAGCGCGGAAAGATAAAGTTCAAAACGTGCCGCCCCCCGCCCCCTTTTATACACATGGCGCGGCGCTTCGGGAAACCCGCAATTCAACAGTACGGCGTCAATCAACGGTCATGTCAAAAACCCCCACGGAACCACTTCGAGCGAGGGCAGCGTCTCCACCATCTAGCGACGTCTTCGGCACCAGATGACTTAGTCGAAATGGTCCCTCGGAGGGCAAATGTTGGGGCGAAGGCGAAGATGCCACCCTTCGCTCGATGCCTTCGCCGACCTCGCTGCACCAATGGAGACAAGACGACTGGCAGATTTACCCTTCGTCCCACGCGTCGCCGAACGAAGACCTGTGACGAGGTCGTCTCATCTTGCGGCCTCGTCCAACATGGAGGCCCACGTGTGATTCGGCCCAACGTAACAGGCCCTGCGTGGCCGCTGCGCATTACGGGCCTAATTTGTAAAGGTCTCCCTGTAATTACAGTCTGTAACCCCGCTTTATGGGAATATTCCGGGGATAACCTAGGCGCCTGAGGGCACATGCGTCCTTAACACTGGACGCTGGGCACTCAGATACCTATAAATACCCCCGCACAGTGCCCTTGAGAGGCTAGATTAACAGAGCTATTGCCATCTCGAGCAAAAACCCTGTTTACGTTGCTTCACTCCCCCGTTGGTTCAACTTGCCCAGGAGAGCAAGTTCCAACAATCTCTTCCTTCTGTCTCAATACATTCATTGCGTATACTGTATGGATATGACTTGTTCAGAAAATCTATTGAAAATTCCTGGTCGTCCCCCCCAATGGGTGTGACCAAGGGACATCTTGGTACGCAGAGCGTTTAGCACACTGTCCTGGAGTAGTAACTTGATGTGACCGTGGGGTGTAATCATATCGCCCGAGTAGTTGACCTTAGTCTAAATGGTGTCGTGTTACGAGAAGCGGCGTCTGTTGCCTAATTCATTTTCATGCGGCTTGAATTGCTTATTGAATACTTGCGACTGTTCGGCGAGCATGGTAGGAAGTGGACGGTCACCCTCGCCCTCTATAAATAGCATGCTTGCACCGTTGTTCTCTTCGCTCATCCTTTGATCATCTACTACTTAATTCTCCCTTTGTCTTCTTCTCCATCCGACCATGGGCAAGGGCAAGAGAGGTCAAGGCTCACCTCATCGTGTCGGCGACAAGCGGAAGCGCGATCCAAGTCCTCCCTCGGAGGACTTCGGCGACTCTGAGTACTCAGAGGAGGAGGTTTCCTCCGAGGCTGAAGGGTCGCTGGCCCTTGCCTCTCCCTCGGTGTCGTCCGATGACTCAAACGACTCCTAGGGGATAGCTGCGGAGGTGTGGACGTACATCCGCTCCGTCGAGCGTGTCAGGCTCGAGGGGTCGGATGAGTCGGAGGTCTCTTCTGATGAGGAGGACTCCTTCGGCTTGTCCGTGGAGCAGAGCTGCGACGACAGTGACGACGAGGGTAGTGGCGGAGGCGGCGACAGGGACGACGATGACGGCGGAGGAGGCGACAATGTCAGCGGCAGGGGCGGTGAAGGCGACGGCGGCGGCGGCAGGGGCGGTGAAGGCGACGACGGCGGCAACGTCGGCAGTGGCAGCGGCGGTGGCAAGGCCAGTGGCAAGGCGCCACTAGTTTAAGTAGTAGTATAGATAGTTAATAGTAATGGTAGTATTAGTAGAATAATGTAGTAGTAGTTAGTAGTGTAGTGTAAGTAGTAAAGTAATGTAATGTAATGTAGTAGAGGATAGGGGAAAAAGGTCGGCTCATAATGAGTCAGTCTTTGAGTTTATGTAACCTCCCCCCAATATTAATGAAAAACTTTTTAGATGCTTCCAATGAATGTTGACTTTACTGCTTTTTTTGTTTAATCGCTTGACAGTTCATCCATGTTTTTAACGCTGCCGGTGTTTTTAGAGGTAATCGCCGAGCGATAGCTGATGATACCGGCGTTTAGAGGTAACCGCCGAGTCATGTTCAATGCTGTCGGCGTTTTAGAGGTAACCACCGAGCGATAGCTGATGATACCGGTGTTTTGGAGGTAACCGCCGAGTCATGTTCAACTCTGCCGGCGTTTTAGAGGTAACTGCCAAGCGATATCTGACACTACCGGTGTTTTAGAGGTAACCGCCGAGCCATGCCTGAAGTTTTGCTTTTCCGAGTAATGACTTGGCACTTTTTTAGAAATAGTGTCCGACCTGGGAGACCCCATTTATATTCGCGCTGACGTGCATTTTTTATTTCTGAGCCCTAACTTCACATTTCCGCCTCGAACCACTCCTCTGCTTCCATGAGATCTCGTTCCTGTTCGTTCCGCTGGCAAGACCGCGATGGCGCCGAAACGGAAGAGGCAAAGCTCCGTCGCGGCAATCATCCCGCCCATCGACCCTAATAGCCCGTTGTCATTCGTGGGTAACCATATGTCTGTTATATCAGAATCTGACCTCCTTCATCTTGTCGATGTTGGGGTTTTGCTTCCGAAAGAGCTCTGCTCTTGGCGAATTTGTCGCGGGGTCACCGTTCTGACAGAGGATACCCATCAATCTGTCGTTTACGTTCCTTTTCTTATTCACGGTCTTGCTCTTCCCATCTCTCCCTTTTTCCGTGGCCTCCTTGATTTTTATGAATTGAACTTGACTCATCTGAACCCTAATTCCATCTTGCAAGTTTCCATTTTTGTACATCTATGCGAGGCCTTTCTCGGGGTTCTCCCCCATTTTGGTCTCTGGAAGTACCTTTACCATTGTCGGCCCGGGATGGCTGGGGGACAGCACCAGCTTGTTGGCGACGCAAGTCTAGAACTTCGTCGCGGGAGGAAAGTAGAGTACCTCGGCATTCCTCTTAAGGACAACATTAAGGGGTGGCGTCTCGAGTGGTTCATTGTGGAGAACCACTGCAAGTCACTCCCCCCTAGGTCAGGGAGGCAGCCAGATGTCCGCACACCAAGCTGGATAGAACCTCCGACTCCTTCGGAGATAACAGAGGCTAGAGTACTGCTTGTCGAGGTCTGCTTGCTGAAGGATAGAGGTCTGACTGCTAAATCTATGGTTGCTGATTTCATTTTCAAGAACATCCAACCCTTGAAGGACAGGGCATACCCTGCTTATTTGTATAGTGGCGTCAATGATTCTACCGGGCTACGAACAGGAAAATTCCCACTGAAGATCTGATGAGCCGACCGGATATGATCCTAAGGGGTAGAGTTTCAAATGTTGGTGCTCCTGTTGCCTATTCTACCTAGAACTTGCCACCACTTAGGCCATTTTCTGAGTTTGTGTCCAACCCTCCCGCTCGTGATAGTAGCCTAGGTCTTAGAGTGCGACCCTCTCCTGAGGACATTGAGGCTCTGATTGCCCCACTTCGGAGTCTTCCAGAGGATGAGAAGCAGACTCATTTTGAGATGCCAGCTAGCACCGACGACGCGGAGATAGATGTTGTGCTTAGTTTGCTGGCTTGGGAATCATCTGACTCGTCCCACGTCGAGCCAATGGCTATCACAGCTAGGCAAGAACTTGGTGAAGAGGTGGAGACTTGGAAACCTGAAGGTGCCCGCCTAAAGCATCCACACCGAGTGAGCGCCCGACTGCACCTGTTGAGGAAAAAAGGAAGAAGAGGTGACTTCAGCGACTGTCATGCTTGGACCAGGGTACATGCCCTTCTGCTCCGGCTCCTGATGATGTAGTAGCAGAGGCCCTTCCTGAGGTTCATGCCAAGGGTTGTGATCGTGCACAGGCTGTTGTCTGCATATTTGACGAGGACGAAGAGGAGGAAGAAGAAGAAGTCCCGCTGATCTGCAAGAATAGCCGACACTATAAAGGTAGCGAGGGGGTAGTGATATTCCTTCTCCAGCGCTGTCAGCTCTTGTCAGTTTTCAGGGACTTTCAATACCAGACTTTGATCAAGTACTGGAGGAAGTCGTCCCCGAAGATATGCTATCAGAGCCACCTGCCGATGATATCCCAGCCGTCTGTTCAGAGGTCCCAGACGGTGGGCTTTCCTTGCTTGACTCCACTAGGCAGGAGGTAACTCGAGCGGTGTCTCGTGCATCGTTGACTTTAGAGGGCAGTCTTCAATGCCAAGACGCTAGTTTTAGTCACCCGACTCCCATGTGGTGACTGAGGTGCCCTCAGCCTTGGATGTGGCTACTACAGAAGACCCAGCCCTCAAGGGTGTTGCCGGTAGTGATCCAGCTCTGGTGGGTAGTGCAAGCTACAACCCTGCCCCCGAGGGTGTTTAGGTGGGCTCTCTTTCACATGCCTCCATGGACGTCCATGTTGGGTCGTCCCCCCTTGGTCCGATGGGGCGATGGCGGTTCGCGCTTCCACAGTTTCAACCGGACAAGTCGCCTTAGAGGTCAGCGAGCTAGATGCAAGGAGCTTGCTGTCTGCTGGTGGGGCTGAGGTTACCCTGGATAGTGCCCTTCAGATCGTTCCTTCCCTCGTCAGGTCATGACTCAACTCCTCCTGCCCTGGGTCTAGCACTGTTCCTCTCCAATCTTTAGGTGAGTCGGCCTCTTGCTTTATGTTGTTCATATTAGCGAATTATCTTTCTTCTACTCATCTGTCTATGATCACAGGCTTTTGTTGATGGAATATCTGCCCAGCTGAGATCATGCGGTGCCGCTGTTCCCGAACAAGCTCTGTCTCTGATGCAGTGGAACCCATTGCTGCTCTAGAAACAGATCGACGACTTGAAGGCGTCAAATGCTGGTTACTGATCTTGCAGCTTATCTAGTTGTTTTTATTGATCAACTTGTTCTTAGCTATGCATCCCCTTTCAGTTGCGTTGTCGGATATGGCCCAACGGTGCTCTGACCCTGAGGAGAAATATTCTCAAAGTCAAACCAACTTGGCCCAGACCTCTGCCTCTTTGGACGGTGCACACTCTTTGAATTCCTCCCTCAATGCCCAGCTTGACTTTGAAAGAATGGAACATGAGGTAAACTCCCTTGGTTGAGTATGCCATGTTATTGTTGATTGGGTACTGAACGTTGCTTCTTGTTCATAGGAGGAGAAACGAGCACTCGCAGCCTCTCACGACAATCTAGACAGGCTATACCTTGACGCTAGTAACTCCTTGACCATATTGGAGAGGAGCCATCGCTTCACGATGTCGGACCTAGATCATCATTATCACGAGCTGCAAGTATCCCAAGACGAGGTTCTGCGACTTGGATAGATGTTATCAACCAAGGATTCCACCATCAGGGATCTGCGTGCTTCCAAGAAGCTTATCGTGCAGGAGCTAGAAGTCGCTCGACTAGCTGTCAAAGCTTCAGAGGACAACTGTGTCGTCTTGAAAGCTCAGCACGACAAGGCTATGGACAAAGCCATTCGCATTGGACGGATCTTTATGAGGAGGCCCGGCGTCGTGGTGCCTGACGATATTGTCGCTGATGTCAAGGCTGTGTCTGATGCTTCGAGTCATCCTTCTTCTTCCATTGCTTCTGCGAAAGACATTGCTGGAAAAGATGTTTCGATGCAGTGATGTCCTGCAAAACACTTGATGTAATATGAATTCTGTGTGCGTGTGATGGTTGTGTTAGAACTTGAATATTTTGTGGACAGGGTACCAGAACACGCCCTTGGTGCCAACAAGTAAAACGTTCTTTTTTCCTGGAGTGTTAATTGTTTTGCTGTTAGAGTATAGCGGTCACCCTAAGCAATTGTGAAAGAAAGAGTGTCATGCTGGTTTTAAGGCGTTTTCCGACTTAAACCGATCGCCTGGCTGGTAGGGCACAGTGGTCGTCCTAAGATAAGTAGACATGAGCATGTTGCACCGACTTAAGTCGTCGCCAACTTAAGCTGACTGCTCCTTTGGTAGGATATAATGGTCACCCTAAGCCGAGTAAGCGTGAGCATGTTGCACTGTCTTAAGTCATTGCCGACTTAAGCCGATTGCTCCGTTAGTAGGGTATAGTGGTCACCCTAAGCCGAGTAAGCGTGAGCATGTCACACCGTCTTAAGTCGTCGCCGACTTAAGCCGATTGCTCTGTTGGTGGGGTATAGTGGTCACCCTAAGCCGAGTAAGCGTGAGTGAAAGGGAAATAGGCTTACACCTTTTCCTAAATTGATTTTGGTGGTTGAATTTCCCAACACAAATAATTGGACTAACTAGTTTACTCTAGTCTATAAGTTTTACAGGTGCCAAAGGTTCACAACAAGCCAATAAAAAGACCAAAGATGGTTCAAATAAAGAGAGCTAAAGACATCCCAAAAGGCACCCTGGTCTGGTGCACCGAACTGTCCGGTGTGCCACCGGACAGTGTCCGGTGCACCAGGGCACTCGACGCTGAACTCGCTACCTTCGGGAAAATGGGAGGCCGCTCCGCTATAATTCACCGGACTGTCCGGTGAAGCACCGGACAGTGTCCGGTGTTCACCGGACTATCCGGTGTGCCAGTGGAGCAACGGCTACTTCGCGCCAACGGTCGACTGCAACCGCATTTAATGCACTACAGTGCGCGCTAGAGTCAGAGCACGCATAGTTGGCGCACCGGACAGTCTACAGGACCTGTCTGGTGCAATACCGGACAGCCTAGAGGCCCCACCAGTCAGAGCTCCAACGGTCAGAACCCAACGGCCGGCTGACGTGGCTGGCGCACCGGACAGTGTCCGGTGCGCCATGCGACAGCAGCCTTCCAACGGCCACATTTTGGTGGTTGGGGCTATAAATACCCCAACCACCCCACATTCAATTGCATCCAAGTTTTCCACCTTCAACACATTACAAGAGCTATAGCATTCAATTCTAGACACAACCAAAGAGATCAAATCCTCTCCCAAGTCCGGAATCACTCCAAATCAAATAGTGACTAGAGAGAGTGACATTTGTGTTCATTTGAGCTCTTGCGCTTGGATTGCTTCTTTTCTTTGTCATTCTTCTTGTGATCAAACTCAATGTAACCAAGGCAAGAGACACCAATTTTGTGGTGGTCCTTGCGGGAACTTTGTGTTCCGTTTGATTGAGAAGAGAAGCTCACTTGGTCTAAGTGACCGTTTGAGAGAGGGAAAGGGTTGAAAGAGACCCGGTCTTTGTGACCACCTCAACGGGGAGTAGGTTTGCAAGAACCGAACCTCGGTAAAACAAATCATCGTGTCTCGCTTTTTATTTCCTCACGATTTGTTTTGTGCCCTCTCTCTCGGACTCGTTTATATTTCTAACGCTAACCCGGCTTGTAATTGTGCTTAAGTTTATAAATTTCAGATTTGCCCTATTCACCCCCCCTCTAGGCGACTTTCAATTGGTATCAGAGCCGGTGCTTCATTAGAGCTTAACCGCTCGAAGTGATGTCGGGAGCATCCGCCAAAAGGGAGATCGGGACCGACGAGAAGCCCGCCACAAGCCATGGGAAGGCTCCATCCAGGGAGTCTGCCAACAAGGTGAAGGGATCCCCTTCACACGACAAGTCATGTCGGAGCGGTGACAAGAAGAAGAAGATGAGGAAGGTGGTCTACTACGAGACCGATTCTTCGTCACCATCCACCTCCGGCTCCGACACGCCGTCCGTAACTTCTAAGCACCATGAGCGCAAGAAGTTTAGTAAGATTCCCCTACGCTACCCTCGCATTTCCAAACGTACTCCATTACTTTCCGTCCCATTAGGCAAACCACCTATGTTTGATGGTGAAGATTATAATATGTGGAGTGATAAAATGAGACATCATCTAACCTCACTCCACACTAGCATTTGGGATGTTGTTGAGATTGGAGTACAGGTACCATCACCGGGGGATGAAGACTATGATTCGGACGAGGTCGCCCAAATCCGACACTTCAACTCTCAAGCCACCACTATACTCCTCGCCTCTCTAAGTTGAGAGGAGTATAACAAGGTGCAAGGACTAAAGAGCGCCAAGGAGATTTGGGACGTACTCAAGACCGTGCACGAAGGAGACGAGGTGACCAAGATCACCAAGCGGGAGACGATCGAGGGGGAGCTCGGTCGCTTTCGGCTTCGCCAAGGAGAGGAGCCACAAGAGATGTACAACCGGCTCAAGACCTTGGTGAACCAAGTGCGCAACCTCGGGAGCACAAAATGGGATGACCATGAAATGGTCAAGATTATTCTAAGATCCCTCGTTTTTCTTAATCCTACGCAAGTTCAATTAATTCGTGGTAATCCTAGATATACACTAATATCTCCCGAGAAAGTAATAGGAAACTTTGTGAGCTTTGAGTTGATGATCAAAGGCTCAAAGAAAATCATCGAGCTAGATGGCCCCTCCACGTCCGAAGCACAACCGGTCACATTCAAGGCAACTGAAGAGAAAAAGGAGGAGTCTACATCAAGTAGACAACCCATCGACGCCTCTAAGCTTGACAATGAGGAGATGGCGCTCATCATCAAAAGCTTCCGCCAAATCCTCAAGCAAAGGAGGGGAAAGGACTACAAATCCCGCTCCAAGAAAGTGTGCTATAAGTGTGGTAAGCCCGGTCATTTCATTGCTAAATGTCCATTATCTAGTGATAGTGATAGGGGCGACGATAAGAAGGGAAAAAGGAGAAAAAAGAAGAGATACTACAAGAAGAAGGGCGGCGATGCCCATGTGTGTCGCGAGTGGGACTCCGACGAGAGCTCCTCCGACTCCTCCTCCGACGAGGACGCCGCCAACATCGCCGTCACCAAGGGACTCCTCTTCCCCAACGTCGGCCACAAGTGCCTCATATCAAAGGACGACAAAAGGAAGAAGGTAAAATCAAAATCCTCCACTAAATATGCTTCCTCTAGTGATGAAGATAATTCTAGTGAAAATGAGGAGGATAACTTGCGCACCCTTTTTGCCAACCTAAACATGCAACAAAAAGAAAAATTAAATGAATTAATTAGTGCTATTCATGAGAAGGATGAACTCTTGGACACCCAAGAGGACTTCCTAATTAAGGAAAATAAGAAGCATGTTAAGGTTAAAAATGCTTACGCTCTAGAAGTAGAAAAATGTGAAAAACTATCTAGTGAGCTAAGTACTTTCCATGATACTATTGTCAACCTTAGAAATGAGAATGCTAAAATAATTGCTAAGGTTGACTAAAATGTTTGTGATGTTTCAATTTCCAATCTTAGAGATGATAATGTTAATTTACTTGCTAAGATTGAAGAATTGAATATCTCTCTTGCTAGTCTTAGAAATGATAATGAAAAATTAATTGCTAAGGCTAAAGACCTAGATGTTTGCAATATTACAATTTCCAATCTTAGAAGTGAGAATGACATTTTACATGCTAAGATTGTTGAACTAAAATCTTGCAAACCCTCTACATCTACCATTGAGCATGTTTCCATTTGTACTAGATGTAGAGATATTAATGTTCATGCTATTCATGATCACCTAGCATTAATTAAGAAACAAAATGATCACATAGCTCAACTTAATGCTAAGATTAATGAGCATGACTTAGAAAATGAAAAATTTAAATTTGCTAGAAGCATGCTTATAGTGGGAGACGCCTTGGCATCAAGGATGACATTGGCTTTCAAAAGAGGGACAATGTCATTCTTAATGCCCCTCCTAAAAGATTGTCTAACTTTGTTAAGGGCAAGGCTCCCATGCCTTAGGATAACGAGGGTTACATTTTGTACCCTGCCGGTTATCCCGAGAGCAAAATTAGGAGAATTCATTCTAGGAAGTCTCACTCTAGCCCTAATCATGCTTTTATGTATAAGGGTGAGACATCTAGTTCTAGGCAATCAACCCATGCTAAATTGCCTAAAAAGAAAACTCCTGCTGCATCAAATGATCATAACATTTCATTTAAAACTTTTGATGCATCTTATGTGCTAACCAACAAATCAGGCAAGGTAGTTGCCAAGTATGTTGGGGACAAACACAAGGGCACCAAGACTTGTGTTTGGGTACCCAAAGTTCTTGTATCTAATGCCAAAGGACCCAAAACCGTTTAGGTACCTAAAATCAAGAACTAAACTTGTTTTGTAGGTTTATGCATCCGGGAGCTCAAGTTGGATCATCGACAGCAGGTGCACAAACCATATGACAGGGGAGAAGAAAATGTTCTCCTCCTATGAGAAAAACCAAGATCCCCAAAGAGCGATCATATTCGGGGATGGAAACCAAGGTTTGGTCAAAGGATTGGGTAAAATTGCTATATCTCCTGACCATTCCATTTCCAATGTTTTTCTTGTAGATTCTTTAGATTACAACTTGATTTCAGTTTCGCAATTATGTCAAATAGGTTACAACTGTCTTTTTACGGATACAGGTGTTACTGTCTTTAGAAGAAGTGATGATTCAATAGCATTTAAGGGAGTGTTAGAGGGTCAGCTATACTTAGTAGATTTTGATAGAGCTGAACTCGACACTTGCTTAATTGCTAAGACTAACATGGGCTGGCTCTGGCATCGCCGACTAGCACATGTTGGAATGAAGAATCTTCACAAGCTTCTAAAGGGAGAACACATTTTGGGACTAACAAATATTCATTTTGAGAAAGACAGGATATGTAGCGCATGTCAGGTAGGGAAGCAAGTTGGTGTTCATCATCCACAGAAGAACATCATGACGACTAACAGGCCACTCAAGCTCCTACACATGGACCTATTCAGACCGATTGCTTACATAAGCATCGGCGGGAGTAAGTACTGTTTAGTTATTGTGGATGATTATTCTCGCTTCACTTGGGTGTTCTTTTTGCAGGAAAAATCTCATACCCAAGAGACCTTAAAGGGATTCTTGAGATGGGCTCAAAATGAGTTCGGCTTAAGGATCAAAAAGATTAGAAGCGACAACGGGACGGAGTTCAAGAACTCTCAAATTGAAGGCTTCCTTGAGGAGGAGGGCATCAAGCATGAGTTCTCTTCTCCCTACACCCCACAACAAAATGGTGTAGTGGAGAGGAAGAATAGAACTCTTTTGGACATGGCAAGGACCATGCTTGATGAGTACAAAACTTCGGATCGGTTTTGGGCCGAGGCGGTCAACACCGCTTGCTACGCCATCAACCGGTTGTATCTACATCGAATCCTCAAGAAGACATCGTATGAACTCCTAACCGGTAAAAAGCCCAATGTTTCATATTTTAGACTCTTTGGTAGCAAATGCTTTATTCTTGTTAAGAGTGGTAGAAAATCTAAATTTGCTCCTAAGGATGTAGAAGGCTTTATACTAGGATATGATTCAAACACAAGGGCATATATAGTCTTCAACAAGTCCTCTGGACTAGTTGAAGTTTCTTGTGACGTTGTGTTTGATGAGACTAATGGCTCTCAAGTAGAGCAAGTTGATCTTGATGAGATAGGTGATGAAGAGGCTCCATGCGTCGCGCTAAGGAACATGTCAATTGGGGATGTGTGTCCTAAGGAATCCGAAGAGTCTCCAAATGCACAAGATCAACCAGCTTCCTCAATGCAAGCATCTCCACCAACTCATGATGAGGATGAGGTTCAAAATAATGAAGTAGAAAATCAAGAAGTTGAGCCACCTCAAGAGGAGAGCAATGATCAAGGGGGGGATGCCCGTGATCAAGATGAGGAAGATGAACAAGTTCCAAGACCGCCACACCCAAGAGTCCACCAAGCAATCCAACGAGATCACCCTGTGAACACCATCCTCGGTGATATTCAAAAGGGGGTAACTACTCGATCTCGTGTTGCTCATTTTTGTGAACATTACTCTTTTGTTTCCTCTATGGAGCCACATAGGGTAGAGGAAGCACTTCAAGATTCGGATTGGGTGGTGGCGATGCAAGAGGAGCTCAACAATTTCACAAGGAATGAGGTATGGCATTTAGTTCCACGTCCTAATCAAAATGTTGTAGGAATCAAGTGGGTCTTCCGCAACAAGCAAGATGAGCATGGTGTGGTGACAAGGAACAAAGCCCGACTTGTGGCCAAGGGATACTCACAAGTCGAAGGTTTGGATTTTGGTGAAACCTATGCACCTGTAGCTAGGCTTGAGTCAATTCGCATTTTACTTGCCTATGCTACTTACCATGGCTTTAAGCTTTACCAAATGGACGTGAAAAGTGCCTTCCTCAATGGACCAATCAAGGAGGAGGTCTATGTTGAGCAACCTCCCGGCTTTAAAGATAGTGAGTACCCTAACTATGTTTACAAACTCTCTAAGGCGCTTTATGGGCTCAAGCAAGCCCCAAGAGCATGGTATGAATGCCTAAGAGATTTTCTTATCACTAATGGCTTCAAAGTCGGAAAGTCCGATCCTACACTTTTTACTAAAACTCTAGAAAATGATTTGTTTGTGTGCCAAATTTATGTTGATGATATTATATTTGGGTCTACTAACGAATCTACATGTGAAGAGTTTAGTAGGATCATGACACAAAAATTCGAGATGTCTATGATGGGGGAGTTGAAGTACTTCTTGGGATTTCAAGTGAAGCAACTCCAAGAGGACACCTTCATTAGCCAAACGAAGTATATTCAAGACATTCTAAACAAGTTTGGAATGAAGGATGCCAAGCCCATCAAGACACCCATGGGAACCAATAGGCATCTCGACCTCGACACGGGAGGTAAATCCGTAGATCAAAAGGTATACCGGTCGATGATAGGTTCCTTACTCTACTTATGTGCATCTCGACCGGACATTATGCTTTCTGTATGCATGTGCGCAAGATTCCAAGTCGACCCTAAGGAAGCTCACCTTACGGCCGTAAAACGAATTTTGAGATATTTAGTTTATACTCCTAAGTTTGGGTTTTGGTACCCTCGGGGATCCACATTTGATTTAATTGGTTATTCGGATGCCGATTGGGCGGGGTGTAAAATTAATAGAAAGAGCACATCGGGGAGTTGCCAGTTCTTGGGAAGATCCCTGGTGTCTTGGGCTTCAAAGAAGCAAAATTCCGTAGCTCTTTCTACCGCCGAAGCCGAGTATATTGCCGCAGGCCATTGTTGCGCGCAATTACTTTGGATGAGGCAAACCCTTAGGGACTACGGTTACAAATTAACCAAAGTTCCTCTTCTATGTGATAATGAGAGTGCAATCCGCATGGCGGATAATCCCGTTGAGCATAGCCGCACTAAACACATAGCCATTCGGTATCATTTCTTAAGGGATAACCAACAAAAGGGAGATATCGAGATTGCATATATTAACACTAAGGAACAATTAGCCGATATCTTTACCAAGCCACTAGATGAACAAACCTTTAACAAACTTAGGCATGAGCTAAATATTCTTGATTCTCGGAATTTTTTTGATGTTTTGCACACATAGCTCATGGGTATACCTTTAATCGTGTCTCTTTTATTTGCTATGACTAATGTGTTTTTCAAGTATATTTCAAACCAAGTCATAGATTGAAAGGGAATTGGAGTCTTCGATGAAGACAAAGGCTTCCACTCCACTCAATCAAATTACAATCCTTCGCCGTCGCTCCGAGCCTCTCTCCAACTTTGGTATAATCTTCACTCGTATTGTGTTCGCCAAAGGGGGAGAAATTAGTTGAAAGGGCTTATATTTCACTCAAGTATCCGTTTTTGGCGATTCATGCCAAAGGGGGAGAAGGTATTAGCCCAAAGCAAAAGGACCGCACCACCACCAATTTTCAAAAAATTTAAATTAAGAAAAGGTTTTTCAAAATGGTGATTTTTCAAATTGGTATCTTAAAACCCTCTTGAACACTAAGAGGAGGATTTAATTGAGGGAGACTTTTGTTTAGTCAAAGGAAAAGCATTTGAAACAGGGGGAGAAAATTTCAAATCTTGAAAATGCTTCTCAAAATCTTATTCATTTACCTTTGACTATTTGCAAAAGGACTTTGAAAAGAATTTACAAAAGAATTTGCAAAAACAAAACATGTGGTGCAAGCGTGGTCCAAAATGTTAAAAATAAAGAAACAATCCATGCATATCTTATGAAAATATTTATTGGTTCAATTCTAAGTAACCTTTGCACTTACATTTTGCAAACTAGTTCAATTATGCACTTCTATATTTGCTTTGGTTTGTGTTGGCATCAATCACCAAAAAGGGGGAGATTGAAAGGGAAATAGGCTTACACCTTTTCCTAAATTGATTTTGGTGGTTGAATTGCCCAACACAAATAATTGGACTAACTAGTTTGCTCTAGTCTATAAGTTTTACAGGTGCCAAAGGTTCACAACAAGCCAATAAAAAGACCAAAGATGGGTTCAAATAAAGAGAGCTAAAGACATCCCAAAAGGCACCCTGGTCTGGCGCACCGGACAGTGTCCGGTGCACCAGGGCACTCGACGCTGAACTCGCTACCTTCAGGAAAATGGGAAGCCGCTCCGCTATAATTCACCGGACTTTCCGGTGAAGCACCGGACATTGTCCGGTGTCGCACCGGACTGTCCGGTGTGCCAGCGGAGCAATGGCTACTTCGCGCCAACGGTCGACTGCAACCGCATTTAATGCGCTACAGTGTGCGTCGGAGTCAGAGCACGCGCAGTTGGCGCACCGGACAGTCTACAGGACCTGTCTGGTGCACCACCGGATAGCCCAGAGGCCCCACCAGTCAGAGCTCCAACGGCCAGAACCCAACGGTCGGCTGATGTGGCTGGCGCACCGGACTGTCCGGTGCGCCATGCGACAACAGCCTTCCAATGGCCACATTTTGGTGGTTGGGGCTATAAATACCCCAACCACCCCACATTCAATTGCATCCAAGTTTTCCACCTTCAACACATTACAAGAGCTATAGCATTCAATTCTAGACACAACCAAAGAGATCAAATCCTCTCCCATGTCCGGAATCACTCCAAATCAAATAGTGACTAGAGAGAGCGACATTTGTGTTCATTTGAGCTCTTGCGCTTGGATTGCTTCTTTTCTTTGTCATTCTTCTTGTGATCAAACTCAATTGTAACCAAGGCAAGAGACACCAATTATGTGGTGGTCCTTGCGGGAACTTTGTGTTCCGTTTGATTGAGAAGAGAAGCTCACTCGGTCTAAGTGCCCATTTGAGAGAGGGAAAGGGTTGAAAGAGACCTGGTCTTTGTGACCACCTCAACGGGGAGTAGGTTTGCAAGAACCGAACCTCGGTAAAACAAATCATCATGTCTCGCTCTTTATTTGCTCACGATTTGTTTTGCGCCCTCTCTCTCGAACTCGTTTAGATTTCTAACGCTAACCCGGCTTGTAGTTGTGCTTAAGTTTATAAATTTCAGATTCGCCCTATTCACCCCTCCTCTAGGCGACTTTTAGTGAGCATGTTACACCGTCTTAAGTCGTTGCCGACTTAACCCAATTGCTCCGTTAGTAGGGTATAGTGGTCACCCTAAGCCGAGTAAGCGTGAGCATGTCACACTATCTTAAGTCGTCGCCGACTTAAGCCAATTGCTCCGTTAGTAGGGTATAGTGGTCACCCTAAGCCGAGTAAGCGTGAGCATGTCGCATCGTATTAAGTCGTCGCCGACTTAAGCCGATTGCTCTGTTAGTAGGGTATAGTGGTCACACTAAGTCAAGTAAGCGTGCTGATTTCAAGTCCAATCAAATCGAAGTCAGCTGATAGTCAAGAATCTAAATGCCTTTGAAAACAAAAACTTTATTGATGATGAAGTCTCCCGATTACAGAGTACAATGTTGCTTCGAGAGCTTTTGAGGCTTCGCTAAGGATAAAACTTTCTAAGATGCTTTATGTTCCATGAGTTCCCCACTTCCGTGCCATCCATTTGAGTAAGCCGGTATGATCCTGGCCGAGTAACCTCTGATACAATGAATGGCCCTTCCCATAGTGGTGACAACTTGTGTCGTCCTTCCCCCGTTAGAATTCGGCGAAGGACCAAGTCCCCCACTGCAAAGGACTGGTGCCGCACGGCTTTATCATGATAACGCCTCATAGTCTACTGGTACCTGGCCGATTGAATTACTATGTTCAATCGCTCTTCCTCTAGCACATCAATATCCTCTAGCTTGGTAGCTTCTGCCTCAGCTATGCTTTCAAAGGTCAACCTCGGCGCCTCGAATATTAGGTCGGCGGGTAGCACTGCTTTTGAACCATAAACCATGAAGAACAGGGTATTTCCATGCAGGGCTCGACTAGGTTGAGTTCTTAAGCTCCAAACCACATATGGCAGCTCTCTGATCCATTTTTCTGCAAGTTTTTCATTCTTGTCAAACACTTTCTTCCTGAGCGCTTCCAGTATCATTCCGTTGGCCCTTTCTACTTGGTCGTTGGCTCTTGGATGCGCTACTGATGCATACTTAATCTGGATGCTGCGTTACTCGCAGAAGTCGAAGAATTCAGAGCTGGTGAGGTTGGATCCTAGGTCGTTAATGATGCTATTTGGTATCCCAAACCTGAATATTATATCTTGTATGAATTCTACTGCCTTGGTTGTGGTTAAAGAGGCAATGGGCTTATACTCTATCCATTTTGTGAACTTGTCAATGGCAACCAGCACGTGAGTATAGCCTCCCTGAGCTTTCTTGAAAGGTCCGATCATATCCAGCCCCTAGCATGCAAATGGCCATGTTACAGGAATAGTCTGCAGCTGTTGTGTGGGTAAATGTTGTTGCTTTGATAAGAACTGGCAAGCTTCACATCTCTAGACTAACTCAGTAACATCACTCTTCGCTGTTGGCCAATAGAAGCCAGATCTGAAAGCCTCCTGACTAGAGTTCTGGATGCTGCATGTACTCCGCACTGCCCGGCATGTATTTCATCCAATAGTTGCTTCCCAATGGCCGAGTTAATGCATTTCATGAGGACTCCCGTCGCACCTCTTCTATACAGTGTGTCCCCAATGAGAGTGTAGTGGGCTGATTGTCTTGCGATGCGTTCCGCTGCCGCTTTGTAACACCCGGGTTTTAGGGGTCCAAAGCTCGGGCGTAAACATAATCACCAGGTGTGCTGGGACCAAGTCTCACACATATGATGAATCATGGCACAGGATCGAATGTCACATCTTTACTATATAATCGGAGTTTTGTACAAAATAAATAAATAATTACATTATATGGAGACAACGGTCCAGCAACCCAAAGTTGACTGGGAGACGACGGCCTAGATCTCTCACGAACACATCACAGCATCCTCCAAGCGCCTCATCCTGCGGTACCTGTTCTTGACCTGTGGGGGGGTGTGAGACAACAAGAGTGAGCTCACATACGTTCATCGCTCAACAAGTTGTGGGGAATAATGTGCATGAACTCGCCAAAGGTGGGAGTTCACGTGAAGTGTAAGGCTTACCAAAGAGGATGGTTGAAGCTGAGCATTGCTTTTAATGTTGGTCAAAATTTTATTAGCAATTACTAAGTATAAGTAAATACCAACCCAATTAAGTAGTAGAACAAAGTAACACATCACCTGCAATGCAATGCATATGACAAATTGAATTTAAGTTCCATAATTTAATCATCAGAGAGTCCTGAGCTGCTCATGACCGTGAGCTCGGCTAGTATACCAGTTTTACACTCTGCAGAGGTGGTACCCTTTACCCACAAGTCATGTTACCCGTCTGCCAAGGGATCGCGACTTCCCATACACCTCTACCGAGGAGGCGAGGCAGGGTAACACTACGAGGCCTTTACAAAGTTCCACTAGCTTCAGAAAACCCGCTACAGTTTATAGGAAGCTCCAATGCAGGAATCCCTTGCAGGACCGCCATCGCAGCAAAATCCTCCCGAGGGCCTCCCTACACTGACCACTCCCCTACTGCCCTTGCCCCTTTCGGGTAAGGTAGTCCTCCACTAGCTTTCCTAATTAATCAGCCAAGGGCGTCCCATTAAACCCTTGTGGTGGCACGTGGTTCTCAAGTTAAGCTCTATGTTCCAATTAACATTTAATGATCTTGTCATGAACATAAATAGAATAACAACATAATTGGAACATGGATGTAATGAAATATTAACCCAAAACCATATAAAGCAGTAGCAGAACTACCCAAGTGATTCAGGGGTAAACAAGGTATTCAGGGGGAACAAACTAGGGTGACCTATTGGGTCCCATCAAAATTAACCTATGCAGATCATTATGATTAATCAGAACATGAGTAGGTAAAAAGAAGTGATCAAGGGCACAACTTGCCTGGCACTTGAGATTCCAGGTACCAACTTGCTTTTCAGATAACAAGTGTCCTCGCGCTAGTCGTAGCAATACAGACAAACATAGTATAGATAAATTAACATCACACCAAACATAAGAATATACTGCATAATAATTATCTATGCGTTTCTACGAGACTAACGCAACTTGAACGGATCAAATCGGAGTTAAAACGAAGGAGTTATGATTTTCTGAAGATTCTATGTGTTTTGTACAATATTAAATGCGATATAAATTCTAATGTGACTTTCATATCAAAACAGTGGTATTAGATGATAGACAATAATATTACAAAATTATAGGAATTGGAACGGATTAATTTGGGCTTAATATGAATTTTCTATGAATTACCCAAGTTTTATAATTATTTTTATACTCAAAATCAATTTCTAAATCTATTTTCTGGTTTCATTTAATTCCTGGATTGGGCCTCAATTCCCGGAGAAGGTAGGGGTTATTCTATAAATATTCCCAAGACTCAGAGCGCTGTAGCTCTGGACGGCGGGTTCTATTTTGTAATAACCTAGGGTCTCTTACGCAATGTTACAGGGCCGAAGGGGTATCCGCAAACCTCGGCCGTTGGACCACTAGCCGAGGGCTCGGATTAGATCTGGAGGGCGCCGAAACGGTACGCTTGGTGGACCATCGGATCAACGATCGAGGGTATGGATTTTATGAAGCCGAGGTCTACTCCTAGCCGTTCATCAAGCCCGCAATGGCCACGATCCTATGTACTGGAACGGTATCCCCCGATTGATCATGGCCGTCACTCAGCAGATCAACGGTCCATGGCATGCTCCCTCATTTCGACCACCAGGGCGGCGGCGCTCTAATGCCGCACGGCGGAGGGCACGCCGGCGATAGCCGTGCCGGTGTGCAGATGCCCCAATCCCCGCTCCTAAGGGTCCTACGTGAAGCGCAGAACATAGGGAATAGGGAGGGGTGGTTCTCACTGACAATAGAGGTCCGGTCGATGCCGTCCACGGCGGAGTGCGAGCCTGCGGCGGCGTTGAGGCTCCGGTGAGAAATTGCCTCAGCACGACTGCCGATCATGCCCCCAGATGTCCACAAGCGCCTTCGTGAAGACTTGGAGAAGCTCCGGCCACGGCACACGGACCCTGTCAGCAGCGTGTGGGTGCAGTCGATGGCGGCGGACGTCTAGGTCGTACTGGCCATGGCGCGCGGCGGAAACGGTGGTTCGCCCAAATTCGACGGAGAACTGGGCGTGTCTAGGGTGGGTTATATACCCCGAGGCCTGAACGCAACAGAGAAAACCATCTCTAGCTGGCGTCCCCGGTGACCCGGAAATCGTGGCGGCCAAGGTTGGACGGACTTGCTTCCGTTGGCGAGATCTGCGGGGAAGAAGCGCCCAGACGTGGGTCCCACCTGTCGGCGCGGGCGTGACTTTGAGCTGGGGCGCGCGGTGGAGGTTGGAAAGTGGGCCAAAACACGCTGATTCCAGCCCAACAGTCCCATTTCCTTTTCTTTTTCTTTTACATTTTCTGTTCTGTTTTCCCTTTTTATTTTTGAATTCCAAATTTCAAATTCGAATTTTTGTGGCAAGTTTGTTCTCAGATCAAATATGAAATTTTGAATATTCTAGTATGGGATGAATCCATTGTTTATAAATTTATTTGTTTTCATCGTTTAGTATTTTTTTTCCTTCCTTTATACTATTTCCAATTTTCTAAGATTTGAATTAGGTTTTAATCCCTAATTCCAATTCTTAAAGTAACCCTATTAATATTATCATTATTATTAAATGCACAAACAATTAACTCCAGCATGATGCATGATTTATTTTATAGGTGGTTGGCTAATCAATCATTTTAAAGATGGTTGTTCACATGTTTTAAGAAATAGAAACATATCACATAAGAGGATTAATTCCTTTTATATGATTTACAAACTTGGGTATTACAAATCCTACCCCCTTAACAAGAATCTCGTCCTCGAGATTTGTAAGAAAAGGGATATAGAAAGTCAAATGTTTGGTTGCAGTTTAGCTTCGAGTTTTTTTTTTCAAATGGTTTTAAGCACAAATGTTTTCTATATATATATATATATTTTTAAGTCATTTAAATAAGGAGATGATTAGGAACACATGGTTAGGCAGAAGTAGAGAAGGTTTCGGTAATAAGGATTAGGGCAAAGAAAGATTTCATTGTGGATGGTGGGTCTTGACTCATCTGGTGATTCCGTTTTGCCCTTTGAAGACTTGAGTTGGTGCTTATCCTTCCTTGACATGGTTGGTCTTCTTTGGCCTTTATTTCTTGGAGTTGTCATCCGAGTTAAGGACATATGGCTAGGACATATGTGAGTAGGATGGATTGTATGGTGTAGGTAGGTTAGAATCTCTTGCTAGGTTAAAATTGTGTGGTTATGCAACTATTGGATGGTTAAGGTAGTTGCATATGGCCAAGTCGATCTGTCATTCTTAATTTAGTGCAGGGTGAACTAAGTTAAGACCCGTTCTATAGGAGTAGAGTCTAATCTATTTCATCAGTATTATCTAACATGTTTGATAAGTCACTTTAGATTAGATCAGATCTAGGTTAGATTGGTGTGACTAGTTTGACTAGATAAGATCTTATTTATTTTAGGCTAGATCATGGTTGTTACACTAGCGTGGGATAAAGATGCTTATTGGGGTAAGATAAATCCATAAGGATAAGGTAGAATCTTTTTGAGGTCAGATAGATATATTAGGATAAGATAAATCTTTTCAAGATAAGATGAGAATCTATTTTTTTTAGGATAAGATGGATCTATGAGTGTAGGATAGACTTTTTCAAGATAAGATGGATTTTGCTAGGCTAGATTCTTTGATGAGGGATAACCTAGTTCATTTAGATATTTTTATAACCGTTTTTTTTTCTATATGTATATGCAGATGTGATTGTGGACATTACTCCACAACTAATCACACTCAATCAAAGACCCAAATCAAACAAGTATCATAAGAACAAACATTCAAGCATACAAATACCTATAAAAATAGTTTTGTTTTTGTTCCTAAGAGTAGGTCTCCTATTCCTAAAGTCACTTTAGGCACAGGATTTCAAAGTGTGAAATCCACATTTGTCTTTAGAATGAAAAGGTAAGAATAATCAGAGTAAAGCGGAAATAGATGAGAAAAGATTAAGACAAGTTTAGAAAAGAATCAGAGTAGCAAGGGTAAGTAAAGAATGGTTGTCCAGTTCTATCTAGGTTTCGTCCTACAGTCAACATTCCTTTGATACCACTTCTGTAACACCCGGGTTTTAGGGGTCCAAAGCTCGGGCGTAAACATAATCACCAGGTGTGCTGGGACCAAGTCTCACACATATGATGAATCATGGCACAGGATCGAATGTCACATCTTTACTATATAATCGGAGTTTTGTACAAAATAAATAAATAATTACATTATATGGAGACAACGGTCCAGCAACCCAAAGTTGACTGGGAGACGACGGCCTAGATCTCTCACGAACACATCACAGCATCCTCCAAGCGCCTCATCCTGCGGTACCTGTTCTTGACCTGTGGGGGGGTGTGAGACAACAAGAGTGAGCTCACATACGTTCATCGCTCAACAAGTTGTGGGGAATAATGTGCATGAACTCGCCAAAGGTGGGAGTTCACGTGAAGTTTAAGGCTTACCAAAGAGGATGGTTGAAGCTGAGCATTGCTTTTAATGTTGGTCAAAATTTTATTAGCAATTACTAAGTATAAGTAAATACCAACCCAATTAAGTAGTAGAACAAAGTAACACATCACCTGCAATGCAATGCATATGACAAATTGAATTTAAGTTCCATAATTTAATCATCAGAGAGTCCTGAGCTGCTCATGACCGTGAGCTCGGCTAGTATACCAGTTTTACACTCTGCAGAGGTGGTACCCTTTACCCACAAGTCATGTTACCCGTCTGCCAAGGGATCGCGACTTCCCATACACCTCTACCGAGGAGGCGAGGCAGGGTAACACTACGAGGCCTTTACAAAGTTCCACTAGCTTCAGAAAACCCGCTACAGTTTATAGGAAGCTCCAATGCAGGAATCCCTTGCAGGACCGCCATCGCAGCAAAATCCTCCCGAGGGCCTCCCTACACTGACCACTCCCCTACTGCCCTTGCCCCTTTCGGGTAAGGTAGTCCTCCACTAGCTTTCCTAATTAATCAGCCAAGGGCGTCCCATTAAACCCTTGTGGTGGCACGTGGTTCTCAAGTTAAGCTCTATGTTCCAATTAACATTTAATGATCTTGTCATGAACATAAATAGAATAACAACATAATTGGAACATGGATGTAATGAAATATTAACCCAAAACCATATAAAGCAGTAGCAGAACTACCCAAGTGATTCAGGGGTAAACAAGGTATTCAGGGGGAACAAACTAGGGTGACCTATTGGGTCCCATCAAAATTAACCTATGCAGATCATTATGATTAATCAGAACATGAGTAGGTAAAAAGAAGTGATCAAGGGCACAACTTGCCTGGCACTTGAGATTCCAGGTACCAACTTGCTTTTCAGATAACAAGTGTCCTCGCGCTAGTCGTAGCAATACAGACAAACATAGTATAGATAAATTAACATCACACCAAACATAAGAATATACTGCATAATAATTATCTATGCGTTTCTACGAGACTAACGCAACTTGAACGGATCAAATCGGAGTTAAAACGAAGGAGTTATGATTTTCTGAAGATTCTATGTGTTTTGTACAATATTAAATGCGATATAAATTCTAATGTGACTTTCATACCAAAACAGTGGTATTAGATGATAGACAATAATATTACAAAATTATAGGAATTGGAACGGATTAATTTGGGCTTAATATGAATTTTCTATGAATTACCCAAGTTTTATAATTATTTTTATACTCAAAATCAATTTCTAAATCTATTTTCTGGTTTCATTTAATTCCTGGATTGGGCCTCAATTCCCGGAGAAGGTAGGGGTTATTCTATAAATATTCCCAAGACTCAGAGCGCTGTAGCTCTGGACGGCGGGTTCTATTTTGTAATAACCTAGGGTCTCTTACGCAATGTTACAGGGCCGAAGGGGTATCCGCAAACCTCGGCCGTTGGACCACCAGCCGAGGGCTCGGATTAGATCTGGAGGGCGCCGAAACGGTACGCTTGGTGGACCATCGGATCAACGATCGAGGGTATGGATTTTATGAAGCCGAGGTCTATTCCTAGCCGTTCATCAAGCCCGCAATGGCCACGATCCTATGTACTGGAACGGTATCCCCCGATTGATCATGGCCGTCACTCAGCAGATCAACGGTCCATGGCATGCTCCCTCATTTCGACCACCAGGGCGGCGGCGCTCTAGTGCCGCACGGCGGAGGGCCCGCCGGCGATAGCCGTGCCGGTGCGCAGATGCCCCAATCCCCGCTCCTAAGGGTCCTACGTGAAGCGCAGAACATAGGGAATAGGGAGGGGTGGTTCTCACTGACAATAGAGGTCCGGTCGATGCCGTCCACGGCGGAGTGCGAGCCTGCGGCGGCGTTGAGGCTCCGGTGAGAAATTGCCTCAGCACGACTGCCGATCATGCCCCTAGATGTCCACAAGCGCCTTCGTGAAGACTTGGAGAAGCTCCGGCCACGGCACACGGACCCCGTCAGCAGCGTGTGGGTGCAGTCGATGGCGGCGGACGTCTAGGCCGTACTGGCCATGGCGCGCGGCGGAAACGGTGGTTCGCCCAAATTCGACGGAGAACTGGGCGTGTCTAGGGTGGGTTATATACCCCGAGGCCTGAACGCAACAGAGAAAACCATCTCTAGCTGGCGTCCCCGGTGACCCAGAAATCGTGGCGGCCAAGGTTGGACGGACTTGCTTCCGTTGGCGAGATCTGCGGGGAAGAAGCGCCCAGACGTGGGTCCCACCTGTCGGCGCGGGCGTGACTTTGAGCTGGGGCGCGCGGTGGAGGTTGGAAAGTGGGCCAAAACACGCTGATTCCAGCCCAACAGTCCCATTTCCTTTTCTTTTTCTTTTACATTTTCTGTTCTGTTTTCCCTTTTTATTTTTGAATTCCAAATTTCAAATTCGAATTTTTGTGGCAAGTTTGTTCTCAGATCAAATATGAAATTTTGAATATTCTAGTATGGGATGAATCCATTGTTTATAAATTTATTTGTTTTCATCGTTTAGTATTTTTTCCTTCCTTTATACTATTTCCAATTTTCTAAGATTTGAATTAGGTTTTAATCCCTAATTCCCATTCTTAAAGTAACCCTATTAATATTATCATTATTATTAAATGCACAAACAATTAACTCCAGCATGATGCATGATTTATTTTATAGGTGGTTGGCTAATCAATCATTTTAAAGATGGTTGTTCACATGTTTTAAGAAATAGAAACATATCACATAAGAGGATTAATTCCTTTTATATGATTTACAAACTTGGGTATTACACGCTTTGTCATCCGGTTCCTCTTCATTTTTATGTACCTGATGATAAGCTCTCTCCAGTCATTGGGGTCTAACTCTGGTTGACTCAAGGTGTTGCACTCTTCTGTCCGATCTGAGAGAATACTCGGGTGTGATACTTCTTGGACGAAGATCCTGGATGGGACCTGGGCCTGACTGGATCCCAGCTTCAACAACGCGTCCGCTACCGCGTTGCGATCTCTTTCCACGTGATGGAATTCCAAGCCTTCAAATTTGTCCTCTAATTTTCGGACGGCTGCACAGTACTTGCCCATAGAATCAGTCGAGCAATCCCAGTCCTTATTTATCTGGCTTATGACCACTAGTGAATCTCCATATACCATCAGCTTCTTAATGCTCAATGACACAGCAATGTTCAACCCATGGATCAGTGCTTCATATTCTACCGCATTATTTGATGCTGGAAATAATAACTGGACTGCATACTTGAGTTGTTCACCTCCAGGAACAATGAAGAGGATCCCTGCACCTGCTCCCTGCAGCTTCAGCGAGCCATCAAAGTACATTCGCCATACTTCGGTAGCCTCCGGGTTGTCTGGGACCTGATGTTCAGTCCACTCTGATATGAAGTCAACCAGTGTTTGAGTCTTTATTGTTGTGCGAGGTCGAAACTCTATGTCGTGAGCTCCCAGCTCACATGCCCACTTGGCTACCCTTCCGACAACTTCTTTGTTGTGGAGAATGTCTCCAATTGGAAATCCTGTGACTACTATGACTTTGTGGTCATCAAAGTAGTGACGGAGCTTGCGAGCGGTTAGAAGTACCGCGTGTAGCAGTTTCTGAACTTGGGGATACTTCATTTTTGAGGTCCCGAGAACTTCGCTCATGAAGTAGACAGGATGCTGCACTGGATATGTATGTCCTTCCTTCGCCCGCTCGACTACTAACGCGATGCTTACCATGTGAGTCGTGCAGGAGATGTATAACAACATATCTTCTGCTGGTTGATTCAGCGTGGCTCGGTGTGGTGGCTTGAGTACTAGTGGTGTAGTTAGAAACTTTTTTAGTGCCTCAAGAGCTTCCTGTGCCTCTGTGGTCCAGTGAAACTTGTCCACCTTTTTGAGCAGTTTGTAGAATGGCATGACTTTCTCGCCTAGCCTTGATATGAACCTGCTCAGGGCTGTCATGCATCCAGTAAGCCTCTGTACCTTTTTCTGTGATCGCGACGCTTCCATTCTCATGATGGCCTCGATTTTTTCTAGATTGGCTTCAATTCCTAGGTGGCTGACAATGAATTCGAGTAACTTTCCTGCTGGTACTCCGAAGACACATTTCTCTGGATTGAGCTTCTACTAGTATCGCCTCAAGATATTGAAGACCAGCTGCAAATCTTTGATGAAGTTTACTGAGTTTTCTATTTTTATCACCACATCATCGACATAGGCTTCCACCCGTTTGCCCTAGTGATCGGCTAAGCATGTTTGAATGGCTCTCTAGTAAGTCGCTCCCACGTTCTTGAGGCCGAATGACATGGAGGTATAGCAGAAAGCTTCAAACAGGGTAATAAATGCAATTTTCTCCTCATCTTCTTTTGCCAAGCTGATCTGATGGTATCCAGAATAGCAGTCTTGGAAGGACAACATAGAACATCCGACAGTTGAATCAACCACTTGATCTATTTTAGGGAGTCTGAAGGGATCCTTCGGATATTGTTTGTTGAGATCGGTATAGTCGACGCACATGTGCCAATCCACTTTATTCTTTTTGAGTACAAGAACAGGATTTGCTAGCCACTCAGGATGCAGTACTTCTCTAATGAACCCTGCTGCCACTAAGCGAGCTAACTCGGCGTGAATAGCTTCTCTCTTGTCAGGCGTGAATCGACGCAATTTTTGTCGAATCAGCCGTGCTTGAGGATAGACCTCCAGTTTGTGCTCGGCCAGTTCTCTCGGGACTCCCGACATATCCGCAGGTTGCCATGCGAATATGTCTCAGTTATCTTGCAGGAACCGGACGAGCGCGCTTTCCTATTTGTCATCGAGGCTGGAGCTGATGATGGTGGTCTTGCGTTCATCAGCGAAACCTAGGTTGATCCTCTTTATCTCCTCAATCGGCCGCATAGAGGTCACGACTTGAGCTTCATTTGCGGGTATTGCGAGGTCTTCCTCAGGCTTTGTGTTCGCCTGTGCGGAGGAAGTCTGTGGCAGAACCTCCCAAGTTATCGGGCCCACATGCACATGTCCTTGTCTCAAAGACCTCAGACTGCTATGCAGGTGCACCAGATAACTCAACAGGATCTTTCCGACTGCCCCAAGGACCTCGGATAAACCACTTACAACCAGAACCGCGGGATTAAGTAACACAAATCACACACACACAACATTTTTGCAGCAGAAATCTTATTACCAAATTTTATAGGTTACAAAAATTTTACATTATTTTATCGGAGTGATTACAAAAGTATAAGTTTGAAATATATGCTAGCTCAAGTGACCATCCTCAATAAGAAGTATAGAAGAAGTACTTAGACTTATAAGAAGGCCGAGCCCACCGGCACTTAACACCATCAACAGCAGCACAAAATTAAAACCTGAAAAACAACAGGGAATAAAACCCTGAGTATGGAATTACTCAGCAAGTCTTACCCGACTAAAGAAAAGACTCTCAAGGGTATGCTGGATTTGGGAATCAAGGAGAGGCTTTAGCAAAAATCAACTTAGATACTTTTGCAGAAATAGCTTACTAAAGTGAGTCCTTACTTTCAATATTTTAAGGCCAAATTAAATATTAATAGAGCCTGTTTGCATATGGTCTACTTTCACCATCTCATCAATACAACATCATTTTTATTCATGAGATTCACATCCTGACTTAGGTTGTAGGGCAGTGACCAAGTCTTCATAACCGTGAAGGTACGGCGATCCGAATCGATTATACTCAGCTGAGGATCTCCAATCACACGACATATGTAGCACTTAATCCTTGCATATGTCAACCCGCCACTGGGGTTCTTAAGACCAGATCAGGTTCACGCGAACCGAGAGCACAGATACACCACCGTCCAGCCTCTTGCCACGGAGGGTACACGCTACTCTCGCCACCGCTCCACGCCCATTCCGTGTTATCTTATTCTGGCCTTAGTCTACCCGAGGCAAGGCTTACCCATGACGAGGCATGTGACCAGTTAAAGGGTCCTCGATCATCAAGCCTACATATGCATCCAATCCTTAATCAACCTGGGTAGAACATCACCTGTTCCTAGCCCAAGTCCCGATTTAAGTATTTCCACCCTTAGGATTGTTTGTGTTCCTTAGGATGAAAAGAGCATCACAGGGAACTTTGCAGTAAGATCCCACCACGCTCTCAATGAAAATATTCTTGCAGGTAAAAGCCATCTTTCCTCAGGATAACCCCTGAGCTAGGCAGTATTGCAAAAGACAACCTCTAACCACAAGATCTAAGCAGGGCTAAGCAGTTTTGTAAATCATATTTTGATACTTCACCAGAAGTATCTATAAAGGTATGGATATCAAGGAAGGCAATGCATCAAAGGGTTTCAAGCAACTCCTATAAACCTAATGCACATTTCACTAGACTTAAAGTGTGCAAAAATTATTTGAAAACACAAGGAAGGGGTTGCATGCACCGGGGCTTGCCTGGAATAAACACTAGGTTAGTGTTTGTTAGGTGGCGACCACTTGACGATCAGCCTTTGTTCCGATACTTGCTTCGTCCATCTATCTTCGGGTTAATCCATCAATATTATCTTGCGGAGAAGCTCACACTTTCCAGCATCTTGTGGTCGACTCAGTTTTGGTCCTCTGCATCACGTGATTAATTATCGTACCTAAATGATTTGCATAATGCACATGAATGCACATAAACAGAAATATCATAAACCTAAATAATGCTACACCACAGCGAATTAAACCCCTAGCGGCGAGGCGTTGTACTATTTTATACGAAAACACTAGTTATCGACGTACGACTTAAGCGCAATAATTACACTTCTCGAACCTAACGCAAACATCACGAACAACAAACTATACACAAGAAATACAATTAGCCTAATCATAACTTATCAGTTAATTAATTAAATTCTGAACTAATCTCTTGCCTTATAAATTATACTACATCTTTATAAGTGATTAAAATATTTTATCATTACACATGCCTACCAAAATTCTACTCAGTCCACTAATTCAGCTAAGTGACTGGAATAGCGAAATAACTCGCTATAACTGAATCTGGCTCGATAATCGCAAGAACTGCGAAGTCGACGAGAGTTTCGTGACTCACGCAATTTATCGAGCACCTAATGAGCATCGTACTAACACATTAATTTATTTAACGTTCGAACTATTCTAAACACTTCATCAGCTTACCGTTTCCACAGCTGACACGAATCCGCGAGATCGGTAGCGATTTTTCGATCCAGGCAATTTGTCGAGCGCTTGGGGAATATGGCGCTGCTAGCTTCGTCTTCACCCGATTCTTGGGATTTCTTGCTGATGCACGGAACGACGACGACTTTGAGCTGAAGTCGGGTGCGAGCTGGTGAAGTGGGGTCGAACTGGGACTAGAGGACGACGAACGCCATGGCGGGTTAGAGACTGGATTTAACAACGGTGTTGTATCATGGCAAATAGAAAATCGATGACCGACCAAGATGTGATCGGCGAGTTGAACGACTCTGACGATTTGACGGCCATAGACGCAGCCGGGATAACTAAAAATACTACGACAGCTAAGAATCAACTCGGAGACGACGACGGGCACGCACGAGAGGAGCTCGACGCGGAAACTTGACACGCCGT
Organism: Zea mays; assembly: GCF_902167145.1. NCBI lineage: Eukaryota > Viridiplantae > Streptophyta > Magnoliopsida > Poales > Poaceae > Zea > Zea mays. Next base: position 118,284,239 of record NC_050100.1, read on the forward strand.
TGCGAGCAGAGAATTTTCGTGCGCACGACAAACAACGAAAGAGCAAGTTGCGCATGCGCAGAGAGCTCGACAACCCGCAGCAGGGACTAGCAGGGCGCGAGCTGCGCGCAGGCGCGCGACGACCACGACAAAGGAGCAGAGACGGCGAGCACGCGCGCAGGAAAGGGACCTCGGCCATGGGCAGGGACTCGCGACCGGCAAGCTGAAGGAGATGGACGTGGCATGAACGGACAGAGGGAGCAGGAGGTTCACGACGGGAGCAGAGAAGTCGGCACGCAGGGGAGAACAGCGGCCGAGCAAGAGCTAGAGCTTCACCGACGTGCCGAGAGGAAGGCTGCGCGCGCAGGGGAGTTGAGCGCCGAGCGAACGCAGGGAGATGTTGAGCTCGCGCGCAGGGCTGAGGAACGCGCGCGCAGGCAGAGCCGCTCGGCAGAGCGCGAGCGAGCAGGGAGACGCGGCACCAGAGCTGGGGCTAGGCGCGACGGACAGAGATGGAGCGAGCAGAGGCAGCTGGGGAGAAGAAGACCGCACACGAAGGATAAGCAGCCTGCGCGTGAAAATATCAAGCGCGCGGCGTTGGGGAAGAAGAGGTGCTCCACGGTTGAAATAGAGAGGAGAAATATCTGCACAACAGGTCAGGAGATGAGCATCGCGAAAAAAAAATCGAGAGCCACGGGCGGCCGGAGATAGGAGCAGGAAAGATTTTTCCATGGCGCAGAGATGTTTTGCAACGGTGGAAAAACCTGAAGAAACGACGGCTGGAGATTTTCTTTCCAAGCGATGCCGCCAGCCTGTGCGCTGGAGATCGAAGAGATAAGAGAAGGGATCGGCGGCGGAAAAAAATCTCCAGCACAACGCTGACGGCTCCAGTGTGGCAAGCAAAAAAACCATGGGAGGGAGAGAGTGACGTGAGGATAGGGATGAAAGAGATTTTTTTTCTCTTTTCTTTTTTTTACGGAAAACCGTAGATATTTTTGGATCGAGATTTTTAGCGATCACAAAAGAGTCGACAGCACTTGCGACATAGTTTGATTTTTGATTCGAAACACGATATATTTGATCTGCGGTCAGAACACATGATTCCATGGTCACGGTAATTTACCAGAGACTCGAAGCTCAATTATAATTCTCGGTCGCGGAGTCACGGTTTTGATTTAGCAAATACTTGGAATCAGATGAATTTGCACCCGTCATTTATATCCAAAGTTTTGGATCGGGCAACAAACGATAGACCGAAATAAACTGATTTCGGCACTGATAATTTGTTCGGCGTGATTCGACCGAAATTAGCCGAAACAATATCTGCGAGCGTATACGCAATTTCGTCGTCAAAACAGTGTGTGAAGGATAAATTGAATCATATCCTCGTGCACGATTTCACTCAGATGACGCACGATTCGGATTATTTTGCACTGAGTATTTTAGTCGTCGAGTTCAAATTAATCTGTCTGGGATAAAAATCATCCGAGTGAGTCGGGCTTCCGAATTCGGATTCGCGCGAGCGATGAATTTTAAATAATCATCGGATGCACCGATTTTCAGAACACGACGTTCCGAACATCACGAAAATTTAGGATGAGCCCGGATAGATACAAATAAAAACGACGTCGCACACGCGACAGCCGAACAGATGCGATATTAAAATCGCGATAGCTGAAGATGATTAAAATTTAGAATCCGTTTTATCCACTGATATTACGCGCTTAAATCCATACTCGTTGTCGAGTGGAATATAAACACCTAGGGTGTTACAGCCCTCCCCCCTTAAAAGAATCTCGTCCCGAGATTCGGAGCGAAAGACTTCTAAGGGTAGAGCAGCATGTAACCCATGTCCATATCAGCGATAATCGTAAGACAGTCCTGAGCAATGGCGAGTGTCTCAGAATGTGGTTTCACTAGTGGACATAACATGTATCGCCTTAGGCTAATTTAGCAATGTCCACCAATAGAGACGATGTCTGCAAAAGGAACACATAAGTTTCCATGTGTGCAGTTTGCTTTCTCTAATGACACTGTACTATCTGAGTCTGTTGGGCGAGCGGTAAATATGCGACTTTACCCAAATAGAATTAGTCGCAACCTCTTGGGTAAAACACACAAAAAGAGGTTTACCAACAAGTGGTTACGATAACTTCATAGCATAGGGGACGGGTGTGAATATCGAATAACATCACAGTTGACCCGTAGCTGGCCAGAAAATTCAAGTCCATGAAAGGTGATATAGATTCGAGAAAATCACCCGCGGAAGGATCTGTAGATGCGGACTTTGCAACCAGTCCGTTTTATCCAGCACTATTCATGGCTTGACTTAATCACACATGCTAGAAAAGCACACGTGAGGCAATCAAGGCATGACTAGAGAAATGATTAGGTGGTGATTAGTCGATTTTAACTTAACTTTTGTGAATACTTTCTTTAGAGTGGGTTAGACCAAAGTGAGTTCAGGCAAATCGATAAAATGATCTCTAAACTCAACCTTTGTTCACTGGGCAGTTATAAGTTAGTAAAACCAACTTGTTGAACTACTTTTGACATTGAGCAGATCCTCTCAGTACCATTGGTAAGCCAAGGGTTGAGAGTTCACATTGGCTAACAGGAGATTATGCACTTGGGTAGAAATCCATTTGGTCATGTTGTTCATCCGTTTCTTCATGTGAGATGAAATGACTTGGTTCGGAAGTACATGTAGTAAATAAGGGGACGAATGAACAAATCCCTGCATCTCAACAGCAGGAGAAATCAATCTCCATTTTGAGAGCTAATCAGTTGTTTTTCAACACTAAAAAGCTCCAAGGCTTCACCTTTACACAAGGGATGTAAAGGGAACTTGTATGAGTAGTCACTACCAAGATCAAAAGAAAAGAGACCACAAATGAAAGTGGTATGCCCTTTTGATCCAACAAAGAGGATAGATGTTGCTTGGTCACTTCGACAAACAACACCAAAATTGTTTCAAGGAAGAGATCTACAGAAGATAATATATTAGTGTAGTTCCACAATGGATCATGACTAGAGACCTCGAAACCAGCATGCGCCAAGCAGCATAACCTTGCGTGTACATTCACAAGGGGCTCTCAGTTTCGCTGCGGCACCATAAGTCCTTAATCATGACACCATTACCGAACTGGCACCAATAATGAATCTCACGTAGGAAAAACAGATTGTGCTAAGATAACACATTGATATAGTCTCATAATGGATTACAACTACTAACTGTGATACCAGTGCGTGCCGAGCAGCACAACTATGTGTGCGCACACACAGAAGGCCCTCGGTTTCGTCACGGCACCACCGGTTTTAGTCATAACACCATTATCAAACATAACCAATAAGAAATCTCGCACAACACAAATAGACTGGGCAAGGGTGATAATATACAAAGAGATACTCCACCTGTATGAATAGTTACAAGTAGAGAGCCAAATAGATCATGGCCCGATGAAATGAACAAGACATGGCCATAACCTAAACTGGGTGGTGAGGGAGTACGATGGGAGACTGTTAATTCAGCCTCGAGCATATTTCTATGCCCATTGCAAAGATTACAAGGTCGAGAATTAAGTTGGTATGCCTTCGATAGGTATGGGGAAATCAAAGGCATCAAATTCAAGAAAATGATCGGACATACTTTTCCTAGGTTAGGTTGATAATTCAACATCGATCATTAAGAACAGGCGAACTGGTTAAGGTACATCAGCTTGCACCAATAAACAAGGGAATGGTTGTAGAAGGAAACATGACTCGAGATTCTTGTTTCAAGTCCGGGTACACTTTAGGTCAACAAAGATATTATCTAAGCCTTTATTTTTATGTGTTTGGTCATGGAGTGATGAAGGAAAATTTAATTTTTGGGTCATGGTTCACTAAATAAGAACATGGCCTAGTTTAAGGTTTAGGCAAATAAATCACCAACCTTCTATCGGTAAATCAAGTACAAGAGCAAACACATATAACACCTAAATAGATTACCTAAAGAATGGAAGACAACTATTTCCTTAGGGTTCATAACACAACATTACACCACAATATCTACAATCACTGGTTACTGGAATAAAGGCGAGAGAAGCATTTTGGATGTATAGGCGACAAACATGATGCAACAATCAGGATGCATGCTCGTCCTATGCGTCCTCACTGATTTTGCCAACATAATATGGCAATAACGTTCTATCTCGGTGGCATACTTACGATCCTCACGGTATTTTGCTAATCGTCAACTACACATACGTTTTCGAGGTTAGTGTACCTGCAGAAAATTCATCACAGTCCAATTTTCCCATGATGCAATTCACACATGACAGTTTATCACAGTTTATACTCCATATATTGCTATATGGAGGCCAGCTCATCATTAAGCGCCAAGCCATGCATAGGCGCCGTTGCCACACTTTAACCATAGGGCAACTCATTATGGTAACTCACCTTCTTACCTGAGCGTAGGTGCATCGTTACAAGTACAATACACTTCTCAGCATTCCCATGTTTGTATACCCATACACATCCATGGGGTACTGAATTCCCAGAAAAGTAAATACTCCACATCGCAGCTTTCGTATATACATATGTAGAACACGTATATAGTCAAGCGCCACAATTAAGCACTTCCCTAGACCGACGTTTGTTCGGTCATGCTCTCACATCTCACCTTACCTTGAGCGTCGATCCATTCAAAACTGAATGGCCTCAAAAATAACAATACACATGTATGCAATATCCACCCGATTGTGGGTTACTGGTTTTGAACTAAGCCACCTGATAGTCCTTAATTTAGGGCTTAATAGAGGATGTCGCTAGCATTATAGTTTTTCAAAACTGTTTTTCAAAGCCAAACAATGTGTTTAGTTGAAAATAGGTTTTCCAAAACCAAAACTTTTGTTTTGAAAATATGTATGTGACCGTATATACTTAATCCTGCTCCGATACCAGCTGTGGCAGAACCTCCCAAGTTATCGGGCCCACATGCACCTGTCCTTGTCTCAAAGACCTCAGACTGCTATGCAGGTGCACCAGATAACTCAACAGGATCTTTCCGAGTGCCCCAAGGACCTCGGATAAACCACTTACAACCAGAACCGCGGGATTAAGTAACACAAATCACACACACACAACATTTTTGCAGCGGAAATCTTATTACCAAATTTTATAGGTTACAAAAATTTTACATTATTTTATCGGAGTGATTACAAAAGTATAAGTTTGAAATATATGCTAGCTCAAGTGACCATCCTCAATAAGAAGTATAGAAGAAGTACTTAGACTTATAAGAAGGCCGAGCCCACCGGCACTTAACACCATCAACAGCAGCACAAAATTAAAACCTGAAAAACAACAGGGAATAAAACCCTGAGTATGGAATTACTCAGCAAGTCTTACCCGACTAAAGAAAAGACTCTCAAGGGTATGCTGGATTTGGGAATCAAGGAGAGGCTTTAGCAAAAATCAACTTAGATACTTTTGCAGAAATAGCTTACTAAAGTGAGTCCTTACTTTCAATATTTTAACGCCAAATTAAATATTAATAGACTCTGTTTGCATATGGTCTACATTCACCATCTCATCAATACAACATCATTTTTATTCATGAGATTCACATCCTGACTTAGGTTGTAGGGCAGTGACCAAGTCTTCATAACCGCGAAGGTACGGCGATCCGAATCGATTATACTCAGCTGAGGATCTCCAATCACACGACATATGTAGCACTTAATCCTTGCATATGTCAACCCGCCACCGGGGTTCTTAAGACCAGAACAGGTTCACGCGAACCGAGAGCACAGATACACCACCGTCCAGCCTCTTGCCACGGAGGGTACACGCTACTCTCGCCACCGCTCCACGCCCATTCCGTGTTATCTTATTCTGGCCTTAGTCTGCCCGAGGCAAGGCTTACCCATGACGAGGCATGTGACCAGTTAAAGGGTCCTCGATCATCAAGCCTACATACGCATCCAATCCTTAATCAACCTGGGTAGAACATCACCTGTTCCTAGCCCAAGTCCCGATTTAAGTATTTCCACCCTTAGGATTGTTTGTGTTCCTTAGGATGAAAAGAGCATCACAGGGAACTTTGCAGTAAGATCCCACCACGCTCTCAATGAAAATATTCTTGCAGGTAAAAGCCATCTTTCCTCAGGATAACCCCTGAGCTAGGCAGTATTGCAAAAGACAACCTCTAACCACAAGATCTAAGCAGGGCTAAGCATTTTTGTAAATCATATTTTGATACTTCACCAGAAGTATCTATAAAGGTATGGATATCAAGGAAGGCAATGCATCAAAGGGTTTCAAGCAACTCCTATAAACCTAATGCACATTTCACTAGACTTAAAGTGTGCAAAAATTATTTGAAAACACAAGGAAGGGGTTGCATGCACCGGGGCTTGCCTGAAATAAACACTAGGTTAGTGTTTGTTAGGTGGCGACCACTTGACGATCAGCCTTTGTTCCGATACTTGCTTCGTCCATCTATCTTCGGGTTAATCCATCAATATTATCTTGCGGAGAAGCTCACACTTTCCAGCATCTTGTGGTCGACTCAGTTTTGGTCCTCTGCATCACGTGATTAATTATCGTACCTAAATGATTTGCATAATGCACATGAATGCACATAAACAGAAATATCATAAACCTAAATAATGCTACACCACAGCGAATTAAACCCCTAGCGGCGAGGCGTTGTACTATTTTATACGAAAACACTAGTTATCGACGTACGACTTAAGCGCAATAATTACGCTTCTCGAACCTAACGCAAACATCACGAACAACAAACTATACACAAGAAATACAATTAGCCTAATCATAACTTATCAGTTAATTAATTAAATTCTGAACTAATCTCTTGCCTTATAAATTATACTACATCTTTATAAGTGATTAAAATATTTTATCATTACACATGCCTACCAAAATTCTACTCAGTCCACTAATTCAGCTAAGTGACCGGAATAGCGAAATAACTCGCTATAACTGAATCTGGCTCGATAATCGCAAGAACTGCGAAGTCGACGAGAGTTTCGTGACTCACGCAATTTATCGAGCACCTAATGAGCATCGTACTAACACATTAATTTATTTAACGTTCGAACTATTCTAAACACTTCATCAGCTTACCGTTTCCACAGCTGACACGAATCCGCGAGATCGGTAGCGATTTTCCGGTCCAGGCAATTTGTCGAGCGCTTGGGGAATATGGCGCTGCTAGCTTCGTCTTCACCCGATTCTTGGGATTTCTTGCTGATGCACGGAACGACGACGACTTTGAGCTAAAGTCGGGTGCGAGCTGGTGAGGTGGGGTCGAACTGGGACTAGAGGACGACGAACGCCATGGCGGGTTAGAGACTGGATTTAACAACGGTGTTGTATCATGGCAAATAGAAAATCGATGATCGACCAAGAGGTGATCGGCGAGTTGAACGACTCTGATGATTTGACGGCCATAGACGCAGCCGGGATAACTAAAAATACTACGACAGCTAAGAATCAACTCGGAGACGACGACGGGCACGCACGAGAGGAGCTCGACGCGGAAACTTGACACGCCGTTGCGAGCAGAGAATTTTCGTGCGCACGACAAACAACGAAAGAGCAAGCTGCGCATGCGCAGAGAGCTCGACAACCCGCAGCAGGGACTAGCAGGGCGCGAGCTGCGCGCAGGCGCGCGACGACCACGACAAAGGAGCAGAGACGGCGAGCACGCGCGTAGGAAAGGGACCTCGGCCATGGGCAGGGACTCGCGACCAGCAAGCTGAAGGAGATGGACGTGCCATGAACGGACAGAGGGAGCAGGAGGTTCACGACGGGAGCAGAGAAGTCGGCACGCAGGGGAGAACAGCGGCCGAGCAAGAGCTAGAGCTTCACCGACGTGCCGAGAGGAAGGCTGCGCGCGCAGGGGAGTTGAGCGCCGAGCGAACACAGGGAGATGTTGAGCTCGCGCGCAGGCCTGAGGGACGCGCGCGCAGGCAGAGCCGCTCGGCAGAGCGCGAGCGAGCAGGGAGACGCGGCACCAGAGCTGGGGCTAGGAGCGACGGACAGAGATGGAGCGAGCAGAGGGAGCTGGGGAGAAGAAGACCGCACACGAAGGATAAGCAGCCTGCGCGTGAAAATATCAAGCGCGCGGCGTTGGGGAAGAAGAGGTGCTCCACGGTTGAAATAGAGAGGAGAAATATCTGCACAACAGGTCAGGAGATGAGCATCGCGAAAAAAAAATCGAGAGCCACGGGCGGCCGGAGATAGGAGTAGGAAAGATTTTTCCATGGCGCAGAGATGTTTTGCAACGGTGGAAAAACCTGAAGAAATGGCGGCTGGAGATTTTCTTTCCAAGCGATGCCGCCAGCCTGTGCGCTGGAGATCGAAGAGATAAGAGAAGGGATCGGCGGCGGAAAAAAATCTCCAGCACAACGCCGACGGCTCCAGTGCGGCAAGCAAAAAAATCCATGGGAGGGAGAGAGTGACGTGAGGATAGGGATGAAAGAGATTTTTTTTCTCTTTTCTTTTTTTACGGAAAACCGCAGATATTTTTGGATCGAGATTTTTAGCGATCACAAAAGAGTCGACAGCACTTGCGACATAGTTTGATTTTTGATTCGAAACACGATATATTTGATCTGCGGTCAGAACACATGATTCCATGGTCACGGTAATTTACCAGAGACTCGAAGCTCAATTATAATTCTCGGTCGCGGAGTCACGGTTTTGATTTAGCGAATACTTGGAATCAGATGAATTTGCACCCGTCATTTATATCCAAAGTTTTGGATCGGGCAACAAACGACAGACCGAAATAAACTGATTTCGGCACTGATAATTTGTTTGGCGTGATTCGACCGAAATTAGCCGAAACAATATCTGCGAGCGTATACGCAATTTCGTCGTCAAAACAGTGTGTGAAGGATAAATTGAATCATATCCTCGTGCACGATTTCACTCAGATGACGCACGATTCGGATTATTTTGCACTGAGTATTTTAGTCGTCGAGTTCAAATTAATCTGTCTGGGATAAAAATCATCCGAGTGAGTCGGGCTTCCGAATTAGGATTCGCGAGAGCGATGAATTTTAAATAATCATCGGATGCACCGATTTTCAGAACACGACGTTCCGAACATCACGAAAATTTAGGATGAGCCCGGATAGATACAAATAAAAACGACGTCGCACACGCGACAGCCGAACAGATGCGATATTAAAATCGCGATAGCTGAAGATGATTAAAATTTAGAATCCGTTTTATCCACTGATATTACGCGCTTAAATCCATACTCGTTGTCGAGCGGAATATAAACACCTAGGGTGTTACAAAGTCGTTGGATGTGGCAGAACCTCCTAAGTTATTGGGCCCACATGCACCTGCCCTTGTCTCAAAGACCTCAGACGGCTATGCATGTGCATCAGATAACTTAACAGGATCTGTCTGAGTGCCCCAAGGACCTCGGATAAACCACTTACAACTAGGACAGCAGGATTAAGTAAACACAAATCACACACCAACATTTTGCAGCTGAAATCTTATTACCAAATTTTACAAGTTACATCAAGTTTTATAATGTACATGATCGGAGTGGTTAGAAAAGTGGTTCAAAGACATAAATTTGAACTGTTATAATTATTTATAGTTTTGAAATATATGCTAGCTTAAGTGACCATCCTTAGTAAGAAGTATAGAAGAAGTACTTATACTTATAAGAAGGTCGTGCCCACCGGCGCTTAACATCAATCACAATCAAAGTGACTCGTAACCTGCATCAACAACGGGAATAAAACCCTAAGTACGCAAGTACTCAGTAAGACTTACCCGACTAAAGAAAAGACTCTCAAGGGTATGCTAGTTTCAAAAAGGGATTCAAGGTAAGGCTTATCAAGAATCAAGGACTCTATTTGCAGAAAAGCTTACTATGAGTAGATCCTTAAAAAAACCAATTTTACTTGTCAAGTTAAGTAAAGTTACCTGCATCTAGAGTTCTTTCTATCCTAGTTCAAGCACTTGTCCTACACTAGCCGTCTTTTTATCAACCCTTCAGTTCACTGGATTGCTACGTGTAAGTCAGTGACCAAGTCTTCATGTTCGACAAGTAACGGCGATCTGAATCGATTAATACCCAGCTGGGGATCTCTAATCACACGACATATGTAGCACTTAACCCTTGCATATGTCAACTCGCCACCAGGGTTCTTAAGACCAGATCAGGTTCACGCCAACCGAGAGCACAGATACACCACCGTGCAGCCTCTTGCCACGGAGGGTACACGCTACTCTCGCCATCTCTCCACTCCCATTGCGTGTTATATTATTCTAGTATTAGTCTGCCCGAGGCAAAGCTTACCCATGATGAGGCATGTGACCAGTTAAAGGGTCCTCAGTCAGCAGGCCCACATCGACACGGTCCTTAATCGATTGAGACGGAGACACTACACCGAGACTCCCTTCTCGTGCAAGTCAACCGCCCGGTCTCAGCTTTATCATTTCAAACCCAAAGTTTGGTACCTGGCAGAGGTACATATTTTCCGATGTTGAACCCATCACGATCATGATGGATCCACCATCAAGTTTTATTTTTGAAAACTTCCCACCCACTGAAGCATCACTTTTGTTTTAAAACAAAACATTTTTGTTTGCTAAAGCAAGGCTAAGCATCATAAAATTCTTTTCAAAACAGGTATCAAGGAAGGGTAATCAATTTTCAAGGAAGGAAATGCATCAACGGTTTAGCACACAACTCCTATCACCTAATGCATCATATAAGGTGATAAAGATTTTAAAACAACAATGAGGTGGCAAATGCACCGGGGCTTGCCTGAATAACACTAGGTTAGTGTTGTTAGACGACGTCCGCTTGACGATCAGCTTTTGGTCTGACACTTGTTCAGTTTATCTATCTTTAGATTCATCTATCAGCTTCACTATGCGGAGTAGCCCGCGCTTGGGGTCGATTTGGCTCGCCTTCCGCGCGCGATCAACTAGCGTACCTAATGAAATGCATTATGTATATGAATGCATATCAAGACGGGTATCGCAAGATAATATTATGATTAAGTCATCATCATAATCACGACAACCTAATTCTTATGTATGTACCAACATAATCAGACATAATATAAATAGAACTCGAGCATTCTACAAAATACTAATTTCATCCTATTACCGTATGAACATAACATTTTACCAATATTTAAGACCACTACTCATCACATACATGGAACCTATTTAATTATATTTAACATATACACCTATCAAGGCACTACTCACCTGACCTACCCATCGACGATCATTATACAATGTGATTAATTCACCATTGCGCACAAGCACACCACAACATCAGATCAGTCCAATTACACTAGACATATGTTTCCACGTTGTGAATCAAAATGCATAAGATATAGGTCGATGGTGCTAACCACAATCGGCCATAACCATACTTAAAACTAACTTAACTAGTTTAAATATACTCGACAAGTATACCTACTGAAGCTCTATTTCCATAACCTACATCTCAAACTGACGATTCACTACCCGACTTTGACTAAATCGCTGCAAGCGACTCGGGTATCCTAATAAATATTATATCTACTACCACAATACACATATGCTTCGAGAAAAAAAGACCGACGTAATTAATATATCTAAATCATCAATCAAGCACTATCTGAAACAATAAATCGGCTTATCGTTACCTAAACCCGATCTGAATTCGTGAGATTGACGACGATGTTCGGTGGGAGCATTTCTCAGCACACCATGGAAGCGATGAATGGGGTTCACTTTTTCTTTACCCAGATTTCCCTAGATTTCTTTCTCGCGGAGTACGGAACAATAACGAATCAACGTGGCTATTGACAGAATCGACGGTCGACGATGCCGACCACCAGAGCCGACCATAACGAGCACGACATCCAGGGCACGGCAGGGGATGACAGCGTTGTGGTGAACAGGAAATCGACGACGGGCACAAAAGGCATGACGCTGGGCATAATGAAACGACAGCGTGCCCAGATCTCGTGTCGCCCGACCATGCCCGCAACCAATACCCACCACGCTTCCGCTGCGCACAGTGATGCGACGACCAGGGCCATGGCGAACAAGGAGCTGGGCAGGTTCGATGGCCACAGACGAGCGCAGATCGGCGCGACAGAGACGAAGACCAGGCGTGGCAGCAGGAAGGGCGCGCCGGTGAGCAGAGAAACGGCTAGGCGAGCACAGAGAGCAGCGCGCGGGAAGCAGCTCGGCTGTGCACGCGCAGGAGCTGTGCGATCCGCCGAGCAGAGAGGGAGAAAGATGGGCGCGCAACGGCATGGGGTCGGCTTGCGCAGGGAAGAAGCGACCGGCGCGCAGAGACGAGCTCGGCTGGTGGCGCGTCCAGCAAGCTCGACGGGGACGGCTAGCAAGGTTCGATCACCAGAGGGAGCTATGGCTGGGGTGAGCTCGGATTGGGGGAGAGGCTCGGCCGGTTTGGAGGAACAGGGGGCACAGCAGCCATGGGAACTGAGCGCGCAGCGATGGGTGAGGACGCTCGGTCCTAGCAGGGGCCTTGGCGAGGTGCTGCCGGATGGACGCCATGGGAGGGAGCACCGCGAGCTGGAGGGAGCAGAGGAGGCACCGTGAGGAGGAGAAGAGCACCGGCCAACAGAGAACCGAGAGGGAGAGGAAGGAGCTGGAGGCCAGCAACGCCGGCGAGCTCGGCTGGGGAAGAAGCTCCACGGCGAGCTTGAGGGAGAAGATGAGCAGGGGCTGGGGCGCGTGGAGAAGCCAGCGAGCTCGAGCACAGGGAGATGGCAACGCCGAGCGGCTGGATTTGTACCTAGGGCGGCTGAGCGGATAAGGGCGAAGGAACGGCGGCGGCCAGGAAAAAATCAGAGGAAGGGGGGCGGCGGGAGATAAGGAATACGAAGATAGTTTCTTTTTTTAATTTCTTTTTTCATTTTTTAACCAAAAAATCATAGATATTTTGGATCTCAATTTTCTTAGCGATGTATACGATGTAGACAGTAATGGTGACACGATTTTGATTTGGTGAATACTTTGGAATCAGATGAATTTGCACCCGTTATTTATATCCAAAGTTTTGGATCGGGACGAGATGCAATCGGAACAACTCAGAGCGATGTTAACAACAATATTTTAGACTGTGTTCAATTTTGATTTGAAATCAAATAATTTCATCCGCAGTCAACACCCGATTCCATGACAACAGATAATTGACGTGGAGAATCGAATCTCAATTATAAATTCTTGGACGCGATTTCTCGGTTGACGAGTTCAGATTAATTTGTTCGGAATAAAACCTTAGTCGACAAGTTCAGATTAATTTGTTCGGAATAAAATCATCAAAGTAGGTCGGGCTTCTGAATTCGTATTCATGTGAGCGATGAATTTTAAATAATCACCGGACGCACCGATTTTCGGAACAACTATGTTCTGAACATCACGATAATTTAGAAAGAGCCCAGATAGATAAAAATAAAAATGATGTCGAACTGGCGATAGATAAAATAGATGCGATATTAAAATCACGATAGGCGAAGACGATTAAAACTTAGCATCTGTTTTATCCACTGATATTATGTGCTTAAATCCAGACTCGTTGTCGAGCGGAATATAAACACCTGGGGTGTTACATTGACGGTCTAGTGGTGAGGGCCGCCTGGATAGCTCCCCGAAAGCATTCCACGACGCCTTGGAAGTCAGCGCGCACGGTGATGATCCCTTGAGGTCCTGACATCTTCAATATCATGTACGAATAGTGCGGAATGGCCATGAATTTTGCCAATCCTAGCCTGCCGATGATGGCATTGTATCCGCAGTCGAAACTCGCCACCTCGAACTTCAGGAACTCAGTTCTGTAGTTTTTCGGAGTTCCGAAGGTGACATGCATGTAGATGTGCCCGAGTGGGTACTCTTTTTCGGTCAGCACAATGTCGAAGAAAGGGGTGTCTGACTCGGTGAGGTCTTTGAGTGCGACCCCCAAGCCCAGGAGCGTCCGGGGGAAGGTAACATTGATGCTGCTTCCCCCGTCCACTAGTACTTTCTTTACCCTGCTCTCTCGGATCACCGGATCAACGAGGAGCGAGTACTTGCCAGGGTGATTGAAGTTAAGCCATTGATCTGCTCGACTGAAGGTGATTGTATGCTCTGACCACCGATAGGGAGCTGAGGCACTAGTGGCTACCACCAGGACCTGCCGGTCGTTGAGCTTTTGCTGCCTTTTCTTCTCCTACAACCCGTGTCCTCCAAAGATAACATTGACCTCCCTGTCAACGCGTGGGAATGCTCCACCCCCTCCCCCTTCCTGTCACTGAGGCTACCTAGGCTCACCAGGCCCTCCTCGTGGTCGGGGAGGTGGTAGAGGCTGGAATGGTCGGCCATTCCCAACGGAATGCTTGAAGTCTCTGCAGTTCCGCAAGGTGTGGCGCATGTCCATGTGATACGGACACTGGGCATCGAGGATGTCGTCTAGTGTCCGCTCGCCTCCACGAGGTGCCCCTCGAGCACGAGAGACGGGTGGTCCGGCAGCATGGACCTCTTCACGAGGCCTCTTCTCCCAACGCTTGTCAGGCTACTGGTTCGCGTCGCGCCGAGGTGCTGGTGGCGCAGGTTTTGCCCCTCCGATGAGGTCCTAGGCCCATTCGTCAGTGGTGATGTAGAGGTCCGCTTCTCGAAACAGTTGCTCAGAGGTGGTCGGCGCTTTCTGCTGTATGGCTCAGACGAAGGCCGTGTCATTAGATCCCCGGTAGAAGTTCTCGATCACTGCTGCCTCAGTGACCTCGGGGATGCGGTTTCTCATGGTCTGAAACCTCTTAAGGTACGACCGAAGTGTTTCATCGCCCTGGCGTCTGATGGATCTGAGGTCCCATGGCTCCGCCGGTTTGTCGGAGAGAGACTGAAAGTTGGCGATGAAACGTCGACTGAAGTCACTCCAATCGTCGATGCAGTGTCGCAGCAAATGTCGTAGCCACTGCAATGCATCCTGCCCAAGGACGATGGGCAAGTATGCAGTCATCACATCTTCAGTCGCCCCACCAGCCCGGGCGGCGGTCGTATAGACGACCAACCAGCCTCCCGGGTCCTGCTTAGGCTCATATTTGTCGACGTTGGAGACCTTGAAGTTCGGGGGCCACTGGATGGCCCTGAGACGCGAAGTAAGTGCGGATACTCCACATGTGTCTTCCTGTCGATGTTCATGGTGCTGGTCCCGGGGAGGGGAGTCGCTGATGTGTCGTCTCGACCGTCCACGGAACGGGCCACTGGTTGAGGCTGTTGCCGACTCAACCCGGGTGGCGCGACTTCGAGCCGGGACGCCATGGTCCCGATCGTACTCCTCTCGGTGCCTTATCTCATTTTCGTGTCTCCGTTCGTGTGAAGCATTAATGGAGCTCCGTGCGTCTTGCCGACTGTTAATGGCGTGCTACAGATCGCTTGGGGATGAGCGAGGGTAGAAGATGATTAGCTGCCCGAGTGAGCAGCCGTCGATAGCCTTCAGCATCCGGAGTCCGGGGGAGGCCGTCAGCTATCCGAGCCAACACTCCTCCGACTTCACTCGGTGTGCTCATTCCGCGAGCAAAGTCAGGGTTCAGGTTTTGAGCGAAGAGAGGGTTCTCTCGGCGTAACCTTGCATCCTGCTCAGCTTGTTCTCGATCTCGGTCTTGAGCTTGCCAGCGGTCACGTCGGTGAGAATTCCTCCTTTCTCTGAATACTCATTCGTCAGGAGTTTCTCCTACTTCTGAGACTTCATCTCGGGATACAGGCTACGCTGGGTCCCGCTCCCTAGCCTCGTGATGTCGCCGAATATTCCGGCGTCTGTTCCTCCGTCGCCGAGCTTCTCGCTGGGGAGGTTCTTCCCCTGGCATGGTTGGCTCGTCGTCGGAGATGGGAGATGACTCCAATCTCCCCCCAATGAAGAGGATGTTGGGGTAGAAAGGAGTTGCTGCGGTGGTGAATTCCTTTCCATCCTTCTTTGAGGGCGAAGGTGCCGGAAAGACGACTCGGTGGAGCTCCGTTTTAGGAACGCTTGCTTCTTCGTTTTTGTAATCCGTGTCCACTCCTTTGTGGGCGAAGTGGATAACGGGGTTCTTCAGGCAAGTGAATTCCGGCTCTCGACTTGCAAGAGGTAGTCTTTGTCTGGGGCACAGGAGGTTGCTCCATTCGTTGTCTTGTTCCGACTTTCTCGGAGATTTCCGAGGAAGGCCTCTTCTCCGGTGGATCCGCTATGTGGTGCAGAATTCCCTTCTCATCCGATGGTCCTGAAGCAGAATACGGATCCAGGGCGGAGAGCGATCTTGCATTGGGACGTGACAGCCATTGAGCTAGCTTGGATCAACGACACACCCCCTACTTGGCATGCCAGCTGTCGGTGTTTGGAGCCCGACCGCACACCCGGGGTTACCCCTCGCAGTGCTTTTGGGTAGGACGGTGATGTTGACTGTAACCCAATGGTTCGTGCGAGATACACGAGAGACGACAGACGATTTTCTACAGGTTCGGGCCGCTTTGATATGTGTAACACCCTACTTCCTGGTGTGGATCTTTATGTGGTGGGTTACAAGGGAAGTCTCCTGAATGGAGAAAGCTAGTGAGCTGAGTAAATGGTTGATGATTCTGATGGGGTACCCCTAGGCCTTATATACTTGATCGTGGGGCATTACATGCGTGTATGATGACGATATGTACCTAAGTAATAGTGAACCGACTAAACTTATCTTCCTATAATCTTGCCGATCTATCCCTAGTTTGCTCCGATATTCAAGGTCACCCTGCACGGGAAAGTCGGATCGGCGCAGTGGATAACGCTTAAATCCAACAAGCAGACTCGGGCCCGAGTTTGCTTCCTCCTCGCGTCGGCCCATTCCACCAGCGGTTCTCCCCTGGCCCACGAAGGGGTGGCCTTGCGAGATAATAGACCCAAAGCCTTTCGCAAGGCCTTCTTGCCTTCTAGTGGACTCGGGGGATATCTGTCCCCCACAAGACTGGTAAAGGAGGATAAGAATATTTCGAAGAAGGCAAAATTAGCTCCTGAGCCGAAGGCGGCAATCTCCAAAAAGCGGAAGCTTGACGTGACTCCCTCTGCTGAGCTGAAGGTAGCTGAGGCAAGAGAAGATGCTTCTTCAACGCCCCCTGCTACTGAAATAGCAGAAATTTTAAAGGTAATGACTGAATCCTTGCCCATCAAGCCGTTAAGTCCTCTAGGACTAGAACTGACGAAACTTTTACAGAAGAAGGATCAACCTTCGGCCATAAAGGAGAAGACTGAAGGTCAAAAGAGACGAAGAATTGTCAATGTCATGCAAGCTATTGAACGAACACCGCCTCTAGCCTCGGCATCCAGAATGGTGCCTGCTGCAATTGCCGAAGTTGAAGCCACTGCCGAAGCTACTAATCTTGTGAGCACAATGTCAGGAATTGACAAACTCATATCAGATATGGTTACAGAGGAGACAGTTGCGACCGTAGAGGAAGACATGGCCGCAGTGCTTGACAAGGGGAAAACGTTGTTGATGCTTCGTCGAAAGAATTTGACCTTTGGCACCTGGGAGGTCAGGAATTGTCCGAGGCAGAGAAAGAGGAGCTAGAAGAATATGGAAAATCTTGTGGCTACCAGCTGGGATCCATGCTCTTCGACGGAGTTGACAAGGAAATCCTGGGATGCATCCGCGACCGCACTGGGGCAAAAATAATCGACACTCTGTCAAAGAGTGTTGGTTTCCCGAAGCTAGAGTCTGATATTAGTGGTTACCGACGGCAACATATCGTCGGCAGCCTATTTTACTCCAATTTCAAGGTAAAATCTTTTGCCTAGATTCTTGTTATCTTTGTGATGGATTAGAATATTCTAAAGTTAACTTGTTTTCGCAGAGCATGCTGCTAAGCAAAGCATTAAAAATGCAACAAGGTCTCGAAGATAAGAAAAATGAGATAATAATTGAAGGCTTGGAAAGCAAGATCAAAGATTGTGAAGCTTCTCTTGAAAAGAAAGACTTCTTGCTTCAAGCAACCGAAGGTTCCCTTGCAGAATTATAAGCCGAAAATGCTAGATTAAACGAGGAGCTTCTCAAAGCTCAAACAACCTTAAAGGAGAAATCAGAGCGCTTCGAGCAAGAGAAAAAAGAACTCCAAGCGAAATCCGAAGCCGAAGCAGATAAGAACACGAAGCTGCAGGAATCGCTGAGGGACCTTCAGAATAAATGCTCGGAGTGTGCTACTCGCTGCGTGCATCGGTTAAAAGGAATCTTTAGCTCGGTTGGAGCCAGCTCTGAAGAAATTGCCCCTTTGGCTGAAGATATATCAAAAACCTTCGAGCATACCGAGAATGAAGTTGATGCACTCGACGAAGTAATAACTGTGCATGGTGATTTATGTGCTCTGTTAGCTTCTCGTGGCACGGCTGCTGCATTTTTGAAGGCCGGGTGCACGCATGCTAAAACAGTAAACAAGCCAAACTTCAGCCTGTCACCATAAGACTTGGTCCATATTCCTGGTGAGGCCCAAAGTATTGGAAATAGATTTATTACTCAAAGTTGGGCTAAAGTTGGACGAGAGTTAGCTGGAGACGAAGCTCAGAATTTGCTTAAATCGGTACGAAACTTGTACCTGTTGTTTGCCTTGATTTTTCTTTATTACCATTGCATTTACCTTATACCGTCGTTTGTCTGTAGGATGGCGGCACCGAAGGTTAGTAAGCCGAAGCGCATTCCGAAGATTGCTGGGCTGAAGCTTCCTTTCATGACTTCCTGTATAGAGCTTAGGATCTATTTGCAAAAGATTGTAATTGAGGGCTGAACTCAATATTGTGTATATTTGTCCATACCTTGTAATATAATTTTACCTTTCCATCCATGTGTGAATTGCTTTGCTGTGGACGAAACCCATAAGTATTGAAAGTCGCCTAGAGGGGGGGTGAATAGGGCGAATCTGAAATTTATAAACTTAAGCACAACTACAAGCCGGGTTAGCGTTAGAAATATAAACGAGTCCGAGAGAGAGGGCGCAAAACAAATCATGAGCAAATAAAGAGAGAGACACGATGATTTGTTTTACCGAGGTTCGGTTCTTGCAAACCTACTCCCCGTTGAGGTGGTCACAAAGACCGGGTCTCTTTCAACCCTTTCCCTCTCTCAAACGGTCACTTAGACCGAGTGAGCTTCTCTTCTGAATCAAACGGAACACGAAGTTCCCGCAAGGACCACCACACAATTGGTGTCTCTTGCCTTGGTTACAATTGAGTTTGATCACAAGAAGAATGAGAAAGAAAAGAAGCGATCCAAAAATGGTCGTTGGAAGACTGCTATCGCATGGGGTTCGACCGTTGGAGCTCTGACTTGTGGGGCCTCTGGGCTGTCCGGTGGTGCACCGGACAGGTCCTGTAGACTTTCCGGTGCGCCAACTATGCGTGCTCTGTCCTCTGCGCGCGCAGGCGCACATTAAATGTGTTGCAGTCGACCGTTGCACGTGAAGTAGTCGTTGCTCCGCTGGCACACCGGACGGTCCAGTGCTTCACCGGACAGTCCGGTGAATTATAGCGGAGCGCCCTCTGATTTTCCCGAAGGTAGCAAGTTCAGCGTCGAGTGCCTTGGTGCACCGCACACTGTCCGGTGGCACACCGGACAGTCCGGTGCGCCAGACCAGGGTGCCTTTGGGTTGTCTTTTGCTCTCTTTGTTTGACCCCTTTCTTGGTCTTTTTATTGGCTTATTGTGAACCTTTGGCACCTGTAGAAATTATAGACTAGAGTAAACTAGTTAGTCCAATTATTTGTGTTGGGCAATTCAACCACCAAAATCAATTAGGAAAAAGGTGTAAGCCTAATTCCCTTTCAATCTCCCCCTTTTTGGTGATTGATGCCAACACAAACCAAAGCAAATATGGAAGTGCATAATTGAACTAGTTTGCATAATTGTAAGTGCAAAGGTTACTTAGAATTAAGCCAATATAAATTCCCATAAGATATGCATGGATTGTTTCTTTATATTTTCATCATTTTGGACCACGCTTGCACCACATGTTTTGTTTTTGCAAATTCCTTTGTAAATTCTTTTCAAAGTCCTTTTGCAAATAGTCAAAGGTAAATGAATAAGATTTTGAGAAGCATTTTCAAGATTTGAAATTTTCTCCTCCTGTTTCAAATGCTTTTCCTTTGACTAAACAAAACTCCCCCTCAATAAAATCCTCCTCTTAGTGTTCAAGAGGGTTTTAAGATACCAATTTTGAAAATACTACTTTCTCCCCCTTTTGAATACAATAAGATATCAATTGAAAAATTCATCATTTTAAAACCTTTTCTTAACTTCAATTTTGAAAATTCGTAGTGGTGCGGTCCTTTTGCTTTGGGCTAATACTTTCTCCCCCTTTGGCATGAATCGCCAAAAACAGATACTTGAGTAAAATATAAGCCCTTATGACTACTTTCTCCCCTTTGGCAAACAATAGATGAGTGAAGATTATACCAAAGACGGAGAGTTGCTCGGAGCGAAGGTGAAGGATTGTAATTTGATGGAGTGGAGTGGAAGCCTTTGTCTTCGCCGAAGACTCCAAATCCCTTTCAATCTATGACTTGGTTTGAAATTCACTTGAAAAACACATTAGTCATAGCATATAAAAGAGACATGATCAAAGGTATATTAATGAGCTATGTGTGGAAGACATCAAAAGAAATTCCTAGAATCAAGAATATTTAGCTTATGCCTAAGTTTGTTAAAGGTTTGTTCATCTAGTGGCTTGGTAAAGATATCGGCTAATTGTTCCTTAGTGTTAATATATGCAATCTCGATATCTCCCTTTTGTTGGTGATCGCTTAAGAAATGATACCGAATGGCTATGTGTTTAGTGCGGCTATGATCGACGGGATTATCCGTCATGCGGATTGCACTCTCATTATCACATAGAAGAGGAACTTTGGTTAATTTGTAACCATAGTCCCTAAGGGTTTGCCTCATCCAAAGTAATTGCGCGCAACAATGGCCTGCGGCAATATACTCGGCTTCGGCGGTAGAAAGAGCTACGGAATTTTGCTTCTTTGAAGCCCAAGACACCAGGGACCTTCCCAAGAATTGGCAAGTCCCTGATGTGCTCTTTCTATTAATTTTACACTCCGCCCAATCGGCATCCGAATAACCAATTAGATCAAATGTGGATCCCCGAGGGTACCATAGCCCAAACTTAGGAGTATAAACTAAATATCTCAAGATTCGTTTTACGGCCGTAAGGTGAGCTTCCTTAGGGTCGTCTTGGAATCTTGCACACATGCATACGGAAAACACTCTGCAGAGGTTGTGCACTTTACCCACAAGCCGTGATTCCCTTTCTGCCCGGAGAGAGCTACTCCCCATTGACCACTACCTAGGTGGTCCAGCAGGGCATCACTACGTAGCCTTTACAAAGATTCCCCGGGGTTGTAGCCACCCGTTAGGTTTCCTAAATGCACCGCACTCCTCCCCAAGGGGCGAACCCAAGCTTGGCAGAGCGAGCCGCATACACTGAGCCACATTGACGGCACGACGGCTAAGCGAACTACACCCCGGATCCTCTAATTATTCAGCTAAGGGCACCCCATTCCACCCTCATGGTTGCACTGTTTTCCCGGGCAGTCATCCAACAAACAGGTCCTTACGGAGAGGCACTCGAGAAACCGCTCGAGCCCCCTTGAAGGACACACGTATAACATCATAATAAAAGAGGGGAAAACAGCGTATCATAGATAATTCTCATCATGTTCATTGATTAGAGTTGAGCATTAGCATAAAGCTAAACAATAATAATCCAACCCAAATAGGTAAACAAGGTCATGGATAACAAAAGCTAGTCAATCCTTAGGTATAAATGTATAATGCGGGAGGTGAATTAAAGAATGTATAGGACAAAGATAGGTCAAGGGACACTTGCCTCCACCAACCGACTGCTGCTCAGGGGCTTCTCCTACGAGTTCTTCGGGCTCTTCAACCGGATCGTTCTCTATGTGAGCGCAAACATACATACATCCACACATTTAATACAAAAGAACAATACACCATACAATAGAATGCAGTAAATCAACAGACGTTCCACGCGGGTTCGCAATTAAGGCTAAGAGAGAAAGAGAAAAATACAGTCGAGAAACGATCACGTTACATGATTATGAATTAAATTACTCGCTCAATGGAAGGGAATTAATTTGGACACTACGTTCAGCATAAAGTAAAGTCGAGCTCCACATTTAATTATTGTAAACAATTGAAGGTGAATGAAAGGGAGCGGTCGCACGTCGAGACGTACAACACGACATTTAGATTGAATTAAGAAGTGAACGACTCACCGCGCGACAGAGCGCACAACGATACACTTGCACTAATTTTAAAGAGATGTTAAGCATTGCGCGACGAAGCACACGACGACATACGCCAACAGGGCTGAGTTTAAAGTGGAACGTCGCGCGTCTGGACGCACGACATCGCACCTTAAACAACCTGAAATTAAAATAGATCGTCGCGCGACGAAGCGCGTGACACAACACTTTAATGAATATAAACTAAAAGAATCGTCGCGCGACGAAGCGCGCGATGCAACACATTAATAAACACAAATTTAAATTGAATTGTTGCGCGATGAAGCGCGCGACACAACACATTGATAAATACGAACTTGAATTGAATCGTCGCGCGACGAAGCACATTAATAGAATATGAAATTAGACAAATTCGTCGCGCGACGAAGCGCGCAACGCAGCACGCTAACTAACAGAGTTTGAAATTAGCTACAACAAAAAATAATCACCGCGCGCGTGGGTTTGCGCACGCGGGAACGCGTTTGGGGGGGGGGGGGGTAAACGAGGCTACACGAGTCGCGCCGGGGCCGGGATGCCGTGCGCAGGGGGCCGAGGGCCGTGCGCAGGGGCCGAGCCGCCGCGCCGGGGCCGCACCGCGCCGGGGGCCACACCGGGCCGCGCCGCGCGAGCAGGGGAGGGCAGGGCCACGCCGCCGCGCCGGCAGGGGAGGGCGGGGCCGCCGCGCCGCACAGACAAGGGAGGGGGCGGGGCCGCGCCGCCGCGCGAGCAGGGGAGGGGGCAGGGGCGCGCGCGCAGGGGAAGAAAAGAGGGCGCGCGCAGGGGGAGAGAAGAGGAGGGAGGGGGAGAGAGAGGAGAAGGGAGGGGAGCTCACCTCGGGATCCAACTCCGGCGATCACCGTCTCCAAAACCTAGGGCACCACGGGAGGTAGAGAGAGAGAGATGGGAGAGAGAGGTTGCTGCACGGGAATTCCAAATGAGAGAGGGAGAGGAGGAGGGGGCGCATGGGGGGTGTGGGGCGCCGGGGGCGCACGGGCCGGGCTGGGCCGGGCTGGGCTGGGTTGGGCCGAGCCACTTCGTGGATCGAAACCCACGACACGCACGACTATCAAACAGACTCCAATCACGAACCGAAAACCGAGACGGAACGAGACGAACACGCAACATCAGACAAAGAAATGTGTTTTGGCATGATGCAACACCCATGACACTTAGGTTTTGTTCATACACGACACCGACACCTGTCACTATACTGGTTTGAAATTGGGAAGAGGGAGCGGAACGGGAAGAGAAAAGAGAGTAACGCCCGAATTTGGTGAGAGAAAAGAAGAAAAAATTCTAACCTCAAATTCAGGGCGTTACAAACCTATCCCCCTTAAAAGAATCTCGCCCTCGAGATTCATGGTTGGCTAGCAAAGAGCTCAGGGTATTTAGCCATCAGATCATCTTCGCGCTCCCAAGTTGCTTCTTCCTCAGAGTGATGACTCCATCTGACTTTGCACATTCTGATAGTCTTCCTTCGGGTGACTCTGTTTGCCGTCTCAAGGATCTGCGCTGGTTTCAATGTGTAGGTCAAGTCCTCCTGGACCTCCATACCTTCCACTGGCAACTGCTCTTCTGGCACACGCAAACACTTCTTCAACTAAGACACATGGAAGACATCATGCACTGCAGACAAGCCTTCTGGCAAAATGAGCTGATAGGCCACTTCTCCACGCTTTGCGAGAATTTGATACGGACCGATGTAGCGGGGTGCTAGCTTGACTTTGACTCCGAATCGTCTGACTCCTCTGATCGGTGACACTTTCAGATAGACAAAGTCTCCAACCTCGAAACTCAGCTCTCTTCTTCTTGTGTCTGCATAGCTTCGCTGCCTTGATTGCGCTATCTTCAGATTCTATCGGACCATCTTGATGTTCTCTTCAGCTTCAAGCAAAACGCCTGGCCCAAACACTTGCTTTTCTCTAGGCTGATCCCATTGCAACGGAATTCTACAACTCCTTCCATAGAGCGCCTGAAATGGTGACATCTTCAAGCTGGCTTGGTAACTGTTGTTATAGGAGAATTCTGCATAAGGCAATCTCTTGTCCCATCCGGACTGATCTTGCAACGCACAGGCTCTCAACATGTATTCAAGGATTTGATTGGTCCTTTCGGTCTGACCATCTGTCTACGGATGATAGGCGGAACTGAAATTCAGGTGTGTACCCAAGGCTTCATGCAACTGCTGCCAGAAATGAGAGGTGAACTGCGTTCCTCTGTCTGACACTATCTTCTTTGGCACACCGTGAAGACAAACGATCCGAGACATGTACAATTCTGCCAATACTGCACTGCTGTAGTTGGTCTTGACAGGTATGAAATGGGCTGACTTGGTTAAGCGGTCCACTACTACCCAAATGGAATCATAGCCGGCTCGAGTGCGAGGCAATCCGACTATGAAATCCATACCGATTGCATCCCATTTCCACTGAGGAATTTGCAACTGTTGCAACAATCCAGCGGGTCTCTGGTGCTCTGCCTTGATCCACCGACAACTATCACACATAGCCACATGCTCTGCGATTTCCCTCTTCATTCTGTACCACCAGAATTTCTTCTTCAGATCCTGATACATCTTCTCACTACCAGGGTGAATCGAATAGGCTGTCTCATGAGCTTCCTTGAGAATCAATTCCCGAATAGACTGGACATTGGGAACACACAAGCGGTCTTTGAACCATATCACACCTTCTGCATCCTCCCGAAAATCTTTGCCTCTGCCGTCTAGAATCAGTCGCCGGATCTCACTGATCTTCTCATCATTCTTCTGCGCTTCCTTGATTTCCCGCTCCAGGGTAGGTTCCAACTCAATTGTGACTCCTCACGAATTATTCAGAAATCTGAGACTCAACCTGTCAAACTCTGTGGCCAACTCATAAGGCATCGGACGAGCGACCATTAGATTGACTTGACTCTTCCTGCTCAAAGCATCTGCCACTATGTTCGCTTTGCCTGGATGGTAATGAATCTCCAACTCATAGTCTTTGATCAGCTCTAACCATCTTCGTTGCCTCATATTCAGCTCTGACTGAGTGAATATGTACTTCAGACTCTTGTGGTCTGTGTAAACATCACATTTCTATCCATACAGATAATGCCTCTAGGTCTTCAGTGCGTGAACCACCGCTTCCAACTCTAGGTCATGGATTGGGTAATTCTTCTCATGAACCTTCAGCTGTCGGGACGAGTAAGCCACAACTCTTCCCTCTTGCATCAACACGCATCCCAAACCAGTGTAACAAGCATCGCAATACACAGAGAAGGGCTTGTGCACATCAGGCAAGACTAAGACAGGCGCTGTAGTCAACTTCTCTTTCAACGCTTCAAATGCCACTTAACATTTCTGGGTCCACTTGAACTCAACTTTGTTGCCTAGTAAAGCTGTCATTGGTTTTGCAATCTTTGAGAACCCCTCAATGAATCGCCGATAATATCCGGCCATTCCAATGAAGCTCTTGATTCCTCGAGCATCTGTTGGCGCTTTCCAGTTTAGAATGTCTGCTACTTTCTTCGGATCCATAGCCAATCCTTCTTTGTTGATTATATGACCCAGGAATAGAACTTCACTGATCCAGAACTCGCACTTGCTCAACTTTGCATACAACTGGTGCTCTCGCAATCTCTGCAATACCATCCTCAAATGATCTGCATGTTCTTCTTCGCTTTGAGAATAAATCAGAATATCATCAATAAATACCACCACAAACTTATCAAGATAGTCCATGACTACACTGTTCATCAAGTTCATGAAGAAGGCCGGTGCATTGGTTAGACCGAAAGACATCACGGTGAACTCATACAGCCCATACTTGGTAATGAATGCTGTCTTCAGAATGTCTGAAGGTCGGATCCTGAGCTGATGATAACCTGACCTCAGATCTATCTTGGAGAATACGCTGGTTCCTCTCAACTGGTCGAACAGATCTTCTATTCTGGGCAAGGGGTACTTGTTCTTGATTGTGACCTCATTTAGAGCTCGATAATCGATACACATCCTTCTGGTGCCATTTTTCTTCTCCACGAATAGGACAGGGGCGGCCCAAGGCGAGTTGCTTGGCCGGATGTAACCTTTCTCTGACAGCTCATCGATCTGCTTCTTAAGTTCAACCAACTCTGGTCCTGATACTCTGGAAGCTCTCTTAAAGATGGGGGCGGTTCCAGGAAGAAGCTCTATGGCAAATTCAACTTTCCGCTCTGGTGGCATACCTGGTAAGTCCTTTGGAAACACATCTGGAAACTCAGACACTACCTTGATACTCTCAATTGGGTCTGCTTCACTGCTATCAACAGCCATCTGATAACAACTTCCTTTCTTTGGCTCAGGCGGGACTAACTCGGTCACCACTTCCTCTCCTAGTGGGGACACCAACTTGATTGTCCTTTTATCACAACTGATAACTGCATGATACTTATCTAGCCAATTCATCCCTAGGATGACATCTATTCCCTGAGTACTCATTACAATGAGATTAGCGGGAAACGCTATCCCCCTTATTTCCACACTTACATTCAAACAAATGCTATCGGCTCGAATTCTACCACCGACTGAGTCAATTTTAATGGGGGTTGACATGGCAGTTATTGGGAGATTATGTGCTTTTACCCATGATGTAGTAATGAAATAATGTGTTGCTCCAGTATCAAATAACACTTCTGCAATATGGGAGTCGACTGGAAACATACCTACTATCATGCCGGGGGTCTCCTGAACTGCTTCAGCCTCTAGGTGGTTCAGTCTCCCATGGTTATAACGTGGCTGAGAGCGGTTGCCTGCTCCAGGTTGAGACACATTCTGCTTTGCTGTGGCATTGGGACCTGACTGCTGCTGGGCTGCCTTCTTCGGACATTGCATCACCCAGTGGCCTTGCTCTCCGCAGTGGAAACATGCTCTGTTTCCAACCTGAGCTGGTGCTGCCTGACTGTTCTGCTGGTTTGCTGGGGCAGGAAGACGAGGTGCCTGCTGATTCTGCCTTTGGAACTGACCTCCTCCTGGCTGATTATTCTGGCGATTCTGATGCTGATGCTGAGGATACTGCCTTTGAAACTGTTGCTGCTGCTGAGGTGGACGCTGGTTCTGCCTGAACTGCTGAGGTTGATTGCCTGAGAAACGAGGACGATTGCTGCTTCCATGCTAGGGTCCACTGATCTTGTGCTTGCGATCCTCCATCTCATTGCGCTTCCTCTCTGTCATGATTGCTCTGTCAATCAGGTGCTGGAATGTCGGGAAGGTATGATTCATCAGCTGATACTGTAGAGGGTCAACCAAGCCTCTCAGGAAACGATACTGTCGCTTGGTGTCGGTGTTGACATCTTCAGGAGCATAGCGAGACAACTATAGAAACCTGTCCCGGTACTCACTGACAAACGATGACCCTTGCTTGAGGGCCAGGAACTCCTCCTTCTTCACTGTCATCAGACCTGCAGGAACATGGTACTGACGAAAGCTACCTCTGAACTCTTCCTAGGTGATGGTGTCGGGGTTGGCATGGGTGGCGAGATAAGACTCCCACTATGACTGAGCTGCTCCTCTCAATAGACGGGGACCATACAGGACTTTCTCCCTGTCATTGCACTGAGCGGTATGCAATTCCCGTTCCACAGTGCGCAGCCAGTCTTCAGCATCCATGGGGTCAGAAGAGTAAGCAAACGTTGGGGGATGACCTCTCATGAATTCTGCACGCTTGTCCCTGGGCATCTGAGGCATCTGAGGTTGAGGTGGTGGCTGTTGTTGCTGCTGCTGCTGAATGGCGGCCAGAGTCTGACCGATGGCTTGAACTGCCTGAGTCTGCATCATGAACATCTGCTCGATCGACATCGGTGGTGGGGGTGGCAGTTGCTGTTGCTGAGGTACCTCTTCCTGCTGAGCTGCTTGCTCCTGTTGAGCACGCCTTCCTCCTCTGCGCCTGTTTTCTGACATCTGCAGAATGCAACCACACATCAGAACTAATCTTGCAAATCTTGCAGCATAAGAAAAGAGTATAGAATTCTCCACAACACTGAACAGATGAGCATCTTCACTGATCTCCAACACAGACCAACGCAGCTTCTCAGATAAAGAGGAAAGTGGAATAAAAGGCTTCCCAACTAGATATCCAACTTCATTAACATATAACAGATAAACCAAAATGCAGGGGATACCCACACTCTGGTGACAGTCATTACAAAGATCCAAATCAAACATAGTTCATCATGGCAAACATAAATGCATAGGATATAGCAAACTACCCTGTCTAACTAAGACTAACTAAAAGCGAGACTAACGCTAAGACTGTAGCTTCTACATATATATTTTGTATTAATTACAAGATCCGACTCTGACGATCTATGGTTCTAAGTCTATCTTGGTCTTGCAGTCGGGATTGCCATAAGACTGGTGTGCACGCCGAGGTGAGCGGTACGGGTGCTGAGTCCCGACGGGAGCGGGGGAACCATCGTCCAGGTGATGACGCTCCGCGCGCTCAGCCCACAGCTGGGCGATCTCAGCATGAGCCCTACTCAGCTCGTCTAATGCATGGTCCAGCTCTGTGTTTAGCACGGCGGCTAGGTTGACTGTGCTGCTCAACCTAGGATTGTCCTCACCAACAGGTGAAACAATCACGCCTCATGTGCTGCCAAATGGACGGCGGGGGGTAATACTTCAGGTTGAGACTGTCAGCTACCCCACCGAGCACTGAGCAGTAGTGCGAAAGTGCACGTCGTGCGGCATCTTGCATGGCCGCCTCAGCTGAGTCCCGCTCAGAGATGGAATAGTGCTCTGAGCAGACCTCAGCACCCCAGAGACTGTTCTCCGGACGGCGCACCAAGCAGGTCGCCTCCAAGCGGTCCGGGTAGACTCCGTGACTATGCTGGTAGACCACACAGCGATACTCGATAGACCAAGTACGCCAGTCAAGTGCCCGACGTAGCAGGGTGTCGAGCGCATCGTGGAAGTGACACCCGCGAGCAGCATCGTGAGTGATGGGTCGAGCAACCCATCCTTCTGGCTCCTGGTCAGCAGAAAAGTTGGTGTCGTGGCTCGAGCTATCGTCGCCACCTCCGTCGTCTGGGTCTCCTCCAGCAGCTACTCCAGGGGCTGGGGCGTCCAGTGGTGGTGCAGGGGGCGCCTCCAGGGGAAGCACAGGGGAGCAGCTCCTCACAGACTCTATCTCCTGCTGGAGCGAGAAAGAAGAGCCCTGCTGCTCCTGTTGTCGACGTTCCTGCTCTTCATGCAGGCGGTGGTGCAGCCTCTCTAGGTGACTGGACTAACCGGTCATGGGACGACGAAGCGGACGCTCCGCGAGACGGGAAGGTAAGAAGGGGATGACATACTTCCGTGCGGTGTGTCTAAGACAAGCCATCTACAAAAGACACCGCAAGCAAAAGAGTGAGAATAGAACTAGTATGACCAGCAAATAATGAACCATAAATAAATGAAGGATTAGAATGAAACACAGTTTTTCAGCAAGGTATAATATATAGTAGAACATAGGTTTGGTCGATAGGACCAACTTTTGAAGGGATACCAAAGTCAAGGCAGGGACAGAGGTCTATAATCCTTAGAACGACCATTCTACTCTAGGTTAGCGGTCCTACAGTCAGCACGACTTTGATACCACCTATGTCACACCCAGTTTTAAAAGGCAAACCGAATGCGAACCATGTACGTGCCAGGATCAGCAATTCACGTACACAGCAGTTACATAACATGGACATCATCACACAGTGCTCAAATAGTATTAAAAAGGGAAATAGTCGATTACATCATATGTCTGAGACATCCATATAGTCTTTACAATAATCAAAGTGCAGAAAAGAAACGTAGATAAACGCGGCCTTCACAGGCAGCCAACTGGGGGTTGCCGCTAACCCACGCCTAGAACTCGTCGTAATCTTGGAACTCCTGGTGGTCTCCTTCCACAGCTTCATCTTCTCCTGAGCAGTGGTTGCAATGCTGACAACCTGGGGATGGGGGGGGGGTTTGGTGTGTAGAGCAAGGATGAGTACACATCAACATACTCAGCAAGTATCCTGTTTGGCTGTAGTGGACTAGCTTTATGTGGGGGGTAAGTCAAGCAGTTGCTTTTAGTTGGTCAGATTATTATTGTTACTAGTAGAGAAAGCCAAGTTTTAGATTTAACCCACGTTATTAACCCAAACATACTCCTTTCTAAACGGAAAGAGTACCACTTACCATTACCAGAGTAAAAAACCAAGAACCATCAATTTCATTGCCACCTGCAAACCGAACATCTCTGATCAAGTACCACTAATCACTGGAGCTCCCTTGGCCGCTCATAACCGCGAGCACGGCTGATATATCAGTTTTTAAACCCTCTGCAGAGGTTGTGCACTTTACCCACAAGCCGTGATTCCCTTTCTGCCCAGAGAGAGCTACTCCCCATTGACCACTACCTAGGTGGTCCAGCAGGGCATCACTACGTAGCCTTTACAAAGATTCCTCGGGGTTGTAGCCGCCCGTTAGGTTTCCTAAATGCACCGCACTCCTCCCCAAGGGGCTAACCCAAGCTTGGCAGAGCGAGCAGCATACACCGAGCCCCATTGACGGCACGACGGCTAAGCGAACTACACCTCGGATCCTCTAATTATTCAGCTAAGGGCACCCCATTCCACCCTCATGGTTGCACTGTTTTCCCGGGCGGTCATCCAACAAACAGGTCCTTACGGAGAGGCACTCGAGAAACCGCTCGAGCCCCCTTGAAGGACACAAGTATAACATCATAATAAAAGAGAGAAAAACAGTGTATCATTGATAATTCTCATCATGTTCATTGATTAGAGTTGAGCATTAGCATAAAGCTAAACAAATATAATCCAACCCAAATAGGTAAACAAGGTCATGGATAACAAAAGCTAGTCAATCCTTAGGTATAAATGTGTAATGCGGGAGGTGAATTAAAGAATGTATAGGACAAAGATAGGTCAAGGGACACTTGCCTCCACCAACCGACTGCTGCTCAGGGGCTTCTCCTGCGAGTTCTTCGGGCTCTTCAACCGGATCGTTCTCTATGCGAGCGCAAACATACATACATCCACACATTTAATACAAAAGAACAATACACCATACAATAGAATGGAGTAAATAAACAGACGTTCCATGTGGGTTCGCAATTAAGGCTAAGAGAGAAAGAGAAAAAGACAGTCAAGAAACGATCATGTTACATGATTATGAATTAAATTACTCGCTCAATGGAAGGGAATTAATTTGGACACTATGTCCAGCATAAAGTAAAGTCGAGCTCTACATTTAATTATTGTAAACAATTGAAGGTGAATGAAAGCGAGCGGTCGCACGTCGAGACGTACAACACGACATTTAGATTGAATTAAGAAGTGAACGACTCGCCGCGCGACAGAGCGCACAACGAGACACTTGCACTAATTTTAACGAGACACTTGCACTAATTTTAGATTGAATTAGATTGAATTAAGAAGTGAACGACTCGCCGCGCGAAAGTGCACGACGACATACGCCAATAGGGCTGAGTTTAAAGTGGAACGTCGCGCGTCTGGACGCGCGACATCGCACCTTAAACAACCTGAAATTAAAATAGATCGTCGCGCGACGAAGCGCGCGACACAACACTTTAATGAATATAAACTAAAAGAATCGTCGCGAGACGAAGCGCGCGACGCAGCACATTAATAAACACAAATTTAAATTGAATCATCGCGCGACGAAGCGCACGACGCAACACATTGATAAATACGAACTTGAATTGAATCGTCGCGCGACGAAGCACGCGACACAGCACATTAATAGAATCTAAAATTAGACAAATTCGTCGTGCGACGAAGCGCGCGACGCAGCACGCTAACTAACCGAGTTTGAAATTACCTATAACCAAAAATAATCACCGCGCGCGTGGGTTTGCGCACGCGGGAACGCGTTAGGGGGGGTGGTAAACGAGGCTACGCGAGTCGCGCCGGGGCCGGGATGCCGCACGCAGGGGGCCGAGGGCCGCGCGTAGGGGCCGAGCCACCGCGCCGGGGCAGAGGGCCACGCCGGGTGCCACGCCGCGCGAGCAGAGGAGGGCGGGTCCGCGCCGCCGCGCCGGCAGGGGAGGGCGGGGCCACCGCGCCGCGCGGGCAGGGGAGGGGGCGGGGCCGCGCGAGCAGGGGAAGGCGGGGGCCGTGCCGCGTCGCGCGGGCAGGGGAGGGCGGGGGCCACGCCGCCGCGCGAGCAGGGGAGGGGGCGGGGGCGCGCGCGCAGGGGAAGAATAGAGGGCGCGCGCAGGGGAGAGAAGAGAAGGGAGAGGGAGAGAGAGAGGAGAAGGGAGGGGAGGGGAGCTCACCTCGGGATCCAACTCCGGCGATCACCGTCTCCAAAACCTAGGGCACCACGGGAGGTAGAGAGAGAGATGGGAGGAGATGTTGCTGCGCGGGAATTCCAAATGAGAGAGGGAGAGGAGGAGGGGGCGCATGGGGGGTGTGGGGCGCCGGGGGCACGCGGGCCGGGCTGGGCCAGGCTGGGTTGGGCTGGGCCACTTCGCGGATCGAACCCACGACACGCACGACTATCAAACAGACTCCAATCGCGAACCGAAAACCGAGACGGAACGTGACGAACATGCAACATCAGACAAAGAAATGTGCTTTGGCATGATGCAACACCCTTGACACTTAGGTTTTGTTCATACACGACACGGACACCTGTCACTATACTGGTTTGAAATTGGGAAGAGGGAGCGGAACGGGAAGAGAAAAGAGAGTAACGCCCGAATTTGGTGAGAGAAAAGAAGAAAAAATTCTACCCTCAAATTCAGGGCGTTACACAAACACAAGTCTTTGATCCCTTGTGTTTGCCCCCAACATACTTGGCAACTAACTTGCCGGATTTGTTAGTTAAAACATAAGATGCATCAAAAGTTTTAAATGAAATGTCATGATCATTTGATGCAGTTGGAGTTTTCTTCTTAGGAAATTTTGCATGGGTTGATTGCCTAGAACTAGATGTCTCACCCTTATACATAAAAGCATGATTAGGGCCAGAGCGAGACTTCCTAGAATGAATTCTCCTAATTTTGCTCTCGGGATAACCGGCAGGGTACAAAATGTAACCCTCGTTATCCTGAGGCATGGGAGCCTTGCCCTTGACAAAGTTGGACAATCTTTTAGGAGGGACATTAAGTTTGACATTGTCCCCCTTTTGGAAGCCAATGCCATCCTTGATGCCAGGGCGTCTCCCACTATAGAGCATGCTTCTAGCAAATTT
Organism: Zea mays; assembly: GCF_902167145.1. Classification (NCBI taxonomy): domain Eukaryota; kingdom Viridiplantae; phylum Streptophyta; class Magnoliopsida; order Poales; family Poaceae; genus Zea; species Zea mays. The sequence goes on from NC_050100.1 coordinate 118,317,731, forward strand.
AAAATTTTCATTTTCTAAGTCATGCTCGGCAATTTTAGCATCTAATTTTGCTATATGATCATTTTGTTGTTTAATTAAAGCCATATGATCATGAATAGCATCAATGTTAATATCTCTACATCTAGTACAAATAGTAACATGCTCAATGGTAGATGTAGAGGGTTTGCAAGAATTAAGTTCAACAATCTTAGCACGCAAAATATCATTGTTATCTCTAAGATCGGAAATGGAAGCATTGCAAACATCTAATTCTTTAGCCTTAGCAACCAATTTTTCATTTTCAATCCTAAGGCTAGCAAGAGAATCATTCAACTTTTCAATCTTAGCAAGTAAATTAGCATTGTCATCACTAAGATTGGGAATTGAGTCATTACAAACCTTAGCAATTAATTTAGCATTCTCATTTCTAAGGTTGACAATAGTATCATGGCAAGTGCTTAGCTCACTAGATAGTTGTTCACATTTTTCTACTTCTAGAGCATAAGCATTTTTCACCTTAACATGCTTCTTATTTTCCTTAATTAGGAAGTCCTCTTGGGAGTCCAAGAGTTCATCCTTCTCATGAATAGCACTAATTAGTTCATTTAATTTTTCCTTTTGTTGCATGTTTAGGTTGGCAAAAAGGATGCGCAAGTTGTCCTCCTCATTTTCACTAGAATTATCTTCATCACTAGAGGAAGCATATTTAGTGGAGGATCTTGATTTTACCTTCTTCCTTTTGCCGTCCTTTGCCATGAGGCATTTGTGGTCGATGTTGGGGAAGACGAGTCCCTTGGTGACGGCGATGTTGGCGGCGTCCTCATCGGAGGAGGAGTCACTGGAGCTCTCGTCGGAGTCCCATTCGCGGCACACATGGGCATCGCCGCCCCTCTTCTTGTGGTATCTCTTCTTTTCTCTCCTCTTGCCCTTCTTGTCGTCGCCCCTGTCACTATCACTAGATAATGGACATTTAGCAATGAAATGACTGGGCTTACCACACTTGTAGCAAACTTTCTTGGAGCGGGGTTTGTAATCCTTCCCCCTCCTTTGCTTGAGGATTTGGCGGAAACTCTTGATGATGAGCGCCATCTCCTCATTGTCGAGCTTAGAGGCGTCGACGGGTTGTCTACTTGATGTAGACTCCTCCTTTTTCTCCTCCGTTGTCTTGAATGTGACAGGTTGTGCTTCGTGCGTGGAGGGGCCGTCGTGCTCGATAATTTTCTTTGAGCCTTTGATCATCAACTCAAAGCTCACAAAGTTTCCTATTACTTCCTCGGGAGTCATTAGTGTATATCTAGGATTACCACGAATTAATTGAACTTGTGTAGGGTTAAGGAACATGAGTGATCTAAGAATAACCTTAACCATTTCATGGTCATCCCATTTTTTGCTCTCGAGGTTGCGCACTTGGTTCACCAAGGTCTTGAGCCGGTTGTACATATCTTGTGGCTCCTCCCCTTGGCGAAGCCGGAAGCAACCTAGCTCCGCCTCGATCGTCTCCCGCTTGGTGATCTTGGTCACCTCGTCTCCTTCATGAGCGGTCTTTAGCACATCCCAAATCTCCTTTGCTCTCTTCAACCCTTGCACCTTATTATACTCCTCTCGACTTAGAGAGGCAAGGAGTATAGTTGTGGCTTGGGAGTTGAAGTGTTGGATTTGTTCGACCTCCTCTGAGTCGTAATTCTTGTCTCCCTTTTTTGGTACCTGCACTCCATACTCAACAATATCCCATATGCTTTTGTGGAGTGAGGTTAGGTGATGCCTCATCTTATCACTCCACATAGAATAATCTTCACCTTCAAACATAGGTGGTTTGCCTAATGGAACGGAGAGTAATGGAGTGCATCTAGAAATGCGAGGATAGCGAAGGGGCATCTTACTATACTTCTTGCGCTCATGGCGCTTTGAAGTGGTGGAGGCCGATTCCGAGCCGGAGGTGGAGGGTGATGAAGAGTCGGTCTCGTAGTAGACCACCTTCCTCATCTTCTTCTTCTTGTCACCCATCCGATGAGACTTGATGGAGGAAGAGGATTCCTCCTTGTTCTTGTGGGCAGACTCCCTTGAGTGTGTTCTTCCCGAGCTTGCGGACTTGTCACCGGTCCCGAGATCCCTCTTGGCGGATGCTCCCGACATCACTTCGAGCGGTTAGGCTCTAATGAAGCACTGGGCTTTGATACCAATTGAAAGTCGCCTAGAGGGGGGTGAATAGGGTGAATCTGAAATTTATAAACTTAAGCACAACTACAAGCCGGGTTAGCGTTAGAAATATAAACGAGTCTGAGAGAGAGGGCGCAAAACAAATCGCGAGCAAATAAAGAGCGAGACACGATGATTTGTTTTACCGAGGTTCGGTTCTTGCAAGCCTACTCCCCGTTGAGGTGGTCACAAAGACCGGGTCTCTTTCAACCCTTTCCCTCTCTCAAACAGTCACTTAGACCGAGTGAGCTTCTCTTCTCAATCAAACAGGACACGAAGTTCCCGCAAGGACCACCACACAATTGGTGTCTCTTTCCTTGGTTACAATTGAGTTTGATCACAAGAAGAATGAGAAAGAAAAGAAGCGATCCAAGCGCAAGAGCTCAAATGAACACAAATGTCGCTCTCTCTAGTCACTATTTGATTTGGAGTGATTCCGGACTTGGGAGAGGATTTGATCTCTTTGGAGTGTCTAGAAATGAATGTTATAGCTCTTGTAATGTGTTGAAGGTGGAAAACTTGGATGCCATTGAATGTGGGGTGGTTGGGGTATTTATAGCCCCAACCACCAAAAATGGCCGTTGGAAGACTGCTGTCGCATGGCGCACCGGACAGTCTGGTGCGCCATCGGACACTGTCCGGTGCGCCAGCCACGTCAGCCAGCCGTTGAGGTTCGACCGTTGGAGCTCTGACTTGTGGGGCCTCTGGGCTATCCGGTGGTGCACCGGACAGGTCCTGTAGACTGTCGGTGCGCCAACTACGCGTGCTCTGTCCTCTGCGCGCGCAGGCGCGCATTAATGCGCTGCAGTCGACCGTTGCACTCGAAGTAGTCGTTGCTCCGCTGGCACACCGGACAGTCCGGTGTGACACCGGACAGTCCGGTGAATTATAGCGGAGCGCCCTCTGATTTTCCCGAAGGTAGTGAGTTCAGCATCGAGTGCCCTGGTGCACCGGACACTGTCCGGTGTGCCAGACCAAGGTGCCTTTGGGTTGTCTTTTGCTCTCTTTGTTTGACCCCTTTCTTGGTCTTTTTATTGGCTTATTGTGAACCTTTGGCACCTGTAGAACTTATAGACTAGAGTAAACTAGTTAGTCCAATTCTTTGTGTTGGGCAATTCAACCACCAAAATCAATTAGGAAAAAGGTGTAAGCCTAATTCCCTTTCAAGTATAACTTTTGAGCCGAAGGCGAAAAACACCTTCCCTTCTTTTCGTGCACATCGAAGCATTTCATTGCAAAAAATGTGTGTGTTCTTGTCTGAGACGAAGCTTCTTCGTATTCAACGAAGCATTTTATCGCCGAAGCCGTACAACTCTTTCTGTTCATATTATTGTTCATGCTTCAATGTCATGATGATGATGATCCTACAAATATCTAATGAATGTTTGTATGAATGCAAAGAATGGTGCGATGAAATATGCAAATGTATGACCCGAACACACACGAAACCATACCCAGACTCTGCATCCCCTTAGGAATGACTTTGGAGTCTCTTCACCTTCTATTTTGGTGGCATTTAAGCTCTTCATTCCCTTAGGAACGACTTTGGAGCTTCTTCACCTTCTATTTCGGTGGCATTTAAGCTCTGCATTCCCTTAGGAACGACTTTGGAGCTTCTTCACCTTCTATTTCAGTGGTATTTGGCTCTGCATTCCCTTAGGAACGACTTTTGAGCTTCGGGACTTACTCTGCGCTCCCTTAGGAACGACTTTTGTAGCTTCGGAACTTACTCTACGCTCCCTTAGGAACGACTTTCGTAGCTTCGTCACCCTCATAGTGACTACAGCTCTGCATCCCCTTAGAGACATCTTTTGAGCTTTTCCCTGTTCTCTTTGCACTCGATGGTGCGGATTTTGATATTAGATGTTACATTTTTGGGGGAATTTGGCCCTTGTATTGCATAGGGCTAAACAAGAATGAAAATTACAAACTATGGCCCCATTAAAAACCTTTCTCCCTTGTTGAAAGGAAAAGGGTGCCATAGGAAAAATAAAAAGATTACATCAATTACACATAATATCGCCGAAGCTCATCCGCATTCCAAGATCTGGGTATGTCATTGTCGTCCATATCCTTCAATCTGTAAGAACCGGGTCTTGATGAAGATACTACCAGAAAAGGACCTTCCCATTTCAGCTGTAGCTTCCTGAAAGTCGCCTAGAGGGGGGTGAATAGGGTGAATCTGAAATTCATAAACTTAAGCACAACTACAAGCCGGGTTAGCGTTAGAAATAGAAACGAGTCCAAGAGAGAGGGCGCAAAACAAATCGTGAGCAAATAAAGAGCGAGACACGATGATTTGTTTTACTGAGGTTCGGTTCTTGCAAACCTACTCCCCGTTGAGGTGGTCACGAAGACCGGGTCTCTTTCAACCGTTTCCCTCTCTCAAACGGTCACCTAGACCGAGTGAGCTTCTCTTCTCAATCAAACGGAACACAAAGTTTCCACAAGGATCACCACACAATTGGCGTTTCTTGCCTAGGTTACAATTGAGTTGATCACAAGAAGAATGAGAAAGAAAAGAAGCAATCCAAGCGCAAGAGCTCAAATGAACACAACAAATCCCTCTCTCTAATCACTAAAGCTTTGTGTGGAGTTGGGAGAGGATTTGATCTCTTTGGTGTGTCTTGTATTGAATGCTATAGCTCTTGTAAGGTGTAGAAATGTAGAAACTTGGATGCCATTGAATGTAGGGTGGTTGGGGTATTTATAGCCCCAACCACCAAAAATGGCCGTTGGAAGTGTGCTGTCGCATGGCGCACCGGACAGTCCGGTGCGCCAGCCACGTCAGCGAGCCGTTGGGGTTCGACCATTGGATCTCTGACTTGTGGGGCCTCTAGGCTGTCCGATGGTGCACCGGACAGGTCCTGTAGACTGTTCGGTGCGCCAACTGCGCGTGCTCTGACTCTGGCGCGCACTGTAGCGCATTGAATGCGGTTGCAGACGACCGTTGCGCGCGAAGTTGCCGTTGCTCCGCTGGCAAACCGGACAGTCCGGTGTGACACCGGACACTGTCCGGTGCATCACCGGCCAGTCCGGTGAATAATAGCGGAGCGGCCTCCCATTTTCCCGAAGGTAGCGAGTTCAGCGTCGAGTGCCCTGGTGCACCGGACACTGTCCGGTGGCACACCGGATAGTCCGGTGCGCCAAACCAGGGTGCCTTTTGGGATGTCTTTAGCTCCCTTTGTTTGAACCCTTTCTTGGTCTTTTTATTGGCTTATTGTGAACCTTTGGCACCTGTAGAACTTATAGACTAGAGCAAACTAGTTAGTCCAATTATTTGTGTTGGGCAATTCAACCACCAAAATCAATTAGGAAAAAGGTGTAAGCCTAATTCCCTTTCAATCTCCCCCTTTTTGGTGATTGATGCCAACACAAACCAAAGCAAATATAGAAGTGCATAATTGAACTAGTTTGCATAATTGTAAGTGCAAAGGTTGCTTGGAATTGAACCAATAAATATTCTCTTAAGATATGCATGGATTGTTTCTTTATTTTTATCATTTTGGACCACGCTTGCACCACTTGTTTTGTTTTTGCAAATCCTTTTTTAAATCCTTTTCAAAGTCCTTTTGCAAATAGTCAGAGGTAAATGAATGATATTTTGAGAAGCATTTTCAAGATTTGAAATTTTCTCCCCCTGTTTCAAATGCTTTTCCTTTGACTAAAACAAAACTCCCCTTTAATAAAATCCTCCTCTTAGTGTTCAAGAGGGTTTTAAGATACCAATTTTGAAAATACTAGTTTCTCCCCCTTTTTAATACAATAAGGTATCAATTGAAAAATGCATCATTTTAAAACCTTTCAAATTTCAAAATTTGGTGGTGGTGCGGTCCTTTTGCTTTGGGCTAATACTTTCTCCCCCTTTGGCATGAATCGCCAAAAATGGATACTTGAGTGAAATATAAGCCCTTGAAGACTACTCTCTCCCCCTTTGGTAAATAACATATGAGTGAAGATTATACCAAAGACGAAGAGTTGCTCGGAGCGACGGCGAAGGGTGAATACTTGATGGAGTGGAGTGGAAGCCTGTGTCTTCGCCGAAGACTCCAAATCCCTTTCAATCTATGACTTGGTTTGAAATTCACTTGAAAACACATTAGTCATAGCATGTAAAAGAGACATGATCAAAGGTATATTAATGTGCTATGTATGCAAGACATCAAAAAAAATTCCTGGAATCAAGAATATTTAGCTCATGCCTAAGTTTGTTAAAAGTTTGTTCATCTAGTGGCTTGGTAAAGATATCGGCTAATTGTTCTTTGGTGTTAATATATGCAATCTCGATATCTCCCTTTTGTTGGTGATCCCTTAGAAAATGATACCGAATGGCTATGTGTTTAGTGCGGCTATGCTCAACAGGATTATCCGCCATGCGGATTGCACTCTCATTATCACATAGAAGAGGAACTTTGGTTAATTTGTAACCATAGTCCCTAAGGGTTTGCCTCATCCAAAGCAATTGCGCGCAACAATGTCCTGCGACAATATACTCGGCTTCGGCGGTAGAAAGAGCTACGGAATTTCGCTTCTTTGAAGCCCAAGACACCAAGGATCTTCCCAAGAACTGGCAAGTCCCCGATGTGCTCTTTCTATTGATTTTACACCCCGCCCAATCGGCATCCGAATAACCAATTAAATCAAATGTGGATCCCCGAGGGTACCAAAGCCCAAACTTAGGAGTATGAACTAAATATCTCAAGATTCGTTTTACGGCCGTAAGGTGAGCTTCCTTAGGGTCTTGGAATCTTGCACACATGCATACGGAAAGCATAATGTCCGGTCGAGATGCACATAAATAGAGTGAAGAGCCTATCATCGACCGATATACCTTTTGATCGACGGATTTACCTCCCGTGTCGAGGTCGAGATGCCCATTGGTTCCCATGGGTGTCTTGATGGGCTTGGCATCCTTCATCCCAAACTTGTTTAGAATGTCTTGAATATACTTCGTTTGGCTAATGAAGGTGCCCTCTTGGAGTTGCTTCACTTGAAATCCCAAGAAGTACTTCAACTCCCCCATCATCGACATCTCGAATTTCTGTGTCATGATCCTACTAAATTCCTCACATGTAGATTCGTCAGTAGACCCAAATATAATATCATCAACATAAATTTGGCATACAAACAAATCATTGTTAAGAGTTTTAGTAAATAAAGTAGGATCGACCTTTCCGACTTTGAAGCCATTAGTGATAAGAAAATCTCTTAGGCATTCATACCATGCTCTTGGGGCTTGCTTGAGCCCAAAAAGCGCCCTAGAGAGTTTATACACGTGATTAGGGTACTCACTGTCTTCAAAGCCGGGAGGTTGCTCAACATAGACCTCCTCCTTGATTGGTCCATTGAGTAAGGCACTTTTCACGTCCATTTGGTAAAGCTTAAAGCCATGGTAAGTATCATAGGCAAGTAAAATGCGAATTGATTCTAGCCTAGCTACAGGTGCATAGGTTTCACCGAAATCCAAACCTTCGACTTGTGAATATCCCTTGGCCACAAGTCGGGCTTTGTTCCTTGTCACCACACCATGCTCATCTTGCTTGTTGTGGAAGACCCACTTGGTTCCTACAACATTTTGATCAGGACGTGGAACTAAATGCCATACCTCATTCCTAGTGAAGTTGTTGAGCTCCTCTTGCATCGCCACCACCTAATCCGAATCTTGTAGTGCTTCCTCTACCCTGTGTGGCTCAATAGAGGAAACAAAAGAGTAATGCTCACAAAAATGTGCAACACGAGATCTAGTGGTTACCCCCTTATGAATGTCGCCGAGGATGGTGTCGACGGGGTGATCTCGTTGGATCGCTTGGTGGATTCTTGGGTGTGGCGGTCTTGGAACTTGTTCATCTTCCTCATCTTGATCATGGGCATCTCCCCCTTGATCATTGATCTCCTCTTGAGGTGGCTCAATTTCTTGATCTTCTCCTTTATCATTTTGAGCCTCATCTTCATCTTGAGTTGGTGGAGATGCTTGTGTGGAGGAAGATGGTTGATCTTGTGCTTGTGGTGGCTCTTCGGATTCCTTAGGACACACATCCCCAATGGACATGTTCCTTAGCGCGACGCACAAAGCCTCTTCATCACCTATCTCATCAAGATCAACTTGCTCTACTTGAGAGCCGTTAGTCTCATCAAACACAATGTCACAAGAAACTTCAACTAGTCTAGAGAACTTGTTAAAGACTCTATATGCCCTTGTGTTTGAATCATATCCTAGTAAAAAGCCTTCTACAGCCTTAGGAGCAAATTTAGATTTTCTACCTCTTTTAACAAGAATAAAGCATTTGCTACCAAAGACTCTAAAATATGAAACATTGGGCTTTTTACCGGTTAGGAGTTCGTATGATGTCTTCTTGAGGATTCGGTGTAGATACAACCGGTTGATGGCGTAGCAGGCGGTGTTGACCGCCTCGGCCCAAAACCGATCAGAAGTTTTGTACTCATCAAGCATGGTTCTTGCCATGTCCAATAGAGTTCTATTCTTCCTCTCCACTACACCATTTTGTTGTGGAGTGTAGGGAGAAGAGAACTCATGCTTGATGCCCTCTTCCTCAAGGAAGCCTTCAATTTGAGAGTTCTTGAACTCCGTCCCATTGTCGCTTCTAATCTTTTTGATCCTTAAGCCGAACTCGTTTTGAACCCATCTCAAGAATCCCTTTAAGGTCTCTTGGGTATGAGATTTTTCCTGCAAAAAGAACACCCAAGTGAAGCGAGAATAATCATCCACAATAACTAGACAGTACTTACTCCCCCCGATGCTTATGTAAGCTATCGGGCCGAATAGGTCCATGTGTAGGAGTTCGAGTGGCCTGTCAGTCGTCATAATGTTCTTGTGTGGATGATGGACACCAACTTGCTTCCTTGCCTGACATGCGCTGCAAATCCTGTCTTTCTCAAAATGAACATTTGTTAGTCCCAAAATGTGTTCTCCCTTTAGAAGCTTGTGAAGATTCTTCATTCCAACATGTGCTAGTCGGCGATGCCAGAGCCAGCCCATGTTAGTCTTTGCAATTAAGCAAGTGTCGAGTTCAGCTCTATCGAAATCTACTAGGTATAGCTGACCCTCTAACACTCCCTTAAATGCTATTGAATCATCACTTCTTCTAAAGACAGTAACACCTACATCTATAAAAAGACAGTTGTAGCCCATTTTACATAATTGCGAAACTGAAAGCAAGTTGTAATCTAACGAATCTACAAGAAAAACATTGGAAATGGAATGGTCAGGTGATATAGCAATTTTACCCAATCCTTTGACCAAACCTTGATTTCCATCCCCGAATGTGATAGCTCGTTGGGGATCTTGGTTTTTCTCATAGGAGGAGAACATCTTCTTCTCCCCGGTCATGTGGTTTGTGCACCCGCTATCAATGATCCAACTTGAGCCCCCAGATGCATAAACCTATAAAACAAGTTTAGTTCTTGATTTTAGGTACCCAAATGGTTTTGGGTCCTTTGACATTAGATACAAGAACTTTGGGTACCCAAACACAAGTCTTTGATCCCTTGTGTTTGCCCCCAACATACTTGGAAACTATCTTGCCGGATTTGTTAGTTAAAACGTAAGATGCATCAAAAGTTTTAAATGAAATGTTATGATCATTTGATGCAGTAGGAGTTTTCTTCTTAGGCAATTTTGCATGGGTTGATTGCCTAGAGCTAGATGTCTCACCCTTATAAATAAAATCATGATTAGGGCCAGAGTGAGACTTCCTAGAATGAATTCTCCTAATTTTGCTCTCGGGATAACCGACAGGGTATAAAATGTAACCCTCGTTATCCTGAGGCATGGGAGCCTTGCCCTTAACAAAGTTTGACAATCTTTTAGGAGGGGCATTAAGTTTGACATTGTCCCCCTTTTGGAAGCCAATGCCAGGGCGTCTCCCACTATAGAGCATGCTTCTAGCAAATTTAAATTTTTCATTTTCTAAGTCATGCTCGGCAATTTTAGCATCTAATTTTGTTATATGATCATTTTGTTGTTTAATTAAAGTCATATGATCATGAATAGCATCAATGTTAACATCTCTACATCTAGTGCAAATAGTGGCATGCTCAATGGTAGATGTAGAGGGTTTGCAAGCATTAAGTTCAACAATCTTAGCAAGTAAAATATCATTGTTATCTCTAAGATCGGAAATTGTAACATTGCAAACATCTAATTCTTTAGCCTTAGCAATTAATTTTTCATTATCATTCCTAAGGCTAGCAAGAGAAATATTTAATTCTTCAATCTTAGCAAGTAATTCAACATTATTATCTCTAAGATTGAGAATTTAATCATCACAAACATTTGAATCAACCTTAGCAATTAAACTAGCATTCTCATTTCTAAGGTTGGTAATAATATCATGGCACGTGCTTAGCTCACTAGATAATTTTCACATTTTTCTACTTCTAGAGCATAAGCATTCTTAATCTTAACATGCTTCTTATTTTCCTTAATTAGGAAGTCCTCTTGAGAGTCCAAGAGATCATCCTTCTCATGAATAGCACTAATTAATTCATTTAGTTTTTCTTTTTGTTGCATGTTTAGGTTGGCAAAAAGGGTACGCAAATTATCTTCCTCATCACTACAATTATCCTCATCACTAGAGGTTGCATATTTAGTGGAGGATCTTGATTTTACCTTTTTCCTTTTGTCGTCCTTTGCCATGAGGCACTTGTGGCCGACGTTGGGGAAGAGGAGCCCTTTGGTGATAGCGATGTTGGCGGCATCCTCGTCGGATGAGGAGTCGGAGGAGCTCTCGTCGGAGTCCCACTAGCGGCACACATGGGCATCGCCGCCTTTCTTCTTGTAGTACCTCCTCTTTTCTCTCCTCTTGCCCTTCTTGTCGTCGCCCCTGTCACTATCACTAGATAATGGACATTTAGCAATGAAATGACCGGGCTTACCACACTTGTAGCACACCTTCTTGGAACGGGGCTTGTAATCTTTCCCCTTCCTTTGCTTGAGGATTTGGCGGAAACTTTTGATGATGAGCGCCATCTCCTCATTGTCGAGCTTAGAGGCGTCGATGGGTTGTCTACTTGATGTAGACTCCTCCTTCTTCTCCTCCGTCGCCTTGAATGTGACTGGTTGTGCTTCGGGCGTGGAGGGACCATCTAGCTCGATGATTTTCTTTGAGCCTTTGATCATCAACTCAAAGCTCACAAAATTTCCTATTACTTCCTCAGGAGACATTAGTGTATATCTAGGATTACCACGAATTAATTGCACTTGTGTAGGGTTAAGAAAAACAAGTGATCTAAGAATAACCTTGACCATTTCATGGTCATCCCATTTTGTGCTCCCGAGGTTGCGCACTTGGTTCACCAAGGTCTTCAAGCGGTTGTACATGGCTTGAGGATCCTCGCCTTGGTTGAGTCGAAACCGACCGAGCTCCCCCTCGATCGTCAACCGCTTGGTGATTTTGGTCACCTCATCTCCTTCGTGCGCGGTCTTGAGTACGTCCCAAATCTCCTTGCCGCTCTTTAATCCTTGCACCTTGTTATACTCCTCCCGACTTAGAGAGGCGAGGAGTATAGTGGTGGCTTGAGAGTTGAAGTGTCAGATTTGGGCGACCTCGTCCGAATCATAGTCTTCATCCCCCGGTGATGGTACCTGTACTCCAATCTCAACAACATCCCAAATGCTAGTGTGGAGTGAGGTTAGATGATGCCTCATTTTATCACTCCACATATTATAATCTTCACCATCAAACATAGGTGGTTTGCCTAATGGGACGGAAAGTAAAGGAGTATGTTTGGAAATACGAGGGTAACGTAGGGGAATCTTACTAAACTTCTTGCGCTCATGGCTCTTAGAAGTTACGGATGGCATGTCGCAGCCGGAGGTGGATGGCGACGAAGAGTCGGTCTCGTAGTAGACCACCTTCCTCATCTTCTTTTTCTTGTCACCGCTCCGACCCGACTTGTTGTGTGAAGGGGATCCCTTCACCTTGTTGGCGGACTCCTCGGATGGAGCCTTCCCATGGCTTGTAGCGGGCCTCTCGCTTGTCCCGATCTCCCTCTTGGCGAATGCTCCCGACATCACTTCAAGCGGTTAGGCTCTAATGAAGCACCGGGCTCTGATACCAATTGAAAGTCGCCTAGAGGGGGGTGAATAGGGCGAATCTGAAATTTATAAACTTAAGCACAACTACAAGCCAGGTTAGCGTTAGAAATAGAAATGAGTCCGAGAGAGAGGGCGCAAAACAAATCGTGAGCAAATAAAGAGCGAGGCACGATGATTTGTTTTACCGAGGTTCGGTTCTTGCAAACCTACTCCCCGTTGAGGTGGTCACGAAGACTGGGTCTCTTTCAACCCTTTCCCTCTCTCAAACGGTCACCTAGACCGAGTGAGCTTCTCTTCTCAATCAAACGGAACACGAAGTTCCCGCAAGGATCACCACACAATTGGCGTCTCTTGCCTAGGTTACAATTGAGTTGATCACAAGAAGAATGAGAAAGAAAAGAAGCAATCCAAGCGCAAGAGCTCAAATGAACACAACAAATCTCTCTCTCTAATCACTAAAGCTTTGTGTGGAGTTGGGAGAGGATTTGATCTCTTTGGTGTGTCTTGTATTGAATGCTATAGCTCTTGTAAGGTGTAGAAGTGTAGAAACTTGGACGCCATTGAATGTGGGGTGGTTGGGGTATTTATAGCCCCAACCACCAAAAATGGCCGTTGGAAGTGTGCTGTCACATGGCGCACCGGACACTGTCCGGTGCGCCAGCCACGTCAGTGAGCCGTTGGGGTTCGACCGTTGGAGCTCTGACTTGTGGGGCCTCTGGGCTGTCCGGTGGTGCACCGGGCAGGTCCTATAGACTGTCCGGTGCGCCAACTGCGCGTGCTCTGACTCTGACGCGCACTGTAGCGCATTGAATGCGGTTGCAGACGACCGTTGCGCGCGAAGTAGCCGTTGCTCCGCTGGCACACCAGACAGTCCGGTGTGACACCGGACACTGTCCGGTGCATCACCGGACAGTCCGGTGAATTATAGCGGAGCGGCCTCCCATTTTCCCGACGGTAGCGAGTTCAGCGTCGAGTGCCCTGGTGCACCGGACACTGTCCGGTGGCACACCTGGCAGTCCGGTGCGCCAAACCAGGGTGCCTTTTGGGATGTCTTTAGCTCTCTTTGTTTGAACCCTTTCTTGGTCTTTTTATTGGCTTATTGTGAACCTTTGGCACCTGTAGAACTTATAGACTAGAGCAAACTAGTTAGTCCAATTATTTGTGTTGGGCAATTCAACCACCAAAATCAATTAGGAAAAAGGTGTAAGCCTAATTCCCTTTCACTTCCCCACTGTATCTGGGTGTAATACTCAAAAATTGTCTACAAGGAATATAGAGATATCTCCTTATTTTATGTGTCATATTTGCATCATAAAAAGAGCATACATATAATTAAGAGTGATTAATTAAAACAAATGATACTAAAATAAAATAAAGTGCATCTTGTTGGAGTTTTATATGTTTGTGCATTAAATAAATAATAAGGATAATAATAATAAGATAATAATTACTAGAAGTTGGATTAAACCCTAAATTGAAATTAGCGTTTGGAAATAAGAAAAAAAGAGAAGGGATATGAAAAAAAAATATATAAATGAATATCTTCAGACTTGGTATTTTTATTGCACAAATATAGTTATAAATGAAGAGCCACAAAGTTTGAATTTAAATTTAAATTTAAATTGAGATTCAATAGGAGGAAAATAGAAAAGAAAAAAAGAAAAAGGGGGCGAAGCTTACCTGGGCCGCGGATCCTATTTTTGGCCCACCTGTTTTCTTCCTTACGCGCAGCCTGGGATCGCCTTAACACCGCGCGCCGACAGCGGGCCCCACGAAGCAGTCTCTTGCTCGCACACTCACGCGCGCCATCGGCCTGACAGACGGAGCCCACTGTGCTATCGGCGCTGTCACTGAGCGTCTGGGCCCGCATGGCTGAGACTCTACCCCACGCGCGCTGACCGGTCGGCTGACTGCCAGGTGGGACCGGGCAAACACGGTCGCCCTTCAACTAACCTGCCCGGCAATGGCGCACGTTCGTCGTCGAATCTGGGGAGGCCGTTGCCCACCTCGGCCACCTCGCGGCTATATGGAGTCCCCAGAACCCTAGCCGACCTATTCATCCCATTATTGGAGACTCGCCTCGCCGAATACTATGTCGCCGCCTGTCGGGGACCATAATTAGGGGTACCCTCAAGGCTCCTAATTCTCAGCTGGTAACCCCCATCAGCATAAAGCTGCAAAGGCCTGATGGGTGCGATTAAGTCAGGGATCAGTCCATACGAGGGACTCGATCACGCCTCACCCGAGCCTAGCCTCGGACAAGGGCAGCCGACCCCGGAGGATCTCCGTCTCGCCCGAGGCCCCCCCTCCAGTGGCGAACGTGTTCCCGGCTCGCCCGAGGCCCTATCTTCGCCAAGAAGCAACCCTGACCAAATCACCGCACCGACCGACCAAGCCGCAGGAGCATTTAATGCAAAGGTGGCCTGACACCTTTATCCTGACGCGCGCCCCCCAGCCGACAGAGCCGAAGTGACTGCCGTCACTTCGCCGCTCCACTAACCGGCCTGACAGAAAGACAGCGCCGCCTGCGCCGCTCCGACTGCGGTGCCACTCGACAGAGTGAGGCTGGCAGGCAGTCAGGCCCGGTCGAAGGCACAATAGGAAGCTCCGCTTCGCCCGACCCAGGGCTCGGACTCGGGCTAAGTCCCGGAAGACGGCGAACTCCGCTCCGCCCGACCCAGGGCTCGGACTCGGGCTAAGTCCCGGAAGACGGCGAACTCCGCTCCGCCCGACCCAGGGCTCGGACTCGGGCTAAGTCCCGGAAGACGGCAAACTCCACACCGCCCGACCCAGGGCTCGGACTTGGGCTCAGCCCCAGAAGACGACGAACTCCGCTCCGCCCGACCCCAGGGCTCGGACTACGCCTTGACCTCAGCCAACGGTCTCCGCCTCGCCCGACCCAGGGGCTCGGACTCGACCTCGGCCACGGAAGACAGACTCGACCTCAGCTTCGGAGGAGCTTCCACATCGCCCAACCTAGGGCGCAGACCAGCCACGTCAACAGGAGGCGCCATCATCACCCTACCCCGAGCTGACTCGAGCCGCAGGGAACAAGACCGGCGTCCCATCTGGCTCGCTCCGCCAGATAGGCAATGATGGCGCCCCACGTACTCTGTGACGACGGCGGCTCTCAGCCCCCTTACGGAAGCAAGAGGACGTCAGCAAGGACTCAACAGCTCTGACAGCTGTCCCACCGCCAGGCTCCATCGCTCCTCCGACGGCCACGACATCACACCAGCTGGGTGCCAAAATCTCTCCGGATGCCACGACGGCATGTACTTAGGGCGCTAGCTCTCCTCCGCTAGACACGTAGCACTCTGCTACACCCCCCATTGTACACTTGGATCCTCTCCTTACACCTATAAAAGGAAGGACCAGGGCCCTCTTAGAGAGGGTTGGCCGCGCGGAGACGAGGACGAGACACGCGCTCGCTTGAAGCCGCTCGCTCCCTCTCCCGCGTGGACGCTTGTAACCCCCTACTGCAAGCGCACCCGACCTGGGCGCGGGACGAACACGAAGGCCGCGGGATTCCCACCTCTCTCACGCCGGTCTCCGGCCGCCTCGCTTCCCCCCTTCGCGCTCGGCCTCGCGCTCGACCCATCTGGGCTGGGGCACGCGGCGACATTCACTCGTCGGCCTAGGGACCCCCCGGTCTCGAAACGCCGACAGTTGGTGCGCCAGGTAGGGGCCTGCTGCGTGTTGACGAACAGCTTCCCGTCAAGCTCCAGATGGGCAGTCTCCAGCAACCTCTCCAACCCGGGACGGTGCTCCGTTTCGAGAGTCTTGAGTTCATGTCCCTCGACAGCAGCTACGACATGATACTCCTTCCACCGCCGCGCGACAACGACAATGGCGGCCGACAGCCCGCCCGCCGGCGGCAGAATCGACGACGTCTTCCCCGCATGGTGGAAGAACAACCTTCGAGCTTATCCCGCCCTCTTCCCCGCCAACGGAGGGGAAGGCGGGGCAACCAAGGCCAAGCAGGAGGCAGCGCCTCGTCGACTGTCGAGCGAGTCGACGCCCCAGCGCCCCAACGGGGGGCGCGTCGGGTATCGACTTCGCGCCTGAGACGAAGACGAGCGCCGTCTCCCCGCGACACGCCAATCCCGAGCAAGCGGACGACGCCAGCACGCTCGCGAAAAGCTTGCTGGACGTCACCCTCGTACCTGAGACGACGGTGCGGTCAGTCCTCGACGTGACTTTATCGCCTCTCGTCGACCAAAAGGTACCGACCGATTCCCATCCCACGTCTTTCGGATTCAGCCTCGACCCGCCTAGCGGCTTCGCTTTGGCGGGTGCTCTCGTAGAGGCGAGTCCAAACCCTCTGGGGTTTCGTATGCGGTCACCTTGGGATCGGCTGACGGACGTCTCGACCTACGGGCCCTCTGGGTCCGAGGAAGACGACGAGCCCAGCATCTGTTGGGATTTCTCTGGACTTGGCAACCCCAGTGCCATGTGGGACTTCATGACCGCGTGCGACTACTGCCTTTCCGACTGTTCCGATGGCAGCCGTAGCCTCGGCGACGAGGACTGCGGCCCGAGTCGCGAATGCTTCCACGTCGATCTAGGGGGTCCCCCCAAAGGCAACCATCTCGGCATGCCGGAGGACGGTGATCTCCCTAGGCCGGCGCCTCGCGTTGACATCCCACGGGAGCTAGCTGTGGTCCCCGTTTAGGCGGGGGGCCATGACCCACAGCTTGAGCAAATCCGCGGGGTACAGGCCAGGCTCGACGAGGGAGCAGGAGCGCTTGAGCCGATCCGTCGGGACGTCGGGCAGGCATGGGCGGGCCAACCTCCGGCCGGAGAAATACGTCATCTACCCCAGGGCTTCCAGCACCGCATCGCCGACGACATCAGGGTCAGGCCACCACCCGCATCTAGTGGGGTCGGCCAGAACCTGGCTGCAGCAGCGATGCTTCTCCGCGCGATGCCGGAGCCCTCAACCACCGAGGGGCGGCGAATCTAGGGAGAGCTCAAGAATCTCTTGGAAGGCGCCGCGGTCCGACGGGCCGAGTGCTCTGTCTCCCGGAGGCAGGGGTACCCCTCGGAACCTCATGCCGCGACTTCCCGATTCATGCGAGAAGCCTCGGTCTACACCGGGCGCACGCGCAACACCGCGCCTGTGGCCCCGGGTCTCCTCGGCAACGAGCACCATCACCGCGACCGTCGGGCCCACCTCGACGAGAGGGTGCGCCGAGGCTACCACCCCAGGCGTGGGGGATGCTACGACAGCGGGGAGGATCGGAGTCCCTCACCCGTACCACCCAGTCCGCAGGCTTTCAGCCGAGCCATCCGACGGGCGCCGTTCCCGACCCGGTTCCGACCCCCGACTACTATCACAAAGTACTTGGGGGAGACGAGACCGGAACTGTGGCTCGCGGACTACCGTCTGGCCTGCCAACTGGGTGGAACGGACGATGACAACCTCATCATCCGCAACCTCCCCCTGTTCCTCTCCGACACCGCTCACGCCTGGTTGGAGCACCTGCCTCCGGGGAAGATCTCCAACTGGGACGACCTAGTCCAAGCTTTCGTCGGCAATTTCCAGGGCACGTACGTGCGCCCCGGGAATTCCTGGGACCTCCGAAGCTGCCGACAGCAGCCGGGAGAGTCTCTCCGGGACTACATCCGGCGATTCTCGAAGCAGCGCACCAAGCTACCCAACATCACCGACTCGGATGTCATCGGCGCGTTCCTCGCTGGCACCACCTGCCGCGACCTGGTGAGCAAGCTGGGTCGCAAGACCCCCACCAGGGCGAGCGAGCTGATGGACATCGCCACCAAGTTCGCCTCCGGCCAGGAGGCGGTCGAGGCTATCTTCCGGAAGGACAAGCAGCCCCAGGGCCGCCCTTCGGAAGATGCCCCCGAGGCGTCAACTTAGCGCGATGCTAAGAAGAAGGGCAAGAAGAAGTCGCAATCGAAACGCGACGCCGCCGACGCGGACCTTGTCGCCGCCGCCGAGTACAAGAACCCTCGGAAGCCCCCCGGAGGTGCCAACCTCTTCGACAAGATGCTCAAGGAGCCGGGCCCCTATCACCAGGGGCCCGTCAAGCACACCCTTGAGGAGTGTGTCATGCTTCGGCGCCACTTCCACAGGGCCGGGCCACCCGCGGAGGGTGGCAAGGCCCGCGACGACGACAAGAAGGAAGATCACCAGGCAGGAGAGTTCCCCGAGGTCCGTGACTGCTTCATGATCTATGGTGGGCAAGCGGCAAACGCCTCGGCTCGGCACCGCAAGCAAGAGCGCCGGGAGGTCTGCTCAGTGAAGGTGGCGGCGCCAGTCTATCTAGACTGGTCCGACAATCCCATCACTTTTGACCGAGCCGATCACCCCGATCATGTGCCGAGCTCGGGGAAATACCCGCTCATCGTCGACCCCGTCATCGGCGACGTCAGGCTCACCAAGGTCCTCATGGACGGAGGCAGCAGCCTCAACATCATCTACACCGAGACCCTCGGGCTCCTGCGTGTCGATCTGTCCTCCATCCGGGCAGGCGCTGCGCCCTTCCATGGGATCATTCCCGGGAAGCGCGTCCAGCCCCTCGGACAGCTCGACCTTCCCGTCTGCTTCGGAACACCCTCCAACTTCCGAAGGGAGACCCTGACGTTCGAGGTGGTTGGGTTCCGAGGAACCTACCACGCGGTACTGGGGAGGCCATGCTACGCGAAGTTCATGGCCGTCCCCATCTACACCTACCTGAAGCTCAAGTTGCTGGGCCCCAACGGGGTCATCATCGTCGGCCCCACATACAAACACGCGTTCGAATGCGACGTGGAGTGTGTGGAGTACGCCGAGGCCCTCATCGCCGACCTGGAGAGCCTCTCTAAGGAGGTGCCGGACGTGAAGCGTCATGCTGGCAACTTCGAGCCATTGGAGACGGTTAAGTCCGTCCCCCTCGACCCCAGCAGTGACGCCTCCAAGCAAGTCCGGATCGGCTCCGAGCTCGGTCCCAAATAGGAAGCAGTGCTCGTCGACTTTCTCCGTGCGAACACCGACGTCTTCGCGTGGAATCCCTCGGACATGCTCGGCATACCGAGGGATGTCGCCGAGCACTCGCTGGACATTCGAGCTGGAGCCCGACCCGTCAAGCAGCCTCTGCGCCGATTCGACGAGGAGAAGCGCAGAGCCATAGGCGAGGAGATCCGCAAGCTAATGGCGGCAGGGTTCATCAAAGAGGTATTCCATCCCGAATGGCTTGCCAACCCTGTGCTTGTGAGAAAGAAAGGGGGAAATGGCGGATGTGTCTAGACTACACTGGTCTCAACAAAGCATGTCCGAAGGTTCCCTACCCTCTGCCTCGCATCGACCAAATCGTGGATTCCACTGCTAGGTGCGAAACCCTGTCTTTCCTCGATGCCTACTCAGGGTATCATCAAATCAGGATGAAAGAGTCCGACCAGCTCGCGACTTCTTTCATCACACCCTTCGGCATGTACTCCTATGTCACCATGCCGTTCGGCTTGAGGAATGCGGGCGCGACGTACCAGCAGTGCATGAACCATGTGTTCGGTGAACACATTGGCCGCACGGTCGAGGCCTACGTCGATGACATCGTAGTCAAGATGAGGAAAGCCTCCGACCTCCTTTCCGACCATGAAGTGACATTCCGATGTCTCAAGGCGAAAGGCGTCAAGCTCAATCCCGAGAAGTGTGTCTTCGGGGTGCCCCGAGGCATGCTCTTGGGGTTCATCGTCTCCGAGCGGGGCATCGAAGCCAACCCGGAGAAGATCGCAGCCATTACCAGCATGGGGCCCATCAAGGACTTGAAAGGCGTACAGAGGGTCATGGGATGTCTCACGGCTCTGGGCCGTTTCATCTCACGCCTCGGCGAAAGAGGTCTACCTCTGTACCGCCTCTTGAGGAAGGCCGAGTGCTTCACTT
The DNA here is from genome assembly GCF_902167145.1 of Zea mays. NCBI lineage: Eukaryota > Viridiplantae > Streptophyta > Magnoliopsida > Poales > Poaceae > Zea > Zea mays. The sequence continues at coordinate 118,337,845 of NC_050100.1, forward strand.
GGACCCCCGAGGCCGAGGAAGCCCTCGGGAACCTGAAGGCGCTCCTCACAAAGGCGCCTATCTTGGTGCCCCCAACTGCCGGAGAAGCCCTCTTGGTCTACGTCGCCGCGACCACTCAGGTGGTTAGCGCCGTGATTGTGGTCGAGAGGCAAGAAGAGGGGCATGCATTGCCCGTTTAGAGGCCAGTATACTTCGTCAGCGAGGTACTGTCCGAATCCAAGATCCGCTACCCACAAGTTCAAAAGTTGTTGTACGCGGTGATCCTAACGCGGCGGAAGCTGCGACACTACTTCGAGTCTCATCCGGTAACTGTGGTGTCATCCTTCCCCCTGGGGGAGATCATCCAGTGCCGGGAGGCCTCGGGTAGGATTGCAAAGTGGGCGGTGGAAATCATGGGCGAGACGATCTCATTCGCTCCTCGGAAGGCCATCAAGTCCCAGGTCTTGGCGGACTTCGTAGCTGAATGGGTCGACACTCAGCTCCCGACAGCTCCGATCCAGCCGGAGCTCTGGACCATGTTCTTCGACGGGTCGCTGATGAAGACAGGAGCCGGCGCAGGCCTACTCTTCATCTCGCCCCTCGGGAGGCACCTACGCTACGTGCTACGCCTCCATTTCCTGGCGTCCAACAATGTGGCCGAGTATGAGGCTCTGGTCAACGGGTTGCGGATCGCCATCGAGCTAGGGGTCCGACGCCTCGACGCTCGCGGTGACTCGCAGCTCGTCATCGACCAAGTCATGAAGAACTCCCACTACCGCGACCCGAAGATGGAGGCCTACTGCGATGAGGTTCGGCGCCTGGAAGACAAGTTCTACGGGCTCGAGCTCAACCACATCGCTCGGCGCTACAACGAGACTGCGAACGAGCTGGCTAAAATAGCCTCGGGGCGAACAACGGTTCCCCCGGACGTCTTCTCTCGAGATCTGCATCAGCCCTCCGTCAAGATCGACGACATGCCAGAGCCTGAGGCACCCTCGGCACAGTCCGAGGCGCCCTCGGCCCAGTCCGAGGCACCCTCGGCTCGGCTCGAGGCACCCTCGGTTCAGCCCGAGGTACCCTCGGCCCCCGAGGGTGAGACGCTGCACGTCAAGGGGGAGCAAAGCGGGGTCACGCCTGATCAAAACTGGCAGACCCCGTACCTGCAATATCTCCACCGAGGAGAGCTACCCCTCGACCGAGCCGAGGCTCGGCGGGTGGCGCGGCGTGCCAAGTCGTTCGTCTTGCTGGGTGATGAGAAGGAGCTCTACCACCGCAGCCCCTCTGGCATCCTCCAGCGATGCATCTCCATCGCCGAAGGTCAGGAACTCCTGCGAGAGATACACTCGGGGGCTTGCGGCCATCACGCAGCGCCTCGAGCCCTTGTCGGGAATGCTTTCCGACAAGGCTTCTACTGGCCGACGGCGGTGGCCGGCGCCACTAGAATTGTCCGCACCTGCGAAGGGTGTCAGTTCTACGCAAGGCAGACCCACCTGCCCGCTCAGGCTCTGCAGACGATACCCATCACCTGGCCTTTCGCTGTGTGGGGTCTGGATCTCGTCGGCCCCTTGCAGAAGGCACCTGGGGGCTACACGCACCTGCTGGTCGCCATCAACAAATTCTCCAAGTGGATCGAGGTCCGACCCCTGAACAGCATCAGGTCCAAGCAGGCGGTGGCATTCTTCACCAACATCATCCATCGCTTCGGGGTCCTGAACTCCATCATCACCGACAACGGCACCCAGTTCACCGGCAGAAAGTTCCTGGACTTCTGCGAGGATCACCACATCCGGGTGGACTGGGCCGCCGTGGCTCACCCCATGTCAAATAGGCAAGTAGAGCGTGCCAACGGCATGATTCTACAAGGGCTTAAGCCTCGGATCTACAACGACCTCAACAAGTTCGGCAAGTGATGGATGAAGGAACTCCCCTCGGTGGTCTAGAGTCTGAGGACAACGCCGAGCCGAGCCACGGGCTTCACGCCGTTCTTCCTAGTCTACGGGGCCGAGGCCGTCTTGCCCACAGACCTGGAATACGGCTCCCTGAGGACGAGGGCCTACACCGACCAAAGCAACCAAGCTAGCCGAGAAGACTCGCTGGACCAGCTGGAGGAGGCTCGGGACAAGGCCTTACTACACTCGGCGCGGTACCAGCAGTCCCTGCGACGCTACCACGCCCGAGGGTGAAAGGGAATTAGGCTTACACCTAGTCCCTAATTAATTTTGGTGGTTGAATTGCCCAACACAAATAATTGGACTAACTAGTTTGCTCAAGTGTAAAGATTATACAGGTGTAAAAGGTTCACACTCAGCCAATAAAAAGATCAAGTTTTGGATTCAACAAAGGAGCAAAGAGTTAACCGAAGGCACCCCTGGTCTGGAGGCACCGGACTGTCCGGTGTACACCGGACAGTGTCCGGTGCACCACCGGACAGTGTCCGGTGCACCAGAGGACTCCAACTCGAACTCGCTACCTTCGGGAATTTCTCAGGCCGGCGCGCTATAATTCACCGGACTGTCCGGTGTACACCGGACAGTGTCCGGTGCTCCAAGGAAGCGCGGCCTCCGGAACTCGCCAGCCTCGGGAACGCGCAGCAGCCGCTCCGCTATAATTCACCGGACATGTCCGGTGTGCACCGGACTGTCCGGTGCATCCTCGGAGCAACGGTTATTTCGGCGCCAACGGCTACCTGCGATGCATTTAATGCGCGCGCAGCGCGCGCAGAAGGCAGGCGCGCCCATACTGGCGCACCGGACAATGAACAGGAGATGTCCGGTGTGCACCGGACATCCACGCGGGCCCACAAGTCAGGAGCTCCAACGGTCAGAATCCAACGACAGTGATGACGTGGCGGGGGCACCGGACATGTCCGGTGTGCACCGGACTGTCCGGTGCGCCATCGAACAGACAGCCTCCACCAACGGTCAAGTTTGGTGGTTGGGGCTATAAATACCCCAACCACCCCCACATTCATTGCATCCAAGTTTTCCACTTCTCAACCACTTACAAGAGCTAGGCATTCAATTCTAGACACACCGAAGAGATCAAATCCTCTCCAATTCCACAAAAGGCTTTAGTGATTAGCGAGAGAGATTTGCCGTGTTCTTTTGAGCTCTTGCGCTTGGATTGCTTCTTTTCTTTCTCACTTGCTCTTGTGATCAACACTCAATTGTAATCAAGGCAAGAGGCACCAATTGTGTGGTGGCCCTTGTGGGGAAGTTTTATTCCCGGCTTTGATTTGAGAAGAGAAGCTCACTCGGTCCGAGGGACCGTTTGAGAGAGGGAAGGGTTGAAAGAGACCCGGCCTTTGTGGCCTCCTCAACGGGGAGTAGGTTTGAGAGAACCGAACCTCGGTAAAACAAATCCGCGTGTCTCACTTCATTATTCGCTTGCGATTTGTTTTGCGCCCTCTCTCGCGGACTCAATTATATTTCTAACGCTAACCCGGCTTGTAGTTGTGATTATTTTTGAGAATTTCAGTTTCGCCCTATTCACCCCCCCTCTAGGCGACTTTCAATTGGTATCAGAGCCCGGTGCTTCATTAGAGCCTAACCGCTCGAAGTGATGTCGGGAGATCACGCCAAGAAGGAGATGGAGACCGGCGAAAAGCCCACTACAAGCCACGGGAGCACTTCATCGGAAGAGTCCCGCACCAAGAGGAAGGAGAAGAAGAAGAGCTCCTCCAACAAAGGGAAGGAGAAGAAATCTTCTTCTCACCACAAAGAGAAGAAGGAGAGATCTTCCTCTCACAAGCCGCATCGGAGTGGGGACAAGCACAAGAGGATGAGGAAAGTGGTCTACTACGAGACCGACACCTCATCAACATCGACCTCCGGCTCCGATGCGCCCTCCATAACTTCTAAACGCCAAGAGCGTAAGAAGTTTAGTAAGATCCCCTTACACTATCCTCGTACATCTAGACATACTCCATTACTTTCCGTTCCATTAGACAAACTGCCAACCTTTAACAGTGAAGATTATGCTATGTGGAGTGATTTAATGAAATTTCATCTAACCTCACTCCACAAAAGTATATGGAATGTTGTTGAGTTTGGAGCACAGGTACCATCCGTAGGGGATAAGGATTATGATGAGGACGAGGTGGCCCAAATCGAGCACTTCAACTCTCAAGCTACAACCATACTCCTTGCTTCTCTAAGTAAGGAGGAATACAACAAGGTGCAAGGGTTGAAGAATGCGAAGGAGATTTGGGACCTCCTCAAGACCGCGCACGAGGGTGATGAACTAACAAAGATCACCAAGCGGGAAACGATCGAGGGGGGGCTCAGACGCTTTCGACTTCGCCAAGGGGAAGAGCCACAAGACATGTACAACCGGCTCAAGACCTTGGTGAACCAAGTGCGCAACCTCGGGAGCAAGAAGTGGGACGACCACGAGGTGGTTAAGGTTATTTTAAGATCGCTCATTTTTCTTAACCCCACTCAAGTTCAATTAATTCGTGGTAATCCTAGATATACTCAAATGACCCCCGAGGAAGTTATCGGGAATTTTGTGAGCTTTGAATGTATGATTAAAGGTTCAAAGAAGATCAACGAGCTTGACGAACCCTCCACGTCCGAGGCGCAGCCGGTGGCATTTAAGGCAACGGAGGAGAAGAAGGAGGAGTCTACACCAAGTAGACAACCAATTGACCCCTCCAAGCTCGACAATGAAGAGATGACCTTAATCATCAAAAGCTTTCGGCAAATCCTTAAGCAACGGAAGGGAAAGGATTACAAATCCCGTTCCAAGAAGGTTTGCTACAAGTGTGGTAAGCCCGGTCACTTTATCGCTAAATGTCCATTATCAAGTGACAGTGACAGGGACAACGACAAGAAGGGCAAGAGAAGAGAGAAGAAGAGGTACCACAAGAAGAGGGGCGGCGATGCCCACGTGTGCCGCGCGTGGGACTCCGACGAGAGCTCCACCGAGTCCTCCTCCGACGAGGACGCCGCCAACATCGCCGTCACCAAGGGGCTTCTCTTCCTCAACGTCGGCCACAAGTGCCTCATGGCAAAGGACGGCAAAAGGAAAAAGGTTAAATCTAAATCCTCCACAAAATATGAGTCCTCTAGTGATGATAATGCTAGTGATGAGGAGGATAACTTGCTTACCCTTTTTGCCAATCTTAACATGGAACAAAAGGAAAAATTAAATGAGCTAATTAGTGCCATCCACGAAAAGGATAACCTCTTGGACTCCCAAGAGGACTTCCTAATCAAGGAAAATAAAAAGCATGTTAAGGTTAAAAATGCTTATGCTCTAGAAGTAGAAAAATGTCAAAAACTATCTAGTGAGCTAAGCACTTGCCATGACACTATTGCCAACCTTAGAAACGAAAATGCTAATTTAATTGCTAAGGTTGATTCTCATGTTTGTGATGTTTCAATTCCCAATCCTAGAAATAATGATGATGATTTGCTTGCTAGGATTGAAGAATTAAACATTTCTGTTGCTAGCCTTAAGATTGAGAATGAAAAATTGCTTGCTAAGGCTAAGGATTTTGATGTTTGCAAAGCTACTATTTCCGACCTTAGAACTAAAAATGATTTGTTACATACTAAGGTTGTGGAATTGAAATCTTGCAAACCCTCTACATCTATTGTTGAGCACACTTCTATTTGCACTAGATGTAGAGATATTGATGTTAATGCTATTCATGATCACATGTCTTTAATTAAACAACAAAATGATCATATAGCAAAACTAGATGCTAAAATTGCTGAGCATAACTTGGAAAATGAAAAGTTTAAATTTGCTAGAAGTATGCTCTATAATGGGAGACGCCCGGGCATCAAGGATGGCATTGGCTTCCAAAGGGGAGACAATGTCAAACTTAATGCCCCTCCTAAAAATTTGTCTAACTTTGTTAAGGGCAAGGCTCCCATGCCTCAGGATAACGAGGGTTACATTTTGTACCCTACCGGTTATCCCGGGAGCAAAATTAGGAGGATTCACTCTAGGAAGTCTCACTCTGGCCCTAATCATGCTTTTATGTATAAGGGTGAGACATCTAGTTCTAGGCAACCAACCCGTGCTAAGTTGCCTAAGAAGAAAACTCCTAATGCATCAAATGATCATGCTATTTCATTTAAAACTTTTGATGCTTCTTATGTGCTTACTAACAAATCCGGCAAGGTAGTTGCCAAGTTTGTTGGGGGCAAACACAAGGGCTCCAAGACTTGTGTTTGGGTACCCAAAGTTCTTGTTTCTAATGCCAAAGGACCCAAAACCGTTTGGGTACCTAAAGTCAAGAACTAAAATTGTTTTGTAGGTTTATGCATCCGGGGGCTCAAGCTGGATACTCGACAGCGGGTGCACAAACCATATGACAGGGGAGAAAAAGATGTTCTCCTCATATGAGAAAAACCAAGATCCCCAACGAGCTATCACATTCGGGGATGGAAATCAAGGTTTGGTCAAAGGACTGGGTAAAATTGCTATATCACCTGACCATACTATTTCCAATGTTTTTCTTGTAGATTCTTTAGATTACAATTTGCTTTCCGTATCCCAATTATGTCAAATGGGCTACAACTGTCTATTTACTGATGTAGGTGTTACTGTCTTTAGAAGAAGTGATGATTCAATAGCATTTAAGGGAGTGTTAGAGGGTCAGCTATACTTGGTAGATTTTGATAGAGCTGAACTCGACACTTGCTTGGTTGCTAAGACTAACCTGGGCTGGCTTTGGCACCGCCGACTAGCCCATGTTGGAATGAAGAATCTTCATAAGCTTCTAAAGGGGGAACACATTTTAGGACTAACCAATGTTCATTTTGAGAAAGACAGGATTTGTAGCGCATGCCAAGCCGGGAAGCAAGTTGGCACCCATCATCCACACAAGAACATTATGACAAGTGACAGGCCACTGGAGCTCCTTCACATGGATTTATTCGGCCCGATTGCTTACATAAGCATCGGCGGGAGTAAGTACTGTCTAGTTATTGTGGATGATTATTCTCGCTTCACTTGGGTGTTCTTTTTGCAGGAAAAATCTCATACCCAAGAGACCTTAAAGGGATTCTTGAGACAAGCTCAAAATGAGTTCGGCTTAAGGATCAAGAAAATTAGAAGCGACAACGGGACGGAGTTCAAGAACTCTCAAATTGAAGGCTTCCTTGAGGAGGAGGGCATCAAGCATGAGTTCTCTTCTCCCTACACCCCACAACAAAATGGTGTAGTGGAGAGGAAGAATCGAACTCTATTGGACATGGCAAGAACCATGCTTGATGAGTACAAGACACCGGATCGGTTTTGGGCCGAGGCGGTCAACACCGCCTGCTACGCCATCAACCGATTATATCTACACCGAATCCTCAAGAAGACATCCTATGAACTCCTAACCGGTAAAAAGCCCAATATTTCATATTTTAGAGTTTTTGGTAGCAAATGCTTTATTCTTGTTAAGAGAGGTAGAAAATCTAAATTTGCTCCTAAAACTGTAGAAGGCTTTTTACTAGGATATGACTCAAACACAAGGGCATATAGAGTCTTTAACAAGTCCTCAGGACTTGTTGAAGTTTCTTGTGACGTTGTGTTTGATGAGACTAACGGCTCGCAAGTAGAGCAAGTTGATCTTGATGAGATAGGTGAAGAACAGGCTCCATGCATAGCGCTAAGGAACATGTCCATTGGGGATGTGTGTCCTAAGGAATCCGAAGAGCCTCCACATGCACAAGATCAACCATCCTCCTCCACGCAAGCATCTCCACCAACCCAAAATGAGGACGAGGCTCAAGTTGATGAAGGGCAAGATCAAGAAGATGAGCCACCTCAAGATGATGGCAATGATCAAGGGGGAGATGCAAATGATCAAGAAAAGGAGGATGAGCAAGAATCAAGGCCGCCACACCCAAGAGTCCACCAAGCAATCCAACGAGATCACCCCGTTGACACCATCCTCGGCGACATTCATAAGGGGGTAACTACTAGATCTCGTATTGCACATTTTTGTGAACATTACTCTTTTGTTTCCTCTATTGAGCCACACAGGGTAGAGGAAGCACTACAAGATTCGGATTGGGTGGTGGCAATGCAAGAGGAGCTCAACAACTTCACTAGGAATGAGGTATGGCATTTGGTTCCACGTCCTAATCAAAATGTTGTAGGAACCAAATGGGTCTTCCGCAACAAGCAAGATGAGCATGGTATGGTGACAAGGAACAAAGCTCGACTTGTGGCCAAGGGATACTCCCAAGTCGAAGGTTTGGATTTCGGTGAAACCTATGCACCTGTAGCTAGGCTTGAGTCAATTCGCATATTATTAGCCTATGCTACTTACCATGGCTTTAAGCTTTATCAAATGGACGTGAAAAGTGCCTTCCTCAATGGACCAATCAAGGAAGAGGTCTATGTTGAGCAACCTCCCGGCTTTGAAGACAGTGAGTATCCTAACCATGTCTATAAGCTCTCTAAGGCGCTTTATGGGCTCAAGCAAGCTCCAAGAGCATGGTATGAATGCCTTAGAGATTTTCTTATTGCTAATGGCTTCAAAGTCGGAAAGGCCGATCCTACACTCTTTACTAAAACTCTTGAAAATGACTTGTTTGTATGCCAAATTTATGTTGATGATATTATATTTGGGTCTACTAACGAGTCTACATGTGAAGAGTTTAGTAGGATTATGACACAAAAATTCGAGATGTCTATGATGGGGGAGTTGAAGTATTTCTTAGGATTCCAAGTGAAGCAACTCCAAGAGGGCACCTTCATTAGCCAAACGAAGTACACTCAAGACATTCTAAACAAGTTTGGGATGAAGGATGCCAAGCCCATCAAGACACCCATGGGAACCAATGGGCATCTCGACCTCGACACGGGAGGTAAGTCCGTGGATCAAAAGGTATACCGGTCGATGATAGGTTCTTTGCTATATTTATGTGCATCTCGACCGGACATTATGCTTTCCGTATGCATGTGTGCAAGATTCCAAGCCGACCCTAAGGAAGCTCACCTTACGGCCGTAAAGCGAATCTTGAGATATTTGGCTTATACTCCTAAGTTTGGGCTTTGGTATCCTAGGGGATCCACATTTGATTTAATTGGATATTCGGATGCCGATTGGGCAGGGTGTAAAATCAATAGGAAGAGCACATCGGGGACTTGCCAGTTCTTGGGAAGATCCTTGGTGTCTTGGGCTTCAAAGAAGCAAAATTCGGTCGCTCTTTCCACCGCCGAAGCCGAGTACATTGCCGCAGGACATTGTTGCGCGCAATTGCTTTGGATGAGGCAAACCCTGCGGGACTACGGTTACAAATTAACCAAAGCCCCTTTGCTATGTGATAATGAGAGTGCAATCAAGATGGCGGATAATCCCGTCGAGCATAGTCGCACTAAACACATAGCCATTCGGTATCATTTTCTTAGGGATCACCAACAAAAGGGAGATATCGAGATTTCATACATTAATACTAAAGATCAATTAGCTGATATCTTTACCAAGCCTCTTGATGAACAATCTTTTAACAAACTTAGGCATGAGCTCAATATTCTTGATTCTAGGAACTTCTTTTGTTAAAATGCACACATTGCTCTTCTATATACCTTTGATCATGTCTCTTTCATATGCTATGACTAATATGTTTTTCAAGTCTATTTCAAACCAAGTCATAGGTGTATTGAAAGGGAATTGGAGTCTTCGGCGAAGATAAAGGCTTCCACTCCGTAACTCATCCTTCGCCGTCGCTCTAAGAGACTCTCCATCTTTGAGGGAGAGAGCAAAAGGACGTCGTCTTTGGTATAATCTTAACTCATTTATTTATAACCAAAGGGGATGATAGCACTTCGAGGGCTCTAATGATTCCGTTTTTTTGGCGATTCATGCCAAAGGGGGAGAAAGTATGAGCCCAAAGCAAAAGGACCGCACCACCACCAATTTCAAAAACTTCGTGTTTCCAAGAATATTATCAATTAGTATCCTATTGTGTTCAAAAGGGGGAGAAAGTAGTATTTCAAAAAGGATATATCAAAACCCTCTTGAACATTAAGAGGAGGATCTCATTTAGGGGGAGTTTTGTTTAGTCAAAGGAAAAGCATTTGAAACAGGGGGAGAAAATTTCAAATCTTGAAAATGCTTCTCAAAATCTTATTCATTTGCCTTTGACTGTTTGCAAAAGAACTTTGAAAAGGATTTACAAAAGAGTTTGCAAAAACAAAACATGTGGTGCAAGCATGGTCCAAAATGTTAAATAAGAAAGAAACGATCCATGCATATCTTGTAAGTATTTAGATTGGCTCAATTCCAAGCAACCTTTACACTTACATTATGCAAACTAGTTCAGTTATGCACTTCTATATTTGCTTTGGTTTGTGTTGGCATCAATCACCAAAAAGGGGGAGATTGAAAGGGAATTAGGCTTACACCTAGTCCCTAATTAATTTTGGTGGTTGAATTGCCCAACACAAATAATTGGACTAACTAGTTTGCTCAAGTGTAAAGATTATACAGGTGTAAAAGGTTCACACTCAGCCAATAAAAAGATCAAGTTTTGGATTCAACAAAGGAGCAAAGAGTCAACCGAAGGCACCCCTGGTCTGGAGGCACTGGACTGTCCGGTGTACACCGGACAGTGTCCGGTGCACCAGAGGACTCCAACTCGAACTCGCTACCTTCGGGAATTTCTCAGGCCGGTGCGCTATAATTCACCGGACTGTCCGGTGTACACCGGACAGTGTCCGGTGCTCCAAGGAAGCGCGGCCTCCGGAACTCGCCAGCCTCGGGAACGCGCAGCATCCGCTCCGCTATAATTCACCGGACATGTCCGGTGTGCACCGGACTGTCCGGTGCATCCTCGGAGCAACGGCTATTTCGGCGCCAATGGCTACCTGCGATGCATTTAATGCGCGCGCAGCGCGCGCAGAAGGCAGGCGCGCCCATACTGGCGCACCGGACAATGAACAGGAGATGTCCGGTGTGCACCGGACATCCAGGCGGGCCCACAAGTCAGGAGCTCCAACGGTCAGAATCCAACGGCAGTGATGACGTGGCGGGGGCACCGGACTGTCCGGTGCGCCATCGAACAGACAGCCTCCACCAACGGTCAAGTTTGGTGGTTGGGGCTATAAATACCCCAACCACCCCCACATTCATTGCATCCAAGTTTTCCACTTCTCAACCACTTACAAGAGCTAGGCATTCAATTCTAGACACACCGAAGAGATCAAATCCTCTCCAATTCCACAAAAGGCTTTAGTGATTAGCGAGAGAGATTTGCCGTGTTCTTTTGAGCTCTTGCGCTTGGATTGCTTCTTTTCTTTCTCACTTGCTCTTGTGATCAACACTCAATTGTAATCAAGGCAAGAGGCACCAATTGTGTGGTGGCCCTTGCGGGGAAGTTTTATTCCCGGCTTTGATTTGAGAAGAGAAGCTCACTCGGTCCGAGGGACCGTTTGAGAGAGGGAAGGGTTGAAAGAGACCCGGCCTTTGTGGCCTCCTCAACGGGGAGTAGGTTTGAGAGAACCGAACCTCAGTAAAACAAATCCGCGTGTCTCACTTCATTATTCGCTTGCGATTTGTTTTGCGCCCTCTCTTGCGGACTCAATTATATTTCTAACGCTAACCCGGCTTGTAGTTGTGATTATTTTTGAGAATTTCAGTTTCGCCCTATTCACCCCCCCTCTAGGCGACTTTCAGAGGGGTCCGGTCCCGAGACCTCCAGGTGGGCGACCTGGTGCTTCGGCTGCGACAAGACGCCCGAGGGCGGCACAAGCTCACGCCCCCCTGGGAGGGGCCATTCGTCATCGCCAAAATTCTGAAGCCCGGAACGTACAAGCTGGCCAACAGTCAAGGCGAGGTCTACAGCAACGCTTGGAACATCCAACAGCTACGTCGCTTCTACCCTTAAGATGTTTTCAAGTTGTTCATATACCTCGCACCCACGCAAAGTTTAGTCGTCAAGGAAGGGTCGGCCTCGCCTCGGCAAAGCCCGACCCTCCCTCGGGGGCTAAAAGGGGGGAACCCCCTCTGTGTCGAAATTTTCCTCGAAAAAAGATCTTTTCTGCCAGAATGTCTTTCATGCTTTTTGACTACTTCGAAAGTGGATCCTGTAAACGATGGAGTACACATAAGCAGCCAAGGCTGACCGAGCCGAGGTACTCCTACGCCTCCGGGATACGGATACCTCACTCATCACCTTCTGCGATAAGTAACTCACGTTCGGATAAGTGATTCCGCGGACCGAACAAGTCTACACGTTCGGAAGCTCTTCTGCCGAAGCGATCCTTCGAGCCTTCTCGACTGCGTCGGTGGCAGAGCCCCATGGACGGGTAAGAGTGCGTGTAAGCGGCAAGGCCGACCGAGCCGAGGACTCCTACGCCTCCGGGATATGGATACCTCACTCATCACCTTCCGCGAGAAGCAACTCTCGCTCGCACAAACATTTCTGTTACCAACAAAAAAGTCCAGATACTCGAAGCAAGAGGAAAAGAGACGTAGCTTTACAACATGGCGAGGGTGTGTTTTGGCCTCGGCGGCCGCAGGAAACACACGCTACAAGACAATCCGATCCTGCAGGCTCGGGTCTTAACGCTGGAAGGGAGCAGCAGCACCCTCGGCATTGACAACACCTTCGGCGAGGTCTGACCTAGCCTCGGACGGCGACGCGGTCCAAAGATCTCCACTCTGAAGGACGACGTCATCGCCATGCCCGGGCCATCGCTGCCAGGGTCTTCTCCGGGAATCCGGCCCGAGCAGGCGGCTCGACCGATCACCCCGGGGCCTCGGCCAGCTGTCCTCCAAGGACGTCAGCCCGATCCGAGGCCTCGGCTGGTCAATTCCGGCGTCGGTCCCGCTAACGGACGACCCGGCCAGGCTCCGGCCAACCAGGTTTTCTTTTCGAGCCAACTCCGCCTCTGTTCATGCTGACACCACTACCCCTAGCCTCGGCTCATCGGAGAGCGGTCGAGGGGTTCCTTTAACTAAGCTAGAGAAGCCTCGGACAACAAGGCCGACCGAGCCGAGGGACTCCTACGCCTCCGGGATACGGATACCTCACTTGTCACCTTTACACGGGGCGACTCACGCTTGGTGAAGCGGTTCAGACAACCAACAGGCGAGTCTTAGCGCTTGAAAATGAGGAAAAAACACGGCTCCGTGCCAAAAATACATACATGTTCAGGCCCCGACAGCCACAATGAACAAAAACACTGGCATTCAAAGTGCCGTTACAAACGGAACTCCGGTTCCACCTCCGCAGGTACGAACAACCCCACTCGATGGGGGGCCTGCGGAGCAACAGAAGACCGACGAACGGCGCGCCGTCGCCCGCTCCAGCAGCGGCGACGACGACGACTTCTGCTCCGGGGGGCCGAACAGCGGCAGCAATGACCTCAGGGCGGATGCTGCTGCCAGGAGGCCCCCGCCCATGCCCAAAACTCGTGAGGCAAGGGCGGGCAGAAGGTCGTAGAGTTGGAGGTCGGTCCGTGGGCGGCCCTGGCTATTTCGTCGGCGGAAGAACCTCTTCCAGCTGCCGTGGCAGAAGCCGACGCCGAAAGTGGCTCCGAAGCCACTCGGGTCCGAGAGCCCGGCACGCTGCAGCGTCCGGCGCCACGGACGGCAACCGCCCTTCCCCCCGATCACTGAGGGAAGGAGCGGGCCACCGCCCACGCAGGGGCTGACCCCAACTCGGCACACTCCCCTCCTCAGCCCTGGTGATGAAAATCCTTGAGGCTGAGGGAGGGGCAGAGGCCGCAGCCCGGTTCGCTTTCCCCCGCCATCAAACTGGAGGTCACCATCTTGGGTGACCGCCGGCGGAGGGGTGCAACTGGGCTGCATGATGAAAATCCTTGAAGCCGAACGATGGCTGAAAGGTACCAACTCCCACGGAGTTGCGTTCTTCCAACAACAAGGCGGAAAGACGGCGGATATCCCCCATCCGGGGGCTTGGAAGGTGGAAAGACATGATGCATAAGGGAGCGCGAAGACATGGTCGCCTTCCAAGGGGGTCACCCTCCTTTTAAAGGCTACTCTCCCTGCTTGTGTCCCCAGCCGTCGCGGGCTGAGTCTTCTCCAACACACTCCAAGGTCCTCCCCCTACGGCGCGGGGGTTGGGTCCCACACGTCATGCAAGCCGGCTCAGAGCAGAAGAAGCCAAACCGCTGTGCGCGGTGCGTCCAACCGCCCAGCGGTTACAAGTGACTCTCCACTTTTGCCCAGACCAGCGGGCGAAAGGGTGGGCAGCCATGCAGGCGGCATGCAACCGCGCCAAGTGGGCGCACTTCTCCGACTCCCAACACGCCCGGCATGGAGGCCCACGCCCACGCGTCATGCAACCGGTGCGCCGAATGCTTCGTGCATGCAACTGCACCGCCACTTGCGCCACCACCGCGCCTCCTCGACTGCGGAACCAATGCCGCGACTCGAGGCGACCCAGTGCACGACCCAGCAGCGCCAGCCTGGTGCGACGGTCAATGCGGCCTAAAATGGGCCGGCAGTAATGGCAGTGGCAGGCGGGCAGGAGCAGCGGTCACGTCGTCAGCCAAGCTCACGTCCCCTCCGGGGGCAGCGAGAGAACCCTCTCTCACGGCGTGAAGACAATGCGCCCGTGATCCGTTCCTCGAACGGCTCGCGCACGCACAACGGCCGCCCCGCCAACCACTCGCCCCGTCGCATTAACTCCGCGGCGGGACAGGCGGCGCCTCTGGCAGGAGAAGCGGACGACGCTTCGCCTTCGCCATAATGACCGCGTCAAAAAAGGTACGCCACGTCGTTCGATTTTGTATCCTTTTCCTTTTTTTCCTCTTTCTCTCTCTTGCAACAGGGACCGGGAAAGGGGGATACCCCGAAAAGGATCCTTCCCCGTGAAGGAACCAGGCTCCGAGCCTCCCTACTGATCAGAGGTTCGAAGGCTGGCCCCTCGGAAGGGTTCGACAGCTGCCTCAGATCGCGTGGGCTCTACACCCACTACTCATCAGAGGTTCGAAGGCCGGCCCCTCGGAAGGGTTCAACGACCGCCTCAGGCTACTCGGGCTCCGCGCCCACTACTGATCAGGGGTTCGAAGGCTGGCCCCCGAAGGGTTCACAGCCGCCTCAGATGCCGAGCGAGGGATGACCATGGGTACGTTCGATACATAACCAAGGCTCGGGCTGCGCTCCCGAGGTACCCTAGGACATTTCCGAGACCAGCGGGAACGATCTTGTAATGGAATCCCATCGGAGGGAGGCATCGAGCCCTCGGACCCCGTCGCCAGGGGACCGGGTCCGGCAGATCACCCGTAGGTACTTTTGGGCGTGCCTCTGGGCCCCTAGCCGACCCCCAACGAATGGGGCACGGACGTCCACTCAGATTACCCGCTTGCAGCTCACCGGAGACACCATGTTCGGCGCCCATCGAGGGCAACATGGCGCTTTCCCCCCATCCTCCTTGCGGAAAGGCGACGTAGGGGCGTATGTAAAAAAGTCGAGTCTGTCCCTGATCGCCCTCTCGCCCTGTGCAGAGGCTCGGGGGCTACTCTCGCAAACCCGGCTCCGGCCGAACCGTTGACAGCGTCAACATACCAGCCCGAGAACTTGGGACCCGACCGTGCACCCGGGCTACGGTCAGCTCGCATGAGGGACGACCAGACTAGCTGAAGCATTACGCGAGGCATTAAGACCTCGGAAGAGTGAAACCACTCCTCCGAGGCCTCGGGGGCTACACCCGGCGGGTGCGCTCGCGCGCACCCACCAGAACAAAACGCAACTGAGAAAGGCTGGTCCCCTTGCAAAAAAGTGCGACGAAAGCCTCCAAGCGAGTGCTCACACTCCCTTCGAGGCTCGGGGGCTACTGTCGAGGACCATAATTAGGGGTACCCTCAAGGCTCCTAATTCTCAGCTGGTAACCCCCATCAGCATAAAGCTGCAAAGGCCTGATGGGTGCGATTAAGTCAGGGATCAGTCCATACGAGGGACTCGATCACGCCTCGCCCGAGCCTAGCCTCGAACAAGGGCAGCCGACCCCGGAGGATCTCCGTCTCGCCCGAGGCCCCCTCCAGCGGCGAACGTGTTCCCGGCTCGCCCGAGGCCCTGTCTTCGCCAAGAAGCAACCCTGACCAAATCACCACACCGACCGACCAAGCCGCAGGAGCATTTAATGCAAAGGTGGCCTGACACCTTTATCCTGACGCGCGCCCCCCAGCCGACAGAGCCGAAGTGACTGCTGTCACTTTGCCGCTCCACTGACCGGCCTGACAGAAAGACAGCATCGCCTGCGCCGCTCCGATTGCGGTGCCACTCGACAGAGTGAGGCTGACAGGCAGTCAGGCCCGGTCGAAGGCACCATAGGAAGCTCCGCTTCGCCCGACCCAGGGCTCGGACACGGGCTAAGTCCCGGAAGACGGCGAACTCCGATCTGCCCGACCCAGGGCTCGGACTCGGGCTAAGTCCCGGAAGACGGCGAACTCCACTCCGCCCGACCTAGGGCTCGGACTCGGGCTAAGTCCCGGAAGACGGCGAACTCCGCACCGCCCGACCCAGGGCTCGGACTTGGGCTCAGCCCCAGAAGACGACGAACTCCGCTCCGCCCGACCCCAGGGCTCGGACTACGCCCCGACCTCAGCCAACGGTCTCCGCCTCGCCCGACCTAGGGGCTCGGACTCGACCTCGGCCACGGAAGACAGACTCGACCTCAGCTTCGGAGGAGCTTCCACATCACCCAACCTAGGGCGCAGACCAGCCACGTCAACAGGAGGCGCCATCATCACCCTACCCCGAGCTGACTCGGGCCGCAGGGAACAAGACCGGCGTCCCATCTGGCTCGCTCCGCCAGATAGGCAATGATGGCGCCCCGCGTACTCTGTGACGACGGCGGCTCTCAGCCCCCTTACGGAAGCAAGAGGACGTCAACAAGGACTCAACAGCTCCGACAGCTGTCCCACCGCCAGGCTCCATCGCTCCTCCGACGGCCACGACATCACACCAGCTGGGTGTCAAAATCTCTCCGGCTGCCACGACGGCATGTACTTAGGGCGCTAGCTCTCCTCCGCTAGACACGTAGCACTCTGCTACACCCCCCATTGTACACCTGGATCCTCTCCTTACGCCTATAAAAGGAAGGACCAGGGCCCTCTTAGAGAGGGTTGGCCGCGCGGAGACGAGGACGAGACACGCGCTCGCTTGAAGCCGCTCGCTCCCTCTCCCGCGTGGACGCTTGTAACCCCCTACTGCAAGCGCACCTGACCTGGGCGCGGGATGAACACGAATGTCGCGGGATTCCCACCTCTCTCATGCCGGTCTCCGGCCGCCTCGCTTCCCCCCTTCGCGCTCGGCCTCGCGCTCGACCCATCTGGGCTGGGGCACGCGACGACATTCACTCGTCGGCCTAGGGACCCCCCGGTCTCGAAACGCCGACACCGCCATAGCGCCGAGAGGAGTGAGCACCGCCGCAGCCTACCCTCGGCTACGTTGCCGTTGGGGTCTTGGGGAGGAGTCTTGTAGCTTCGCCGCATCACCAGGAAGGCGTCTCTGGAGGTATCTGGCGGAATTCATCCTAAGGGCGGCCCCAATTCCTCGCCGCACTTCAACCCCGCCGCGGAACTGCATTGCTGCGTGGGCAGAGAAGTCACCGCCCCAATTCAAGGTAAAACCACTCCTATCGTGTTCTCTTATGCCTCCTCTACGCGTAGGGTTATTTGGGAGGGGTATTGGAACCGGTGGTCCTTACTGCGGGGCTCGCTGGCGCTTTTCCACTGGGCGCAGGGGCGCCATCGCCCTCGCCCGTGTCCAGAGTTAGAAGACAATCGCGGGTCGTTGGATGTCCCCTGGGCGGTTTAGATCAGACCGCGCATACCGATTCGTCCTAATACACGATGACCATCCGATCGGGATCAGATGGTGAGTACTCACACTAGGACTCATTAAATCAGGGCCGTCGGATTGAAATCCGAGGGTTCGCACTACGTACCGCTTCGTGGGCGGCGGGATCTAATCCCGTGCGCCCATCTCAGATTGTGTGGCCAGGATAGATCCATACCCATTCGCAGGTCTAAATTGCACTTGAGCCCCTCGGTTTATGTCAAAATAACCTGTGGTCCACATATAGGGAATTCTGAGTCTTAGTAACATTGGCGCCATAGCCCTCGTGCTTTCTGAAATTTGACGCCCAGTCCAGAGGATAATAAAAACAGAGAAATAAATATAGAAATTGGTTTTTAATACAAAATAAATTCTAGGAACTTGGAAAATTCATATCTAATTCATTTTAACTCCAAATTGACCCATTCTAATTTCTATAATTTTATAATATTATTGTTTATCCATTAGTACCACTGTTTTGGCATGAAAGACACATTAAAATTTATCTCTCACTTAACTTTTTATTAAATACATAAAACCTTTGGAAATTCATAACTTAAAATCCTTAACTCCAAAATTAATGATTCATGTTCCTAGAATCTTAGTTTAATGTGTAGATTATTATTGTGTATTTTAAGGTGTGATGTTAATTTTTGCTATAGTATGTACGTATTAAGTTGATACAAGTAGACGAGCAAGCTACTGTGGATCCTGAGGTTCAGCTGGTAGAAGTTGCTGAGTAAAAGCTCATTGAAGGCAAGTTGTGCCCTTGATCACTTATTTTTACCCAGACATGTTCTTATTATTCATAATGATCTGCATAGGTTAATTTTGATGAGATCCAATAGGTTACCCCAGTTTTGGTTATCTTTATACCTTGTTTACCACTGAAATATTTTTGGGTAGTACCTGCCATTGCTTTATGTGGATTTGGGTATGGAGATACATTATTCATGATTATACTTTTATTATCTTTTTATTATTATTGTTCATGTTAAGATCATTATGTTAATGGGAACATGGAGCGACCACCCGGGAAAACAGTGCTACCACAAGGGTTTAATGGGACGCCCTTGGCTGATTAACTAGGAAAGCTAGTGGATGACTACCTTACCCGAAAGGGGCAAGGGCAGTAGGGAGTGGTCAGTGTAGGGAGGTCCTTGGGTTGATTTTGTTGCGATGGCAGTCAGGCGAGGGATTCCTGCACTAGAGCTTCCTATAAACTGTAGTGGGATTTCTAAAGCTAGTAGAACTTTGTAAAGGCCTCGTAGTGTTACCCTGCCTCGCCTCCTCGATAGAGGTGTATGGGATTGGCCGTCTCTTGGCAGATGGGTAACATGACTTGTGGGTAAAGATGTGCAACCTCTGTAGAGTGTAAAAATGGTATACTAGCCGTGCTCACGGTCATGAGCAGTCGGACCCTCACATGATTAATCTATGGAACTAAAACTCAATTTATCATTTGCATCGCATTTGGGATTATTTTACTATTACTTTTACTTATTATTTATAAGGTTACTTATAATTAGTAATTGCTAATAAAATTTTGACTAACTTATAAAAGCAATGCTCAGCTTCAGCCTTTATTTTGTTGATCAGCCTTACACTTCACATGAACTCCCACCTTTGGTGAGTTCATGCACATTATTCCCGATGACTTGTTGAGCTATGAACGTATGTGAGCTCACTCTTGCTATCTTACACCCCCACAGGAGAAGAACATGTGGTCGAAGAGGAGCCGCCTAGCACTGAGGCTTTCAACTTGATCTAGGTGGCGTCTCCCAGTCAGCTTTGTGGCGCCAGGGAATAATAAATAGTTCGCTTTATTTTATCATTTATTTTTGTAAGACTTCTGCTATGTAATAAGTACATTTATGATATTTATGACATTTATCTCGATGCACTCTGTTATTATATGTGTTGTCTTCTCTGACGCATATATGAGACGCACCCGGCTTTGTTCCTTAAATCCGGGTGTGACACTGGGTTGGCTATCCTTTGAAGCACCAAATGGCCTTGTTTAATATTTTCCAATCGAACTTTTCTATCACGCATTTTATTGTTTCGGCCTGATACTTATTGATGTGTTGTATGGCCTGAAATCTGGTCCCTTCTATGGTGTCTTTTGTTATTTGACAATCAGTTTCATCCTCCGTTGAATTTGTGGTTCTTATTGATCCTATTCTTGGTTCTTCTGGTGTTATTGCTTCATCACCGAACATGAGCTTGAAGGGAGTAAAACCTGTTGACCTTGAAATGACAGTGTTGTGGCTCCGCACCACTTTTATCAACTCATCTGGCCACTTTCCTCTAGGCTGATTGAAGATTAACTTCATTATTCCTATCATTATAATTCCATTTGCTCTCTCTACTAACCCATTTGATTCTGGATGCCTTACTGATACAAAATGTATTCTTGTACCAATCTGGTCACAAAAAACCTTGAACGTTTCAGCATCAGATTGAGTTCCATTATCGACTGTAATAGCCTTCGGCACACCGAAGCGACAAAAAACCCCAACATGTTGTACCCTTCTTTGTGCTTCCTTCTTCTGCTTTTTGTTGGCTGGTTCAAAACTTGAACCACCTGTGATTGGGAGCACCAGCTTCGTGGCCAAAGGTGCTACAGCTTGGTTGTTGTGCGAAGCCATCGTCACAACTGTGAAAGTGAGTTCACCGGAGGTGGGCACCAATGTTGGTTCTTGTTCTCGAATGCTATACACCAAGAACAAAGCAACACAAATATTAATGGATAAGAGACATAAAACATATAAGAATGTAAATAATGGCAACATGGAAATAGATTAATTACATTCCCATTTCATTTTATAAACATAAATAAATGCTCATAATGTTTATGCTTCATTGATATCTTCGGTTCGACAGAAGGTGAAAATGTGAGAGATGCGGGAGCGATTACAATGCAGCGTGAACAGTACATGGGTACTGTTCATCTATTTATAGGCACGGGACACAGCCCGGACGAAATTACATCCATGTCCCTGATAACTAATTATGATCATAATACAAACTATCAAGGACTATACGGTCTTTTTATCTTTAAGTCGGTATCATCCTTTGCCTTTAACATGACACTAAGCCGAAGCTCTTTCAATCGTAGCTTCGGCTTATATCTTCATGTCACATTTGCCTTTGTACTGTCTTGCCGAAGGTGTTTTTGCCTAGAGGACCTTCGGCGGAGAAGAAGACCCCTAACAGGTTCCCATGGGTGTCTTGATGGGCTTTCCATCCTTCATTCCAAACTTCTTAAGTATGTCTTGAATGTATTTTGTTTGGCTGATGAAGGTGCCATCTTGGAGTTGCTTGATTGGAAATCCAAGGAAATACTTCAACTCCCCCATCATAGACATCTCGAATTTATGTATCATGATCCTACTAAACTCTTCACAAGTTGACTTGTTAGTAGACCCAAATATAATATCATCAACATAAATTTGGCATATAAACAAGTCTTTTGCAACAGTTTTAGTGAAGAGAGTAGGATCGGCTTTACCGACTTTGAAGCCATTAGTGATAAGGAAATCTCGCAGGCATTCATACCATGCCCTTGGGGCTTGCTTGAGCCTATAAAGCACCTTTGAGAGTTTGTAAACATGGTTAGGGTACTCACTATCTTCAAAGCCGGAAGGTTGCTCAATGTAGACCTCTTCCTTTATGGGTCCATTGAGGAAGGCACTTTTCACGTCCATTTGAAAAGTTTGAAGCCATGGTAAGTAGCATAGGCAAGTAATATACGAATTGACTCAAGCCTAGCTACGGGTGCATAAGTTTCATCGAAATCCAAGCCTTCGACTTGTGAATACCCTTTGGCTACAAGTCAGGCTTTATTCCTTGTCACCACACCATGCTCATCCTGCTTGTTGCGGAATACCCACTTGGTACCTACAACATTTTGATTAGGATGTGGAACTAAATGCCATACCTCATTCCTCGTTAAGTTGTTGAGCTCCTCTTGCATAGCCACCACCCAATCCAGATCTCTTAGTGCGTCCTCCACCCTGTATGGCTCAACAGAGGACACAAAAGAGTAATGTTCACAGAAATGTGCAACTCGAGATCTAGTGGTTACCCCCTTATGAATGTCACCGAGGATGGAGTTGATGGGGTGATCTCTTTGAATTGCCTGGTGGACTCTTGGGTGTGGCGGTCTTTGATCCCTTATTTTTTGGTCATCTTCCTTGTCTTGATTATTTTCATCTCCCCCTTGATCCATGTTCTCATCTTGAGGTGGCTCATCCTCTTGATCCTTATCTTCATCATCTTTAGCCTGATCCTCGTCTTGAGTTGGTGGAGATGCTTGCATGAAAGATGATGGTTGATCTTGTGCTTGTGTGGGCTCTCCGGATTCCTTAGGACACACATCTCCAATGGACATGTTCCTTAGCGCAACGCACGGAGCTTCTTCATCATCTAACTCATCAAGATCAACTTGCTCCAGTTGTGAGCCATTAGTCTCATCAAACACAATGTCACAAGAAACCTCAACTAATCCAGTGGATTTGTTGAAGACTCTATATGCCCTTGTGTTTGAGTCATACCCTAGTAAAAAGCCTTCTACAGCCTTAGGAGCAAATTAAAAACTTCTACCTCTTTTAATAAGAATAAAACATTTGCTTCCAAATACTCTAAAATATGAAACATTAGGCCTTTTACCAGTGAGGAGTTCGTATGATGTCTTCTTGAGAATTCGGTGAAGATATAACCGGTTGATGGAGTAGCAGGCGGTGTTAATCGCCTCAGCCCAGAACCGGTCCGGTGTCTTTTACTCATCAAGCATGGTCCTTGCCATGTCCAGTAGAGTTCTATTCTTTCTCTCCACTACACCATTTTGTTGATGTGTGTGGGGAGAAGAGAAATCATGCTTGATGCCCTCCTCTTCAAGAAATCCTTCAATTTGAGAGTTCTTGAACTCCGTCCCATTATCGCTTCTTATTGTTTTGATTCTCAATCCGAACTCATTTTGACCCCATCTTAAGAATCTCTTTAAGGTCTCTTGGGTTTGAGATTTTTCCTGTAAAAAGAATACCCAAGTGAAGCGAGAATAATCATCCACAATAACTAGACAGTACTTACTCCCGCCGATTTATGTAAGCGATCGGGCCGAATAGGTCCATGTGGAGTAGTTCTAGCGGCCTGTCAGTCGTCATGCTATTTTTGTGTGGATGATGAACTCCAGCTTTGTCGGCGTTTCGACCCCGGGGGGTCCTTGGACCGACGAGTAAATTGTCGCCGCGTGTCCCAGCCCAGATGGGTCGGCGCAAGACGGAGCACGAAGGGGGGAAGAAACAGGCAAAGGGGAAACCCGCGGCCTTCGTGTTGCCCTGCGCCCAGGTCGGGTGCGCTTGCAGTAGGGGGGTTACAAGCGTCCGCGAGGGAGAGAGAGAGAGGGAGAGAGACCGTCCGCCAGCCCGTTCTCCCGCACGGCCAACCTTCTCGTATGAGAGCCCTAGACCTTCCTTTTATAGGCGTAAGGAGAGGGCCCAGGTGTACAATGGGGGTGTAGTTGTGTGCTAATGTGTCTAGCAGAGAGGAGCTAGAGCCCTAAGTACATGCCGTCGTGGCAGCCGGAGAGGTTTTGGCGCCCTGTTCATGTGATGTCGTGGCCATCGGAGGAGTGCTTGAGCCTTGTGGAAGGACAGCTGTTGGGGCTGTCGGATCCTTGTTGACGTCTCCTTGCTTCCATAAGGGGCTGAGAGCCGCCGTCGTCATGGAGCACGCGGGGCGCCATCATTACTTGTTTACCGGGGCAAGCCAGATGGGACGTCGGTCTTGTTCCTCGTAGCCTGAGCTAGCTAGGGGTAGGGTAATGATGGCCCCCTTGTGACGTGGTCGGTCCGAGCCCGAGGTCGGGTGAGGCGGAGGCTCCTCCAAGGTCGAGGCCGAGTCCGAGCCCTGGGGTCGGGTGAGGCGGAGACCGTCTTCCGAGGCCGAGGCTGAGTCTGAGCCCTAGGATCGGGCGAGGCAGAGTTCGTCTTCCGAGGCCAAGGCTGAGTCTGAGCCCTGGGGTCGGGCGAGGCAGAGTCCGTCTTCCGAGGCCGAGGCTGAGTCCGAGCCCTGGGGTCGGGCGAGGCGGAGTCCGTCTTCCGAGGTCGAGGCTGAGTCTGAGCCCTGGGTCGGGCGAGGTGGAGCTTCCCATGGCGCCCGAGGTTGGACTTAGCTGCTGTCAACCTCACTCTGTCGAGTGGCACAGCAGTCGGAGCCGGGCAGGCGGCGCTGTTTTCCTGTCAGGTCGGTTAGTGGAGCGGCGAAGTGACTGCGGTCACTTAGGCTCTATCGACTGAGGAGCGCGCGTCAGGATAAGGTGTCAGTCGATCCTTGCATTAAATGCTCCTGCAATACGGTCGGTTGGCATGGCGATCTGGCCAAGGTTGCTTCTCCGTGAAGACTGGGCCTCGGGCGAGCCAAAGGTGTGTCCGTCGCTTGAGGGGGTCCTCGGGCGAGACGTGAATCCTCCAGGGTCGGCTGCCTTTGCCCGAGGCTGGGCTCGGCCAAGGCGAGATCGTGTCCCTTGAGTGGACTGAGCCTTGACCTTAATCGCGCCCATCAGGCCTTTGCAGCTTTGTGCTGATGGGGGTTACCAGCTGAGATTAGGAGTCTTGGGGGTACCCTTAATTATGGTCCCTGACAGTAGCCCCCGAGCCTCGAAGGGAGTGTTGATACTCGCTTGGAGGCTTTTGTCGCACTTTTTTGCAAGGGGACCGGCCTTTCTCGGTTGCGTTTCGTTCCGGTGGGTGCGCGCGAGCGCACCCGCCGGGTGTAGCCCCCGAGGCCTCGGAGGAGTGGTCTGACTCCTTCGAGGTCTTAGCGCGTTTCGTGATGCTTCGGCCGGTCTGGTTGTTCCCTCATGCGAACTGGCCGTAGCCCGGGTGCATAGTCGAGTTCCAAGTTCTCGGGCTGGTATGTTGACGCTGTCAACGGTTTGGCCGGAGCCGGGTTTGCGAGAGCAGCCTTCGAGCCTCCGCACAGAGCAAGAGGACGGTCAAGGACAGACTCGGCTTTTTTCATACGCCCCTGCGTCGCCTTTCCACAAGGAGGAGGGGGGAAAGCGCCATGTTGCCCTCGGAGGGCGCCCAACATGGTGTCTCCAGTGAGTTGCTAGCGGGTGATCCGAGTGGACGCCCGTGCCCCGTTCGATAAGGGTTGGCTAGTGGCCCAGAGGCGCGCTCCAAAAGTACCTGCAGGTAATTTGCCGGACCCGGTCCCGTTTGATAGGGTCCGAGGGCTCGATGCCTCCCTCTGATGGGATTCCGTTACAAAATCGCTCCCGCTGGTCTCGGAAATGTCCTAGGGTACCTCGAGAGCGTAGCCCGAGCCTTGGTTGTGTATCGAACGTACCCAGAGTCATCCCTCGCTCTGCGTGCTCTGAGGCGGCTGTCGAACCCTTCGGGGGCCAGCCTACGAACCCCTGATCAGTAGTGGGCATGGAGCCCGAGTGGTTTGAGGCGGCTGTCGAACCCCTCCGAGGGGCCAGCCTTCGAACCTCTGACCAGTAGTGGGCGCGGAGCCCGAGTGCTCTGAGGCGGCTGTCGAACCCTTCCGAGGGGCCAGCCTTCGAAGCTCTGATCAGTAGTAGGCGCGGAGCCTGAGTGCTCTGAGGCGGCTGTCGAACCCTTCCGAGGGGCCAGCCTTCGAACCTCTGATCAGTAGGAGGGCTCGGGGCCCGCTTCCTTCATAGAGAAGGATCCCTTTCGGAGTATCCCCTTTCCCGGTCCCTGTAGCAAGAGAGGGAAAGAGGAAGAGGAAAAGGATACGAATTTGGACGACGTGGCGCACCTTTTTTGACATGGTCATTATGGCGGAGGTGAAGCGTCGCCTGCTTCGCCTGCCAAAGGTGCCGCCCGTCCTGCCGCAGTGTTAATGTGACGGGACGTGTGGTTCGCGGGGCAGCCGTTGTGCGTGCGCGAGCCGTTCGAGGAACGGAACACGGGCGTGTCGTCTTCACTCCGTGGGAGAGGGCTCTCTTGCTGTCCCAGGAGGGGACGTGAGCCTGCAGACGACTTGACCGCTGCTTCCGCCCGCCTGCTGCCGCCATTACTGCCAGCCCACTTTTGGCCATATTGACCGCCGCGCCTTCTCCCGCGGCTGTCTGACCCGTGATCGATGTGCTCGGTTGGCACTGTTGGGTCATGCGCAGGGTCGCCTCGAGTCGCGGTACTGGTTCCCCAGTCGAGAAGGTGCGGTACTGGCGCAAGTGGCGGTGCAGTTTCCCGCACGTAGTAACCGGTGCGCCGGTTACATGACGTGTGGGCCTGGGCCTCCACGCTGGATGCGTCGGAGTCGAAAGGGCGCGCCCCCTTGGTGTGGTTGCATGCCGCCTTCATGGCGGTCCGCCCTTTCACCCGCTGGTCTGGGCGAAAGTGGAGGAGTGCTTGTAACCGCTGGGCAGTTACGCGCACCGCGCGCGGCGGTTTGGCTTCTTCTGCCCTGGGCCAGCTTGCATGACGTGTGGGACCCGGCCCCCGTGTCGTAGGGGGAGGATCTTGGAGCGTGTTGGTGAAGACTCAGTCCACGACGGCTGAGGAGGCTAGTGGGGAGAGTTGCCTTTAAAAGGGGGGTGACCCCCTTGGATGGCAACCATGTCTTCATACTCCCTTCATGCATCGCGTCCTTCCACCTTCCGAGCCCCCGGATGGGGAGCGCCCGCGGTTCTTCTATCTTGTCATTGTTGGAGGAACGCAACTTCGCGGAAGTTGGTACCTTTCAGCCATCGCTCGGCTTCAAGGATTTTCATCAGGCAGCCCGGCTGCATCCCCTCGCCGGTGGTCACTCAAGACGGTGACCACTAGTTCGATGGTGGGGAGAAGCGAGCCGGGCTGCGGCCTCCACCCCTCCCTCAGCTTCAAGGATGTTCATCATCAGTGCTGGGGAGGGGAGTGCGCCGAGTTAGGGCCCGTCTCCGCGCGGGCAGCGGCCCGCTCCTTCCCTCAGTGATCGGGGGGAAGGGCGTTCACCGTCCGTGGCGCTGGCAGCTGCCGCGTGTTTGGCTCTCTGGCCTGAGCGGCTTCGGTGCTATTTCCGGTGCCACCTCCCACCGATGCAGCCGGAAGAGGTTTCTCCGCCGACGAGATAGTCGGAGCCGCCCGTGGACTGACCTCCAACTTTGCGGCCTTCTGCTTGTCCTCGCCCCTCGAGCGGGGATGCGGGCGAGGGCCTTGTCGCAGCAGCGTCTGCCCTGAGGTCATCGCTGCTGCTGTTCGGCCACCCGGAGCGGAGGTTGTTGTCGCTGCTGCCAGAGCGGGCGTCGGCGAACCACCTGGGGTTTCGTCGCCCCGCAGGCCCTCTAATGTGGGGGTTGTTCGTACCTGCGGGGGCGGAACCGGAGTTCCGTTTGTAATGGCACCTTGAGTGCCGGTGTCTGTTCATTGTGGCTGTCGGGGCCTGAACATGTATGTATTTTGGCATGAAGCCGTGTTTTTTCCTCATTTCGAGCACTAGGACTCGCCTATCGGCTAACTGAACCGCTTAACCAAGTGTGAGTTGCCTCGTGCGAAGGTGACGAGTGAGGTATCCGTATCCCGGAGGCGTAGGAGTCCCTCGGCTCGGTCGGCCTTGCCGCCCGAGGCTTCTCTTGCTTAGTTAAAGAAACCCTCGGCCGCTCTACGATGAGCCGGAGCCGGAGGCAGCGGTGTCAGCACGGACAGAGGCAGAGTTGGCTCGAAAAGAAGCTTCGTCGGCCGGAGCCTGGCCGGGCCGTCCACTGGCAGGACCGACACCGGAGTCGGGTTGCCGAGGCCATGAGCCGGGCTGATGTCCTCTGGGGATAGCTGGCTGAGGCTTTGGAGCGGCTGGTTGAGCCGTCTGCTCGGGCCGGGTTCCCGGAGGAGACCCTAGCGGCGATGGCCCAGGCATGGTGCCAACAGGTTCTTTCGAGGTGGAGATCCTCCGACCGTGTTGCCGTCCGAGGCCGGGTCGGATTCCGCAGAAGGCGGAGTCGACGCCGAGGGTGCTGCTGCTCCCCCACTGATGTCTGACCCTGCAGGAACAGTTTATCTTGTAGTGTGCGTATGTTTTTTGCGGCCGCCGAGGCCCAAACATATCGTCGTCGTGTTGTAAAGCTGCGTTTCTTTTCCCCTTATTTCGAGTATCTGGACTTATTTGTCGGTAACAGAATTGTTTGTCCGAGCGAGAGTTACTTTTCACGGAAGGTGATAAGTGAGGTATCCGTATCCCAGAGGCGTAGGAGTCCCTCGGCTCGGTCGGCCTTGCCGCTTACGTGTGCTCTTACTCGTCCGTAGGATTCTGACATCGATATAGTCGAGAAGGCACAAAAAATCGTTTTGGCAGAAAAGTTTTCGAGCATTAAGACTTGTTCGGTCAGCGGAATCGCTTATCCGAGCGTGAGTTACTTATCGCAGAAGGTGATGAGTGAGGTATCCGTATCCCGGAGGCGTAGGAGTCCCTCGGCTCGGTCGGCCTTGGTTGCTTACGTGTACTCCGTCGTTTTCAGGATCCCACTTTCGAAGCAGTCGAAAAGCACGAAAGACGTTCTGGCAGAAAGACCTTTTCCGAGGAAAATTTTGACGCGGAGGGGGTTTGCCCCTTCTAGCCCCCGAGGGAGGGTCGGGCTTTGCCGAGGCAAGGCTGACCCTTCCTTGATGGTTAGACTTTGTATGTAAGCGAGGTATATGAATGACTTGAAAACATCTTAAGGGTAGAAGCGACGTAGCTGTCGGATGTTCCAAGCGTTGTTGTAGACCTTGCCTTGACACTTGGCCAGCTTGTATGTTCCGGGCTTCAAAATCTTGGCGATGATGAATGGCCCTTCCCAGGGAGGCGTGAGCTTGTGACGCCCTCGAGCGTCTTGTCATAGCCGAAGCACCAAGTCGCCCACCTGGAGGTCTCGGGACCAAACCCCTCGGGCGTGGTAGCGTCACAGGGACTGCTGATACCGCGCCGAGTGTAGTAAGGCCATGTCCCGAGCCTCTTCCAGCTGGTCCAGTGAGTCTTCTCGGTTGGTTCGATTGCTTTGGTCGTCGTACGCCCTCGTCCTCGGGGAACCGTATTCTAAGTCTATGGGCAAGATGGCCTTGGCCCCATAGACTAGAAAGAACGGCGTGAAGCCCGTGGCTCGGCTCGACGTTGTCCTCAGACTCCAGATCACCGAGGGGAGTTCCTTCATCCATCGCCTGCCGAACTTGTTGAGGTCGTTGTAGATCTGTGGCTTGAGTCCTTGCAGAATCATGTCGTTGGCACGCTCTACTTGCCCATTCGTCATGGGGTGAGCTACGGCGGCCCAGTCCACCCGGATGTGGTGATCCTCGCAGAAGTCCAGGAACTTTCTGCCGGTGAACTGGGTGCCGTTGTCGGTGATGATGGAGTTCGGGACCCCAAAGCGATGGATGATGTTGGTGAAGAACGCCACCGCATGTTCGGACCTGATGCTGTTTAGGGGTCGGACCTCGATCCATTTGGAGAATTTGTCGATAGCGACCAGCAGGTGCGTGTAGCCCCCGGGTGCTTTCTGCAAGGGACCGATGAGGTCCAGACCCCACACAGCAAATGCCCAGGTGATGGGTATTGTCTGCAGAGCCTGAGCGGGCAGGTGGGTCTCCTTCGCGTAGAATTGACACCCTTGGCAGGTGCGTACAATCCTAGTGGCATCGGCCACCGCAGTTGGCCAGTAAAAACCCTGTCGGAAGGCATTCCCGACGAGGGCTCGAGGTGCTGTGTGGTGACCGCAAGCCCTTGAGTGTATTTCTTGTAATAACTCCTGACCTTCGGCGATGGATATGCATCGCTGGAGGATGCCTGAGGGGCTGCGGTGGTAGAGCTCCTTCCCGTCCCCCAGCAAGACGAACGACTTGGCGCGCCGCGCCAGTCGCCGAGCTTCGGCTTGGTCGAGGGGCAGCTCTCCTTGGTGGAGATATTGCAGGTACGGGGTCTGCTAGTCTCGATTAGGCGGGACCCCATTCCGCTCTTCCTCGACGCGCAGTGCCTCACCCTCGGGGGCCGAGGGTGCCTCGGGCTGAGCCGAGGGCGCCTCGGGCAGGGCCGAGACCTTCTCGGGCTCGGGCGTGTCGTCGGTCTTGACTGAGGGTTGATGTAGGTCTCGGGAGAAGACGTCCAGGGGAACCGTTGTCCGCCCCAAGGCTATCTTAGCCAGCTCGTCCGCAGTCTCGTTGTATCGTCGGGCGATGTGGTTGAGCTCGAGCCCGTAGAACTTGTCCTCCAAGCGCCGAACCTCTTCGCAGTAGGCTTCCATCTTCGGGTCGCGGCAATGGGAGTTCTTCATGACTTGGTCGATGACAAGCTGCGAGTCACCACGAGCGTCGAGGCGTCAGACCCCTAGCTTGATGGCGATGCACAACCCGTTAACCAGAGCCTCGTACTCGGCCACATTGTTGGACGCTGGGAAATGGAGGCACAACACGTAGCGGAGGTGCTTCCTGAGGGGTGAGATGAAGAGCAGGCCCGCGCCCGCTCCTGTTTTCATCAGCGACCCGTCGAAAAACATGGTCCAAAGTTCCGGCTGGATCGGAGCCGCTGGAAGCTGGGTGTCGACCCATTCAGCCACAAAGTCCGCCAAGACTTGGGACTTGATGGCCTTCCGAGGGGCGAACGAGATTGTCTCGCCCATGATCTCCACCGCCCATTTTGCAATCCTACCCGAGGCCTCTCGACACTGGATGATCTCCCCCAGGGGGAAGGATGACACCACAGTCACCGGATGAGACTCGAAGTAGTGTCGCAACTTTTGCCGCGTCAGAATTACTGCGTACAGTAGCTTCTGGATTTGCGGGTAGCGGATTTTGGTCTCGGACAGTACTTCACTGATGAAGTAGACCGGCCTCTGGACGGGCAATGCATGCCCCTCTTCTCGTCTCTCAACCACGATCGCGGTGCTGACCACCTGAGTGGTAGCGGTGACATAGATCAAGAGGGCTTCTCCGGCAGCGGGGGGGGCACCAAAATGGGCGCGCTGGTAAGGAGTGCTTTTAGGTTCCCGAGGGCTTCCTCGGCCTCGGGGGTCCAAGCGAAGCGCTCGGTCTTCCTCAAGAGGCGGTACAGAGGTAGGCCTCTTTCGCCAAGGCGCGAGATGAAACGGCTCAGGGCCGCAAGACATCCCATGACCCTCTGTACTCCTTTCAAGTCCTTGATGGGGCCCATGTTGGTGATGGCCGCGATTTTCTCCGGGTTGGCCTCGATGCCCCGCTCAGAGACGATGAATCCCAAGAGCATGCCTCGGGGGACTCCGAAGACACACTTCTCGGGATTGAGTTTTACGCCTTTCGCCTTGAGACACCGGAATGTCGTTTCAAGGTCGGAGAGGAGGTCGGAGGCTTTCCTCGTCTTGACTACGATGTCATCGACGTAAGCCTCGACCGTTCGACCAATGTGCTCTCCGAACACGTGGTTCATGCACCTTTGGTATGTCGCACCCGCATTCCTCAAACCGAATGGCATAGTAACGTAGCAGTACATGCCAAAAGGTGTGATGAAAGAGGTCGCGAGCTGGTCGGACTCTTTCATCCTGATTTGGTGATACCCTGAGTAGGCATCGAGGAAAGACATGGTTTCGCACCCAGCAGTGGAATCCACGATTTGATCGATGCGAGGCAGAGGGTAGGGAACCTTCAGACATGCTTTGTTTAGACCAGTGTAGTCTACACACATCCGCCATTTCCCTCCTTTCTTTCTCACAAGCACAGGGTTGGCAAGCCATTCGGGATGGAATACCTCTTTGATCAACCCTGCGGCCATCAGCTTGTGGATCTCCTCGCCTATGGCTCTGCGCTTTTCTTCGTCGAATCAGCGCAGAGGCTGCTTCACGGGTCGGGCTCTAGTTCGGATATCCAGCGAGTGCTCGGCGACGTCCCTCGGTATGCCAGGCATGTCCGAGGGACTCCACGCAAATACTTCGGCGTTCGCGCGGAGAAAGTCGACGAGCACTGCTTCCTATTTGGGGTCGAGCTCGGAGCCGATCCGTATCTGGTTGGAGGCGTCGTTGCTGGGGTCGAGAGGGACGGATTTGACCATCTCAGCCGGCTCGAAGTTGCCGGCGTGGCGCTTCGCATCTGACGCCTCCTTGGAGAGGCTCTCCAGGTCGGCGATGAGGGCCTCGGCGTACTCCACGCACTCCACGTCACATTCGTACGCGTGTCGGTACGTGGAGCCGACGGTGATGACCTCGTTGGGGCCTGACATCTTGAGCTTGAGGTAGGTGTAGTTGGGGACGACAATGAACTTGGCGTAGCATGGCCTCCCCAGCACTGTGTGGTAGGTTCCTCGGAACCCGACCACCTCGAACGTGAGGGTTTCCTTTCGGAAGTTGGAGGGAGTACTGAAGCAGACGGGCAGATCGAGTTGCCCAAGGGGTTGGACGTGTTTCCCGGGGATGATCCCGTGAAAAGGCGCCGCGCCGGCCCAGATCGAGGACAGATCAATCTGCAGGAGCCCGAGGGTCTCGGCGTAGATGATGTTGAGGCTGCTGCCTCTGTCCATGAGGACCTTGGTAAGCCTGATGTTGCCGATGACGGGATCGACAACGAGCGGGTACTTCCCTGGGCTCGGCACGCGGTCGGGGTGGTCGCCCTGGTCGAAGGTGATGGGCTTGTCGGACCAGTCTAGGTAGACTGGCGTCGCCACCTTTACTGAGCAGACCTCCCGATGCTCTTGCTTGCGGTGCCGAGCCGAGGCATTCGCCACATGCCCACCGTAGATCATGAAGCAGTCGTGGACCTCGGGGAACTCCTCTGCCTTGTGATCCTCCTTCTTGCCATTGTTGTGGGCTTGGCCACCTTCCACCGGTGGCCCAGCCCTGTGGAAGTGGCGCCGAAGCATGACACACTCCTCAAGGGTGTGCTTGACGGGACCCTGATGATAGGGGCACGACTCCTTGAGCATCTTGTCGAACAGGTTGGCGCCTCCGGGAGGCTTCCGAGGGCTCCTATGCTCGGCGGCGGTGACAAGGTCCACGTCGGCGGCGTCGCGTTTCGCTTGCGACTTCTTCTTGCCCTTCTTCCTCACGCCACGCCGAGCGGACGCCTCGGGGACGTCTTCCGGCTGGCGCCCCTGAGGCTGCTTGTCCTTCCGGAAGATGGCCTCGACTGCCTCCTGCCTAGAGGCGAACTTGGTGGCGATGTCCATCAGCTCGCTCGCCCTGGTGGGAGTCTTGCGACCCAGCTTGCTCACCATGTCGCGGCAAGTGGTGCCGGCGAGGAACGCGCCGATGACATCCGAGTCGGTGATGTTGGGCAGCTCGGTGCGCTGCTTCAAAAATCGCCAGATGTAGTCCCGGAGGGATTCTCCCGGCTGCTGGCGGTAGCTTCGAAGATCCCAGGAGTTCCCAGGGCGCACGTATGTGCCCTGGAAGTTGCCGGCGAAGGCTTTGACCAGGTCGTCCCAGTTGGAGATCTGCGCAGGAGGCAGATGCTCCAGCCAGGCTCGGGCAGCGTCGGAGAGGAACAGGGGAAGGTTGCGGATGATGAGGTTGTCATCGTCCGTGCCACCCAGCTGGTAGGCCAGCCAGTAGTCCGCGAGCCACAGCTCCGGCTTTGACTCCCCCGAGTACTTGGTGATGGTAGTCGGGGTTCGGAACCGGGTCGGGAACGGCGCCCGTCGTATGGCTCGGCTGAAAGCCCACGGACCGGGTGGTTCGGGCGAGGGGCTCCGATCCTCCCCACTATCGTAGCGTCCCCCACGCCTGGGGTGGTAGCCTCGGCGCACCTTCTCGTCGAGGTGGGCTCGACGGTCGTGGCGGTGGTGCTCATTGCCGAGGCAACCCGGGGCCGCAGGCGCGGTGTTCCGCGTGTGCCCGGTGTGGACCGAGGCTTCCCGCATGAACCGGGAAGTCGCGGCGCGATGCTCTGGGGGGTACCCCTGCCTTCGGGAGGCAGAGCTTTCGGCCCATCGGACCGCGGCATCTTCCAGGAGATTCTTGAGCTCTCCCAGGATACGCCGCCCCTCGGTAGTGGATGGTTCCGGCATCGCTCGGAGTAATATCGCTGCTGCAGCCAGGTTCTGGCCGACCCCACTGGAAGCCGGAGGCAGCCTTGCCCTGGCATCGTCGGCGATGCGGTGCTGGGCGTCCTGGGCCAGGTGACGCGCTTCTCCGGCCGGTGCTCGGCCTGCCCACTCCTGCCCGATATTTTGCCGAAGCTGCACAAGTTGTCCTGCTTCCCCATCGAGCCTGGCCTGTACCTCACGGATTTGCTCGAGCTGTGCGTCCTGACCCCCCGCAGGGACTAGGACCACAGCTAGCTCCCGAAGGATGTCAACGCGAGGCGCAGGCCTAGGGGGATCACCGTCCTCCGGCATACCAAGATGGTTGCCTTCGTCGAGACCCCCTAGATCGACGTGGAAGCAATCGCGACTTGGGCCACAGTCCTCGTCGCCGAGGCTATGGCTGCTATCGGAGCAATCAGAGAGGCAGTAGTCACATGCGGTCATGAAGTCCCGCATGGCACTGGGGTAATCGAGCCCGGAGAAATCCCAACCAGAGTCGGTCTCGTCATCTTCCTCAGAACCCAGAGGCCCGTAGGTCGAGACGGCCGTCAGCCGGTCCCAGGGCGACCGCATATGGTACCCTAGAGGGTTTGGACACGCCTTTACGAAAGCGTCCACCGAAGTGGGGTCGCTTGGTGGGTCGCAGCTGGATCTAAAAGGCATGGAACGGGAGACGGATGGTACCTCTTGATCGACGGGTGGTGACGAAGTCGCATCAGGGATGGACTGCACCGTTGTCTCAGGTACGAGGCTAACGCCCAGCATGTCCTTTGCGAGCGTGCTGGCGTCGTCCGTCCGCTTGGAGTTGGCGTGTCGCGGGGAAACGGCGCTCGTCTTCGTCTCAGACGCGAGGTCGACGCCCGACGTGTCCCCCGCTGGGGCGCCGGCGCCGCCGACTCGCTCGACAGCCGACGAGGTGCCGCCTCCTGCTTGGCCATGCCTGCCCCGCCTCCTCCTCCATCGGCGGGGAAGGTGACGAGACAGACCCGGATGTTGCTCTTCCGCCACGAGGAGAAGACGTCGTCGATTCCGCCGCCGGCGGGCGGGCTAACAGCCGCCATTGTCGTCGTCGCGCGGCGGAGGAAGGAGTATCATGCCGTAGCTGCCGTCGAGGGACATGAACTCCAGACTCCTGAAACGGAG
This sequence comes from Zea mays, assembly GCF_902167145.1. Lineage (NCBI taxonomy): Eukaryota > Viridiplantae > Streptophyta > Magnoliopsida > Poales > Poaceae > Zea > Zea mays. Next base: position 118,372,700 of record NC_050100.1, read on the forward strand.
CATCGTCCCGGGTTGAAGAGGTTGCTGGAGACTACCCATCTGGAGCTTGACGGGAAGTTGTTCGTCAACACGCAGCAGGCCTCTACCTGGCGCGCCAACTGTCGGCGTTTCGACCCCGAGGGGTCCTTGGACCGACGAGTAAATTGTCGCCGCGTGTCCCAGCCCAGATGGGTCGGCGCGAGACGGAGCACGAAGGGGGGAAGAAACAGGCAAAGGGGAAACCCGCGGCCTTCGTGTTGCCCTGCGCCCAGGTCGGGTGCGCTTGCAGTAGGGGGGTTACAAGCGTCCGCGAGGGAGAGAGAGAGGGAGAGAGACCGTCCGCCAGCCTGTTCTCCCGCGCGGCCAACATTCTCGTATGAGAGCCCTGGACCTTCCTTTTATAGGCGTAAGGAGAGGGCCCAGGTGTACAATGGGGGTGTAGCAGTGTGCTAACGTGTCTAGCAGAGAGGAGCTAGAGCCCTAAGTACATGCCGTTGTGGCAGCCGGAGAGGTTTTGGCGCCCTGTTCATGTGATGTCGTGGCCGTCGGAGGAGTGCTTGAGCCTTGTGGAAGGACAGCTGTCGGGGCTGTCGGATCCTTGCTGACGTCTTCTTGCTTCCGTAAGGGGCTGAGAGCCGCCGTCGTCATGGAGCACGCGGGGCGCCATCATTACTTGTTTACCGGGGCGAGCCAGATGGGACGCCGGTCTTGTTCCCCGTAGCCTGAGCTAGCTAGGGGTAGGGTAATGATGGCCCCCCTTGTGACGTGGTCGGTCCGAGCCCGAGGTCGGGCGAGGCGGAGGCTCCTCCGAGGTCGAGGCCGAGTCCGAGCCCTGGGGTCGGGCGAGGCGGAGACCGTCTTCCGAGGTCGAGGCTGAGTTCGAGCCCTGGGGTCGGGCGAGGCGGAGTTCGTATTCCGAGGCCGAGGCTGAGTCCGAGCCCTGGGGTCGGGCGAGGCGGAGTCCATCTTCCGAGGCCGAGGCTGAGTCCGAGCCCTGGGGTCGGGCGAGGCGGAGTCCGTCTTCCGAGGTCGAGGCTGAGTCCAAGCCCTGGGTCGGGCGAGGCGGAGCTTCCCATGGCGCCCGAGGTTGGACTTAGCTGCTATCAACCTCACTCTGTCGAGTGGCACAGCAGTCGGAGCGGGGCAGGCGGCGCTGTTTTCCTGTCAGGTCGGTCAGTGGAGCGGCGAAGTGACTGCGGTCACTTCGGCTCTGTCGACTGAGGAGCGCGCGTCAGGATAAGCTGTCAGTCGATCCTTGCATTAAATGCTCCTGCAATACGGTCGGTTGGCGTGGCGATCTGGCCAAGGTTGCTTCTCCGCGAAGACTGGGCCTCGGGCGAGCCAAAGGTGTGTCCGTCGCTTGAGGGGGTCCTCGGGCGAGACGTGAGTCCTCCGGGGTCGGCTGCCTTTGCCCGAGGCTGGGCTCGGGCGAGGCGAGATCGTGTCCCTTGAGTGGATTGAGCCTTGACCTTAATCGCGCCCATCAGGCCTTTGCAGCTTTGTGTTGATGGGGTTACCAGCTGAGATTAGGAGTCTTCGGGGTACCCCTAATTATGGTCCCCGACAAACTTGCTTCCCTGCTTGACATGCGCTACAAATCCTGTCTTTCTCAAAATGAGCATTGGTTAGTTCTAAAATGTACTCTCCCTTTAAAAGTTTGTGAAGATTCTTCATTCCAACATGGGTGAGTCGGCGATGCCAGAGCCAACCCATATTAGTATTAGAAATTAAGCAAGTGTCTAGTTCAGCTTGGTTATCACTAAAATCAACTAAGTAAAGCTGACCATCTAGCACTCCTTTAAATGTGTAATGGAATCTTTATGAAAGTGCTATTTGTTTGCAGTTGTTAATAATGCTTCACACTCATATTTATAACTCTTTGCGGCAGGTTAGTGCCTGCAAAAAATGTGAAAATCTTGCAAGATCATTTGTGATATTTGCCAAAAAAAAACTCTTATCAGTGTCTAACGTCCATTCAGTGATGTTGTTATTGTGGATTACTGCAATGCAAATCTTCGGCAAAGTTGTGATTATTGTTGTTTATATACTTATATCCAAACTTGATGGTTCAGAATTAGTTATGAACTAATTGGAGGTGTCTTATGGTCTGAAGCAACCATGTGGCTGTATTTCCTTGGATGGGTGATGACAAGTAGCAATCTCATATTAGTATTACCATTTCTTTAGAATTGCGATGGGTGACAGCAGTGACATGTCTACCATTGCAGTGTATATTTCTTATTTCTTATATATATTAAATCCGAACAGAAACGGCAACGATCAGGCCATCCACGTCATCAAAAAAATTCGAACCATCCGATCGTCAATCACCGGTTGATGTCTCTTCTCGCTCGCAAAGCTTTCCGCTCGAAGCTCCACGTTAGTGGACGGAACCAGCCTCCGCGACGCTTCCAGAACCACCGCCTCATCCCCTTCCCCCTGATACGACGCCCCTCTCCCTTTTGGGCGGCGACACCGTGGGGAGCTGTCGTGGCGCGCTCCGCTCCTCCCTGCACCTCATCCCCTTCCCCCGCTCCCCCTCACACGTCGCTGTGTTGCAGAAGTCCAGAACCTTCCCCAATCACCCACACGGCCACACCTGGGCACCTGGCCCCGCCCAACTTCCATTTATGCATAGGCGGACTGGAAAAAAGGCCCAGAGGCAGTGCCGTGACCGATTCGAGACGCAAGAGAAGGATCGAGACGAGGCGGCGGTTTTCCGGGGGCAGCATCGTCTCGGCCATGAAGGTGTCGTACCCGATTTTCTCCGTGTTCTATATATCAGGACATTGATATGATAGTCGTGCGGTGCGAGTTTGTGTGAGGAAAATTTATCTATTTTCGGTTTTTATTCTGTTGGTTTTGCGGCACATGTCTGATCTGATGGTTTCAAATGCCACTAGAACTTTGACTTGCGATGTGTTTGTTTAGGAACATCTGAACGAAGGTTTACATCATTAGACCCATGATCTGCCATCCTATAACTGTGTTGATGCCTTATCCATGAGGCAGTAATATAATTAGGGTTGGAGATTGGTTGATCACGTTTCGGTGGTTGTTTGAGGTTGAAGACGTACTAGATTTCTAGATTTTCGAGATGATGGAAGAGATTGAACTTAGCCTATGCACCGTTTTCTTGGTCTTAGGATATCAGCATTCATACTACTATAAATCCCTACTCTAAAATGAATATTATGTCCTCGTCATCAAAATTCTTTACCCTATATCACAATACTCCGTAGCCATGTTTACTTTATATCTTAACCCTGTATCAACTACCACATATTATATTATTTCTTTTCAATTATATTCATACCACTGATGCTAGCTCCTAGCGTTTCCCGTAGGAAAGAGTACGCTGGAAATACCGTTTCCTGAGACCACTGTAAATTTCCAGTAGCATATAGGGTACCTCATTGCAGCACTTTGTTACTGCATTTGTAACTGCAAGCACGTAGCATATTCTTTGTCGTCCTTCACTGCGGCTAGCCTTAAACTTATGTTTGCAGTATCAACTTAAAATTTGAAGCGCTAACTACAGATTTTCATAAAGGTATTTAATTGGCCTACATCATTCATTATGGTATTTTTCTAACAATTGGTTATTCGATATTGAAAGGAATTTTTACGCAAATAAAATTTATCTTAAAGCAAATATAAAAGATGTGCTAGAAACAAACTCTGGATAGGGTTGCAGTTGCACTGTATTGTGCATCTCGGGATGGGAACAGGAACAAACTCTGGACGTCAGGACGAAAGTTATGTGGAAAAAGGGGATTAAAAAGGGAGGAACCAATTTCCTTCAGAAGAAATAGATGTGGAACGGGTGGTTATAATTCATTGCTTATCAGTCGACTCATGATACATCAGCTAGCAGCATGGGAAAGTCATTTAATTAGAAATATCTGTGTTGATATATTATGCAAGTTCTGTGATAACTTGACAAATTTGGATTCTTTCTGTAAGTTGTCCACTTTCTCGTCCGATATGTTATGCAATCACAACATGTTTTAGGAGTTCATTCAGTTTTATTTTAGATATGTTCACAAAGTCATCATCTATTTGAGGGATGACATGCTGTTTTATGATTTGACGGCTTTGGTTCCAGGCCTTCGATGAAGCTATTTCAGAGCTGGATAGTCTTGGGGAAGAGTCGTACAAGGATAGCACCGTCATCATGCAGCTTCTTCGTGACAACCTCACCTTGTGGACTTCTGACATGCAGGTAAACACTTGGAATTCTGTTGTCATGTCAGTACGTAAGTGATGCTAATCATGTTGTGTATCAGGAGGATGGTGGCGATGAAATGTGGGACCAGTACAGGATCATTTACATGTATAGGAACATTCAATCTGTACGATAAACACAGTTAGACTCATATACTCTGCCTTTAAAGTAGAGATGAAGTGACTCATACAGGCAGAGATTTTATTATCCAAAATCTAGATTCTAGAGATCTGGATTCTAGAATTCCCTAGGAATCACCCTCCGCGGCGAGTGCCAGCGTGTCACGCTCGCGGATTAAACTGTGCAAAAAAAGGATCCAGATTACTGCAAAATGGAAGGTATGCATCCTCATTGGAAAAAAATATTTACTGAACATTTATAATTTACAATTCAGATTTAAAAATATATCCGACCATAAGTAATTATAGTCCCATTTATTCCCACATCTGCCTTTCTTTCCACATGCACTTTGTAGCCTTTACGAGCAGTGTTTTGACCTTATTTAATCTACTTACATAATTATCTAATATGAACAGCACATGTACTCCGTACTCTACCTTGCAAATACTCATTTATATTTATTTGTGACCTATAGTTCTTCTGTGCACATGTGTCATACAGATTTCTGACATTTAACAGCCAGCACGCCACGCTCGCTGAGTAAACTGTGCAAAAAACATGTTCAGATTACTGCAAAATGGAAGGTATGCATCCTCTTTGAAAAATATTTACTGAACATTTGTAATTTACAATTCAGGTTTAAAATTATATCTGACCATAAGTAGTTATAGTCCCATTAGTTGATACCAAACAGTTTAGTTTCTAAGGATCTTCCAAAAATCTTATTTGCCTTCTATTCCTAGAAAACTATTGCCAAACAAACATAAGCAATTAATGCTACATGCCTTTATCTAGATATGTTGCAACATACAACTCATCTATAAACTCTCAAAAAACGTAGGTTCAGGACTCAGACTGCATATGGCACTATCAAAACCTGTTTACACGATGTTATGATGTCAAGTTCTAAATGGAGCATGTTAGCCTAAATAGGAAAAGAAAACTAAGTGATCTAGTACCAACTTAATTCAGAACACGTAAAAAAAGGCTGAATATCTTACTCCATTTCTACCTTGTGATTCGTTCATTAAATTTGTCATGAAGATCATACTAATGTGTGCTAAGCCCCTTTGAACTACCTCGTGTCGAAGCACGCCATGTGCATAAAGAATTTCTGAACCAACAAAGATCATCATCAACAAGTAGCATAGTAAATACATAGCTATAATGGTGTGCGCCAGAAAAGAAAACTGTATTAGGTGCGGGCACACCCTCTCAACGGCATGTCATTTTGCATTGCAGGCACTTCGATCTGGATTTACTTAAAACGCTAAAAGGTACATATCATTCTAAAAGGTACATATCATTCTATCACTTTTTTATCCAGCATATTCCCTTTCTATTCTACCTACAATTCTCTACTTGCTTAGATGGTTTCCTATAAGTTTGTTGGTATCTCATTGCAGTCAACGTATTTTCATCGTGCTTTATGTGGAGTTGGTCCACGAAGAGATTTGGCTAATCAAAGGCACAGTAGGCTGAGATTCAGTCAATTAAGGTTTTGTCTTACCACGATTGAAGACAAGACTTTTTTATGCACTGAGGTTTCTCTCGGTTTTGCTGTAGAAATATTTATCATGCATCCTATATTATTTGGTTACTTTATGACCAATGTAAGTAAGCTTTGGACTATGCCGATTCTATAAATACCCTTGTATGAATGCTTGACACGGAGAACGTCTTGCTCTATCAGAAGGTACCAGCTTTAAATCAAAAAACAAATTTCTAAGAAAAAAAAACCGGACGGTAACCTTATCCATCAGCTTTAGTAATTTATATGTTTATCTTACTTGCACCAAGAACTATACTGGAGGCTACGAAACTATGAATGTTGTTTTTATGACACGTAAATGATATTAGCTTGCACATATCCTTAAGAAATGCAATGCACCTCTTATTTGTATTTCATGTGAATTATGAACTGAATCAAGACATTGCAAAATTATAAAAAAAAACACGTGCCACTACGCGCGCATGGGCGCGCGCAAACCACTAGTGTGGATACAAGCACCGCATATGCATCGCGTAGCAGAGAAAAGTACATGAGAGCATGCGCAGCAGAGCAAGCACTGATTAGCTGATGCAGGCGTTAGCTTTTTACTCAAACAGCAGTTTCTAAAGGTAAAATAAAGGAGTAATATTCTTGCGCACACTAACTAATTTCCTTTGGAAAATAATAATTCCTTAGAAAAATAGAGTTGTCAAATTAGCCCTAAATTACAAACCCTAAATTACAAACGGAAATGGTTTACACCTGAGAAATAATACCGTATTGCCGAACCCAAACAGGACATGGACAGGACTACAGAATTAGGTTGTTAGCATCTGCAGGCACTACAATTAGGTCTTGTTGATTTGTTTGTTTGAGTTGTAGGTTTGCGAAAAAGTTATTGTGAGACGAGCTGTGAAAAAAACTGTTACGAAATATTAGCTATGAAAAGGCTAAAATCTGTTTGGTTAAAAAAGTGAAAAATACACATCTTATTCTATCATAAAAAATTATGGGTTCTTTATTTCACCCATTTCAAAAAGCCAGAAACAATGTTTAAGATGCTTTTAAAAAACTGTACCAGAAAAAACAGTTTTTTAAAAAAAAACAGCCGTTTTGGTTAGGCTTTTGGGAAGCAAAAGCAACCTCAAAACCCAACCATACAGGCGTTAAGGGATTTTACGGTGACTGCACTTGCGACCAGCTGCAAATGACTTAGGACAATTTGGATATATCTGTAGATTATGAACAAAAGCTATCTAGATTGATAAGCAACATACAGGCTCAATCGCAGGAAAACAAAAACAGGAGTATAACACAGCATGATACAGGCCACAAGTCACTCTAGTAGACAAGCACAACATCACACAAAGATAAGGCACACCATCCATCACAAATCACTTGGCTTGGCCACCGAGATCTTCACTGAGCGACACTCTGTTCACTGAGCGACACTCTGTTCATCAGGGTTAGCTCCAGCTTGAGTTGCGCTCTGAACAGAATCTGTTTCCGTCTCACTTCCTTGTACCTGCCCTGTAGCTGATCCTGTCTCCTGAGCATTAACTTCATCCAGTTTGTTGTTCTTCAGCTGCCTTGAGGTGGCATCAAGCGGACAAGTTTCTTCAGATGGCAGCCTGGGGAGTGACTTTCTCTGGGGCTTCTTTGCTGAACTCGACGGGGTTGGTTTTTTCACACCGTTTTGAGAAACCTTTTCGTCAAGGCTCAGACGGGCAGGTTGGTCCGTAGTAGTATTTTCTTCAGTCTCTGATATGGACTTGTTTTTAGACCGACCAAGCTTTGGTGATTTAGCTCTGGTTGGGGGGATCTACAACAAATACCAATGCTGGAACAAATAAGGTTTGTCTGAAATATAAACTCCATATATGTCCAATAATATGTGCATGTAGACAAAAAAAAGGGCATCCACTATACATCAGAAATAAACATACCAGGGTCCAGGGGTGGGGGAGAGAGACTACCCCACCACGGCATTGCAGGCCATTTGAATCCATTCATTTTTAGAGGAATTGAAATTTACTTTGTAGAGTAGGTTATTTTGCTTGGACTTTGACATTCTGCCACTTTTCAAAGTTCAAATATAAGTTTATCTCAAATTTATAGGGAGGAAAATGAAAATTATTTTATGTATCCCCAAGCTATGTTTCTACTTGCAAATATAACACACTTTTCGACTCGCTCCCTTATAGTAGAAATGTAATACATAAATATTTCCCTGTATGGCCAACGGTAATTTTTGTCAAATATATTCCGCATAAAATCATATTAGCTTAATTGATCTATGCCTAAATTACAATTATTAGAAATGAATTCAATTCAAAGGATCCAAACGGAGCCCAAGATTTAAGATTCTCACGCACAGACGGAGAAACATCCAGAAGGCTGCTGCCCTAAACGTGCAACCGAGTGCCCAGGCCACATGCTTGGGTCCATGTGCATGTCGCTGAAAGAACCTAAAGTGGTTACACGTATAACTCAAGACCACAGCTGACAAAGGGGATTGACCTCAGTCGCTACGCGAGCCCTGCTAAGTGCTAACCATTTAGATAGCAGGCCTAGCCTCTACTCGTTCCAGTACCTCATCTGCCCTACAAGCCTGGAAGCTGCTGAGTGCTGATGGAATGCATAATTTGGCTTTTAGGCAGCCACTAGTCACTAAACAATTATCAAGTTTCCGTTAACAAGAGATTAACTTTATTTTAGTATGTTCCCACTGGAAATAAGTATTTCTGTGGATGTTATGAAGCCAAACAAGTCTGTGTTCCTGAATTCCTGTATTATTCATGTCAAGGCCTTGTATAAATTCTGCCACTCAAGATGATCAAGAACAGCACATTTAGGTGTTGTTTGGTTCACATATTTATAACGTGAACGGTAACCGATAACGTTAAACCATGTTTGGTTAAGTCCAATCGTAATCCGACACCACACTAGAAATTGATACCGTCCTATTCGAACTTGTCAGCACTGACAACCGAGTGTGAATCATTACCGTTACCATTTACATTACATTTCATGAACCAAACGGCACCTTAGTGATTAGTACACACATGTAATTGCATCCGGAAAGTCGTAAATAGAGAAAAGCAAACTATCCAACTGCGGTTACCATCTCCACTCAGATAACAGGTTTTTACATCGGAAGAAAATAAGGCTTCCAGGTTCCAGCTCAACTATATGGTAGTTTTAATTTTGCCTCTTTTTTTTTAAAAAAAAAAGATTGTGTGGAGTATGTATTCTGAAAAGGCAAGAAAGGCAGTGGATGACTAAAACCCACGGAATTCACATTGTGTGAGTGATGATTCCACACATGCTCATAAGGCATATCAGCCATGAGTTCACTCAGCATAAGATACTATGGCTAGCCATGAGTCATAGGGTCCTGCAGCTCCCTCACCTTGCCTAACTACTACACAAGTTGACAGGATGGTAGCGTTTGGTTTTCTTTCTATTGTTCTGGGGGCTCATGATTTCAAGGTTTTTGCACGCCAAACTGAGCAAGCAAGATCTGTTTTCCACTCCTGCCAAAGCTGGCCTTGCTTGGCAAGGTGAGGCGAGCAAGGCACGCAAAATTGCCAAACGCGCCATAATCACTAAGTTACCTTTTTCAATTCAACCTTGGCAGGGGTTGGTTCCTTATAAAAGCTTGGCATTGGTGTTGCCTTGAAATTCAAACTCTTTCTCAGCATTTTGAGTTCTGCTTCTTCAGTTTCCTGTGCATTTTACAGAAATATATCAGCAAAAAACATAAGAGATGTATGTTGGAAGGCAGCATTTCCCAAAAGAAGGGCAAATAAGGGTACCTTTGACTTGGCTTGCAAATTGCTTATTTCTAACTCTCTTGCATGAATCTTCTCCTCAAGCTTCGAATAGAACTGTTTGATTGCAGAATTGGGTAAACAAAATTGTCAACATACATATTTCAAAATGGAATCAGAAAATAAAACAGCTAAACACAGTTTACCTCTCGTCTTTTTTCAGATCTCTCATCACACTTGAAGGTGAAACCATATGATGGCGTGCTTCCAACTTTTCGAGGCTTTGCACTCTCACCATTTGACTGTTCTTCATCTCTTTTGATGGAAGAGAGCTGTGCTGGTGGCTTTTGAGTTTTCCTTTTCTCCCTGGATTGGAGTTAAGTATAAATAGCATAAGTGACTCTTCAAATATATAGCCGTATAAGATGATTTTAGAGTAGTCATAGTTTTATATCCAGTGAAGGGCAGCCTGGTGCAGCGGTAGAGCCTACCGTCTGTAACCGGAAGGTCCTGGGTTCGAGCCCCAGCCTCTGCATATTAAGCAGGTAAGGCTTGGCGACTAAAGATACCCTTCCCCAGACCCTGCACAGTGCGGGAAGCCTACGGCACTGGGTACGCCCTTTATAGTTTTATATCCAGTCTATGGTGCACCAGGATTTGTGGGCATATATACTAAAACACTTAGTATATATACATTCCTTCTCCCAAGTTATTCTGATCTTGATAGAAAGGAAAGAAGCAACTTACTTGGACTCATCGGGCAATGCTGCATCAATTGGGGATGAGTGAGACTCATTCTTGCCAGCTTTCTGATAAAAGTGAAACAAGTCATGTAAGATCCGACTAGATTGGGCAGGAAGCTGATTTTAGATATCCATAACTAGTGAATATATTAAAAAAAGGTTCAACCCACTGGGGGTGACCTCCCCAGGGCCCAGGGCTGTGCTATTAGCCTATTAAGGTAGAAGACCTCAACCTTGCAGGCCGAGAAAAACACTCAGAGGGTCTTTTTAACCAGCCTAAATTCACTTCCACAGGGAGTTGAACCGAGGACCTAGAGGTGCTACTAAGGGACCTAGAACGATTCTGGGCCAGGTTGCTTATGTAATTTATATAAGGTTTGATCACCTGGAACGATTCCTAGGTGGAATCCTGGACAAACGAACAAGGCCTAAAGGACTTTCAACCACTAGGCTACAGGCTCTTTCACTGACTAGTGAAGATGTTGAAACAAACTGCATCATAATGTAGAACTGCTTACATTACTGCCGACACCAGAGTCACCATGGGACTCCTGGACAATGGGTGCCTTAGGAAAAGAAGAGTTGGGAGCTTTTCTCCTTGTCTGATTTTCATCTCCACTCCTTGGACTCTTAGATTTGACAGCCTTAGGTACATGGCTTTGATTCCCCTAAAATCACATCATAAACGAAATGGTAATCAGTACAACTGCAGATGGTATCATTTACTACCTATAGGTAGAAGATAGCCACAAAAAACATTACAAGACATCGCCGTCAAGAGCTCACCTTGGAAAGGCGAGGCTTCCTGCCTTCCAGGGGCGAGGTGGCCTCCCCGCCAGCCTCTTCTGGCGGGTTAATCACCTCGCTCTCACCTGAGTTGTCCTCATTGCCCTTCCTATGCTCTTCCTCACCCTGGCACCCTAAGCTAGGCATTGCGGGCGTCCCACTGGCCCCATCCTCGACGGCAACCGCCGCATCCGTTCCACAGATGATGTCATCAACCACATCGTCCATCTCGACCAAGCCGTCACTGATCCACCCGCCGAGGGAAACGAGGTACACCGTACACGCGAGATCTACGCACGAGAAATGCCGAATGCACGCAGATCTGGGCCAAGCAATCGCAAGACAAATGCCGGTGGCACCTATGGGTCCGGAGGGGGTGGGAGAAGGTGGAAAGATGGTTTCTTTACCTCGCCCGTGGACAGTGCTAGGGAATGGCGGTACGGAAGAGCACGACGACAGGGACAAAGGAGGCGGCGGCCCGCCGGCTTCCACGGAGAAGGCCGACTGTGGCAATGGAAGGAGAGGAGACAACGGGGGTGTAGGTGGTGGTGACTGTGTTTAGGCTGGAGGTGGTTACACGTTTCCAATCCCGCTGTCTTTTCAGTGTTTCCTTTTTCCGTTTGTTTTTCTATACTGTGTTTCCTTTTAGCTTTTTGTCTCCAGTTCTTAAATTCAAGATTCCCTGTGCTTAAATCCTTAGAAAATGAAGCTTGTGATCTAAAGTGAAAAAGTTTATCCATGTGTTTTAAAATAGTTGTCGAATCTCATTTCTAGAAATTAACTACTTTTATATTTAACAAATATATAAAAAAATGTTAATATTTATAATACATAATCCCTTTATTCTAATAATATATAGAGCATAATCATCTTTAGTTCAAAGACTAAAAAATATATTGAATTTTCTCTATTGAAATTAGTACTGCTGTAGTGATGTAGGTATACCTAGAAAAAGCATGCCTAATAAAAAATAGTTACCATCTTTAGTTAAATATAAGGTTTTTTTTGCTGAGCATGAATGTTATAGTAACTATTATTTAAAGATAGAGGTAGTAGATCGTTCAACAAATAAATATCTCTAAAATATAGTTAGTGATCGTTTGGATCCCTTTATTTTGAAGAAATTGAATCTACTTGTTGAGCACCAAAAGTGGTAGACGGTCAGCCCTTGGGCCCGGACAGTCCGTATGTCCCGCGATTAGATTATCCTTATCTCATGTGTGGTTATCTATTTAATCATGTGGGAGTGTTAGCTATCTCCTAGGAAAAGGTCCAAACGTCCTCCCCTATAAATATAAAGGGGTACGACATTGAGAACCTCGGGACACATTCCAATCGAACTTATCTACTTTATTTACTTTTCCTGCTATAGGAATAGATGTAGCGTAGCTTTAGTTGTAGCTTTCCGCATATCCACCTCTATTCGACTCTACGTCATCTAGATCCGTCCTAGGGTGGCCTGCCGACCTACTTCAATCAAGATATCTTTCTCAAATTGATCTCTTAATTTCTAGGCGACTCTACGTCGTCTGGATGCCCCGGGTGACTTGCTGACCCGAAGCACCCTAAGGTCTCTATCCCGTGGGGCGCGATTTAGGTCATACAAGGAGAAGAAAATGACCCTGCGCCATCGTGGACCGTTCGGCCCAGAGCTCGGACCGTCCGGACAGCATGCATGGAAGGCACCCGCTTCTGCCGCCAGGTCGCGGACCGTTCGGCCCAGAGCCGCCACAACAGCACCGTGGATCATTTTCGGCGACCTACATTATTTTCGGCGGCACATCCCTGGCCGCCGAAAATAAGATTGTTTTCGGCGACCACTGACACAGCCGCCGAAAATAAGGTTTTTAAAAACCGTCGGACCCTTCTTCTTCTCTATTCTTTCTCTCCTCTCCCAAACCCGCCGCTCGCCCGCCCGCCGGGCTGCCCGCCACTCCGAGCCGCCACCACTCCACCGTCGTTGTCGAGCCGCCGCATCGAGAGGTAAAATTTTTTTGCATATTTTATTTCTTATTTTCGGCGGTTGTTATTTAGTTGCCGCCCAAATTAGTATATATTTGTAATTGTGTTTGTTTGATTACTGTTTGTGATTAGTATTATTGTTTTAATTCGATTTCATTAATGTATTAGTGGTATATGTGATTTAAGAATTAGGGGCATATTGTATTTAGGCATTAATTTCATATTAATACGTGGTACTATTATATTATTAGTTTTATTAGTACATTATATTAGTACGTAGAATAGTTGCCTTATTAGTGTATGTGGTACTTAGTTTGATTTGATTAATATTATATCATTCTTTGTTTTATATATAAGTAATATTGTTTAGTGGCAGCGAGGTTATGCTGCCGAATTTTTTTTGGGTCCTGCTAGCTTGTTGTGGGTTTAGAACCTATCCTTGCCTATACATGTATGACCTATACCCTTGACGAAGTTGAATAATGTTTTCACGATATGGTTCAGTTTAACAGTCTCAGGCACGGCTGAAGACCATGCATGGATGTACAATGGTTGGAGTAGGAATGGACTTTATTCTGATGATTGGGTAGCCAAGACCAAAGATTTTGTGGACCATGTATTCTCCTTATCATTAAACGACACTGTCAGATGCCCTTGTAGGCGGCACGAAAACAGTATATTTCTTAATAAGGAAAGAGTTAGCCTAGATCTTTGTCAGTTTGGATTTATGCCCAGATATGAGGTGTGGGAACATTATGGTGAGGTAGTACCCAACCGGAATGTAGAAGAGGAGGAGAACAATGATTGGGCTGGCGATGATGTGATGCATGAGATGCTAGATTCGCTACGTCCAGAATTAAACCTAAGCTCCGAGAATCCTGCCACACCAGAGGTTTCCAGATTTTTTAAACTACTAAAAGATTCTGAAGAGCTGTTGCATGAACACACAGATGTGAGTATACTCGCTTTTGTGACTCGGCTCATGGCCATTAAGTCCAAGTATTTTTTTTTCTCGAACAATTGTTACAATGAGATTTTAAAGTTATTAGGAGATGTGCTCCCAAAGCCCAATAAGTTGTCTAAAGACATGTACCATTCAAAGACAATTATCAAAGGTCTCGGTATGGATTATGAAAAGATTGATGTGTGCAAAAATAATTTTATGTTTTTCATGAAGGAGCATGCGGGAGAGAAAAAATGTCTAAAATGTGGACAATCTAGATTTGTGGAAGTTGTTAATGATGAGGGTGACAAGGTGATGACAGATGTTGCACATAAGCAGCTTCGCTACTTGCCACTAACTCCTCGAGTGAAACGGTTGTTTCTATCTAAAAAACCGCTATGCATGTGCGATGGCACAAAGAAGGTGTCCGTGATAACGATGACCTAATCGTGCACCCTTCAGATGGGGATGCTTGGAAGGCTCTCAACACGTTTGATCCAGACTTTGCAGCTAATCCGAGGAATGTTCGAATCGGCCTCGCGACCGATGGCTTCACACCTTTTGGTCAAATGACATCATCATACTCATGTTGGCCCGTATTTGTTATTCCATACAACCTTCCACCTTCTCTTTGTATGAAATATGAATTTATATTTCTTTGCTAAATCATTCCTGGCCCAGACTATCCTGGAAAGAACCTCAATGTCATGTTAAAACCCTTGATTGAAGAGTTGAAGGAGCTTTGGAAAGGAGTTGAAGCATACGATGTTTTTAATAAACAATATTCAAACTTCGAGTTGCGTATTTGTGGATGGTGCATGACTTCATGGCGTATGCTATTTTTACCGGTTGGAGTACACATGGCAGATTGACATGTCCATATTGCGGTTCAGATACAGATTGCTTCCGTCTTGCTCATGGTGGAAAGATCACTTACTTCGATTGTCATTGACCTTGGTTGCCCAGTGATAGTCGCCTAGAGGGGGGGTGAATAGGGCGAAACTGAAATTTACAAAAATAATCACAACTACAAGCCGGGTTAGCGTTAGAAATATTAACGAGTCCGCGAGAGAGGGCGCAAAACAAATCGCAAGCAAATAAGGAGAGTGACACGCGGATTTGTTTTACCGAGGTTCGGTTCTCGCAAACCTACTCCCCGTTGAGGAGGCCACAAAGGCCGGGTCTCTTTCAACCCTTCCCTCTCTCAAACGGTCCCTCGGACCGAGTGAGCTTTCCTTCTTCTCAATCAACCGGGAACAAAACTTCCCCGCAAGGGCCACCACACAATTGGTGCCTCTTGCCACGGTTACAATCGAGTGTTGATCACAAGAGCACAAGAGAAAGAAAGAATGCGATCCAAGCGCAAGAGCTCAAAGGAACACGGCAAATCTCTCTCGCTAGTCACTAAAGGCTTGAGTGGAATTGGAGAGGATTTGATCTCTTTGTATGTGTCTAGAATTGAATGCCTAGCTCTTGTAAGTGGTTGAGAAGTGGGAAAACTTGGATAGCTATGAAGGTGGGGTGGTTGGGGTATTTATAGCCCCAACCACCAAACTTGACCGTTAGCTGGAGGCTTCTGTTCGATGGCGCACCGGACAGTCCGGTGCACACCGGACAGTCCGGTGCACACCGGACAGTCCGGTGCCCCTGCCACGTCACCACTGCCGTTGGATTCTAGCCGTTGGAGCTTCTGACTTGTGGGCCCGCCTGGGTGTCCGGTGCACACCGGACATGCACTGTTTGATGTCCGGTGCACCGGCATGGGCGATTCTGACTTCTGCGCGCGCTGTGCGCGCATTAAATGCTCCGCAGGGAGCCGTTGGCGCCGCAGGGAGCCGTTGCTCCGCTGGCACACCGGACAGTCCGGTGCACACCGGACAGTCCGGTGAATTTTAGCGGAGCGGCTGCCGCGCGAACCCGAGGCTGGTGAGTTCAGGAGGCCGAGCTTCCTTGGAGCACCGGACATGTCCGGTGCACACCGGACAGTCCGGTGAATTATAGCGCGCCGGCTTCCGAGAATTCCCGAGGGCGAAGAGTTGAGTCTGAGTCCCCTGGTGCACCGGACAGGTACTGTTCACTGTCCGGTGCGCCAGACCAGGGGTGCCCTCGGTTGCCCCTTTGCTCCTTTATTGAATCCAAAACTTGGTCTTTTTATTGGCTGAGTGTGAACCTTTTACACCTGTATAATCTATACACTTGGGCAAACCAGTTAGTCCAAAGATTTGTGTTGGGCAATTCAACCACCAAAATTATATAGGAACTAGGTGTAAGCCTAATTCCCTTTCAATCTCCCCCTTTTTGGTGATTGATGCCAACACAAACCAAAGCAAATATAGAAGTGCATAATTGAACTAGTTTGCATAATGTAAGTGAAAAGGTTACTTGGAATTGAGCCAATATAACTACTTACAAGATATGCAAGGAATGTTTCTTTCTTATATAACATTTTGGACCACGTTTGCACCACATGTTTTGTTTTTGCAAATTCTTTTGTAAATCCATTTCAAAGATCTTTTGCAAATAGTCAAAGGTACATGAATAAGAGTTTGCAAAGCATTTTCAAGATTTGAAATTGTCTCCCCCTATTTCAAATGCTTTTCCTTTGACTAAACAAAACTCCCCCTAAAAGAGATCCACCTCTTAGTGTTCAAGAGGGTTTTGATATACTATTTTTGAAATACTACTTTCTCCCCCTTTTGAACACAATAGGATACCAAATGATAAAGACTTTTGGAAAGCACTAAGTGTTTGAATTTGGTGGTGGTGGTGCGGTCCTTTTGCTTTGGGCTCATTTCTCCCCCTTTTTGGCATGAATCGCCAAAAACGGAATCATTAGAGCCCTTGAAGTGCAATCTTCCCCTTTGGTCATAAATAAGTGAGTTAAGATTATACCAAAGACGAAGTCCTTTTGCGTTTGAGCTTTTACTCTCTCCCCCAAGGATGAAGTCCTTTTCCTTGATGCTCATTTCTCCCCCAAAGACGAGAGAGTTGCTCGGAGTGATGGCGAAGCATGAGTTACGGAGTGGAAGCCTTTGTCTTCGCCGAAGACTCCAATTCCCTTTCAATATACCTATGACTTGGTTTGAAATAAACTTGAAAACACATTAGTCATAGCATATAAAGGAGATATGATCAAAGGTATTCAAAAGAGCTATGTGTGCAAGCTTAGCAAAAGAAATTTCTAGAATCAAGAATATTGAGCTCATGCCTAAGTCTGGTAAAAGATTGTTCCTCAAGTGGCTTGGTAAAGATATCGGCTAATTGATCTTTAGTATTAATGTAAGAAATCTCGATATCCCCCTTTTGTTGGTGATCCCTAAGAAAATGATACCGAATGGCTATGTGCTTAGTGCGGCTATGCTCGACGGGATTGTCGGCCATTTTGATTGCACTCTCATTATCACATAGCAAAGGAACTTTGGTTAATTTGTAACCGTAGTCCCGCAGGGTTTGCCTCATCCAAAGCAATTGCGCGCAACAATGTCCTGCGGCAATGTACTCGGCTTCGGCGGTGGAAAGAGCGACCGAATTTTGCTTCTTTGAAGCCCAAGACACCAAGGATCTTCCCAAGAACTGGCAAGTCCCCGATGTGCTCTTCCTATTGATTTTGCACCCCGCCCAATCGGCATCCGAATAACCAAGTAAATCAAATGTGGATCCCCGAGGGTACCAAAGCCCAAACTTAGGTGTATAAGCCAAATATCTCAAGATTCGTTTTACGGCCGTAAGGTGGGATTCCTTAGGGTCGGATTGGAATCTTGCACACATGCAAACGGAAAGCATAATGTCCGGTCGAGATGCACATAAATAAAGCAATGAACCAATCATCGACCGGTATACCTTTTGATCTACGGACTTACCTCCCGTGTCGAGGTCGAGATGTCCATTAGTTCCCATGGGTGTCTTGATGGGTTTGGCATCCTTCATCCCAAACTTAGCAAGAATGTCTTGAGTGTACTTCGTTTGGCTAATGAAGGTGCCCTCTTGGAGTTGCTTGACCTGGAATCCTAGAAAATACTTCAACTCCCCCATCATTGACATCTCGAATTTCTGTGTCATGATCCTACTAAACTCTTCACATGTAGACTTGTTAGTAGACCCAAATATAATATCATCAACATAAATTTGGCATACAAACAAGTCATTTTCAAGAGTTTTAGTAAAGAGTGTAGGATCGGCCTTGCCGACTTTGAAGCCATTTGCAATAAGGAAATCTCTAAGGCATTCATACCATGCTCTTGGGGCTTGCTTGAGCCCATAAAGCGCCTTAGAGAGCCTATAGACATGATTAGGATACTCACTGTCTTCAAAGCCGGGAGGTTGCTCAACATAGACTTCTTCCTTGATTGGTCCATTGAGGAAGGCACTTTTCACGTCCATTTGATAAAGCTTAAAGCCATGGTAAGTAGCATAGGCCAATAATATGCGAATTGACTCAAGCCTAGCTACGGGTGCATAGGTTTCACCGAAATCCAAACCTTCGACTTGGGAGTATCCCTTGGCCACAAGTCGAGCTTTGTTCCTTGTCACCACACCATGCTCATCTTGCTTATTGTGGAAGACCCATTTGGTTCCTACAACATTTTGGTTAGGACGTGGAACTAAATGCCATACCTCATTCCTAGTGAAGTTGTTGAGCTCCTCTTGCATTGCCACCACCCAATCCGAATCTTGGAGAGCTTCCTCTACCTTGTGAGGCTCAATAGAGGAAACAAACGAGTAATGTTCACAAAAATGTGCAACCCGAGATCGAGTAGTTACCCCCTTATGAATGTCGCCGAGGATGGTGTCGACGGGGTGATCTCGTTGGATTGCTTGGTGGACTCTTGGGTGTGGCGGTCTTGGTTCTTCCTCATCCTCCTTTTCTTGATCATTTGCATCTCCCCCTTGATCATTGCCGTCATCTTGAGGTGGCTTATCTTCTTGATTTTGCCCTTCATCAACTTGAGCCTCATCCTCATTTTGAGTTGGTGGAGATGCTTGCGTGGAGGAGGATGGTTGATCTTGTGCATTTGGAGGCTCTTCGGATTCCCTAGGACACACATCCCCAATGGACATGTTCCTAAGCGCTATGCATGGAGCCTGTTCTTCACCTACTTCATCAAGATCAACTTGCTCTACTTGAGAGCCGTTAGTTTCATCAAACACAACGTCACATGAGACTTCAACTAGTCCAGTGGACTTGTTAAAGACCCTATATGCCCTTGTGTTTGAGTCATAACCAAGTAAAAAGCCTTCTACAGTTTTAGGAGCAAATTTAGATTTTCTACCTCTTTTAATAAGAATGAAGCATTTGCTACCAAAAACTCTAAAATATGAAATGTTGGGCTTTTTACCGGTTAGGAGTTCATATGATGTCTTCTTGAGGATTCGGTGAAGATATAACCGGTTGATGGCGTAGCAGGCGGTGTTGACCGCTTCGGCCCAAAACCGGTCCGGTGTCTTGTACTCATCAAGCATGGTTCTTGCCATGTCCAATAGAGTTCGATTCTTCCTCTCCACTACACCGTTTTGTTGTGGCGTGTAGGGAGAAGAGAACTCATGCTTGATGCCCTCCTCCTCAAGGAAGCTTTCAATTTGAGAGTTCTTGAACTCCGTCCCATTATCGCTTCTTATTTTCTTGATCCTTAAGCCAAACTCATTTTGAGCCCGTCTCAAGAATCCTTTTAAAGTTTCTTGGGTTTGAGATTTTTCCTGTAAAAAGAATACCCAAGTGAAGCGAGAATAATCATCCACAATTACAAGGCAATACTTACTACCGCCGATGCTTATGTAAGCGATCGGGCCGAATAAATCCATGTGTAGTAGCTCCAGCGGCCTGTCGGTAGTCATGACATTTTTGTGTGGATGATGGATGCCAACTTGCTTCCCGGCTTGGCATGCGCTACAAATCCTGTCTTTCTCAAAATGAATATTGGTTAGTCCCAAAATGTGTTCTCCCTTTAGAAGCTTGTGAAGATTCTTCATTCCAACATGGGCTAGTCGGCGGTGCCAAAGCCAACCCAAGTTAGTCTTAGCAACTAAGCAAGTGTCGAGTTCAGCTCTTTCAAAATCTACCAAGTATAGCTGACCCTCTAACACTCCCTTAAAAGCTATTGAATCGTCACTTCTTCTAAAGACAGTAACACCAATATCAGTAAAAAGACAGTTGTAGCCCATTTTACATAATTGGGATACGGAAAGCAAATTGTAATCTAAAGAATCAACGAGAAAAACATTGGAAATAGAATGGTCAGGAGATATAGCAATTTTACCCAATCCTTTGACCAAACCTTGATTTCCATCCCCGAATGTGATAGCTCGTTGGGGATCTTGGTTTTTCTCATATGAGGAGAACATTCTTTTCTCCCCGGTCATATGGTTTGTGCACCCACTGTCGAGTATCCAACTTGAGCCCCCGGATGCATAAACCTACAAAACAAGTTTAGTTCTTTGTTTTAGGTACCCAAACGGTTTTGGGTCCTTTGGCATTAGAAATGAGAACTTTGGGTACCCAAACACAAGTCTTGGAACCCTTGTGCTTGCCCCCAACAAATTTGGCAACTACCTTGCCGGATTTGCTAGTAAGCACATAAGATGCATCAAAAGTTTTAAATGAAATGGCATGATCATTTGATGCATTAGGAGTTTTCTTTTTAGGCAACTTGGCACGGGTTGGTTGCCTAGAGCTAGATGTCTCACCCTTATATATAAAAGCATGGTTAGGGCCAGAGTGAGACTTCCTAGAGTGAATTCTCCTAATTTTGCTCTCGGGATAACCGGCAGGGTACAAAATGTAACTCTCGTTATCCTGAGGCATGGGAGCCTTGCCCTTAACAAAGTTAGACAAATTTTTAGGTGGGGCATCAAGTTTGACATTGTCTCCCCTTTGGAAGCCAATGCCATCCTTGATGCCAGGGCGTCTCCCATTATAGAGCATGCTTCTAGCCAGTTTAAATTTTTCATTTTCTAAGTCATGCTCTCTAATCTTAGCATTTAGTTGAGCTATGTGATCATTTTGTTTTTTAATTAAGGCTAGGTGATCATGGATAGCATCAACATTAATATCTCTACATCTAGTACAAATGGAAATATGCTCAACATTAGATGTAGAGGGTTTGCAAGATTTTAGTTCAACAACCTTAGCATGCAACATATCATTTTCAGTTCTAAGGTCGGAAATAGTAGCATTGCAAACATCAAAATCCTTAGCCTTAGCAATTAGTTTCTCATTCTCATTTCTAAGGCTAGCAATGGAAACATTTAACTCATCAATCCTAGCAAGCAAATCAACATTATCATTTCTAGGATCAATGCAAACATGAGAATCTACCTTAGCAATTAATTTAGCATTTTCATTTCTAAGGTTGGCAATAGTGTCATGGCACATGCTTAGCTCACTAGATAATTTGTTACATTTTTCTACTTCTAGAGCATAAGCATTTTTAACCTTAACATGTTTCTTATTCTCCTTGATTAGGAAGTCCTCTTGGGAGTCCAAGAGATCATCCTTTTCATGGATGGCACTAATTAGTTCATTTAATTTTTCCTTTTGTTCCATGTTAAGGTTAGCAAAAAGAATGCGCAAGTTATCCTCCTCATTTTTGTCATCATCCTCATCACTAGATGTTTCATATTTAGTGGAGGACCTCGTTTTTACCTTCTTTTTGCCGTCCTTGGCCATGAGACACTTGTGGCCGACGTTGGGGAAGAGAAGGCCCTTGGTGACGGCGATGTTGGCGGCGTCCTCGTCGTCGGAGGAGTCGCTTGAGCTTTCGTCGGAGTCCCACTCCCGACAAACATGGGCATCGCCGCCCTTCTTCTTGTAGTATTTCTTCTTCTCCTTTCTTCTTCCCTTCTTGTCGTCGCCCCTGTCACTGTCACTAGACATAGGACATTTTGCAATGAAGTGACCGGGCTTACCACATTTGTAGCAAACCTTCTTGGAACGAGGTTTGTAGTCCTTCCCCTTCCGTTGCTTGAGGATTTGCCTAAAGCTTTTGATGATTAGGGCCATCTCCTCATTGTCGAGCTTGGAGGCGTCAATTGGTTGTCTACTTGGTGTAGACTCCTCCTTCTTCTCCTCCGTTGCCTTAAAGGCCACTGGTTGCGCCTCGGAGGTGGAAGGCTCGTCAAGCTCGTTGATCTTCTTGGAGCCCTTAATCATGCATTCAAAACTCACAAAATTCCCGATAACTTCCTCGGGGGTCATTAGTGGATATCTAGGATTCCCACGAATTAATTGTACTTGAGTGGGGTTAAGGAAAATAAGAGCTCTTAGAATAACCTTAACCACTTCGTGGTCATCCCATTTTGTGCTCCCGAGGTTGCGCACTTGGTTCACCAAGGTCTTGAGCCGGTTGTACATGTCTTGTGGCTCCTCCCCTTGGCGAAGATGGAAGCGACCGAGCTCCCCCTCGATCGTTTCCCGCTTGGTGATCTTGGTGAGTTCATCACCCTCGTGCGCCGTCTTGAGTAGGTCCCAAATCTCCTTGGCGTTCTTCAATCCTTGTACTTTGTTGTATTCCTCCTTGCTTAGGGAGGCAAGGAGGATAGTTGCGGCTTGGGAGTTGAAGTGCTCGATTTGGGCCACTTCGTCCGTGTCATAGTCCTCATCCCCTATTGATGGTACCTGTACACCATACTCAACAACATCCCATATTCTTTTGTGGAGAGAGGTTAGATGAAATCGCATCAAATTACTCCACATAGCATAATCTTCACCATTAAAAGTTGGTGGTTTGCCTAATGGGACGGAAAGTAAAGGTGTATGTTTTGGAATGCGAGGGTAGCGTAGGGGGATCTTACTATACTTCTTGCGCTCTTGGCGCTTAGAAGTGACGGAGGGTGCATCGGAGTCGGAGGTAGAAGTTGATGAAGTGTCGGTCTCGTAGTAGACCACCTTCCTCATCCTCTTGTGCTTATCGCCTTTCCGATGCGGCTTGTGGGAAGAAGATTTTTCCTTCTTCTCTTTGTGGTGAGAAGAAGATTTCTTCTCCTTCCCTTTGTTGGAGGAGCTCTTCTTCTTCTCCCTCCTTTTGGTGCGGGACTCTTCCGATGAAGTGCTCCCGTAGCTTGTAGTGGGCTTTTCGCCGGTCTCCATCTCCTTCTTGGCGTGATCTCCCGACATCACTTCGAGCGGTTAGGCTCTAATGAAGCACCGGGCTCTGATACCAATTGATAGTCGCCTAGAGGGGGGGTGAATAGGGCGAAACTGAAATTTACAAAAATAATCACAACTACAAGCCGGGTTAGCGTTAGAAATATTAACGAGTCCGCGAGAGAGGGCGCAAAACAAATCGCAAGCAAATAAGGAGAGTGACACGCGGATTTGTTTTACCGAGGTTCGGTTCTCGCAAACCTACTCCCCGTTGAGGAGGCCACAAAGGCCGGGTCTCTTTCAACCCTTCCCTCTCTTAAACGGTCCCTCGGACCGAGTGAGCTTTCCTTCTTCTCAATCAACCGGGAACAAAACTTCCCCGCAAGGGCCACCACACAATTGGTGCCTCTTGCCACGGTTACAATCGAGTGTTGATCACAAGAGCACAAGAGAAAGAAAGAATGCGATCCAAGCGCAAGAGCTCAAAGGAACACGGCAAATCTCTCTCGCTAGTCACTAAAGGCTTGAGTGGAATTGGAGAGGATTTGATCTCTTTGTATGTGTCTAGAATTGAATGCCTAGCTCTTGTAAGTGGTTGAGAAGTGGGAAAACTTGGATAGCTATGAAGGTGGGGTGGTTGGGGTATTTATAGCCCCAACCACCAAACTTGACCGTTAGCTGGAGGCTTCTGTTCGATGGCGCACCGGACAGTCCGGTGCACACCGGACAGTCCGGTGCCCCTGCCACGTCACCACTGCCGTTGGATTCTAGCCGTTGGAGCTTCTGACTTGTGGGCCCGCCTGGGTGTCCGGTGCACACCGGACATGCACTGTTTGATGTCCGGTGCACCGGCATGGGCGATTCTGACTTCTGCGCGCGCTGTGCGCGCATTAAATGCTCCGCAGGGAGCCGTTGGCGCCGCAGGGAGCCGTTGCTCCGCTGGCACACCGGACAGTCCGGTGCACACCGGACAGTCCGGTGAATTTTAGCGGAGCGGCTGCCGCGCGAACCCGAGGCTGGCGAGTTCAGGAGGCCGAGCTTCCTTGGAGCACCGGACATGTCCGGTGCACACCGGACAGTCCGGTGAATTATAGCGCGCCGGCTTCCGAGAATTCCCGAGGGCGAAGAGTTGAGTCTGAGTCCCCTGGTGCACCGGACAGGTACTGTTCACTGTCCGGTGGCACACCGGACAGTCCGGTGCGCCAGACCAGGGGTGCCCTCGGTTGCCCCTTTGCTCCTTTATTGAATCCAAAACTTGGTATTTTTATTGGCTGAGTGTGAACCTTTTACACCTGTATAATCTATACACTTGGGCAAACCAGTTAGTCCAAAGATTTGTGTTGGGCAATTCAACCACCAAAATTATATAGGAACTAGGTGTAAGCCTAATTCCCTTTCACCCAGGAAACACCCCTTTAGGAGCGATAAGAAAAACTTTATAAAGAACACCGTGGTCACCAAAGGACCACCTAAACGTCTTAACGCAGCAGAAATATATGCTCAGCTGAACAACCTTGTCCTAAATGAAAAGGGGGACAAGTACGAAGGATTCGGAGTGGACCACAACTGGACACATATATGTGGTCTCGGGAGCTCCCTTATATGTCGTCATTGATTCTTGTGCACAACATTGATGTCATGCACCAAGAAAGTAATGTTGTTGAAGCCCTCATGCACACTTGCATGCATTTTGAAAAAACAAAGGACAATCTGAAAGCTCGAAGAGATCTAGCAATGCTTTGTGACCGACCAACCCAAGTGCTCAATGACAACGGCAAGCCGCCACGTGCCTTGTTCTATCTTACCTCTAAAGACAAGATCGAGGTAATGAGATGGATGAAAAAAATTAAATTTCCCGACAGTTATGCTGCGGGCTTGAAAAGAGCTGTGAATTTGAAAACGAGAAAACTAACTGGGTTAAAGAGCCATGACTTCCATATATTAATGGAGAGGATTATCCCTATCATGTTTCGTGGTTACATGCCCGACGCCATGTGGCAAGCAATAGCTGAGCTAAGTTATTTCTACAGGCAGATCTGTGCTAAAGAAATAAGTAAAAATATGATGGAGAAGTTGGAGAAATAAATACCAGTGTTGTTATGCAAGCTAGAAAAAATATTCCCACCTGGATTCTTCAATCCGATGGAGCATCTACTTATTCACATTCCATATGAGGCAAAGGTTGGTGGACCTGTATAATATAGGTGGATGTATCACATTGAACGTGCACTCAAAAACCTGCGAGGCATGGTTCGAAATAAGGCTAGAGTAGAAGGATGCATCGCTGAAGATTTTTTGCTAAAGGAGGTTTCATACTTCACGAGTGTGTATTTCGTAGAGGAACATGATGTCTATGCTGCTACCATGCGATACAATGTCGATGAGGAACCTCCTATCAGTGATCTCAACATTTTCTAATGGAGAGGCACAAATACTAGTAAGGGCACGTTCTACCACCTTAGCATGGATGAAGGAATGTCCACATTGCTATACATGTACTCTAATATGGAAGAGATGGAGCCATATTTCATGTAAGTCTTTATTTTACCCCATAATTTCTTTGCCAAGGAGCCATATTTAATTACTTATTTGTCATACAGTAAGTTCGACAAGGAAAATTGGACTTATTCCCATCAGCCTACAAGCAAACAACTAGATACGATGCGACGACATGGGAGGCAAGGAAGACCTAATTTTGTTGACTGGTTTCGGGAGCATGTAAACTCTTTATATTCCTTACTTTGATGTCATTTAGCCTTTTACGCGAGGTAGTCATTTTAACTGTATATTATTTGCAGTGCACAAAGACTCCTAACATACACGAGGACTTGAGACAACTATCTTATGGGACGGTGACTTGCAGAACCTTTGGTCGATACGATGTGAATGGCTTCCGTTTTCGTTCAGACCAATTTGAAAAGTCTCGTCCTCGTGCAGCCACACGTAACACTGGAGTTCTGACTAGGTCACTCGATGCACTCGGAAGAGAAACTAATTATTATGGCATCATTCAAAACATCCTAGAGTTTAATTTTGCAGGGAACAAAACTTTGAAATTAGTATTCTTTCTATGTGATTGATTTGACAGCAATAATGGGATTATACAAAGTCAATATGGCATAACTGAAGTAAAGCACAAGGAACGACTTCGAGGCCATGATAATTTTATCCTTGCACACCAGTGCGAGCAGGTCTACTATATGTCGTACCCAAATCCTAAGTTTAAAGCATGGTGGGTAGTTCACAAGGTGAACCCTAGGGAACGTGATAGTAGATGCGGCCCTATCTTCCGTGAGATACGATAACTTGATTGAGTAGAGATCTCGACGTTGATGATCCAAGGCTCCAAGCGAACAGTTCCTCGCAGTCACTGCACCACGGCTCCATTGGTTATCACCCGTGACACACGAATGACCTCGCCACGAAGGCTTATCCCTGCAAGCGCAATCAAGAACACAAGCAAGAACAGGAAAGAAACGCAACCAAAATTGTATTGATTACGGGATGGGGTCTCACAAACCGATGACGGCGATACTGTTCAATGACAGAATTGATCTAAGAAAAAACCAAAACCTAATGTGGCGGTGGCTGCTGAATAAATAGAGTATTAGGGCGTGCGTGACCCCTGGACTCGCCCCTAATGGGCTTCGACGCGATACACGGCCCAACGGCCTAACAGACGGTGTCGCAGCACCAAAACAGAATCTGAACGCTGAATTGTTTCGACGATTCCCGTTGATTCAGGACGAATTTTAAGGTGGAACTAGTTGGGTTGGTTAGATAATCTCCTTATCTTTCCAACCGTATCAAGTCTGTCACAATCGGAGTCCGAATGCATCCTGGGTGTTCATTTTAGTGCAGACTGGTCCTGGAACCCGAGATGGAGTCGCAGCCGAGTCGGACTTGATCTCCTTCCTGTTGTGGCTGCCCTTGCTGCTCCTCCTCAACACCTTGGCCTTTCCCAAGTCCTTGTTGGTCCTCTCCAAGGTACCTAATCATCAAAACATCCATGGCCCCAAGCGTAAGCTCTGTAACACAATTGACTAGGGTAGAACGTACCTGGAGATTTAGCTATCGTGCACGAGATCGTGTTTATCGGTCCATTCATTGTATGTACAGAAGTGATGTCCTCATCATCCTCCTCCTCTTGAATTGGAGTCGTCCTCGACTCGATCTCATCTTTGTCACCCATATATGGCTTCAAATCTGAAATGTTAAAGGTGGAACTAACCCGAAAATCTGGAGGCAACTT
The DNA here is from genome assembly GCF_902167145.1 of Zea mays. Lineage (NCBI taxonomy): Eukaryota > Viridiplantae > Streptophyta > Magnoliopsida > Poales > Poaceae > Zea > Zea mays. Next base: position 118,400,057 of record NC_050100.1, read on the forward strand.
AGGTGGTAATCCAGGGGGTATCTCAGAGGGAAACACATCCATATACTCTTGCAAAAGGTTAGCAATAGCCGGTGGCAAAGCAATAGACGTATCATCAATGGAATAGAAAGCATTTTTGCACACTAAGGCATAGCAAAGTCCAACAGAGGCATGTAACTCATCAAGATCCGATTTAGTGGCTAGCAAAGTAGGAGTTTTTAACTTAATAGGTTGCTGATTTTTAGAGTTCAAAACACCTTTTTGCTTAGCATTAGTCTTTTTCTCATGTTCAAAGTGGACCATTTCAGTGGGAGTAATAGGAAGCAACACAATTTTCTTTCCCTTATGCATGAAAGTATATTTATTAGATCTACCATGGTGAATAGCATTAGTATCAAACTCCCAAGGACGTCCCAGTAAAAGAGAGCAAGCATCCATACTCACCACATCGAAATCAGCAAAGTCATGGTAAGAGCCAATAGAAAAATGCACCCTTGTTGTTTTTGTTACCTTGAACTTACCTCTGTTGTTAAACCATTGAATGTGATAAGGGTGGGGATGCTCTTGTGTGGTCAAGCCAAGCTTCTTGACCACCTCAACGTTCACCAAGTTGTTGCAGCTACCACTGTCAATGATGGTATGTACATGGCAGTCCTTGACGATGAGGAACATGTTGAAGAGGTTGCGGCGCTGTCTATTGTCGTCGTCACTAGCCGTGGCACTCAAAGCTCGTTGCACAATCAAGGCCTTATAGGTCTCAGTCGCTGTTGTACCAAGAACCTCTTCATCACCATCATAAGTCTCTGCAATGTTAGCTCCAACAGTATCTTCATCTTCAACATCAGAAGCACTAACATACCCACCATCACCAGTAGCAATGTATGCTCCTTTGCTGGGGCAATCTCGCTGAACATGGCCAAGTCCCTGGTAGCGGTGGCACTTGATGTCGGAGGAGCGGCCTGTGGAAGAGGTGGTCGTAGCAGATTTTGCTACAACACCCGAAGGCACCAAGGACTTGCTGTTGTCGTGTCCCTGTGATGCCGAAGGTGCGGTGCTGCGTGTGTCGCTGGTGGAGGAAGATGTGGACGTCCGTACGCCCGAAGAGGATGACGCCTTGGCTGGCGCCGGTGGCTGGTGTGGCGTGAAAGTGCTGCTCTTCCACTGTTGACGACCCTGCAATTCTTTTTCTGCCAACATAGAAAGATGGAACAAGCATTGTATAGAATGATATTCTTTATAATCAACAATATCCCGAATCTCCCGCCTCAATCGCCCATAAAACCTAACCATTTGATCCTCCGGATCCTCAACTACCCCACATCGTAGCATACCTTTCTGAAGCTCTTGGTAGTATTCCTATACCGACATGTCTCCCTGATCTAAGCGTTGCAATTTTTTCGAAGATCACATCTATAAGAAGGGGAACAAAGCGAGCTCGCATCTCCTCTTTTAACGCATTCCATGTTTGGGGTGCAGCACGTGTGTTAACAAGTTCATTCCACCAAATGATAGCAAAATCTCTAAATTCACTAGTGGCTTGTCTAACCCTATGCTGCTCAGGAACAAGATGGGAATTAAAATTTTGTTCTACCGTCATCTCCCAGTCTAAGTAAGCTTCAGCATCATAAGAACCCATGAACGGTGGATTAGAGAACTTAATCTCAGCAAATGGATCATGGTCTGGTTCAGGATTATGATGACGACGTCTACCATTACCTCCCATACCTTGTCGATTACGTGCGAGGCGTTGTGGCAGCGGTGCATAAACATCATCGTCATCGTCGTCGTCGTCCACAAGAGAGTGAGATGGGGCTGGAGTTGGTGGTGGGGGACGAGCCTCCAGTACGTCCATGCATGTAACAAGTTCATTAACTCGTCGATCAAGCTACTCATAGGATGTCGCCGCAGAGTCCTGGTATTTTTTTTAAAAGCTTCAGTCATCGCGCGCATCATCTCCTTCAATTCCAGCTGAGAGACACACTCATCGTCGTTAAGCTTAGGCCCCTTGTCCTTGTCCATTTGATTCTTTGGTCATGTCATTGTTAGCACAAAATAGAGACAAAAAGGCAACAAACAATGTGAACCCTACAACTATCTCTCAGGGTGGTGGTGGAATACAAATTATGAAGCGTCTTACCCCGCTCTTACAACGTTCTTACCAGCACTGCAGGTGGCAAACGGTGACCGATTTGACTGTCCAACGAGCGTGGGTGTGATTGCAAAGGAATACTGGTTGTGCTCGAGAGAAAGCTGGAGTTCTGGGAAGGCTGACTAAATATATATATGCGGCACACAAGTCAGTAACAGATAGCAATGCTGAATAAGTGTTCCAAGTACTCGTCCTAGTTGCTGGCCTAGAAAATGTAATAGAACAGTTGGACCAAGGCACAAGAAAGGAGGTACAAGTATATGGGTGCAGCAAGAAAACAGGCTTGGGGCAAAATAATCACAGAGGTGCACAGAACACTGGCGTTTCTGGTTATGTGCTACCCTTCTCTTTTTTTGTGATTTTTTTTTCAAATATTTTCTATTCTATTTTGCAGCAGCACGTAAGAAGATAACACACCAAGTTTCAGATTTTTTTTGTGCAATGACACGTCCTCTGGAATTTCTGCAAGTTTGCCCTAAAATCGGAATAAATGTTTGGAAAATTTGAAGTCCTATTTCTAAGCCGAATTTGGGAATTTTAAAAACAGCGAATCCGGCAAATCTGGAAAGAATCGGATGCAAAATTTAATTTTGTGCGATTTGAAAAAAATGGGCCCGATTCGAGTTCCGAGGCAAAAGTTATGGTCGTTTTATGTTTGGACTCCGAATCAGGGTTTCTGGCGAGGTGTTGGAAGGGTGGGGGGTTCGGTTTTTTGGGTAGGGTCGGTTTTAGAGATAGGATCTATTTTGTGGATAGGGTCGGTTTTAGAGATAGGATCTATTTTGTGGATATGGTCGGTTTAGATACAGGATCTGTTTTGTGGATATGGTCGGTTTTAGAGAAAGGATATGTCTTGTGGATAGGGTCGGTTTTAGAGATAGGATATGTTTTGTAGATATGGTCGGTTTTGTAGGATGGAAGCGGATGGACACAATCAAACTAAACCAAAACAAATCTAAACCAGCAACCAAACTCAACCTAGAACACGAACTCAGAACTGCGGACTCTAAAACTGAATTGTGCAAAGGCTAAGGCGATGGTTTTAGTTCGCAATAAATTGATCGTAATTATATTTTTGGCTTTTTGTGGACTATGGGATGAAACAAAACTAATCTAAAGGTAGGATTATACCTCACGGGCAACCTGGAAATCTGATACCAATTGATAGAAGACGCGACCCGATCTTCCGTGAGATACGATAACTTGATTGAGTGGAGATCTCGACGTTGATGATCCAAGGCTCCGAGCGAACGGTTCCTCGCAATCACTACACCACGGCTCCTTTGGTTATCAACCGTGGCACACGAATGACCTCGCCACGAAGGCTTATCCCTACAAGCGCAATCAAGAACACAAGCAAGAACAGGAAAGAAACGCAACCAAAATTGTATTGATTACGGGATGGGGTCTCACAAACCGATGACGGCGATACTGTTCGATGACAGAATTGATCTAAGCAAAACCCAAAACCTAATGTGGCGGCGGCTGCTGAATAAATAGAGTATTAGGGCGTGCGTGACCCCTAGACTCGCCCCTAATGGGCTTCGACGCGATACACGGCCCAACGGCCCAACAGACGGTGTCGCAACACCAAAACAGAATCTGAATGCTGAATTGTTTTGACGATTCACATTGACTCAGGAAAAATTTTAAGGTAGAACCAGTTGGGTTGGTTAGATAATCTCCTTATCTTTCCAACCATATCAAGTCCGTCACAATCGGAGTCCGGATGCATCCTGGGCGTCCATTTTAGTGCAGACTGGTCCTAGAACCCGAGATGGAGTCGCAACCGAGTCGGACTTGATCTCCTTCCTGTTGTGGCCGCCCTTGCTGCTCCTCCTCAACACCTTAGCCTTTCCCAAGTCCTTGCTAGTCCTCTCCAAGGTACCTAATCATCAAAACATTCATGGCCCCAAGCGTAAGCTCTGAAACACAATTGACTAGGTAGAATGTACCTGGAGATTTAGCTGTCGTGCACGAGATCGTGTTATCGGTCCATTCATTGTATGTATAGAAGTGATGTCCTAATCAGAACGTTTACATACTCTTTGCACTGCTGGTTATCAATTAGAAGATGAATAGGCCGATGATGTTTATCAAGAAGAAGAATTGCCAACCACTTTTACTATCGATGAGGGTGTTGCACTAAACTCACTAGTCGGAGACCGTAACGATGTCACTGCTGATGAGTGTGTTGCACCGAAACCAAATCCAAGGAACAAAAAAGGCACATTGCGAGCTTTGGATCGAAGAAGACTCCTTGATCGTGATTTTGATGAATTTTGATGTGTAATGCATAATTTAATTTTATGTGATGTATTATTTGATTTTTTTATTAATTCACTTAATTTTATGGAGCTAATACCTTTAATGTTTTTCTATTGAACAAGATGAGTGGTAGGAAAACAAAGCACACTGCTAGGGGGTTTCTTAATGCGGCTAGCAGGATACTCCCTGGTGCACGTTCCCTTTTCCAAGAGAGTTCTTCTAGCCAGAGCAGACAGGAGGCGTTGCTGAGACACGCCTAGCTAGAACTGTGTGATACGCCTATCGCTCTACAACGGAGTACAGATGTAAATGTTTATGTAACTGATCTTATTTGTCAGTCACTTATATATAAAACACTCTTGCATGTCTCTATTTCATGTCCATAGGAAGAGGAGGACGAGGAGGAGGAGGTGTAGGCCCATGAGGAGGAGGAGGTCGCGGGCATAGATGCTGAGGCGGATGACGATACCACCAAGGCTCCTATCGTTCGACGAAGGGGCACTCGGAAGGGCCACTTTGTCCTACCTTCGTCTGCGCCTGCAAAATCTGAAGCTCGGGTATTGATCATCCCGGTTGGTGATAGGTACTCACATTTGGCCACTTTGTTCTTACTTATTTGTTTATTGTACACTATATATATGACATGACTTCCTTGTTTTTTGTCATGCAGCCAATGGGATGACAGGTCTTTCGACGGCCGAGGTCACCATAGACAGGTTAATCAAGTCTTAGGTAACCTCTGTCGTCTACATAATCCAGGAATTGTCACCAACCCGAAAGGTGTGGTGGTTTCTTGCACTAGCTGGTCGCACTTCGCACTAGCTCCACATGCTACAGATGGAATAGCTCAAGGCGCCGTCAAACACGACTTTTGGGTAAGAGTAATGTTTCAAACTAACATTTATTAGCTGTTTTCAAACTAAATTTATTTTTGATGTTGGACAGAGACGCTATCGTGTGGAACCTGAGGCTCAAGAGCATGCAGACCGAGTATTAGAGAAAAATGCGAAGAAGGTGTGCTAGGATGCATTTTCGAATGCTCGTCTACAGGTTGTGAACGCGTACATGAAGCGTCGAGGGCATTCTATCAACAACTTTCGACAATATTCGGATGTCTACTTGACTGTAGACCAGTACATGGAGGTAAAAATCTAATTTAGCAGCTCATTCAGATGTGAATGTAATTTTGAGCTAACGCTTTAGATGCAGGTAACTCTTCCATGGATGGAACATCGACCGCAGGCTTACAAGGCTTTGTGTGAGATATGGGCTTCGCCCGAGTGGATTGAGAAGTCTAACAGGAATCGACATAGGCAGCGCTATCAGTAGGACGAGGACGATGATGAGGTCGTAGTCAACCATACCTATGGGGTTGATGGACACATTCGGTTGGCGAAGCGAATGGTGAGTATGTAGTATTCTGTTTTAATCAGAAATGAAACCGGTTTAAACTCATATATTTGCAAGAGGCTCAAACTGGAGTTGTCTCGAGCCCAATCGATGTTTATAGGAGAGGGCATAGAGCGAAAAACAGTGAAATCTCCGATGAGCTATGTAGTCAAGCGGCCGTTGAGCGTATGGTTAGTTGTTGTTAGGATTAATGTTTTCTTGCCATATAGCTATAAATTAGATGTGTGCTGAACCTTCATATTGTAATGCAGGAGACATACGGGCAGGAGATGGTTAGGAAGTATGGAGAAGACTACGATTGGCGAGGAGCGCCTACCATCGACGCTGAAGTTGTGCATTATATTGGAGGAAAGGCGCATGGACGGTATTAACTTGTAAATTTTTTCAATAATATTGGAACTATGACCGAATAGCTAATTTTCTTATTTTTCAAGATATTCTATGTTTACCAGTGTGATCGATTCGATGGAGTCGCGTTCTCGTGGTGGCTCTTCCTCGTAGGCGGGTTGTGGTAATAGCAGCCATAGTTGGTGCTCTGTATCTAGCATGGAGGACGCTACGAGGGAGCAGCAAGAAAAGTTTCGTGAAGAGCTACGGCAACAACAAATGACATTCCTCCAACAGCAATCAGAGTACATGGCTGCTTACAACGCACAGGCGCAACAAACAATGAACGTGAGTGTCTTATTTATTCTCAACACGGTCGATATTGGTCCTATAACTAATATATTATATTTGCAACAGTCTTGGTTTCTAGAGCAGGCACAACAACAACCATTTGTTTTCCCTCAATTTCAGCCGCCGATGCCTTAGTGGGATTACATGCTGCTCCACCTCCACCTCCACCTCAAGTGCTTCAATTTAGTTAAGACTTGTCGTTTGTATCAACCTTTCAAATCTTGACTAAAGTTGATTTTGTAGGGATCCAGGGTCATGGGCCATAACACGCCACCACCGGTGATACCAGCACCGGAGGAGCTTATGCAGGGGAGGGAGCTACTACAGGAGATGTTAGTTTGATAAACAATTTGTTTGAATAGTGGTCATGCATGTAAACACTGCCGTTATTAATGTCTTCTTTTTTCTTTAGAATCCAAATCTGTTACACGACTTCGTCAACGAGTTTTTCACTTCTGGAGGTAGTGGTCACAACTCCAACGACAACGATATGTGATTTTTTGAGTTTTGTGTCGAATTGTGCGTTGTAATGGACTATTTGTGAACTTTATGTTATATGGACTATTTCTGAACTCTGATGTTGTAATGGACTCCAACTTTATGTTGTGGACTATTTGTGAATTGTGCAATTGTGGATTTAATGTTTCTGTCATTTTATTGTGATTATATTGTTGATGAATTTGTTGTTATTTTTTCATTTTTGAGCAACTTCTTGCTAAATATCACAAGCAAATCAAGGCCAAGGATGTTGATCAAACTGGCAATATTAAGTCATCTAGAGCATATTTGAAGCCATCAAAATCACCTCCGAAGCATAAATCTAGAGATCAGGATTAGCGAGGAGAAGAGTTTCATGCATTAGCAACATATCCTCCTTTCGGGCCGCCAATACCAATGAAATACGGTTCATCTCCTTCGTACTTTCATCCTTATCCATCTTGGGGCTGGTATGATTCAAATGCTTATTCTTCTTCATATTTTAGACCACATAACATAGAATATTCATCTCATTTCAATTCTGATTTTGAGAAACGATCATATGACAAAGATCGTTTTATTTATAAGAATCGGTCTAGAGCTCAAAATAAGAATCGAATGGTCAAGCAAGTTTATGTAGTGAAGAAGGATAATAGAAAAGCCAAAAGTTCAGATCTGAATTCATGCATTACAGAGCCGGAGGAAGTGTTAGATACTTTGGCTAGCAGTATCCAAACAATAGAGAAATTAGCTACCGATAGTCCAGATACTAAATTTGAACATAAGAAGCGTAATGTGCCCAAACAACCGAGAAGCCTACTCGAATTATCAATCTGGCACAAGAGGCTAGAAAAACTCAGTGCACAAGAGCTGAAGAGGCATGACATGGGCCCCTAATGGGAGTTCTCAAGATCTAGGTAAGGATGATGCTTTTGGAAGAAGTAGAGTAAAGGCAAACAAAAGGAAGAAAGCAAGTACAAGACGTTTGGGTGAAAGGTTTGGCCCAGCTCAACAAAGCTATTGGTCATTGCATCATCCATATTTTTCAGTTGTGCCATATACGTCGTCCCAAGGTATTTTTGGTTATCCTTTATGGTATCATTTTTCTTCATATGCATCTTCATATTATGGAGGAGTGCAACCGGATTATTATGCATATGGATAGTTCCGATATGTTGCTACTTACATGAAGCCGAAGTATTCCAGTTCTTAGTAGTAATGATTCTTGCTACAATTTGCTTCGGTCAAGTTTATTCAAGGGATGAACATGCTTATAATATTTGCTTATCACTATTTGGTTATTGTTTAATTGCAAACTACATAATCAGTATTGTCGAATAGTTTCAAGTAAATAATTCATTTATTAGTACAACCAATACTCAAACTTATGCATCATTGAGTTGGCTATTATTGTGTTCTTCCATGGGAGCAAGCTCTATAGTTAAATAGACATCTTTACTCTCAGTGTTTGGTATGACCGATGAATCCTTTCTAATCATCGTGCTAAGTTTATGTCCCCATCCAAAGGGACGCTTGGGAGGCAAGCAAGATCAGATACCCGATCATGGTCACCTATCCTGTGTACGCCAGATGGTCTGGGGTAGGCGCGGACAGTCCGACCATGAAGGGGCGGACGGTTCGCGAACAACTAGAAGTAGTCGCGATCATAGACCATTAGACCACATCGTCCTAAGATAAGTACTAGTGAGCAAAACACTTCAAGAACGTTTGACCGGCCTAATAGAGTCGGTCCTACTTTAATCAGTTTCTTGCAAAATATATGAAGAAGGTCGTTCCACACGATCGGCCACTAAAACGAACAAAGTCAAAAGGATGATCTATGAGAAAGCAAAAGTCAATTAGACCGCCCCAAAAAGTGGTACAACCAAGATCGCCTGGCCATCCTCCTCTTTGGATGTCACGGTGCTTTCCAGTTTATTCATCGCTAATGTGTTGTCCTACTCAAGTGTGGGTTGGTACAGTAATGAATCCGTATTACTGGCCCAATCGGTTTGCTTATGCGGGTTGGAGGGCACCACAAGTTTTGCCAATTGGCATGTTGATCAGACAGACATGGCCGAAGAAGATGCAGTCCAAAATGGCCTATGTACATCAAATATTTATTTTATCTAATCACAAGAGTCGATGACTTGCATCGAGCTGAGTCCTTACTTCGGTAACAAAATAACTCATGAGATCTATTGTTTCCGAAGTGCGCTGGTGCTTTTGGTTCACCAAGCTCCACCAAAAGGCAGGGGGGCATATGTTGAGCACCAAAAGTGGCGGACGGTCTGGGCCTTGGGCCCGGATAGTCCGCATGCCCCACGATTAGATTAACTCGGGTGATTATTCTTATCTTGTATGTGGTTATCCATCTAATCACGTGGGAGTTGTTGGCTATCTCCTAGGAACAGGTCCAGACCTTGTTCCTATAAATATAAAGGGGTACGGCCGATTAAGAACCCCCGAACACATTCCAATCGAACCTATCTACTTTTTTACTTTTCCTGCCCTAGGAGTAGATGTAGCGTAGCTTAAGTTGTAGCCTTCCGCATATCCACCTCCACCCCTATTCGACTCTACGTCATCTAGATCCATCCTAGGGTGGCCTGCCGACACCAAGACGACCCTAGGATCTTACCCCTCCTGAGGGGCAAGATCTACTTCATCTACTTCAATCAAGATCTATTCCTTGAATTGATCTCTTAATTTCTAGGCGAATCTACATTGTCTGGAGATGCCCCGGGTGATCTGCTGATCCGGAGCACCCTAAGGTCTCTATCCCCCGGGAGGGATTTAGGTCCTATAAGGAGAAGAAGACGACCCTGCGCCATCGCGGATCATCCGGCCTAGAGCTCGGAACGTCCGAACAACATGCAGGAAGGCACCGCTTCTGTCGCTAGGTCGTGGACCGTCCGGTCCAGAGCCACAGACAGTCCACGCCCCCGCAGCGAGAACCGCCAGGGAACCCGGTGACCCGTCACGGACCACCGCGCCGTCCATCTCACAGGGCCGAATCCAAGGTATTGCTCATCTTGAGAAGGCCCTAGGGTTCGTTGTTGTTTGGTCCCAAATATGTGGTGGCCATCATAGAGGTGTTGTCCCACCTTCAGGATAACCATCTTAGGTCTTGACCCTCCGTTGGCAAAACCTAGGATCACCCCCAAGGTCCAAACTCACTACGAGGACGACCTAGGGATCATTAGTATTTGGTCCAAAAAGACACCAACATTACTTAATAGAGTCGGTTATTTGGTTTGGAATTTGACATTCCACCACTTTCTAAAGTTTAGAGATAAGCCTATCTTAAATTTATAAGATGAGAGGGTGGAAATTGATTTTATGTATCACTAGTCTATATTTCTAATATGCAATTTATAACACATTATTTGGCTCGCTCCCTTATAATAGAAGTATAGCATATACATCTCTCTCATATAACTAGGGGTGGTAATGGATCGCGACCCAAATGCTTCTTCACAAAATGGTAGGGCCCTAAATAAATTTTAGTTCAAAAATGAATAGAAATAGGGTCCGATTCTAATCCGATCCGATCCTAAAATCTTATAGTGTAAAATTTAGAGTCCATTTTCACCCCTACATATGACTAACAGTAGTATACAAATATATTATATATAAAATCATATTAGCTTAATTGATCTATGCCTAAATAACAGTTATTATAATGAAATTCAATTCTAAGGATCCAAATGGGGCTTTAAGTTAAGTTTTCTTTCTAGCCATGTGGACCTCGCTTCTCTAATGAGACTATAGCTTGGCAGTAGACGGTAATGTGATAAAAAGGTAGAGAACTAGAGCATCATTGTCTTCGTGGTTAGGGGGTGTTTGGGACCGCTCTAGGTTTCAGCTCCAGTATGGAGCTATAGTTTATAATATAAATTTAAATAGTTTAAAAAATATTTTAAATTTAAATAATAAACAAAACGACTTATCTAAATGTCTTCTGAAGGTTCACAACTCCATCTCCACAATTTTCTGGAGCACCTAATGACCTGATCTACCAACTCCATCAAAATTTCTGGAGCTAGAGTAGTCCCAAACAATACCTTAGTGTGGCGAAGGTTAGAGCCCGTGATTAGAGAAGGTAGGCGAGGGAGGCTACGGGAGTCATCAGCCTAAGTGGAGGCAGTCCTACTGCTAGGTCATAATTTAGATGGAGTAATATATATTTAATGTTGGTATTTATATGTGATTAATTTAAAGATATACTGGTGTAAGAAATATAAGCTATAGAAGGAGTTTATTATATATGAGATATGATATAGTATCCTATGGCTAGGTAGAAAAGATCAAGACTATGTGGTAGTGAAGTTAGAGCAAGGACTTGGCGCTGATAGATTGGGTGCAATGGTGAAAAGCAAGTGAAATTGTGGTTGATGAACCAATAAGTCCACATGATGACATAAAGTGGATCATATCATTTAAGGGAGATCAAGCAAAGTGTTGATTTATGTAGTTGATCAAGTGGCTTGATGATGAACGATAGGAACATCATGCTATATGCAATGATTAACAGTGACTTGATTTGATACACTATGGGTGATCATTGTTCATCATTTCATGAAGATAAAGGTTGATCCTAGTGTGGCATCACTAATGGAGGAGATAAAATAGAATGTGCAGGGGGGTACTAGGGTTTTCTGACCGTTGGATCCAAAATCGAGGGCCCAGATTAGATTAGTCTTTAAGTGAACCGGTACATGATATGGACCGCTAGATCTTAATCCAAGGGTCGGGATCTAAAGTATCTCGCGCTCACGCTCACCCGTTCATCTGCCGATCTACGGTCATGAAGAGCCCTGGCCGAAGGGGTATGCAGATCTGATCAACGCTAAGCATCGATGGATCGACGATCAGGGTTGTTTGCCCCTCACCAGGACATGCCCACGGCGGCGCACAAGCGCCTGCAGCGGCGCTCACCGGCAAGCTAGTTCGCAAGCACCCCGGTGGTCTAATCATAAATAGAAAACATGCAGAATGAAGTCTACGGTCTAACAGACTTGGGTGTGGCCATCTTACTGCAACCGAGGTAACGAGGAGTCCTGGCGACGTTGTACTGCAGCGCCACAGTGGAGAACTCTCTCCGACGAGCAATCACCATATGCCCACGCAAACTCTGAGCAAGGCGTGGCCACACACATGATCCGTGTTCACCCACGAACCCCTCGGGCTGTCGGCCGAGCTCGATCGGTGGCATAGACTAATAGCAGCGGAGGCGGCTTCCACACTCTCACAGCATGCTCGATAATGGTGGATCTTCTTGTTGCTCGAGGGCTATCTCGCGATCAGGCTCGGCGGCACATGGAGGATGAGTTGAGGAGCTTTGGAACCATGGGATTGGTACTTATACCGGCGACCAAGTCTCCAATCCCGCAACAAATCTTGACTGTTACAGGAGCGGTGCGTGCGCGACTAAAACACACCCGAGGATGAGGAAGGGTCCGACTCCCAAGTCCCACCGCACAGTGTCACAGGGTGATACACAAGTGCGCCACTACGGTTTTGGGATTGATGTGTGGGTCCCACTGAAAGGGAAATAGTCTCAACATTTCCTATAATCGATTTTGGTGTTTGACGACCATCACAAACCTTGTGGACTAACCAGTTTGCCTAGTTGATTATTTCACAGGTGAATAAGTTCATCTAAAACTATTCTAAATCGATTGTCCGGAATACCATAGATTATTCCGGACAGGAGAAGCTTTTTGGAAAAATAGACTAAGCGCGGACCGTCTGGGCCCTTGCGGCGGACCCTCCGCGGCACCATGGTGACCCTCAGACAGGAACACTGCAAAAACACAAGTCTACACTATGGACCATCCGATGGAGAAGCGAGCACCGTCCGAGACCACGCGCGGACCGTCTGGCCTCAGGCACGGACCGTCCGGTCAGTGAAAACCAGAAAAACTCGAAGGTGACGAGTTCGGTAAAATGTATTTTTAGCGTCCTCGCGGACCATCCGAGGTGCACGACCAGACCGTCCACGACTGCTTTATCTGACATCTGACGACACATTAAATGCTATATAGCCATTGATATAGCCGTTATTGCTGACCATTGTGATTTCAGCCATTGATGTACAGGGCCGGACCGTCTGGACCAGGGGCGCGGACCATCCGCGGTTGGCAGAAAAGGAGCAACGACTAGGAAGTGGTTGGGGGCTATAAATACAACCCCAACTACCTCCATTCATGAAACCCAAGCACTCCAATCCTTCACATTCAATACAAGAGCTATCAATCCATTCAAAGACACAATCAAAGCTTCCAATCTCTCCAAGTTCCACAATTGAGACAAGTGATCATTAGTGATTAGTGACTTGAGAGAGAGATTGATCTGTGTGTTATTTGTCGCTCTTGTCGCTTGGCTTTTGCAATCGTGCTTCCTTCTCCCATTCTTATTCTCAAGTGACTTGTAATCAAAGCAAGAGACACCAAGTGTGTGGTGGTCCTTGCGGGGTCTAAGTGACCCGTTTGATTAAGGAGAAAGCTCACTCGGTCTAAGTGACCGTTTGAGAGAGGGAAAGGGTTGAAAGAGACCCGGTCTTTGTGACCACCTCAACGGGGACTAGGTTCTTTGGAACCAAACCTCGGTAAGACAAATCACTGTGTTCATTCGCTTTATTTCTTGGTTGATTTGTTTTCCCTCTCTTTTGGACTCGGATTTAATTCTAACGCTAACCCTGGCTTGTAGTGTGTGCTTAAGTTTGTAAATTTTAGATTCCGCCTATCCACCCCCTCTAGGCGACTTTCAATTGGTATCAGAGCCCGATGCTTCATTAGAGTCTAACCACTTGAAGTGATGTCGGGAGATCGTGACCAGCGATAAGTCTGCAAGCTCAGGGAAAACCTTCTCAAGGGAGTCCGGCCACAAGCATAAGGAGGAATCCGCTTCCTCCATCAAGTCACAACAGAGAGGTGACAAGAAGAAGAAGATGAAGAAAGTGGTCTACTACGAGACCGACTCTTCGTCACCCTCCACCTCCGGCTCCGAATCGTTATCCGTAACTTCTAAGCGCCATGAGCGCAAGAAGTATAGTAAGATGCCCCTCCGCTATCCTCACATTTCTAAACGCACCCCATTACTTTTCGTTCCCCTAGGCAAACCACCATCTTTTGATGGTGAGGATTATTGTATGTTGAGTGATAAAATGAGGCCTCATCTAACCTCACTCTACAAAAGCATATGGGATATTGTTGAGTATGGAGCGCATGTACAGAAGGTAGGGGACAAGGACTATGATTTGGGCGAGGCCGACCAAATTCGGCACTTTAACTCCCAAACCACAACTATACTCCTCGCCTCCTTGTGTCGAGAGGAGTATAATAAGGTGCAAGGGTTAAAGACGGCTAAAGAAATTTGGGACGTCCTCAAGACGGCGCACGAAGGGGACGAGGTGACAAAGATCACCAAACGAGAGACGATCGAGGGGGAGCTCGGTCGATTCATCCTCAACCAAGGAGAGGAGCCACAAGCCATGTACAACTGGCTCAAGACCTTGGTGAATCAAGTGCGCAACCTCGGGAGCACAAAATGTGATGACCATGAAATGGTCAAGGTTATTCTTAGATCACTCGTATTTCGTAATCCTACTCAAGTTCAATTAATATGTGGTGATCCTAGATGCAAGTTAATGTCTCCCGAGGAAGTTATAGGAAAGTTTGTGAGCTTTGAACTTATGATCAAAGGCTCCAAAAAAATTATCAACTTGGAGCAAGGCACCTCCACACCCGAGGTGCAACCCGTCGCATTTAAGGTGATGGAAGAAGAAAAGAAGGAATCTACACCAAGTAGGATTCCAATCGACGCCTCCAAGCTTGACAATGAGGAAATGACACTCATCATCAAGAGCTTCCGCCAAATCCTCAAACAAAGGAGGGGGAAGGATTACAAACCCCGCTCCAAGAAGGTGTGCTACAAGTGTGGTAAGCCTGGTCACTTTATAGCTAAATGTCCTATGTCAAGTGATAGTGACAGGGGCGACGACAAGAAGGGAAAGAGGAAGGAAAAGAAGAAGTATTACAAAAAGAAGGGCGGAGATGCCCATGTGTGTCGGGAATGGGACTCCGACGAGAGCTCCACTGACTCCTCCTCCAATGAGGATGCCGCCAACATCACCGTCAACAAGGGACTCCTCTTCCCCAACGTCGGCCACAAGTGCCTCATGGCAAAGGACGGCAAAAGGAAGAAGGTAAAATCTAGAGCCTCCACTAAATACACAACATCTAGTGATGAGAGTAGCTCTAGTGAAGATGAGAATAATTTGCTTACCCTTTTTGCCAACCTAAACATGCAACAAAAAGAAAAATTGAATGAATTGATAGGTGCTATTCATGAGAAGGATGAACTCTTGGATAGCCAACAGGAATTCCTTATTAACGAAAATAAGAAGCATGTTAAGGTAAAGAATGCTTATGCTCAGGAAGTAGAGAAAAATGAAAACTTGACTAAGGAGCTTAGCATTTGCCATGACACCATTTCCAACCTTAGAGCTAAGAACACTAGTTTAATTGCTAAGGTTGACAAATCAAATGATTGTCATGATTCAATTGTCAATCTTAGAAATGAAAATGTTAGTTTAATTGCTAAGATTGATAAATTGAATGAATCAATTGCTAGCCTTAAAATTGAGAATGATAAGTTAATTTCTAAGGCTAAATATTTGAATGTTTGCAATGTTTTTATTTCCAATCTTAGAAATGAGAATGCTATTTTACATGCTAAGATTGATGAATTAAACACTTGTAAACCCTCTACATATACTGTTGGTCATGTCTCTATTTGCACTAGACGTAGAGATGTAAATGTTGATGCTATCCATGATCACCTTGCTTTAATTAAACAACAAAATGATCACATAGCTCAACTTACTACTAAAATTAATGAGCATGAGATAGAGAATGAAAAATTTAAATTTGTTAGAAGCATGCTCTATAGTGGGAGACGCCCTGGGATTAAGGATGACATTGGTTTCCAACAGGGAAGCAATGTCAAAATTAATGCCTCTAAAAGATTATCTAATTTTGTTAAGGGCAAGGCTCCCATGGCTCAGGATAACGAGGGTTACATTTTATATCCTGCTGGTTATCCTGAGCACAAGATTAGGAGAATTCATGCTGGGAAACCTCATAATGTTTCACACCATGCTTTTATGTATAAAAATGAGGCTTCTAGCTCTAGGCAATCAACCCATGTAAAATTGCCTAAAAATAAAACTCCTACTACATCAAATGAGCCTAATGTTTCATTTAAGACTTTTGATGCTTCTTATGTGCTTACAAACAAATCAGGCAAAGTAGTTGACAAATATGTTAGGGGCAAACACAAGGGGTTAAAGACTTGTGTTTGGGTACCCAAGGTGCTTGTTTCTAACGTGAAAGGACCCAAGACTATTTGGGTACCTAAGAACAAGGCCTAAACTTGTTTTGCAGGTTTATGCATCCGGGGGCTCAAGTTGGATTATTGATAGCGGATGCACAAACCACATGACAGGTGTTGGGGACTTGTTCTCAAATGCTATGACTTGAAAACAAGGCAACATAAAATGTTAAATATTAAAATCCTTCGTCCGCTGAAGCATTATTTCCCTGAGGATTTAATGAGCTTCAGACGAAGGTTAAAGATGATGAATTACGAAGGTCTTACCTTCATAGTTAGAAGTAAAATAATGCAGAATAAAATATAAAACATTAAAGAATACAAAGAATATTAAGAATAGCTCATTTTATCATATAAACTGAGATATTAAAACATAATGTTTGATTACATTTATACATTTTCCTTGACAGAGAGCAATAATTCCAGAGTAATGCGTTAGCAGTTACAAGATTGCGTGAACAGTAAAGGAATACTGTTCACTATTTATAGGCACAGGACACAGCCTGTGAGGAATTACAATCATGCCCCTCATAAAAGTTTACAACAATGACTCAGACCCTTATGGACTAAAAGGTCATTCTATCTTTAAGTCGGTTCGACCCTTCATCTTCGGATATGCTATAATACCGAAGCTTCATGAATGGTACCTTCGGCATCACGTACGAGCAGCTTCAGCCGAAGCTGTTTCTTTCCGCAGGACCTTCAGCGACGAAGCATGGTCCCAACAGTAGCCCCTTCGCGGTGCTAGATCGTTTTTCGTAACGAGCTTGATCCGTGAAAAAAGTCTCTTAGGCTTCAGGAAGCTGAAGGTCCGAAAAACACCTTCCCTGAGCTCGTTGTCGAGAAACGATACAGTTTCCAAGCGCGGAGCAGTCCCACCATGCAGGTTCACTTTTTGGTTTTTGCGGCCCACCGTGCAATGGGTGCGAGCGACTGTTTTCTCGGTGTAAAAATCCTGACGATTCACCTTCTTACCTGCAGCACTATATAAACAGACAGGTAGGTGTGAAGTTACCACAACATTCATTGCTATTGCACTGTTTTGCTGCCAAAAATTTAACCATAGCCGAAGCTTGACTTTCGCATTCAAACGAAGCTCCAGTTTAGTCTCTGCTTCGTCAGAAGAAGAGCTTCGGAAAAAAGGTTATTAATTTCCAAGGAATTTTTAAGAAATTCAAAATCAAATGGCCAGAGTGCGCTCTACTGCTAGAGTTGAGCGTGATGGAGATGAGGCCGAAGCTGCTGAAACTGTTCCGATTTCTGAAGCGATGAGGCGCTCCGGGCTAGCTACAGCAGAGGACACACCTGCTGCCGAAGCAACACAAGCTGATGTTGAAGAAGTTGGTTCTGAGGATGAGTTCAGCTGCGGGTACCAACTAAACCTAGTCATTTGGACTTTGGAAAGTCCACAATCTCTGAAGCTGACCTTCCAAAAATGGTGAAGCTGGGCTACTTCAGCGAAGCAAAAAAGGAGCTGGTTCGTTTTGGCGGAGAGGAAACTACTCCGAAGCCGGAAAAGAATGAGGTAGTAGTGTTCAAAAGCTTCTTTAAAGCAGGATTAAGATTTCCTTTGAATGGGATGATTGCTGATGTTTTGAAGAAATTTGGGGTTTACCTTCATCAGCTGACCCCTAATGCCATTGTTAGATTAAGTGTTTATATTTGGGCCCTTCATAGTCAAGGAGTGGAACCGTTCGGCGAAGGTTTCTGCCGAGTCCATGAACTCCACTATCAGACTAAAGCCAGAGGAGATGGTCTTCATGAGAATTTTGGATGTTACAACTTTGCTTATCGCAAGACTACGAAGTTTCCAGTGATAAGCTACCGAAGCAAGTGGCCAGCCGGATGGAAATCTGAGTGGTTTTATGTTAAAGTTGATAAAGATGAAGATAAATTGGTCCAGAGTCCACTGGAGCTAACCTTCGGAGAAACGAGGCCCCGATGCAACATGATAAGAGGGAGCCCGAGCCAAATTGCTATGGCTGAATTTCGCGTGATTTCAGATCACATTGGCACTAGAGACTTGGTGCAGGAATTTCTGGCTTTTAAAGTGTTTCCAACAATGAGGGATTGGGAGATGCCAAAGCTGGAGGGAGAAAAGAAAAAGGGAGAACTTGTTCGATTGCCTTACTATTACAAGTTTAAGAAACACTTTAAAAAAACCCTGCCAGGAGTGGTTGGACACAATCGAGATTATGTGCAACGATATCCTCGGAAATTATTCTAAGAAAGAAGATCAGTTGATGACAGCTGCGTTCGGCAGCCGCCCCAAACGAAGGTTGAATCGGGTGTTAGATGCCTTGAACTTTGACTATCCTGATTACGAGCAACTGGGCGGAGATGCCGAAGGCCCAAAGAGAAAAAGAATTGCCAGCGCCCTTGACAAGGAAAGCACCAAATTAGCCAAAAAGGAACAAGAAATTTCCAAAAAACTGAGCCCAGAGCCGAAGGTAGCTGCTCCAAGAAAAAGAAAAGCTGTATCTCCAAAACCTGCATCTCCAGAACCAAAGACTTTGGTCCGAGAGGAGGAAGCTCCTGCGACACCTTCTGCTACCGAAGTAGAAGAGATTCTGAAGGTAATGACTGAACCTTTGCCTGTCAAGCTAAGTTCGCTGGCGCCAGAACTGACGAAGTTTTTTCAGAAGGACAAAGAAGCTTCGGCAGCAGAAAGTCCTGCAAAGCCGAAAAAACGAAGAATTATCCAAGTAGCAGATGTGATTCATCAGACACCGCCACCGATATCGGTGTCAAAAATTGTCATTGCCGAGACCGCCAGAGCCGAAGCCGCCGCAGCCGAAGCTACCGGAGCCGAAACCACTGAAGCTGAAACCGCCGGAGCCGAAGCTACCGGAGCCGAAGCCACCGGAACCGAAGCCGGGACCACCGAAGGTTCTAACCTGGAAACCACACTTGATGTTATTGAAAATATACTTCTGAAAATGGCTGAAGAAGAAGTTGATGTGGCTGCGGTGAACACGGCTACTGAAAAAGGAAAAGAGCAGGTTGAAGACATTTTGGAGGAAGGAAATTTTAACTTTCAAGATTTACTTGGACAAGAGTTAACAGGCGCTGAAAAAGAAGAGCTGAAGAAATATGCCATATCCTGTGGATATAAACCAGGGTCTCTGCTATTTAGTGGGGTCAACGAAGGGAAGCTAAGATGCCTTCAGAATCGCACCGAGGCCAAAGTTGTTTGGACCTTCTCCAAAAGCGTTGGCCTGCCGAAGATAGAAGCGGACCTTTGCAGGTACCAGCGACAACATATCGCCGGTAGCTTGCTCTATGCTAATTTTAAGGTAAAAATATTATTATTATTTTATTATTGTTATTATTTTTAGGTCGTTTTCTGACGAAAGTTGTTTTGGCAGAGTATACTACTAAGTAAAGTGCTAAAAATGCAACAATATCTTGAAGAGGAGAAAAATAAAGCTATCATCAAAGATTTAGAAGACAAAGTTGAAAATTACGAAGCTGCTCTGAAGAAGAAGGACTTCGTCATTCAGGACCTTGAAATCATAGCTAAAGAACACGAAGCTGCCTTAGAAAAGAAAGACTTCGTTATTCATTCTATGGAAGGCTCACTGGTTGAGGTCCAGGCCGAAAATGACAGGTTAAAGAATGAATTACTCAAAAAGTCAGAAAAAATCTGAGCAGGAAAAGAAGAATCTCGAAACAAGTCTCAAGACTGAGATCGAGAAGAATTCAAATTTGCAAAAATCATTGAAGGAACTTCAAGAGAAATGCCTAAATTTCGGCAGCCGATGCGTGCAACGGCTGAAGGATGTGTTTCACTCTATCGGAGCCAGCTCTGAAAAATTTACACCTTCAGCTGAAAACCTGCCCAGCACCTTAGAATACATTGAAGGCGAGGTTGCTGCACTTGACGAAGTTATTGCTGGGCATGCTGACTTCTACGCCCTGGTAGCTTCTCGAGGCACAGCTACCGCTTTCCTGAAGGCTGGTTGTACTCACGGAAAAATTGTAAATAGGCCAAACTTCAGCATGTCAGCAGCAGATTTGGTTGATATCCTAAGCCTAGCCCGAAGCATCGGAAACAGATTTATGACCCAGATTTGGGTAAATGGCGGGCGAAAAATGGCTGGTGACGAAGCTCGGAGCCACCTTAAGCTGGTGTGAAACTTATATTTGTTACTTTTACCTTCTCCTTGAAATTTGCACCTTTCTTATTCTACTTTTTAATATGTGCAGGATGACGAAGCTGAAGAATGACGGGCTGAAGCTTAACAGTTGCTATAAAAGACTTTCCTGCAAAAAATTCTGGAGAAAATCTTTGTAATATAATTGTGGAAAAAACTTATGTAAATTTGTACATACCTTGTAATATATCTTGTCTCCTTTATCCGTGTATAATCTGCTTTGCTGTGAACGAAACTTCACTTTTGAGCCGAAGGCGAAAAACACCTTCCCTTCTTTTCGTACACAACGAAGCATAAAAATTTCCTCTTTCTTCGAAGTTTTTTCTCATAGCCGAAGCATCTGTCTTTTGTGGTATGATGATGATGATTCTATATATGTCTAAATGAATGTTTATGAATGCAATTGTCATGATGTAATGTATTGTACAAATGAATATCGGAATATATTTCAAACCATAATCATAGCCTTCATTCCCTTGGGAATGACTCAAATCTTTTTGCCGTTTATTTTACGGCTTCACCGTTTACTTTTCGGTGTATCAGCGCTGACTTTTCGCTGTAAGCCTCCCTTAGGAGCTTCTTCGCCTTTTACTTTCGGCGGAATCAGCGTTTATTTTTCGCTGTAAGCCTCCCTTAGGAGCTTCTTCGCCTTTTACTTTCGGCGGAATCAGCGTTTATTTTTCGCTGTAAGTTCTGCATTCCCTTAGGAACGACTTTTGAGCTTCTCCCTGTTTTCTTTTTCTTTTTCCTTTGCATTTACATTTACATTTTTGGGGGGATATCACTCTTATAGAATTGAAATAAGGAAAAGAAAAATTACATGTTGTGGCCCCATTAAAAACCTTTCTCCCCCTTTGGAAAGGAAAAGGATGCCACAAAAAAGAATAGAAAAAATTACATCAAGCTAAACATAATATCACCGAAGCTCATCTGCATTCCATGATCTAGGATTGTCGTTGTCGTCCATATCCTTCAATCTGTAGGAACTGGGTCTTGACGAAGATGCTACCAAAAAAAGGTCCTTCCCACTTCAGCTGTAATTTGCCTACTGTCTCAGGGTTGGCTACTCTTCGAAGCACCAAGTGTCCTGGTTCAATGTTCTTTAGCCTAACCTTTCTATCACGCCATTTTATTGTTTCAGCTTGGTATTTGTTAATGTTTTACACAGCTTGAAGCCTGATCCCTTCTATAGCATCTTTTTCCACAGAGTAATCAGCTTCAGCTTCGTCTTCTGCCGAAGCTACTATTCTTATTGATCCTGCTTTGGCTTCTTCCAGAGTTATTGCTTCGTCACCAAACAATAGTTTGAATGGTGTAAAGCCTGTTGATCTTGATACTGTTGTGTTATGGCTCCACACCACTTTGATTAATTCGTCTGGCCACTTTCCCCTGGGCTGATTGAAGATTAACTTCATTATTCCTATCATTATGATCCCATTAGCTCTTTCAACAAGTCCATTTGACTCCGGATGTCGAACTGATGCGAAATGGATCTTCGTGCCAATTTGATCGCAAAATTCTCTGAAAGCTTCGAAGTCAAATTGTGTCCCATTATCCACATTAATGGCCTTCGGCACTCCGAAGCGACAAACAATATTTTGCCAGAAAATTTTTTGATTAGTGACCGAAGTTATTGTGGCTAAAGGCTTTGCCTCAATCCACTTAGAAAAATATTTCACTGCCACTACAACATATCTTAAGTTGCCTTGTGCTGGTGGTAACAGACCTAATAAATCAAGGCCCCACCTTTGCAACGGCCAAGTGGGTTGTATTAACTGAGTTAAAGACGAAGGTTGTTTTTGATCTCTTGCACATTTATGACAACCTTCACACTTTTGGACTAATTCCGCTGCATCCGAAGCTGCCTTTGGCCAATAAAGTCCTTGACGGAAAACTTTTCCAAGCAAAGGCCTAGATCCAATGTGAGATCCACATAGACCTGCGTGTATTTCCTTCATCAATTCTATACCTTCGGCTCTGGATAAACACTTGAGTAACGGAGAACAGACCCCACACTTGTATAGTTCCCCTTCTATTATAACATATGGTCGAGCTCTTGCCTCTATCCTCCTGTTATAAGCTTCGTCATCTGAAAGAAAGTTACCCTGAAGGAAAGAGATGATCTCAGTTCTCCAGTCTTCACTATAAACAGGGGATATGTTGAGGACCGCTCTTTCAAGAAGCTCAACCGAAGGTGCTTTTATTGTTTCGAAAAATACTTCCGAAGGTAAGGGCAGCCCCTGTGCTGCTGACTTAGCTAATAAATCAGCATATTCATTTTCTCCACGAGGAATATTTTTAACAGAAAAGCCTTCAAAGGAAGCCTCAATCCTTCGGACCGTGTCTAAATATTTTTCAAGCTTCGGATCTCTTGCTTTATAACTTTTATCAATATGACCAGAAATAACTTGGGAATCAGTTTTAAGAACCGCCCTTCTGATTCCCATCGCCTTTAACTTCCGAAGACCCAAAAGTAAAGCTTTGTACTCAGCAATATTATTTGTGCAACTGAAATCAAGTCTTGTTGCATAACAAGTTTTAACTTTGGAAGGTGCAACCAACACAGCAGCTACCCCTGCTCCGAAGGTTCCCCAAGATCCATCGCAAAATACTGTCCAAACTTCAGCATCTTTATTTGTTTCTTCTTCCTGAGCCCCTGGCGTCCAGTCAGCAATGAAGTCTGCCAATGCTTGAGATTGAATCGAAGATCTATGCACATAATCAATACAGAATTCATTGAGCTCCGCATCCCATTTTCCAACCCTTCCAGTAGCTTCTCTATTTCTCATAATATCCTTCAATGGTTGTGAAGAAGGAACAACTATATTGTATGCCTGAAAATAGTGCCGAAGTTTCCTAGAGGCCATTAAAACAGCATACAACACATTCTCCAACTCTGTATAATTTTTCTTTGATAAACTAAGAACTTCGGATACAAAGTATATTGGGGCTTGCTTTTTGACTTGGCCTTCAAGCTTCTCCTGGACGAGTGCTGCACTTACCGCTGAGTGCGAAGCTGCCACATATAACAACATAGGAGCCCCTGGCGTTGGTGGAGTTAGTGTTGTTAGGTCTATCAAATATTGCTTCAGCTCTTCGAAGGCTCTCTGCTGAACTGGTCCCCATTGAAAAACTTCGGCTGACTTCAGCACTTCAAAAAATGGTAAATTTCTCTCTACTGATCTAGATATAAATCTGTTGAGAAATGCCAGTCTTCCTGTCAATCTTTGAGCCCCCTTCTTTGTACTTGGTGGTTCCATTCGAAGGATAGCTTCGATTTTATTTGGATTAGCTTCAATCCCTTTTATTGAAACTAGACAGCCAAGAAATTTCCCCTTCTTCACTTCGAAGACACATTTTTCTGGATTCAACTTTAAACCAGCCTGTCTAAAATTAGCGAAGGTCTCCTGCAGATCAGCAATGTGATTATCTTGCTTCGTGCTTTTTACAATGATATCATCAACATAAGTTAGCACATTTCTGCCTATCTGAGAATGAAGAACCTTCGCTGTCATTCTACTGAAGCTTCCTCCAGCATTCTTGAGCCCCTCAGGCATCCGAAGGTAACAATATGTTCCACTAGGGGTTATGAAGCTGGTTTTTGGCTCATCCTCCTTCTTCATCCAAATTTGATGATAGCCTGAATAACAATCCAGCAGACTCATAAGCTCTGATGAAGCTGCTGCATCAACTAGAGAATCTATCCCGGGTAATGGAAACTCGTCCTTCGGACAGGCCTTGTTGAGATCAGTAAAATCAATACACATTCTCCATTTACCATTGGCCTTTTTTACCATAACAGTGTTAGCCAGCCATTCTGGGTATTTTACCTCTCTGATAACTCCGGCACTGAGGAGCCTTTTCACTTCATTCCGAGCACCTTCGGCCTTGTCATCAGACATCTTCCGAAGCCTCTGCTTTCTAGGTCTAAAGGATGGGTCAACATTGAGCGAATGTTCAATAACATCCCTGTTAACTTCGCAAAGATCATTAGCTGACCATGCAAAAACATCTTTGTTGTTGAATAGAAACCTTATCAAGGTTTTCTCCTATTCTTCAGACAATTGGGATCCCAATAGCACCTTCTGCTCTGCTATGTCCTCACACAAAAGCATGGGCTTCGGCTGATCGGCCGAAGCAGCTTTCTCCCTTCTAAACTTGTACTGCTCACAAGCTTCAGCTCCATCTATGTTATGGATTGCTTTTGAGTCTGTCCAGTTTCCTTCGGCCCTTCTGGCAGCTTTCTGACTTCCATGAATGGCAATAGGTCCTTGGTCCGAAGGTATCTTCATGCAAAGATATGCTAGATGAAGAATTGCTTCGAAGGCATTGAGAGTACCGCGACCAATGATTGCATTATAAGGGTATTCCATATCAACGATGTCGAACACAACATGTTCAGTCCTTGTGTTATTGATAAATCCGAAGGTTACTGGCATTGTGATTTTTCCAAGCACTACAATCTGCCTTCCTCCGAAGCCACAAAGGGGATGTGTGGCATCATGGATCTTGTCTTCGGGCTCTTGCATCTGTCTGAAGGCCTTAGCAAATATGATATCAGCTGCACTGCCTGTATCAACCAGAACATTATGGACCAGAAATCCTTTGATCACACAAGAGATAACCATAGCATCATTGTGTGGGTAATCCTTGAGCTGAAGATCCTCTTGAGAGAAGGTAATTGGAATATGAGACCATCTTGACTTGATGAAGGGTCCTTGTACCCCTACATGTTGTACTCTTCTCTGTGCCTCCTTCTTCTGTTTCTTGTTAGCCGGCTCTGAGCATGAACCGCCTGTTATCGGGAGAATCAGCTTCGGAGCCGAAGCAGTTCCAGCTTGGTTCTTGAACGAAGCCATTGTCTCAGGAAAGTGAAGTGAGTTTACCGGAGGTGGGCGCCAATGTTGGGGACTTGTTCTCAAATGCTATGAATTGAAAACAAGGCAACATAAAATGTTAAATATTAAAACCCTTCGTTCGCTGAAGCATTATTTCCCTGAGGATTTAATGAGCTTCGGATGAAGGTTAAAGATGATGAATTACGAAGGTCTTACCTTCGTAGTTAGAAGTAAAATAATGCAGAATAAAATATAAAACATTAAAGAATATTAAGAATATTAAGAATAGCTCATTTTATCATATAAACTGAGATATTAAAACATAATGTTTGATTACATTTATACCTTTGCCTTGACAAAGAGCAATAATTCCAGAGTAATGCGTTAGCAGTTACAGGATTGCGTGAACAGTAAAGGAATACAGTTCACTATTTATAGGCACAGGACACAACCTGTGAGGAATTACAATCATGCCCCTCATAAAAGTTTACAACAATGACTTAGACCCTTATGGACTAAAAGGTCATTCTATCTTTAAGTCGGTTCGACCCTTCATCTTCGGATATGCTATAATACTGAAGCTTCATGAATGGTACCTTCGGCATCACGTACGAGCAGCTTCAGCCGAAGCTGTTTCTTTCCGCAGGACCTTCGGCGACGAAGCATGGTCCCAACAACAGGGGAGAAAAAGATGTTCTCCCCCTACGAGAAAAACGAAGATCCCCAAAGAGCTATCACATTCGGGGATGGAAATCAAGGTTTGGTCAAAAGACTTGGTAAAATTGCTATATCACCTGATCATTCTATTTCCAATGTTTTTCTTGTAGATTCTCTAGATTATAATTTGCTTTCAGTTTCTCAATTATGTAAAATGGGCTACAACTGTCTTTTTACGAATTTAGGTGTTACTGTCTTTAGAAGAAGTGATGATTTAGTAGCATTTAAGGGAGTATTAGAGGGTCAGCTATACTTAGTTGATTTCAGTAGAGCTGAACTCGATACTTGCTTAATTGCTAAGACTAATATGGGTTGGCTCTGGCATTGCCGACTAGCCCATGTTGGGATGAAGAATCTTCACAAGCTTCTAAAGGGAGAGCACATTTTGGGACTAACAAATGTTCATTTTGAGAAAGATAGGATCTGTAGCGCATGTCAAGAGGAAAGCAAGTTGGAATCCACCATCCACACAAGAACATCATGACGACCGATAGGCCGCTTGAACTACTCCACATGGATTTATTCGGCCCGATCGCTTACATAAGCATCGGCGGGAGTAAGTATTGTCTTGTAATTATGGATGACTATTCTCGCTTCACTTGGGTATTCTTTTTGCAGGAAAAATCTCAAACCCAAGAGACCTTAAACGGATTCTTAAGACGGGCTCAAAATGAGTTCGGATTGAGGATCAAGAAAATAAGAAGCGATAATGGGACAGAGTTCAAGAACTCACAAATTGAAGGCTTTCTTGAGGAAGAGGGCATCAAGCATGAGTTCTCTTCTCCCTACACACCTCAACAAAATGGTGTAGTGGAGAGGAAGAATAAAACTCTACTAGACATGGCAAGGACCATGCTTGATGAGTACAAGACACCGGATCGGTTTTGGGCCGAGGCGATTAACACCGCCTGCTACTCCATCAACCGACTCTACCTTCACTAAATCCTCAAGAAGACATCATACGAACTCCTCACCGGTAAAAAGCCCAATGTTTCATATTTTACAGTCTTTGGTAGCAAATGTTTTATTCTTATTAAAAGAGGTAGAAAATCTAAATTTGCTCCTAAGGTTGTAGAAGGTTTTTTCTTGGTTATGACTCAAACACAAGGGCATATAGAGTCTTCAACAAATCCACTGGATTAGTTGAGGTTTCTTGTGACATTGTGTTTGATGAGACTAATGGCTCCCAAGTGGAGCAAGTTGATCTTGATGAACTAGATGATGAAGAGGCTCCATGCGTCGCACTAAGGAACATGTCCATTGGGGATGTGTGTCCCAAGGAATCCGAAGAGCCTCCACAAGCACAAGATCAACCGTCATCTTCCATGCAAGCATCTCCACCAACTCAAGATGAGGGTTAGGCTCAAGATAATGAAGATGAAGATCAAGAGGATGAGCCATCTCAAGAGGAGGACAATGATCAAGGGGGAGATGAAGACAAGGAAGATGAGCAAGAGATACAGGGTCAAAGACCGCCACACCCAAGAGTCCACCAAGCGATTCAAAGAGATCACCCCATGAACTCCATCCTCGACGATATTCATAAGGGGGTAACCACTCGATCTCGAGTCGCTCATTTTTGTGAACATTACTCTTTTGTGTCCTTTATTGAGCCATACAGGGTGGAGGATGCAATAAAAGATTCGAATTAGGTGTTGGCAATGCAAGAGGAGCTCAACAACTTCACGAGAAATGAGGTATGGCATTTAGTTCCACGTCATAACCAAAATGTTGTAGGTACCAAATGGGTATTCCGCAACAAGCAAGATGAGCATGGTGTGGTGACAAGGAACAAAGCCCGACTTGTGGCCAAGGGTTATTCACAAGTCAAAGGTTTGGATTTCGGTGAAACCTATGCACCCGTAGCTAGGCTTGAGTCAATTCGTATATTACTTGCCTATGCTACTCACCATGGCTTTAAGGTTTACCAAATGGACGTGAAAAGTGCCTTCCTCAATGGACCAATCAAGGAAGAGGTCTATGTTGAGCAACCTCCCGACTTTGAAGATAGTGAGTACCCTAACCATGTATATAAGCTCTCAAAGGCGCTTTATGGGCTCAAGCAAGCCCCAAGAGCATGGTATGAATGCCTAAGAGATTTCCTTATCACTAATGGCTTCAAAGTTGGCAAAGCCGATCCTACTCTCTTTACTAAAACCATTGCTAAAGATTTGTTTGTATGCCAAATTTATGTTGATGATATCATATTTGGGTCTACTAACAAATCTACTTGTGAAGAGTTTAGTAGGATCATGATTCAAAAATTCGAGATGTCTATGATGGGGGAGTTGAAGTATTTCCTAGGATTTCAAGTCAAGCAACTCTAAGAGGGCACCTTCATCAGCCAAACAAAGTATATTCAAGACATACTCAACAAGTTTGGAATGAAGGATGACAAACACATCAAGACACTGATGGGAACAAATGGGCATCTCGACCTCGACACGGGAGGTAAATTCGTAGATCAAAAGGTATACCTGTCGATGATAGGATCTTTACTCTATTTATGTGCATCTCGACCGGATATTATGCTTTCTGTATGCATGTGTGCAAGGTTCCAAGCCGATCCTAAAAAAGTTCACCTTAGGGCCGTGAAAAGAATCATGAGATACTTAGTTTTTACTCCTAAGTTTGGTCTTTAGTACCCGAAGGGATCCACTTTTGATTTAATACGATATTCAGATGCTGATTGGACAGGGTGTAAAATTGATAGGAAGAGCACATCAGGGACTTGTTAGTTTCTGGGAAGATCCCTGGTGTCTTGGGCTTCAAAGAAACAAAACTCAGTAGCTCTTTCTACCGCCGAAGCCGAGTATATTGCCGCAGGCCATTGTTGTGTGCAATTACTTTGGATGAGGCAAACCCTCAGGGACTATGGCTACAAATTGAGCAAAGTCCCGCTCCTATGTGACAATGAGAGTGCAATCCGCATGGCGGATAATCCCGTTGAACACAGCCGCACTAAGCACATAGACATTCGATATCACTTTCTGAGGGATCACCAACAAAGGGGGATATCAAGATAGCTTATGTTAGCACCAAAGAACAATTAGCCGATATTTTTACCAAGCCATTAGATGAGAAAACCTTTACCAAACATAGGAATGAGCTCAATATTCTTGATTCTCGGAATTTTGTTTGAAACATTGCACACATAACTCATTTATGTACCTTTGATCATATCTCTTTCACTTTGGTACAAATGCATAATTCTTATTATTTGTGTACCAAGGTTATGACTAATGTGTATTCAAGTGCATTTCTACTAAGTCATATATTGAAAGGGAAATGGAGTCTTCGGCGAAGACAAGGCTTCCACTCCACTCTATCGGTATCATTTACCCTTCATCGTCACTCCACACCACTCTTCGATTGGTATAATCTTCACTCATATTTTAGTTACCAATGGAGGAGAAAGTAAAAAGGGCTCTCAAAAGTCTCCATTTTTGGCGATTCATGCCAAAGGGGGAGAGAGTATTAGCCCAAAGCAAAAGGACGCACCACCACCTAAAAATTTCAAAATTTTCAAAAGTACGTTTTCAATTGGTATCTTGTTAAGTGTTATACTTCAAATAGGTATGATATTTTCAATTGGTATAAGTTTTTCAAAAGTAGCATCTCAATTTATTTCCAATTGGTATCTATTAGAACCCTCTTAAAAACTAAGAGGAGAATTTCATTCAGGGGGAGTTTTGGTTAAGTAAAAGGAAAAACATTTGAAACAGGGGAGAAATTTCAAATCTTAAAAATGCTTCTTGCAATCTTATTCATATACCTTTGACTATTTGCAAAAAAAGACTTTGAAAAGATTTTCCCAAAAGAATTTGCAAAAAAACAAGTGGTGCAAATGTGGTCCAAAATGTTAAATATCAAATCAAACTTATATACTTAGAAATGCCTTCATTTCAAAATAACTTATGCACATCTGTCAAAATGCAAACTAGTTACACTTCTACACTTTATATTTGCTTTGGTTTGTGTTGGCATCAATCACCAAAAAGAGGGAGATTGAAAGGGAAATAGTCTCAACATTTCCTGTTGGGGGCCTTCGTCTTCCGAAGGTCCTTAAAAACATGATTTAACAATGTTTCCCAAGTGTAATGTATGAACAGGTACCTTCGGACTTGGGTTAAAACCATACACGATGTGAAAAGCATGGTCGAGACGAAGGCTGATGTTGCTCCGAAGCTACGCGCAAGGGAGCTTCAACCCAATGGCGGAAAAAGGAACCGACTTAAAGGGGGTCCTCGTTGGGTTGTCCATAAGTCAATAGTAAATATGAAGGGCATGAATATAAATTTACACAGGCTGCGCCCTGTGCCTGTAAATAGATGAACAATACCCCCGTACTGTTCATGCTGACTTGTACTCGCTCGTGCGTCACGATTGTACTTTTGCCTTTTATCAAGCCGAAGGTACAAATGTAATCCTGTGTTATTCTTATTCATTCATGATTATATAATAAAAGATATATTATGATGTCATATGATTATCTATGTTGTTTCCCATGTTTCATATGCTTCGTCTTTCGTTGTTATATGTTGTGATTATGAAGGTAAGTCCTTCATAACCTTCGTCCGAAGATCATTATATCCTTAGGGAAATAATACTTCGAAGGACGAAGAGCATTAACCATTAATCTATTTTTGTGTTGCCTTGTTCTTAATTCATAGCATTTGAGAACAAGTCGCCAACATTGGCGCCCACCTCCGGTGTACCCACTTCCACAACCTTCGACAAAGCACTGACCTTCGTCATGCCGCCGAAGAAGATAACAATGCCAGGGGCTGCTGCACTGCAGCCACTGGACACAAACCAGGAGACTCTCTCTCTCTCCGAGAGGCTCGAAGCCAGAAGAGAAAGGCCACCAATCCAACATTCCAGGAGGAGGAGTTGGACCAAGAGATCAGGGATGTTGGGGGCCTTCGGCTTCCGAAGGTCCTCAAAAACATGATTTAACAATGTTTCTGGAGTATGATACATGAACAGGTACCTTCGGACTTAGGTCAAAACCACAGTGTGAAGAAGCACAAAGAATACGAAGGATGGCGTAGAAGCCGAAGCTATGCGTAGGGGAGCTTCGGCGTGATAGCAGAAAAGGAAACCGACTTAAAGGGGAAAGACTATTTAGACCCCGAAGGATTACTATAGAGTTATTAGCAAATGTAAAGGGCATGGGTGTAATTTTACATGGGCTGCGTCCCGTGCCTATAAATAGATGAACAGTGCTCCGTACTGTTCACGCTGACTTGGCATTTGCTTTTGCGTCACACTTGTACTTTTGCCTTCTTTCAAGTCGAAGGTACATTTGTAATTTGTTATCATTTCTATTTTTCCATAATAATAAAATAAAAATGAGGTAATAATAATACTTAAGTGTTTATGTTATTTTTCATACTTTATATGAATCCTTCTTTATTATTTGTTGTGCTGATGAAGGTATGTCCTTCATAACCTTCGTCTGAAACTCATTATATCCCAAGGGAAATAATGCTTCGAAGGACGAAGGACTTTAACGTTTAACAATTTCTGTGTTGCCTTGTTCTTAATTCATAGCATTTAAGGACAAGTCCCCAACATTGGCGCCCACCTCCGGTGAACCCTTTTCGACCACCTTCGACAAGCATAGACCTTCGTCATGCCGCCAAAGAAAGCTTCAGCGATAGGGGCTGCCGTTCTGCAGCCGCTGGACCCGAACCAGGAGACCCTTTCTCTTTGAGAGGCCCGAAGCCAGAAGAGGAAGGCCACCAGTCCAACACCCCAAGAGGATGAGTTGGACGAAGAGATCAGGAATATGGAGATGCTTCATCAGCAAGTGCAAAAGAAGAAGGAAAAAATGGCTCGGCTAGCTGACCTACAAAGGCAGATTGACGAAGCCACTGAAGAAGTACGTCATCTTACTCAAGATGAGCAACACCGAAGACCCCAGCACAGAGAGCTGCACCAAGAGGGCTTCTACAACAAGGATGAATGGTATGAAGATTTCCATCATGGAAATTTTTCTTTTGATGATGCTTCTCCTCTGTCAGCAGAACTGCAGGCTACACCCTGGCCCCCATCTTACAAGCCACCCCAGCTCCCTAAGTATGACGGACACTGAGATCCGAAGCAGTTTCTGATGAGCTACGAAGCTACCATATCTTCATATGGAGGCAATACTGCAGTCATGGCGAAATCTTTCGTCATGGCAGTCAAGAATGTTGCACAAACCTGGTACTCCTCTCTTCGGCCAGGAACAATCACATCATGGCAGAAGCTGAAGGACATGCTGATCACCAGTTTCCAAGGGTTTCAGACGAAGCCGGTTACTGCTCAAGCTT
This sequence comes from Zea mays, assembly GCF_902167145.1. Taxonomy (NCBI): domain Eukaryota; kingdom Viridiplantae; phylum Streptophyta; class Magnoliopsida; order Poales; family Poaceae; genus Zea; species Zea mays. Next base: position 118,432,449 of record NC_050100.1, read on the forward strand.
TGTTCCAGTGCACACAAGATCACGAAGAATACCTTCAGGCGTATGTCCGAAGGTTCTTGCGTCTGAGGGCACAAGCGCCAACAGTGCCCAATGAAATTGTCATTGAGGCCATGATCAAGGGGCTTCGGCCAGGACCCACGGCCCAATAGTTCGCCAGGAAGCCCCCTCAGACCCTGGAGAAATTGCTTCAGAGGATGGATGAATACATCCGCGCTGATAATGACTTTCGGCAGAGAAGGGAGGAAGCTTACATGTTCTCCGAAATGACCAGGGCTTCAGAGGGAGAGTCCACCCAAGGCACGTCAGATCAATCCACTCTACTCAGAATGATGACAGAGGAGGTCAGCAGCAGAGGCCACAATATTCCTCCTAGGCTTCGGGGCAGCAACAAAGCTATCCTCGGCCTCCAGCTCCAAGGGGTAGAGGCGCCAGGGGCTTCGTTGGAAGGTTTGGGGATCAGCCCAGGAAAATTTATTGCCTATTCTGCGGTGAGGACAAGGGCCATACTACAAGGATGTGCCATGTCACCATCCAGAAACAGAAGGAGATAGCAGAAGCTGCAGCCCAACAGAACTAGCCAAAGCAAGTTATGCATACTGCTTCGTATCATTCACTGTACATACCAGAGTATGTGGGTAACCTCCACCACCAATGCAACCCGCATATCCCCAAGGCCAGCAGCCAGAAGGGAGCTAGCACACTCACCACCAGCGAGACTTCAGGGAGCAGTCCGAAGCTTGCACAGTCAACAGTACTGTGCCAGAATCGAAGCACATCTACTAAGAGATATCCTACCTCTAAAACAGTTTTGCATTTGTCATCATTTTCTTTTTTAATAAGAAACAATCATTGAAAGCCTAGTTCTTTTGTTGTTTTCAATTTCTTGTAATAGCTTCATAATTGTCATGATATAATAAACCTTCTTCATAGACTCACAAAGTTCCAAAAATCGGCGAACCACGAAAGTTGTTCTCAAGAGAACGTGGGGTTCACAATCATATTACAAGTTTTGCCGAAGCAACAAAAAGTCGTTCTAAGGAATGCAGCCTAAGTCTTGACGAAGCAACAAAAAGTCGTTCTAAGGAACACAGCGTAAGTTTGCCGAAGCAACAAAAAGTCGTTCCTAAGGGAGTGCAGCGTAAGTTTTCTGCCCAAAAGTCGTTCCAAAGGGAATGCAGAGCTTACAGCGAAAAATAAACGCTGATTCCACCGAATTATAAGGCGAAGCGCGAAAAGTCAACGCGAATACCGCCGAAATAGAAGGCGAAGAAGTTCAAAAGACGTTCCTAAGGGAATGCATAACTTACAGCGAAAAGTCAACGCTGATACACCAAAAAATAAGCGGTGAAGCCGAAAAATAAACGGCAAAGAGATTGTGTGTTCTATTGTGGGAATGTGTGTGTATCTTCGGCACAAATATCATTTTGCATAGCATAACATCATCACATGATTCGCATAACATGGCATCATACATCATATTGCATCAATGGCACAAGAAGGGGATACAATGATGATCTTGGGAAATTGTTTCGAAGAAGTTGTGCCAAGGCACAAAATAAGTTTTGAAGAAGTACAACTTCATCAACTCTAATATCAAAGGAGATCTATTGCTTACGAAGCATAATGTTTTTACGGAATATGGGTATTCTTCACGAAGCATGAAAAGAAGGGAAGGTGTTTTTTCGCCGAAGGCTCAAAAACGGTATGTACATAAAGTTTCATGCATCGTAAAGAATCGAATTACAAACACCTCATATATTACATTCAAAACTACAAAATGTTACACACTTTGTTCAGCAAATATTACATTAATATTCCAAATGTTTTTACAATAATAAGTTATTCTTCTTTTAGAACTGCTTCCGCAGCTTCGTTTAGTAGTCGAGTAACAGCTTCGTCCATAATAGCTTCGACCATCTTAGTAATTTCATCTTCCTTTTTTGCTTCGGGGTCGGCCAATGACTCGAAGGGCTCCGGGGGAGGAGATAGTTCGGCTACGATATAAAACATAAATAAGTCCGAAGTCACAAAAATAAAACATAAAGTTAAAAACAATTAGGCAATACCTATCCGCCTTTCAAGTTCTGCAGTCTTTTCAGCTGCCTTTGTTGCTTCTCTAGCATCGTGAGTATCTTTTTCACTTTTCTTTATAATTTCGTGGGCCATTCCTCGGCCGCCATTTTTCCAGATGTCGGTGAAAAACTTTCCGCCAATTAAACTTGCTTTGGCCGAGGGGTCTTTTGTATCTTCAATAGATAAGGTAGCTTCGGTTTGCGCCAAGGATTTTACGTGTTCGCAACCTATCTTCTCCAAGATAGCTGCAACTCCCCTCGCGCCAGAAAAGGCACAGACGTCTCGACGGCCATTTAAAATTTCCTCGAAAGCATCGGCTTCGCCGCTGATCCATTCAATTGGGCCCTCAGGATCGCCTCTTACGAAGTTGTCCTCGCTGGAGTATGCGCCAACGTCGGCGAAGCTTGTCTTTATTTTTCTCACACATTTTATGGATTTTTCATAACATCTTTCTTTTGAAGACCGAAGTTATACAGATGTTTTCTCCCAATAATTTTTCCAGTAATCACTAGCGTCTCGGTCAGCTTCGGCAATTGCACATTTTAATTTTGCTTCTGCCAGCTGTTTTTGAAGATCTTCAATTTCGCATTTCTGGGCTTCAGCTTGGGCTTTTGAAGTAGCTTCGCCTTCTTTTATCTTGTTCACCAATGAGTTTAATATTTTATCTTTTTCAAGACCTTCGTTCCTTAGCTCAATTACTTCGGAACGAATGTTGTTCAAAGCTATAGTACATCCTTCGTCTTCAGCACTTTTTTGCGCCCTGAGGGCGTTGCTAAGAATAAGGCCCTACAAAAGGAGTGCGGTACTAAATACAAGCAAATGGAAAATTTTTGTTTTTAAGTACAAAAATCTCATTCTCTCACCTTTAAGCTGTTGTATGCTAAGCTGTCGGCCAATTCATCTTTTGATAGCACCGAGAGCCCGTCTTCTAGTGTCGGGAACCCGAAGCTTTTACTCATCTCTCGGCAGACAGAAATCTCCTTGCTGTCTGGGAGACAATACAAGAAGTCTTCTTCTCCGCTGCCATTGAATATCAACGCCCCTTTTGGATATTTCAGTCTCTGGGCATAATATTGAGCTTCTCGCTTTTCTTCTGCAGATAACCTTTTTCCCGAAGCATGTCGTACAATATAATCAAGAGCTTCGGAAGATGCTTTGGGAATAGGAATGGCAGTTTTTTCAGACAGAATTTGTTCTGTAGATTCTTTTTCTGCTTCTTCTTCTCCGATTTCCAAGGATTTCTCGTTGGCGGGCTCTGAAGGCCCAGCTTCGGCCTCGGCATGACTTTGTGCAGCTTCGGCTTCAGTCTGTTTTGTTTCAATTCGCGTTTTTGAAGCTTCGGCTGTTTTCCCTAGAGTAGAGCTTGAAGTCTTTATTTTCTCCAGCACATCTAGTACGTTGACCATCCTTTTCCTCTTGGGGGTCGTTGTAAGATCCTTTTGCGCCTTCGGCATTGTCACCTCTGCCGAAGGGCTTATAACTTCTAATATTTTTGTTTTTTCGACCTCTGCCTCTTCAATATTAATGGCCTTTGGCTCACCTGATTTGGCTAGTGATGCCTTCGGCATTGTAGCCGATTCTTCATTCCTCTATGTGAGGGCAGATTCTTCGGCTTTAGTAGCCGAAGAGGTCTCGCCGCCAAATTAGGGCACTTCGGCTAGTTCAATATATCGCGACCGGTGAGTAAGGACCTTCACCTTTTTCCTCTTCGGCACGGGCTCGCTTGGAGCAGCTAGGGCAGCATCCTTCCCGGAAGTTGCACTCTTTCTCTTCTGCCCCCGCGACGGGTAGCGGTAGTCAGGGTACATAAACCCAATAGCATCGAAAACTCTATTCAACCTCTTCTTCTGGCCTCCGAAGGCCGCAGATAACACGTTATCTTCTGCCTTTGAATATGGCCCAAGCAGTTCATCGCTTGTAGCTTCGATACATTTCAGCCAATCATCATCTGGCTCAACAAACTTACCTTCATATCTGAAGGTGTATTTCAACCTAACTAGCCCACCTTCGTTAGACTTGCTGATAGTCTCCTTTGGCATTTCCCATTTCTCTACAAGTGGCCACACTCTGAAGGCTATGTGCTCCTGCACTAAATCCCTTGTCCCGATGAAAGAGCAAACTATGCCAAAGGCCTTTCGGCTGCTTCATCAATTTCCACCTTCGGTTTTCGGAGGCCGAAACGCTACCAGATAGGGCGCATGATGATCTCCTTAATATCCTCTCGTGCTTTTAAATCATTTTTCACATAGAACCATTCCTTCATCCAATCTCCGGGCCATCTCTTCTAAAAAGTCGGCACGGGGCAGCTTGACCCAGAGCGAGCAACGAAGCTATAGCAGCCAAAATTGTTATGGTATTGCTCTTTGCCCCAGGGTTTCGTCTCATATAACAGTTCATGCATACCGCAGAAACTTTTTGCATTTGGCTCCAAGCCCTGGCTCCTCATGGCCTAGACGAAGATTCCCATTCTTATGATTGCTTCGGGAGTAATTTGATGAAGGTAAATCTGATATATTTTTTAAACTTCAACCACAAAATTGCTTAGGGGGAACCGAAGCCCAGCCTTGAAGAAGCTTCGGAAGATCATGACTTCATTCTCTTCGGGAGCAGGAGAAGTCCTGTCTCCGTTGTCAGCCCTCACGATAGACACATCTCGAAAATATCTTCCCCTCATATTGTCGAGATGACTCTGTTTAATAGTTGATTTTCCGAAAACTGTATGACTTGGTCGCCAAGGTCGATCTTCGTAGTCTTCGCCACCGCTTTCCACATCATAACTGTCACTATCACCGGTGTCTTCAGATAAACCTTCTAAAATCTCTCTAGTAATCTTCTCTGTATTTGTCTTCGCTATTGATTCAAGAAAGCCAAGATTCTTCTCCTCAGAAAGGCTCAGCTTCGTTTCAACAACAACTTTCTTGTCTTAAGACATCTCTTCGAAAATGTTGAAAATGTGCTCCTAAGGTCGAAGCTAAAAAATCTAAAAAGCCAGGCAAAGCGTTTGTAGGCAAGAGCTAAAAATTGAGCAGGCAGATCAGATGGCAAAAAGCATGCCAAATGAGCTCGCGGTGTGCTCTTATTTATACGCCTAGTGCGTTGCATGTGGGAGGGCCCCGCTTGTCATTGACTGTTGCTATTCTAGCAAAGGGAAGGTGTTTTTTCGGACCTTCGGCTTAAGGCCTTCGTCCTCGCAATCTGAATTTATCATTCTAACAAATTAATATTGCGAGGGGCTACTTTTGGGGGCCTTCGGCTTCCGAAGGTCCTCAAAAACATGATTTAACAATGTTTCTAGAGTATGATACATGAACAGGTACCTTCAGACTTAGGTCAAAACCACAGTGTGAAGAAGCACAAAGAATACGAAGGATGGCGTAGAAGCCGAAGCTATGCGTAGGGGAGCTTCGGTGTGATAGCAGAAAAGGAAACCGACTTAAAGGGGAAAAGGCTATTTAGACCCCGATGGATTACTATAGAGTTATTAGCAAATGTAAAGGGCATGGGTGTAATTTTACATGGGCTGCGTCCCGTGCCTATAAATAGATGAACAGTGCTCCATACTGTTCACGCTGACTTGGCATTTGCTTTTGCGTCACGCTTGTACTTTTGCCTTCTTTCAAGCCGAAGGTACATTTGTAATTTGTTATCATTTCTATTTTTCCATAATAATAAAATAGAAATTAGGTAATAATAATACTTAAGTGTTTATGTTATTTCTCATACTTTATATGAATCCTTCTTTATTATTTATTGTGCTGATGAAGGTATGTCCTTCATAACCTTCGTCCGAAACTCATTATATCCCAAGGGAAATAATGCTTCGAAGGACGAAGGACTTTAATGTTTAACAATTTCTATGTTGCCTTGTTCTTAATTCATAGCATTTAAGGACAAGTCCCCAACAAGGGACATGGAAATCATCCATCAACAAGTGCAAAGGAAAAAAGAGAAGATGGCTCGGCTGGCCGATCTTCAAAGGAAGATCGATGAAGCTACTGAGGAAGTGCGTCAGCTTGCTCAAGATGACCAAGACCGAAGGCCCCAACACAGGGAGCTTTGTCAAGAGGACCTATTCAACGAAGATGGATGGTATGATGATTTTAATCATGATACCTTTACTTTTGATGATGCTTCTCCCTTGGCAACAGAATTGCAGGCTATGCCATGACCACAATCCTACAAGCCACCCCAACTACCCATGTATGATGGGCACTCGGACCCAAAGCAATTTTTGATGAGCTATGAGGCAACAATATCCTCATACGGAGGCAATGCAGCTGTTATGGCAAAGTCCTTCGTCATGGCAGTCCGGAACATAGCCCAGACATGGTATTCTTCTCTTCGGCCAGGGACAATCACGTCGTGGCAGAAGCTCAAGGACATGTTGGTTACCAGTTTCCAAGGCTTTCAAACGAAGCCAATCATAGCTCAGGCCTTGTTCCAATGCACGCAAGACCATGAGGAATACCTTCAGGCGTATGTCCGCCCATAGTGCCCAATGAAATTGTCATTGAGGCCATGATCAAGGGTCTTCGACTAGGCCCTACGACTCAATACTTTGCCAGGAAGCCCCCACAAACTCTGGAGAAGCTGCTTTAGAAGATGGATGAGTACATCCGGGCTGACAACGACTTCCGCCAAAGAAGGGAGGAAGCTTACAGATTCTCTGAGATGACCAGGGGCTTCGGAGGAAGAATCCACCCTAGGCATGTCAGATCAATCCACCGCTCCAGTCAGAATGACAACAAAGGAAGCCAGCTTCAGAGGCCACAATACACCTCACAGTCTTCGGGGCAGCAGCAAAGCTCCTTCAGGTCGCCAACTCCAAGGGGTAGAGGCGCCAGGAGCTTCAGAGGAAGATATGGGGACCAGCCCAGGAAAATTTATTGCCTATTCTGTGGTGAGGACAAGGGCCATACTACAAGAATGTGCCAAATCACTATTCTGAAGCAAAAGGAGATCGCAGAAGCCGAAGCTCAGAAGAATCAGCCGAAGCAGGTCTTACACACTGCTTCGTGCCACTCTCCCTACATACCAGAATATGTGGGCAATCACCCTGCAGCTTCTATTGCTTCGGCTAGCCATTCACAGGCTTCTTGGCCTCAGCTTCCACCACCACCACCACTGCAACCTACATATTCCCGAAGCCAGTAGCCAGAAGGGTGCCAGCATCCTCAATAGCAACGTGAATTCAGGGAGGAATCAGAAGCAAGTACATCAACAATACTGTGCCAGAATCAAAGCACATTTATTGAACGATATCCTGCCTCTGAAATACCTTTATGCTCTATGTCATTTTGTTTTTTAATAAGGAACAAGCAATGTAAATCTAGTTTTAAGTTCTTGTAATGATTTTACTTCTATCGAGATGGAATATATCTTCTTCACAGACTTACGAAGCTCAAAAATCATTGAAGCTCAAAAGTCATTCCTAAGGGAATACAGAGCTAAAAATTGCCAAAGCTACCAAAAAGTCGTTCCTAAGGGAATGCAGAGCTAAAAATTGCCGAAGCTACCAAAAAGTCGTTCCTAAGGGAGCACAGCGTAAGTTTTGTCGAAGCTACAAAAAAGTCGTTCCTAAGGGTGCACAGTGTAAGTTATCTGCTCAAAAGTCGTTCCAAAGGGAATGTAGAGCCAAATACCGCCGAAATATAAGGCGAAGAAGTTCAAAAGTCGTTCCTAAGGTGATGCAGAACTTATACCGCTGAAATAGAAGGCGAAGAAGTTCAAAAGACGTTCCTAAGGGGATGCAGAACTTACACCGAAAAATAAACGGTGAAGCCGAAAAATAAACGGCAAAGAGATTCCAGTCGTTCCTAAGGGAATGCAGAGATTGTGTGTTCCAGAGTGGGAGTGTGAGTATGTGTCTTCGACATCATTATCATTTTGCATCATATCATCACAACATTTCGCATAGCATCACATCATACATCATATTGCATCAATGACACAAGAATGGAATATGGAGCCGATTTTCGGAAAATATTGTCAAAGTTACACGAAGTAAGCTTCGAATTACAGCTTCGTCAGCCTGCACACAAAAGAGGGATATCTCTTTCCAAAGCATGGATATCTTTATTTTTTACGGACCACAGATCTTCTTTCTTTACGAAGCATGAAAAGAAGGGAAGGTGTTTTTTCGCCAAAGGCTCAAAAACGGTATGTATGTAAGTTTCATGCATCGTAAATAAATAAACTACAATAATTTACATATTCGATCCAAAGTTACACACATCAAATATTACACCTTCGTTACAATAAAAGCACAATGTCCATTCTAGTGTCTCTTACATTGACCATTTAAAAATGTTTTTACAATAAGTGCTAGTCTTCTTTCAGGATTTTCTCCGCAACTTCATTTAGCAAATTATTGACGACTTCGTCAACAATAGATTCAGCCATATTAATGATCTCCAGTGCTTCCTTCGTTTCTGGATCGGCCAGGGGATCGAACGGTTCCGGTGGCAGAGATAATTCAGCTGTAGGAAAAATTAATTAGTCCGAAGCCATAAAACAAATGCCGAAGCTGAACATCAAAAGATATTGCCTATACGTTTTTCGCGCTCTGCAGCTTCTTCAGCTTGTCTCGCTTCTATCCGGGCGTCATGGGTGTCTTTTTCACTTTTCTTTATAATTTCATGAGCCATCTCTCAGCCACCATTCACCCAGACATCATTATAGAATTTTCCGCCCATCAAGGTCGCTTCAGCTGAAGGATCCTTCGTGTCGTCTACGGAGAAGGCAGCTTCGGTCTGGGCCATGGTATTGATGTGATCACATCCCGCCTTCTCCAAGATAGCTGAAATCCCCCGAGCCCCAGAAAATGCACAGACATCCCCGTGATCACTTAAGATTTCTTCGAAGCTCTCAGCCTCCCCACTTATCCATTCGATAACACCTTCGGGGTCGCCTCGTATGAAGTTTTCTTCGGTAGAATAAGCACTCACATTGGTGAAACTAGCTTTTATTTTCTTCACGCAGTCCAAGGATTTTTCAAAACATCTTTCCTTGGATGTGCAAAGTTCTTCAACATTTTTCTCTAAATGATTCTTCCAATATTCGCTGATCTCTCGGTTAGCTTCTGCGAGTGCGCATTTTTCTTTGGCTTCTGCCAGCTATTTCCGAAGGTCTTCAATTTCAGTCTTTTGGATTTTGGCCTGAGCCTTGAAACTAGCTTCATCTTATTTCACTTTGTTTACCAATGAAATCAAGATTTTGTCTTTTTCAAGACCTTCGTTTCTTAATTCGATTACCTCTGAACGAAGGTTGTTCAGAGCCATCGTATAGCCTTCATCTTTAATATTTTTCTGAGCCCTAAGCACATTGCTAAGAATTAAGCCCTGCAAGAGGAGGACAGAATTGAGTATAGCAAATAAAATATTTCATTTTCACATACAAAAATAGCTTTTATACCTTTATGTGTTGGGGCGAAGGCAAAGACGCCACCCTTCGCTCGAGGCCTTCGCTGCAGTCGTTGGTCCAACAGAGACAAGACAACGGGCAGGGACACCCTTCGCCCCATACGACATCAGACGAAGACCTGCGACGAGGTCATCCCACCGTGCGGCCTCGTCCAGCACGGAGGCCCACGTGTGATCCGGCCCATTGTAACGGGCCCTGCGTGGCCGCTGCGTGTTACAGGCCTAATTTGTAAAGGCATCCCTGTAATTATAGTCTGTAACCCTGCTTTATGGGAATATTCTGGGGATAACCTAGGTGTCTGAGGGCACATGCGTCCTTAACACAGGACGCTGGGCACTCAGATACCTATAAATACCCCCGCACAGTGCCCGTGAGAGGCTAGATTAACAGAGCTATTGCCATCTTGCGCGAGAACCCTGTTTACGTCACTACACCTCCCGTTGGATCCCCTTGCAACAGAGAGCAAGTTCCAACATTTGGCGCCCACCGTTCGTGCGACGAAAAAACCACCCGCGATGGCACCCAAGAAAGTTAACTCGAAGGCTGACGAGGCTGCGAAGGCAGCACTGCTGGCCGCAAAAAAGGCAAGGCCCTCGCCCTCACCCACTCCACTCACCACGAGGCTACCGAAGACGATGTTCTCCACACCTGCGAAGACGATGCTCTCCGCACCTGCGGCCCTGAAGGACAATCGCAACCCCCCAAGGCTTCGCCCCACCGGAGGGCGTGGACCTCACCGAGGACGGCGAGGTCCTCGGCGTCTCGGCGGAAGAACAGCTACAACTGCGCGCCCTACGCCTCAAGAACTGCAATCTCCAGAGGCAGAAAGAGATACTGGAGGCCAAGCGCCAGCGCGTGTCCGCACTAGCCAAGGTGCGGCAAATGATACGCGACGAAGAGCAGAAGGCCCAGGACCTCGAGCTGGAGATCGCGCTGATGCAGCGCGAAGGCCACCTCGGCCTGCAGCACGGGCCACCCCTGCAACAGCGTGCACAACTGGAAGACACGTGCGAAGGCCACCTCGGCCTGCAGCATGGGCCACCCATGCAACAGTGCGCACAACCGGAAGACCCGCGTTTCCCCCAGCGCGACCACACCTTCCCGCACGCCGCGCCATTCCAAGGGGTCAACTACCTCGACGAGCGAAGTCCCATGGCGCCACATCTGCAAGTGATGCCTTGGCCCGCCAACTTCCGGGCAGGGACCTATCCCAAGTACAACGACATCACTAACCCGGCATAATACATAATGAGTTATCAGGTCGCCGTTGCATCTTCCGGAGGGGACGACGCCACAATGGCCAAGTCTTTCATCATCACCCTCGAAGGCCCAGCTCTCACCTGGTTCACCAGGTTGCCTCCGCTGTCCATTGATTTCTGGAGAAGCCTCCGAGACAAGTTCCTGCTCAACTTCCAAGGGTACCGCCCAGACACTGACGCCTTGGTCGAACTCTCGCTCTGCAAGCAGCTGGAAAAAGAGACTCTGCGGGAGTATTATCGCAAATTTCTAACACTCAAGTCATAGCTACCCTCAGTCGACGACCAGATCGCCATCCACTACGCCATCAGTGGCCTTCACGCCGGCGTCCTCTATAGCCACTGCATCAGAGACCCGCCCAAGAACCTCCAGGAATTATATCAGCTGTTTGAAAAATACGCCAAGTCCGAAGAGCTCCACCAGCGCAAGGTTGAGTCTCAAAGGAAGCCCAAAGATGCTCCACAGTCCAGCTGCACGTGGACGAGGACTCCGCAGCAAGACTCCGGTCGAGACGGCCGCAATCAACAGCAAGTGCACAACATCGCCAACCAGCACCCCGCTGCTGAAGCCCCTCGCCGCCAGGAATATCCCCCCAGGGCCGCGGAAATGGAACTCGCGGTAGGGGTCGGGGGCGTGCGCAGCCGCCGCGCCGATTCTACTGCCTCTTCCATGGCGAAGACTGCGCCCACCAAACCAAAGACTGCCCAGAAACGAAGGCCACCAAAGACAGGATGGCACGGGCGCAGCCAGCCGACAACCCCAGAGTTGTCGCGCACACTTACCAGCAACCCCCTCCACCCTATATCCACGCCCCCGCCCCGCATCCACCGCACCACGCTTACCAACACCATCAGGAAGTACAAATCGTACCTCCCCCACCCCCACCACCACACCAGCAACATCAAAACATCCCCCACGCCCCAAAGCAGGAAGACTTCACCGATCAGCTGTATCGCGGAGTCATTCACATGATCACTGGGGGGTCCAGCACCGACTTCGACACAAAGCGGCAGAAGCGGGACCACTACCGCAGCATCAACCACGTCGCCATCACTGGCCCAGTCGTGCAGACAAAGTGGTCCCACATACCGCTAACCTTTGACGCACGAGACGTCGACCTGCGCAGTGCCCCCCACAGTGACGCCATGGTTATCAATTGCAGCGTGGCAGGCTGGGACCTGCACAAAGTCCTAGTCGACAATGGTAGTCAGGCGGACATCATCTTCCTCCTCGCCTTCGACCGCATGGGCATAAGCCACAGCCTGCTCAAGCCTTCGGACAACCCGTTGTATGGCTTCGGCGGCAAGGGCACCTTTCCTGTCGGCAAAATAGAGCTGCCTCTCTCCTTCGGTGTAGCACCCAATGCCCGAAGTGAGCAAGTGACCTTCGATATTGTGGATATGGTATATCCGTACAACGCCATCATGGGCCGGGGCTCCATCAATAAGTTTGAAGCAGCCATTCACGGACTGTACCTATGCATGAAGATACCAGGTCCGCTAGGCGTTATTACGGTCTACGACAATCAACAGACTGCGCGCAACATAGAGCGGGACTTCGTCCTCGGACAAAGAAACGTGCACTGCCTCATGGCCCAGTGCGAGGTCCCTGCACCCGCCAGCCCAACCGACAAAGAGCACGACAAGGCACAGCTGCAGAGCAACGATGGGACCAAGACTGTCCCCCTCGACCAGGCCACGCCCAAGCAGACAGTCACTATCAACGAAGACCTCACTTCGCATGAAGAGGAGAAGCTCCTCTGCTGCCTGTCCAAGAACAAAGATGTCTTCGCCTGGTCAGCCCTCGACCTGGTCGGGTTCAGCCGATCCATAATTGAGCACAGCTTGGGAATCGACCCTTCGGTGAGGCCGGAAAAACAGCGGCTTCGCAAAATATCCGACGAGAAGACAGAGGCCGCCAAGGCAGAGGTGCACCGACTCCTGGAAGCCAAATTCATCGAGCCGGTGGCTTACCCCACGTGGCTCTCCAACGTTGTGATGGTGCAGAAAAAGAGCGGGAAGTGGTGAATGTGCATCGACTTCACCAGTCTCAATAAGGCCTGCCCAAAGGACAACTTCCCGTTGCCGCGGATCGACAAAATAGTCGATAGCGCGGCGGGATGCGAAGTCATGTCACTCCTCGACTGCTTCTCCGGTTACTACCAGATATACATGAAGGAGGAAGACAAGGCTAGCACCAGCTTTATAACACCCTTCGGCACATATTGCTTCATCAGAATGCCGGAGGGACTCAAGAACGCCGGGTCCACCTTCTCCAGGCTTACCAAAACAGTGCTCGAAGGGCAAGTTGGCAGAAATATATTCACATATGTGGACGACATCAGCGTCGCCAGCAAGAGCAAGGAGGACCATCTCGCTGACCTCGCCGAGACATTCGCGAACATGCGAGACGCACGACTCTGCCTGAACCCGGAAAAGTGCGTCTTCGGCGTTCGCCAAGGCAAAATATTGGGCTACCTGGTATCACACCGCGACATCGAGGCCAACCCAACCAAAATTCAAGCCATCATAAACATGACGCCTCCGCAGTCCGCCAGAGACGTCCAGCGCTTGATGGGCAGATTGGCCGCCCTCAACAGATTCATCTCCAGATCCGCTGAGCGAAGTCTCCCTTTCCTCAAAACTCTCCGTGGCGCAAAAGACTTCGCTTGGGGACCAGAGCAGGCAGCGGCCTTCGCCTCATTAAAACAGTACCTGTCGGAGTTGGCAGTCCTTACAAGCCCCGACTCTTCGCTACCTCTGTTGCTCTATGTTGCGGCTTCGCCGCATGCGGTCAGCGCGGCACTGGTGCAGGAGCAGACAGTTGAGGGCGTGATCAGGCAGTGCCCAATTTATTACGTCTCCGAAGTGCTGACACCGTCCAAATGTAACATGACAGAACTGGAGAAGATTGCCTACGCAGTCGTTATGTCTTCGCGCAAATTGCGCCATTATTTTGAAGCATTCAAGGTCCGGGTCACCTCAGACAGGGGACTCGGCGAATTGTTCAGAAACCCGGAAGCATCGGTGAGGATTGCCAAGTGGGCGGCCGAACTCTCCGGCTACCACATCAATTTCGAGCCCAGAACAGCCATCAAGTCACAAGTCCTGGCAGACTTCATCGTCGACTGGACTGGGCCAATAACACAGCCGAACCCGTCCGCAGAGAAGGTTTGGACGATCCACTGCGACGGCGCATGGTGCCATGCGGGGGCAGGCGCCGCTGCAGTCATCACCTCACCAACCGGAGTCAAGCACAGATATGCAGCTCGCCTTAGCTTCGCTCTGGAATCTGACAGATGCACAAATAACATAGTAGAATACGAAGCAGTCATCCTCGGCCTCCGCAAGCTGAGGGCCCTTGGGGTCACCACCTGCATCATCAAAACAGACTCCAAGGTAGTTGCTGGCCAAGTCGAGAAAGACTATGTAGCAAAGGATCCCACACTTATGCAATACCTCGCGGCCATCCGAAGTCTCGAGAGACAATTCAAGGGGTTCACCTTGCAGCATGTGGACCGGGCCAAGAATGAAGAGGCCGACGCATTGGCCAAGGCTGCCGCCAGAGGCGAGTCCCTGCCCTCCGACGTGTTCTTCCATGTCATTGGCACGCCAGCCGTCCGGAGCCCCGAAGGGCTCCAAATAACCAATGACAGCGAGGGCCACCGCATAGTCAACCTTATCATGACCGAAGACTGGCGAGCACCAATAACCCTGTTCCTACAGGGGTACTATCAACCAACAGACATCAACGAGGCCAAGCGCCTCAAACATCGAAGCCAGGACTTCGCGTTGATTGAGGGCCAACTCTACAAGAAAGGGGTCAGTCAGCCAATGCTTAAATGTGTCATCGAGACCGAAGGCGTCCAAATCATGCGCGAGGTCCACAGTGGTACTTGCAGCTCTCACGTAGGGCCAAGGGCCCTAGCCACAAAAGTGATCCGCCAAGGCTTCTATTGGCCCGCAATGATCTGCGCTGCAAATCGGGTTGCAAGGTCCTGCGAAGCCTGCCAGAAATTTTCTCCTCGATCAGGCAGCCCCTCGCAATTTACAAAACTGATCGCCCACACATGGTCTCTCCAGCGCTGGGGCCTGGACATCGTCGGGCCCTTGCCCACGGCTCAGGGGAATCTTAAGTTCGCCTTCGTCGCTGTCGAATACTTTACCAAATGGATCGAAGCGAGGGCCGTTTCCACAATAACATCAAAGACTGCACAAAAATTCTTTTGGCAAAACATTGTTTGCCGCTTCGGAGTACCGTCCGAACTAACAGTCGACAACGTCAAGCAGTTTGACAGCCAAGACTTCAAGGACTTCTGCTTCTCCATTGGCACCAAGCTTGCCTTCACCTCAGTATATCACCCGCAATCCAACAGAGTTGTGGAACGAGCCAATGGAAAAATTTTCACAGCTGTCAAAAAGATGCTCCTCGACGAAAAAAGGGCAAGTGGGCCGATTTGCTACCTGAGGCGGTCTGGGCGCTAAACACGACTGGGTGCAGGGCGACCAGCTTCACCCCTTTTCGCCTTCTATATGGATCGGAGGCCATGAACCCACAAGAAATAAAACATGGCTCCCCGCGAACAGTTCCGTCAGCCGTCCCCGACGTGGACGAGCCCACTTCGAAGGATCTCATCGATGGAGACCGAGTCTTCGCTCTACAGGCCTTGAACAAATACCAAGCCCAGACAAAAGCATGGCACGACCATGCAGTCATCCTGAGAGAATTCAGCGAAGGGGACCTCGTACTCGTCCGAACAGCTCGGACAGAGTCCAGGGGCAAGCTGGAGCCCAAGTGGGAGGGCCCTTTCATTGTCAAGACGAAGGCTTCCCCCAGCGCTTACAGGCTCACAACGCCAAACGGCGAAGACCTGGAGCACTCCTGGAACATCGACAATCTCCGCAAATTTTTTGTTTGACTCATCAGGGCCGGTTCGCCCTTGTAATTCGCAAAAACAATTTTATTCTGGCCCGCACTCTTTTCCTCCCGGGGGGTGAGGTTTTTAACGAGGCGGAGCCATGTAATATACAAGTGAAAAATCCCCCGCAAAAGCATGCGTCGAAAAAAGACCGCGACGACGGTCTTCGACATTCGACCAATACAAAGTCACCACGAGGCTCAGCGCTGGCCACCCTCGCGTGCGACAACTCCGCGCAGAAGTCGCCTAAGGGTGCAGCCGGACTAGCACAATAAGTGCGGAAAACCGAAGTCTACCGCGAAGACTATCCGTGCAGAAGTCGCCTAAGGGTGCAGCCGGACTAGCACAATAAGTGCGGAAAATCAAAGTCTACCGCGAAGACTATCCATGCAGAAGTCGCCTAAGGGTGCAGCCGGACTAGCACAATAAGTGCGGAAAATCAAAGTCTATCCGCGAAGACTATCCGTGCAGAAGTCGCCTAAGGGTGCAGCCGGACTAGCACAACAAGTGCAAAAAACCAAAGTCTACCGCGGAGACTATCCGTGCAGAAGTCGCCTACTGGTGCAGCCGGGCTAGCACAATAAGTGCGAAGAATCGACTATCCGCACAACAGTTCGCGCAAAGACCGACTACACGTGCACCAGTCCAGCATAACAATTACACCTGACCAAGTACGTAACACCTTCGCGAGCATAGCCGAATGTGCGAGGGCACACAACTTCATCATACAAGCCATTACACATGTACAAGCGAGGGCATCACACTCTACATCGGCTCAACCTTCGGAATAATTCCCATCTCCCTATAGTTAAATAACATTATCCTAAGCTCCTCACCCGCAAAAAGACTTCGCAATTCCCCCTCACCTGTACTCACGGCGGCCGGCAAGGACAACAGTTCCTGCCGGCCAGCCCTACTCACACGAAGCCGACCGCCGTCCGCCCCACTCACTCTACGCTTCGCAACCGCCCTTCGCCGCTTACGCCCAGTACTCGGACCAGGCACATCTTCTGCATCCGTAGCGTGCGGTGAAGCCTCCGCCGCTGCCACATCCAAGGCCGCAAAGTAGTCCAAGTCCTCATCCGACGACTCATCAGTCCACTCAACCGAGCTCCCAGAGTCACCAAAATCAGAAAACTTAGATGCAGACCCATCCGATTTATTACCATCATCCACGGTCGAAGCCGCCAAAAAATTAGTAGTGGCGGTTGCGTGCGCAGGCCCAAAATCTTGAACCTGCGCAGCAACCAAGATTCAGCAACATATCCAAAATTCCCTAACTACCCACACCCACTACGCCACCTGCGAAGACCCAGCCGTCGCGGGAGCCTCCGATGTCGCCTCCGCCGCCACCGTCACAGGATCCTCAGCCCTCGGCGCAGCAGTTGGCGGCGGGCCTTCGCCGGCCGCAGCGGCTGCGGGGGCATCAGGAACGCCTTCGGCGGTCTCCGGGGGCGGGCCTCCGCCTGCCGCAGCGGCTGCGGGGGCATCAGGGGCGCCTTCGGCGGTCTTCGGGAGCGGCTCCAGGGTGGCCTCCGCCGGGATCGACTCCAGGTCAGGCAGCACGCTGTTCAAAGCCCCAAAGTCATCCACCCTCTCACCACGCGCCGCCTGAGACACAACACATAAATTCAGCAAACCCATACATAGCCCACATCCAACAAACACTAAACAAAAGCCAAACATTACCTAACCCCTCGCCGTCTCGGCCCATTCCCTGACCACCTCTCGACCGTGGGGGCCCCACATCCGGTCGTAGAGGGCTCCGGCGGATTCCTTCACTATAGGGTCCTAAACCTTGTAGATATCACGCTCGAAATCCTCATCAGCTTGGTCGAAGACTTCATAGTGCCGGCACCCTTCGCGAGAGAGCGCGTTCATCGCCCCCTCGCAGGTGACCAGGGAAGCATAAGACATAAACCCCTCCACGATAGTGGGGAGCGCCTGCAACTCCTCCTGTACCCACTCCAGGCAGCGAAGTCCGGGCTCTCGGTCCGGCACTTCGAAGTCAGCGGTCCGCGCGCCCAGCTCATGGTATGAATCCATAAGATGTTTGCGAGTCCGCTCAGCCTCCGTGCGCGTCGCGGCCTCGTCCCTCTCCACACGGCTCTACAGAGCGCGGAGCCGCTCCTCCAACTGCTCGGCGCGCTCCCTGGCAAGACCGCCCTCCACCCGCGCCAAATTGGCCTCCGCCTGCGCAGCCTGCGCCTTGGCGAGGGCCTCATTGGCCTCCTTCCTCTCCTCCGCCAGTTGGCGCCGGAGGTCAGTCTTCTCCCCCTCCAGCGCGGCCACCTTGTCCGCCAGCTTGCGGCACTTACTATCGGCGACCGACTTCTCTCGGACGGCGTCAGCATGTTGCGTCCGAAGTCTCTCGACTTTGGCAGACACAACTGCCGTCAGGGCCCCCGACGCCGCGCGGTCTGCGAAGTCAGCCGCCTACAAGACACACATAAGACCACAGCCCCGACGCAGCCGGTAAAAAAAAACCGAAGTCTAGCTCAACGTACCTGACTTAGCGCCTCCTTCATCTCCTTCAGCCGGCGGGACACATCACCCGCCTCGTCCCTCACAGCAGTGAGTGCCGGCATCTCGCCGCCAGCACTAAGGGCACCGCCCTTCGCCTTTGGCACTACGGCAGCCGCCGTGGTCGCCGCGGCAGGCGGAACAACGACAAGTTGGCCTTCGTCCGACCCTGCGACGTATCAACAAATTACAAAAAAAAAGAAAATCGAGCCAACGACTTACTAACAAGATAGTCATCCACACTAATGTCGGTGGCGAAGTCGGCGACGCGCTTGCCCGGCGGTGGCAAACCTCGGCCCGCCTTCGCGGCCTCCGGCACCCTGCTGGACGCCGGTGCAGCCTTCCCAGACTTGGAACCACCGGTGGCAGCCGCAGCCTCTGGCGCCCTGCTGGATGCAGGGACGACCGACTTTGCCGCTAGCGGCGGCTGACCTCCGCCGGGGGTAGCAGCCTTCGCAGCCCCCCGCTGCCTCTTCGGCCTAGCTTCATGAAGCCTGACGACCGCCTAGCGCTTCTGTGCAGCTCCCTGGCAATCCTTGTCCATCACTGCCGACACAACAGCAGCAATATTCCGCCCGTAAGGGAACACTTTCCATTCACGAACCATGCGAGATGTAAAAAAGTCTTCGCCGGCCGCGCGGGGGATAGGAACATTCCTAGGCCACCAACCCCCGGTAACCCTCAGCATCCGCGCCGAAGTCTCCCGGAGCTCGGGCGAAGTCATCCTTCCCCCCGGGGCCGCGCATGTCCTCATCAATTCTCTAGCAAAACCACCGGAAACCCCAAGTCCTCTCATAGCAGTACCTAGTTTCCTCTTCTTAGAGGACGGGGCAGCCGCCGGCGCGGGGTCGTCTCCAGACTCTACCACCGGTTTCTTCCCGCGATGATCCACATCGTCTTGGCCGGGATAACCGCCATACGGCAGTCGATTCAATTCAAAAACCCTGTTCAAACGGTCATTCGACCCGCGGATATCCCAGCTACGCTGGCCCTCTGTCCTCGGCACGTACCGACCAACGATCTGCACCGCCCCATCCTCTGCCTCACGCACAAAGGCGGCCGGATCGCGGCTTTGCAGATCCAGCGCGAAGACAGGACTTCGCACCAACTTCCCACCATGGGAAGGCATCTGGCGAGGGCACACTTCGCCCAACGCCCAGCCATGCGCCAAAGGCCATACCCCGTACGCCACAAATTCCTCAACCAAATCGCGCCCACTGCTCAGGCCGGCGGCGCACCGAAGGGCCCCTTCATCCGCATCCTCCTCCGCCACTTCAAAAGGCGGGTATGCTGAGTAAAAATGCGAGCACATCTCGGACACGGGGAGCCCCGGATGGTCTTCGACGGTACCCTCCGCGACGTAGAACCAAAACTCATGCCAATTGCCCCACTTGTTGCGGGCGCAAGGAACCAACTCAACTACATCCATCGTGGTCTTGCCGGTCTTCGGCGTCAATGTACAGGACCCAAACTGGGCAACTTCATCTCCAATCATCCTCTTCTGCCAGTACAGGCAATAGTACTTCGCGAAGACTTCGACTGATGGCTGTCCGCCGTACGAAGTCGTCGCCCATACATACTTCGACAGAGCCACCACGACATTCGGAGTCAACTGATGGATCTGAACGTTAAATCTGCGCAGGACTTCTCCAACAAATCGGTGCGCAGGTAGGCGGAGACCGGCGGTGAAGAACGCCTCGAACACAACCAACTCGCCTTCCGGCTCGGGGACTTCCTCCGTCCCCGGGACACGAGCGACTCCGCCGCCAAAGTAACCCAGCCGCTGCATATCTTGCACGCGGACCGACGACATCCGCGACACACCAAAATCCACCGTATCGCTGGCGCGCAACTCCTCCGCCGCCAAAGTACTCAGCGTTTCCTCAGACGACGCGTCGGCCGGCAGCGTAGCGGCAGCGGAAGAAGAAGAGGTCGGCATCGCTACGTACCGTCGGCGGCGGCGGGCGGTCTGCTTCACTCGAGCCAGATCTCCGGCGAACAAGAGCAAGGAGGGCAGACGAGCAGCCAGACGGTGGAAAAGGCGGCTAGGGTTTTCACGGAGCACGGAAAGTGAAGTTCAAAACGCGCCGCCCCCTGCCCCCTTTTATACACAGGGCACAACGCTTCGGGAAACCCGCAGTCCAACAGTACGGTGTCAATCAACGGTCATGTCAAAAATCCCCGCGGAACCACTTCGAGCGAGGGCAGCGTCTCCGCCATCTAGCGACGTCTTCGGCATCAGATGACTTAGTCGAACTGGTCCCTCGGAGGGCAAATGTTGGGGCGAAGGCAAAGATGCCACCCTTCGCTCGAGGCCTTCGCTGCAGTCGTTGGTCCAACAGAGACAAGACAACGGGCAGGGACACCCTTCGCCCCATACGACATCAGACGAAGACCTGCGATGAGGTCATCCCACCGTGCGGCCTCGTCCAGCACGGAGGCCCACGTGTGATCCGGCCCATTGTAACGGGCCCTGCGTGGCCGCTGCGTGTTACGGGCCTAATTTGTAAAGGCATCCCTGTAATTACAGTCTGTAACCATGCTTTATGGGAATATTCTGGGATAACCTAGGTGTCTGAGGGCACATGCGTCCTTAACACAGGACGTTGGGCACTCAGATACCTATAAATACCCCCGCACAGTGCCCGTGAGAGGCTAGATTAACAGAGCTATTGCCATCTTGCGCGAGAACCCTGTTTACGTCACTACACCTCCCGTTGGATCCCCTTGCAACAGAGAGCAAGTTCCAACATTATGCTATTGTATGCTAGGCTGTCAGCAAGTTCGTCCTTCGATAAAATTGAAAGACCGTCTTCTAGCTTCGGGAACCCAATGCTTTTACCTATCTCCCGACAAATGGATATTTCTTTATTATCCGGGAGACAGTACAAAAAATCTTCTTCGCCACTGCCATTGAACACTAATGCCCCCTTCAGATATTTCAATTTTTAGGCATAGTGTTGCGCTTCTAATATCTCTTCTTGGGATAGTACCTTTCTCGAAGCATGACAAATAATGTAGTCAACACTTTTGTTCGACGCTTCGGGCCCAGGAGCTTCGATTTTTTCAGTTGCAATCTGCTCTGTTGATTTTTCCTTAGGGTCAACACGCTCCATATTGGTGGGCACTGAAGGCCCAGCTTCGGTTTTAGCCTGAATTGTTGCAGCTTCGATTTCCGCCTGCTTAGAATCAGCTTCGGGTGGTGCCTTGGAAGCTTCGACAACTTTCCTTGTAGGAGCAGGACTCAGGGTTTTTGTTGTTTCTAACACAACATCCAGCACATTTGCCATCCTTCTCCTCTTAGGAGTTATGACAGAACCCATTTGTACCTTCGGTACTGTTGCCTCTGTTGGAGGGCTCAAAATCTCTGGCATCTTCGTTATGTCTTCAATTTTTGGCTCTTCAGCCTTATCAACCTCCGTTTCAACCAGCTTGACTGTAAGCACCTTCGGCATTACAGCCGGCTCTTCAATGCTCTGCGCAGTCGGGACAGTTTCTTTTGTTTCGGTAGCAGAAGAGGTTCCTGTGCCAAACTCAGGCACCACGGCCGGTTCAATGTAACGCGGCCAGTGGGTAAGAACCTTCACCTTTTTGCCCGTCGGCACAGGCTCAACTGGGGTGGCCGAAGCAGCAGTTTTCCTCTTTTTCCCCTGTCCCCGCAGCGGGTAGCAGTAATCGGGGTATACGAAGCCGATGGCGTCAAAAACTCTGTTCGGTCTTTTCTTTCCTCGACCTCCGAAGGCTGTGGACAGAGCATTATCTTCCGCCTTGGAATATGCTCCAAGCAGTTCATCACTCGTAGCTTCGATACACTTCAGCCAGTCGTCGTTTGGCTCATCAAACTTCTCTCTGAATCTGAAGGTATACTTCAGCCGGACCAGTCCACCTTCGCTAGAGTCGGTGGTGGTCTCCTTCGGCATTTCCTAGCTGTCTACAAGCGGCCATACCCTGAAGGCTGTATGTTCTTGAATCAAATCTCTTGTCCCAATAAAGGAGTAAACAGTGCTGAAGGCCCTCTGACACGCTTCGACTGTCCCATCAATTTCTATCTTCGGCCTTCAAAGGCCAAAGCGGGACCAAATGGGGCGCATGATGACTTCTTTAATGTCTTCCCTCACTTTCAAATCATTCTTCACATAAAACCATTCTTCCATCCAAGCTCCGGGCCATCTCTTCCGGAATGTTAGCACCGGGTGGCTTGCGTTGGGGCGAGCGATAAATCCATAACAACCGAAGTTGTTGTGGTACTGTTCTTTACCCATGGCCTTTGTCTCATATAGAAGTTCGTGCATACTGCAGAAGCACTTCGCGCTTGGCTCTAGCCCTTGACTCCTTACTGCCCAGACAAAAATCCCCATCCTTATTATAGCTTCGGGGGTAATCTGATGGAGGAAGATATGGTAGATTTTCAACACTTCAACTACAAACTTGCTCAAAGGGAACCGAAGCCCAGCCTTGAAGAAGCTTCGATAAATTACAACTTCGTTTTCCTCAGGGGCAGGGACGTTGTTGTCTCCACCAGCCCTCACAATAGACATGTCCCGAAAGTATCTTCCTCTCATGTTCTCAAGATGACTATGTTTTATGGTCGATTTCCCGAAGATTGAATGACTTCGCTGCCAGGGCCGATCCTTAGAATCTTCATCCCCACTTTCCACATCATAGCTATCGCTGTCACCAGTATCGTCAGATAAACCTTCCAGTATCTCTTTAGTAATTTTCTCTGTGTTTGTTTTTGCCATCGACTCAACAAATCCAGCAACATAAGGATCTACAACCTTCTTCTCCTCAAACAGCTTTGCCTCTTCAGTCAGCTTTGTCTCCACAATAACCTTCTTTTCCTGGGACATTTTTCCCCAGACATGGTGAAAATGTGTCTTTTAAACCGAAACTCAGAGAGCTTGAAAATCTAGCGAGCGCTAGTGAACAGGAGCTAAAAGATTGAGAAAATAATGCAAATGGCAGAAACAACGTATCAAATGCAGCTGGTGTGAGTTCCTATTTATACGCCCAGCGCGCTGCAAAATGGAGGGCCCCCGTCTGTCATTGATTATTGCTATTCTAGCAAAGGGAAGATGTTTTTTCGGACCTTCGACTTAAGGCCCTCGTTCATATCGCAGTCTGAATTCGTTATCTTAACAAATTAATACCGTGAGGGGCTACTGTTGGGGGCCTTTGTCTTCCGAAGGTCCTCAAAAACATGATTTATGGTGCAAATGTGGTCCAAAATGTTAAATATCAAATCAAACTTATATACTTAGAAATGCCTTCATTACAAAATAACTTATGCACATCTGTCAAAATGCAAACTAGTTACACTTCTACACTTTATATTTTCTTTGGTTTGTGTTGGCATCAATCACCAAAAAGGGGGAGATTGAAAGGGAAATAGTCTCAACATTTTCTGTTGGGGGCCTTCGTCTTCCGAAGGTCCTTAAAAACATGATTTAACAATGTTTCCCAAGTGTAATGTATGAACAGGTACCTTCGGACTCGGGTTAAAACCGTACACTATGTGAAAAGCATGGTCGAGACGAAGGCTGATGTTGCTCCGAAGCTACGCGCAAGGGAGCTTCAGCCCAATGGCAGAAAAAGGAACCGACTTAAAGGGGGAAAAGGCTATCTAGTCCTCGTTGGGTTGTCTATAAGTCAATAGTAAATATGAAGGGCTTGAATGTAAATTTACACAGGCTGCGCCCTGTGCCTATAAATAGATGAACAGTACCCCCGTACTGTTCACGCTGACTTGTACTCGCTCGTGCGTCACACTTGTACTTTTGCCTTTTATCAAGCCGAAGGTACAAATGTAATCCTGTGTTATTCTTATTCATTCATGATTATATAATAAAAGATATATTATGATGTCATATGATTACCTATGTTGTTTCCCATGTTTCATATGCTTCGTCTTTCGTTGTTATATACTGTGATTATGAAGGTAAGTCCTTCATAACCTTCGTCCGAAGATCATTATATCCTTAGGGAAATAATGCTTCGAAGGATGAAGAGCATTAACCATTAATCTATTTTTGTGTTGCCTTGTTCTTAATTCATAGCATTTGAGAACAAGTCCCCAACATTTCCTATAATCGATTTTGGTGTTTGACGACCATCACAAACCTTGTGGACTAACTAGTTTGCCTAGTTGATCATTTCAGAGGTGAATAATTTCATCTACAATTATTCTAAATCGACTGTCCGAAATACTGTAGATTATTCCAGACAGGAGAAGCTTTTTGGAAAAACAGACTAAGCGCGGACCGTCCGGGCCCTTGCGGCGAACCGTCCGTGGCACCAAGGTGGCCCTCGGACAGGAACACTACAAAAACACAAGTCTACACTACGGACCGTCCGATGGAGAAGTGAGCACCGTCCAAGACCACGCGTGGACTGTTTGGCCTCAGGCGCGGACCGTCCGGTCGGTGAAAACCAGAAAAACCCAAAGGAGACGGGTTCGGTAAAATGTATTTTTAGCGTCCTCGCGGACCGTACGGGGTGCACAACCGGACCGTCTGCAACTGCTTTATCTGACATCTGACGATGCATTAAATGCTATATAGCCGTTGATATAGCCGTTACTGCTGACCGTTGCGATTTCAGTCGTTGATGTGCAGGGCCGGACCGTCCGGACCAGGGGCGCAGACCGTCTGCGGTTGGTAGAAAAGGAGCAACGGCTAGGAAGTGGTTGGGGGCTATAAATACAACCCCAACTACCTCCATTCATGAAACCCAAGCACTCCAATCCTTCACATTCAATACAAGAGCTAGCAATCCATTCAAAGACACAATTAAAGCTTCCAATCTCTCCAAGTTCCACAATTGAGACAAGTGATCATTAGTGATTAGTGACTTGAGAGAGAGAGAGTGATCTGTGTGTTATTTGTCACTCTTGTCGCTTGGCTTTTGCAATCGTGCTTCCTTCTTCTCCCATTCTTATTCTCAAGTGACTTGTAATCAAAGCAAGAGACACCAAGTGTGTGGTGGTCCTTGTGGGGTCTAAGTGACCCGTTTGATTAAGGAGAAAGCTCACTCAGTCTAAGTGACCGTTTGAGAGAGGGAAAGGGTTGAAAGAGACCCGGTCTTTGTGACACCTCAACGGGGACTAGGTTCTTTGGAACCGAACCTCGGTAAAACAAATCACCATGTTCATCTGCTTTATTTCTTGGTTGATTTGTTTTCCCTCTCTTTCGGACTCGAATTTAATTCTAACGCTAACCCCGGCTTGAAGTGTGTGCTTAAGTTTGTAAATTACAGATTACGCCTATCCACCCTCTCTAGGCAACTTTCACCCACAATGTCAATGCCCTGGGTGACTGACTCCCCGAGCCAACATGTTGGCGTAGCTGCGCAACCGAGCAGTGTGTCCGGCTGATGGGGAGGCCCCACGCGTCGGTGTTGTTCCTTTGTTGGGATGGCAGGGCAACAGGTTCAAGTGGGTCGAATAGCAGAATTTGGCCCAGGTAGCAAAGGAGCGCTTCTTTTTTATTTCACATTTTCCTTCTTTTAGTTCTCAATTTCAAATTCAAGTGGAATTCAAGTCTGAGTTTCTATATTAAGAAAAATGCTCAAGCAAAACTCCAGCATGAATGCAATATTTTTATTATTCTATTTATTTAGTATTCCTTTTTAAGCAATTGCGTCTAGATATGCAATTCCCACATAAATGGTTTACTTTAGAAAAAAATTATATTGTATAGTCTTTATCAAGATATGATTTAACTTAAGTCTTTTTAAAGAGTACTTATAAATGTATAGGTTCACAAGGGCTACCTTAATTCACTTAGTATTTTATTCATTTGACCTTTTATTAGGAAAGAAATTCATTTTGGGAAACATGTCTTTGAAAGTGAGAAAATTCTTATTAAAAGATATTTTAGTTCAAATCCTTTAGAGAGTTGTACTAGATTACAACAATAGGGTTTTGAGGTGTTACAAAAAAGGTGAAAACATCTGAATCCGTATTTGGATAGACATCCAAATTTTATATCAATTATTTAAAAGATATAGAACGAATTCAAGGTTTACTTTTTGTGAAGATTAATAGCCTCAATGCTAATAAAAGGAATATAAATTCACATAGAAAATTCTATATTTTTTGTTCAATCGAAGAAAGAAGACAAAAAATTTGACATCCAAATAAGTATCTGGATCCATCCCTAGATATTCATGACACTAGAATATCATGAAGCAAAAGACTATCTTTTATCAGCAGTTGATCCTTAACTAAATAATGTTGTGTGGGTGTTGAATGTTGTAACTATGAAGTGATTGTGAACTTTGTTGTGATATCTATTTTGATTTTATGTTGTGAACACTGCAATGTGACACATGTACATACCAAAATATAAATACAAATCAAAATGTAAATACTCAGAAAAATGCCCTTGGACCAACTTTCAATACCTGTCTTAGTCTAGAACTAGTACTAAAGAGGGCGCTTTAGTACCGGTTCAAGCCAAGAAACAGTATTAAGACGGATCCTTTAGTACTGGTTCAAGAACCGGTACTAAATGACCCTCTTTAGTATCGGGCAATGCCGGGACTAAAGATTGAGGTCTTTAGTTTCGGATGCCTAATGCCGATTTGAAATATGATATTGTAGCCGATTCTCAACTAGTACAGATGGCACTTTATCCAGTAGTTTGCTTATGCAAGACAACCAAACATGAAGTCATTGCATATTCTTATGTTGGCTTATGCTTGATAAGATACTAGCCAGTTGCCCGTGCTTTACTACGGTTGTTATATTTCATATAAATAAATATAGAGATATTTATTTAAATATAATTATTATTTATATTTAAACACTAAGGTACGTGTGGTTTGGTAGGAGATCATGTTTATCTTAAGGTGTCACCCACCAAGAGTGTCCAGAGATTCGGGATCAAGGGCAAGTTAGCTCCTCGCTACATTGGACCCTACAGGATCAAAGCAAGTTGTGGACCCGTAGCCTATCAATTGGAATTGCCACCTCACATGTTAGCCATTCATGATGTGTTCCATGTATCTCAGCTGCGGAAATGTGTTCGCCTACCCACCGAAGTGCTACCTGAACCAGACATGGAGATAGAACCAGACCTGTCCTATCAAGAATACCCCATCAAGGTATTGGATCAGAAGGAGAGATCAACACGGGCAAGGTCAATCAAAATGTATAAAGTTCAGTGGAGTCACCATTCAGCAGAAGAAGCTACATGGGAGACTGAGGATTTTCTACGCTCTCGCTTCCCCGACTTTCTACCCAAAGGAGTCGGTATGTAACCCAAAACCCCACCCCCACCTGCCCTTTGAATACAATTATAAGAAAAACTTAGATAACAAGGATAGTCTAAGTTGTGGATTTAACTTAAAAAGGGCTTCCTTCTGAAGTTGCAAAGAGAATGACATTCGAAGAGCAGTTAACAATGGAAACTTGAGTAAAAGAAGGAATAGCACACCCACGCGCTTTCTTAGCACCCCTCTAGAGGACTCTGCCTAAAATCTCGAGACGAGATTCCTTTAAGGGGGAGGGCTATAACACCTCGGGTGTTACCATGGCTAGGGCACACCTATGCACTAATGACTATGATCACATGTGGAAGAAACTTAAGGAGCAAAAGTGTAAGGGCCTTGGAAGCTAGGTTTTAACCAAGAGATGTGGATGACCAAAAGCATTACCCAAGTTGTGTGCACTTATCACTTTGGACAAGGGGGGAGTAAACCCTAAACCTCTCTTGAATCCTATCTTCTAAGCACCTTGGTTAAAGGGGAGAGTTTAAGCAAAGGTGCAAGTCATGACCAAACCTTTGGCACAAAGTTAAGTAACTTATTAACCTACAATTATAGAGAGGAAACATTGCTAAAAGACCCCTTAAGAAACCCCAAATCCAATCCCTAAGTAGAGAGAAAGCTAGAGCTCTCTAATTCTCTCTAAGTCAAAAACTACACCTAAACTAAAGATCCACCGTGTTCACCTTGAAGATGGCACCAAAACCACCTAAGTTCTATACCAAAAATGTGGCATACCACCTAGGGCACCCCCTGGAAAAAGTTGACACCGAGCCCTTGACGTTTGACATGCCTTGGCATCGTTTTTGTCGCGAGGTGGGCAGGGAGACATACCTGATTTGGCGTCTAAAGATCTCCCTACCTAGGGCATATCTGCCATGGCGACTCACGGATGAGAGACAGCCCTAGGTGCCAGGAAAAGACTCGCGCC
This sequence comes from Zea mays, assembly GCF_902167145.1. Taxonomy (NCBI): domain Eukaryota; kingdom Viridiplantae; phylum Streptophyta; class Magnoliopsida; order Poales; family Poaceae; genus Zea; species Zea mays. Next base: position 118,460,840 of record NC_050100.1, read on the forward strand.
GGATTTTTGCCAAGATTCGCACGCTTGTGACTTGGGCGAGCTGTGGAACACGGGCAGAAGAAAACCTCCACGTGTTCGACGCACTCTGCGCACGCCAGAGCACGCCCGCGCCCGACCCCGCGCCGAGCCACGCCAGTGTCCCCCGTGTGCGCCCGCGCCTATAAAGCCCACTCAGGCGTCGACCATACCCTTCCGCGCACGCTCAACCTCATTGGAGCTCAGTATTTTATTCATTTGACCTTTTATTAGGAAAGAAATTCATTTTGGGAAACATGTCTTTGAAAGTGAGAAAATTCTTATTAAAAGATATTTTAGTTCAAATCCTTTAGAGAGTTGTACTAGATTACAACAATAGGGTTTTGAGGTGTTACAAAAAAAAGGTGAAAACATCTGAATCCGTATTTGGATAGACATCCAAATTTTATATCAATTATTTAAAAGATATAGAACGAATTCAAGGTTTACTTTTTGTGAAGATTAATAGCCTCAATGCTAATAAAAGGAATATAAATTCACATAGAAAATTCTATATTTTTTGTTCAATCGAAGAAAGAAGACAAAAAATTTGACATCCAAATAAGTATCTGGATCCATCCCTAGATATTCATGACACTAGAATATCATGAAGTAAAAGACTATCTTTTATCAGCAGTTGATCCTTAACTAAATAATGTTGTGTGGGTGTTGAATGTTGTAACTATGAAGTGATTGTGAACTTTGTTGTGATATCTATTTTGATTTTATGTTGTGAACACTGCAATGTGACACATGTACATACCAAAATATAAATACAAATCAAAATGTAAATACTCAGAAAAATGCCCTTGGACCAACTTTCAATACCTGTTTTAGTCTAGAACTGGTACTAAAGAGGGCGCTTTAGTACCGGTTCAAGCCAAGAAACAGTATTAAGACGGATCCTTTAGTACTGGTTCAAGAACCGGTACTAAATGACCCTCTTTAGTATCGGGCAATGCCGGGACTAAAGATTGAGGTCTTTAGTTTCGGATGCCTAATGCCGATTTGAAATATGATATTGTAGCCGATTCTCAACTAGTACAGATGGCACTTTATCCAGTAGTTTGCTTATGCAAGACAACCAAACATGAAGTCATTGCATATTCTTATGTTGGCTTATGCTTGATAAGATACTAGCCAGTTGCCCGTGCTTTACTACGGTTGTTATATTTCATATAAATAAATATAGAGATATTTATTTAAATATAATTATTATTTATATTTAAACACTAAGGTACGTGTGGTTTGGTAGGAGATCATGTTTATCTTAAGGTGTCACCCACCAAGAGTGTCCAGAGATTCGGGATCAAGGGCAAGTTAGCTCCTCGCTACATTGGACCCTACAGGATCAAAGCAAGTTGTGGACCCGTAGCCTATCAATTGGAATTGCCACCTCACATGTCAGCCATTCATGATGTGTTCCATGTATCTCAGCTGCGGAAATGTGTTCGCCTACCCACCGAAGTGCTACCTGAACCAGACATGGAGATAGAACCAGACCTGTCCTATCAAGAATACCCCATCAAGGTATTGGATCAGAAGGAGAGATCAACACGGGCAAGGTCAATCAAAATGTATAAAGTTCAGTGGAGTCACCATTCAGCAGAAGAAGCTACATGGGAGACTGAGGATTTTCTACGCTCTCGCTTCCCCGACTTTCTACCCAAAGGAGTCGGTATGTAACCCAAAACCCCACCCCCACCTGCCCTTTGAATACAATTATAAGAAAAACTTAGATAACAAGGATAGTCTAAGTTGTGGATTTAACTTAAAAAGGGCTTCCTTCTGAAGTTGCAAAGAGAATGACATTCGAAGAGCAGTTAACAAGAGAAACTTGAGTAAAAGAAGGAATAGCACACCCACGCGCTTTCTTAGCACCCCTCTAGAGGACTCTGCCTAAAATCTCGAGACGAGATTCCTTTAAGGGGGGAGGGCTATAACACCTCGGGTGTTACCATGGCTAGGGCACACCTATGCACTAATGACTATGATCACATGTGGAAGAAACTTAAGGAGCAAAAGTGTAAGGGCCTTGGAAGCTAGGTTTTAACCAAGAGATGTGGATGACCAAAAGCATTACCCAAGTTGTGTGCACTTATCACTTTGGGCAAGGGGGGAGTAAACCCTAAACCTCTCTTGAATCCTATCTTCTAAGCACCTTGGTTAAAGGGGAGAGTTTAAGCAAAGGTGCAAGTCATGACCAAACCTTTGGCACAAAGTTAAGTAACTTATTAACCTACAATTATAGAGAGGAAACATTGCTAAAAGACCCCTTAAGAAACCCCAAATCCAATCCCTAAGTAGAGAGAAAGCTAGAGCTCTCTAATTCTCTCTAAGTCAAAAACTACACCTAAACTAAAGATCCACCGTGTTCACCTTGAAGATGGCACCAAAACCACCTAAGTTCTATACCAAAAATGTGGCATACCACCTAGGGCACCCCCTGGAAAAAGTTGACACCGAGGCCTTGACGTTTGACATGCCTTGGCATCGTTTTTGTCGCGAGGTGGGCAGGGAGACATACCTGATTTGGCGTCTAAAGATCTCCCTACCTAGGGCATATCTGCCATGGCGACTCACGGATGAGAGACAGCCCTAGGTGCCAGGAAAAGACTCGCGCCGGATTTTTGCCAAGATTCGCACGCTTGCGACTTGGGCGAGCTGTGGAACACGGGCAGAAGAAAACCTCCATGTGTTCGACGCGCTCTGCGCACGCCAGAGCACGCCCGCGCCCGACCCCGCGCCGAGCCGCGCCAGTGTCCCCCGTGTGCGCCCGCGCCTATAAAGCCCACTCAGGCGTCGACCATACCCTTCCGCGCACGCTCAACCTCACCGGAGCTCAAACTCACCGGCGTTTGCCCGCGCACGGCGTGTCCGCGGCCACCCGAGCCCCTGCCACCGTAGACCGGCCAACCAAGCCCTTTCCAGCCCCGTCTGACCCTCGGAGAGGACTGAGCACACCTTGGTGAAGCTCCCCGAGCGAGGAATCGAAGTCTGCTTCGCCGGAGAGGCTAGTCCACGGTCGCCGGACTCCCTCCGACCGCCGGCGAGCATAGACCCGGTAAGCCACTGCGCCATTTTTCGATTCAATGCATAGATAGCCTCTACATCACCTCGTGAAGCTCACCGTGCCATTGGATTGAACTAGATCGCCGTGATTTGGCCGGCACACCCGCCGCCGACGAGGATACCCGCCTGCGCATGTGGACCGAGCGATGCCGGCCATCCCCACCGTCGAGCCGTACATCGTTGTAACCGTCAGAGCCTCCCCGAGCCAACCCTGCCCCTCGCCGGACCTCTCTCGCCGCCGGTAAGCCGCGCTGCCCTTTTCTTTCCCGTGGGTACTGTTTACATTAGGGGAAGGACCTCGGGGAAGAATAAAGAAAGGTCAGGGGGCTTTTTGAACTGTCAGTGACTCAGGGGAATAGTAGCGCAAGGGTAGATTTGAGTGGGTTGATTTGGATTAAACCCAGGGTCCTCGATGCAAAGTGGTTTTCCAGGAAACCTTTATTTAAATCTGATTTAAATTTTGACAGAACTTGAATAATCCATAACTTCTGTTTTATTCATCCAAATTTAGTCAAACCAATTTTGTCAGACTTTAAATAATGTAAACTACTTAGGAAAAATATAAAACCCTTATGTACTACAGAAAACTTTAGGGTTCTGATTTAATTATTGTTTTGGCCAAAAGCTAAATAATAGGAAGAAAAATAGTTGCACTATTTAACTAGGGTTAGAAAAATTTGGAGAAGTTTATGTCTACCTACTGATCTGTTTAAAAATGCTAAACCTCTCTGTCCACCCCATTAAGTTAGTTTTTGCCATTTATTTTACAATGTGCTTAAGGTTAAGAAAAATAGAAAAGGTGATTTAAATAATGAACCAGGGGGTACTCCTATTTTTGTTAAGGGTACTTATTTAAAGTAGTTCACTAGAAAAATCTATGATACCCTGGTTTAGTATAAAATAAATAGGATACCTTTTATTTTAAGAAAACAAGGAAAACTTAGAAAAACCCTACAAAAATAACCCCAAGATGAAAACACCCTAACCCTTGGGATAGTTAATGTTTTGTTATTTAGAACTTAGGAAAAATATGAAATCTGCTGTTTGACATTTTCCAAATAACAATGTAGTAGAAAGTGCCTTTTTGGCATTAAACTTTAGAAAATCATAACTAAATAACCACCCCTTAGCTTTCTGTGATCTTTGGCACAGAAGCTTATTATTACTATTAGATACCAACAAAAATAACCTTTAGGACAGAACCCACCCCTAATTAAGAGTTGTAGTGCAAAGTGGCCCATTTACACCACTCTTGTTATTTTTGTCTAGAGCATAGCCTTTTTCAATTGAACCTCAAAGTCCTAGGATAAGTTATATTGACCAAAGGCAAGCCACTGTAATTTTTACAAATTTTTTTGTGGAAAAAGTTAAACCAATGTTGTAGTTCAAACCTACACTAGAATTCATAAATAGAAAATAAAGAAAGAAAAATGAATAATTGGAAATGGTGTCATCCTAAAACCCTTGTAAATTATTCACTAAATTATAATAAGGAAATACCAATCCTATATGCTTATCCTTAACAAAAACCTAAACCTAGAGTGATAAGCTTAAACCACTAAAAGCCCCGTATGACCAAGAAAACCCCAAGTTACTCAGTGATTTAGTTTTTCTTCCTTTAGCATAATGTTATTAAATCCTGCATAATCATGACATACATATTCATTGCCTTTTGATAGACTGTAACCTCGCTGACGGAGAGTACGTCCTCGTGCCGGAGCAAGGAGCTGCTCAGGAGGTAGCCCCGGATCCAGCACCCGAGCCTGCACCAGAGGATCTGCCTGCCACAGCCTTGGAAGGCAAGCCCCGGTTTATGCATAACCTGTTATTTATGCTATTTTAATATACTTAATGATTGTAGGATTGATTGTGCACTTAGGTGTAGGAGTTGTTTGAAACCCTAGTTGCATGATCTCAGGAATCCTGTTGAGATGAATACTAGTTGTTGGGGGCCTTCGGCTTCCGAAGGTCATCAAAAACATAATTTGACAATGTTTTACAAGTATGCGAGCAGGTATCTTCAGAATCAGGTTGCGGGTATACAAAAGCATGGTCAAGACGAAGCTTGACTGAAATGGAAGACGATCGTGACGAAGGACGAAACAATCACGAAGCTATGTGCAGAAAAGCTTCGGCATGACAGCAGAAAAGGGGAACCGACTTAAAGATGAAAAGCCAAATTAGACCTCGGAGAATTAATATAGAGTTATTGATAAAAGCAAAGGGCATTAATGTAATTTTACATGGGCTGCGTCCCGTGCCTATAAATAGATGAACAGTACTCCCGTACTGTTCACGCTGACTTGGCATTGGCATCTCGCTTGTACCCTTACTTTCCTTCAAGCCGAAGGTATATTTGTAATTTGTTGTCGTTTATATAAGTAAAATAAATAGAAATAAATTAATAATAATGTTCAAAGTAGTCATGTTATTTTCCGTATTTTATGCATAAATCTTTTCTTATCTTCTATTATGATTATGAAGGTGTAACCTACATAACCTTCGCCTGAAATCCATTATATCCAAGGGGAAATAATGCTTCGAAGGACGAAGGGTTTTGATATTTAACATTTTATGTTGCCTTGTTCTTAATCCATAGCATTTGAGAACAAGCCCCCAACATTGGCGCCCACCTCCGGTGAACTCACTTCTATTTTTAGAGCTTTGAACACCTTCGGCAAGCATCACCTTCGTCAGGCCGCCGAAAAAAGCTTCAGCGACAGGGGCTGCCACTCTGCATGCGCTGGACCCCAATCAGGACGTCCTTTCTCTTAGGGAGGCCCGAAGCCAGAAGAGGAAGGCCACTAGTCCAACGCCTCCGGAGGACGACTTGGATTAGGAGATCCAAAACCTGGAGATCCTTCAGCAACAGGTGCAACGAAAGAAGGAGAAGATGGCTCGTTTAGCTGACCTTCAGAGACAGATAGATGAAGCTTCGGAAGAGGTTCGTCATCTTGTTCAAGATGACCAGAACCAAAGGCCTGCGCGCAGAGAGCTTCATCAGGAAGGCTTCTACAGTGAGGACGACTGGTATGAAGATTTCCATCATGGAAATTTTGCTTTTGATGATGCTTCTCCTCTATCAATAGAATTGCAGGCTACACCATGGCCCCAGTCTTACAAGCCACCCCAGCGCCCCATGTACGACGGTCATACAGACCCGAAGCAATTCTTGATGAGCTATGAAGCAACCATATCTTCGTATGGTGGCAATACTGTAGTCATGGCAAAATCTTTTGTCATGGCCGTCAAGAGTGTCGCTCAAACCTGGTACTCCTCTCTTCGGCCAGGGACAATCACCTCTTGGTAGAAGCTGAAGGATATGTTGATAACCAGTTCCAAGGGTTTCAGACGAAGCCAGTTACTAGTCAAGCTTTATTCCAGTGTACCCAGGACCACGAAGAATACCTCCAGGCGTATGTCCGAAGGTTTCTGCGTCTGAGAGCACAGGCGCCAACAGTGCCCAATGAAATTGTCATTGAGGCCATGATTAAGGGACTTCGGCCGGGACCTTCAGCGCAATACTTTGCCAGGAAGCCACCACAAACTTTGGAGAAGCTGCTCCAGAAGATGGATGAGTATATCCGTGCTGACAATGACTTCCGCCAAAGAAGGGAGGAGGCATTCAGGTTCTCTGAAATGACCAGGGGCTTCGGAGGGAGATTTCATCCGAGGCACGTCAGGTCAATTCATAACTCCACTCAAAGTGATGATAGAGGAAGCCAACAGCAAAGGCCACAATACTCTTCGCAAGCTTCGAGGCAACAACAAAGCTCTGTTCGGCCGCCAGCGCCAAGGGGCAGAGGCGCCAGGGGCTTCGGGGGAAGATTTGGGGATCAGCCAAGAAGAATTTACTGTCTATTCTGTGGTGAAGACAAGGGCCGTACCACCAGGATGTGTCACGTCACCATCCAGAAGCAAAAGGAGATAGCAGAAGCTGCAGCACAACAGAGTCAGCCAAAGCAGGTCATGCACACTGCTTCGTACCATTCGCCTTACATTCCACAATGTTGGGGACCTTCGGCATCCGAAGGTCCTCAAAAACAGAATTTAACAGTATTTCTGGAGTATAATGTGTGAACAGGTATCTTCGGACTCAAGTCGGCATCACAGTAGACCAGAATAATACGAAGGTTGGTACAGCGCCGAAGGTGTGAGCAGGAAAGCTTCGGCGTGACAGCAGAAAGTGAAACCGACTTAAAGATGAAAAGGCTATTTAGACCTCGACAGATTACTATAGAGTTATTATCAACTGTAAAGGGCATGAATGTAATTTTGTATGGGTTGTGTCCCGCGCCTATAAATAGGTGAACAGTACTCCCGTACTGTTCACGCTGACTTGGCATTCGCTTTTTGCGTCACGCTTGTACTATCATCTCCTTCCAGTTGAAGGTACACTTTTAATTCAATGATATTCCTGTTTATGCCTAATAATAATAGATAATTGTTTATGTTGTCTCTTATATTCCTTACATTTCATCCTTCGTCACTGTATGATGAATTTATGGAAATACGTCCTTCATAACCTTCGTCCAGAAACCATTATATCCTAGAGGAAATAATGCTTCGAAGGACGAAGGGCTTTAACGATTAACATTTCCTGTGTTGCCTTGTTCTTAACTCATAGCATTTGAGAACAAGTCCCCAAAATTGGCGCCCACCTCCGGTGAACCCACTTCCACTCTTCGAGTTTTTTGAACACCTTCGGCGATCATAAACCTTCGTTATGGCGCCGAAGAAAGCTTCAGCGACTGGGGCTGCAGCTCTGCAACCACTGGATCACAATCAGGAGACGATCTCCCTTCGGGAGGCCCGAAGCCAGAAAAGGAAGGCTGTCAGCCCGACACCACCAGAGGACGAGATAGATCAAGAAATCAGAGATATGGAAATGCTTCGTCAACAAGTACAGAGGAAGAAAGAAAAGATGGCCAGGCTAGCTGAACTGCAGAGGCAGATAGACGAAGCCTCTGAAGAAGTTCGTCATCTTGCTCAGGATGAACAACACCGAAGGCCTCAGCACCAAGACCTTCATCAGGAGGGTTTTCCCAATGAAGATGACTGGTATGACAATTTCCATCATGGGAATTTTGTTTTTGATGATGCTTCTCCTCTGTCCGCTGAGCTGCAGGCTACACCTTGGCCTCCGTCCTACAAGCCGCCTCAGCTTCCCGTATTTGATGGCCACTCAGACCCGAAGCAGTTTTTGATGAGCTATGAAGCAACAGTATCTTCGTATGGTGGCAATGCTGCAGTCATGGCCAAATCTTTCGTTATGGCTGTCAGGAGTGTTGCTCAAACCTGGTATTCCTCCCTTCGACCAGGAACGATCACTTCATGGCAGAAGCTGAAGGACTTGTTGTTAACTAGCTTTCAAGGGTTTCAGACGAAGCCGGTCACTGCTCAAGCTCTGTTCCAGTGCACCCAGGATCACGAAGAATACCTTCAGGCGTATGTCCGAAGGTTCTTGCGTTTGAGGGCACAAGCACCAACGGTGCCCAACGAAATTGTCATTGAGGCCATGATCAAGGGGCTTCGGCCAGGACCATCAGCTCAGTACTTCGCTAGGAAGCCCCCTCAAACTTTGGAGAAGCTGCTCCAGAAGATGGACGAGTACATTCGGGCCGATAATGATTTTCGCCAAAGGAGGGAGGAGGCTTTCAGGTTTTCTGAAATGACCAGGGGCTTCGGAGGGAGGTTCTACCCGAGGCACGTTAGATCAATTCATAACTCTACACAAAATGATGATAGAGGGAGCCAACAGCAAAGGCCACAATGTTCCTCACAGGCTTCGGGGCAACAGCAAGGCTCCTTCCGACCACCAGCTCCAAGAGGCAGAGGCGCCAGGGGCTTCGGAGGAAGATTTGGCGATCAACCGAGAAGAATCTTCTGCTTATTCTGTGGTGAGAACAAAGGTCATACCACCAGGATGTGCCATGTTACCATCCAGAAGCAAAAAGAAATAGCCGAAGCGACAGCACAACAGGTTCAGCCGAAGCAGGTCATGCACACTGCTTCGTATCATTCGCCTTACATCCCAGAGTATGTAGGCAATCACCCTGCAGTTTCTGTTGCTTCGGCGAGTCAACCTCAGGCTTCCTGGCAACAACCTCCGCCTCCACCACCGCTACAACAAGGCCAGCAGCCAGAAGGGAGCCAATATGCTCCACACCAAAGGGACTTCAGAGAGCAGTCCGAAGCTTGCACAGTCAACAGCACTGTGCCAGAGTCAAAGCATATCTATTGACAAATATCCTACCTTAATAGCAATCTTTTTCATTCAGTTTTATTTTCTGTAATAAAGGACATTGTTCAGGTTTCATGTAAATAGTTTCGTTGATTCACACAAGGAAAATATATCTTCTTCACAGGCTTAAATTGTTGAAAGACGTGTGACAACAAAAAGGACCTTCGAACTATTGAAAATTCTTCGGAGTAACAAAAAGTCGTTCTAAGGAACGCAGAGTAAGTTTGCCGAAGTCACAAAAAGCCGCTCCAGAGGGAGCGCAGTGTAAGTTTTCTGCTCCAAAGTCGTTCCAAAGGGAATGCAGAGCATACAGCGAAAAGTCAACGCTGATACCGCCTAAGTAAAAGGCGAAGCGCGAAAAGTCAACGCGAATACCGCTGAAAGTAAAAGGCGAAGAAGCTCCTAAGGGAGGCTTACAGCGAAAAATAAACGCTGATTCCGCTGAAGTAAAAGGCGAAGAAGCTCCTAAGGGAGGCTTGTAAAAGATTATGTGTTTTATTGCAGGGATGCGTGTGCATCTTCGGAATAAGCATCGCCTCACATAACATAACATCATCGCATCATGTCGCATAGCATAAGCATCATACATCATGTTGCATATGGCACAAGAGGTGGACACAATATTAATCTACAGAAGAACGTTTTGAAAAAAGGGAAAAATCATACTGCCACAAGGAGATACATTATTGATCTTCGGAGGTGTAGCTTCGGAAAATATTTTCATGAAGCCTGGATGTTATTCATCAGAACACTGGATATTGTTGAAAAATTCTTCTTCACGAAGCATGAAAAGAAGGGAAGGTGTTTTTTCGTCAAAGACTCAAAAGCGGTACGTGTAAAGTTTCATGCATCGTAAAGAATTAAGCAAGAAAAAACAGGTATATTACATTCAGGGTTACAAAATGTTACAATATGTTACATCTCAAAAGTTTTTACAATAATACTTAATCCTCTCTCAAAACGACTTCTGCAGCTTCGTTTAGGAGCCGATTGACAACTTCGTCCATAATAGCTTCAGCCATCTTTTTTATTTCGTCGTCTCCTTTCGGCTGAGGGTCCGAAGGGGCTTTAGCAGAATCTGAAGTAGAACAGGATACGGCTACATTGCTATGATAAATTGCAAACGAATCTTAAAACCTAAAATTACAACACAATAAAAACTATTAGATAATACCTAATTGACCTTCGGGCTCTGCGCTCTTCTCAGCAGCCTCAGCTACTTCTCTAGCATCATGAATGCCCTTTTCGCTTCTTTGAATAATCTCTCGGGCCATCTCTCGGCCACCATTATCCCAGATATCGGTGAAAAATTTTCCACCAACCATGCTAGCTTCGGCCGATGGATCCCTTGCATCTTCGAAGGGCAAAGCACCTTCGGATTGCGCTAGAATCTTTACATGTTCGCAGCCTTTTTTCTCTAAAATAGTGGCAATTCCTCTGGCACCCGAGAAGGCACATATATCTCCACGACTATTTAAAATTTCTTCGAAGGCTTCAGCTTCGTGGTCGATCATTCGATGGGACCTTCGGGATTGCCTCTCGTAAAGTTTTCCTCACTTGAGAATGCACCGACCTTGGCGAAGCTAGCCCTTAACTTCTTGACACATTCTATAGATTTGTTATAGCATCTCTTCTTGGACGATCGAAGCTCTTCAACAGTTCCTTCTAAGTGATCTGCCCATTGGTCGCTGAGTTCTCGCTTTGTTTCTTCAAGTATACGTTCTTCCTTGGCTCTGGCCAGTTGTTTCCGAAGATCTTCAAGTTCGCGTTTATGAGCTTCAGCTTGACCTTTAAAAGCAGCTTCGTCTTCCTTTATTTTATTTATCAATGAGTGTAATATTTTATCTTTCTCGAGACCTTCGTTCCTCAGTTCAAGTACTTCGGAACGAAGGTTGCTCAGGGCTATAGTACACCCTTCGTCTTCAGCATCTTTCTGTGCCCTGAGGGCATTGCTAAGTATCAGGCCCTGCAAAGAGAAATATGTGTGTGTCAATAGGTTTAAACAAACGAAAAATTTTGGTCTCAACAAAAAATGCAAAGATTCCATTTGTTGCACCTTCAAGCTATTATAAGCCAGGCTGTCGGCCAAATCATTTTTCGACAGCACTGAGAGCCCGTCTTCCAGTGTTGGGAATCCGAAGCTCTTGCTCATCTCCCGACAGACAGAAATCTCTTTGCTGTCAGGGAGACAATACAAAAAGTCTTCTTCTCCACTGCCATTGAATATTAATGCCCCCTTTGGATACTTCAGTTTTTGGGCGTAAAGTTGGGCCTCTTGTTTTTCTTTTTCTGATAGTTGTTTCCCCGAAGCATGGCGAATAATATAATCAAGGACTTTGGGAGATGCTTCGGAGACAGCAGCACTGATTTCTTCAACAAAAGTTGGCTCTGCAATTTTTTCTTCTTCGAATTCCAGGGATTTTATTTTCGTGGGTTCTGAGGACCCAGCTTCGGCTTCAGTTTCTTGTTCTGGAGCCTTAGAATCAGAGATTTCAGTTTTTCCTTCGGGGATGACAGCAGTCTCCTTCGGAGGTGTGCTTGAAGATTTAATTGTCTCCAGAACATCTAGCACGTTGACCATTCTCTTCCTTTTCGGAGTCACTGCTGGCACCTTTTGGTTTTTTACTGCCTCAATATTTGCTGCAGGACTCAAAACTTCTGATGTTTTTGATCCCTCCGTTGCTTCTTTTACTTCTTCCATTTTTTCTGTGGACGGCGCTTCGGCCTTCTCTTTCGTTTCTGATAACAAAGTCTTTGATTGTTCCAATTCTATTTTTGTTGGCATTTCGGCCGTTTCTGTGACTTCTGGCAGCAAGGTTGGCTCGGTTGGTTTTTCAGCTTCAGTGGCCGAAGAGGTTTCTCCGGTAAACTCAGGCACCGAAGCCGGTTCAATATAGCGCGGCCGATGTGTGAGGACCTTTATCTTCTTTCTTTTCGGTTCTGGCTCGCTAGGAGCAGTTGCAGCTTCTTCTTTTGCAGAGGTTGTGTTTTTTCTCTTCTGCCTTCGAATGGGATAGCAATAGTCAGGGTAGACAAACCCGATTGCATCAAATACCCGATTTAGCCTCTTCTTTTTTCGGCCTCCGAAGGCTGCTGACATTGCAGTGTCTTCGGCCTTCGAATAAGCCCCAAGCAGTTCATCACTTAAATTTTCAATGCTTTTTAACCAGTCATCATCTGGCTCAACGAATTTATCTCCAAATTTAAAAGTGTATTTCAACCTGATAAGTCCACCTTCGTCGGCCTCTTTTATGGTTTCTTGTGGCATTTCCCATTTCTCCGTGAGCGGCCATACCCTGAAGGCGATATGCTCTTGTACTAAGTCCCTCGTTCCAATAAAAGAACAGATAACGCCGAAGGCCCTCTGGCATTCTTCAACAGCTTCATTCATTTCAACCTTCGGCCTCCGAAGGCCGAAGCTTTGCCAAATAGGGCGCATAATTATACCTTTGATATCTTCTCGTACTGTCAGATCATTCTTCACATAAAACCATTCTGTCATCCAGTCGCCGGGCCATCTCTTCCGAAAGGTTGGCACGGGGCAGCTTGACCCGGACCGAGAAACGAAACTGTAGCAGCCAAAATTATTGTGATACTGTTCCTTACCCCAAGGTTTTGTTTCGTATGATAATTCGTGTATATTGCAGAAGCTTTTTGCATCAGGCTTCAGACCTTGGCTTCTCACGGCCCACACGAAGATATTCAGCCTTATGATTGCTTCGGGGGTAAGTTGGTGAAGATAGACTTTGAAGATTTTCAACACCTCCACGATGAAGCTGCTCAAGGGAAATCGCAGTCCAGCTTTCAAAAAGCTTCGGTACACTACGACTTCATTCTCTTCAGGGTGTGGGCACGTTTTTTCCCCTTCGTCGGCCCTCACAATGGATAAATCCCGGAAATACCTTCCTCTCATGTTGACAAGATGATTCTCTTTGATAGTTGATTTACCATAAACTGAATGGCTTGGTCGCCAGGGATGATCTTCGGAGTCTTCACCACCACTATCCACATCATAGCTGTCACTGTCACCAGTATCTTCAGACAAACCTTCCAGAATCTCCTTGGTGATTTTTTCTGTATTGGTCTTTGACATCGCTATAAGAAACCCCAAGTTTTTCTCTTCGTCCAGGCTCAGCTTCATCTCAGCAGCAGTCTTCTTATCCTCAGACATCTTCGGAGACACTAAAAACTATTTTCAAAGCCGAAGCTTCAAAACTAAAGGCTTAACAAATCTTAGTGCACAAGAGCTAAAAATTGAGTGAGCGGGAGCAGTTGGCCAGAGAGCGTGTCAAATGAGTTTGCGGTATGACCGTATTTATACGCCAAGTGCGTTGAAAATTGAAAGACCCCGCTTGTCAGTGAATGTTGCTATTCTAGCAAAGGGAAGGTGTTTTTTCGGACCTTCGGCGTAAAGCCTTCGTCCATGTCGCAATCTAAATTTATTATTTTAAACAAATTAATATTGCGAGGGGCTACTGTTGGGGACCTTCGGCATCCGAAGGTCCTCAAAAACAGGATTTAACAGTATTTCTGGAGTATAATGTGTGAACAGGTATCTTCGGACTCAAGTCGGCATCACAGTAGACCAGAATAATACGAAGGTTGGTACAGCGCCGAAGGTGTGAGCAGGAAAGCTTCGGCGTGACAGCAGAAAGTGAAACCGACTTAAAGATGAAAAGGCTATTTAGACCTCGACAGATTACTATAGAGTTATTATCAACTATAAAGGGCATGAATGTAATTTTGTATGGGTTGTGTCCCGCGCCTATAAATAGGTGAACAGTACTCCCGTACTGTTCACGCTGACTTGGCATTCGCTTTTTGCGTCACGCTTGTACTATCATCTCCTTCCAGTTGAAGGTACACTTGTAATTCAATGATATTCCTGTTTATGCCTAATAATAATAGATAATTGTTTATGTTGTCTCTTATATTCCTTACATTTCATCCTTCGTCACTGTATGATGAATTTATGGAAATACGTCCTTCATAACCTTCGTCCAGAAACCATTATATCCTAGAGGAAATAATGCTTCGAAGGACGAAGGGCTTTAACGATTAACATTTCCTGTGTTGCCTTGTTCTTAACTCATAGCATTTGAGAACAAGTCCCCAACACACAATATGTAGGCAATCACTCTGCAGCTTCTGTTGCTTCGGCAAGTCAACCCCAAGCATCTTGGCAACAGCCTCCATCGCCACCACCAATGCAGCGAGGACAACAGCCAGAAGGGAGTCAGCACACTCACCTTCAGAGGGACTTCAGAGAGGAGTCCGAAGCTCGCACAGTCAATAGCACTATGCCAGAGTCGAAGCACATTTACTGACAAATATCCTACCTCGACAGCAGTTTTTTCGCATTTTTACATTAGTATTACTTTTTTGTTAATAAGGAACAATTATGGGAAGTCTAAGTGTCTTTTATCGTTTTTCAATTTCTTGTAACAGTTTCGCCTTTTGCCATAATGAAAATATATCTTCTCCATAGGCTTGAGTTGCCGAAGCATACGAATTTATGGTGGCACGAAGGACCTTTGAATTATCAAAAATTTGTTCTAAGGGACACAGTGCAATTTATTCGAAGCAGTAAAAAGTCGTTCCTAAGGGAGCGCAGTGTAAGTTTTATGAGCCTACAGCGAAAAATAAGCGCTGATTCCGCCGAAAGTAAAAGGCGAAGAAGCTCCTAAGGGAGGCTTACAGCGAAAAATAAACGCTGATTCCGCTGAAAGTAAAAGGCGAAGAAGCTCCTAAGGGAGGCTTACAGCGAAAAATAAACGCTGATTTCGCTGAAAGTAAAAGGCGAAGAAGCTCCTAAGGGAGGCTTACAGCGAAAAGTCAGCGCTGATATAAAAAGATTGTGTGCTCTATTGCAGGGATGTGTGTATCTTCGGCACAAATATCATTTTGCATAACATAGCATCATCACATCATTTTGCATAACATAAGCATCATACAACATATTGCATGTGGAACAAGAAGGGGATACAGTATTGATCTTCGGAGAATGTTTTGAAAAAGAGAAAATCGTGCTAAGGGAAAAGTGTAGCTTCATTAGAGAGACAACATAAAATTTTTTTATAGCTTTGGATATTCCTCATCAGAGAAGTATGGAAATTCTTGTGATATATAAAAGATTTTCTTCACGAAGCATGAAAAGAAGGGAAGGTGTTTTTTCGCCGAAGGCTCAAAAAATGGTATGTATGCAAAATTTCATGCATCGTAAAGAATTGAACTATAAATAGATTATATATTACATTCAAAGTTATAATGTATTACGCATGTTACATTCCAAATATTTTTACAATAGCATCTAATCTTCCATAAGAACTACTTCTGTAGCTTCGTTCAGTAGCTGATCGACAACCTTGTCCATGATGGCTTCGGCCATCTTTCTAATTTCGTCGTCCCCCTTCGGGTGGGCGGAGATGCCTCAACAGGTTCTGAGGGAGGAGAAGATACGGCTATATTACTATTACAAACCGCGAACAAAGTCTGAAATCAAAAATTACAACAGAATAAAAACCACTAGTTAATACCTATTTGCCCTTCGGGCTCTGCGCTTTTCTCAGCAGCCTCTGCTATCTTCCTAGCATCATGGATGCCTTTTTCACTTCTTTGAATGATTTCTTGAGCCATTTCTCGGCCGCCATTGTCCCAAATGTCGGTGAAAATTTTCCACCAACCAGGCTTGCTTCGGCCGAGGGGTCCTTTATATCTTCGGAAGACAAGGCGGTTTCGGATTGCGCTAAAGATTTCACATGATTACAGCCTTTTCTTTCCAAAACAGTAGCAATCCCTCTGGCGCCTGAAAAAGCACATATGTCTCCGCGGCTATTCAAGATTTCCTCGAAGGCCTCAGCTTCGTTACTGATCCATTCAATAGGGCCTTCTGGATTACCCCTTGTGAAATTCTCTTCGCTGGAGAATGCGCCAACGCTGGCGAAGCTGGATTTTATCTTCTTAACACACTCTATGGATTTATCATAGTACCTTTTCTTGGAAGCATGAAGCTCTTCAACATTTATTTCCAAATGATTTGCCCATTGATCACTAAGTTCTCGTTTTGTTTCTTCTAGTATGCGTTCTTCTTTAGCTCTGGCCAGTTGTTTCTGAAGATCCTGAATTTCGCGTTTTTGGGCTTCAGCTTGAGCCTTAGAGGTAGCTTCGTCTTCCTTTATTTTATCCACTAGTGTAAGCAGAATTTTATCTTTATCCAAAGCTTCGTTCCTCAGCTTGATAACCTCTGCTCGTAGGTTGTTGAAAGCAATATCATAGCAATCGTCTTCGGCATTCTTTTGTGCTCTCAAAGCGTTGCTCAGTATTAAACCCTATATGAAAAAAGAATTAGTATAAGAATAAAAGAATGATTCAAAAATTGAAAATTTCCAAATATACAATTCTCACACCTTCAGACTATTATATGCAAGGCTATCCACAAGATCGTCATTCGTCATAGCGTAGAGTCCAGCTTCAAGCTTCGGAAACCCCATACTTCTAGCCATCTCCCGGCAGACAGATAATTCTTTGTTGTCTGGGAGGCAGTATAGGAAGTCATCTTCGTCTGTCCCATTGAACACTAGTGCCCCCTTCGGATATTTCAGTTCTCTGGCATAGTGATTAGCTTCAAAAATCTCTTCTTCAGATAATTTCTTCCCCGAAGCATGTCGCACAATATAATCGCATATTTTGGAAGGTGCTTCGGGGGCAGCAGTGTCAATTTCTTCAACCAAAATTGGCTCTGACATTTTTATTTTTTCAGCTTCCAAAGCTGCCTTTGTAATTTTTGTTTCTTCGGCTTCCAAAGGTTTTGCCTTGGTGGGCTCTGAAGGCCCAGCTTCAGTTTCAAATTGTTGCTTCGAAGCTTCAGCAACAAAGGCCTCAGTAGACACTTCAGAAGTTTCAACAGTTTTCTTTGGAGTTATGCTTGAAGATTTAATTGTCTCCAAAACATCTAACACATTAACCATCCTTTTTCTTTTCGGGGTTATTGTTGGACCCTTCTGGCTTTTTCCTGTCTCAATTTTTGCTGCAGGACTTAAAACTTCTAATGTTTTTGCTTCTTCAGTCCTTGGTTCTTCTATCTTTTCTGTTACTGGCACTTCGGCCAACTTTTCGATTTCCGGTAGCAAAGTTGATTCTTTAGCTTCGGTGGCCGAAGAGGTCTCACCGGCGAACTCAGGCACTGTGGCCAGTTCAATATAACGTGGCCGGTGTGTGAGAACCTTTACCCTTTTCCTCTTCGGCGCCGGCTCACTAGGAGCAGCTGAAGTAGTTTCCTTCGCAGAGGAAGTATTCTTTCTTTTTTGACCCCGCACTGGATAATGGTAGTCGGGGTAGACAAACCCAATTGCGTCAAACACTTGGTTGAGCCTCTTCTTCTTTCGGCCTCCGAAGGCCGCTGATAATGCAGTATCTTCAGCCTTTGAGTATACCCCAAGCAGTTCATCACTTACAGTCTTAATGCTTTTTAGCCAGTCATCATCTGGCTCAACGAATTTATCTCCGTACTTGAATGTGTATTTTAGCCGGACTAGTCCACCTTCGTCAGGTTCTTTAACGGTTTCCTTCGGCATTTCCCAGTTATCTGAAAGTGGCCATACTCTGAAGGCAATATGTTCTTGCATTAAATCCCTTGTCCCAATAAAAGAGCACACTGCGCCGAAGGCTCTTTGGCATTCTTCGGCTGTTTCATCCATCACCACCTTCGGCCTCCGAAGGCCGAAGCATTGCCAAACAGGGCGCATAATGATACCTTTAATATCTTCCCGGATTTTTAAATCATTCTTCACATAAAACCATTTTGTCATCCAGTTGTCGGGCCATCTTTTCCGAATGGTTGGCACGGGGCAACTTGACCCAGATCGGGCGCCGAAGCTGTAGCAGCCAAAATTGTTGTGATACTGCTCTTTGCCCCAAGGTTTTGTCTCGTACAACAACTCATGAATGTTGCAAAAACTTTTAGCATTTGGTTCCAAACCTTGGCTCCTCACGGCCCAGACGAAGATGCCCATCCTTATGATTGATTCGGGAGTGAGTTGGTGAAGGTAGACTTCAAATACCTTCAGTACTTCCACAACGAAACTGCTTAAGGGAAATCGTAGTCCAGCTTTCAAGAAGCTTCGGAATACCACGACTTCATTTTCTTCGGGAGTAGGCACAGTTTTCTCCCCAATATCCGCCCTCACAATAGACATGTCTCGAAAATACCTTCCTTTCATGGTATCAAGATGACTCTGCTTAATGCTCGATTTGCCGAAGACTGTGTGACTTGGTCGCCACGGTCGATCTTCGGAGTCTTCGCCCCCACTTTCTACATCATAACTGTCACTGTCACCAGTATCTTCAGACAAACCCTCCAAAATTTCTTTAGTAATCTTCTCTGTATTAGTCTTCGACATTGATTGAAGAAAGCCCAGATGCATTTCCTCAGAAAGACTTAGCTTCGAGTCACTAACAGCTTTTTTATCCTCAGACATCCTTGCAAACGCTGAGAAAGTGCTCTCGAAACCGAAGCTTAAAATTCCAAAAGGCCAAGCAAGTGTTGTTGCGCGCAGGTTAATAGTTGGGTGAGTAAAAGCAGTTGGCAAGAGAGCGTGCCAAATAAACTCGGGATGAGCTCTTATTTATACACCCAGTGCGTTGAAAACTGGAGGGTCCCGCTTGTCAAAGACTGTTGCTATTCTAGCAAAGAGAAGGTGTTTTTTCAGACCTTCGGCTTAAGGCCTTCGTCCATACCGCAATATGAATTTATCATTACAGCAAATTAATATTGCGAGGGGCTACTGTTGGGGGCCATCGGCTTCCGAAGGTCCTCAAAAACATAATTTGACAATGTTTTACAAGTATGCGAGCAGGTATCTTCAGAATCAGGTTGCGGGTATACAAAAGCATGGTCAAGACGAAGCTTGACTGAAATGGAAGACGATCGTGACGAAGGACGAAACGATCACGAAGCTATGTGCAGAAAAGCTTCGGCATGACAGCAGAAAAGGGGAACCGACTTAAAGATGAAAAGCCAAATTAGACCTCGGAGAATTACTATAGAGTTATTGATAAAAGCAAAGGGCATTAATGTAATTTTACATGGGCTGCGTCCCGTGCCTATAAATAGATGAACTGTACTCCCGTACTATTCACGCTGACTTGGCATTGGCATCTCGCTTGTACCCTTACTTTCCTTCAAGCTGAAGGTATATTTGTAATTTTTTGTCGTTTATATAAGTAAAATAAATAGAAATAAATTAATAATAATGTTCAAAGTAGTCATGTTATTTTCCGTATTTTATGCATAAATCTTTTCTTATCTTCTATTATGATTATGAAGGTGTAACCTTCATAACCTTCGCCCGAAATCCATTATATCCAAGGAGAAATAATGCTTCGAAGGACGAAGGGTTTTGATATTTAACATTTTATGTTGCCTTGTTCTTAATCCATAGCATTTGAGAACAAGCCTCCAACACTAGTATGCTAGGTCGAGTAGCTGCTTTATTAATTAGGATCTCGGTAGAAGTCGAGTGATTTTTCTAGCACTCGCGCGAGGTCAGGAAATTGGTTGTACCCACTTCCATATCATAATGATGCTAGTCTGGGGACAACAATCCATGGGGATTGGTTGTCTACGAGATGAAATGGGAATAAGGATTAACGTGCGGATACCAATGTCAAGCGTTTGAATGTACTAAACACATACCGAGAAATATGGTAAATTGGTAAGCCTAGTACTTGAGTGAACCTGCCCGCAGACTTTACCCCTCACGCGACCTGAGACGTGGTCTCCCATACCGGTTATGGTGGGTACAAGTGCGGTCACTACACGACGGCAGTCGGGGTCAGTGAGGCATTGTACGCCAAGGCGGTGAGCCCTGATCTGTTGCCAGGGGATCGATGGGGACGGTTGATGTGTGTGGGGACGGAGTGCCTCGCTGTCACACCCGGTTTTGAAGGTAAACCGAATGCGAACCATGTACGTGCCAGGATAAGAAATTCACGTACACAGCGATTACATAAATGACTCATCATAGCACAATGCTTCGAATAACAATAAAAAGTAAGTAATAATATTACAGACTAGAGCCATTTACATAATATAAATCAAAGTACACAGAATCGAAATGTAGCCAACGTAAACAAACCCACCACAGGCAGCTGACTGGGGGAGGTCGCTAGCCTAAACCACGAACTCGCCGAAGTCCTGGCACTCCTGGGGATCCGCCTCGACGCCTTCTTCTTTACCTGAGCATAGATTGCACTAAAGGCAACCTGGTGTTTTGTGAAAGCAAGGGTGAGTACACATCAACGTACTCAGCAAATGTCCCGTTTGGCTGAGGTGGACTAGCTTTATGTGGAGTTAAGCTCAAGCAGTTGCTTTTAGTTGGTCAGGTATTTATTATTAGTGGAAGCCAAGTTTTAGTAATAGGCAACCCGTGAACAGCTTCCTCCTCGAGGAACATCATGATCATCATCGAACCAAAAACATTAATAGAACCATTGAGTCTCAAACCAGTTGTATCTCTAATTAAAGAGGATCCCAAGGCCGCTCATAACCGTGAGCATGGCTGATATATCAGTTTCTAACCCTCTGCAGAGGTCGCACACTTTACCCATGAGCCGTGATTCCTGTTTTGCCCGGGGATCATGACTCCCCATTGATCACTTCCTAGGTGGTCCGGCAGGGTATCACTACGTAGCCTTTACAAAGATTCCCTAGAGGTCATAGCTACCCGTTAGGTTTCTCCAGTTTGATAAACACAGTACCTCTCCCCGCAGGAGGGTGACTAACAAAAGCAAAACGAAAGAACCTCGGCACTCAGCCTCGGCAGAGCAAGCACTGTGCCTGGACCCTATTGACGGCACGACGGCGAAGCAACTACACCTCTAGTTCCTCTAATTAATTAGCTAAGGGCATCCCATTTCACCCTCATGGTTGCACTGTTATCCCGGGTGGTCTCTCAACGAACAGGTCCTTACGGAGAGGTACTCGGGAAACAGTCCGAGTCCCCTTAAATGCCACAAGTATATCATCATATCCAGAATAAAATCATAGTATCATCATTGTATCTCATCATGTTCATTGATTAAAGTAAAGCGCTAGCATGTAGCTAACCATAGTAAACCAAAAGGTAAATCAAGGACAAGGTAAATAGAAAGCTAGTAAATCCTTAGGTTGTTCATAGTATGCGGGACAGTGAATTATAAAGTAAATGGGACATAATGGGTCAGAGGACACTTGCCTTCACCGAATAGATGCTCAGGGTCTTCAGCATCGTAGAACTCGAAAAGTTCGATCACTTGGTCGCCAAAGCTTGACCGTCGATTCCTCGAAGCTCGAAAATGGATCGCAGTCTATTCGCGACGTGAAGCGAAGACGAACAAGCACCAGCAAACAAACATATACATATGCATAAGAACATTACACCATACAAAGGAAAACATAATCAAAACATGCAATACGAAATAGAGCGCGTTACTACAGTCACGCAAGGAAAAAGAAACGCGATGGTCGAGGCTACGGTCGAGAAGTTATCGCGTCCATACTAAGCGAGTATTAATCATAACATTTAGTTTGATCTAATTATATTAATCAATATTTATTAAAATAAAAGTAGAGCTGTTGCGCAATTTTAATTAGCTGACCACACTAATGATTCTTAGTTAAATAAGTAATTTAAATAACAACAGCGACTCTAAGCAGAACAAATTAGCGGAGCAAGACGAAACACGTAACGCGTGAAACATCACGACAGCGTGCAAACGACGCGCGGACACGCGCGACATAGCACGCCGACGATACACGAACAGCACGCGCAACGAGCGTGAACGAAGCGTGAACCAGCACGCCGCCATATGCTGAACAACACGCGCGATAGGCGAGAAAGCTAAATCGGTGACATGTTTATACTAAACAAGTCTTAATTAGAATATTAGTCCGACACAATTATAATTACATGAATTGACATTATCATATCAAATATAAAAAAAACTAATATTTAGCTTTGACTAACTTACTATTTTACTAGTGGACGATTAAACAAATAGTTAACTAATTGACCTTAGTGATTAAAATCAAACGACTTTAATATCGCGCGCGGGCAGCGCGCGACATGCGAAACAACACGTGCGACAACCCGAGAGTAACGAATGAAGTATACACACGAACAACAAGGCGACGACGAGCGCCACACGTGGGAATAATGTGTGCATCACGTGTGAAGGAGCACACGGAAAGCGCGCACGACTACGTATGACCATGAGCAAATGACGCGTGACGGTGTACGCGAACAGCACGCGACAACGCGCGAACGTCGTGCGCGACAGCACTCGCGACACGCGAGAATCACTAACAAATATCATGTTTGTTGTAAACGAGTATAAATTTAGAGCATGCGAGTTGGCATTAACCACATTACTATGTGTTTATAAAAACACAAATAAAACTATAAATTTATTTTTATGTAAATTGCTATTCTAATAAATATCGGATGAACAATTAATTAACTAATTAATTAAAACTTGTGTCGTGACAAAATAATGTTACTAATATATTGACGATATTATTATTAAGCTAACGAGATGAAATGAATCAAAACTGGATCGTAACACAGAATATATTGAATAACTAATAGCTCATATATTAATTACGAAGTGGCGCACGTGATTGGTCGAAGCTAAATCACATAAAGGGCCACGGAGTTTGCAGCCATGGAAGATCATCCTGAGGGAGTTTTGTATTGGATGTAGGGAATTGTGCGTGCAGGAGGGGTGCATGGCTGCATGCACATGCATGTGTGGGGCTCAAGTAGTTTTCCTTAAACGCACGCCAAAGGGATAAACACCATGCATGTGGGTCCCACCGGTAGCATTTTCTCCCTCCTTTCTCTACACAACTCACGCACGACACGAGTGGAGTAGTGGGTGAGTGCCGAGTGGTTACCTTTCTTCCTCACCGCTCACGCACATGCGGGCAGGAAGCCGACCATGGCGCTGGGTGCTCGACGAGAAGGTGCATAGGGGCTGGTCAGGCAGGCTTGCCGGAACGCGGACTGAATGGCAAGGCAGCGCGCAGGGGAGCTCAGGGGCCACGGCTGATCGGCCGGCGAGCAGCAGCGAGCAGCCGGCGAGCAGAAGCACTCGCTAGGCGCGAGGTTAAGGGTGACCGGGCTGGGAGCGGCTGGGCGCGACGGGGACTCGGGGCCTTGCTGGGCGCTCACGGGAGGGGCTGGACGCAGCTCGCACCGAAGCTTGGCGCCGCGGTTCGTCTACGGTCGCGACGCAGCGCGCGTGAGCTGGACGGGCATGGCTAGCGCGCGGGCGTTGAGGAAAGCAAGGCAAGGTGCCCCATACTCCGAGGACAGGATCGGATCGAAGAATTTTGCCGAGCACGGGCAACAAAGAGGAAAGGGGTGCACCTGGTGATTCGATTCCTGTGGCGTTGTTTCGGTGTAGGAGATGAAACCGCCTCAGGTGATGTCGTCGCCCTCGAGCCTCGGCTGCTTGGATGGGCGCTCCTCTGGTGACGACGCAACACAGGGAAGGAAGGACGCAGGGGCGTGGGGTGCTGCTGCGTGGGAAGAAGAGAGAGCGGGTCGCGGCGGTGGGTGTGTATGTATAGGAAGGAGAGCGTGCGGGAGGTGGTTGTCAATTTACCGTGGCTCTCGTCCCGGCCGAGCTAGAGAGACAGTTGCTCGGAAAGATTCACAAGATGGGGTTAGATAGAGTTAGGCAGGGGAGGGGATAGACGCAAGCTGACGGAATTATACAAAGTTAGATAGAGCTGACCACAGGTCCAGTGTGACAACGAGAAGAACATGATCAACGAGAGAAATAAATAAATATATATATATACATATATTATCGAGTTTTTGAAATAATTTAGTTTTCGCAATTACTAAATTTTAATAATTAAAATAATATTAGAAAAACTGAAATTTATATTTAATACTCGAAGAAACGTTCCGAGGATTCTAAATTCTCTTGGGAACATCCTCGAGATATTTTAACATGTCCTGATAACAATCCACACTCATAAACACTATGTGACGGCATGAATGCAGCAATCGAAACTCCTCTAGGATTTTATTTTACTACACTAAAAACTTGTATATATAATAAAATAACTCTCTATTATTTAGAAAAAAAGAAAAGAAGGGTAACATCTGAATTTGGTGGATATTAGAAAAGAAATTTTATACCCCCAAATTCAGGGTGTTACAAATCTAACCCCCTTAATAAGAATCTCGCCCCTGAGATTCAAGAAGAAGCTAGCAAGAAAACAAGGTTGGTTCATAGATTGTTTACAACTTCCTCGGCTCAACTTTGACTCTGGCAACTTTAACTTGCGGATTGGTTGTTTTGACCTTTAGATACTCGAGACCAATTAATATTATTCTTGAGGATCCCTTGGACCTGTGGGTTAGGACCCACACACGCTTTCGCTGCGCCACTTCAATCTTGTCGGTTGATGCTGATCACATTGTCTTCATTAGGGTTAGCGGCTAACCCCCTTAATAGGAGCATTGATACGCACTTAGTGAAGATGTTGCCGACCCTAATCTTGACTGATTAAAAGAGGTTGTAGGATGCCACCCGGACAGGTGCAAGAGGAAAGGGTATAGATAGAAAAGGTAAGCATAGACGGATTAGAGAGAGCAAGGGGAAAACCCAATTACTTAACTATATGACACACACCTAGTAAACTAATGTCATTGCGGACTAAGGGCCACAACACAACAACACTCATCACAAAGAAGCAAATCAGTCATAACACAAGGACAAACATCGCAAGCATACATCAACAAACATCTCGTTGCTATATGTTCCTTTTAATTAAATGGTGGTCTTTCTTGAAAAGGGGAATAACTACCCTCTAAGGTTGTTGAAGGGCAAGGGGAAAAAACAAGACGTGTAGGATAGGGATACGAGCCCAATAAGGGATGTAGTTAAAGCAGGGATTGTAAACGACTAGGAAAAGGATTCGACCAAGGGCATAATGGGTAGAACACTACTCTCGAGTTAAGATGGAAGGTGGGAGATTCCAAAAAGCAGACCTAAGATAAGCATCAAGGCAAGATCTAGTGATTACGAAGGTAAGAGTGATATCAAACAAAAGCTAGGACCTGCAATGCGGCAGAGGAAAAGGGAACGACCAAAAGCGGGATGGGTAAGACAACACTATTCAACCGAGACGGGAGAGGAGACTTTAAAATGCAGATACGATTTAAGTATCAAGGTAAAGTCAAGGGATGACAAGGGTTAAGGTGATAACGGACAAACACACAACAAAGAATGTATTTGAGACAAAACTTGCAAGGTGTCAAAGAAGGGGAAGCAGATAATGATGAAGTAGGTGAGGCATTATCTCCGAACAGGGATGGAAAAGAAGAGGCTTCAAAGGGTGGGTTCAAGGTAAGCAGGAAGGCAAGGGCATAGATATCACGAGGGTTTTGAAGATAATAACGGACAAGGATGTAGGAGAGGAGGTAAATGTGCATAAGAACCAAGAATATAAATACCACAAAGAATGAAGTTAAGACAAGACCTGCAAATGGAAAAGAAGAGGGTACGTCCATGGGCCACGTAGGTAAACTTCCACTCTCAATTTGAGGTGGAAGAGCGGAGATTTTTTTTTGAGTATGAATAAAGATGAGTATCAAGGCAAGATCGATGGATGACAAGGTGATGGTGATAGAAAATCAAAACACAGCAAAGTATGGAATTAAGACAACACTTGTAAGACGAAAAGAGGTGAAGAGAAATCGAGGGAGAGGTAGGTAACTCGCAACTCTCAAACTGGGTTGAAAGAAGGGGAGGATTTAAAGGATAAGTTTAAGGTAAGCATTTAGGTAGAAAACATAAATATCGCAAGGGCCAAAGGCGATAACGGACAAGGGTGTAAGAGAAAAGATAAAGGCATAGAAGAGCAAGTGGTACAAATACAATAACGAATGGAGTTAAGTTTGGGCCTACACGCGGTAAAGAAGAGGATATAGTCAAGGGTGAGATAAGTAAGAGACCACGCTTCAACTAAGGTGGGAGATTGGAGGTTTTAGATAACGAACATAACATAATCGCTAAGTTGAGATTAAGAGATGAGAAGGGTAAAGGCAATAAGAAACCAAAGCACAACAAGGATGAGGTTACAAACTCGCGAGATACTACAGGTGTGCAAAATAAAATGATCACTCATGGATCATTAGGAAACAAGGGTGGTCAAGGGCGTGTTAACTGAAATATTTCAAACAGACATTGGGACATAAAGGTAAGCATATATAAAAAATAAGAGTATGCAAGATTCCAATGGTACGAGCATACCAAGACCAAGAAAGTACAAATTGCCAAAAAGATAGCGACTTATCAATGGAATAGGTAAGAGTCTCAAAAGACAGTAAGATCATGGACATATAAACTGAAATGTTTAAATAGGCAGTAGAGGTACAAGGGCAAGTGCTTTAGATTAAGGGATAAGGGTATTAAAAATTCAAGGACACGAGCATGTCAATAACAAAATGGAATAGAGATGGTCAAATATTAGCAATTTAATAATGCATGAGGAAAGAGTCCCAAAAGACTAAAGGCTATGGTCAGGGGGCATCTACAAAGATGTCGCAAGCACAAGATGAGATCAGATCTAATAGATTGAGAGAAGTATAGATCATACTAGAATAAAATACTTTTTGGCAAGGGGGCATATAGGAGCACAACATAGAATTAGTCGAGGTGACTAATATTTTGAGGCAAAATCAAGGATGAGATTAAGTAATAATCAATAAGTCCTTAAAACAGCCAATGCTACTCTAGGTCAGCGGTCCTACAGTCAGCACGGCTTTGATACCACTTATGTCACACCCGGTTTTGAAGGTAAACCGAATGCGAACCATGTACGTGCCAGGATAAGAAATTCACGTACACAGCGATTACATAAATGACTCATCATAGCACAATGCTTCAAATAACAATAAAAAGTAAGTAATAATATTACAGACGAGAGCCATTTACATAATATAAATCAAAGTACACAGAATCGAAACGTAGCCAACGTAAACAAACCCACCACAGGCAGCTGACTGGGGGAGGTCGCTAGCCTAAACCACGAACTCGCTGAAGTCCTGGCACTCCTGGGGATCCGCCTCGACGCCTTCTTCTTTACCTGAGCATAGATTGCACTAAAGGCAACCTGGTGTTTTGTGAAAGCAAGGGTGAGTACACATCAACGTACTCAGCAAATGTCCCGTTTGGCTGAGGTGGACTAGCTTTATGTGGAGTTAAGCTCAAGCAGTTGCTTTTAGTTAGTCAGATATTTATTATTAGTGGAAGCCAAGTTTTAGTAATAGCCAACCCGTGAACAGCTTCCTCCTCGAGGAACATCATGATCATCATCGAACCAAAAACATTAATAGAACCATTGAGTCTCAAACCAGCTGTATCTCTAATCCAAGAGGATCCCAAGGCCGCTCATAACCGTGAGCACGGCTGATATATCAGTTTCTAACCCTCTGCAGAGGTCGCACACTTTACCCATGAGCCGTGATTCCTGTTTTGCCCGGGGATCATGACTCCCCATTGATCACTTCCTAGGTGGTCCGAAAGAACCTCGGCACTCAGCCTCGGCAGAGCAAGCACTGTGCCTGGACCCCATTGATGGCACGACGGTGAAGCAACTACACCTCTAGTTC
Source organism: Zea mays (assembly GCF_902167145.1). NCBI lineage: Eukaryota > Viridiplantae > Streptophyta > Magnoliopsida > Poales > Poaceae > Zea > Zea mays. The sequence continues at coordinate 118,488,842 of NC_050100.1, forward strand.
CTCTAATTAATTAGCTAAGGGCATCTCATTTCACCCTCATGGTTGCACTGTTATCCCGAGTGGTCTCTCAACGAACAGGTCCTTACGGAGAGGTACTCGGGAAACAGTCCGAGTCCCCTTAAATGCCACAAGTATATCATCATATCCAGAATAAAATCATAGTATCATCATTATATCTCATCATGTTCATTGATTAAAGTAAAGCGCTAGCATGTAGCTAACCATAGTAAACCAAAAGGTAAATCAAGGACAAGGTAAATAGAAAGCTAGTAAATCCTTAGGTTGTTCATAGTATGCGAGACAGTGAATTATAAAGTAAATGGGACATAATGGGTCAGAGGACACTTGCCTTCACCGAATAGATGCTCAGGGTCTTCAGCCTCGTAGAACTCGAAGAGTTCGATCACTTGGTCGCCAAAGCTTGACCGTCGATTCCTCGAAGCTCGAAAATGGATCGCAGTCTATTCGCGACGCGAAGCGAAGACGAACAAGCACCAGCAAACAAACATATACATATGCATAAGAACATTACACCATACAAAGGAAAACATAATCAAAACATGCAATACGAAATAGAGCGCGTTACTACAGTCACGCGAGGAAAAAGAAACGCGACGGTCGAGGCTACGGTCGAGAAGTTATCGCGTCCATACTAAGCGAGTATTAATCATAACATTTAGTTTGATCTAATTATATTAATCAATATTTATTAAAATAAAAGTAGAGCTGTTGCGCAATTTTAATTAGCTGACGACACTAACGATTCTTAGTTAAATAAGTAATTTAAATAACAACAGCGACTCTAAGCAGAACAAATTAGCGGAGCGAGACGAAACATGTAACGCATGAAACATCACGACAGCGTGCAAACGACGCGCGGACACGCGCGACATAGCACGCCGACGATACACGAACAGCACGCGCAACGAGCGTGAACGAAGCGTGAACCAGCACGCCGCCATATGCTGAACAACACGCGCGATAGGCGAGAAAGCTAAATCGGTGACATGTTTATACTAAACAAGTCTTAATTAGAATATTAGTCCGACACAATTATAATTACATGAATTGACATTATCATATCAAATATAAAAAAACTAATATTTAGCTTTGACTAACTTACTATTTTACTAGTGGACGATTAAACAAATAGTTAACTAATTGACCTTAGTGATTAAAATCAAACGACTTTAATATCGCGCGCGGGCAGCGCGCGACATGCGAAACAACACGTGCGACAACACGAGAGTAACGAATGAAGTATACACGAGAGTAACGAATGAAGTATACACACGAACAACAAGGCGACGACGAGTGCCACACGTGGGAATAGTGCGCGCATCACGTGTGAAGGAGCACACGGAAAGCGCGCACGACTACGTATGACCATGAGCAAATGACGCGTGACGGTGTACGCGAACAGCACGCGACAACACGCGAACGTCGTGCGCGACAGCACTCGCGACACGCGAGAATCACTAACAAATATCATGTTTATTGTAAACGAGTATAAATTTAGAGCATGCGAGTTGGCATTAACCACATTACTATGTGTTTATAAAAACACAAATAAAACTATAAAATTATTTTTATGTAAATTGCTATTCTAATAAATATCGGATGAACAATTAATTAACTAATTAATTAAAACTTGTGTCGTGACAAAATAATGTTACTAATATATTGACGATATTATTATTAAGCTAACGAGATGAAATGAATCAAAACTGGATCGTAACACATAATATATTGAATAACTAATAGCTCATATATTAATTACGAAGTGGCGCACGTGATTGGTCGAAGCTAAATCACATAAAGGGCCACGGAGTTTGCAGCCATGGAAGATCATCCTGAGGGAGTTTTGTATTGGATGTAGGGAATTGTGCGTGCAGGAGGGGTGCATGGCTGCATGCACATGCATGTGTGGGGCTCAAGTAGTTTTCCTTAAACGCACGCCAAAGGGATAAACACCATGCATGTGGGTCCCACCGGTAGCTTTTTCTCCCTCCTTTCTCTACACAACTCACACACGACACGAGTGGAGTAGTGGGTGAGTGCCGAGTGGTTACCTTTCTTCCTCACCGCTCACGCACATGCGGGCAGGAAGCCGACCATGGCGCTGGGTGCTCGATGAGAAGGTGCATAGGGGCTGGTCAGGCAGGCTTGCCGGAACGCGGACTGAATGGCAAGGCAGCGCGCAGGGGAGCTCAGGGGCCACGGCTGATCGGCCGGCGAGCAGCAGCACTCGCTAGGCGCGAGGTTAAGGGTGACCAGGCTGGGAGCGGCTGGGCGCGACGGGGACTCGGCCACGGCCTTGCTGGGCCTTCGTGGGAGGGGCTGGACGCAGCTCGCACCGAAGCTTGGCGCGGCGGTTCGTCTACGGTCGCGACGCAGCGCGCGTGAGCTGGACGGGCATGGCTAGCGCGCGGGCGTTGAGGAAAGCAAGGCAAGGTGCCCCATACTCCGAGGACAGGATCGGATCGAAGAATTTTGCCGAGCACGGGCAACAAAGAGGAAAGGGGTGCACCTGGTGATTCGATTCCTGTGGCGTTGTTTTGGTGTAGGAGATGAAACCGCCTCAGGTGATGTCGTCGCCCTCGAGCCTCGGCTGCTTGGATGGGCGCTCCTCTGGTGACGACGCAACACAGGGAAGGAAGGACGCAGGGGCGTGGGGTGCTGCTGCGTGGGAAGAAGAGAGAGCGGGTCGCGGCGGTGGGTGTGTGTATGTATAGGAAGGAGAGGGTGCGGGAGGTGGTTGTCAATTTACCGTGGCTCTCGTCCCGGCCGAGCCAGAGAGACAGTTGCTCGCAAAGATGCACAAGATGGGGTTAGATAGAGTTAGGCAGGGGAGGGGATAGACGGAAGCTGACGGAATTATACAAAGTTAGATAGAGCTGACCACAGGTCCAGTGTGACAACGAGAAGAACATGATCAACGAGAGAAATCAATATATATATATATATATATTATCGAGTTTTTGAAATAATTTAGTTTTCGCAATTACGAAATTTTAATAATTAAAATAATATTAGAAAAACTGAAATTTATATTTAATACTCGAAGAAACGTTCCGAGGATTCTAAATTCTCTTGGGAACATCCTCGAGATATTTTAACATGTCCTGATAACAATCCACACTCATAAACACTATGTGACGGCATGAATGCAGCAATCGAAACTCCTCTAGGATTTTATTTTACTACACTAAAAACTTGTATATATAATAAAATAACTCTCTATTATTTAGAAAAAAAGAAAAGAAAAGTAAGGAAAAGAGAGGGTAACATCTGAATTTGGTGGATATTAGAAAAGAAATTTTATACCCCCAAATTCAGGGTGTTACAAATCTAACCCCCTTAATAAGAATCTCGCCCCTGAGATTCAAGAAGAAGCTAGCAAGAAAACAAGGTTGGTTCATAGATTGTTTACAGCTTCCTCGGCTCAACTTTGACTCTGGCAACTTTAACTTGCGGATTGGTTGTTTTGACCTTTAGATACTCGAGACCAATTAATATTATTCTTGAGGATCCCTTGGACCTGTGGGTTAGGACCCACACACGCTTTCGCTGCGCCACTTCAATCTTGTCGGTTGATGCTGATCACATTGTCTTCATTAGGGTTAGCGGCTAACCCCCTTAACAGGAGCATTGATACGCACTTAGTGAAGATGTTGCCGACCCTAATCTTGACTGATTAAAAGAGGTTGTAGGATGCCACCCGGACAGGTGCAAGAGGAAAGGGTATAGATAGAAAAGGTAAGCATAGACGGATTAGAGAGAGCAAGGGGAAAACCCAATTACTTAACTATATGACACACACCTAGTAAACTAATGTCATTGCGGACTAAGGGCCACAACACATCAACACTCATCACAAAGAAGCAAATCAGTCATAACACAAGGACAAACATCGCAAGCATACATCAACAAACATCTCGTTGCTATACGTTCCTTTTAATTAAATGGTGGTCTTTCTTGAAAAGGGGAATAACTACCCTCTAAGGTTGTTGAAGGGCAAGGGGAAAAACAAGACGTGTAGGATAGGGATACGAGCACAATAAGGGATGTAGTTAAAGCAGGGATTGTAAACGACTAGGAAAAGGATTCGACCAAGGGCATAATGGGTAGAACACTACTCTCGAGTTAAGATGGAAGGTGGGAGATTCCAAAAAGCAGACCTAAGATAAGCATCAAGGCAAGATCTAGTGATTACGAAGGTAAGAGTGATATCAAACAAAAGCTAGGACCTGCAATGCGGCAGAGGAAAAGGGAACGACCAAAAGCGGGATGGGTAAGACAACACTATTCAACCGAGACAGGAGAGGAGACTTTAAAATGCAGATACGAGATAAGTATCAAGGTAAAGGTCAAGGGATGACAAGGGTTAAGGTGATAACGGACAAACACACAACAAAGAATGTATTTGAGACAAAACTTGCAAGGTGTCAAAGAAGGGGAAGCAGCTAATGATGAAGTAGGTGAGGCATTATCTCCGAACAGGGATGGAAAAGAAGAGGCTTCAAAGGGTGGGTTCAAGGTAAGCAGGAAGGCAAGGGCATTGATATCACGAGGGTTTTAAAGGTAATAACGGACAAGGATGTAGGAGAGGAGGTAAATGTGCATAAGAACCAAGAATATAAATACCACAAAGAATGGAGTTAAGACAAGACCTGCAAATGGAAAAGGAGAGGGTACGTCCATGGGCCACGTAGGTAAACTGCCACTCTCAATTTGAGGTGGAAGAGCGGAGATTTTTTTTTGAGTATGAATAAAGATGAGTATCAAGGCAAGATCGATGGATGACAAGGTGATGGTGATAGAAAATCAAAACACAGCAAAGTATGGAATTAAGACAACACTTGTAAGACGAAAAGAGGTGAAGAGAAATCAAGGGAGAGGTAGGTAACTCGCAACTCTCAAACTGGGTTGAAAGAAGGGGAGGGTTTAAAGGATAAGTTTAAGGTAAGCATTTAGGTAGAAAACATAAATATCGCAAGGGCCAAAGGCGATAACGGACAAGGGTGTAAGAGAAAAGATAAAGGCATAGAAGAGCAAGTGGTACAAATACAATAACGAATGGAGTTAAGTCTGGGCCTACACGCGGTAAAGAAGAGGATATAGTCAAGGGTGAGATAAGTAAGAGACCACGCTTCAACTAAGGTGGGAGATTGGAGGTTTTAGATAACGAACATAACATAATCGCTAAGGTGAGATTAAGAGATGAGAAGGGTAAAGGCAATAAGAAACCAAAGCACAGCAAGGATGAGGTTACAAACTCGCGAGATACTACAGGTGTGCAAAATAAAATGATCACTCATGGATCATTAGGAAACAAGGGTGGTCAAGGGCGTGTTAACTGAAATATTTCAAACAGACATTGGGACATAAAGGTAAGCATATATAAAAAATAAGAGTATGCAAGATTCCAATGGTACGAGCATACCAAGACCAAGAAAGTACAAATTGCCAAAAAGATAGCGACTTATCAATGGAATAGGTAAGAGTCTCAAAAGACAATAAGATCATGGACATATAAACTGAAATGTTTAAATAGGCAGTAGAGGTACAAGGGCAAGTGCTTTAGATTAAGGGATAAGGGTATTAAAAATGCAAGGACACGAGCATGTCAATAACAAAATGGAATAGAGATGGTCAAATAGTAGCAATTTAATAATGGATGAGGAAAGAGTCCCAAAAGACTAAAGGCTATGGTCAGGGGGCATCTACAAAGATGTCACAAGCACAAGATGAGATCAGATCTAATAGATTGAGAGAAGTATAGATCATACTAGAATAAAATACTTTTTGGCAAGGGGGCATATAGGAGAACAACATAGAATTAGTCGAGGTGACTAATATTTTGAGGCAAAATCAAGGATGAGATGAAGTAATAATCAATAAGTCCTTAAAACAGCCAATGCTACTCTAGGTCAGCGGTCCTACAGTCAGCACGGCTTTGATACCACTTATGTCACACCCGGTTTTGAAGGTAAACCGAATGCGAACCATGTACTTGCCAGGATAAGAAATTCACGTACACAGCGATTACATAAATGACTCATCATAGCACAATGCTTCGAATAACAATAAAAAGTAAGTAATAATATTACAGACTAGAGCCATTTACATAATATAAATCAAAGTACACAGAATCGAAACGTAGCCAACGTAAACAAACCCACCACAGGCAACTGACTGGGGGAGGTCGCTAGCCTAAACCACGAACTCGCTGAAGTCCTAGCACTCCTGGGGATCCGCCTCGACACCTTCTTCTTTACCTGAGCATAGATTGCACTAAAGGCAACCTGGTGTTTTGTGAAAGCAAGGGTGAGTACACATCAACGTATTCAGCAAATTTCCCGTTTGGCTGAGGTGGACTAGCTTTATGTGGAGTTAAGCTCAAGCAGTTGCTTTTAGTTGGTCAGATATTTATTATTAGTAGAAGCCAAGTTTTAGTAATAGCCAACCCGTGAACAGCTTCCTCCTCGAGGAACATCATGATCATCATCGAACCAAAAACATTAATAGAACCATTGAGTCTCAAACCAGCTGTATCTCTAATCAAAGAGGATCCCAAGGCTGCTCATAACCGTGAGCACGGCTGATATATCAGTTTCTAACCCTCTGCAGAGGTCGCACACTTTACCCATGAGCCGTGATTCCCGTTTTGCCCGGGGATCATGACTCCCCATTGATCACTTCCTAGGTGGTCCGGCAGGGTATCACTACGTAGCCTTTAAAAAGATTCCCTAGAGGTCATAGCTACCAGTTTGGTTTCTCCAGTTTGATAAACACAGTACCTCTCCCCGCAGGAGGGTGACTAACAAAAGCAAAACGAAAGAACCTCGGCACTCAGCCTCGGCAGAGCAAGCACTGTGCCTGGACCCCATTGATGGCACGACGGCGAAGCAACTACACCTCTAGTTTCCTCTAATTAATTAGCTAAGGGCATCCCATTTCACCCTCATGGTTGCACTGTTATCCCGGGTGGTCTCTCAACGAACAGGTCCTTACGGAGAGGTACTCGGGAAACAGTCCGAGTCCCCTTAAATGCCACAAGTATATCATCATATCCAGAATAAAATCATAGTATCATCATTGTATCTTATCATGTTCATTGATTAAAGTAAAGCGCTAGCATGTAGCTAACCATAGTAAACCAAAAGGTAAATCAAGGACAAGGTAAATAGAAAGCTAGTAAATCCTTAGGTTGTTCATAGTATGCGGGACAGTGAATTATAAAGTAAATGGGACATAATGGGTCAGAGGACACTTGCCTTCACCGAATAGATGCTCAGGGTCTTCAGCCTCGTAGAACTCGAAGAGTTCGATCACTTGGTCGCGAAAGCTTGACCGTCGATTCCTCGAAGCTCGAAAATGGATCGCTGTCTATTCGCGACGCGAAGCGAAGACGAACAAGCACCAGCAAACAAACATATACATATGCATAAGAACATTACACCATACAAAGGAAAACATAATCAAAACATGCAATACGAAATAGAGCGCGTTACTACAGTCACGCGAGGAAAAAGAAACGCGACGGTCGAGGCTACGGTCGAGAAGTTATCGCGTCCATACTAAGCGAGTATTAATCATAACATTTAGTTTGATCTAATTATATTAATCAATATTTATTAAAATAAAACTAGAGCTGTTGCGCAATTTTAATTAGCTGACCACACTAACGATTTTTAGTTAAATAAGTAATTTAAATAACAACAGCGACTCTAAGCAGAATTAATTAGCGGAGCGAGACGAAACACGTAACGCGTGAAACATCACGACAGCGTGCAAACGACGCGCGGACACGCGCGACATAGCACGCCGACGATACACGAACAGCACGCGCAACGAGCGTGAACGAAGCGTGAACCAGCACGCCGCCATATGCTGAACAACACGCGCGATAGGCGAGAAAGCTAAATCGGTGACATGTTTATACTAAACAAGTCTTAATTAGAATATTAGTCCGACACAATTATAATTACATGAATTGACATTATCATATCAAATATAAAAAACTAATATTTAGCTTTGACTAACTTACTATTTTACTAGTGGACGATTAAACAAATAGTTAACTAATTGACCTTAGTGATTAAAATCGAACGACTTTAATATCGCGCGCGGGCAGCGCGCGACATGCGAAACAACACGTGCGACAACACGAGAGTAACGAATGAAGTATACACACGAGCAACAAGGCGACGGCGAGCGCCACACGTGGGAATAGTGCGCGCATCACGTGTGAAGGAGCACACGGAAAGCGCGCACGACCACGTATGACCATGAGCAAATGACGCGTGACGGTGTACGCGAACAACACGCGACAACGCGTGAACGTCGTGCGTGACAGCACTCGCGACACGCGAGAATCACTAACAAATATCATGTTTGTTGTAAACAAGTATAAATTTAGAGCATGCGAGTTGGCATTAACCACATTACTATGTGTTTATAAAAACACAATCTATAAAATTATTTTTATGTAAATTGCTATTCTAATAAATATCGGATGAACAATTAATTAACTAATTAATTAAAACTTGTGTCATGACAAAATAATGTTACTAATATATTGACGATATTATTATTAAGCTAACGAGATGAAATGAATCAAAACTGGATCGTAACACAGAATATATTGAATAACTAATAGCTCATATATTAATTACGAAGTGGCGCACGTGATTGGTCGAAGCTAAATCACATAAAGGGCCACGAAGTTTGCAGCCATGGAAGATCATCCTGAGGGAGTTTTGTATTGGATGTAGGGAATTGTGCGTGCAGGAGGGGTGCATGGCTGCATGCACATGCATGTGTGGGGTTCAAGTAGTTTTTCTTAAACGCACGCCAAAGGGATAAACACCATGCATGTGGGTCCCACCGGTAGCATTTTCTCCCTCCTTTCTCTGCACAACTCACGCACGACACGAGTGGAGTAGTGGGTGAGTGACGAGTGGTTACCTTTCTTCCTCACCGCTCACGCACATGCGGGCAGGAAGCCGACCATGGCGCTGGGTGCTCGACGAGAAGGTGCATAGGGGCTGGTCAGGCAGGCTTGCCGGAACGCGGACTGAATGGCAAGGCAGCGCGCAGGGGAGCTCAGGGGCCACGGCTGATCGGCCGGCGAGCAGCCGGCGAGCAGCAGCACTCGCTAGGCGCGAGGTTAAGGGTGACCGAGCTGGGAGCGGTTGGGCGCGACGGGGACTCGGCCACGGCCTTGCTGGGCGCTCGCGGGAGGGGCTGGACGCAACTCGCACCGAAGCTTGGTGCGGCGGTTCGTCTACGGTCGCGACGCAGCGCGCGTGAGCTGGACGGGCATGGCTAGCGCGCGGGCGTTGAGGAAAGCAAGGCAAGGTGCCCCATACTCCGAGGACAGGATCGGATCGAAGAATTTTGCCGAGCACGGGCAACAAAGAGGAAAGGGGTGCACCTGGTGATTCGATTCCTGTGGCGTTGTTTTGGTGTAGGAGATGAAACCGCCTCAGGTGATGTCGTCGCCCTCGAGCCTCGGCTGCTTGGATGTGCGCTCCTCTGGTGACGACGCAACACAGGGAAGGAAGGACGCAGGGGCGTGGGGTGCTGCTGCGTGGGAAGAAGAGAGAGCGGGTCGCGGTGGTGGGTGTGTGTATGTATAGGAAGGAGAGGGTGCAGGAGGTGGTTGTCAATTTACCGTGGCTCTCGTCCCGGCCGAGCCAGAGAGACAGTTGCTCGGAAAGATGCACAAGATGGGGTTAGATAGAGTTAGGCAGGGGAGGGGATAGACGGAAGCTGACGGAATTATACAAAGTTAGATAGAGCTGACCACAGGTCTAGTGTGACAACGAGAAGAACATGATCAACGAGAGAAATATATATATATATTATCGAGTTTTTGAAATAATTTAGTTTTCGTAATTACTAAATTTTAATAATTAAAATAATATTAGAATAACTGAAATTTATATTTAATACTCGAAGAAACGTTCCGAGGATTCTAAATTCTCTTGGGAACATCCTCGAGATATTTTAACATGTCCTGATAACAATCCACACTCATAAACACTATGTGACGGCATGAATGCAGCAATCGAAACTCCTCTAGGATTTTATTTTACTACACTAAAAACTTGTATATATAATAAAATAACTCTCTATTATTTAGAAAAAAAGAAAAGAAAAGTAAGGAAAAGAGAGGGTAACATCTGAATTTGGTGGATATTAGAAAAGAAATTTTATACCCCCAAATTCAGGGTGTTACACTCGCCACGTCGTGTGTTTAGGTTTACCTTGCAAGGATAAAACTCGATTCAAATCGTCTGCTTCTCGCAGCTAATGAGACTGCTTGATCCATTATACTGCATTGAGTAACAAGTGGAAATATGATGAGTTGATATAAGATGTTGATTGCTAAAAATGTTTGCTACTATGTATGAATAGATAGTACACATTTAGCCTTAAGAGAGTCAAACTTAAATTGGCAAAGTTAAAACTTGACTTAGAAACTCAGCTAGTGCTTTTGGCAACCCAACCCCACAGCCAAACAGCTGCATGTCTAGAGGTAGAGGAGTAGACTCCTCACACCGGGTAAGTCTAGCTGAGTATTAGTATACTCAGCCTTGCTTGTGGCATAATTTTTACAGGTTCTCTGGAGGACATGGTTGCTGGAGTGACTTGGCCGTCCATCTTGCCACGAGGTTGGACTGTCGAGTGGGACCCTACCTCGGCTGAGGAGGAGCATGAGGAGTGATGGGACAGGCTTCCCCATCTCTCTGTTTATTTATCGTTAGTTTTATTCCGCTGCACTTCGAACAATGATGACTACTTTTGCAAAAACTCCGATGATGATGCAATAAGCCTAATACTCCTTAATGTATGGTTTTATGCTTTATTGTATTTGCTCTGTGACTCACCATCGAGTGAGATTGTGGTACTTGATCCTGTCAGTGGCCGTGTCGGACTAGATCCGAGGGATTGACGGGTTATTCCCATTTAAGTGTGGTCTAGCCTCTAAGGTGGGACTTAGGCACTTAAGTTGGAATAATTCGGGCAGTTCCGCCACAGCTGGTATCGGAGCTTGTACCACCACAGAGGAATCAATAAAATATAAATACCATCCTTATCCGAAGTAAAACTTGATAGAAACAATGTTGGATAGATCGTAGGACGATCAGGATAGACCTAGGACATGAAGCCTTAGGATGATAGAGGGGTAGCTAGGTGGCTAAGTATTTAAGCCCTACGGGCTACTATAAGGGATGGGAGTTCTTCCCTATTCCCATTTTATTGATGTGAGGTCATTTAGGACGAGCATGCATGCATTCTTAATTAAGCAAATGGATAATTGAGTAAAGACTTAAATACAAAATGATGACCAACTAAGTACCCCACTACCATTTTTTATTGTTGGAGAGAAGCTGAGTCTTATTTTTCTTGTTCTTTTTATAATTCTTTTTCTGTTACTTACGCTTAACTGTACACAGATGACTTCCCACGGATCCTCAGACGACGGGAATGCACTGTCCCACACTGACGGGCTTGCACGAGAGGGCTTTCCCTGCATTTTGTGGGAGGTACCTCAGGGGGCCGGATACACGACACCTCCTCAGTACGCGGTGCAGCAGTTCGAGAAGCATCGAGTGCCCCGCTGTAGGGTGAGGATGACCTTGGAGCCTCATCCCCTGCAGCCAGGCTGGCGTTCACTGGACTCTGAGTCCTTTGGATACCGGGCTGAGGACACGATTGAAGCAATTGCTCTGCACGGGTTGACCACTTTCTGCGGATTCCACCCCTTGGAGCTGTCCACCCACCCCATTGGCTTGTTCCCCGCGGAGAGGGAGGACGACCCAATGTGGAAGGATCAGGTGGAGCATGCCAAGAACATCTGGGCTATCTACCCAGGTAAGACTGCTCACTTGACAGTACGGTGCATGAATTCCCTGTACCGTCTGCAAGTGATGCGTGGTGAAGCAATGTCCCATCTGATGGCATTGTTGGAGGCAACAAAGATCACCCTAGACAACAGAGAGGAGCTCGTGGTTGATTTGTCCACTGAGATGGTGGAAAAGGACTTGCAGGTGGAGCAGCTATCCAATGAGATCCAAGAGCTGGAGGGATTAGTGGGGACCAGGGAGAACACCATCGAGGTTCTCGAAGATCAGCTTATTAACACCCAGCAGCAGCTTGCCGAGGCGAATGAGCACCTGGATATGCATCACAAGGAGATCCAGGATATGGAGGCCAACGAGGACGTCGACATTGAGGGAGGAGAGGAGCCTGCCTCCAGCTTGGACACTGCTGGCTCAGGGAGACCACCTTCCCCCGAGTCGAGTGTTGCCTCGTTCGCCCATTAGGTATCAGGAGTAGGGTTAGAAGTCGGCGATGGTAGGACTCCTCACAGCTAGCTTAGCTTTTGCACCCTTGGGGTACTAGGCTAGATAGAGTTGAGTCTTTTTGTGACCATTGATGTAATCGTGATAAACTCTTTTGGAAGCATGGTTGATGGATGATGACAGTTTTAAATTGGGAAGAAAATGTTTATGCCTTTTTAAATCCTTTATGTTTATGTCAGAATCTATCAATTCGCCTTTTGACTCTTTCGCCGCGAGTAAACCGTAAATTTGAAGATGTGTTATTGAGGATATATGTGATTTTTCAGATGGCCGAGAGAGCGCGTCGTGGCCAGAATGAGCGCGTTCCTCCACCGCCGCCACCGCATCCCACTCTACAGGAGCTAATGGCTCAGCAGAATGAGATCTTGAGGCAGCTAGCTCTGCGTCAGCCGCCACCTCAGCACTATGGTGGTGGAGATCATCAGCGTCACCCCACAGCAGCTACCTACCAGGAGTTCCTCAGTACCCAGCCACCATTATAAACTAGGGCAGAGGACCCACTTGATGAAGATGTGTGGTTGAGAGTAGTGGAATCCAAATTCCCGCTACTCCATGGAATTTGCTCAGAGGTCACTAAGGTCAGGTTCGCCACCCAGCAGCTTCGCGGGCCTGCAAGGACTTGGTGGGACCATTTTCTTGCCATGCAGCCAGATGACCGAGAGGTGGAATGGAGAGAGTTCAAGGCAGCTTTCAGGGGACACCAAATACCAGCCGGGATTATGGACCGAAAGCTCAACGAGTTTCTGGCACTCACTCAGGGCAACAGGACAGTATTGCAGTACACTCAAGCTTTTAATGACCTGTGCCAGTATGCTGGATATCATGCAGATACGGACGAGAAGAAGAGAGACAGGTTCAGGAGGGGGTTCAACACTAAGCTCCGTGACCGTCTCAATACCGTCAGGGCCAACAACTACAATGAGTTGGTCAACATGGCCATCTCCCAGGAGGACTGTATCACAACTCGTCAGGCAGAGAAGAAGAGGAAGACCCCTGTGGCAGGACCTTCAGCTCAGCCACAGTGTTTCAGGATTGTGTCTGACACTCAGAGCAGGGGACCTCAGCAGCAGCAAGGACAATGGGTGATCCGACCACAGCAGCAGCAGCAGCAGGCACCCAACCGTACTCAGTTTCCAGCTCAAAGGAACAATCAACAGCAGCAGCAGTATCGCCAGGCAAATGACAACAGGTGTTTCACATGCGGCAACACCGGACATTATGCCAAGAATTGCCCCAGGAACCAGCAGAGGTAGGGGCAGACGGTTAATCAGAATCAAGGCAAGAGACAGAAGGTGCAAGTGAGGCAAGGCAGGCTAAACTTCACCACCATGGCTGATATTCCAGAGGGAGCACCCGTTATGACTGGTATCTTTACAGTTTTGAATTATCCTGCTATTATTCTTTTTTATTCCGGTGCATCGCACAGCTTTATCAGTGCCAAATTTAGTGCCAAGTGTCAATTGCCTTTTCACCACACCAATGGGGGTATCACAATTTCGACGTCAGGAGGCAGGGTTGCCACCTATCAAGTCAACAGACATGTGCCCATAAAGTTTGGTAGTCTAATAATTAAAACCACCCTCCTCATTTTGGGTTTGGATAGCGTGGATATTATATTGGGAACTGACTGGTTAACCAGGCACCAAGCAGTTATTGATATTGCAGCTAGGGCCATTGAGGTGCACTCACCAACTTGTGGTGAAACTACACTATATTTGCCCGACCAGGGATGCACCCGTTCTTGTGCCTTCGTTATGATAGAATCCCCAGTGGTCTGTGACTACCCAGATGTCTTTCCGGATGAATTGCCCGGGATGCCACCTGACCGAGACATTGAGTTCGCCATTGAATTGCAACCCGGGACTGCTCCTATCTCCAAGAGACCTTATAGGATGCCTCCCGCGGAATTGGCAGAATTGAAAAAGCAATTGCAGGAGTTGTTGGACAAGGGGTTTATTCGCCCAAGTACTTCACCTTGGGGATGTCCTGCCTTATTCGTGAAGAAAAAGGATGAGAGTTTGAGAATGTGTGTTGACTACCGCCCTCTCAATGCGGTGACCATCAAGAACAAATACCCACTGCCCCGCATTGACGTTTTGTTCGATCAGTTGGTGGGAGCCAAGGTATTCTCCAAAATAGACCTTCGCTCGGGTTACCATCAGATCAAGATCCGTGCCAGTGATATTCCCAAGACGGCTTTCTCTACCAGATATGGGCTCTATGAATTTTTGGTGATGTCTTTTGGGCTGACCAATGCCCCGGCTTATTTTATGTACTTGATGAACTCAGTATTCATGCCAGAGCTGGACAAATTTGTGGTCGTTTTCATTGACGATATTCTGGTGTATTCCAAGAATGAAGCCGAGCACACCAAGCGTTTGCATACTGTACTTCAGAGGCTGCGTGATCATCAGTTGTATGCCAAGTTGTCTAAATGTGAATTCTGGCTGAAGGAGATTAAATTCTTGGGTCACACAATTTCTCAGGATGGGATATCAGTTGATCCTAAGAAGGTACAAGAGGTAATGGATTGGAAACCCCCGACTATAGTGAGGCAGATTCGGAGTTTTCTAGGATTGGCAGGGTATTATCGACGATTTATTCCAGATTTCTCCAGAATTGCCAAACCAATGACTCAACTGTTAAAGAAGGGAGTCAAGTATGATTGGAAACAAAAGTGCGAAGATGCCTTTCATACTTTGAGGCAGCATTTGACCACAGCCCTAGTGCTGGCTCAACCTGATAACACCAAGCCCTTTGAAGTTTATTGTGATGCTTCCGGTACAGGATTGGGATGTGTCTTAATGCAAGATAACAGAGTAATTGCTTATGCTTCCCGAGCACTCAGACCCCATGAGCAGAACTACCCTACACATGATCTGGAGTTGGCAGCTGTGGTTCATGCTCTCAAGATATGGAGACACTACTTGATGGGAGCTCACTGTAACATTTACACTGATCACAAGAGCCTCAAATACATTTTCACTCAGGCAGACCTTAACATGAGGCAGTGGAGATGGTTAGAATTAATCAAGGACTATGATTTGGAGGTGCATTACCACCCTGGTAAAGCCAATGTTGTGGCCGATGCCTTGAGCAGAAAGGCCCAGTGCAATTGTATGAGCATGGATGCAAGAGTTACCACCCTATGTGATGAATTGTGCAAGCTAAACCTGGAAGTTGTTTCTTCAAGTGATTTAAACTATATCTCGGTGGAGCCCACATTGCAAGAGCAAATAGTCAGGGCCCAGATTGAAGACAAGGGTGTTCAGGTTATCAAAGAAATGATCAAGCAGAAGGCAGAGAAATACAAGTGCTAACGTCAGGACAGCAAGGGAATTCTATGGTTTGGAGATCGATTGGTTGTTCCCAAGGACCCTGAGCTCAGAAAGAAGATATTGGATGAAGCCCACCTTTCCAAATTCTCCAAGCACCCTGGTAGCAACAAAATGTATTATGATCTCAGATCTTTATATTGGTGGACCAGAATGAAAAGGGAGATTGCCATGTACATATCCGAGTGTGACACCTGCCAGAGGATCAAAGCTAGTCATTTGAAGGCAGCAGGCCCTTTGCAACCCCTTCCCATACCATCTTGGAAATGGGAGGACATTTGCATGGACTTTATCGTAGGATTGCCCAATACTTCCAGGCACCATGATTCCATTTGGGTTATTGTGGACAGATTGACCAAGACTGCTCATTTCTTACCAGTGCATACCACCCACAAGACAGAGAAGTATGCGGAAATTTATGTTGATCAAGTAGTGCGATTGCATGGTATTCCAAAGACCATTGTGTCTGACAGAGGAGCACTGTTCGTGGCACGCTTTTGGGAACAGCTGCAAGAATCACTTGGGACCCAGGTAATACGAAGCTCAGCATACCATCCCCAAACCGATGGCCAGACAGAAAGGGTAAACCAGATTTTGGAAGACATGTTGCGGGCATGTGCACTACACTACGGAAAGGATTGGGACAAGTGTCTATCTTTGGCAGAGTTTTCTTATAATAACAGCTATCAGTCCAGTCTAAAGATGGCACCTTTTGAAGCCTTATATGGGAGAAGGTGTAGGACCCCGCTGAATTGGTCTCAAGCAGGGGAAAGAGATATATTTGGGCCAGATTTGGTACTTGAGGCGGAAAAGAAGGTCAGAGTTATTACAAAGAACTTGGAAGCTGCTCAGGCCAGGCAAAAGAGCTACCATGACAAGAGGCGGAAGCCTCTACAATTTGAAGTAGGAGATCATGTTTATCTTAAGGTGTCACCCACCAAGAGTGTCTAGAGATTCGGGATCAAGGGCAAGTTAGCTCCTCGCTACATTGGACCCTACAGGATCAAAGCAAGTTGTGGACCCGTAGCCTATCAATTGGAATTGCCACCTCACATGTCAGCCATTCATGATGTGTTCCATGTATCTCAGCTGCGGAAATGTGTTCGCCTACCCACCGAAGTGCTACCTGAACCAGACATGGAGATAGAACCAGACCTGTCCTATCAAGAATACCCCATCAAGGTATTGGATCAGAAGGAGAGATCAACACGGGCAAGGTCAATCAAAATGTATAAAGTTCAGTGGAGTCACCATTCAGCAGAAGAAGCTACATGGGAGACTGAGGATTTTCTACGCTCTCGCTTCCCCGACTTTCTACCCAAAGGAGTCGGTATGTAACCCAAAACCCCACCGCCACCTGCCCTTTGAATACAATTATAAGAAAAAACTTAGATAACAAGGATAGTCTAAGTTGTGGATTTAACTTAAAAAGGGCTTCCTTCTGAAGTTGCAAAGAGAATGACATTCGAAGAGCAGTTAACAAGAGAAACTTGAGTAAAAGAAGGAAAAGCACACCCACGCGCTTTCTTAGCATCCCTCTAGAGGACTCTGCCTAAAATCTTGAGACGAGATTCCTTTAAAGGGGGAGGGCTGTAACACCTCGGGAGTTACCATGGCTAGGGCACACCTATGCACTAATGACTATGATCACATGTGGAAGAAACTTAAGGAGCAAAAGTGTAAGGGCCTTGGAAGCTAGGTTTTAACCAAGAGATGTGGATGACCAAAAGCATTACCCAAGTTGTGTGCACTTATCACTTTGGACAAGGGGGGAGTAAACCCTAAACCTCTCTTGAATCCTATCTTCTAAGCACCTTGGTTAAAGGGGAGAGTTTAAGCAAAGGTGCAAGTCATGACCAAACCTTTGGCACAAAGTTAAGTAACTTATTAACCTACAATTATAGAGAGGAAACATTGCTAAAAGACCCCTTAAGAAACCCCAAATCCAATCCCTAAGTAGAGAGAGAGCTAGAGCTCTCTAATTCTCTCTAAGTCAAAAACTACACCTAAACTAAAGATCCACCGTGTTCACCTTGAAGATGGCACCAAAACCACCTAAGTTCTATACCAAAAATGTGGCATACCACCTAGGGCACCCCCTGGAAAAAGTTGACACCGAGACCTTGACGTTTGACATGCCTTGGCATCGTTTTTGTCGCGAGGTGGGCAGGGAGACATACCTGATTTGGCGTCTAAAGATCTCCCTACCTAGGGCATATCTGCCATGGAGACTCACGGATGAGAGACAACCCTAGGTGCCTGGAAAAGACTCGCGCCGGATTTTTGCCAAGATTCGCACGCTTGCGACTTGGGCGAGCTGTGGAACACGGCAGAAGAAAACCTCCACGTGTTCGACACGCTCTGCGCACGCCAGAGCACGCCCGCGCCTGACCCCGCGCCACGCCGAGCCGCGCCAGTGTCCCCCGTGTGCGCCCGCACCTTTAAAGCCCACTCAGGCGTCGACCATACCCTTCCACGCACGCTCAACCTCACCGGAGCTCAAACTCACCGGCGTTTGCCCGCGCACGACGTGTCCGCGGCCACCCGAGCCCCTGCCATCATAGACCGGCCAACCAAGCCCTTCCCAGCCTCGTCCGACCCTCGGAGAGGACTGAGCACACCTCGGTGAAGCTCCTCGAGCGAGGAATCGAAGTCTGCTTCGCCGGAGAGGCTAGTCCACGGTCGCCGGACTCCCTCCGACCGCCAGCGAGCATAGACCGGGTAAGCCACTGCGCCATTTTTCGATTCAATGCACAGATAGCCTCTACATCACCTCGTGAAGCTCACCGTGCCATTGGATTGAACTAGATCGCCGTGATTTGGCCGGCACACCCGCCGCCGACGAGGACACCCGCCTGCGCACGTGGACCGAGCGATTCCGGCCATCCCCGCCGTCGAGCCGTACATCGTTGTAACCGTCAGAGCCTCCCCGAGCCAACCCTGCCCCTCACCGGACCTCTCTCGCCGCCGGTAAGTCGCACCGCCCTTTTCTTTCCCGCGGGTACTGTTTACATTAGGGGAAGGACCTCGGGGAAGAAGAAAGAAAGGTCAGGGGGCTTTTTGAACTGTCAGTGACTCAGAGGAATAGTAGCGCAAGGGTAGATTTGAGTGGGTTGATTTGGATTAAACCCAGGGTCCTCGATGCAAAGTGGGTTTCCAGGAAACCTTTATTTAAATCTGATTTAAATTTTGACAGAACTTGAATAATCCATAACTTCTGTTTTATTCATCCAAATTTAGTCAAACCAATTTTGTCAGACTTTAAATAATGTAAACTACTTAGGAAAAATATAAAACCCTTATGTACTATAGAAAACTTTAGGGTTCTAATTTAATTATTGTTTTGGCCAAAAGCTAAATAATAGGAAGAAAAATAGTTGCACTATTTGACTAGGGTTAGAAAAATTTGGAGAAGTTTATGTCCACCTATTGACCTGTTTAAAAATGCTAAACCTCTCTGTCCACCCCATTAAGTTAGTTTTTGCCATTTATTTTACAATGTGCTTAAGGTTAAGAAAAATAGAAAAGGTGATTTAAATAATGAACCAGGGGTACTCCTATTTTTGTTAAGGGTACTTATTTAAAGTAGTTCACTAGAAAAATCTATGATACCCTGGTTTAGTATAAAATAAATAGGATACCTTTTATTTTAAGAAAACAAGGAAAACTTAGAAAAACCCTACAAAAATAACCCCAAGGTGAAAACACCCCAACCCTTGGGATAGTTAATGTTTTGTTATTAAGAACTTAGGAAAAATATGAAATCTGTTGTTTGACATTTTTCAAATAACAATGTAGTAGAAAGTGCCTTTTTGGCATTAAACTCTAGAAAATCATAACTAAATAACCACCCCTTAGCTTTCTATCATCTTTGGCACATAAGCTTATTATTACTATTAGATACCAACAAAAATAATCTTTAGGACAGAACCCACCCCAAATTAAGAGTTGTAGTGCAAAGTGGCCCATTTACACCACTCTTGTTATTTTTGTCTAGAGCATAGCCTTTTTCAATTGAACCTCAAAGTCCTAGGATAAGCTATATTGACCAAAGGCAAGCCACTGCAATTTTTACAAATTTTTTGTTGGAAAAAGTTAAACCAATGTTGTAGTTCAAACCTACACTAGAATTCATAAATAGAAAATAAAGAAAGAAAAATGAATAATGGGAAATGGTGTCATCCTAAAACCCTTGTAAATTGTTCACTAAATTATAATAAGGAAATACCAATCCTATATGCTTATCCTTAACAAAAACCTAAACCTAGAGTAATAGGCTTAAACCACTAAAACCCCGTATGACCAAGAAAACCCCAAGTTACTGAGTGACTTAGTTTTTCTTCCTTTAGCATAATGTTATTAAATCCTGCATAATCATGACATACATATTCATTGCCTTTCGATAGACTGTAACCTCGCTGACGGAGAGTACGTCCTCGTGCCGGAGCAAGGAGCTGCTCAGGAGGTAGCCCCGGATCCAGCACCCGAGCCTGCACCAGAGGATCTGCCTGCCACAGCCTTGGAAGGCAAGCCCCGGTTTATGCATAACATGTTATTTATGCTATTTTAATATACTTAATGATTGTAGGATTGATTGTGCACTTAGGTGTAGGAGTTGTTTGAAACCCTAGTTGCATGATCTCAGGAATCCTGTTGAGATGAATACTAGTATGCTAGGTCGAGTAGCTGCTTTATTAATTAGGATCTCTGTAGAAGTCGAGTGATTTTTCTAGCACTCGCGCGAGGTCAGGAAATTGGTTGTACCCACTTCCATATCATAATGATGCTAGTCTGAGGACAACAATCCATGGGGATTGGTTGTCTACGAGATGAAATGGGAATAAGGATTAACGTGCGGATACCTGTGTCAAGCGTTTGAATGTACTAAACACATACCGAGAAATATGGTAAATCGGTAAGCCTAGTACTTGAGTGAACCTGCCCGCAGACTTTACCCCTCACGCGACCTGAGACGTGGTCTCCCATTCCGGTTATGGTGGGTACAAGTGCGGTCACTGCACGACGGTAGTCGGGGTCAGTGAGGCATTGTACGCCAAGGCGATGAGCCCTGATCTATTGCCAGGGGATCAATGGGGACGGTTGATGTGTGTGGGGACGGAGTGCCTCGCCACGTCGTGTGTTTAGGTTTACCTTGCAAGGATAAAACTCGATTCGAATCGTCTGCTTCTCGCAGCTAATGAGACTGCTTGATCCATTGTACTGCATTGAGTAACAAGTGGAAAGATGATGAGTTGATATAAGATGTTGATTGCTAAAAATGTTTGCTACTATGTATGAATAGATAGTACACATTTAGCCTTAAGAGAGTCACACTTAAATTGGCAAGTTAAAACTTGACTTAGAAACTCAGCTAGTGCTTTTGGTAACCCAACCCCACAGCCAAACAACTGCATGTCTAGAGGTAGAGGAGTAGACTCCTCACACCGGGTAAGTCTAGCTGAGTATTAGTATACTCAGCCTTGCTTGTGGCATAATTTTTACAGGTTCTCTGGAGGACATGGTTGCTGGAGTGACTTGGCCGTCCATCTTGCCACCGGGTTGGACTGTCGAGTGGGACCCTACCTCGGCTGAGGAGGAGCATGAGGAGTGATGGGACAGGCTTCCCCATCTCTCTGTTTATTTACCGTTAGTTTTATTCCGCTGCATTTCGAACAATGATGACTACTTTTGCAAAACTCCGATGGTGATGAAATAATTTAATACTCTTACATGCATGGTTTTATGCTTTATTGTATTTGCTCTGTGACTCACCATCGAGTGAGATTGTGGTACTTGATCCTGTCAGTGGTCGTGTCGGACTAGATCCGAGAGATTGACGGGTTATTCCCATTTAAGTGTGGTCTAGCCTCTAAGGCGAGACTTAGGCACTTAAGTTGGAATAATTTGGGTAGTTCTGCCACAGGGTGGGTCCAGCTATCAGCGCGGAGGGTGAAGCCAAGGTAGCACAGGTGCCCACATTAGATTCTTAATGAGTAGTATAGATATAGATATAT
This sequence comes from Zea mays, assembly GCF_902167145.1. NCBI lineage: Eukaryota > Viridiplantae > Streptophyta > Magnoliopsida > Poales > Poaceae > Zea > Zea mays. The sequence continues at coordinate 118,510,571 of NC_050100.1, forward strand.
ATAATGTACGTTGTCTAATATGAGCAACCAATTATACCTTATATAATACAAGAATTGCCTTCTTGCCAAGGGTCACACATATTCAACAAAGCCTCCTTTGTACTCGGTAAAGCCTTTTACCGAGTGTTGCACTCGACAAAGAGTAGTCGACAAAAAGGATCGCTAAAAGACCTTTGTCGAGTGCTATTTATCGGACACTTGACAGAGACTTTATCTAGTGCTACGCGACACTTGGCAAAGAAAAGTCATCGTGATAGCGGAATACACAGTATCAGTGGTGGCTTTGGCTAGTGTTGTACAACAAAATATATATGTAGTCGCGACACATTGGCCACATAGTTTTGTGTTTAACAATAGACACCACAAAAAAAATGTCGGCACTAGGGGACACACCAGTTTCAATCTTGGGCTAAAGACCAGAGCATTGCATCTCTATGTCCTATGAATAACCTTTTAGATTTTGTGATGGTCAATAATATTGAACTTTTTTTATTTGCGCCTTGAATTGTGTGTTGTTGGATTGATACCTACTTTGAAGAGGTTTAAAATAAGAACTATTCTATTATCTAAAACTAGTCATATGCCCGTGCATTGCTATGGTTTATATATACACGACATAGAATAAATTTTCGACAATATAATAAATTTTGTTTTAATAAATTATAAAATATATGTTTTCTATTGACTAGGTGAGTGTGAATATGGAGCCAACAACTAAGGTTCAAACACTCACTTATACATAATTTCACTTTATTTTTTATATAAACTCTCATATTATAGTAGTAGAGAAGAGATTATAGAAGTGCGGGTTGATTCTAAAGAAATGTAGGTTTTTTTAGAAAAATATTGACACGGGACGATAGTTGAAACTGGTGTTTTAATATACTAGAGATAGAGACTAGTTAGTTACCCGTATATTGCTACGATTTATATATGTCAATACAGTGTAATCTTGATTAAATAAAATATTTATTCAAATATAATTATACTAAATCTTCCAAATATTAGTATATATATAATTAAAATATCACTCCTTTATAAACATACTAGTCGGTTGCTCGTGCGTTGCAACGGCTTACAACAATACCATGTAAAACTATTCACTAAAAAAATTTCAAGATTTTTTATTGATTGTCTCTGCTCTCCGTATAATTTTTTTTTTGATTTAGCTAGCTGGTGTTATTGTTTACTCCATCCAATATGTCTTGGTACAATACGACCAATGAAGTTAGCGATTAGAAGAGAGTTCAAAACGACTGACTGAACGAACAAAGATTATAAAACAAAAGCAACATAATTCCACCATGCAGAGACCAAATAAGAGAAAGTTTGTGAGCTCAAGTTTATAAAATAAGTCACATGAACTCAAACTTATAAAATAGATAGATCAAAATATGGAGTGATTGCTAAAGTCAGGCATCAATAAAAACTGAATGCGCTCCATATAAATTATGCTACTTCGTAGCAATTACTAACGTTTAAAACCAACAAATAACCTTTCATTTTGCTTTTAGTGTGACAAATCATTGTTGCTCTACCCAATTGAGCAACCTCAAATACCATTGAGTCCATTGCGCCAATTTGGTCTCAGAAACGACCCAATGCTTGCAAGAGCCAAGAATGACGTGTCGTACTTGGGCTGTAGCCTCAGCCCATAGTGCTGGCCCGGCTCGACACGATTATAATTTTTTATTTTACAATAACATATATATATATACATATATACAATTTATATTCAATATTAAAAACATTTGAGCATGATGTTGTACTGGTTAGACAGTTTCACTAGGTGTCTCCTGCTCTTCTTCCATCAGGGCATGAGTTCGAACCCCACTTCCTGCACCGTTTTTCTAACATTTTACGCTAATTTAATCAAATAAACCGACGAGCTAACGGGCTGGCCTGACAAAGTCAGCAGGTCGGCATGACGTGTCTGGGCAGAGTTGTGGCCGGCCCGTGTCGGGCCGCTGTTTGGCCATCTATAGGCGTGAAACTAATGCTTTTACTATAGTATAGAAATAGCTATGTGTTCTGGTGGCAGATGCCAAATGCTTGAAGGCAGAGGGGGTGGGTTTGATGCCGTTTTTCTCTTATTCTCGTGATTTGAACAAGGTAAGTTCGCCCGGAAAGACCGGGCCGTGGAGGATTTCGGGTGCCCAGGCGAGACAAGAAGGAAATTGTGCTTTTAAGTTGTAGTAATAGTGATAGTGAAATGATGTAGCGGTGATAGCAATATAATGATATATTAACTTTTTTCACAGTTTTAATTTAATAGGCATATATGGTTGTTTGCCGTAGAATGGTGAGGTCAAGTTTGTTTCTCTAGTTTGGCCAGGTTCCATTGCAGAGCCCTAGATTTCCATTCCAGAAAAGAATTTCCTCTGTTGTGTCCAGGCTTGTTTGGTGGTGGAAATGAAGTGTGGGACACCGGACGGGGAGGTGCATCCAATGGCCCTCACGCCATCCCATCTTGCCCCTCAATTATGCAAAAATCTAACAAGACATGTTAGAGCAGCTCTAAACATACCGCGTTCGGTAAAAATAAAAAATCTCAGTAAAAACACCTTCCACATCCAACGGCCTCTCCTTCCTCGCTGGCCATCTCCTCGCCCTCTTGCTTTATCGCGCTCTCTCTGGCCTTCCCACTCGCACGCGAACACTCGCCCTCCCACTCCCCCGACCCACGCGCACGCTCCCGCGCAATCTCCTGTGGGTGCACGCTCCAGATCCGAAGGGCCTTGCGTCGCTGCCTGAGACGACTCGTGGCCGCCGGCGTGCCATCGCCGGGACGTGAGCACGTCGGAGGAATAGCGGAACGCAACAACCCGAGGTGAGTTGTTACGGTTCTGTTTCTGTGGATTATTCTCTTCGTAGTTTGCCAACTGGCCAAGTACAGAGTATATAGCCGGTCTCTACCAGGCCATTACAGACTCCAAAATGAACCCATGACACTAGATTCAGACGCTAAACACGGCCCACGGCCCAACTCTAGAGTACTTACTGTTACACGCCCACATCCTGGGAAGATGCAACAGGCGCAGACATGACAATTCCCTGGTCCTCAGAATCCGCTTGTCCCCAAGCGATGGCATCTAGAAAACGGTTCTTCAACACATAGTAATCTTCCCAAGTTGCTAATTCCACTGGAACACCAGACCAGCGAATAAGAACCTGTGGAACAGCTTGATTGCCCTTGCGCACCAGACGTCGATCTAGAATTTCTTCAGGAACAATGCCAGTCCTTGAGAGGTCCACCAATGGAGGCAAATAAGTAAAGACTGGAGTATACGATGGATGATAAGGTTTTAGTTGTGAAACGTGAAACACCGGATGAACTTGAGCATTGTCTGGAAGATCCAATTTGTAAGCTGCCGCACCAATCTTAGCCAACACTCTGAAAGGACCAAAAAACTTGAAAGCCAACTTTGGAGAAGGACGGTTTACCACAGTCTTTTGAGCATATGGCTGAAGCTTGAGCAGCACCATCTCCCCAACCTGAAACTCTCTTACCGTCCTTCCCCGATCAGCCATTTGTTTCATCCAATTTTGAGCTCGAGCGAGTTGTTCTCTAAGATGAGTTGAGAAAGCAACCCTATCAGCCAGCCAATCCGTTACTGACCCCTCCTCCGGAACACCAGATTGAGGTAACGCCAACATTGGAGCATCATATCCATATAGTGCTTTGAAAGGAGTACAACCCAGACTAGTATGGTAAGTAGTATTGTACCAAAATTCTACCAAGGCCAACCACAACTTCCATTTAGACGGCTGAGCATTTACTGCACATCTTAAATATGTCTCCAAACATTGATTCACCCGTTCGCTTTGACCGTCAGTCTGTGGATGATAGGTAGTGGAAAACAGCAACTTGACATCCATAAGTTGAAATAGGTGCTTCCAGAAAGAGCTAATGAAAATCTTGTCTTTGTCGGATACAATGGACTTGGGAGGTCCATGTAACTTCACCACCTGGTCCAAAAATACTTGAGCCACTCCTTGGGCAGTGAAAGGGTGTTTGAGTGGAAGAAAATGCCAATATTTGGTGAATCTGTCCACTACTACCATGATAGTGTCATAACCTTCAGACTTTGGCAGCCCTTCGATAAAATTCATTGTGACATCTGCCCAAATTCCATGTGGAATAGGAAGAGGCTGTAACAGTCCTGCTGGATGAGTCCTTTCTGGTTTTGCCTGTTGACAGGTCAGGCACTGGTGCACAAACTGAGTTACATCCATCTTAAGTCCCTTCCACCAGAAAAGTTTCTTGACCCTCTGATAAGTTGTGTGTATGCCAGAATGCCCCCATGGCACTGTCATGTAAAGCTGCTATCAGTTTAGTTCTAAGGGCAGAGTTGGACCCTATCCAGATGCGGTCACCTTTCCTGACAATACCTTGCTGCAAGCTAAACCCTTGTTCATTGGGACTATGCACCAACAACTGAGTAATTAACTCTTGAGCTTCAACATCTGTCTCATAGGAATTCAAAATCTCTTGAATCCACACTGGTTGTACTTCAGAAAGAACAGCCAGCTCCATCATAGCCCCCACCCTGGATAGAGCATCAGCTACTCGATTCTCTACCCCTTTTTTTGTAAACGATCTGAAACTGAAGGCCCATTAATCTTGCCATAGCTTTCCTTTGTAGTTCGGACTGTAGTTGCTGCTCCCCTAAAAAATGTAAGTGACTTATGATCAGTCTTGATAACAAAAGGACTCCTTTGCAGATATGGCCTCCATTTCTCCACAGCAAGGATTAAGGCTAAAAACTCTTTATAGATAGACAGGTGTCTATTCCTCTCTCCTAAAGCCTTGCTGATATAAGCTATGGGCTTTCCTTGTTGCATGAGCATTGCCCCCATTCTGTTGTCACATGCATCTGTCTCTACCACAAAAGGAAGATCAAATCGGGGTAAGGCCAATACAGGAGTAGTCGTCATAGCTTTTTTTAGGGCCTCAAACGCTGCTTGAGCTTCATCATTCCACTTGAAACCATGCTGTTTTTGCAGCAGCTGAGTGAGGGGTCATGCCAGAACTCCATACCCACACAAAAACTTCCTGTAGTACCCTATAAGCCCCAGAAATCCTCTTAACTCAGTGATATTCTGTGGTCTAGGCCATGCCAGCATAGCAGCTGTCTTTGTAGGGTCTATCGCTACCCCTTCTCTGGATGTAACATGTCCAAGATATTTCAGCTCTTTCTTCGCAAAAACACACTTCTTATGCTTCAAGAAAAACTTATGTTCTCTGAGCTTGGACAATACCATCCTGAGATGTTTGTAGTGCTCCTCCAGACTCGAGCTGTAGATTAATATATCATCCAAGAATACCATAACAAACTTCCGTAGAAATGGTTCTAGCACTGTGTTCATGGCACACTGGAATGTCGCTGGTGCATTTGTCAAACCAAAAGGCATAACTCGGAATTGGTAATGGCCATGATGAGTTTTGAACGCAGTTTTACCCTCATCCTCCTCTGCCATCCTAATCTGATGATACCCCGTGGTCATGTCTAGACTTGTGAAAAAACTGAGTTCCTGCTAACTCATCCAAGATCTCATCCACCAAGGGTTCTTGATGGTCATGGAGTTCAACCTTCTATAATCGATGCAAAACCTCCAACTACCATCTTTCTTCTGAACCAGTAATACGGGGGATGCAAATGGACTAGCACTGGGCACTATCAGTCCTACAGTTAATAACTCTGTCACTTGCCTTTCTATTTCTGTCTTGTGGAAAGGTGAATACCTATAAGGCCTGGAATTCACCGGAATAGACCCTGGGAGCAATGATATATGATGGTCATACATCCTAATCGGAGGTAGTCCAGTGGGCACAACAAACACATCTTCAAACTCCTTAAGTATCTGCCTCAGTGGTTCCTATTCCTTTTCAGCACCTTCCTCCTGCATTGCATCCAACATCACCAAAGCCCACACTTCATTTCCCTTCATCCACCTGCTCAGCTGTACAGCTGACACTTGCAACACTTCTGTACTTCCTACACCATCCCCCTTCAGCTGCACTCTGACCCCTTCATCCCAGAATGTCAACGCCTTGTTGTCCCAATCACACTCCATAGGACTATGGCTCTTTAGCCAATCATACCCCAATATAGCATCATAAGCTTCTAAATCCAGTACTCTCATGTTACTGGTATAAGTGTGTCCTTCTGCCCACCACTCCAGCGCTGCCACCCTTTTTGAACTCAACATGGACTCACCATTAGCCACCTTAACTCTTACTAGTGAAACCACTTCAGTTGATAAGGCCAACTGATCTACCATCCTCTGACTGACAAAACTTGAGGAGCTGCCCGAGTCTACCAACATAACCAGCACTTGATTCTGGATCAGTGCCCGAACTCTCATACAATTCTCACGGTCAGTTCCACTAATAGCATTTATAGACAACTTATATACTTCCTCCACTTCCTTATCTTCCTGATCCAGCTGCTACAACGCCTCATCTGACAAAACCAACCCCATATCCTCTATAGTCAGATTATGTAATTGTGCTCCACCTCTTTTAAGGCATTTAGCTTGATGCCCTGGCTCGTACTTCTCTCCACAACCAAAACATAAACCATTTAGCCTCTGAAAATCTCTCAGTTGCCTCTCCTTAGCCAAATCAGCAGGGCCAGTTATTGCTCTAGGATCTCCTTTCGCTGTGTTAACCATCACTTTGCCCCCTAAATAATTCCTCTGAAATTTGGCCTTGTTCATCTCCACAACTTCTTGATGTATCTGCGCCGGAAGTATTGCTCGATCCAGTGTTCGAGGTAATTGTGCCAACACATGTCCCTGCAATTCCCCCTTCAAGCCTTTCACAAATTGAGAAACAAAGAAAGTTTCTCCCAACCCGGGGTTGTGTAAAGTATTAGTATACTTGGCCTCTTCAAAAGCGTGAACGTACTCCTCTAAACTGGACCTCTGTGTCAGCTGCAACAAACCCCTCATTGCTTGGGAATCCTCTTCTGCCCCAAACTTTTCCTGAACTGCTTGAGTAAACTGGACCCAATTTCCCAATCCTTAACTCCTCTTGTATTCTCGCACCCACCGTGCTGCATTTCCTTCCATGTGCAGAGAAGCTGAGGACGGCCACAAGAGCTCAGGCACCTGATAAATATGGTAATACTCCAAGCACTTATCGAACCAAATCTTAGGTTCAACACCCTAAAATTTGGGAAATGCCATCTTTGGCAAATCTGAAGGCCGATAATCTCTATTCCCTCCTTGTGGATCAATCACCCGGTTCCTCATGTTTCCACCCTGTTGCTCACGACGCTCTCTACTTCCTTCCGGCTGATCATCCACACGAAACTCTTTCTCACCATGCTCCCGATCACCACCCTTAGACCGCCTTTGGTTACGCCCTTCCCTCTCAGACTCAGTTTCCATACCTTCCATCTCCTTCGCCATCCACTCCAAATGAAGGCGCGACACTGCCTTCCCGATTTCGTCCACTTGGCGCGCCAGAATGGATCGTTCTGTAACACCCCAGGTGTTACCATGGCCATGGCACATCTATGCACTAATGACTGTGATCACATGTGGGAGAGACTTGAGAAGAAGAGCATAAAACCTTAGGAGCCATGTATTAACCAAGAATGTTAATGACCAAAAGCACTACCCAAACATTTATGCAATTATCACCTTGAGCAAGAGAGGATTAAACCCTAGACCCTTCTTGAGCCCTTAACTCCTAAAACCCTGGTTTAAGGAGGGAAAGGTTAAACAAATGTGCAAATCATGATTTAACCCTTGGCCAAAGTTTAAGTAACATATTAATCTACAAAATGTAGAGAGGAAACATTACAAAAATACCCCCTTAAAAACCCCAAATCCATTCCTTAAGTGGAGAGAGAGCTAGAGCTCTCTAATTCTTTCTAAGTCAAATTTTGAACCTAATCTAAAGATCCACCGTGTTCACTTAGTAAATGGCACCAAAACCACTTGAGTTGTATACCAAAAATGTGTCATACCACCTAAGGCACCCACTAGAAAAAGTTGAAACCGAGCCCAAGACGTTTGACATGATTTGGCATGGCTTTTGTCGCGAGGTGGGCAGAGGGACAAGCCAGATTTGGCGTCCGCATATCTCCCTACCTAGGGCATATCTGCCATGGGGACTCACATACAAGAGATAGCCCTAGGTGCCAGGAGGAGGCCTGCACCGAATTTTTGCCAAGATTCGCACGCTTGCGATCTCGGCGAGCTGTTGAACACGGGCAGAAGAACACTTCCACGTGTTCGACGCGCTCTGAGCGCGCCAGAGCATGCCCGCGCCCGACCCCGCACGCCCCGCGCTGAGCCGTGCCCGTGTCCCCTGCTCGTGCCCGCGCCTATAAAGCCTCCTCAGGCGTCGACCATACTCCTCCGCGCACGCTCGACCTCACCGGAGCCAGAAACCACCGGCATTGCCCTGCAAACGGCGTGCCCGCGGCCACCCGATCCCCCGCCACCGTAGACCGGCCAGCAGAGCCCTTCCTAGCCACGCTCGACCCTCGGAAGAGACCGTGCATGCCTCGGTGAAGCTCCCCAAGCAAGGAATCGGACTTTGCTTCGCCGGAGAAGCCAGTCCACGGTCGCCGGACTTCACCCGACCGCCGGTGAACGTAGACCGGGTAAATCTCTGCCCCATTCTTCGATTCCTTGCGCACATAGCCTCTACGTCACCCCGTGGAGCTCATCGTGCCGTTTAATTGAACTAGATCGCCGTGGTTAAGCCGGAGCACTCGCCGCCGACGAGATCACCCGCCTGCGCACGTGGACCGGCCGATTCCGGCCACCACCGCCGTCGAGCCGTACCTCACTGTGACCGCCAGGACCTCCCGAAGCCAACCCTGCCCCTCGCCGGACCTCTCTCACCGCCGGTAAGCCGCGCCGCCCTTTTCTTTCCCGCGGGTACTGTTTGCATAAGGGGAGGGACCTCGGGGAAGAAGAAGGAAATGTCAGGGGGTTTTGTGCGCTGTCAGTGACTCAAGGGAATAGTGGCGCAGGGGTAGAAATGAGTGGATTGATTTAGAAAGAACCCAGGGTCTTCGGTGCAAAGTAGTTTTCCAGGAAACCTTTTAAATTATTCTGAATTAACTCCAAATAGAACTTGGAAAATTCATAACTTCGGTTTGGTTTACCCAAATCGAGTCAAACCAATTTTGCCAGATCCTAAATAATGTAAACTACTTAGGAAAAATATAAAACCCCTAAGTGTTGCAGAAAACTTTAGAGTTTTGCTTTAAATGATTAACTGGTCAAAAGCTAAAAGAAATAAGGAAAAATAGTTACACTATTTGACTGGGATTAAGAAAATTTAGAGAAGTACTTGATCACTTCCTAACATGTACAAAAATAATAAACTCCTCTGTACACCAAGTTAAGGTAGAGTTTACCATTTAAATCATTTTTAGCCTAAAGTTAGAGAAAATATTAAAGGTAGTTTAAATAAAGAACCAGGGAACACCTCCATTTTTGTTAGTTCACTTATTCAGTATAGTTCACTAGAAAAATTTATTATACCCTTGTTTAGTACAGAATAAATGAGATACCTTTTATTTTAGGGAAACAAGGAAAACTTAGAAAAACCCTAGAAAAATAACCCCAAGAAGAAAACACCCCAAACCTTGGGATAACTAATGTTTTGTTATTATGAACATAGGAAAAATATGAAATCTGTTGTTTGATATTTTTCAAATAACAAGTTAGTTATAAGCACCTTTTTGGCATAAAACTTTAGAAATTCACAACTAAATATCTAGTATGCCTTTTTCTGTGATTTTTAACACAAAGGCCTAATATCACCTATGTATCTGGACAAAAATAAAATTTGGTACAGAAACTTCAATTAAATCATAGCTATAGTGTAAAGTGTCCTTTTAAAACTTATCCTTGTTAATTTTGCACAAGTAGTATCTGAATTAGTAACCACCTCAAATTTATAGGACAAATTACAGTAACAACTAGTAACCCACTGTAATGTTTACAGAATTTTTGGAAAAAGTTAAACCACTGTTGTAGTTCAAACCCACCCTAGACTTCATAAATAGAAAATGAAAAAGGGAAATTAATAGTGGAGATTAATGTCACCCTAACCCAACCAGCAAAACCCCTTTTTATTGCCCACTAAAATATCTAAGGGAAATACAATCCACTATGCTTATCCCTAACAAAACCCAAACCTAAATTGATAAGCATACACCACTAAGAGCCACGTATGACCAAGAAACCCTAAGTTACTAAACTAACTTAGTTTTCTTTCACTTAGCATAATGTTTACTAAATCCTGCATAATCATGGCATACATACTCTTATTCATTGCATTCGATAGATTGCAACCTCGCCGACGGAGAGTACGTCCTCGTGCCGGAGCAAGGAGTTGCTCAGGAGGTAGCCCCAGATCCAGCACCAGAGCCTGCCCCAGAGGATCTGCCTGCCCCAGCTTTGGAAGGCAAGCCCCGGTTTTATGCATAACCTGTTTATTATGCTATTTTACTATACTTAATGATTGTAGGGTTGAATGTGCACTTAAGTGTAGGAGTTGATTGAAACCCTAGTTGCATACTCTTATTCATCTCAACAGGATTCCTGAGATGAAAACTAGTATGCTAGGTCGAGTAGCTGCTTTGCTAATTAGGGATCTCGGTAGAAGTCGAGTGATTTTTCTAGCACTCGCGCGAGGTCAGGAATTGGTTGTATCCACTTTCTTATCATAATGATGTTGGTTTGTGGACAACCATCCATGGGGATTGGTTGTCTACGAGATAAAAATTGGAATAAGGATTAAGGTGTGGTACCGTGAGTCAAGCGTTTGAACGTACTAAGCACATGCCGAGAAATATAATAAATCGGTAAGCCTAGTACCTGATTGAACCTGGCAGTGGACTTTATCCCTCACGCGACCTGAGACATGGTCTCTCACTCCGGTTATGGTGGGTACAAGTGCGGTCACTGCACGACGGCAGTCGGGGTTAGTGAGGCATTGTACGCCAAGGCGGTGAGCCCTTATCTGCTGATGGGGAATCGATGGGGACGGTTGATGTGTGTGGGGACGGAGTGCCTCGCCACGTCGTGTGTTTAGGTTTACCTTGCAAGGTTTAAAAACTCGATTCGAATCGTCTGCTTCTCGCAGCTAATGAGACTGCTTGATCCATGCTGCTACATTGAGTAACAAGTGGAAATGTGATGATGTGACAAAAGATGTTGATTGCTAAATTTGCTTGCTACCATGAATGAGTAGATAGTACACATCTAGTCTTAAGAGAGTCACACTAAAACTTGACAAAGCTAAAACTTGATTTATAAACTCAGCTAGTGCTTTTGGCAACCAAACCCACAGCCAAACAGCTGCATGTCTAGAGGTAGAGGAGTAGACTCCTCACACCGGGTAAGTCTAGCTGAGTATTAGTATACTCAACCTTGCTTGTGGCATAATTTTACAGGTTCCCTGGAGGACATGGTTGCTGGAGTGACTTGGCCGTCCATCTTGCCACCGGGTTGGCCTGTCGAGTGGGACCCTGCCTCGGCTGAGGAGGAGCATGAGGAGTGATGGGACAGGCTTCCCCATCTCTCTGTTTATTTATCGTTAGTTTTATTCCGCTGCACTTCGAACAATGATGACTACTTTTGCAAAAACTCCGATGATGATGCAATAAGCCTAATACTCCTTAATGTATGGTTTTATGCTTTATTGTATTTGCTCTGTGACTCACCATCGAGTGAGATTGTGGTACTTGATCCTGTCAGTGGCCTCGTCGGACTAGATCCGAGGAATTGACGAGTTATTCTCATTTAAGTGTGGTCTAGCCTCTAAGGCGGGGCTTAGGCACTTAAGTTGGAATAATTCGGGCAGTTCCGCCACACGTTCCTCTTCTGCCTTCCTCGCAGATGTTGCAGCAGCCTCAACTTGGTGATGAAGACGTTGCTGACCCGCCTCCATCGCCTCTACTTGACGTTGAAGACGTTGCTGCCCGGTCTCCATCGCCTCCACCTTGTCGCCCAAGCGCTCTAGAATCTTCATCATCTGGTCCCAGCACTCCTCGCTCTTCTGCTCCACGACCTCCATCGTCTCCAGCAGCAGACGCGTCTGCACAGATGGTTTGGTGGACGGCGCCGTCGTGGAAACCTCCGAGGACCACTCCTCTGATACCAACTCAGACGACCTGTGGCCGTCGGCACGCCACCGTCGGGACGTGAGCACGTCGGAGGAATAGCGGAACGCAACAACCCGAGGTGAGTTTGTTACGGTTCTGTTTCTGTGGATTATTCTCTTCGTAGTTTGCCAACTGGCCAAGTACAGAGTATATAGCCGGTCTCTACCAGGCCATTACAGACTCTAAATGAACCCATGACACCAGATTAAGACGCTAAACATGGCCCACGGCCCAACTCTAGAGTACTTACTGTTACACGCCCACATCCTGGGAAGACGCAGCAGGCGTAGACATGACACTGCCGCGTAGAGCTCGTACCGCCGCCATGTAGAGCCTGCATCGCCGTGTAGAGCCCGCGCCGCCGCATCTTTTTCCATTTCCCTCCTTCCATGTACAGGTCATCGCGTCCACGTGCAAAGGAGGTTGGGGAAAGTGGCATGTGGAACATAGATAGTCTTCCTTCTTCTCAATTCGCACCAGGAAGAGTGCAACAACAATCAAGTCGGCAGAGGAAGAGTTGGATGAATCAAGTATTGGATCGATGTGAGGGGATGTACCCAATGCAAATCAATTCGATGGTGAGGAGGCATACACTGGTGAGATGCTTGTTCAATTACTCAATTTTAGTCTTCTGTTTCAATCAAGCGTTGTGGTTTGATGATTATTTGGTATGTTCTGCTGCTCGTAAATGCAGCACTGCTGTAGCCAAAATATTCTCATACTTTACAGTACAACAAGCAGTATCTGGTTGCTAGGATAAATGAATGGATCCAGTGTATATGAAGTGTTTTTATACTCTGTCATATTGTTTTATGATCTTATTTGTTCACATATGGTGTGGAGTCATATGATCCTAAAAATAATTGGAACATATGGCACGGATATTGGTAATTCTCTAAGGTGTCATTTGGTTCACAAAATGTAACATAAATGGTAACGGTAATGATTCACACTCGATTACCAGCGGTAACAAGTTTGAATTGGACAATATCATTTTCTAGTGTGGCATCTGATTGCGGTGGACTTAAACAAACATGGTTTTATGTTATCAGTTATCAATTACGTTACCAATATATGAACCAAACAACACCTAAAATCTTTAAAACTGATACGCGTTAGAACAAAACATATCAAGTGCAGCTATATCAGCAGAAGCTGCTGTTATTTTTATTTTCGCTATATGCATCTTGGCATTGCAATATTGTTGTGTGTTGCTGTTCATTGTTAGTATAAGATCTTTGTTTAAAAAATCTTAAGGTAGGAGAATTCAGTGAGTTGTGTATGTTGAACATTCAGTTCGCCTTTGGCAGGCATACATTTTTGTGCGGAATGATATATCCAAATGAAGGTTGTGTAATACCTATCGTACATCATATGAGAAATATTTATTTGTTGCTTCTGTGGTGCACCAGCTTGCATTACCTATCTGTAGGCATGTTTAGTGAGACAAATACCACATTCTTTCTTTGTTGAACAGCCTCGTAGCAAATGGTATACACTTTAGTTTCTTAGAGCCATGACATATATTTTTTGTCACAGATGGTATGGATTCTGGTTATTACACTCAGCTCCTACTTAATGGTGTTCAAGCATCTCAATATCCCTCACTTCCTAGTGATTCAAGAATCCATCAAGGTCGTGCAGCAACCAAGAGTTCTCATGGTAGAAGCAAATATTTTAGAGACGAGGAGGACATTCTTCTTGTGTCAGCTTGGCTGAATGTGGCCATGGATTCTATTCAATGAGTTGATTGAACACATGGCACACTATGGACAAGGATACATGACTATTTCAATGCAAACAAGACGTTTGAGTCAAATCGTTCTGAATGATCTTTAATGAATCGTTGGTCTAGTATACAACATGATGTGAATGTATTTTCTAGATGCCTATCAAGGATTGAGGCAGGGAACCACAGTGGTTGGTCGGTCGATGACAAGGTAATTAATCAACTTTCTGCAAACTCGTTAGTGAGACCAGATGGTAAAAAGAAGGAGAAACAGAAGCTATGCCAACGTTCAACCATGGAGCGGTGGACTATCTAATGGCAAAGAAGAAAGAAGCTGACCTTGACAAAGACTTGAAGAAAGAAGAGAGGTGCAACAAAGCCTTTGCTTTGCATGAAGAAATGATCAAATTGGAGAAAGCAAAGTTTGAGTTCCAAAGACAGCTGGAAGATGAGAGAATTCTTGGTTTGGATTTGAGCACTATGAACTACAAACAAGCGTCAAAATGAGATTCTAGCAAGATCTGTCAATACGTAGAATTGTCTAGTTCTAGTTAAGTTCGAATGTCATGACATTTGTTTATGTCAACAATAATTCTAGGTTTCATGTTGTACTGTTTTAACCTGGTATTGGTTTAAAGGTCATGAACATGAATCCACTTGCTTAGTTCAGAAATAAATGCTTGGTTTCATATTGCAAGGAGTCTTTCCCTGATATGTTTGTGTGTTGAAGCCTGTAATGCTGGATGTTCTCATACTTCAACTTATGGAGTACACTAAGTAGTCTGCAATCCGGACTATATTCCTGACCAATGTCAACTGTACCAGAATTTTTGCTGGCCGATATCTCTGTTCCTAGTATTTCTCTGTTCCTTTCTCTCTTGCCTGCCACTGTCTCACGGCTGAACCGGTAGCTTCCACTAGTAAACTGAAGAAGCTGAACTTGATGCTACTAAAAAGCTCTCACTTGCTGCACAACAAGTTTTTAGACTTGTTTCCTCAGGTTCATCACAACAGAGAAGAAGGCTGCACAGTGAGAGGTACATGCAGATAGCAAAGTAAGCAGATGACCCATACTCAAACATGTCCCAGTGTTGAGCACTTGAGCGGCACCAGAACATCCTGGCACACCAAGTCGCGATGGTGGAGATTGGCTTCCTGATTCCTGGCATGGACTATCGTCATGCAGATCACAGTCCTGGCACTCAAACATGCAGTGATGTAGTGTGCAATGAAAAAAGCCGTCATGCATATTCAAACCTGCAAAAAAAGTGAGTTAATGCTTCATTTACATAGTCTGTTGGTACCAAGTCTTGTAGGAAGCTATCTATTTTAAAAAGTGCTCTCTAAATGTTATATTTAGCTAAGATTTATATAGAAGCTGTTGGAGCTGCTCTTACATGCTACATTTGCAGTTCCTTAGGTTCATCACGCATGCACTAGGTCCAAATCAGGATATGCAAGACCAATCGTATAAGATTACATCCATTGGGTACGTCAAACACCATTGGATGAGAAGGAAACAGAATTGGTGATTGCTTTGCACTACCTCCATCTTTTTTATATTTGACACCAAACAGTATAAAGATAAACTACAAAACGTCAAATTAAAAAAAAACATGGAGGAAGTACTTCGCTAGTAGGTCTTCACATGTGTTCTTTTTCGCTGCTTCTTTTTCTGCTATTTTGGTTCTACCATTGCTCTTTGTGGGAGTCCGATGTTATGATATGGAGCAGACATGGCTTTTCCATCATGTAATAATCACGCAATATGGTCAACACTTTTTTATACATGTCCTTGACGCTGGCCGCGCTTCTCTGAAGGCTTAGCAACCTGTTTTTCTTTTGAGCCCATTAGCGGTTGGCGTCGCACCTCACCATTCATCGGTGTGTGCAAGCCGGCAAGCAAAGGCTAGTTTGGGAACCTATTTTTATAAGGGATTTTTTGTTTTGCTAAGAAAAATAGTTCATTTTCACTTGGAAAGTTGGAAACCCCTTGAAAAGAAAATTCCCTTTAAAAAATAGAAATCCCTTAGAAAAATAGAGTTCCCAAACTAACCCTAAACATCTAATTTAGATTCAATGATGACTCCCATTTTTATATTTCTATCCTCTCACATCATCATTTTTTCTTTATGTGAGTGTAGAATGCAACAACAATAGATAACATTGGATCTAGATTAGATGTTTGTTTGATTGCACACTTATTGTAAATGAGTGATTGCACATGATATTGTTGGCGCCTTATAGAGCCAAACACCAATGATCCCTAGATCCCGCTTACGAGAAGTCGAGACCTTCAGGACCACTCTACGAGGTGACGAACGGTCCACAATAGGTCATCAAACAGTCTGCATGTAGGTAGAGGTGGTAATGGGCTCTAAACTTTACATGGGATTAGGACCGGGCCTTAATTCTATTCATTTTTGAACTTCTCAAGTCGAGCCAAAATACAGCGAAGTTTGGCTAAATGTGGCTAAACTTGGGCCAGTCTCGGCCTCTCCGGATAGTCACCTGAGATGTGCTTGAGCGAGTTAGAACTGTGCTCGGGCGAGTTAGAGATGCGCTCAGGTAAATCGTTGTGGGGGACAGATATCCCCCGTGTCCACTAGAAGGCTAGATGGCCTCGAGAAAGACTCTGGGCCCATTATTTCGCAAGGCCACCCCTTTGTGGGCCAGGGGAGGAATCACTGGCAGAATGGATCGACACAAGATTGGATCAACTCGAGCCCATACGGCTCACTAGATTTAAACGCTATCCGCAGCATTGATCCGATTCTCCCGCGCAGCACCCTCAGACGTCGGAACTGAACGAGGATAAGTCGGCAGGATAATAGGGAGATAAGTTCAGTCGGTTCACTATTACTTAGGAGCACGTAGTTATCATACCCGCATGTAATGCCCCACGGTCGAGTATATAAGGCCTAGGGGGCACCCCATCAAAAAGACAGGTCACTCATTAGCCATCTACACAATTCTCTAGCATACTATAGAATCCCCATGTAACCCACCACATAAAGATCCACACCCAGGAAGTAGGGTATTATGCCTCTCTAAGCAGCCCGAACCTATAGAAAATTGTCTACCGTCTCTCATGCGCCCAACACGAACCATCAAGCTACAGTCGGTTACACCGTCCTACCCAAAAGCACCTCGAGGGGTAACCCCGGGTGCGCGGTCGGGTCTCAAACACCGATAGTTGGTGCGCCAGGTAGGGGGTGTGTCACTGATCCAAGCTAGCTCAATGGCCATCGCTTTTCAGCACAAGATCGCTCTCCGCCCTGGATCCGTGTTCTGCTTCGGAACCATCTCGTCCGTGGCAGACGAAGAAGGGACTCTACATTGTATAGCGGATCCGCTGGAGAAAAAGCCTCCCTTGAAAATCTCCGGGAAAGCCAGAACAAAGCAGGAAATAGCGCAACCTCCAGCGCTCCGGGCGAAGACTACTTCCTGCAAGCCAGGAGCAGAGAATTTGTTCACCCGGAGAACCCCGTTGTCCACCTCATCCACGGAAAAATGGACACGGATTACAAGGAAAAAAAGAAACAAACGAGATGAAGGCCCGTCAAGCTGCCCTTCTGGTACCTCCGCCCTCAAAGGAGAACAGAAAGAAGCTTGTCGTCATGACAACTCCATTCTACCCCGACGTCCTCTTCATCGGGGGGAGAGTGGAATCGTCCCCCATCTCCGACGACGAATCAACCATGCCTGGGGAAGAACCTCCTCAGCGGGAAGCTCGCCGACGAAGGAACCGACGCGATAACGCCCGGCGACATCATGAAGCCGGAGAACGAGATCCGGCGCAGCCTGTATCACGAGACGAGATCTTGGAGGTGGGAGAAACTCCAGATGAACGAGTCTTCAGGGAAAGGAGGAACTACCGCCGACGTGATCGTTAGCAAGCTCAAGAGCAAGCCGAGTAGGAGGCAAGACAACGTCGAGAGAACCCTCTCTTCGGATGAAACCTGAACCCCGACTTCGCCCGAGCCATGAACACACCGAGCAAGGTCGGTGGAGTGTTGGCTTGGATAGCCGATGGCCTCCCCCGGACTCCAGACGCCGAGGGCTATCGGTGGCTGCTCACTCGGGCAGCTAATCATCTCCTGCCTCTCGCTCATCCTCCGAGCGATTTATGACACGCCATCAATAGTCGATGGGACGCGCGGAGCTCCATCAATGCTTTGCGTGAACGATGACACGAGAACAAGATTCGGCGCCGAGAAGAGTATGATCGGGATCATGGCATCCCTGCACGAAGCTAGGCCACCAGGGTTGAGTCGGCAACGGCTTCAACTGGTGGCACGACCCAGGGACAGTCGAGGCATCACATCGGCAACTCCCCTCCCCTGGTCCGACACAACGATCATTGACAGGAGGACACATGTGGAGTATCAGCGCTCACTCCATGTCTCAGGGCCATTCAGTGGCCCCCTAACTTCAAAGTCTCCAACATCGACAAGTACGAGCCTAAGCAGGACCCGGGAGGCTGGCTGGCTGTCTATACCACCGCTGCCCGGGCCGCTAGGGCAACTAAAGATGTGATGACCGCGTACTTACCCATCGTCCTCAGGCAAGATGCGCTACAATGGCTACGACACCTACCCCGACACTGCATCGACGATTGGAGCGACTTCAGTCGGCGTTTTATCGCCAACTTCCAATCTCTCTCCGACCAGCCGGCACAACCATGGAACCTTAAATCCATCAGGCGCCGAGGGGATGAGACTCTTTGGTCGTACCTCAAAAGATTTCAGACCATGAGAAATTGTATTCCTGAAGTTGCAGAAGCAGCAGTGATCGAGGACTTCTACCGAGGATCTAATGACTCGGCCTTCGTCCGAGCCATACTACAAAAAGCGCCGACCACTTCCGAACAACTGTTCAGGGAGGCAGACCTCTACATCACCGTCGATGAACGTGCCCAGGACCTCATCAGAGGAACAAAGCCGGCTCCATCCGTGCCACAGCGCGACACAAACCAGCTAACCGACAAGCGCTGGGAGAAAAGGCCTCGCGAAGAAGTCCATGCCGCTGAACCACCCGTCTCTCATGCCCGAGGGGCACCATGCGTGGGCGAACGAACATTGGATGACATCCTCGACGCCCAATGCCCGTACCACAAGGATATGCATCATACTATTCGGAACTGCAGAGATTTCAAGCACTCCGTTGGGAATGGCCGACCCTTCCAACCTCTGCCACCTCCCCCACCACGAGGAGGACCCGGAGAACCTTGACAACCTCAGCAACAGGAAGGGGGAGGAGGCGGAGCGTTCCCGCGTGTCGACAGAGAAGTCAACATCATCTTCGGCGAACACGGATCACAAGAGAACAAGAGGCAGCAGAAGCTCAACGATCGTCATATATTGGTGGCGACCACCAGTGCTCCCGCCCCGTATCGATGGTCCGAACACTCGATCACCTTAACTCGGGCGGATCAATGGCTCAACTTCGATCATCCGGGCAAGTACCCGCTCCTCGTCGATCCGGTGATCTAAGAGAGCAGGGTAAAAAAGGTGTTAGTGGACGGGGGAAGCAGCATCAATGTCACCTTCCCCTAGACACTCTTAGGCTTGGGAGTCGCACTCAAAGAGCTCCATGAGTTAGACACTCCTTTCTTCGGCACTATGCCGACTGAAGGAGAATACCCACTCAGACACATCTACATGCCGGTTACCTTTGGAACTCCGGAGAACTACAGAACCGAGTTCCTGAGGTTCGAGGTAGCAAGCTTCGACTGCGGATACAACGCCATCGTCGGCAGGCCGGGATTGGCAAAATTCATGGCCATTCCGCACTATTCATACATGATATTGAAGATGCTGGGACCACAAGGAATCATCACCGTGCGCGCTGACTTCCAAGGCGCCGCAGAATGCTTCCGAGTGGCCATTCAGGCGGCCCTCACCACCAAACCACCAACGACTTCCTCCACACAGGCGAACTCAAAGCCTGAGGAAGACCTCGCGATACCCGCGAATGAAGCTCAAGCCGTGACCTCTATGCGGCCGACTGAGGAAACAAAGAGAATCAACCTCAGGTTCGCTGACGAATGCAAGACTGCCATCATCAGCTCTAGCCTGGATGACAAATAGGAAGGCGCGCTCATCCAGTTTCTGCAAGATAACCGAGATGTATTTGCATGGCATGCTGTGGATATGCCGGGAGTGCCGAGAGAACTGGCCGAGCACAAACTAAAGGTCTATCCCTAGGCAAGGCTGATCCAACAAAAGTTGCGTCGTTTCACGCTCGACAAGAGAGAAGTTATTCATGCCGAGCTAGCTCGATTAGTCGCAGCAGGATTCATTAGAGAAGTACTACATCCTGAGTGGTTAGCAAATCCTGTTCTTGTACTCAAAAAGAATAAAGTGGATTGGCGCATGTGCGTCGACTATACAGATCTCAACAAACACTGTCTGAAGGATCCCTTCGGACTTCCTAGAATAGATCAGGTGGTAGATTCGACCACCGGATGCTCTATGTTGTCATTCCTGGACTGCTACTCTGGATACCATCAAATCAGCCTGGCAAAAGAAGACGATGAAAAAACTGCATTCATTACCCCGTTTGGAGCTTTCTGCTATACCTCCATGTCGTTTGCCCTCAAGAACGCTGGAGCGACTTACCATAGAGCTATTCAAACATGCTTAGCCAATCACTGGGGCAAGCGGGTAGAAGCTTATGTTAATGATGTGGTGATCAAGATAGAAAACTCAGAAAACTTCATTGAGGATCTGCAGATGGTCTTCAACAGCCTGAGGCGGTACCGGTGGAAGCTCAATCTAGAAAAAAGTGTCTTTGGAGTGCCAGCTAGGAAGTTGCTCGAATTCATTGTCAGCTACCGAGGGATTGAAGCTAACCCGGAGAAAATCGAGGCTATCATGAGGATGGAAGCACCACGATCACAAAAGAAAGTGCAAAGGCTTACTGGATGCATGGCAGCTTTAAGCAGGTTCATATCAAGGTTAGCAGAAAAAGGCCTACCATTCTACAAATTGCTCAAGAAGGTAGACAAGTTCCAGTGGACCTCAGAAGCTCAGGAAGCTCTTAATGCACTGAAGAAGTTCTTGACCACACCGCTAGTGCTAAAGCCGCCACGCCGAGCCATGCCAGACCACTCGGCAGAGGATGTGCTGTTGTACGTCTCCTGCATGACTCATGTGGTGAGCACCACGTTAGTAGTCGAGCGGGCAGAGGAAGGACACACATATCCAGTACAACATCCCGTCTATTTCATCAGTGAAGTTCTAGGACCCTCTAAAAAGAAGTATCCTCAAGTTCAAAAACTATTGTACACAGTACTTCTAACTGCTCGCAAGCTCCGTCACTACTTTGATGACCACAAAGTCATAGTAGTCACCGGGTTTCCAATAAGGGATATTCTCCACAACAAAGAAGCCATTGGAAGAATAGCCAAGTGGGCCTGCGAGCTGGGAGCTCACGACATTGAGTTTCAGCCTCGCACTGCAATAAAGACTCAAGTGCAAGTTGACTTCGTATTAGAGTGGACCGAGCATAAGTACCAGATAACCCGGAGACTGCAGAAGTATGGCGGATGTATTTCGATGGCTCGCTGAAACTGCAGGGAGCAGGTGCGGGGATCCTCTTCATTGCCCCTGGAGGTGAACAACTCAAAAATGCTCTCCAGTTGTTATTCTCAGCATCCAATAATGCAGCAGAATATGAAGCTCTGATCCACGGATTGAACATTGCCATATCACTGGGCATTAAGAGGTTAATGGTATACGAAGATTCACTGGTGGTCATAAGTCAGATAAATAAAGAATGGGATTGCTCGAATGATTCTATGGGCAAGTACTGTACATCCGTCCGAAAACTGGAAGACAAATTTGAAGGGCTAGAATTTCATCATGTGGAAAGAGATCGCAATGCAGCAGCAGACGCATTGTCAAAACTAGGATCCAGTCGAACTTAGGTCCCACCTAGAGTTTTTGTCCAGGAGGTGCCACGCCCAAGCATTTCCTCAGATCAGTCAGAAGAGTGCAATGCTTTGAGCCATCTAGAGTCAGACTCTAATGACTGGAGGGAGCCTATCATCAGGTATATAAAGAACGAAGAGGAACCAGATGATAAAGCCGCAGCAGAACGCATCGCAAGGCAGTCAGCCCACTACACCCTCATAGGGGACGCACTGTATAGAAGGGGCGCAACAGGAGTCCTCATGAAGTGCATTCCTTCGGTTACTGGGAAGCAACTGCTAGATGAGATTCACGCCGGACAGTGCGGGATACACGCAGCATCCGGAACTCTGGTTGGGAATGTCTTCAGGTCTGGTTTCTACTGGCCGATAGCAAAGGGTGATGCAGCCGAGTTAGTCCAGAGATGTGAAGCTTGCCAATTCTTATCAAAGCAGCAGCATTTACCAGCACAGCAACTGCAGACCATACCCGGAACGTGGCCATTTGTGTGCTGGGGACTGGACATGATTGGACCCTTCAAGAAAGCTCAGGGAGGCTACACTCACGTGTTGGTCGCCATTGACAAATTCACCAAATGGATAGAATACAAACCCATTGCTTCTCTAACTTCAGCCAAGGCAGTGGAATTCATACAAGATATAATATTCAGGTTTGGGATACCGAATAGCATCATAACCGACCTGGGATCCAATTTCACTAGCTCTGAATTCTTTGATTTCTGTGAACAACGGAGCATCCAGATCAAATATGTGTCAGTAGCACATCCAAGAGCCAACGGTCAGGTGGAAAGGACTAATGGAATGATACTGGAAGCACTCAGGAAGAAAGTCTTCGACAAGAATGAAAAGTTCGTAGGGAAGTGGATCAGAGAATTACCTTATGTGGTTTGGAGCCTAAGAACTCAACCCAGTCGAGCTCTGCATGGAAACACCCCCTTCTTCATGGTCTATGGTTCAGAGGCAGTGCTACCTTTCAACCTCAGGTTTGGGGCACTAAGGTTGGTCTTCGAAAACATAGCTGAAGCGGAAGCAACCAGGCTAGAAGATATTGACGTACTGGAAGAAGAGCGGTTGAATACAGTAATTCAGTCAACTAGATACTAGCAGACCCTGAGGCGCTATCATGATAAGACTATACGACATCGATCCTTTGTAGTGGGAGACGTGGTCCTTCGCCGAATTCTAACTGGAGAAGGACGACACAAATTATCGCCGCTATGGGAAGGGCCATTCATGGTGTCGGAGGTCACTCGACCAGGATCATATCGGCTTACTCAAATGAATGGCACGGAAGTAGGGAATTCATGGAATATAGAGCACCTCAAGAAGTTTTATCCTTAGCAAGAACTATTAGAGCAACATTGTATTCTGTAATTGGAAAATACGTCATCAATAAAAGATTTCACTCTCAAAAGCATTCAAACTATTGGTTATCCATCGACTTCAACTTGATTAAACTTGGAATCAAAACACTTACTCAACCTAGGGTGACCACTATACCCTACTAATGGAGCAATCGGCTTAAGTCGGCAATGACTTAAGACGGTGCAACATGCTCGCGCTTACTCGACTTAGGGTGACCACTATACCCTACTAACGGAGCAATCAGCTTAAGTCGGCAATGACTTAAGACGGTGCAACATGCTCATGCTTACTCGACTTAGGGTGACCACTATACCCTACTAATTGAGCAATCAACTTAAGTCGGCAATGACTTAAGACGGTGCAACATGCTCGCGCTTACTCGACTTAGGGTGACCACTATACCCTACTAATGGAGCAATCAGCTTAAGTCGGCAATGACTTAAGACGGTGCAACATAATCGCGCTTACTCGACTTAGGGTGACCACTATACCCTACTAATGGAGCAATCAACTTAAGTCGACAATGACTTAAGACGGTGCAATATGCTTGTGCTTACTCGACTTAGGGTGACCACTATACCCTACTAACGGAGTAGTCGGCTTAAGTCGGCAATGACTTAAGACAGTGCAACATGCTCACAACTACTCGTCATAGGGCGATCTCTATGCCTTACCAGCTGATCAATTGGCATAAATTAGGAAAAGATTCCAAAAACCAGCACGCCACACTTACTTCTGCAATCGTTCATGACGACTGTTGAATTCTAACAGCAGAAACAAAATGTTATAGCTTTCAGCGCCAAGAACACATTCTAATATCCTACCGAGTATTCGAGCGCACTGATCACGCACACATATAGTTCACAAATGCATTCAGTATCTTCTAAACACAGCAAAACATCTCTATTTGGCAATGTCTTTCGCAGGAGCAATCAAGGAGGAAGGGCGACTCGAAGCATCAGGCATAGCCTTGACATCCGCAACAATGTCATCAGGAACAATTACATTTGTCCTTCTCATCAGGATTCGCCCCGCGCGAATAGCTTTGTCCATAGCCTTGTCACACTAGGCCTTCAGAGCGGCGCAGTTGTCCTCTGCAACTTTGGTAGCCAGTCGAGCGGCTTCTAGCTCCTGGGCGACTGATCTCTTGGAAGAACGCAGGTCTTTGATGATGGAGTCCTTGCTTGACACCAACTACGATGATGATCCAGATCTGTCATGGTAAAGCGGTGGCTCCTTTCCAAGATGGTTAGGGAATTGCTGGCATCACGATACAACCTATCCAGATTATCGCGAGAGGCTGCAAGTGTTCGTTTCTCATCCTACAAAGAAAAATCAACACTCAAGCATCCAGTAAGCAGTAAAATCACGATAGGTCCAATTAAGTAAGCTTACCTCATTAGCCGCCTTTTTAGAGTCAAGCTGTGCATTAAGAGAAGAATTCAAAGAATGTGTGTCGTCTAAAGAAGTAGAAACCTGAGACAGGTCGATCTGACCTTGGGAATACTTCTCCTCAAGCTTAGAGTATCGTCGGGTTGAGTCGGTTTGATGTTGAAGATGTTTCTCCTCAAGCTCAGAGTTCCGCCGGGCCATATTTGACAAAAAGCAGTCGAAGAAGGATACACGGTTAAAAACAAATTAATCAATTAGCCAAGGAAGAAACAAAGATACCAACCAGCATTTGACACTTTCAAATCAGCTATCTGTTTCTGAAGCAGTAAGGGATTCCACTGCGTTAGAGATAGAGCTCCTTTTGGGATTGTGGCATCATGTGATCTCAATTGAGCAGACATCCTGTCAACCAAAGCCTGTTATTAAAAACAAATGAGTACAAAGAAAGTGATTTACCAGGAGGAATGACAGAACGAAAAGAGCTAAGTTACCTGAAGATTAGAAAAGAATGAGGGCAATCCCAAGTCATGAGAAGCTGTGTTGTAGCTCGACGAAGGAAGATCAACTGGAACAATCTGAAGAGCATCGTTGGGGGTTGATTCAGCTCCACTAGCAGATATTAGAATTCTAGCATCCGGCTCGGCTCCAGGGCGACTCTCTCACTCGAAGCTAAAGAAGTATGCATCGCTATCACTCCATCAGATCGTGGTGGAGACGACCCAACGTGGACGTCCATGGAGGTGTGGGAAGGAGAGCTCGCTCAGACACCCTCGGGGGCTGGGTTGCAGCTCACACTACCCATCGGAGCCGGATCACTACCAACAACACCCTCAGGGGCTAGGTTGCAGCTTGCGCTACCCACCAGAGCCGGATCATTACCGGCGACACCCTCGGGGGCTGGGTAACCGCCAGCGTCACCCTTGGGGGTTAGGTTTTCTGCAACAGCCACCTCTGAGGCTGAAGGATCCTCAGTCACCTCCATGGGAGTCGGGCAATCCTGACCAACTTCTTGACACTGAAGACTGCCTTCCAAAGTCGACGATGCACGAGATACCGCCCGGGATACCTCTAATCCCACGTCTGGAGTGTCAGAGGAAACATCCATCATATCACCAACAGTCGGTTCCAACAACATATCTTCAGGAATGACATCCTCAAGGGCCTGATCAAAATTTGTTATGGATAATTCTTGAAGGCTAACAAGAGCAGACAGAGCTAGAAAAGGAATATCACTATCCCCCCTACTACCTCTATAATGCCGACTATTCTTACGAACTAGCGGAACTTCTTCTACCTCTTCTTCGTCCTCGTCAAAAATACGGACAATAGATGGTGCGCGATCACACCCATTGGGATCAGCTTCAACAAGGTTACACCCATTGGGGTCAGTTTCAACAGGATCACACCCATTGGGGTCAGCTGGTGCACGGATACACTCATTAGGGTCAGTTGGTGCACGGTCACACCCATTGGGGTTAGCTTCAACAGGTACACCACCAGTGGGGTCAACTTCAGTAAAGACCTCTGCTGGTACTTCTTTGCAAACAGGAGCAGAAGGTCCAGCATCCTGGTCCAAGCATGACAGTCGCCGAACTCGTCTCCTTTTATTCTTCTTCTCCTCAGCAGGCGCAGTTGGGCGGCTGACCTGTCGAAGACGCTTTGGGCGAATACCCTCAGGCTTTCGGGTGTCCACTGTTTTGTCAATCTCTGGTATAACCGCAACAGCCATTATTTCAGCAGGGGACGAGTCAGAAGATTCTCCAGCCAACATATCGAGTATAGCATTTATTTCTGCATCATCTGCACTTGCTGGCATATCAAAATGAACTTGCCTCTCATCATTGGGAAGATCACAAGGAGAAGCAACCAAGACCTCAATATCTTCAGGAGAGGGTCGCACTCTAAGACCCAGACCACTATCACCAGTAGGAGGATTGGACACAAAATTAAAAAAGGACTTAGGAGGTGGCAGATTCCAAGCAGAGTAGGCAACAGGAGCACCAACATTTGATACTTTGCCTCTCAAGATCATGTCTAGTCGGCTCACCAGATCCTCAGCAGGAATTCTCCTATTAGTAACCTGAGTCGAGTCGGTAACACCACTGTACAAGTAAGCTGGGTATGCTCTATCCTTCAAGGGCTGAATATTCTTAAAAACAAAGTCGGCAACCACAGCCTCGATGGTCAGACCTCTCTCCTTCAGCAGACAGATTTCAGCAAGCAGAACCCTAGTTTCTGTTACTTCCAAGGCAGTAGGAGACTCAATCCAACTCGGAGTGCACACATCTGGCTGTCTCCCCGACCGAGGGGGAGGGACTTGCCATGGTTTTCCACAATAAACCACTCAAGGCCCCACCCTTTATTGCTGTCCTTAAGCGGAATGTCAAGGTATTCTGTTTTCCTCCCGCGGCGCATCTCCAGACTCACACCACCCACGAGCTGGTGCTGCCCCCCAGCCATCCCAGGTCAACAGTGATACAAATACTTCCATAAACCAAAGTGGGGAAGAATTCCGAGGAAGGCCTCACACAGATGAACAAAGATAGAAATTTGCAAAATGGAATTGGGATTCAGATGAGTCAGGTTTAGATTGTAAAAGTCAAGGAGACCGCGGAAGAAGGGAGAAATGGGAAGAGCAAGGCCGTGGATAAGAAAAGGAACGTAGACAACAGACTCATGGGTATCTTCTGTCGGAGTAGTGACCCAACGGCAAATCCGCCAAAAACAAAGCTCCTTCGGAGGTAGAACTCCAACATCGACAAGGCGGAGGAGATCCGATTCCGAGACAACAGACATATGGTTACCTGCGAAGGGCAACTGGCTGTTGGGGTCGATGGGAGGAATCACTACCATAGCAGAATTTTGGTTCTTCCGCTTGGGCGCCATCGCAATCTCGTCGGCGGATTGAATAGAAGCAAAATCAAAGGGAAACAGAGGAATGGCTTGAGGCGGAAATGTGAAGTTAGGCCTCAGAATGCAGATGCGTGCGGCGACATGATATAAATGGGGTTTTCCCGGGTTGGACACCGTTTCTAAAATGTGCTAAGTCATCACTCGGGAAAACAAGATTTCCGCTATAACTCGGATGTTATCTCTAAAACACTAACGTCGTCAAGCACCACTCGGCTGTTACCTCTAAAATGCCGACGTGGCCCAGCATAACTCGACTATTACCTCTAAAACACCGACGTGGCCTAGAGCAGCTCGGCAGTTACTTCTAAGAGACGCCGACAATGCCTGCCATAACTCAGCCGTTTTCTCTATGTAAGTGCCTGCAGAGCCAAATACGACTCAGCAATTACCAGTCGTTACTCGGGTGTTATCTCTAAGAACAACGGCAGCACTAGGCATGAAGACAAACTATCGATTGACTATAAAAGAAGAACGATGGAAAAGCGAAAAAGATGCTCAGAACAAGCTGAAATTTTCTTCAATATATAAAGAAGGGAAGTTCTTCCACAAACATGAAGACCAACTCATTATGAGCCGGCCTTCTTTCCCTTTTTCGCTACATTACACTACTACATCACTACACTACTTACACTACACTATACTACTAACTACTACTACATTATTCCACTACTACTAATACTACTTCTACTACCAGTTATCTATACTAATATTTAAGCAAGTGGCACTTTGCCACTGGCCTTGCTGCTGCCGCTGTCACCCTTGCCGCTGTTGCCGTCGCCATTGCCCTTACCGTCACCATCGCCATCACCGCTGCCGTCGCCTCCATCGCCGTCATCGCCTTCATCGTCGCCGTCACCGCCGCTCTCCTCCTCAGACGAGTCAGAGGAGTCCGAGGAGATCTCCGACTCATCCGAGCCCTCGAGCCCGAAGCGCTCGACGACCCGGATGTACGTCCACACCTCGGCAGCGATCCCCTGGGAATCGTCCGAGTCATCGAACGACATCGGGGGAAAGGTGTAGACCAGCGACCTCTCGGACTCGGAGGAAAACTCCTCCTCCGAGTACTCGAAGTCACCGAAGTCCTCCGAAGGGGGACTTGGCCCGCGCTTCCGCTTGTCGCCGAAGTGGTGCGATGAACTTCCGCCCTTCTTGTTCTTGCCCATAGTTGATTGAAAGAGAAGAGAAAAGTGGAAAATAAGAACCAAACGGCCAGGAGATGTGTGAAGACACCAGCAAAGCAAGCAGTCTATTTATAGAGGCGGGAGGCAACCGCTCATCTCCTACCACGGTCACTGAACAGTCGCAAGTATTCAATAAGCCATTCAAATCGTCTAGAAACAAGTCAGGCGGCAGACGCCGTTTCACGTAACACGACACCCATTGGGACTGAAGTCAACTGCATGGACGATATGATTACACCGTGCGGTCACATCAAGTTACTATTCAATGGTAGTTTGCTAAACGCTCAGCGAACCAAGCCGTCCCTTGGCTACACCCATTGGGGAGGGGACGTCCATGAATTTTCAATAGATTTTCCCAAGCAGTCACATCCATATAGTATACGCAATGAATGTATCAAGACAGAAGGAAGATATCGATAGAGATCGGAGAAAAGCCAAAAATAGCTCCTGAAGTACAAGTCTAATCAACAGAAGCATTGAAGCACGAAGCGAAATGAATACCAGCCAAGAGCCATCTACCGGACGTCCAATCTGTCGCAGATCAAATAAATTTCAAACCTAACAGGACATGAGTAGATCACGTTGCTGATCTCTAAAGCAGGAATTTAAGACAACAGGCTGATCTCTAAAAGCATAAGCTGATGATATAATGCCGAATTCTAAGGCATGAGATAAATACCTTTGAGTGGATTATTTTCAGTAATCCACTCAAAGCTCAGGGGCTACACCCAATGAATTCTCAACCCCAAGGGCAGAACACTAATCTCTAGGGCATGGAATGACGATGAAATGCTGATTTCTAAAGCATGGGACGAAGATGAACCAATGACTTCTAAAAAGCATGAGATGAAGACCTTTGAGTGGATTATTTTCAGTAATCCACTCAAAGCTTGGGGGCTACACCAATTGGGTGCACCTCCGGTGCACCCAATGAGTCCTCAACCCCTAAGGACAAGATGCCGATCTCTAAAGCATAAGTTGGTAACCAAGCATTAAATTCTGAAATATAAAGTGAAGACTGCTAAAAAGCCGAAGAATATAACCGAAGTTTGTTTTTACCGGACTGATCAGAGTTTAGAAGCAATGACTTGACAGATGCACTGTCAGAGCATCCGCAATCTAAAATCAAAACTACAAGCTGGACCTAGAATTTTTGGGCCGATTGTTTCAAAATCAACTCAAACATTGGGGGCTTGTGGGGGACAGATATCCCCCGGGTCCACTAGAAGGCTAGATGGCCTCGGGAAAGACTCTAGGCCCATTATTTCGCAAGGCCACCCCTTCGTG
The DNA here is from genome assembly GCF_902167145.1 of Zea mays. Lineage (NCBI taxonomy): Eukaryota > Viridiplantae > Streptophyta > Magnoliopsida > Poales > Poaceae > Zea > Zea mays. Next base: position 118,540,520 of record NC_050100.1, read on the forward strand.
GGCTAGGGGAGGAATCACTGGCAGAATGGATCGACACAAGATTGGATCAACTCGAGCCTAGACGGCTCACTGGATTTAAACGCTATCCGCAGCATTGATCCGATTCTCCCGCGCAGCACCCTCAGACGTCGGAACTGAACGAGGATAAGTCGGCAGGATAATAGGGAGATAAGTTCAGTCGGTTCATTATTACTTAGGAGCACGTAGTTATCATACCCGGATGTAACTCCCCACGGTCGAGTATATAAGGCCTAGGGGGCACCCCATCAAACAGACAGGTCACTCATTAGCCATCTACACAATTCTCTAGCATACTACTGAATCCCCCTGTAACCCACCACATAAAGATCCACACCAGGAAGTAGGGTATTATGCCTCTCTAAGCAGCCTGAACCTGTAGAAAATTGTCTACCGCCTCTCGTGCGCCCAGCACGAACCATCGAGCTACAGTCGGTTACACCGTCCTACCCAAAAGCACCTCGAGTGGTAACCCCGGTTGCGCGGTCGGGTCTCAAACACCAACAATCGTATCTGGATCAGGTGAGTCATGACTTTCTCGGGCAGGACCCGGCTGCCTCGGACGCGTTGTGGCTTTGGGCGAGCTATGGCCTCAGGCGAGCTGCTGCCTTGGACGTGTTGCTGCCTTAGGCATGTTGTGCCCTCGGACGTGTTGTGGCCTTCGGCAAGTCGTGTCTAGTGTGTCATGCGACCGAAGGCACACAAAGGTCGACTCGACTGATGAAGGAAATAGATCACTGATTGATAATCTAATGCACGTAGACAGAGAAGGCTGATTGCTTCCCTGATGTGGATCCAACAGCTCCTAGGCACCTTGGGGCTATAAGAGGACCCCCTGGGCGGCATGGAGGGGTAACCCCATGCAACACACTGAAACAAAACACAGAGCATACAACACACTCCAAGACTTTGATCACGCCTTGGTTCTTTTGAGAGAGATCTAAGCATACTTTGTGTTGAGACTCTACTGGTTTTCATTCGTGTGCTCTTTCCTTCACTTATGTGCGTGGTATAGGTGCATTTGTGCTCTTGTGTGTGTTGTTAATCCCTCCCTTACTCTTGTTCTTGATTGTGATCATACTATGTAAGGTGTGAGAGACTCCAACTTGTGGAGATTCCTTACAAACGAGAAAATACTATAAGGAAGACAACTGTGGTTCTCAAGTTTGATATCTATATCACTTGGGAGGGGTTTGTACGGAAAATGGACCCCGATCCATTTGGCTCAATAGGTTTTGGTGTTTGATGATCAACATAACTTATGAACTAATGTGTTTGCCAGTGTTTGTAGTTCACACGATGCTAAAGTTACTTGGACCAAGGCATTGAGGAAAGCAACACCTCAAAAGAAGAAATTACGAAGATCAAGTGAAGTCCAAGAAACGAAGGAAGTGTTGCCACGACGGATTGTCTGGTTTGGAGCACCGGACTGTCCGGTGGCACACCAGACTGTCCGGTGCACCAAGGAACAGTAGCCCAACGACTAGTTCCAGGTGGCACTAGTGGAGAGAAGCCACCGGACTGTCCAGTGCGACATTTGGACTATCCGGTGTGAAAGACTGCAACACCAACGGTCACCTACGGTGTCAGTCCAATGACTAGGCGCACCAGACAGGGGCACCGGACTGTCCGGTGTGCCGTAGAGAGCAGCAACTTTTCTCCAACAGCTAGAATTGTGTTAGGGCCTATAAATACCACCCCAACAGACCAATTCAAGGTGTGAGAGCCCAAGCAACATACCAAGGCATATAGTAGACATTTCCAAGTGCTCATACACCTAAGTGTTTAATAGAATCACTCGGTGATTAGCGTAGGTGCTTTGTGAAGTGCTTAGGTTAGTTAGACCGCATTAGCGCTTGCTCTAGGTGAATCCTAGTTAGTTGAGTGAGTTTAGAAAAACTACACAACCCCTCGGCTCTTGCGCGAGCCGTTGTACTTGTACCGAGTGGGGCGAGAGTCTTGCGAGACCGTGACAACCGCGTTTGTGTCATGGCCACCACCGTGCACTGGAGGGAATGAGGCCCGCGACGTTTTTGGTCGGAAGCTCGATAGTGGAGATGTCGGGGAGCGTCTGAGAGGAGCCAGAAGCGGAGCACCACTTACGCGTGGAGAAGGCCCGCGGCTCTCTACTGAGTTACTCGACCATGGTGCTTGGCCCTCGCGTGGGCTTCCCTTTCTGTATGGGCACCAACGAGAATTAGTTGGGACCTTGCATGGTTCCAGATACCTCGGTAAAAATACCGGCTTCATCCACGAGAGTTTGCATCTCTACCTTGCTCTTTAGCTTCCGCATTTATATTAAGCATTTAAGTTTTAATCTTGTCTTTATACCTATATTGTTTAGGATTGAAACTTAGCCATTGCAGTAGAGATAGCAACAGTTAGACAAAAGCTAGTTTGCACATTCTAGTTTGGTTATTTGCATAGGTTTTGCTCTAGGGATTTATTTGTGGCCTAGCTTAGAGAAAGTTTTAGATGTCCTAATTAACCCCCCTATTAGGCGTCACCTATTTCCTTCAGGGTTGAGTGCAACCCTCGTCCATTGGGACGCCACAACGTGGAGGTAGGCCTGGACCGAACCACGAGATAAATTGATGTGTCTCATTGTTTACTTTCTTTCATTGCGATTTTGTTCTTCCAAGCTCTCCACTTTACTTCCGTTACTGCTCTAGTTTCAATACACATCTTGTGAGAGCTATTAAGTGAAGAGATTCTCCTTCTATTCTTAATTGAACTTGGTTTTAGATTTTAGTAACCCCATTTATAGACCAAGTTTGTTCTTTTAGTTAAGTATTATTGCAGGATCACCTATTCACCCCCCTCTAGGTGCTCTCAATTGGTACTAGAGCTGTTTTTTCGTCAAGGGACTAACTGTCCGAAGAGATGGATCCAAAAGGAAAGGGGAAGGTGACCGACGAGAAGGAGAAGGAGATCCTCCTCGACGACAAGGAAGGATAGACCGTCGACTCTGGGTCCGGCAAGACCAAGAAGGACGGGAAGAAGAAGTGCATCAAGAAGATAGTGTACTACAACAGTGATGTTTCTTCATCTTCACCAAAGGAGGACGACGATGACTCTTCTTTCAAGAAAAAGATTGTTAAACAAAACTACTCTTTTGATTATTCCCGCATTTCGTACAACTCCAATGCTCATTTATTATCTATTCCTCTTGGCAAGCCCCCTCATTTTGGTGGGGAAGATTATTCTTTTTGGAGTTATAAAATGCGTAGTCATCTATTGCTCTTCATCCGAGCACTTGTGAAGTAGTAGAAAATGGAATGCATTTTGATAGTAGTGGTAATGCTATTTATATTTATGAGCAAATTCATAAAAATGCACATGCCACTACTCTGCTTTTAACATCTCTATGCAGGGATGAATATAACAAAGTTAGTGGTTTGGACAATGCCAAGGAGATATTGGACACCCTCAAAATCTCTCATGAGGGAATCAACACCACAATGATCACTAAGATGGAGTTGGTGGAAGGTGAGCTAGGGAGGTTTGCCATGAAGAGGGGTGAGGAGCCAACTGATACGTATAACAGGCTCAAGACCCTAGTAAACAAGATCCGAAGCCTCGGGAGTACAAGATGGATGGATCATGACGTTGTGCGTCTTATGCTAAGATCATTTTACTGTTATTGACCTCATCTTGTAAATCTTATTCATGAAAACCCTAGGTATACCAAAATACCGCTTGAAGAAATTCTTGGTAAGTGTGTGAGTGGGTGCATGATGGTAAAGGAAGCAAGGTACATCGACGACATCGCCAATGGACCTCTTCCTCACTACGAGCTGCAACCCATTGCACTTAAAGCAATGACCAACAAGGAGGTGCTACAACGTGGCGCAAGTTGAGGCGGTTAGGCTTAATGAGGATGAGATGACACTCTTGATCAAGCGCTTCAAGACCACCTTGAAGGACGCAAGGATTACCCCAGCAAGAACAAATCAAGTGGAAAGCGTTCATGCTTCAAGTGCGGTAAGTCCAATCATTTTATTGCTCAATGTCCCAATAATGAGAATGACCAGGACCAAGACAAGAAAAGGAAGAAAGAGAAGAAGTTCTATGGAAAAAAGAAGGGCGAGGCACACATTGGCAAGGAATGAGAATCATACTGCTCTTCATCCAACTCTAACGATGAAGGAGTTGTCGCCTAATTACACTTATCTCTTCCCTAATTACACATTGGCAAGGAATGGGACTCATACTGCACACATTGACAAGTCTTATCTCTTCCCCAACGAGCGACACACATACCTTATGGCTAAGGAAAAGAAGGTATGTACACATGATACTCCTAATTACACTTAAAGTGATGAGGGATATAATGATGATGTAGATTATAACAATCTTTTTAAGGGCCTTCACCTATAAGAATGAAATAGGAAAAGTTAAATTTGTTAGGGATGCCTTCACCATTGGTACACATCCCTCCATTAAGGATGGATATGGTTTCCAAAAGGGAACCAAGGACACAAAGAGCCTAAAGGCCTCCAACTTCACTAGGGAGAAGGCAAAGGCGCCTATGGCTAGTAGCTCACATTCTTTTCATGAAAAGAAGAACCATGCTTATTTATAATCTTATGTTAAGAATGTTTCTCATAATACTCGTAATGTTCATTATGATGTTATTTTTACTCCTTACATAATGATTGCTTCATCTAGTAGTTCCTATGCTCATAGTAGAAGTAGACCTAGGCGCCATGCATCTTGAAAGTCGCCTAGAGGGGGGAGTGAATAGGCAAATCTGAAATTTATAAAGTTTAAGCACAACTACAAGCCGGGGTTAGCGTTAGAAATATAATTGAGTCTGAAAGAGAGGGCGAAAACAAATCATAAGCGAATAAGAGAGAATGACACGGTGATTTGTTTTACCGAGGTTCGGTTCTTGCAAACCTACTCCCCGTTGAGGTGGTCACAAAGACTGGGTCTCCTTCAACCCTTTCCCTCTTTCAAACGGTCACCTAGACCGAGTGAGCTTCTCTAATCAATCAATCAGGACACTAAGTCCCCACAAGATCACCACACAATTGGTGTCTCTTGCCTTGATTACAATTGAGTTTGAAATAAGAAAGAAGGAAGAAGAAAAGCAATCCAAGTGCAAGAACTCAAATGAACACAATTGTCTCTCTCACTAGTCACTATTTGATTGGAATGATCTTTGGACTTGGGAGAGGATTTGATCTCTTTGATTGTGTCTTTGAATGAAGTCTAGAGCTCTTGTATGAGGTTTGATGGCTGAAAATTTGGATGCATTGAAGTGTGGTGGTTGGGGGGTATTTAGAGCCCCAACCACCAAAAGAACCATTGGTGAAGGCTGCTGTCGTATGGCGCACCGGACAGTCCGGTGCGCCACCGGACACTTTCCGGTGCGCCAGCCACATCACCAGGCCGTTGGGTTCTGACCGTTGGAGCTTCTGACAACTGGGCTACCAGACAGTCTGGTGGTGCACCGGATAGTCACTATTCACTATCCGGTGCGCCTTCTGTGCCTGCTCTGACTTCTGCGCGCGCAGTCGCGCAGTGTAGCGTTTTACTGTTCCTCTGCAGACGACCGTTGGCGCTGTATAGCCGTTACTCTGCTGGCACACCGGACAGTCCAGTGCTACACCGGACAGTCCGATGAATTATAGCGGAGTGGCTCCCAGAATTCTCGAAGCTGGCAAGTTTGGAGTTGGGTTCCCTGGTGCACCGGACACTGTCCGGTGGCACACCGGACAGTCCGGTGCGCTAGACCATGGATGCCTTTGGGTTGTCTTTTGCTCTTTTTATTTGAACCCTTTCTTGGACTTTTATTGGTTTGTGTTGAACCCTTGGCACCTGTTGAACTCATAATCTAGAGCAAACTAGTTAGTCCAATTAATTTGTGTTGGGCAATTCAACCACCAAAATTCATATAGGAAAAGGTGTAAGCCTATTTCCCTTTCAATCTCCCCCTTTTTGGTGATTGATGCCAACACAAACCAAAGCAAATATAAAAGTGCAGAATTGAACTAGTTTGCATAAGGTAAGTGCAAAGGTTGCTTGGAATGAAACCAATAATTATTTCTACTAGATATGCATGGATGGCTTTCTTCTTATTTAAAATTTTGGACCCCGCTTGCACCACTTGTTTTGTTTTGCAATGTTTTGGAAATTCTTTTTCAAAATCTTTTACAAATAGTCAAAGGTAAATGAATAAGATTTTGAGAAGCATTTTCAAGATTTGAAATTTCTCCCCATGTTTCAAATGCTTTTCCTTTGACTAAACAAAACTCCCTCTCAAAGAAATTCTCCTCTTAGTGTTCAAGAGGGTTTTAGATATTAATTTTGAAGAAGTTATACCAATTTAAAATTATATCAAAAATAAGATACCAATTTGAAAATCAAAAACTTCTTTAATAATTGAAAGACTACAAAATTTTGAAATTGGTGGTGGTGCGGTTCTTTTGCTTTGGGCTAATACCTTCTCCCCCTTTGGCATGAATCACCAAAAACGAATACTTGTGAGTGAAATATAAGCCCTTGTTCAAACTTTCTCCCCCTTTGGTAAATAATATAGGAGTGCAATTATACCAAATTGGAGAGCGTTGTGGAGCGACGGCGAAGGATGAATAATTCGATGGAGTGGAGTGGAAGCCTTTTGTCTTCGCCGAGGACTCCATTTCCCTTTCAATCTATGACTTAGCATAATATTCACTTGAAAACACATTAGTCATAGCACATGAGAGAGATATGATCAAAGGTATATAGATGAGCTATGTGCAAAATATCAATCAAAATTCCTAGAATCAAGAATATTTAGCTCATGCCTAAGTTTGGTAAATGTTTTCTCATCTAGTGGCTTGGTAAAGATATCGGCCAATTGATCTTTGGTGTTAATATAAGCAATCTTGATATCTCCCCGTTGTTGGTGATCCCTCAAAAAGTGATACCGAATGACTATGTGTTTAGTGCGGCTAAGCTCAACGAGATTATCCGCCATGCAGATTGCACTCTCATTATCACATAGGAGAGGAACTTTGGTTAATTTGTAACCATAGTCCCTAAGGGTTTGCCTCATCCAAAGCAATTGCGTGCAACAATGGCCTGCGGCAATATACTCGGCTTCGGCGGTAGAAAGAGCTACATAATTTTGTTTCTTAGAAGCCCAAGACACCAGAGATCTTCCCAAGAACTGGCAAGTCCCTGATGTGCTCTTTCTATCAATCTTACACCATGCCCAATCAGCATCTGAATAACCAATTAAATCAAAAGTGGATCCCTTGGGGTACCAAAGGCCAAACTTAGGAGTATAAACTAAATATCTCAAGATTCGTTTCACGGCCCTAAGGTGAACTTCCTTAGGATCGGCTTGGAATCTTACACACATGCATACTGAAAGCATAATATCCGGTCGTGAAGCACATAAATAGAGTAAAGAGCCTATCATCGACCGGTATACCTTTTGATCTATGGATTTACCTCCCGTGTTGAGGTCGAGATGTCCATTAGTTCCCATGGGTGTCTTGATGGGCTTGGCATCCTTCATCCAAAACTTGGTAAAAATATCTTGAATGTACTTCGTTTGGCTAATGAAGGTGCCTCTTGGAGTTGCTTCACTTGAAATCCTAAGAAATACTTCAACTCCCCCATCATAGACATCTCGAATTTTTGAATCATGATCCTACTAAACTCTTCACATGTAGATTTGTTAGTAGACCCAAATATGATATCATCAACATAAATTTGGCATACAAACAAATCATTTGAAATAGTCTTAGTGAAGAGAGTAGGATCGGCTTTTCTGACTTTGAAGCCATTAGCGATAAGAAAATCTCTTAGGCATTCATACCATGCTCTTGGGGCTTGCTTGAGTCCATAAAGCGCCTTAGAGAGTTTATAGACAAGGTTAGGGTACTCACTATCTTCAAAGCCGGGAGGTTGCTCAACATAGACCTCCTCCTTGATTGGTCCATTAAGGAAGGCACTCTTCACGTCCATTTGGTAAAGCTTAAAGCCATGGTAAGTAGCATAGGCAAGTAATATACGAATTGACTGAAGCCTAGCTATGGGTGCATAGGTTTCACCAAAATCCAAACCTTCGACTTGTGAATATCCCTTGGCCACAAGTCAGGCTTTGTTCCTTGTTACCACACCATGCTCATCTTGCTTGTTGCGGAAGACCCACTTGGTTCCTACAACATTTTGGTTAGGACGTGGAACTAAATGCCATACCTCATTCCTTGTGAAGTTGTTGAGCTCCTCTTGCATTGCCAACACCCAATCCGAATCTTGAAGTGCTTCCTCTACTCTGTGTGGCTCAATAGAGGAAACAAAAGAGTAATGTTCACAAAAATGAGCAACACGAGATCGAGTAGTTACCCCCTTATGAATGTCGCCGAGGATGGTGTTCACGGGGTGATCTTATTGAATTGCTTGGTGGACTCTTGGGTGTGGCGGTCTTGGACCCTCATCATCTTCCTTGTCTTGATCATTAGCATCTCCCCCTTGATCATTGTCTTCCTCTTGAGGTGGCTCATCTTCTTGATCTTCATTTTCATCCTCTTGAGCTTGATCCTCATCTTGAGTTGGTGGAGATGCTTGCATGGAGGAAGATGGTTGATCTTGTGTGTGTAGAGGCTCTTCAGATTTCTTAGGACACACATCCCCAATGGACATGTTTCTTAGTGCGACGCATGGAGCCTTTTCATCATCTAGCTCATCAAGATCAACTTGCTCTACTTGAGAGCCGTTAGTCTCATCAAACACAATGTCACAAGAAACTTCAACTAATCCAGTGGACTTGTTAAAGACTCTATATGCCCTTGTGTTTGAATCATATCCTTGTAAAAAGCCTTCTACAGCCTTAGGAGCAAATTTAGATTTTCTACCACTTTTAACAAGAATAAAGCATTTGCTACCAAAGACTCTAAAATATGAAACATTGGGCTTTTTACCGGTGAGGAGTTCATATGATGTCTTCTTGAGGATTCAGTGAAGATATAACCGGTTGGTGGCGTAGCAAGTGGTGTTGACCGCCTCGGCCCAAAACCGATTCGAAGTCTTGTACTCATCAAGCATAGTTCTTTCCATGTCCAATAGAGTTCTATTCTTCCTCTCCACTACACCATTTTGCTGTGGCATGTAGGGAGAAGAGAACTCATGCTTGATGCCCTCCTCCTCAAAAAAGCCTTCTATTTGTGAGTTCTTGAACTCCGTCCCGTTGTCGCTTCTAATCTTTTTGATCCTTAAGCCAAACTCATTTTGAGCCCGTCTCAAGAATCCCTTTAAAGTCTCTTGGGTTTGAGATTTTTCCTGCAAAAATAACACCCAAGTGAAGCGAGAATAATCATCCACAATAACAAGACAATACTTACTCCCGCCGATGCTTATTTAAGCAATCGGGCCGAATAGGTCCATGTGGAGTAACTCAAGCGGCCTGTCGGTCGTCATGATGTTCTTGTGTGGATGGTGAACACCAACTTGCTTTCCTGCTTGACATGCGCTACAAACCCTGTCTTTCTCAAAATGAACATTGGTTAGTCCCAAAATGTGCTCTCCCTTTAGAAGCTTGTGAAGATTCTTCATCCCAACGTGGGCTAGTCGGCGATGCCAGAGCCAACCCATGTTAGTCTTAACAATCAAGCAAGTATCGAGTTCAGCTCTATTAAAATAAACTAAGTATAGCTGACCCTCTAACACTCCCTTAAATGCTATTGAATCATCACTTCTTCTAAAGGCAGTAACACCTATATCCGTAAAAAGACAATTGTAGCCCATTTTGCATAATTGAGATACAGAAAGCAAGTTATAATCTAAAGAATCTACAAGAAAAACATTGGAAATAGAATGGTCAGGTGATATAGCAATTTTACCAAGTCCTTTGACCAAACCTTGATTTCTATCCCCGAATGTGATAGCTCTTTGGGGATCTTGGTTTTTCTCATAGGAGGAGAACATCCTTTTCTCCCAGTCATGTGGTTTGTGCACCCGCTATCAATTATCCAACTTGGGCCCCCGGATGCATAAACCTACAAAACAAATTTAGGCCTTGTTCTTAGGTACCCAAACGGTCTTGGGTCCTTTCACATTAGAAACAAGCACCTTGGGTACCCAAACACAAGTCTTTGACCCCTTGTGTTTGCCCCCAACATATTTGGCAATTACCTTGCCTGATTTGTTAGTGAGCACATATGATGCATCAAAAGTTTTAAATGAAACATTAGGTTCATTTGATGCCATAGGAGTTTTCTTCTTAGGAATTTTAACATGTGTAGAACGCCTAGAGCTAGAAGCCTCATTCTTGTAAATAAAGGCTTGATGAGAATGAGTCTTCTTTGCATGAATTCTCCTAATCTTATCCTCAGGATAACCAACAGGATATAAAATATAGCCCTCGTTATCCTGAGGCATGGGAGCCTTGCCCTTAACAAAATTAGACAATCTTTTAGGAGGGGCATTAAGCTTGACAGTGTCTCCCTGTTGGAAGCCAATGCCATCCTAATTGCTAGGGCGTCTCCCACTATAAAGCATACTACGAGCAAATTTAAATTTTTCATTCTCTAATTCATGCTCGGCAATTTTAGCATCTAATTTTGCTATATGATCATTTTGTTGTTTAATCATAGCAAGGTGATCATGAATAGCATCTATATTAACATCTCTACATCTAGTGCAAATAGAAACATGCTCAACGGTAGATGTAGAGGGTTTGCAATCATTTAATTCAACAATCTTAGCATGTAAAATGGCATTCTCATCTCTAAGATTGGAGATAGAAACATTGCAAACATCTAATTCCTTAGCCTTAGCAATTAATTTATCATTCTCAAACTTAAGGCTAGAAAGAGAGGCATTCAATTTTTCAATCTTAGCAATTAGACTAACATTATCATTTCTAAGATTGGTAATTGAATCATCACTAATGTTTGACTTCTCAACCTTAGCAATCAAATTAGCATTCTCAATTCTAAGGTTGGAGATAGTGTCATGGCAGGTACTTAGCTCACTAGTTAATTTTTCACATTTTTCTACCTCTGGAGCATAAGCATTTTTAACCTTAACATGCTTTTTATTTTCTTTAATTAGGAAGTGCTCTTGGCTATCCAAGAGTTCATCCTTCTCATGAATAGCACTAATCAATTCATTTAATTTTCTTTTTGTTGCATGTTAAGATTGGCAAAAAGAGTAAGCAAGTTATCCTCATCATCACTAGAATTATCCTCATCACTAGAAGTTGCATACTTAGTGGAGGATCCTGATTTTACCTTCTTCTTCTTGCCGTCCTTTGCCATAAGGCACTTGTGGCCGACGTTGGGGAAGAGAAGGCCTTTGGTGACGGCGATGTTTGCGGCGTCCTCATCGAAGGAGGAGTCAGTGGAGCTCTCGTCGGAGTCCCACTCCTGGCAAACATGGGCATCGTCGCCCTTCTTCTTGTAGTACCTCTTCTTTTCTCTTCTCTTTCCCTTTTTGTCGTCGCCCCTGTCACTATCACTAGACAAAGGACATTTAGCGATAAAATGACCGGGCTTACCACATTTTTAGCAAACCTTCTTGGAGCAGGGTTTGTAATCCTTCCCCCTCCTTTGCTTGAGGATTTGGCGGAAGCTCTTGATGATGAGCGTCATTTCCTCATTGTCGAGCTTGGAGGCGTCGATGGGAATCCTACTGGGTGTAGAATCCTTCTTTTCTTCTTTCGTCGCTTTGAATGCGACGGGTTGCACCTCGGGTGTTGAGGTGGTGCCTTGCTCGATGATTTTCTTGGAGCCTTTGATCATCAATTCAAAGCTCACAAATTTTCCTATCACTTCCTCGGGAGACATTAGTTTATACCTTGGATCACCACGAATTAATTGAACTTGTGTAGGGTTAAGAAAAACGAGTGATCTAAGAATAACCTTAACCATCTCATGGTCATCCCATTTGGTGCTCCCGAGGTTGCGCACTTGGTTCACCAAGGTCTTGAGCCGGTTGTACATCGCTTGTGGCTCCTCCCCTTGGTGAAGCATGAATCGACCGAGCTCCCCCTCGATCGTTTCCCTCTTGGTGATCTTGGTCACCTCGTCTCCTTCGTGTGCGGTCTTGAGCACGTCCCAAATCTCCTTTGCACTCTTCAACCCTTGCACCTTATTATACTCCTCTCGACTTAGAAAGGCGAGGAGTATAGTAGTGGCTTGGGAGTTGAAGTGTTGGATTTGTTTGACCTCCTCCAAATCATAATCCTTGTCCCCTTCCTTTGGTACCTGCGCTCCATACTCAACAACATCCCATATGCTTTTGTGGAGTGAGGTTAGGTGATGCCTCATTTTATCACTCCACATAGAATAATCTTCACCATCAAACATAGGTGGTTTGCCTAATGGGACGGAAAGTAATGGAGTGTGTTTTGAAATACGAGGATAGCGAAGGGGCATCTTACTATACTTCTTGCGCTCATGGCGCTTAGAAGTGGCGGATGCCCATTCCGAGCCGGAGGTGGAGGGTGACGAAGAGTCGGTCTCGTAGTAGACCACCTTCTTCATCTTCTTCTTCTTGTCACCCTTCCGTTGGGACTTGATGGAGGAAGAGGATTCCTCCTTGTGCTTGTGGGCGGACTCTCGTGAGTGTGTTCTCCCCGAGCTTGCGGACTTGTCGCCGGTCCCGATCTCCCTCATGGCGGATGCTCCCGACATCACTTCGAGCGATTAGGCTCTAATGAAGTACCGTGGCTCCGATACCAATTGAAAGTCGCCTAGAGGGGGGGGTGAATAGGCAAATCTGAAATTTATAAAGTTTAAGCACAACTACAAGCCGAGGTTAGCGTTAAAAATATAATTGTGTCCGAAAGAGAGGGCGAAAACAAATCACAAGCGAATAAGAGAGAATGACATGGTGATTTGTTTTACCGAGGTTCGGTTCTTGCAAGCTGTGGCAGAACCACCCGAATTATTCCAGCTTAAGTGCCTAAGTCACGCCTCGGGGGCCGCAACACACTTAAATCGGAATAACCCGTCAGTCCTTCAGATCTAGTCTGATAGAGCCACTTAACTAGGATCAAATCCCACAATCTCACTCGAATATGAGTCACAGAAGAAATACAATAAAACAGGAAACCTCAAATTAAGTGCTGAATTATTACATAGATCGGAGTTTTTGAGTAGCAAATAAGAGTCCTCAAAATAAAATGCAGCGGATAATCGATGTCATCGGTAATGAGGAATTGGGCAAGGCCTAGCCCACTACTCCTCGGGCTCCTCTCCTGCTGGAGCAGCATCCCACTCGACCGTCCAACTCGATGGCAGGGTGGTAGGCCAAGTCACACCATCAACCATATCCTGAAGCGCACCTGCAAAAATTATGCCACAAGCAAGGCTGAGTATACTAATACTCAGCTAGACTTACCCGGTGTGAGGAATCTACTCCTCTACCTCTAGACTATGCAGCTGTTTGGCTGAGGGGTTTGGTTTGCCAAAAGCACTAGCTGTTTCTAACATCAATTTTTATCTTTTCAAATTCTAGCATCATTATCTTAGCTAGGTTTGCTGCTTCTAAGCATACATGGTGACAAGCATTTAGTTCAATCAACAAATTGTCTCATGTAACCTCATTTCACTTCTTACTCGATGTAGTACAAGGGGTCAAGCAGTCTCTTTAGCTGCGAGAAGCAGACGATTCGAATCGAGTTTTAACCTTGCAAGGTAAACCTAAACACACGGCATGTCAAGGTACTCCGACCCCGCACATGACAACCGTCCCCATCGATTCCCCGTTCGCGTCCAGGCCTCATAGCGCTGGCATACAATGCTCCACTGACCCCGGCTGCCGCCGTGCAGTGACCGCACTTGTACCCACCATAGCTAGCATGGGAGACCCAGTCTCAGGTCGCATGAGGGATAAAGTCCGCGCCCGGCTTCACTCAGGTACTAGGTTTATCGGTTACCATTTTTCCCGACATGTGCTTAGTACGTTCAAAAGCTTGACTCAGATATCCACACATTAATCCTTAATTCCTTTTTCCCGTCTCATGGTCAAGGCATCCTCCCTGGATCCAAGTCCATAGACTAAACATAGGTCCTGTTATCAAGATGAATACAATCAATTCCTGACCTCGCGCGAGTGCTAGAAAAATCACTCGACTTCTACCGAGATCCTGATTAGCAAGCAGCTACTCGACCTAGCATACTAGTATTCATCTCAAAAAGGAATCCTAAGTTCATGCAACTAGAGGTTCCAAGCAATTCCTACACTTAAGTGCACATTACAATCCTACAAGCATTAAGTGTAGTAAAGTAGCATATAATAATACGGTTATGCATATAAACCGGGGCTTGCCTTCAATAGCTGGGGCTGCGGGGAGATCCTCAATAGTAGCCTTGGGAGCTTGCTCCTGGTCCTCCTCTTGGACAGTTCCTTGCTCGGGGATGAGCACGTACTCTCCGTCGGCGAGATTACAATCTAATGAATGCAATGCGTAAAATATATGCATGATATGATATGTGCTTTAGAAATTTAAACTTTTGATGGTGTATGATCTATTTGAGTCAAATAGAGTTAAACCTTACTTATGTGAGACTTTTGGGTGGTATACTTGGTAAATTGGATCAAACTTAGCTAAGGTAAGTGGTAGGTTTATTTTTGGGGTTCCACTGAATTCATTTTTAGAGTCTTAGTGAGAATTGACAAGAATTCAAGTTGGACTTATTGGAGTGAGGTTTATTTCTTCTTTCTTTTTCTTTATTCCCCTTAAGTTTTTGGAGTGGGTTTGAACTACAAGTTACCTTAATAAATTTCCAAAAATTCTGCAAAAATTACAGTGGCTTATTACTGGTGTATAATTTTCTGTTTCAAAATTTGGGGTCCAAAAAGTGAATAGTTCTCTCTGGACAAAATTACCAAATTTTAGGGTAGAAGGGGTGAATTGAACTACAACTATCATTTAATAGTAGGTAATTCTCTAAGACTTACTTTTGCTGGCATTTAGGTTCTATAACATGTCTTGGTACAAAATTCTAGCCATTAATTCTTATTAGTTATTTTACTAGGATTTTATAAAGTTTCTAGCCAAAGGGGTGCTTTCTACTACCACTATATTTGAAAAATATCAAACAACAGATTTCTGATTTTTCTTAGCTTCTATTTTGCGCAAGAGCAATCATTCTGAAGTTTGGCATCTTTTTGCTTAAGGGAAGGGGTGGTATGCATTATTTGGATTAAATGGCCTTTCTTATAAAATATTAGTAATAAGTATTATTTTGCATCTTTTGAATGGGTTTGCATTTTTCTCTGGTGGCCTATCTCATCATTGGCCTAGCAAAATTTTATTTGCCCATTATTGCATTATTATGGGTTATTCATGATTTATTTGGAATATGACTCATTATCATATTATATTTATTTACCCTACTTAAAATGATGGGCTGGGGTGTTTATTATTTTTATAGTGGGGTTTTGGTAGTTACAAGTCCACTGGATTTTTATATCAATTTTGGGTCTGGTTTTGTAATTCTAATAATTGATTTCTAGTTGGAATAATGCTAAATAAAACATTTCACTTTAAAACTGATCTGGACTAGAGGTCCCTTTATTTTTCCTAGGTTCTCTATTACTTAAGCAAACTAGGAAAAAAAATTTCACTCACTGTTCATTAATTTCTAATGCCTTTCTGATTTTCTTAAGTTTTAGGCAGAAATGGCTTTTAATGGATATCTATACTAATTTCTTCAATGCTGGGGTTCTTACTATTTTTAAACAGTGCTTAAATGGGGTTTGAATATCTACAATTTTTCTTAGGTTTAGCACAGAAGCAAAACTAATTTTCCTAAATTAAACAAGGTTTGGTCAGTTTCTGTTTTTAATTTTGAACTCTAAAAATTAGAACAGAAAGCATAGGGTTTATTATTTTTAAATGATAGTTCATATTATTCAGGATCTAGCAAAATTAGTTTGACAACTTTTGGTTAAGAATTCATCAAGTTATGAATTTTCTAAGTTCTCTGTTTATTAAAAAGATTAAACAGAATTGATTAAATGGAAAACTACTTTGCAACAGGGTCCCTGGCGGGTGTTTTAAGTTTTCCTTACAGACTAGTCCCTGGGCTACTATTCAAATGAGTCACTGACATCTCAGAAAACCCCCTGGATTCTTCTAATCCTAACCCGAGGTCCTTTCCCCAAATTAAACAGTACCCACGGCGGAAGAAAGGGCGGAGGGGCTTACCGGCGGCGAGATTGCTCTGGAGAGGTGGTCGAGGGTGTAGGGAAGGTCCTGACGGTCACGATGATGTGCGGGTCACCGTCGGGGATGGTCGGAGTCGGCCGGTCCGCGTGCGTAGGCGGGGGAGCTCGTCGGCGGTGAGGAGTCCGACCTATCCAGGGCGAAATTGATCAAACAAACTGGTCAGGGAGCTTCACTGGGTGCTAGGGAAGACATGAGTGCGAAAAAATTTGACAATGGCTTACCGGAGAGCTCGGTCCATGCGTGCAGGCGGGCGACCGAAGTCCGGCGGGGGTGATCTCGGGCTTCCGGTGAAGTTCTGCCGGGTCCGAGGGCTTGGAAAGCTTCACGGGCAACTGGCGGAGCTAACCGATGCGCTGGCGCGACTTGGTGGTGACTGGAGTGGGCTGGCCACGGCGGCCGAAGCTCTGAAAGCTTGGCGGGCGGTGGCGCGGCGTGCTCGGGGCGATTTCCGGTGATCTCTAACTTGGGCAAGTCTTGAGAGCGCGCGGGGATGAATGGCTGAGGCTTGGGGCGGCTTTATAGGCACGGCGCGGTGCATGGGCGGCCATGGACCGACGAGCGCGCGCGGGCGTGCACTGGGAGGCGCGGTGCGCGAACGGGCGTGAACCGGAGGTGTCAGCCACGGTCGAACACGTGTGCCCGTTGCCTCTGCCCAAGTTCAAGCGCTGGTTGGGTGCAAATCTTCGCGAATTTGGGCAAGATCGCTGTGAAGGATTTGTTCATCTGACCTTGCTTTGTCTTTTGTGTATGGACGTCACGCGGTTTTAGGCTAGGGACAGGGAGTTGTAGCGTCACCAAGGTGCCAGTGTCAGAATGTCTGGTCCCGAGGTCAATCTGCGCCAAAACCATGTCAAACGAATTTGGTTTGAGTTCAAACTTTTCTAGGACGTGTTCAAGGGAATTTGGCACAACTTTGATATTTGGATCTCCTGGTTTTGAGTTTCGAAAAACAGAGAACGCAGTTGATCTTTGAAAAGAGGTCTGAATTTCAGAAATTCAGAAATCTGAATTTCTCCAAGGGTTCATAGTTCAAGGGCTGATTTGGGAATTTTAAAAAGACCAAATGGCCAAACTCTCTTACTATGATTTGTTAGTTATTTGATGAACTAAAACTTTGTAATTTGATCATATCTAAAATTTTGCATTTTCCCCCATGACTTCTCCCAATTACCCTTTATGCTTAACTTGGCTTACTTAGGGTTTATTAGGGTTTGAGGGCCTTTCTCTCTCAAAGTTCATAACAAGATTAAGGAGAGTTTAATAAGATTCATTATAAACCTTTGTTCTGAATTTTCTTTTGATGTTCACCCCTTTACTGAATTTACATGTGTTAATAGGTTGGATTAGCTTAGGGAAGAACCCTAGGTGACACTGGGGTGTCACAGCCTTCCCCCCTTAAAGGAATCTCGTCCCGAGATTTAGGCCAGAGTCCTCCCGGGGTGAAGCGAAGGGTGAGACTTATAGGAAGTGGGTGATTATTGTTATTATTAGGGCAAACTGCTCTTCGAATGTCATTCTCTTTGCGACTTCAGAAGGAAGTCCTTTTTAAAATTCATTTCATGATTACTTCATTCTTATTTAAGATTATATTTCTGAATTTTAGATTCGAAGGACAGGAGGAGGGGTTGGGTGTGATTATGTACCAGCTTCCTTAGGTAGGCAATTGGGGAAGTTGGATCTCAAGAATTCCTCGGTCTCCCAAGTAGCTTCTTCCTCTGAGTGATTACTCCACTGGACCTTGTACATCTTGATCAATTTAGCCCGAGTTGATCTTTCTTTGCAATCCAGAATCTTGGAAGGGTACTCTTGGTACGATAGATCTGGTTCTATCTCCAATTCTGGCTCTGCTATGATCTCGGTCGGCAATCGAACACACTTCTTCAGCTGAGATACATGGAACACACTGTGAATGGCAGAGATTTTTGAAGGTAGCTTCAGCTTATATGCCACGGGTCCACATGCTTCTATGATCTCATAAGGTCCAATCCAACGAGGGGCTAGCTTGCCTTTGATTCCAAACCTCTGCACTCCCTTGGTGGGTGATACCTTGAGGTATACGAAATCTCCCACCTTGAACTGGAGAGGTTTCATTCTTCTATCATGGTAACTCTTCTGCCTGGCCTGAGCAGCTTCTAGATTCTTCCTGATTAGCTTGACCTTCCTTTCGGCTTCAATCACTAAGTCAGGTCCAAAAACTCCTCTTTCTCTAGATTGAGACCAATTGAGTGGTGTCCTACACCTTCTTCCATAGAGAGCTTCGAAAGGTGCCATCCTTAGGCTGGATTGATAACTGTTGTTATAAGCAAACTCTGCCAAGGAGAGGTGCTTATCCCAGTTCTTGCCACAATTGATTGCACAAGCTCTCAGCATATCCTCCAGAATTTGGTTTACCCTTTTCGTCTGACCATCAGTCTGTGGGTGGTAAGCTGAACTTCTGATTAGCTTGGTTCCCAAAGACTCCTACAATTGTTCCCAAAATCTAGCAACAAATTGGGCTCCTCGATCAGAAACAATGGTCCGAGGTAATCCGTGCAAACACACGATCCGGTCAATGTACAACTCCGCATACTTTTGAGCCTTATCAGTGGTGTGCACAGGAAGAAAATGTGCCACTTTTGTTAGTCTGTCCATAATAACCCAAATCGAATCATGATGACGAGAGGTGTTGGGCAGACCCACGATAAAATCCATGCTGATGTCATCCCATTTCCACGAAGGTATAGATAGGGGTTGCAAAGCTCCAGCTGATTTCAAGTGGTTTGCCTTTATCCTCTGACAGGTGTCACATTCCGATATGTACTGGGCTATCTCCCTCTTCATTCTGGTCCACCAATACAAAGGCTTCAGATCATGGCACATTTTGGTGCTTCCCGGATGCATAGAGAATTTGGAGAGATGAGCCTCGTCCAAGATTTTTCTCTTGAGGTCCTGATTTTTAGGAATCACCAATCTGCTTTTGAACCATAACACACCCTTTTCATCTTGGCGGAAACAATTATACTTCTCAACCTTCAGATGGAGATTCTTCTTGATAATCTGCACTCCCTTGTCACTGAGCTGGGCCATGATGATCTGGTCTTGCAAAGCTGGCTCAACAGAAATGTGAGACAGAGCACCGGAAGGAATCACTTCTATTTGCATCTTGCTCAACTCATCACATAAGGTGTTGATGCGAGAATCCATCAGAATACAGTTGCACTGCAACTTCCAACTCAAGGCATCTGCTACCACATTGGCTTTTCCTAGGTGATAATGTACCTCCAGGTCATAATCCTTGATCAGCTCTAGCCATCTTCTCTGCCTCATGTTGAGATCAGCCTGAGTAAAGATGTACTTAAGGCTCTTATGATCAGTGAAGATGTTGCAGTGGGTTCCCATTAAATAGTGTCTCCACATTTTTAATGCATGAACCACTGCTACCAACTCGAGGTCATGAGTGGGATAATTCTGCTCATGAGGCCTGAGTGCTCTTGAGGCATAAGCAATGACTCGGTTGTCTTGCATCAAGACACAACCTAGTCCAGTGCCAGAGGCATCGCAATACACATCAAAAGGCTTGCTGTTGTCGGGTTGCGCTAATACTGGTGCTGTGGTCAGATGCTGCCTTATTGCATGGAAGGCTCTTCGCACTTCTGACTCCAAACAAACTTGGCTTCTTTCTTCAGCAACTCAGTTATAGGCTTCACAATTCGAGAGAAATCCGAAATAAATCTTCGGTAATAACCAGCTAATCCTAGAAAACTCCGAATCTAACGGACAATCGTTGGTGGCTTCCAGTTCATCACCTCTTGCACTTTATCAGGATCAACAACTATTCCTGCCTGAGAGACAGTGTGACCCAAGAATTTGATTTCCTTTAGCCAAAAAACACACTTGGACAACTTGGCATAAAGGTGGTGCTCTCGCAGACGTTGAAGCACTACATGCAAATGCCCGGCATGTTCTTCTTCGTTTTTTGAGTACACCAAGATATCATCGATGAACACCACTACAAATTTATCCAATTCAGGCATGAAAACAGAATTCATCAGATACATGAAATATGCTGGTGCATTTGTCAGCCCGAATGACATCACCAAAAATTCATATAGCCCATATCTGGTTGAGAATGCCGTCTTCGGAATATCGCTTGCTCGTATCTTGATCTGATGGTAGCCGGAGCGAAGGTCTATTTTGGAAAACACCTTGGCCCCGACCAACTGGTCAAAAAGAACATCAATACGAGGCAAAGGATACTTGTTCTTGATAGTTACCGCATTAAGAGGGCGGTAATCTATACACAGCCTCAAGCTTTCATCCTTCTTCTTCACAAACAGTGCTGGACATCCCCAAGGCGAAGTACTTTGGCGAATAAATCCCTTATCCAGCAACTCCTGCAATTGCTTCTTCAATTCTGCCAACTCGGCGGGTGGCATTCGGTAGGGCCTCTTGGAAATTGGTGTTGTTCCCGGTTGCAACTCGATGGCAAATTCAATATCCCGGTCTGGTGGCATTCCTGGCAATTCATCAGGAAAGACATCTGCATACTCGCAGACCACTGGGATCTTCTTTAGAGGTAACTCCGTCATAGAGAAAGCGCATGACTGAGTAGAACCCTGACTGGGCAGAATTAAGGTGAAGTTCCCGCAGAACGGAGAATTAATTTCCACGGTACGGCTGGCTACATCAAGCACAACTTGGTGCAAGGTCATCCAATTAGCTCCCAGAATAATGTCCACATTTTCCAAACCCAAAACAAGAAGGGTGGTTTTGACAATGTGGCTTCCCAGTTGAATAGGCACACTTTGGTTTAATTGATTAGTTGCAATTTTACCCCCAGGTGTGACTATCATGAATGACCCTTATGAGTGAGAGAATGGCAGTTCACATTTAGCACTGAACTTTTGGCTAATGAAACTATGAGATGCACCAGAATCAAACAGAATTAAAGCAGGTTGATTATAAACTGAAAAGATACCGGTCATGATAGGAGCTCCCTCAGGTACTTCCTCCAGAGTAGTGAAGTTGAGCTTCCCTTGCCTGACTTGTACTTTCTGCTTTCTTCCCTTGTCTTGATTTGGTGTTGGCATCTGCCTCTGCGGGTTCCTGGGACAATTCTTGGCATAGTGGCCCACATTGCCACAAGTGAAACACTTGTTCCCATTGCCCTGGCGGAACTGCTGCTGCTGCGGAGGCTGATTGTTCCTTGGAGCGGGAGCTGGAAAGCGGTTGGGTGCCGGCTGCTGCTGCTGAGGGTGGGGCTGGCGCTGCAAGAGCTGTCGCAGAATCTCGTTCTGCTGGGCCATCAGCTCCTGCATTGTGGGAGCTGGAGGAGGTGGCGGGGGAACCTGCTCGTTATGCCCGCGACGCTGCCTAGCTGCCATCTGAAAACAGAGATTGGCGCCATTGTTATCCAACTCACAATTTCGGACGACAAGATATTATCTCATATGGAAGGAAAAATGCCATAATCATAATATTAGGTTCGAAATGAAGATAACATGGTGACAAACATCCCACAGATTCCAAAAGTTCATAGGGTTACATTAGGGGAAAAAGGTACCCGTAAGCCTAGTCCAAAATCTGACATTAACTAAGCTCGCATAGGTTTCTATCCGCCTAAAAGTGTCGAAGTGACTGATTAACCCTGAGCGGTGGAAGCGACACTGGATACGGGTGAAGGAGGCATCGCGAAGGTAGTCTCATTGGCAGCAGGGGCTGGTCCTAGCTCCTCGGGAGCCTCTTCTCCCTCGCTTCCGGCTTCATTGGCCTCCATCTCCAAGTGGTGCATGTCCAGGTGGTCATTTGCTTCTTCGAGTTCCCTCTGCACATTGTGAAGCTGGTTCTCCAAGACATCAATAGTGTTGTCTCGGATCTCCACCTGCTGCTCCAAGGTGGCAATGCGCTGGCTCAGCCTTTCCACCTGCAGATCCTTCTCTACCAACTCGGTGGATAAATCGACCACAAAATCTTCCCGACTGTCGAGAGTGAGCTTGGCGGTTTGAGCGATGTTAGCAAGGTGTGCCATAGCGTCGCTCTGAAGGGCCTGAAGGCGGTACAGTGCACTCATGCACTGAACGGTGACCCTCCCAACCAAGTCAGGATACATTGCCCACACATCCTTCACATGGCTCACGCGGTTACACCACATGGGATCATCCTTCTTCTCAGCAGGGAAGAGTCCCAAGGGGTGCATTACCATCTCCAGGGGATGGTAGCCATAGAAAGTTGTCAGAGTCTTCATGGCTGCCGCTTCAATGGTGTCGTCCGTCCTGAGTCCAATTGTCTCGGAATCAAGAGAACGCCAACCCGGCTGAAGGGGATGATCTTCCAAAGTCAGCCAGACCCGACAACGAGGTACTCGATGCTCCTCATACAACTGCACCATGTACAAAGGGGGCGTAGGGTAGCCGGCGGAGTTAAGCACTTCCCACAAGATGGAAGGAAAGCCATCGCGAGAAAGGAAGTTAGAACTGAAACGTGTGTCTCCTCCACTGGCGGGGGTGGGTGAATTCATCTGCGGAAGGGAACCAAAGGTAAAGATTATGGTGGAAGGAAAAGAAAAAGAGAGCCTGGATGGTTTTTAGAGGAAGTGGGTTAGCTCAAGTTTTAATTCCTTTTTGTGTTTATAATGCATGCATGCTAAAAGTAACGTCTCCTCTCCAAATAATAGGGTGCTCTTAGAGCATCCTTAAAAAGTCTAAGTACTGGCCCACGGGGCCTAATTAATTAGCCACCTATTTCTCCCTCTATGCCTAAGGCCTTTCGTCCTAGGTCTAGCGGTCTAGTCCTGACGATCCGTAGCAGTTTCTAGGCAAGTTTTAGTTTTTGAAAATGGTATCCATGGTTTATTGTCCTTCTTTGTGGTGGAATTTGCTCCGATACCAGCTGTGGCAGAACCACCCGAATTATTCCAGCTTAAGTGCCTAAGTCACGCCTCAGAGGCCACAACACACTTAAATCGGAATAACCCGTTAGTCCTTCAGATCTAGTCTGATAGAGCCACTTAACCAGGATCAAATCCCACAATCTCACTCGAAGGTGAGTCACAGAAGAAATACAATAAAACAGGAAACCTCAAATTAAGTGCTGAATTATTACATAGATCGGAGTTTTTGAGTAGCAAATAAAAGTCCTCAAAATAAAATGCAGCGGGTAATCGATGTCGTCGGTAATGAGGAAATGGGCAAGGCCTAGCCCACTACTCCTCGTGCTCCTCTCCTGCCGGAGCAGCATCCCACTCGACCGTCCAACCCGGTGGCAGGGTGGTAGGCCAAGTCACACCATCAACCATATCCTGAAGCGCACCTACAAAAATTATGCCACAAGCAAGGCTGAGTATACTAATACTCAACTAGACTTACCCGGTGTGAGGAATCTACTCCTTTACCTCTAGACTATGCAGCTGTTTGGCTGAGGGGTTTGGTTTGCCAAAAGCACTAGCTGTTTCTAACATCAATTTTTATATTTTCAAATTCTAGCATCATTATCTTAGCTAGGTTTGCTCCTTCTAAGCATACATGGTGACAAGCATTTAGTTCAATCAACAAATTGTCTCATGTAACCTCATTTCACTTCTTACTCGATGTAGTACAAGGGGTCAAGCAATCTCATTAGCTGCGAGAAGCAGACGATTCGAATCGAGTTTTAACCTTGCAAGGTAAACCTAAACACACGGCATGTCAGGGTACTCTGACCCCGCACATGACAACCGTCCCCATCGATTCCCTATTCGCGTCTAGGCCTCACCGCCCTGGCATACAATGCTCCACTGACCCCGGCTGCCGCCGTGCAGTGACCACACTTGTACCCACCATAGCTAGCATGGGAGACCCAGTCTCAGGTCGCATGAGGGATAAAGTCCGCGCCCGGCTTCACTCAGGTACTAGGTTTATTGGTTACCATTTTTCCCGACATGTGTTTAGTACGTTCAAAATCTTGACTCAGGTATCCACACATTAATCCTTAATTCCTTTTTCCCGTCTCATGGTCAAGGCATCCTCCCTGGATGCAAGTCCATAGACTAAACATAGGTCCCGTTATCAAGATGAATACAATCAATTCCTGACCTCGCGCGAGTGCTAGAAAAATCACTCGACTTCTACCGAGATCCTGATTAGCAAGCAGCTACTCGACCTAGCATACTAGTATTCATCTCAAAAAGGAATCCTAAGTTCATGCAACTAGAGGTTCCAAGCAATTCCTACACTTAAGTGCACATTACAATCCTACAAGCATTAAGTGTAGTAAAGTAGCATATAATAATACAGTTATGCATATAAACCGGGGCTTGCCTTCAATAGCTGGGGCTGCGGGGAGATCCTCGATAGCAGCCTCGGGAGCTTGCTCCTGGTCCTCCTCTTGGACAGTTCCTTGCTCGGGGATGAGCACGTACTCTCCATCGGTGATATTACAATCTAATGAATGCAATGTGTAAGATATATGCATGATATGATATGTGCTTTAGAAATTTAAACTTTTGATGGTGTATGATCTATTTGAGTCAGATAGAGTTAAACCTTACTTATGTGAGACTTTTGGGTGGTATACTTGGTAAATTGGATCAAACTTAGCTAAGGTAAGTGGTAGGTTTATTTTTGGGGTTCCACTGAATTCCTTTTTAAAGTCTTAGTGAGAATTGACAAGAATTCAAGTTGGACTTATTGGAGTGAGGTTTATTTCTTCTTTCTTTTTCTTTATTCCCCTTAAGTTTTTGGAGTGGGTTTGAGCTACAAGTTACCTTAATAAATTTCCAAAAATTCTGCAAAAATTACAGTGGCTTATTATTGGTGTATAGTTCTCTATTTCAAAATTTGGGGTCCAAAAAGTGAATAGTTCTCTCTGGACAAAATTACCAAATTTTAGGGTAGAAGGGGTGAATGGAACTACAACTATCATTTAATAGTAGGTAATTATCTAAGACTTATTTTTGCTGGCATTTAGGTGCTATAACATGTCTTGGTACAAAATTCTAGCCATTAATACTTATTAGTTATTTTACTAGGATTTTCTAAAGTTTCTAGCCAAAGGGGTGCTTTCTACTACCACTATATTTGAAAAATATCAAACAACAGATTTCTGATTTTTCTTAGCTTCTATTTTGCACAAGAGCAATCATTCTGAAGTTTGGCATCTTTTTGCTTAAGGGAAGGGGTGGTATGCATTATTTGGATTACATGGCCTTTCTTATAAAATATTAGCAATAAGTATTATTTTGCATCTTTTTAATGGGTTTGCATTTTTCTCTAGTGGCATATCTCATCATTGACCTAGCAAAATTTTATTTGCCCATTATTGCATTATTATGGGTTATTCATGATTTATTTGGAATATGACTCATTATCATATTATATTTATTTACCCTACTTAAAATGATGGGCTGGGGTGTTTATTATTTTTATAGTGGGGTTTTGGTAGTTACAAGTCCACTGGATTTTTATTATTAATTTTGGGTCTGGTTTTGTAATTCTAATAATTGATTTCTAGTTGGAATAATGCTAAATAAGACATTTCACTTTAAAACTGATCTGGACTAGAGGTCCCTTTATTTTTCCTAGGTTCTCTGTTACTTAAACAAACTAGGAAAATAATTTCACTCACTGTTCATTAATTTCTAATGCCTTTCTGATTTTCTTAAGTTTTGGGCAGAAATGGCTTTTAATGGATATCTACACTAATTTCTTCAATACTGGGGGTTTTACTATTTTTAAACAGTGCTTAAATGGGGTTTGAATATCTACAATTTTTCTTAGGTTTAGCACAGAAGCAAAACTAATTTTCCTTAATTAAACAAGGTTTGGTCAGTTTCTGTTTTTAATTTTAAACTCTAAAAATTAGAATAGAAAGCATAAGGTTTATTATTTTTAAATGATAGTTCATATTATTCAGGATCTAGCAAAATTAGTTTGACAACTTTTGGTTAAGAATTAATCAAGTTATGAATTTTATAAGTTCTCTGTTTATTAAAAAGATTAAACAGAATTGATTAAATGGAAAACTACTTTGCAACGGGGTCCCTGGCGGGTGTTTTAAGTTTTTCTTACAGACTAGTCCCTGGGCTACTATTCAAATGAGTCACTGACATCTCAGAAAACCCCCTGGATTCTTCTAATCCTAACCCGAGGTCCTTTCCCCAAATTAAACAGTACCCGCGGCGTAAGAAGGGGCGAAGGGGCTTACCGGCGGCGAGATTGCTCCGGTGAGGTGGCCGAGGGTGTAGGGGAGGTCCTGACGGTCACGACGATGTGCGGGTCGTCGTCGGGGATGGTCGAAGTCGGCCGGTCCGCGTGCGCAGGCGGGGGAGCTCGTCGGCGGCGAGGAGTTCGGCCTATCCAGGGCAAAATTGATCAATCAAACTGGTCAGGGAGCTGCACTGGGTGCTAGGGAAGACATGGGTGCGAGGAATTTGACAATGGCTTACCGGAGAGCTCGGTCCACGCGTGTAGGCGGGCGACCGAAGTCCGGCGAGGGTGATCTCAGGCTTCCGGTGAAGTTCTGCCGGGTCCGAGGCTTGGAAAGCTTCACGGGCCACTGGCGGAGCTAACCGAAGCGCTGGCGCGACTTGGGGGTGACTGGAGTGGGCTGGCCACGGCGGCCG
The DNA here is from genome assembly GCF_902167145.1 of Zea mays. Lineage (NCBI taxonomy): Eukaryota > Viridiplantae > Streptophyta > Magnoliopsida > Poales > Poaceae > Zea > Zea mays. The sequence goes on from NC_050100.1 coordinate 118,567,297, forward strand.
AAGCTCTGAAAGCTTGGCGGGCGGTGGCGCAGCGTGCTCGGGGAGATTTCCGGTGATCTCTGTCTTGGGCAAGTCTTGACAGCACGCGGGGATGGATGGCCGAGGCTTGGGGCGGCTTTATAGGCACGGCGTGGTGCACGGGCGGTCGTGGAACGGCGAGCGCGCTCGGGCGTGCACTGGGAGGCGCGGTGCGCGAACGGGCGTGAACCGGAGGTGTCAGCCACGGTCGAACACGTGTGGCCGTTGCCTCTGCCCAAGTTCAAGCGCTGGTTGGGTGCAAATCTTCGCGAATTTGGGCAAGATCGCTGTGAAGGATTTGTTCACCTGACCTTGCTTTGTCTTTTGTGTATGGACGTCGCGCGGTTTTAGGCTAGGGACAGGGAGTTGTAGCGTCACCAAGGTGCCAGTGTCAGAATGTCTGGTCCCGAGGTCAATCTGCGCCAAAACCATGTCAAACGAATTTGGTTTGAGTTCAAACTTTTCCAGGACGTGTTCAAGGGAATTTGGCACAACTTTGATATTTGGATCTCTTGGTTTTGAGTTTCGAAAAACAGAGAACGCAGTTGATCTTTGAAAAGAGGTCTGAATTTCAGAAATTCAGAAATCTGAATTTCTCCAAGGGTTCATAGTTCAAGGGCTGATTTGGGAATTTTAAAAAGACCAAATGGCCAAACTCTCTTACTATGATTTGTTAGTTATTTGATGAAGTAAAACTTTGTAATTTGATCATACCTAAAATTTTGCATTTTCCCCCATGACTTCTCCCAATTACCCTTTATGCTTAACTTGGCTTACTTAGGGTTTATTAGGGTTTGAGGGCCTTTCTCTCTCAAAGTTCATAACAAGATTAAGGAGAGTTTAAGAAGATTCATTATAAACCTTTGTTCTGAATTTTCTTTTGATGTTCACCCCTTTACTGAATTTACATGTGTTAATAGGTTGGATTAGCTTAGGGAAGAACCCTAGGTGACACTGGGGTGTCACACAAACCTACTCCTCGTTGAGGTGGTCACAAAGACCGGGTCTCTTTCAACCGTTTCCCTCTTTCAAATGGTCACCTAGACCGAGTGAGCTTCTCTTCTCAATCAATCGGGACACTAATTCCCCACAAGGATCACCACACAATTGGTGTCTCTTGCCTTGATTACAATTGAGTTTGAAACAAGAAAGAAGGAAGAAGAAAAGCAATCCAAGCGCAAGAACTCAAATGAACACAATTGTCTCTCTCACTAGTCACTATTTGATTGGAATGATATTTGGACTTGGCAGAGGATTTGATCTCTTTGATTGTGTCTTTGAATGAAGTCTGGAGATCTTGTATGAGGTTTGATGGCTGAAAACTTGGATGCATAGAAGTGTGGTGGTTGGGGGGTATTTATAGCCCCAACCACCAAAAGAACCGTTGGTGAAGGCTGCTGTCGTATGGCGCACCGGACAGTCCGGTGCGCTAGCCACGTCACCAGGCCGTTGGGTTCTGACCGTTGGAGCTTCTGACAACTGGGCCACCGGACAGTCCGGTGGTGCACCAGACATCACTATTCACTGCCCGGTGCGCCTTCTGCGCCTTCTCTGACTTCTACGCGCGCAGTTGCGCACTGTAGCGTTTTACTGTTCCTCTGCAGACAACCGTTGGCGCTGTATAGTTGTTACTCCGCTGGCACACCGGACAGTCCGGTGCTACACCGGACAGTCCGATGAATTATAGCGGAGTGGCTCCCAGAATTCCCGAAGCTGACAAGTTTGGAGTTGGGTTCCCTGGTGCACCGGACACTGTCCGGTGGCACACCAGACAGTCCGGTGCGCCAGACCAGTGCTGCCTTTGGGTTGTCTTTTGCTCTTTTTATTTGAACCCTTTCTTGGACTTTTATTGGTTTGTGTTGAACCTTTGGCACTTGTTGAACTCATAATCTAGAGCAAACTAGTTAGTCCAATTAATTTGTGTTGGGCAATTCAACCACCAAAATTCATATAGGAAAAGGTGTAAGCCTATTCCCCTTTCACATCTCATGTTGTTTCTCACGCGCCTAAGAATAGGAATGCATCTCATGGTCCTTCTATTCTATTTTGTAAGAATGATAAAATTATTGCTACGAATGTGGGACCAAAATGCAAGAGAGTTAAGACTTGCATTTGGGTCCCAAAATCTTATGTAACTAACCTAAAAGGACCCAATACAAGTTGGGGACCTAAAGCCCAAGCCTAAATTCCTAGCAGGTTTATGCATCCAGGGGCTCAAGTTAGATCATTGATAGCGGATGCACAAACCACATGACAGAGGAGGAGAAGATGTTCACCTCCTACATCAAGCATAAGGATTACCATGACACGATTATCTTTGGAGATAAGAACCAAGGCAAGGTAAAGGGGATAGGTAAAATAGCGATTACTACCGCCACCGAGGTGGGGGAACATGGCTGAAAGGATCATGATGCCCAAGAGGGGGGGGTGAATTGAGCTTTTCTAAAATTCCAACAAAAGTTAAACCCTAAGCACGAGCCCAACTTCACCCAACTATTAGCAATAAGCAAATACTATTAGAAAAACAACTACCCTAAGTCATTACTACAAATACTAGCTAAGCAATTGCACAAAGCGAAATGCTCAAAGTAAATGCAAAATGTAAAGCAAGGGTAAGAAGACTCCTCCAATTTTTTGTCGAGGTATCGAAGAGTCGGCACTCTTCCCTAGTCCTCGATGGAGCACCCGCAAGGGTATCGCTCCCCCTTGGTTCTCATAAGAACCAAGTGCTCTCTATGAGATGATCCTTTGCCACTCCGGCGCGGTGGATCCCTCATGACCGCGTACAATCTTGAGCCGGGTCACCAACAAGTGCTCCGGGGTGATCACCGCACTTCAATCACTACCAAGCCGTCTAGGTGATGCCGATCACCAAGAGTAACAAGCTATAGACTTTCACTTAACCAAGAGAAGCCTAATTCATGTGGTGTGTGCTCTAGGTGGCTCTCATGCGCACTAATGAGGTCCTAACACAGGATTGTGATTTCCTAATCACCTCACTAGGCTTTGTGGGACTTGCAATGCACTATCAATGAATACACTTAAATGTGAGCAGCAAGACACTTAATGTGGCTGGTGCAGGGGGTATAAATAGCCCCAACCACCAAACTAGCCGTTACTGGAGCTTTCTGCGCATGGGCGCACCGGACAGTCCGGTGCACCACTAGTGCGCCAATGGTGCACTCCAACGGCTAGTTCTGACAGCTAGCCATTACTCTGACAGCGTACCGGGCTGTGAACAGTAACTGTACGGTGTGCACTAGACAATCCGATGCGCGTGCTAAAATTCAGCTTTCCAAAGTCGCTGCTCTCGGGTTTCTCGGGGGCAGAGGAGCTGTGCCTGGGGCAGGTTGGCCCCACTGTCATGGGGCGCACTGGATAGTCCGGTGCCCATAAGACAACAAACCCAATTTCTTTTCCTTAGGTATTTATAAACTATTTTCGTTCTAACTTGTTAGTGTGTTATAGAGTGACACCTAGCACTAGATGTGAGTGTGAACATGCACCAACACTACACTAGAAATCTCTTAGTCAAACTACTCATCCACAACCCCTCTTTATAGTATGACTAAAATAAAAAATAGAAGACTTAATTCTATACCAAGTGTCCACAACTCCTTCGACACTCATAATATGAAGACCATCTTTTGATTTGCCTTTTTCAGCCGTTGCTTCAAGTTCTCATCTGAGGGATTGTTTTCACTATTGCAACACAACCTCCTGTAATGCGACCTAACTTACCATTTGCTCTGCAAAACACACGTTAGTCACATATAATCTTATGTTGTCATTAATCACTAAAACCAACCAGGGGCCTAGATGCTTTCAATCTCCCCTTTTTGGTGATTGATGACAACCCTACAAGAGTGTGAGAGTAGTTTGTTTGTTTTTCTATCAATAGTGAAGATGGTTAGTGATACTCAATAAGTTTGACAGATAAATCCATGTAATAGTATAAGAAGTATAAGCGCATACACAACATAAGTTACTTGTTCACATATGTATGAAATGAAGTCCATGAACAAGAACTAAACGACTGGTGGCAACATCATAGGTGAAAACATAATACACATACACAGTCATTAACAAACATCCTGAGAGCATATCATCAAGTTTGTGAATTAAACATCATACAAAAGTGGAGCTAGTACAAAGAGTATCATGCATATATATTACATCAAAAGATCAAGAGTTCTCTTAACTAACTCCCTAACTCCCCCTAGCTCACAACTCACATCTCTCCCTGTAAGGCCCAAAATTGGTATAAGAAAAAAATAAAGGAAGAAATGAAATAGTAAATTTAGATATCTCAAATTATACTTGAGTGTTGAAATTTGAGGACAGAATTTTGAAAACCAAGAACTATTTTAGAAAACAAGTAATAGAAAGGTTTTCAATTTGTCGGCGTTTCGACCCCGGGGGGTCCCTGGACCGACGAGTAAATTGTCGCTGCGTGTCCCAGCCCAGATGGGTCGGCGCGAGATGGGACACAAGGGCGAAAACAGACAAGGGGGAAACCGCGACCTCATGTTGTCCTACGCCCAGGGCGGATGCGCTTGCAGTAGGGGGTTACAAGCATTCGCGTGGGAGAGAGAGAGAGAGAGAGAGAGAGCCTTGTGCGTCGGCCCGTTCTCCCGCGTGGCCAACCTTCTCGTACGAGAGCCCTGGACCTTCCTTTTATAGGCGTAAGGAGAGAGCACAGGTGTACAATGGGGGGTGTAGCAATGTGCTAACGTGTCTAGCAAAGGGGAGCTAGAGCCCTAAGTACATGCCGTCGTGGCTGTCGGAGAAGTTGTGGCGCCCTGTTCATGTGATGTCGTGGCCGTCAGAGAAGTTGTGGCGCCCTGTTCATGTGATGTCGTGGCCGTCGGAGTAGCGCTAGAGCCCCGTGGAAGTACAGCTGTCGGGGCTGTCGGATCCTTGCTGACGTCTCCTTGCTTCCGTAAGGGGCTGAGAGCCGCCGTCGTCATGGAGCACGCGGGGTGCCATCATTACTTGTTTACCGGGGCGAGCCAGATGGGACGCCGGTCTTGTTCCCCATAGCCAGAGCTAGCTTGGGGTAGGGTAATGATGGCCCCCCCTGTGACGTGGTCGGTCCGAGCCCGAGGAGGGGCGAGGCGGAGGCTCCTCCGAGGTCGAGGCTGAGTCCGGGCCCGGGGGTCGGGCGAGGCGGAGACCATCGTCTAAGGTCGACGTTGAGTCCGAGCCCTAGGGGTCGGGCGAGGCGGAGACCGTCGTCCGAGGTCGAGGCTGTGTCTGGGCCCGGGGGTCGGGCGAGGTGGAGACCGTCGTCTGGGGTCGAGGTTGAGTCCGAGCACCGGGGGTCGGGCAAGGCGGAGTCCGTCTTCCGAGGTTGAGGTGGAGTCCGAGCCCTGGGGTCGGGCGAGGCGGAGACCGCCTTCCGGAGTCGAGGCTGAGACCGAGCTCAGGGGTCGGGCGAGGTGGAGACAGTCTTCCGAGGTCGAGGTGGAGTCCGAGCCCTGGGGTCGGGCGAGGCGGAGCTTCCTATGGCGCCTGAGGCCGGTCTCGGCGGCTGTCAGCCTCACCCTGACGGGTGGCACAACAGTCGGAGCAGCGTAGGCGACACTATTTTCCTGTCAGGTCGGTCAGTGGAGCGGCGAAGTGACTGCGGTCACTTCGGCCCTGTCGACTGAGGAGCGCGCGTTAGGATAAGGTTTCAGTCGATCCTTGCATTAAATGCTCCTACGATACGGTCGGTTGGCGTTACGATCTGGTCAAGGTTGCTTCTCCGCGAAGCCTGCCCCAGCTGGGCCTCGGGCGAGTCGAAGGTGCGTCCGTTGTTTGAGGGGACCCTCGGGCGGGACACGAATCCTCCTGGGTCGGCTGCCTTTGCCCGAGGCTAGGCTCGGGTGAGGCGAGATCGTGTCCCTTGAGTGGACGGAGCCTTGACCTGAATCGCGCCCATTAGGCCTTTGCAGCTTTGTGCTGATGGGGTTTACCAGCTGAGATTAGGAGTCTTGGGGGTACCTCTAATTATGGTCCCTGACAGTAGCCCCCGAGCCTCGAAGGGAGTGTTGGTACTCGCTTTGAGGCTTTTGTCACACTTTTTTGCAAGGGGACCGGCCTTTCTCGGTTGCGTTTTGTTCCGGTGGGTGCGCGCGAGCGCACCTGCCGGGTGTAGCCCCCGAGGCCTCGGAGGAGTGGTTTGACTCCTTCGAGGTCTTAATGCCTTTCGTGATGCCTCGGCCGGTCTGGTTGTTCCTTCATGCGAACTGGCCGTAGCCCGGGTGCATAGTCAGGTTCTGAGTTCTCGGGCTGGTATGTTGACGCTGTCAACGGTTTGGCCGGAGCCGGGTTTGCGAGAGCAGCCCCCGAGCCTCCGCACAGAGCGAGAGGACGGTCAAGGACTGGCTCAGCTTTTTTCATACGCCCCTGCGTCGCCTTTCCGCAAGGAGGAGGGGGGAAGCGCCATGTTGCCCTCGGAGGGCACCGAACATGGTGTCTCCAGTGAGTTGCTAACGGGTGATCCGAGTGGACGCCCGTGCCCCGTTCGATAAGGGTCGGCTAGTGGCCCAGAGGCGCGCTCCAAAAGTATCTGTAGGTGATTTGCCAGACCCGGTCCCGTTTGATAGGGTTCGAGGGCTCGATGCCTCCCTCTGATGGGATTCCGTTACAGAATCGCTCCTACTGGTCTCGAAAATGTACTAGGGTACCTCGGGAGCGTAGCCCGAGCCTCGGCCATGTATCGGACGTACCCAGAGTCATCCCTCGCTCTGCGTGTTCTGAGGCGGCTGTCGAACCCTTCCGAGGGGCCAGCCTTCGAACCTCTGACCAGTAGTGGGCGCGGAGCCCGATTGCTCTGACGCGGCTGTCGAACCCTTCCGAGGGGCCAGCCTTGGAACCTCTGATCAGTAGTGGGCGCGGAGCCCGAGTGCTCTGAGGCGGCTGTCGAACCCTTCCGAGGGGCCAGCCTTCGAACCTCTGATCAGTAGGAGGGCTCGAGGCCCGCTTCCTTCGCAGAGAAGGATCCCTTTCGGAGTATCCCCTTTCCCGGTCCCTGTAGCAAGAGAGAGAAAGAGGAAGAGGAAAAGGATACGAAATCGAACGACATGGCGCACCTTTTTTGACGCGGTCATTATGACGGAGGTGAAGCGTCGCCTGCTTCGCCTGCCAAAGGTGCCGCCTGTCGCTTGCAGTAGAGTTAATGCGACGGGATGAGTGGTTGGCGAGGCGGCCGTTGTGCGTGCGTGAGCCGTTCGAGGAACGGAACACGGGTGCGTCGTCTTCACGCCGTGGGAGAGGGCTCTCTCGCTGTCCCAGGAAGGGACGTGAGCCTGTAGACGACTTGACTGCTGCTTCCGCCCGCCTGCCACCACCATTGCTGCCGGCCCACTTTTGGCCATATCGACCGTCGCGCCTTCTCCCGCGGCTGACTGACCCGTGACTGATGTGCTCGGTTGGCACTGTTGGGCCATGCGCAGGGTTGCCTCGAGTCATGGCACCGGTTTCACAGTCGGGAAGGTGCGGTACTGGTGCAAGTGGCGGTGCAGTTTCCCGCACGTAGTAACCGGCACGCCGGTTACATGATGTGTGGGCCTGGGCCTCCATGCTGGACGCGTCAAAGTCGAAAGGGTGTGCCCCCTTGGTGCGGTTGCACGCCGCCTGCATGGCGGTCCGCTCTTTCATCCGCTGGTTTGGGCGATAGTGGAGGAGTGCTTGTAACCGCTGGGCAGTTACGCGCACTGCGCGCGGCTGTTTGGCCTCTTCTGTCCTGGGCCAGCTTGCATGACGTGTGGGACCCAGCCCCCGTGTCGTAGGGGGAGGACCTTGGAGCGTGTTGGTGAAGACTCAGTCCGTGATGGCTGAGGACGCAAGTGGGGAGAGTCGCCTTTAAAAGGAGGGCGCCCCCCTTGGATGGCAACCATGTCTTCGCACTCTCCTCATGCATCACGCCCTTCCACCTTTCGAGCCCCCGGATGTGGAGCGCCCGCTTTGCTTTCGTCTTGTCGTCGTTGGAGGAACGCAACTCTGCGGAAGTTGGTACCTTTCAGCCATCGTTCGGCTTCAAGGATTTTCATCAGGCAGCCCGGCTGCATCCCCTCGCCGGTGGTCACCCAAGACGGCGACCACCAGTTTGATGGTGGGGAGAAGCAAGCCGGGCTGCGGCCTCTGCCCCGCCCTCAGCTTCAAGAATCTTCATCATCCTGGCTGGGGCGGAGGCCGGGCTGAGCCGGAGCTCTACCTCCCGCACGGGTCGGTGGGCCACCTCTTCTTCCAGCTTCTGGGGTGGAAACCATCCTCTAGCTCTGCGGAGGAGGCGCCCTCCAGCCATGCCAGGGAAGGCGAACTGTTGCTGCCCAGCCAGGGTGCAACATTCCGTCCTCTGTCCTCGTTTTCGTGGCGAGGACGGGAGTGAGGACCTGCCAGTGTGCTTTTGGGCGGCCGGCGCTCGCCGGTGCGGTGTTGGTGGACAGGTGGACGTCACCGTCGGTGCTGAGGTGGTGGCAGCTGGAGAAAGCTTCTCCGCTGACGAGACCGTCAGCGCTACCCGCGGACCAACCTCCGGCTCTTTGGCTTTAATGTCTGGTTCTCGTCCCTTGAGTGGGGACGCGAACGAGAGCCTTCTGGTGGCAGCGTCCGTCCCGGGACCATCGCTGCTGCTGCAGAGGTTGCTGGCGAGTCGCCCAGAGTTTGTCGTCCTGCAGGCTCTCCGATGTGGAGGTTGTTCATACCCGCGGGAGTGGAACCAGAGTTCCGTTTGTAATGGCACCTTGAGTGCTGGTGTCTGTTCATTGTGGCTGCCGGGGCCTGAACATTTATGTATTTTGGCGTAAAGCCGTGTTTCTTCCTCATTTCGAGCACTAGGACTCGCCTGTCGGCTAGCTAGACCGCTTAACCAAGTGTGAGTTGCCTCGTGCGGAAGGTGACAAGTGAGGTATCCATATCCCGGAGGCGTAGGAGTCCCTCGGCTCGGTCGGCCTTGCCGCCCGAGGCTTCTCTTGCTTAGTTAAAGAAACCCTCGGCCGCTCTGCGATGAGCCGGACCTGGAGGCAGCGGTGTCAGCATGGACAGAGGCAGAGTTGGCTCGAAAAGAAGACTTCGTCGGCCGGAGCCTGGCCGGGCTGTCCACTGGCGGGACCGACGCCGGAGTCGGGTTGCCGAGGCCATGAGTCGGGCTGATGTCCTCGGGGGACAGCTGGCTGAGGCTACGGAGCGGCCGGTCGAGCCGTCTGCTCGGGCCGGGTTCCCGGAGGAGACCGTAGCGGCGATGGCCCAGGCGTGGTGCGGACAGGTTCCTTCGAGGTGGAGATCCTCCGACCGTGTTGCTGTCCGAGGCCGGGTCGGATTCCGCCGAAGGTGGAGTCGACGTCGAGGGTGCTGCTACTCCCCCACTGATGTCTGAACCTAGAGGAACAGTTTATCTGTAGTGTGCGTATGTTTTTTGCGGCCGCCGAGGCCCAAACATACCGTCGTCGTGTTGTAAAGCTGCGTTTCTTTTCCCCTTGTTTCGAGTATCAGGACTTATTTGTCGGTAACAGAATTGTTTGTCTGAGGAGAGTTACTTTTCACGGAAGGTGATGAGTGAGGTATCCATATCCCAGAGGCGTAGGAGTCCCTCGGCTCGGTCGGCCTTGCCGCTTACGTGTACTCTTACTCGTCCGTTGGATTCTGTTATCGATATAGTCGAGAAGGCACGAAAAATCGTTTCGGCAGAAAAGTTTTTGAGCGTTTAAGACTTGTTCGGTCAGCGGAATCGCTTATCCGAGCGTGAGTTACTTATCGCAGAAGGTGATGAGTGAGGTATCCGTATCCCGGAGGCGTAGGAGTCCCTCGGCTCGGTCGGCCTTGCCTGCTTACGTGTACTCCATCGTTTTCAGGATCCCACTTTTGAAGTAGTCGAAAAGCACGAAAGACGTTCTAGCAGAAAGACTTTTTCCGAGGAAAATTTTGACGCAGAGGGGGTGCCCCCCTTCTAGCCCCCGAGGGAGGGTCGGGCTTTGCCGAGGCAAGGCTGACCCTTCCTTGATGGTTAGACTTTATTTGTGTATGTAAACGAGGTATATGAATGACTTGAAAACATCTTAAGGGTAGAAGCGACGTAGCTGTCGGATGTTCCAAGCGTTGCTGTAGACCATGCCTTGACTGTTGGCCAGCTTGTATGTTCCGGGCTTCATAATCTTGGCGATGATGAACGACCCTTCCCAGGGAGGCGTGAGCTTGTGGTGCCCTCGGGCGTCTTGTCGTAGCTGAAGCACCAAGTTGCCCACCTGGAGGTCTCGGGACCGAACCCCTCGGGCGTGGTAGCGTCGCAGGGACTGCTGATACCGTGCCGAGTGTAGTAAGGCTATGTCCCGAGCCTCTTCCAGCTGGTCCAGTGAGTCTTCTCGGTTGGTTCGATTGCTTTGGTCGTCGTGCGCCCTCGTCCTCGGGGAACCGTATTCTAAGTATGTGCGCAAGATACCCTCGGCCCCATAGACTAGAAAGAACGGTGTGAAGCCCGTGGCTCGGCTTGGCGTCGTCCTCAGGCTCCAGACCACTGAGGGGAGTTCCTTCATCCATCGCCCGCCGAATTTGTTGAGATCGTTGTAGATCCGTGGCTTGAGTCCTTGCAGAATCATGCCGTTGGCACGCTCTACTTGCCCATTCGTCATGGGGTGAGCTACGGCGGCCTAGTCCACCCGGATGTGGTGATCCTCGCAGAAGTCCAGGAACTTTCTGCCGGTGAACTGGGTGCCGTTGTCGGTGATGATGGAGTTCAGGACCCCAAAGCGATGGATGATGTTGGTGAAGAACGCCACCGCCTGTTTGGACCTGTTGTTGTTTAGGGATCTGACCTCGATCCACTTGGAGAATTTGTCGATGGCGACCAGCAGGTGCGTGTAGCCCCCGGGTGCCTTCTGCAAGGGACCGACGAGGTCCAGACCCCACACAACGAATGGCCAGGTGATGGGTATTGTTTGCAGAGCTTGAGCAGGCAGGTGGGTCTGCTTTGCGTAGAATTGACACCCTTGGCAGGTGCGTACAATCCTAGTGGCGTCGGCCACCGCGGTTGGCCAGTAGAAACCTTGTCGGAAGGCGTTTCCAACAAGGGCTCAATGCGCTGCATGATGACCGCAAGCCCCCGAGTGTATTTCTTGTAATAACTCCTGACCTTCGGCGATGGATATGCATCGCTGGAGGATGCCTGAGGGGCTGCGGTGATAGAGCTCCTTTCCATCACCCAGCAAGACAAACGACTTGGCGCGCCGCGCTAGTCGCCGAGCTTCGGCTCTGTCGAGGGGTAGCTCTCCTTGGTGGAGATATTGCAGGTACGGGGTCTGCCAGTTTTGATTAGGCGTGACCCCATTTTGCTCTTCCTCGATGCGCAGTGCCTCACCCTCGGGGGCCGAGGGTGCCTCGGGCTGAGCCGAGGGCGCCTCGGGCAGGGCCGAGACCTTCTCGGGCTCGGGCGTGTCGTCGGTCTTGACTGAGGGTTGATGTAGGTCTCGGGAGAAGACGTCCGGAGGGACCGTTGTCTGCCCCGAGGCTATCTTAGCCAGCTCGTCCGCAGTCTCGTTGTATCGTCGGGCGATGTGGTTGAGCTTGAGCCCGAAGAACTTGTCCTCTAGGCACGGAACCTCATCGCAGTAGGCTTCCATCTTCGGGTCGCGGCAATGGGAGTTCTTCATGACTTGGTTGATGACAAGCTGCGAGTCGCCACGAGCGTCGAGGCGTCGGACCCCTAGCTCGATGGCGATGCGCAACCCGTTAACCAGAGCCTCGTAATCGGCCACGTTGTTGGACGCTGGGAAATGGAGGCGCAGCACGTATCGGAGGTGCTTCCCGAGGGGTGAGATGAAGAGCAGGCCCGCGCCCGCTCCTATTTTCATCAACGACCCATCGAAAAACATGGTCCAGAGTTCCGGTTGGATCGGAGCTGCTGGAAGCTGGGTGTTGACCCATTCAGCCACAAAGTCTGCCAAGACATGGGACTTGATGGCCTTCCGAGGGGCGAACGAGATTGTCTCGCCCATGATCTCCACCGCCCACTTTGCAATCCTACCCGAGGCCTCTCGGCACTGGATGATCTCTCCCAGGGGGAAGGATGACGCCACAGTAACCGGATGAGACTCGAAGTAGTGTCACAACTTTAGCCGTGTCAGAATTACCGCGTACAATAGCTTCTGGATTTGCGGGTAGCGGATTTTGGTCTCTGACAGTACTTCACTGATGAAGTAGACCGGCCTCTGGACAGGCAATGCATGCCCCTCTTCTCATCTCTCGACCACGATCGCGGCGCTGACCACCTGAGTGGTAGCGGTGACGTAGATCAAGAGGGCTTCTCCGGCAGTGGGGGGCACCAAGATGGGCGTGCTTGTAAGGAGCGCCTTTAGGTTCCCAAGGGCTTCCTCGGCCTCGGGGGTCCAAGTGAAGCGCTCGGTCTTCCTCAAGAGGCAGTACAGAGGTAGGCCTCTTTCGCCGAGGCATGAGATGAAACGGCTCAGAGCCGCAAGGCATCCCATAACCCTCTGTACTCCTTTCAAGTCCTTGATGGGCCCCATGTTGGTGATGGCCACGATTTTCTCTGGGTTGGCCTCGATGCCCCGCTCGGAGACGATGAACCCCAGGAGCATGCCTCGGTGGACTCCGAAGACACACTTCTTGGGATTGAGTTTTATGCCTTTCGCCTTGAGACACTTGAATGTCGTTTCAAGGTCGGAGAGGAGGTCGGAGGCCTTTCTCGTCTTGACTACGATGTCATCGACGTAAGCCTCGACCGTTCGTCCAATGTGCTCTCCGAACACGTGGTTCATGCACCTTTGGTATGTCGCACCCGCATTCCTCAAACCGAATGGCATAGTAACGTAGCAGTACATGCCAAAGGGTGTGATGAAAGAAGTAGTGAGCTGGTCGGACTCTTTCATCTTGATTTGGTGATACCCTGAGTAGGCATCGAGGAAAGACAGGGTTTCGCACCCAACAGTGGAATCCACGATTTGATCGATGCGAGGCAGAGGGTAGGGAACTTTCGGACATGCTTTGTTTAGACCAGTGTAGTCTACACACATCCGCCATTTCCCTCCTTTCTTTCTCACAAGCACAGGGTTGGCAAGCCATTCGGGATGGAATACCTCTTTGATGAACCCTGCAGCCATCAGCTTGTGGATCTCCTCGCCTATGGCTCTGCGCTTTTCTTCGTCGAATCGGCGCAAAGGCTGCTTCACGGGTCGGGCTCCAGCTCGGATATCCAGCGAGTGCTCGGCGACATCCCTCGGTATGTCAGGCATGTTCGAGGGACTCCATGCAAAAACTTCGACGTTCGCGCGGAGAAAGTCGACGAGCACTGCTTCCTATTTGGGGTCGAGCTCGGAGCCGATCCGGACGTGCTTGGAGGCGTCGTTGCTGGGGTCGAGAGGGACGGACTTAACCGTCTCAGCTGGCTCGAAGTTGTCGGCGTGGCGCTTTGCATCTGGCGCCTCCTTGGAGAGGCTCTCCAGGTCGGCGATGAGGGCCTCAGATTCGGCGAGGGCCTCGGTATGCTCCACGCACTCCACGTCGCATTCGTACGCGTGTCGGTACGTGGATCCGACGGTGATGACCCCGTTGGGGCCCGGCATCTTGAGCTTGAGGTAGGTGTAGTTGGGGACGGCCATGAACTTGGCGTAGCATGGCCTCCCCAGCACTTCGTGGTAGGTTCCTTGGAACCCGACCACCTCGAACGTGAGGGTTTCCTTTCGGAAGTTGGAGGGAGTCCCGAAGCAGACGGGTAGATCGAGTTGTCCGAGGGGTTGGACGCGTTTCCCGGGGATGATCCCGTGAAAGGGCGCCGCGCCGGCCCGGATTGAGGAAAGATCGATCTGCAGAAGCTCGAGGGTCTCGGCGTAGATGATGTTGAGGCTGCTGCCTCCGTCCATGAGGACCTTGGTAAGCCTGATGTTGCCGATGACGGGATCGACAACGAGCGGGTACTTTCCCGGGCTCGGCACGCGGTCGGGGTGGTCGCCCTGGTCGAAGGTGATGGGCTTGTCGGACCAGTCTAGGTAGACTGGCGCCGCCACCTTCACCGAGCAGACCTCCCGGCGCTCTTGCTTGCGGTGCCGAGACGAGGCGTTCACCACTTGCCCACCGTAGATAATGAAGCAGTCGTGGACCTCGGGGAACTCCTCCGCCTTGTGATCCTCCTTCTTGTCGTTGTTGTGGGCTCTGCCACCTTCTGCCGGTGGCCCGGCCTTGTGGAAGTAGCGCCAAAGCATGACGCACTCCTCAAGGGTGTGCTTGACGGGATCCTGATGATAGGGGCACGACTCCTTGAGCATCTTGTCGAACAGGTTGGCGCCTCCGAGAGGCTTCCGAGGGTTCCTGTGCTCGGCGGCGGCGACAAGGTTTGCGTTGGCGGCGTCGCGTTTCGCTTGCGACTTCTTCTTGCCCTTATTCTTGGTGCCGCGCTGAGCGGACGCCTCGGGGACGTCTTCTGGCTTGCGCCCCGAGGCTGCTTGTCCTTTCGGAAGATGGCCTCGACCGCCTCCTGACCAGAGGCGAACTTGGTGGCGATGTCCATCAGCTCGCTCGCCCTAGTGGGAGTCTTGCGACCTAGCTTGCTCACCAGGTCACGGCAAGTGGTGCCGGCGAGGAACGCGCCGATGACATCCGAGTCGATGATGTTGGGCAGCTCGGTGCGCTGCTTCGAAAATCACCGAATGTAGTCCCTTAGGGACTCTCCCGGCTGCTGGCAGCAACTTCGGAGATCCCAGGAGTTCCCAGGGCGCACGTATGTGCCCTGGAAGTTGCCGGCGAAGGCTTTGACCAGGTCGTCCCAGTTGGAGATCTGCGCAGGAGGCAGATGCTCCAGCCAGGCTCGGGCGGTGTCGGAGAGGAACAGGGGAAGGTTGCGGATGATGAGGTTGTCATCGTCCGTTCCACCCAGCTAGCAGGCCAGCAAGTAGTCCGCGAGCCACAGTTCCGTTTTTGACTCCCCCGAGTACTTGGTGATGGTAGTCGGGGTTCGGAACCAGGTTGGGAACAGCGCCCGTCGTATGGCCCGGCTGAAAGCTCGCGGACAGGGTGGTTCGGGCGAGGGGCTCCGATCCTCCCCGTTGTCGTAGTGTCCCCCACGCCTGGGGTGGTAGCCTCGGCGCACCTTCTCGTCGAGGTGGGCTCGACGGTCGCGGCGGTAGTGCTCGTTGCCGAGGCGACCCGGGGCCGCAGGCACTGTGTTCCGCGTGCGCCCGGTGTGGACCGAGGCTTCCCGCATGAACCGGGAAGTCGCGGCGCGATGCTCCGTGGGGTACCCCTGCCATCGGGAGGCAGAGCTCTCGGCCCGTCGGACCGCGGCATCTTCCAGGAGATTCTTGAGCTCTCCCTGGATACGCCGCCCCTCGGTGGTGGATGGTTCCGGCATCTCTCGGAGTAGTATCGCTGCTGCGGCCAGGTTCTGGCCGACCCCACTGGAAGCCGGGGGTAGCCTCGCCCTGGCATCGTCGGCGATGCGGTGCTGGACGTCCTGGGCCGGATGACACGCTTCTTCGGCTGGTTCTCGGCCTGCCCACTCCTGTCCGATGTTTTGCCGAAGCTGCACAAGTTGTCCTGCTTCCTCGTCAAGCCTGGCCTGTACCTCGTGGATTGCTCGAGCTGTGCGTCCTGACCCCCCGCAGGGACTAGGACCATAGCTAGCTCCCGAAGGATGTCAACGCGAGGCACAGACCTAGGGGGATCACCGTCCTCCGGCATACCAAGATGGTTGCCTTCGTCGAGACCCCCTAGATCGACGTGGAAGCATTCGCGACTTGGGCCACAGTCCTCGTCGCCGAGGCTGTGGCTACTATCGAAGCAATCGGAGAGGCAGTAGTCACATGCGGTCATGAAGTCCCACATGGCACTGGGGTCACCGAGCCCGGAGAAATCCCAACCAGAGTCGGGCTCGTCATCTTCCTCGGAACCCAGAGGCCCGTAGGTCGAGACGGCCATCAGTCGGTCCCAGAGTGACCGCATATGATACCCCGGAGGGTTTGGACATGTCTTTATGAAAGCGAGCACCAAAGCGGGGTCGCTTGGTGGGTCACAGCTGAATCCAAAAGGCATGGGATGGGAAACGGACGGCACCTCTTGATCGACGGGTGGTGACGAAGTCGCGTCAGGGACGGACTGCACCGTTGTCTGAGGTACGAGGCTAACGCCCGGCAAGTCCTTCACGAGCGTGTTGGCGTCGTCCGTCTGCTTGGGGTTGGCGTGTCGCGGGGAAACGACGCTCGTCTTCGTCTCAGACGCGAGGTCGACGCCCGACGTGTCCCCTGTTGGGGCGCCGGTGCCGTCGACTCGCTCGACAGCCGACGAGGTGCCACCTCCTGCTTGGCCATGCCTGCCCCGCCTCCTCCTCCGTCGAAGGGGAAGGTGACGGGACAGACCCGGATGTTGCTCTTCCACCACGTGGGGAAGACATCGTCGATTCCGCCGCCGGTGGGCGGGCTGAGGGCTGCCATTTTCGTTGTCACGCGGTGGAGGAAGGAGTATCATGTCGTAGCTGCCGTCGAGGGACATGAACTCAAGACTCCCGAAACGGAGCACCGTCCCGGGTTGGAGAGGTTGCTGGAGACTACCCATCTGGAGCTTGACGGGAAGTTGTTCGTCAACACGCAGCAGGCCCCTACCTGGCGCGCCAACTGTCGGCGTTTCGACCCTGAGGGGTCCCTGGACCGACGAGTAAATTGTCGCTGCGTGTCCCAGCCCAGATGGGTCGGCGCGAGACGGGACACATGGGGGAAAACAGCAAGGGGAAACCGCGTGTTGTCCTGCGCCTAGGGCGGATGCGCTTGCAGTAGGGGGTTACAAGCGTTCGCGTGGGAGAGAGAGAGAGCCTTATGCGTCGGCCCGTTCTCCCGCGCGGCCAACCTTCTCATACGAGAGCCCTGGACCTTCCTTTTATAGATGTAAAGAGAGGGCCTAGGTGTACAATGGGGGGTGTAGCAATGTGCTAACGTGTCTAGCAAAGGGAAGCCAGAGCCCTAAGTACATGCTGTCGTGGCTGTCGGAGAAGTTGTGGCGCCCTGTTCATGTGATGTCGTGGCCGTCGGAGAAGTTGTGGCGCCCTGTTCATGTGATGTCGTGGCCGTCGGTGGAGCGCTAGAACCCCGTGGAAGTACAGCTGTCGAGGCTGTCGGATCCTTGCTGACGTCTCCTTGCTTCCGTAAGGGGCTGAGAGCCGCCGTCGTCATGGAGCACGAGGGGTGCCATCATTACTTGTTTACCGGGGCGAGCCAGATGGGACGCCGGTCTTATTCCCCGTAGCCTGAGCTAGCTAGGGGTAGGGTAATGACGGCCCCCCCTGTGACGTGGTTGGTCCGAGCCCGAGGTCGGGCGAGGCGGAGGCTCCTCCGAGGTCGAGGCTGAGTCCGGGCCTGAGGGTCGGGCGAGGCGGAGACCGTTGTCCGGGGTCGAGGTTGAGTCCGAGCCCCGGGGGTCGGGCGAGGTGGAGACCGTCGTCCGAGGTCGAGGCTGAGTCCGAGCCCGGGGGTCGGGCGAGGCGGAGACCATCGTCCGGGGTCGAGGTTGAGTCCGAGCCCCGGGGGTCGGGTGAGGCGGAGTCCGTCTTCCAAGGTTGAGGTGGAGTCCGAGCCCTAGGGTCGGGCGAGGCGGAGACCGCCTTCCGGAGTCGAGGCTGAGTCCGAGCTCAGGGGTCGGGCAAGGCGGAGACAGTCTTCCGAGGTCGAGGTGGAGTTCGAGCCCTGGGGTCGGGCGAGGCGGAGCTTCCTATGGCGCCTGAGGCCGGTCTTGGCGGCTGTCAGCCTCACCCTGAAGGGTGGCACAACAGTCGGAGCAGCGCAGGCGGCGCTGTTTTCCTGTCAGGTCGGTCAATGGAGCGGCGAAGTGTTTGCGGTCACTTCGGCCCTATCGATTGAGGAGCGCACGTCAGGATAAGGTGTCAGTCGATCCTTGCATTAAATGCTCCTGCGATACGGTCGGTTGGCGTGGCGATCTGGTCAAAGTTGCTTCTCCGCGAAGCCTGTCCGAGCTGGGCCTCGGGCGAGTCGAAGGTGCGTCCGTTGTTTGAGGGGACCCTCGGGTGGGACGCGAATCCTCCTGGGTCGGCTGCCTTTGCCCGAGGCTGGGCTTGGGTGAGGCGAGATCGTGTCCCTTGAGTGGACGGAGCCTTGACCTGAATCGCGCCCATCAGGCCTTTGCAGCTTTGTGCTGATGGGGTTTACCAGCTGATATTAGGAATCTTGGGGGTACCCCTAATTATGGTCCCCGACACAATTCGACTAAATGAGTCTCCATTTCATTAAATGATACACTATAAGCATTTATATAAATGAGTATTAAATTTGGATGACTCAAATCTAGGCGGGACGTTTAAAATTAATTTTTAAACTCAGGAAAATAATAATAATAATAATAATAATAATAATAATAATAATAATAATAATAATAATAATAATAATAATAATAATAATAATAATAAAATTGTCTGCCAATAATAATTTCCTTCCTTCATAAAGTAAATCTCTAAAAAAATCTAAAAAATAATTTATTTATCCCTTTGGCAAATAATATATTTCTAAATTTGTCCTCTTAAGGATCTTATACACTAGAATTATCTTTCTTAAAATACATGTTTTCTGGATACACATTAAGAAAACATTTGCATAAAAAGAGATGGTAAATAAATAAATATCAGAAATTCTATTGTGCATGCTGGATTTCTTTTGTTTTGCATCAAGTTTAAATTCAAACTCAGATTTGAATTTGAAATTAAATAGAAATGCTAAATAGAAAAAAAAGAAAAGGAAAATAATAAGGAAAAATGTGCCTGGTCCCCTTTCTTCCCTGGCCGACCCACTCTCTTTTCCCCACCATCCCATCTCCACTTTCCCTCCTCCATGCGGCCCACACCGCGTCAGCACTCCGCTGTGTGACCGACGCGCGGGGCCCACTCGCCAGCCCTTCCTACCACATGGGATCATGTGTGTGGTGACTGCGCGTGGGACCATCCTGTTAGGTGCTTTCCCCTTCCCTCGTTCGCTTGGCTCAGCCCAATCTCAACAGATCACGCCATGACCGTCGGGCCGTTGCAACGGCCAGCCACACCCGATGATTGCGGATACTTGGGACTCGGGGCCATATAAATCCAGGACGCATGACCTACTCTCCTTCTGCCCATCCATGGCGCTCGGCACCTAGTGCCCCTGCTCCTCTTCCTTGGCGGCCGAGCGGAGCTCCCTCCATGGACGAGCCTCCTTCCCTGTCAAGGCTCCTTCCTCGCTGCTTGCCCACTCCCGTGCCTCTCCTCCACATCCACGTCTGCCGCGTGTCGACCCCGTCCTGGGCAACCACGTCATGGGTTGCGTCGCGCGAGTGTGCCTCGTCGCTCGCTGCAACACTACAACGGGCTCGCGGGCGTGGTTATGGGGACATCCTCGCCTTCGACGTCGCTGGACCTCCACGCCACCAACATTGGTATGAACCCCCCATCTATAGTGTAGCATTGACCGCCGCATAGTTTTGGCTCTGTCGGATTGGGTAGTCGAATGTTAGGGTTGCTGATTGGGGCATGGTGCGCCGGTGGGAGCTTTGTCGTACTCTGTGGCACCGTAAGTGTCGGCTGGGGTAGATGACGCCATGTCCACCGTTAGCTGTTAGATGGACGGTTAAGATTAATTCATGCCATAGTGAATCGATCAATGGCACGATGGTCGTTGGATTTTAATCATGCGGCAACTGTGAGACCGTGGCGATCGTAACCCGAGGGCCGTGGATTTCAGATCTGGCGACCAGGAGCGAACGCGGATACATAATCAACTTAAATCTAATCTAAACCATCGGGCGCTGATCCAACGGCCTGAATTGCCTCATACCCCTTCGCAGACCCACTTTTGTATGAGAGCCCTCATCTTTCACATAATTAACCCGCCGTCCACCGCGAGTTAAATCTGAGCCTGGGATATTTTTATACGTTAGCCCCTGAACTTCTCAAATATATGTTAGCCCCTGAACTTCTCAAAACGAATATAGAAAATGAATTCCTAATGTAAAAATAATTCTAGAACTTGTTTAATTCATATAAAATTCATTTTAACTCCTTTTTAGCCCATTCCAGTTCCTGTAATTTTGTAATAATATTGTTCATCACATAGTGTCTCTGGTTTGACATGGAAACTGTATTAAAATTAATCTATTAATTAATCTTGTATCAAATACATAAAACCTTCGGAAATTCATAACGTCCCAATTTTAACTCTGAATTGACCCGTTCTAGTTGCGTTAACTTCGTAATAAAATTATCTACACTTTGGTAACCTTAGTTTATCTGAGACATGTTGTAAATAATTAATTTGTTTAATCTATGTCTATTGGATTAACTTCTTTAATATTAATATATGTCACACCCGATTTTAGAAGGCAAACCGAATGCGAACCATGTACGTGCCAGGATCAGCAATTCACGTACACAACAGTTACATAATCGGACATCATCACACAGTGCTCGAATATTAACGTAAAAAAGGGTAATAGCCGATTACATCATGATGTCCGAGACATCCACATAGTCTTTAACAATTATCAAAGTGCGGAAAGAAACGTAGATACATGCGGCCTTCACAGGCAGCCGACTGGGGGTTTGCCGCTAACCCACGCCTAGAACTCATCGTACTCTTGGAACTCCTAGAAGTCTTCCTCCACGACTTCATCTTCTCCTGAGCAGTGGTTGCAACGTGGACAACCTGGGGAGGGTTGGTGTGTAAAGCAAGGGTGAGTACACATCAACATACACAACAATTGTCCCGTTTGGCTGTAGTGCACTAGCTTTATGTGGGGTGAAGTCAAGCAGTTGCTTTTAGTTGGTCAGGTTATTATTTTCTAGTAGAGAGCCAGGTTTTAGCATTAACCCAAGTTGTTAACCCAAAAGTACACTTTCCAAATGGAAAGAATACCACTTACCTTTACCATAGTTAAAATCAAAACCATCATTCTCATCACCACCTGTAAAAACATCTCTAATCAAAGTATCTCAAATCAATGGAGCTCCCTTGGTCGCTCATAACCGCGAGCTCAGCTGATATATCAGTTTCATAACACTTTGTAGAGGTTGCGCACTTTACCCACAAGTCATGATTCCCCTTTGCCTCGGGCCGATCAAACCCTTAAACACTACCAAGGTGAACAGACAGGGTTTCACTACGTAGCCTTTACAAAGATTCCCTGAGGCTGTAGCCGCCCGTTAGGTTTCCTAAATGTACCGCACTCCTCCCAAAGGGGTAATCCACCCTCGGTAGAGCAAGCCGTATACACCGAGCCCCATTGACGGCACGACGAAGAAGCGAACTACA
The DNA here is from genome assembly GCF_902167145.1 of Zea mays. NCBI lineage: Eukaryota > Viridiplantae > Streptophyta > Magnoliopsida > Poales > Poaceae > Zea > Zea mays. Next base: position 118,588,578 of record NC_050100.1, read on the forward strand.
CCTCAGTTCCTCTAATTATTCAGCTAAGGGCGTCTCATACCACCCTCATGCTTGCACTGTTTTCCCGGGCGGTCATTCAACGAACTTTTCCTTTCGGGGAGGCACTCGAGAAACAGCTCGAGTCCCCTTAAATGCCACAAGTATATCATCATAATCAAAAGGGAAAACAGCGTATCATAAATAATCTCATCATGTTCATTGATTCATGTGAAGCACTAGCATAGAGCTAAACCAAAAAAACCCACCCCAAATAGGTAAACAAGGACAAGATAAACAAAAGCTAGTCAATCCTTAGGTATAAATTGTGTAAATGCGGGGAGTGAATTATAAAGTGAGTAGGACATAGATGGGTAAAGGGACACTTGCCTTCACCAACCATCTGCTACTCAGGGTCTTCACCTGCACCTCCCTCGGACTCCGCCAACTGACTGTTATCTATACGAGTTCAAACATACATTCCACAAATTCAATATAAAATGGAACAATACACTAGACAGTAAAATACATTAAATAAGCAGATGCTCAGCGCAGGGCTCGCACCTACAACTAAGCGAGAAAGAGAAAGCAACGGTCAAGGCTACGGTCGAAGAGCGATCACGTTAAGCGATTATAGATTAAAGTAGTTGTCTAAACATAATCGTATTAATTTGACAATCACGCTATACATAGAACAAAGTTATGGTACATGTTTAATTATTATAAACATTTCAAGGTAAATTTTAAAAAAATTGTCGCGCGGCGAAACACACGACGGCACACACGAACTAAACTGAGAATAAAATGAGTCGTCGTGCGGCGAAGCGCACGACACAACACTTAGACTGAACTGAAACAAAACGAATCGTCGCGTGACGAAGCGCGCAATGAGACACATGAATTAATTATGAAAATAACGTCAAGCGTCGCGCGACAAAGGGCATGACAACATACGTCACTTAAACTGAATTTGAAACAAAATGTCATGCGACTAAACACGCGACGTCACACATTAAATAACCTAAACTTAAATTGAATCGTCGCGCGACGAAGCGCGCGACAAAATAAATCCGGATTTTAACTAAATCATCGCGCGACAAAGCGCGACGCAGCACGTTAATTAAAATAAATTTAAAATTAATTAAAACTGAAATTTAATCACCATGCGTGTTGGTGCTGCGCACGCAGGAACGCGCTGCACGCCGGGGGCGCGCAAGGGCGCCGCCGGGGGCCGGACGGGGGCCACACCGAGGTGGGGCAGGGGCGCCACACAGGAGGCCGAACGGGGGCCGCACTGGGGCTGAGTAGGGGTGTCGCCGGGGGCCAGACGGGGCCACGCCGGGGCGGGGCAAGGGCGCCGCGCAGGGGCAGAACGGGGCCGCACCGGACAGGAACGCCGCGCGGGGGCGCGCCGAGGGGAGGGCAGGGGGCACCCCGCAGGGGGCCGGACGGGGCCCCGCGAGGGCTTGGCAAGGGCGCCGCGCAGGGGCGGGACGAGGCCGCGCTGGGCCGGGGCACCGCATGGGGGCGCATCGAGGGGAGGGCAGGGGGCGCCGCGCGGGGGAGGAGAAAGGGGAGGGGGAGGGAGAGAGAGAGAGGGAGGGGGAAGCTCACCTTGGGATCCAAAATCCGGCGATAACCGTCACCTGATCACACCTAGGGCACGAGGTGGGAGAGAGGTGGAAGAGAAGGAGAGGGAGAGGGAGAGGGAGTTGTTGCACGTGAAAAATCAAATGAGAGAAAGAGGGGGAGGGGCCGGGCCAGGCTAGGCTGGGTTGGGTCGGGCTGGGTTGCGGGCCGGGACGGAAGCCCACAACAAACACGACCACTGATCGGAATCCAATAGCAAATCAAAATCCGAAACGAGGCAAGACGGATGTGCGTTTAAACACAACATCAGACAAATGAAATATGTTTCGGCATGATGCAACACCCATGTCAACTCACGATATAGACACCAGTCGCTATACTGCTTTGAAACTGGGAAGAAGGAGCGAAACGAGAAGAGAAAAGAGAGTAACGCCTGAATTTGGTGAGTATCAAAGAAGAAAAAAATCCTACCCCAAATTCAGGGTGTTACAAACCTATCCCCCTTAAAAGAATCTCGCCCTCGAGATTCAAGGTTGGCCAGCAAAGAGTTCGTGATACTTGGCCATCAGATCATCTTCACGCTCCCAAGTTGCTTCTTCCTCAGAGTGGTGACCCCATCTAACTTTGCACATTCTGATAGTTTTCCTTTGGGTGACCCTGTCTGGAGTCTCAAGAATCTACGTTGGCTTCTCTATGTAGGTCAAGTCTTCTTGGACTTCTAGACCTTCCACTGGCAACTGCTCTTCTGGCACACGCAGACACTTCTTCAACTGAGACACATGAAAGACATCATGCACCACTGACAAAGCTTTTGGCAGGCTGAGCTGATAGGCCACTTCTCCACGCTTTGCGAGAATCTGATACGAACCAACATACCGGGGTGCTAGCTTGGCTTTGACTCCGAATCTTCTGACTCCTCTGATAGGCGATACCTTCAGGTTGACAAAATCTCCGACTTCAAAACTCAGCTCTCTCCTTCTTATGTCTGCATATCTTTGCTGCCTTGATTGCGCTATCCTTAGATTCTCCCGAACCATCTTGATGTTCTCTTCAGCTTCGAGCAATATATCTGGCCCAAACACTTGCTTTTCTCTAGGCTGATCCCATTACAACGGAGTTCTACAACTCCTTCCATAAAGCGCCTGAAATGGTGACATCTTCAAGCTCGCCTGGTAACTATTGTTATAGGAGAATTCTGCATAAGGTAACCTCTTGTCCCATCCGGACTGGTCTTGCAACGCACATGCTCTCAACATATCTTCGTGGATTTGATTAGTCCTTTCAGTCTGACCGGTTGTCTGCGGATGATAAGTAGAACTGAAATTCAGATGTGTACACAAGGCTTCATGCAACTGCTGCCAGAAATGAGAGGTGAACTGTGTTCCTCTGTCTAATACTATCTTCTTTGGCACACCATGAAGACAAACGATCCGGGACATGTATAGCTCCGCCAATACTGCACTGTTGTAGCTAGTCTTGACAGGGATAAGGTGGGCTTACTTGGTTAAGCGGTCCACCACTACCCAAATGGAATCGTAGCCGGCTCGAGTGCGAGGCAATCTGACTATGAAGTCCATCCCGATTTCATCACATTTCCACTGAGGAATTCGCAATGGCTACAACAACCTAGCTGGCTTCTGATGCTCTGCCTTGATCCTCTAACAATTATCACATATAGCCACATGCTCTGTGATCTCCCTTTTCATTCCATACCACCAGAATTTCTTCTTCAGGCCCTGATACATCTTCTCACTTCCAGGGTGTATGGAATAAGTTGTCTCATGAGCTTCCTTGAGGATCAACCTTGAATGGACTGAACATTGGGAACACACAAACGGTCCTTAAACCATACCACACCTTCTGCATCTTCCCTAAAATCTTTGTCTCTTCCTTCTAGAATCAGTTGCCGGATTTCACTGATCTTCTCATCATTCTTCTGTGCCTCTTTGATTTCCCGCTCTAAGGTGGGTTCTAACTCAACTGTTACTCCTCGCAAGTTATTCAGAAATCCAAGACTCGACCTGTCAAATTCTTTGGCCAACTCATAAGGCATCGCATGAGCGACCATCATGTTGACTTGACTTTTCCTACTTAAAGCATCTGCTACCACGTTCACTTTGCCTGGATGGTAATGAATTTCCAATTCATAGTCTTTGATCAATTCTAACCATCTTCTTTGCCTCATATTCATCTCCGACTGGGTGAATATGTACTTCAGACTCTTGTGGTCTGTGTAGACATCACATTTCTGCCCGTACAGATAGTACCTCCATGTCTTCAGTGCATGAATCACTGCTGCCAACTCTAGGTCATGGATTGGATAATTCTTCTCATGAACCTTCAACTTTCAGGATGAGTAGTCCACAACTCTTCCCTCTTGCATCAATACACATCCCAAGCCAGTGTAGCAAGCGTCGCAATACACCGAGAAGGGCTTGTGCACATCAGGCAAGACTAAGACAGGCGTTGTAGTCAACTTCTCTTTCAGCGCTTCAAAGGCTTCCTGGCATTTCTGGGTCCATTTGAACTCAACTTTGTTGGCTAGCAAAGCTGTCATCGGTTTCGTAATCTTCGAAAATCCTTCAATGAACCGCTGATAATATCCGGCCATTCCAATGAAGCTCTTGATTCCTCGAGCATCTTTTGACGCTTTCCAGTTCAGAATGTCTGCCACTTTCTTTGGATCCACAGCCAATCCATCTTTGTTTATTATGTGAACCAAGAACAGGACTTCATCAATCTAGAGCTCGCACTTGCTCAACTTTGCATACAGCTGATGCTCTCGCAATCTCTGCAATACCCTCTTCAATTGATCTGCATGCTCCTCCTCACTTTGAGAATATATAAGAATATCATCAATAAATACCACCACGAACTGGTCAAGATAATCCATAAATACACTGTTCATCAGATTCATGAAGAAGGCTGGTGCATTTGTTAGGCCAAAATACATAACCGTGAACTCATATAGCTCATACTTGGTAATAAATGCCGTCTTCGGGATGTCTGAAGGTCGAATCCTAAGTTGGTGATAACCTGACCTCAGATCTATCTTTGAGAACACGATGGCTCCTCTCAACAGGTCGAACAAATCTTCTATTCTAGGCAAGGGGTACTTGTTCTTGATTGTGACCTCATTCAGAGCTCGATAATCCATGCACATCCTCCTGGTGCCATCTTTCTTCTCCACGAATAGGATAGGGGCGGCCTAAGGTGAGGTGCTTGGTCTGATGTAACATTTCTCTGACAGCTCATCTATTTGCTTCTTGAGCTCAACCAACTCGGGTCTAGATACCCTGTAAGCTCTTTTAGAAATGGGGGCGGTGCCAGGAAGAAGCTCTATGGCGAACTCAACTTTCCGCTTAGGTGGCATACCTGGTAAATCTTTTGGGAACACATCCGGAAACTCTGACACAACCTTGATAGTCTCGAGTAAATTTGCCTCCTTGCTATCGATAGCCATTTGATGACAACCTCCTTTCCTTGGCTCAGGTGAGACTAACTCAGCCAACACTTCTTCTCCTAGTGGGGACATCAACTTAATTGTCCTCTTATCACAGCTGATAATTGCTTGGTACTTATCTAGCCAATTCATCCCTAGGATGACATCTATTCCCTGAGTACCCATTACTATGAGGTTAGCGGGAAACTCTACCCCCTTATTTCCACACTTACATTCAAGCAAACACTATCGGCTCGAACTTTACCACCGACTGAGTCAATTTGAATGGGTGTTGACATGGTAGTTATTGGAAGATTATGTGCTTCTACCCATTATGCAGTAATAAATGAATGCGTTGCTCCAGTATCAAATAATACTTCTGCAATATGGGAATCGACTGGAAACATAACTACTATCATGCCTGGTGTTTCCTGAACTACTTCAGCATCTAAATGGTTCAGTCTCCCATGGTTGTAGCGTGTCTGGACGCGGTTGCCTGCTCCTGGCCGAGACACATTCTACTTCGCTGGGGCACTAGGGCCTGACTGCTGCGGGGCTACCTTCTTTGGACAATGCATCACCCAATGGCCTTGCTCTCCACAATGGAAACATGCTTTGCCTCCGCCTTGCACTGGGGCTGCTTGACTGCTCTGGTTGGTTGCTGGGGCGGAGAGGCGAGGTGCCTGCTGGTTTTGCCTTTGGAACTGACTTCCTCCTGACTGACTGTTCTGGTGATTCTACTACTGATGCTGAGGGTACTGCCTCTGAAACTACTGCTGAGGCGGGCGCTAATTCTGCTTGAACTGTTGAGGCGGGTTGCCCATGAAATAGGGGCGATTGCTGCTTCCAGGCTGAGGCCCACTGATCTTGCGCTTGCGATCCTCCATCTCCTTGTGCTTCTTCTCTGTCATGATTGCTCTATCGATCTGGTGCTGAAATGTGGGGAAGGTATGATTCATCAGCTGATACTGCAAGGGATCGACTAAGCCTCTCAAGAAACGATACTGCCTCTTGGCATCTATGCTGACATCTTTAGGAGCATAGCAAGATAGCTGTAGAAACCTGTCTTGGTACTCACTGACAGACATGGGCCCTTGCTTGAGTGCCATAAATTCCTCTTTCTTCACTATCATCAGACCTGTAGAACATGATACTGACATAAATTATCTCTGAATTCCTCCCAGGTGATGGTGTCGGGGTTGGCGTGGGTGGCGAGGTAGGACTCCCACCAAGACTGAGCTGCTCCCCTCAATAAACGGGGACCATACATAACTTTCTCTCTGTCGTCACACTGAGCGGTGTGCAACTCCCGCTCCACGGTACGTGTAACACCACTGGTGTTACTACCACTAAAACTTGAGCATAACATCATGAGCATTAGCATATCATGTGATTGTTACACTTAGAGTGGATTCACTAGGCAAAAATTTCAAACAAGTTGTATTGATGTGACTTGTCATGGGTGAAACCCTAGAGTAGGGTACTTAACCCTAAATTGGGCTTAGAAGTGTTAACAAAGCCTAAGTGAGAGAAAACTTCAAAACTCATGAGAAATAATCATAAGATATCCCACTTAAGGAACTCAAGTAGCATTCAAACCCTAGAAGTACCAAAAACCCTAAATAGACCCCTGGAAAACCCTGGACAAAAACCCTAAGGGGTTATATGTAAATTTTGACCACTTTTGGACCTAAGTGCAAAAACCATGGAATTAGGGTACCTTAAGTCATATGGTTCACATATTTGAAGATTTGCAAATGAAACCATGAGATTGGGGCCTAATTGCAAAAGGCCACTCTAGTGCTCATGTATGGCTAAGTCTGAAAATCATTGAAGAAGGCTCACTTTGGAACTCTGTAGATCCAAAAATACAAAGATTTTGCCTAGGGTCAACACATCAAAAGTCTAGAGCTACTATAGGAGTACAACTTTGCTTAAGGGATTAAGCATTGTGTTATACAAAAAAATGGAGATAATTGGCCCTAAAGTCTGGCTGTCAGATAATACAGAAACTGAATATGGGCTGTCAGTGAGTTTTGAAGAACTTTAGGCTTGATTCATGCTCAAAGGAGTAAGCATCTAAGCACGATCTCTATAGCAGAATTGTAGTTTGTATATAGGGCTACAAGTTTGCAACAAACAGATTACCAAGTTGTCATGCAAAAATTCATGAAAAATGCCTCTAAAGATTCTCGGTCAGAACAACCGACGAAGCTTCTGATGGTACAGTGGCAAAAGATCTGGGGATTCAGTGAACTTGCCGCCGGCGACCCCTGCGGGTGGATTCATGCCGCCGTGGTGATTCGTGCTCGGCGCGACTGGATAACGCTGAGGGAGTATGAAATATCCCCTAGTGGATGAACTCCGGCCACTGTTCACTCCGGCTGCCGTGTCCGCTTAGCCCCGGCCGCTTCGGATCTACCCTCGCCTGAGTTAGACACCTCATGGCCTTGTACCACATGCCTCAGCTTTTTAACCACACCGCCGTGACTCATGATAGCCCATTCGGTGATCGCCGGTGAGCTTGCCACGGTAATTGCCACCAATCGCGTGCGCCAGTACCCCTCCTCCTCTCTGGCCGCCGCGTGTATCTTTCAAATTCACCGGCCACCGCTCAAGAGCCCTATAAATTGAGCACACCCTCGGCTCCGTTAGGTATTACAGCATCCAATCCACCCGCTCGTGCCTCCAATTACTCACCAGAGCCCGCGAATTGCTCAGTTCCCCCAATTCTGTTTTCCGCCACCGTGATCAAGCTCTCACCGTGGTCAGTGCAATTCAAGTCCGGTCTTGCCCTCTACTCTCTTGTTTCAGCACTCCTACATACCATTGATGCTCCTCGACCCATTCAATTAAACTCGAACGTGCTAGATCGTCGGGAACACCCGTGTTCATTCGTTGTTTACACTGCCTCCGTGGATAGAGTGATTTAGAGCTCGAACTATGAAATTGATCGAGGGGAAACGTTTGTTAGGTGTTGAATTAGATCTTAGCCAAATTAGAGCACCGGTCATTGAGTGTCGTAGCCGGTACGAGTTCACCGAAGCTCGGTTCCTTGCCGTGCGACGTCGTGGACCTCGGGTTGTGAAGAAATAAAAGCGCGAGGGTTTATTTGCAAACGTCAGTGACTGAAGCAACAGTGTCACAGACTCTTTCGAGTTGTTTAAAAAGCTAGGGTCTTTGGTGCAAAACCGCCGTGCAGGCGTGCGCGGGCGCGTTATGCCTAAGCTGGGCCGGCTTGGGCCAGTTTCGGTCCAGAACTGTTGACTCTTTTACTTTTTCTTTTTCTACCCGGATTAAAGGATTTCTAGAAAATTGTAGAAAAATGCTAAAAATGCAAGACCAATTTTACTAGGTTGCTAATTTTCTATAGTATTTAATAAAAATAGTTTCCTAAATTTTAGTCCAAATAGGGAATTATAGAGTATTTATAATAGCCAAAACTTATACTCCTAGAATTTTAGAAATTGTTTAATAACTTCAAAAATCACTAAACTTTTTAGATGAGCTTTAGATGTTATTTAGAAGCCTTGGGTAAAGTTTAGTATGATTTGGATAATGTTTGATGCCTAAACCTCAAAACCCTAGTCTTCTAGCGATGCTTGTCCTATGAACTTCACTACTGACTCCAAAAACCCTAGTTTCCTGGAGATCCATGAAGGAAAATTGTATTCAAGACTTAAGATAGTATACTTTTATTACCTTTGCATTTTCATAAGCATTACATGAGCATTCATGATTATATATGTGATATATATATATAGAAAACGAAGAAGAAGTAGAAGTTGAAGAAGCAAGAGCTACACCACCACCATCTGAAGAACCACCGACCGGGAACTGCTTTTATTTTGACATCTGTGGAGCAGAGCCTGACTCACCTATAACACAAGGCAAGCCCCGGTGCATTTGCCACCTCCTTGCTATTTTAAAATCTTTTTCACTTACTTGATGCATTAGGTGATAGGAGTTGTGTGCTAAACAAATTGCTGCATTTCCTTCCTTGAGAATTTGATTACCTTTCCTAGATCACCTGTTTTATAAAAAGGTTTTTCTTATGCTTAGCCTTGCTCTAGAAAAACAAAATGTTTTGTTTTTGACAAAAAGATGATGCTTCAAGTGGGTGGGATGTTTTCAAAATAAAACTTGATGGTGGATCCATCATGGCCGTGATGGGTTCAACATCGGAAAAGATGTACCTCTGCCAGGTACCAAACTTTGGGTTCAAAATAATAAAGTTGAGACTGGGTCGTTGACTTGCACGAGAAGGGAGTCTCGGTGTAGTGTCTCCGTCTGAGTCGATTAAGGACCGTCTCGATGTAGGCCTGCTGACCGAGGACCCTTTAACTGGTCACATGCCTCATCATGGGTAAGCTATGCCTCGGGCAGACTAATACCAGAATAAGATAACACGCAATGGGAGTGGAGAGATGGCGAGAGTAGCGTGTACCGTCTGTGGTAAGAGGCTGGACGGTGGCGTATATATGCTTCTCTGTTGGCGTGAACCTGATCTGGTCTTAAGAAACCCGGTGGCGAGTTGACATATGCATGGGTTAAGTGCTACATATGTTGTGTGATTGGAGATCCTCAGCTGATTATTAATCGATTCAGATCGCCGTTACTTCTCGGACATGAAGACTTGGTCATTGACTTACACATAGCATTCCAGCGAATAAGAAGGGTTGATAAGAAATTGGCTAGTATAGGTCAAGTGCTTGAACTAGGGTAGAAAGAACTCTAGAACTCAGGTAATGACTCAACTTGCTAATAAAACTGGATTTTTAAGGATCCACTATTAGTAAGCATTTCTGCAAACAGAGTCTTTGAATCTTGATAAGCCATACCTTGATTCCCAAAAGCCAGCATATCCTTGAGAGTCTTTTATTTTGACGGGTAAGACTTGCGAAAGTACACTCCGTACTCAGGGTTTTCAAACCCATGTTGTTGTAGGTGAGGAAGCAGCAAATTTTTGTTGCTTTTGTTCCAAGGTGGTGCCTAAGGAAGAAAACCAGGATTGAGTCTCGGGAGGGAGTGACCTCCTTTAAAAAAATTTACTATTAATCAGGAGGGGTTTTTGCCTCCCAGGGTATGTAATAATATTACTCCAGCACTCTTATATTTACTAGTTTGTAATAATACTACTCTTTCTATACTTTAATATAAAATAAGTTGTTGTAACTGATTCCGCATACTCGTACCTCCGATGTGTTGTAATATCTGCGTGACGGGTGAAACGCTCTTGGGAAAGGTAAAGAATTCAGATACCGAACTTGTCAAGTGATCAGGTACACCTGCAGGGTTGTCTGAGGTCCGATGGACAAGGACAACTGTAGGTGGGTCTAATGACTTGAGAGGTTCTGTCACAGCTGGTATCAGAGCGAAGCCCATCTCTGCAGATGTTATGAGGCATTTTCAAAAAGAATTTTCAAAGACTTATCTTAAAAAATTTCTTTCCTTCTTATCTAACTACCTTCTGAAGTACTTATTTTAAAGACCAGATAGTAGAGTGCAATGTATAGAAGGTTGTGAATCAACTAAGGTTGATTCTATAATTATGCATGCATCATGATAAAAACTATACTAATAAAAGGTTTCCCCCTTATGGAGATATGCCACCGCGTATGAGGAAAACCACGCGCAAGTACACTGGACCGATTGGCGTGCCTCGCCATCAGCTGGCTCCAAGGCATGAGGATAGCAGCAGCGGCAGCAATGACCCCATTGGAGATCTGGAAGCCCAGGTGGAGCAGCTTCGAACGGAGCTACTTCACAGAAACAATGTGTGGGCGAGGATGGTTAGCGCATAAATGAGTTAAGAACTAACATCCAACATCTGCAAGACGAGCTTGCCGAACGAGATTTGGCACTCGATTGGGCCGTCAACTCATGTTCCATTGCTTGGGATCGAGAAGCCAAAGCTCGAGCCCATGTGGAGGAGCTTAGCATGACCATTGATAACTTGTAGGTGTACTGCAATACATTGCATGAGGAAGTTCATGTGTTGTATTCACGACTGCACCCCAATGTACCTGCTGACCCTGTCGAAATGGGAGCTGGACCTTCTGGAACAGCAGATGAAGCACTTGGTGGGGAACTGGATCTTTTCAAGCCCCCTTCTTCAATGAACCTGGCTGATGAATGGACCCCTACACCCGACAACGAAGCTGCTAAGGATAATAAATACTAGTAGTAGTATAGTTTAGAAATAATGTTAATGTAAAATAGGAAAATAGGTATTGAGTCATGTTGTACATTGAGTTTGTAACATTACATCTTAAGTAATGTAAAATGATGGTATGTATCATCATGTGATATTTTCCAAATATTTCTTTGCTTCAGATGCCATCTCGAGCTCATGCACATGATGGCGCAGTAACATCCCGTGGTCAAGATGATACACCCAATCCACCGCCGGTACCGCCCACGCTGGCCGAGGCTATCGCTGCCTTGGTCACAGCGACCGCTGACAACACCCGCTTCCTACATGAAATGGCGGGACAGCAACTTCAGTAGCAAGGTGGGAGGGCTTATCCGCACGGACCCCGCGAAACTTCATACTTGGATTTCTCGGAAACCCGTCCACCACTATTCGTCAAAGCTGAAGATCCCCTCGAAGCTGATGAATGGGTTCAGGTCATTGAGCAGAAGTTTGGACTCATCCGATGCACGGAGACCCAGAAGCCATTATTTGTGGCTCAGCAGTTAAGAGGCCCTGCAAGCACCTGGTGGGGAAATTATGTGGCCATTCAGCCTGCCGAACATCAAGTCACCTAGGACGAATTTAAATTGGCATTTCGGGAGCACTACATTCTAGAAGGAGTGCTCCATATGAAGCAAGAAGAATTCATGAAACTCAAACAAGGTGGAGATACTGTTATGTAGTATCTCAACAAGTTCAATAATTTGTCCCAGTACGCAATTGACCAGGTCAATACTGACCTGAAAAAGAGGATTTGTTTTATGAGAGGCCTCAATGATCGGCTACAGCGAAAGATGGCCACCTGCCTCGACCTCTCCTACAGCAGGGCTGTCAGCACAGTGCTGGCAGTTGAAGCAAAGAACATAGGCCTAGGGAAGTCAAAGGGCTTTGGAGGTGATAGGTCCAATCAGGGGCCTGAAAAGCGACAAAGGTTGGTGATCCGACCTTTCAATCAAAACTGTTCTTCACCTCATCCACCCTCCTACCCCTTCAAACAGCCTGTATTCATCCGCCCTGCCACTGCCCCCACTTCAACAACTTAGCCGAGTGCCCCTGGTGCTCGTTTCCCCGCACTCCCGAGCTCAGCAACTGGCTGCTACAATTGTGGGAAGTCTGGACATATCATCAAAGACTGCCCATATCCGAGGCGGAACAACTCCAATAATTAGCAGAACCCGGGGAGTTCCAGCCAAGGTAAGGGTAACACGACAAATAATGCAGCGGGCAAGAATATGAAGAAAACTGGGCGAATCTACTATACACAAGTGGCCACTACACCGGAGGGAGAGCCGGTTATGATGGGTACGTTTCTCGTGGCCAATTACCCTGCAGTCATTCTCTTTGATTCTGGTGCTTCACATACATTCATAAGCAAGAAGTTTGTGGAAAAATATTGCATTCCCTACATCAAATCAATGGAAGGGTTTATTATTCATTTGCCTGGGGGACAAATATTCACTAAAGAAGTGGCTTTCCATGTGCCTGTAACATTAGCTGAACGGGACTTTCCCACAAATATGATTGTTCTAAAAGGCCAAGATATAGATGTAATTCTGGGCATGAATTGGTTAGCCCAGCACAAAGCTATCCTCAACACTGATCTGAGAACCATCAGGTTGAGCTATGGCCAGGAAGAGGTTCTCTTGTCCATTCCCGTAGCTACTATAGCTAAACCATTTGGCAGAGTTTATGAAGTCATCATACCGGAGATCCAAAATATTCTGGTAGTATGTGAATTCCAGGACATCTTTCCGAAAGATCTGCCTGGATTGCCTCCAGAGAGAGATGTAGAATTTGTGATTGAATTGAAGCCCGGTACGGCTCCTATTTCAAGAAGGTCGTACCAAATGACTCCAAATGAGTTGGCAGAACTCAAGAATCAGTTACAAGATCTGCTAGAAAAGGGATTCATCCGACCTAGTTCATCGCCTTGGGGTTGTCCAGCCATCTTTGTCAAGAAGAAGGATCAAACGCTTCGGATGTGCGGGGATTATAGACCCCTTAATGAGGTCACAATTAAGAATAAGTACCCTCTTCCCCGGATTGATATCTTATTTGATCAGCTTACCAGAGCTCGGGTATTTTCCAAGATTGACCTTAGGTCGGGTTATCATCAGATCCGTATCCGACCCGAACATATACCCAAGACCACATACACTACACGGTATAGATTATTTGAATATCTGGTTATGTCTTTCGGATTAACAAATGCTCCTGCCCACTTCACATATTTGATGAACTCGGTATTCATGCCCAAGTTTGACAAATTTGTAGTAGTCTTCATTGATGACATCTTGATTTATTCCAAGAATGAAGAGGAGCATGCTCAACATTTGCGGATCCTGTTAACGTGCTTAAGGGAGCATCAACTATATGCTAAATTCAATAAATGCGCATTTTGGCTGGAGGAAATTCAATTTCTGGGACACATATTGTCTTCCAAGGGGATTGCGGTTGATCCCAGCAAGGTCAAGGATATTTTGGAGTGGAAGCCACCAACCACTATACATCAAGTCCGAAGTTTCCTTGGACTGGCTGGTTATTACCGCCGATTTATTGCAGATTTTTCCAAGCTTGTGAAGCCAATCACAAGTTTATTGAAGAACGATACAAAATTTAACTGGTCTTCAAGATGCGATGAAGCCTTCAAGCAGCTGAAGGTAATGCTCCGGTATTAGCCCAACCGGACATTGAAAAGCCTTTTGATGTGTATTGTGACACATCCGGCAGTGGTTTAGGTTGTCTATTAATGCAAGAAGGCCGAGTTATAGCATATGCCTCAAGACAGTTGCGCCAGCATGAGGAACATTATCCAACTCATGACCTAGAATTAGCTGCTGTGGTTCATGCCCTGAAAATATGGCGTCATTATATACTGGGGAATATCTGTCATATTTATACAGATCATAAAAGCTTGAAGTACATTTTTACCCAGTCAGAACTAAATATGAGGCAGAGAAGATGACTTGAGCTAATTAAGGACTATGAATTGGAAATTCACTATCACTCAGGTAAGGCTAATGTAGTGGCAGATGCACTCAGCCACAAGGCTTCCTATCATTGTATTACGATGAATACTTCTAACATTACATTATGCCAAGAAATGGAAAAGTTGAACCAGGGAATGATTCAACATGGAACTTTAAATAACTTGAAGCTTGAGTCAGTTCTTCTGCAAAGGATAATTGATGCACAAAGAAGCGATGAGGGTATGAAACACATTCATGAGAAAATCAAGGTCGGTAAAGCCAATTGTTTTAGAGAAGATGATCAAGGTGTTGTATGGTTTAACAACCGCATAGTTGTGCTCAAGAATGATGAAGTCCGCCAGCAAATTTTAGATGAAGCACATCTTAGTCGCTATTCTATTCATCCCGGAAGCACTAAGATGTATCATGATCTAAAGCAACATTATTGGTGGACCAAGATGAAGATCGAAATTGCATGCTATGTGGCAAGATGCGACATTTGCAGACGTGTCAAAGCCATACATATGAAAACTACTGGTCCATTGCAATCGTTACCTATCCCAACTTGGAAATGGGACGATATAAGCATGGACTTTATTGTGGGATTGCCCAGGACAGCAAAAGGGTATGATTCTATTTGGGTTATAATTGATTGACTTACCAAGATAGCCCATTTTCTGCCCGTCAAGACAGATCATCCAGTTGTTGTCTATGCCCAATTATATATTGCTCGTATTCTTAGTCTGCATGGGGTTTCAAAGACCATAGTGTCAGATCGTGGACCTCAATTTGTATCCAAATTCTGGGAAGAACTTCACAAATCCTTGGGTACTAAGTTGCTCCACAGTTCAGCCTATCATCCTCAAACTAGTGGGCAGACTGAGAGAGTAAATCAAATACTTGAAGATATGTTGCGAGCATGTGTTCTGGAATTCCCACAGAAATGGGATGACTGCTTACCATTAGCGGAGTTCTCATACAATAATAGCTATCAAGAGAGCATCAAAATGGCACCCTTTGAAGCTTTGTATGGACGATGGTGTCGTACTCCGTTAAACTGGTCTGAACCAGGAGAAAGATGGTTTTTCAGGCCTGATATGGTAAAAGAAACGGAAGAGAAGGTTCAACGAATAATGCATAATTTTAAAGAGGCCCAAGCTCGCCAAAAAAGTTATCCAGACAAACGACGCCAACCCTTGTACTTTCAAGTTGAAGATTATGTCTACCTGAAAGTCTCACCAATGAAGGGTGTATCTCGTTTCGGGGTAAAAGGAAAACTTGCACCCCGGTACATTGGTCCTTTTCCTATCCTTGAAAGATATGGACCAATGGCATACCGACTCCAATTACCCGAAACATTGTCTGCAGTGCACAATGTGTTCCACGTATCCCAATTGAAGAAGTGTCTTTGGGTTCTAGATCGAACCATTGAAGTGACAGATGTTGCCTTAGAACCAGACTTGACATATTCAGAACATCCTATTCGAGTCTTGGATCAAAAGGACAGGGTTACCCGAAGAAGAAAACTCAAATTTTATAAGATACAATGGAACCAACACACGGAAGATGAAGCTACTTGGAAAACTCAAGACTTTTTAGAAAAGAATTTCCCAGGCTTTTTAGCTTCATGTAAATTTTGAGATATATATATATATATATATACAATTGTCGTAATAAAGGAGTAGACCCCATACCACCCTTGCCTTGTACCAAAAATGAGGAAATAAAGATATGACGCGTTCCTTTTCCATTACTTGCCCTAGAACTTTTAATCTCGGGACGAGATTCTTTTATGGGGGAAGGATGTAACACCGCTGGTGTTACTACCACTAAAACTTGAGCATAACATCATGAGCATTAGCACATCATGTGATTGTTACACTTAGAGTGCATTCACTAGGCAAAAATTTCAAACAAGTTGTATTGATGTGACTTGTCAAGGGTGAAACCCTAGAGTAGGGTACTTAACCCTAAATTGGGCTTAGAAGTGTTAACAAAGCCTAAGTGAGAGAAAACTTCAAAACTCATGAGAAATAATCATAAGATATCCCACTTAATGAACTCAAGTATCATTCAAACCCTAGAAGTACCAAAAACCCTAAATAGACCCCTGGAAAACCCTGGACAAAAACCCTAAGGGGTTATATGTAAATTTTGACCACTTTTGGACCTAAGTGCAAAACCATGGAATTAGGGTACCTTAAGTCATATGGTTCACATATTTGAAGATTTGCAAATGAAACCATGAGATTTGGGCCTAATTGCAAAAAGGCCACTCTAGTGCTCATGTATGGCTAAGTCTAAAAATCATTGAAGAAGGCTGACTTTGGAACTCTGTAGATCCAAAAATACAAAGATTTTGCCTAGGGTCAACACATCAAAAGTCTAGAGCTACTATAGGAGTACAACTTTACTTAAGGGATTAAGCATTGTGTTATACAAAAAAATGGAGATAATTGGCCCTAAAGTCTGGCTGTCAGATAATACAGAAACTGAATATGGGCTGTCAGTGAGTTTTGAAGAACTTTAGGCTTGATTCATGCTCAAAGGAGTAAGCATCTGAGCACGATCTCTGTAGCAGAATTGTAGTTTGTATATAGGGCTACAAGTTTGCTACAAACATATTAGCAAGTTGTCATGCAAAAATTCAAGAAAAATGCCTCTGAAGATTCTCGGTCAGAACAACTGACGCAGCTTCTGATGGTACAGTGGCAAAAGATCTGCGGATTCAGTGAACTTGTCGCCGGCGAACCCCGCGCGTGGATTCACGCCACCGCGGTGATTCATGCTCGGCGCGACTGGATAACGCTGAGGGAGTATGAAATATCCCCCGGTGGATGAACTCCAGCCAATGTTCACTCCGGCTGTCGTGTCCGCTTAGCCCCGGTCGCTTTGGATCTACCCTCGCCAGAGTTAGACACCTCACGGCCTTGTGCCACGTGCCTCGGCACTTTAACCACACCGCAGTGACTCATGATAGCCCATCCGGTGATCGCCGGTGAGCTTGCCACGGTAATTGCCACCAATCGCGTACGCCAGTACCCCTCCTCTCTGGCCGCCGTGCGTCTCTTTCAAATTCACCGGCCACCGCTCAAGAGCCCTATAAATTGAGCACACCCTCGACTCCGTTAGGTATTCTAGCATTCAATCCACCCGCTCGTGCCTCCAATTACTCACCAGAGCCCGCGAATTGCTCAGTTCCCCCAAATCTATTTTCCGCCATCGTGATCAAGCTCTCACCGTGGTCAGTGCAATACTGGTCCGGTCTTGCCCTCTACTCTCTTGTTTCGGCACTCCTACATACCACTGATGCTCCTCAACCCATTCAATTAAACTAGAACACGCTAGATTGTTGGGAACACCCTTGTTCATCCGTTGTTTACACTGCCTCCGTGGACAGAGTGATTTAGAGCTCGAACTATGAAATTGATCGAGGGGAAACGTTTGTTAGGTGTTGAATTAGATCTCAGCCAAATTAGAGCACTGGTCATTGAGTGTCGTAGCCGATACGAGTTCGCCGGAGCTTGGTTCCTCGCCGTGCGACGTCGTGGACCTCGGGTTGTGAAGAAAAAAGCGCGAGGGTTTATTTGCAAACGTCAGTGACTGAAGCAACAGTGTCACAGACTCTTTCGGGTTGTTTAAAAAGCCAGGGTCTTTGGTGCAAAACCGCCGTGTAGGCGTGCGCGTGTGGGTGCGTTCTGCCTAAGCTGGGCCGGCTTGGGCCAGTTTCGGTCCAGAACTGTTGACTCTTTTTCTTTTTCTGCCAGGATTAAAGGATTTCTAGAAAATTGTAGAAAAATGCTAAAAATGCGAGACCAATTTTACTAGGTTCCTAATTTTCTATAGTATTTACTAAAAATAGTTTCCTGAATTTTAGTCCAAATAAGGAATTCTAGAGTATTTATAATAGCCAAAACTTATACTCCTAGAATTTTAGAAATTGTTTAATAACTCCAAAAATCACTAAACTTTTTAGATAAGCTTTAGATGTTATTTAGAAGCCTTGGGTAAAGTTTAGTATGATTTGGATAATGTTTGATGCCTAAACCTCAAAACCCTAGTCTTCTAGCGATGCCTGACTCCAAAAACCCTAGTTTCCTGGAGATCCGTGAAGGAAAATTGTATTCAAGACTTAAGATAGCGTACTTTCATTACCTTTGCATTTTCATAAGCATTACATGAGCATTCATGATTATATATGTGATATATATATAGAAAACGAAGAAGTAGAAGTTGAAGAAGCAAGAGCTACACCACCACCATCTGAAGAACCACCGACCAGGAACTGCTTTTATTTTGACATCTGTGGAGCAAAGCCCGACTCACCTATAACACAAGGCAAGCCCCAATGCATTTGCCACCTCCTTGCTATTTTAAAATCTTTCTCACTTGCTTGATGCATTAGGTGATAGGAGTTGTGTGCTAAACAAATTGCTGCATTTCCTTCCTTGAGAATTTGATTACCTTTCCTTGATCACCTGTTTTATAAAAAGGTTTTTCTTATGCTTAGCCTTGCTCTAGAAAAACAAAATGTTTTGTTTTTGACAAAAGATGATGCTTCAAGTGGGTGGGATGTTTTCAAAATAAAACTTGATGGTGGATCCATCATGGCCATGATGGGTTCAACATCGGAAAAGATGTACCTCTACCAGGTACCAAACTTTGGTTTGAAAATAATAAAGCTGAGACCGGGCGGTTGACTTGCACGAGAAGGGAGTCTCGGTGTAGTGTCTCCGTCTGAGTCGATTAAGGACCGTCTCGATGTAGGCCTGCTGACTGAGGACCCTTTAACTGGTCACATGACTCATCATGGGTAAGCTTTGCCTTGGGCAGACTAATACCCGAATAAGATAACACGCAATGGGAGTGGAGAGATGGTGAGAGTAGCGTGTACCCTCCGTGGCAAGAGGCTGGACGGTGGCGTATATGTGCTCTCAGTTGGCGTGAACCTGATCTGGTCTTAAGAACCCCGATGGCGAGTTGACATATGTAAGGGTTAAGTGCTACATATGTCGTGTGATTGGAGATCCTCAGCTGAGTATTAATCGATTCGGATCACCGTTACTTCTCAGACATGTAGACTTGGTCACTGACTTACACGTAGCATTCCAGCGAATAAGAAGGATATGTAAGGGTTAAGTGCTACATATGTCGTGTGATTGGAGATCCTCAGCTGAGTATTAATCGATTCGGATCACCGTTACTTCTCGGACATGAGGACTTGGTCACTGACTTACACATAGCATTCCAGCGAATAAGAAGGGTTGATAAGAAATTGGCTAGTATAGGTCAAGTGCTTGAACTAGGGTAGAAAGAACTCTAGAACTCAGGTAATGACTCAACTTGCTAATAAAACTAGATTTTTAAGGATCCACTATTAGTAAGCATTTCTACAAACAGAGTCTTTGATTCCTGATAAGCCATACCTTGATTCCCAAAAGCCAGCATATCCTTGAGAGTCTTTTATTTTGACGGGTAAGACTTGCGAAAGTACACTCCGTACTGAGGGTTTTCGAACCCATGTTGTTGTATGTGAGGAAGCAGCACTTTTTTGTTGCTTTTGTTCCAAGGTGGTGCCTAAGGAAGAAAACCAGGATTGAAGTCTCGGGAGGGAGTGACGTCCTTTAAAATTTTTTACTGTTAATCGGGAGGGGTTTTTGCCTCCCAGGGTATGTAATAATATTACTCTAGCACTCTTATATTTATTGGTTTGTAATAATACTACTCTTTCTATACTTTAATATAAAATAAGTTGTTGTTACTGCTTCCGCATACTCGTACCTACGATGTGTTGTAATATCTGCGTGACGGGTGAAAAGCTCTTGGGCAAGGTAAAGAATTCAGATACCAAACTTGTCAAGTGATCAGGTACACCTGCAGGGTTGTCTGAGGTCCGATGGACAAGGACAACTGTAGGTGGGCCTAATGACTTGGGAGGTTCTATCATAGTACGCAGCCAATCTTCAGCATCCATGGGGTCAGCATAGTGAGCGAACACTGGGGAAAGACCTCTCATGAATTCAGTATGCTTGTCTCTAGGCATCTGAGGCATCTAAGGCTGACGTGGGGGCTATTGCTGCAGCTGCATAGCGGCTAGAGTCTGACCAATAGCTTGGACTTCCTGAGTCTGCATCAAGAACATCTGCTCTATTGTCATCGAGGGTGGTGGGGGCAAATGCTGCTAAGGTGCCTCATCTTGCGGTGCTAGCTGCTCCTGCTGAGCACGCCTTCCTCCTCTGCGCCTGTTGTCTAACATCTGCAGAATGCAATCACACATCAGAACTGATCTTGCAAATCTTGTAGCATAAGAAAAGAGTATAGAATTCTTCCACAATACTAAATAGATAAGCATCTTCACTGACTCCCAACACAAGCAAACACAGCTTCTCAGATAAAGAGGAAAGTAGAATAAAGGGCTTCCCAACTAGATAACTAATTTTATTAACATTAATAGGTAAACCAAAGTACAGGGGGTACCCACACTCTGGCGACAATCATTACAAAGATCCAAATCCATCATAGTTCATCATGACAACTATGAAAAACAGGATAAGCAAACTACCCTGTCTAACTAAAACTAACTGAGAGTAAGGCTAAAGCTAAGACTAAGACTTCTATTTTAAACATTAATTACAAGATCTGACGCTGACGATCTATGGTTCTAAATTTATCCTGGTCCTGCAGTCGGGGTTGCCGTAAGCATGGTACCCACGCTGAGGTGAGCGGTACGGGTGCTGAGTCCCGATAGGGACAGGAGAACCATCCTCTAGGTGACGGCGCTCCGCGCACTCAGCTCGCAACTGGGCGATCTCAGCATGAGCCCTACTCAGCTCATCTAAAGCATGGTCTAGCTCCGTGTTTAGCACGGCGGCTAGGTTGACTGTGCTGCTCAACCTAGTATTGTCCTCAGCAACAGGCGAGACAACCACGCCTCCTGTGCTGCTAGATGGACGGCGGGGGTAATACCCCACCGAGCACTGAGCAGTAGTGTGAAAGCGCACGCCGTGTGACATCTTGCATGGCGGCCTCAACTGAGTCCCTCTCAGAGATAGAGTAATGCTCCGAGTAGACCTCCGCACCCCGGAGACTATTCTCCGGACGGCGCACCAAACAAGTCACCTACCAGCGGTCTTGGTAAACACCGAGACTATGCTAGAAGACAACACAATGATACTCGATAGACCAGGTACGTCAATCAAGTGCCTAGCGTAGCAAGGTGTTGAGCGCATCGTGGAAGTGACACCCGCGAGCGGCGTCACAAGTGATGGGTCGAGCAACCCATCCCTCCGGCTCTTGCTCCTCTAACAGTTCGGTGCTGTGGCTCGAGCTACTGTCATCACCTCCGTCATTGGGGTCTCCTCCAGCAGCTACTCCAGCGACCGGGACGCCCAGCGGTGGTGTAGGGGGCGCCTCCAGCTGGAGCACAGGAGAGTAGCTCCTCACAGACTCTACCTCCTGCTGAGGCAAGGAAGAAGAGCCCTGCTGCTCCAACTCCTATCGCCGACGCTCCTGCTCTTCGTGCAGGCAGTGGCGCAGCCTCTCCAAATGGCTAGACTGACCAGTCACCGGACGGCGAAGCGGACGCTCCGCGAGACGAGAAGGCAAGAAAGGAATGATCGACTTCCGTGCGGTGTGTCTAAAACGAGCCATCTACAAAAGACATCGTAAGCATAAGAGTGAGAACAGAGCTAATATGACCAGCAAGTAGACCATAAAAAATTAGGAATTAGAATAAAAAAAATTTCAGCAAGGTATAATATATATAATAAAACATAGATTTGGTCGATATGACCAACTTTTGAAGGGATACCAAAGTCAAGGTGATAATAGGGGTCTATAGTCCTTAGAATGACCATTCTACTCTAGGTAGCGGTCCTATAGTCAGCACGACTTTGATACCACTTATGTCACACCCAGTTTTAGAAGGCAAACCGAATGCGAACCATGTACGTGCGAGGATAAGCAATTCACGTACACAGCAGTTACATAATGGGACATCATCACATAGTGCTCGAATATTAACGTAAAAAATGGTACTAGTTGATTACATCATGATGTCCGAGACATCCACATGGTCTTTAACAATTATCAAAGTGCGGAAAAGAAACGTAGATACATGCGACCTTCACAGGCAGCGGACTGGGGGTTTGCCTCTAACCCACGCCTAGAACTCATCGTACTCTTGGAACTCCTAGAAGTCTTCCTCCATGACTTCATCTTCTCCTGAGCAGTGGTTGCAACATGGACAACCTGGGGGGTTTGGTGTGTAAAGCAAGGATGAGTACACATCAACATAAGCAGCAACTGTCCCGTTTCGCTGCAGTGGACTAGCTTTATGTGGGGTGAAGTCAAGCAGTTGCTTTTAGTTGGTCAGTTTATAATTAGCTAGTAGAGAGCCAGGTTTAAGCATTAACCCAAGTTGTTAACCCAAAAGTACCCTTTCCAAATGGAAAGAATACCACTTACCATTACCATAGTTAAAATCAAAACCATCATTCTCATCACCACCTGTAAAAACATCTCTGATCAAAGTATCTCTAATCAATGGAGCTCCCTTGGCCACTCATAACCGCGAGCACGACTGATATATCAATTTCATAACACTCTGCAGAGGTTACGCACTTTACCCACAAGCCGTGATTCCCTTTTGTCTGAGGCTGATCAAACCCTTAAACACTACCAAGGTGAACATGCAGGGTTTCACTACGTAGCCTTTACAAAGATTCCCTGAGGCTGTAGTCGCCCGTTAGGTTTCCTATATGTACCACACTCCTCCCCAAGGGACAATCCACCCTCGGCAGAGCGAGCTGCATACACCGAGCCCCATTGACGGCACGACGGCGAAGCGAACTACACCTCAGTTCCTCTAATTATTCAGCTAAGGACGTCCCATACCACCCTCATGGTTGCACTGTTTTCCTGGGCGGTCATCCAACGAACCAGTCCTTATGGAGAGGCACTCGAGAAACAGCTCGAGTCCCCTTAAATGCCACAAGTATATCATCATAATCAAAAGGGAAACAATGTATCATAAATAATCTCATCATGTTCATTGATTAATGTGAAGCACTAGCATAGAGCTAAACCAAAATAACCCAAACCAAATAGGTAAACAAGGATAAGATAAACAAAAGCTAGTCAATCCTTAGGTATAAATTGTGTAAATGCGGAGCATGAATTATAAAGTGAGTAGGACATAGATGGGTCAAGGGACACTTGTCTTCACCAACCAGCTGCTGCTCAGGGTATTCACCTACAACTCCTTTGGACTCCGCCAACTGATTGTTATCTATACGAATTCAAACATACATTCCACAAATTCAATAAAAAAGGAACAATACACCAGATAGTAAAATAGATTAAATAAGCAAATGCTCAGCGCAGGGCTCGCACCTACAACACAGCGAGAAAGAGAAAGCAATGGTCGAGGCTACGGTCGAAGAGCGATCACGTTAAGCGATTATAGATTAAAGTACTTATCTAAACATAATCGTATTAATTTGATAATCATGCTATACATAGAACAAAGTTATGCTACATGTTTAATTATTATAAATATTTCAAGGTAATTTTAAAAGGATTGTCACGCGGCGAAACGCACAACGGCACACACGAACTAAACTGAGAATAAAATGAGTCATCGCGCGGCGAAGCGCACGACACAACACTTAGACTGAACTGAAATAAAACGAATCGTCGCGCGACAAATCGCGCTACGAGACACTTGAATTAATTATGAAAATAACGTTAAGCGTGGCGCGACGAAGCGCACGACAGCATACGTCACTTAAACTGAATTCGAAACAAAACGTCGCGCGACTAAACACGCGACGTCACACATTAAATAACCTAAACTTAAATTGAATTGTCACGCGACGAAGCACACGACAACACATTAATAAATCTGGATTTTAACTAAATCATCGCGCAACGAAGCGCGCGACGCAGCACGTTAATTAAACTAAATTTAAAATTAATTAAAACTGAAATTTAATCACCGCGCGCCGGGGACACGCGAGGCCACGCCGGGGGCCACTGGCCGCGCCGGGGCAGGGGCATCGCCGCGCAGGGGGCCGGGCGGGGCCGCGCCAGGGTGGGGCAAGGGCGCCACACCGGGGCGAGACGGGGCCGCGCCGGGCAGGGGCGCGCTGAGGGGAGCACATGGGGCGTCGCACGGGGTAGGAGAAATGGGAGGGGGAGGGAGAGAGAGAGGGAGTGGGAAGCTCACCTTGGGATCCAAAATCCAGCGATAACAGTCGCCGGATCACACCTAGGGCATGAGGTGGGAGAGAGGTGGAAGAGATTGAGAGGGAGAGGGAGTTGTTGCGTGGGAAAAATCAAATGAGAGAAAGAGGGGGAGGGGGCGCGCATTGTAACACCTCAGGTGTTACCAAGACACTGGCTTCATACTTGCACTGATGACTTGTTATCACATGTGGTAAATTGGAGGAGAAGGAGCACCAAAAAACATTGGAACCATGGGTTAGCTAAGAAATGTTAATGACAAAAGATTTACCCAAACATTTTGAACAATTGTCATCTTGAGCCAAAGAGGTTAAACCCTAGACCCCTAAAGGCACTAGACTTCCAAGCAAGGGATCAGTGGATAAGTTAATCAAGTGGCCAAATCTTGATTCTAATCTTTAACCAAAGTTTAAGTACACTCTAAAACCTATAAAATTCAGAAGGGAAACATTACAAAAAGGCCCTTCAAAGACCCCAAATCCACTCCTTAAGTAGAGAGCACACTAGAGCTCTCTAATCTTCTCTAAGTCAAAATTTAACCCTAATCTAAAGATCAGACGTGTTCACTTAGTAAATGGCACCAAAACCACTTGGTCTGAATACCAAAAAGGTGCCAAACTACCTAAGGAAACCACTGGAAAAATTTGAACCCAAGCTAAAACCATTTGACATGATTTGACATCACTTTTGTCTCGGGGTGGACAGTGAGACAACCCAGATTTGGCTTCCGCAAATCTTCTGACCTAGGGCTTATCTCCCCTTGGAACTCACATACAAGAGATAGCCATAGGTGCCAGGAAGAGGTCTGCGCCGGATTTTTGCCAAGATTCTCACGTTTGCGATCTCAGCAGGCGTTTCAACAAGGGCAGAAACACACCTCCACGTGTTCGACGCGCCCTGACCTTGCTAGAGCACGCCCGACGCCCGAACCCGCACGCCCCTCGTCACGCCAAGCTGAGCCTGTGCCATTGCTCGCGCCTATAAAGCCAGCCAAGGCTTCAGCAGTACGCCCCCGCGTGCTCTCGACCTCACCGGAGCACGGATCGCTGGAGTTTGCCCTGCACACGGCGTGCCAGCGGCCACCCGAGCACCCGCCACCGTAGGTCGGCCAACCGAGCCATTCCCAGCCCCGTCCAACCCTCGAGAGAGACTCTACGTGCCTCGGTGAAGCTCCTAGAGCGAGGAATCGAGCTCTGCCTCGCCAGAGACACCGAATCAAGGTCACCGGACTTCACCCGACCACCGACGAACGTAGACCGAGCTCCACGGTGAGTTATTCTTCAATTCCTTGCATGGGTCGACTCATTAGCACCCCGTGAAGCTCCCCGTGCCCTTGGATTTACCTATATCGCCGTGCATAGGCCGGAGCACACGCCGCCGAAGAGCTCACCCGCCTATGCTCGTGGATCGAACGATTCCAGCCATCACCAACGACAAGCTGTACCTCGTCGTGACCGCAAGGACTTCCCGGAGCCAACCCCGCCCTTCGCCGGACCTCCCTCGCCGCCGGTAAGCCGCGCCGCCCTATTTACTTCCGCGGGTACTATTCAAAAGGGGGGAAGAACCTCGGGGAAGAAGGAATAGAAGTCAGGGGATTTTTGAATTGTCAGCGACTCTGGTGAATAGTTGCGCAGGGGTATAAGTTAAAGGATTGTTTTAGGAAAAACCCAGGGTCCTCGGTGTAAACTGGTTTTCCAGAAAACCTTTTAAACATTTCTCATTTAAATACAAACAAAGCTTGTAAAATTCATAACTTTAATTTTATTCAACCAATTTGAGTCAAACCAATTTTGCTAGGTTTTGAATAATGTAATCTACTTAGGAAAAATACAAAACCCCCTAAGTGTTGCAAAAAAATTTAATGTTTGGAATTAAATAGTGTTCTGGCCAAAAGCTAAATAATAGAGGGAAAAATAGTTACACTGTTAGACTAAGGTTAAAAAAAATCAGAGAAGTACTTAATCACTCCCTATCTGTTTAAAAATAGTAGAACCCTCAGTACACCAAATTAAGGAACGGTTTACCATTTAAACTTATTTTGGCTCAAAGTTAAGAAAAATAAAAAAGGGGATTTAAAATAAAAACCAGGGGGCAACCACCTTTTTGCTAGCTCACTTAATGAACAAAGTTCACTGGAAAATTTTAATAGACCCTCTGTTAGTACAAAAGAAATGCACTACCTTTTATTTCATGAAAACAAGGAAAACTTAGAAAAATCCTAGAAAAATAACCCTGAGGAGAAAACACCCCAAACCTTGGGATAACTAATAATTTGTTATTATGATTCTAGGAAAGATGTAAGTTCTGTTGTTTGATATTTTTCAAATAACAAGTTAGTTGTAAGTACCTTTTTGCATTAAACTTTAGAAAATCACAACTAAATATCCAATAGGTCTTTTTCTGTGGTATTTAACATAGAGGCCTATATTCACCTATGAATCTTGACAAAAATAAAATTTGGTACAGAGACCTCACCTAAATCATAGCTATAGTGTAAAATGCCCTTCTACACTTGTTTTTGTTAATTTTGCGCAAGTAGTATCTGAATTAATCTCCACCTCAAATTTTAGGAGAACCCACAAATGTCAATATTTACCCACTGTAATTTTTATAACATTTTTGGAAAATGCTAACTAACCCTGATAGTTCAAAATGCTTAATAAGAAGCAATAGAAAGAAAAAGGGAAACTTTGGGAGAAATAGATGAAAATATAAAACCCTTAAGTATATCCAAAAAGAAACCCTAGAGAAACACTAAACTTAATACTGTTTTACTATGCATAACCTTTCCAAATGTTCATATCATTTTTATGCATATATCTTATGCATTGCATTCGATAGACTGTAATCTCGCCGATGGGGAATACATCCTCGTTCCGAAGCACGGAGTTGCTCAGGAGGTAGCCCAAGAGCCAGCACCAGAGCCTGCCATCGATGATCTGCCTGCCCCAGCTTTGGAAGGCAAGCCCCGGTTTATGCATAACCTACTTATTATGTTATTTTCCTACACTTATTGTTTGTAGGTTTGAATGTGCACTTAAGTGTAAGAGTTGTTTGAAACTGTAGTTGCATGACTTAGGATTCCCTTTGAGATGGATACTAGTATGCTAGGTCGAGTAGGTATTTTAGTAATTAGGGATCTTGGTAGAAGTCGAGTGATTTTTCTAGCACTCGCGCGAGGTCAGGAATTGGTTTTATCCATTTTCATATCATAATGATGATGGTCTGTGGACAACGATCCATGGGGATCGGTTGTCTACGAGACGGAAATTGGAATAAGGATTAAGGTGTGGTACCGTGTGTCAAGCGTTTGAACGTACTAAACACATGCCGAGAAATATGGTAAATCAGTAAGCCTAGTACCTAAGTGAACCTGCCCGCAGACTTTGCCCCTCACGCGACCTGAGACGTGGTCTCCCATTCCGGTTATGGTGGGTACAAGTGCGGTCACTGCACGACGGCAGTCGGGTCAGTGAGGCATTGTACGCCAAGGCGGTGAGCCCTGATCTGTTGACAGGGAATCGATGGGGACGGTTGATGTGTGTGGGGACGGAGTACCCCTACATGTCATGTGTTTAGGTTTACCTTGCAAGGTTGAAACTCGATTCGAATCGTCTGCTTCTCGCAGCTAATGAGACTGCTTGATCCATGCTGCTACATTGAGTAACAAGTGGAAACATGATGACGTGGCAAAAGTTGTTGATTGCTAAATGTTTGATACCATGTATGATTAGACAGGTACACCTTTAGTCTTAAGAGAGTCACACTAAAACTTGAAAGGCTAAAATTTGATTTTAGACTCAGCTAGTGCTTTTGGCAAACCAAACCCCTCAGCCAAACAGCTGCATGTCTAGAGGTAGAGGAGTAGACTCCTCACACTGGGTAAGTCTAGCTAAGTATTAGTATACTCAGCCTTGCTTGTGGCATAATTTTACAGGTTCTCTGGAGGACATGGTTGCTGGCATGACTTGGCCATCCATCTTGCCACCGGGTTGGACAGTCGAGTGGGATCCTTCCTCGGCTGAGGAGGAGCATGAGGAGTGATGGGATAGGCTTCCCTATCCCTCCGTTTATTTATCATTAGTTTTATTCCGCTGCATTCCAAACAATGATCACTACTTTTGCTAAAACTCCGATAATGTTGTAATAAATTTAATACTCCTTAATGTATGGTTTTATGCTTTATTGTATTTGCTCTGTGCCTCACCATCGAGTGAGTACGTGGTACTTGATCCTGTTAGTGGCCTCGTCGGACTGGATCCGAGGGACTGACGTTTTATTCCTATTTAAGTGTGGTCTAGCCTTTAAGGTGGGACTTAGACACTTAAGTTGGAATAATTCGGGCGGTTCCGCCACACGCATGGGGGGCGCCATGGGCGCGTGGGGGCGCGCCAGGCCAGGCCAAGCTAGGTTGGGTCAGGCTGGGTTGGGTCGCGGGCCAGGACGGAAGCCCACAACAAACACGACCACTGATCGGAATCCAATAGCAAATCGAAATCCGAAACAAGGCAAGACGGACACGCGTTTAAACACACATCAGACAAAAGAAATATGTTTCGGCATGATGCAACACCCATGTCAACTTAGGTTTTTGTTTACACTCGATACGGACACTAGTCGCTATACTGTTTTGAAACTGGGAAGAAGGAGCGAAACAGGAAGAGAAAAGAGAGTAACGCCTGAATTTGATGAGTATCAAAGAAGAAAAAAAATCCTACCACCAAATTTAGGGCGTTACAATATAGTATTCCGATCTTATGGTTAACTTTGGCCTAAAAGATGAATTATAATCAAGTAATGACCTAGATTAAAGTTGAGTTAATTATTTATAAGATATTATCTCATATGATGTACACTGATCAATTTATAATAGATAAATCACATAGATCTCTGTCACACCCGGTTTTGGAAGGCAAACTGAATGCGAACCATGTACGTGCTAGGATCAGAAACTCACGTACACAACGATTACATAATTAGACATCATCACACAATGCTCGAAATAAATAGCGGAAAGGTACTTTAATTACATCAAGATGTCCAAGACATCCATAGAGTCTAGTACATAGCCATAATGTTCAATCATAAATATCAAAGTGCGGAGAAACGAAACGTAGATGATAAGCCTACACAGGCAGCTGACTGGGGGTTTGTGTAACACCCTGAATTTGGGGGTATAAAATTTCTTCCTTATGATCATCCAAATTCACGTGTTACACTTCTCTATCTCACTCTAGTGTCCATCTCTCTCTAGTTTCTCTCTCTCTCTCCTCTTTTGGTTAGTGTTGAGGACTTGTTCTCAAATGCTAAGAGTCAAGAACAAGGCAACACAGAGTATTAAATGTTAATGCCCTTCGTCTTTCGAAGCATTATTCCCCTTGGGATATAACGATCTTCGGACAAAGGTCATGAAGGACATACCTTCATGATCAAAGTTATAAGATAATGAAAGATGAAATATATGAAACATGAAACATGAAAGATAATATAAACAAGCACGTAATATCATCCATATATTTCATCATACAAACTTGAATATTAAAATACAATATTTAATTACATTTATACCTTCGGTTTAGCAGAAGACTAGAATCCAAGTGTTGCGTGCGAGCGATTACAAGATAGCGTCCACAGTACGGGGGTACTGTTCATCTATTTATAGGCACAGGGCACAACCTGTGAGATATTACATTCATGCCCTTTACAAAAGATTACGATTATGACACATACTCTCATGGATTAATCGGTCATTTCATCTTTAAGTCAGTGCAATCCTTCATCTTGAGACATGCCACTATGCCGAAGCTTTATGGATGATAGCTTTGGCACTGCTTTTGAGAGGATCTGCCAAAGGTGTTTCTTCTTACAGGATCTTCGGCGACGAAGCATACCCCCAACAGTAGCCCCTTCGCGGTGCTAGATTGTTTTTTGTAACGAGCTTGATCCGTGAAAAAGTCTCCTAGGCTTCGGAGAGCCGAAGGTTCGAAAAACACCATCCCTGAGCTCGTTGCCGAGAAACGATCACAATATTCCGAGCGTGAAATGGTCCCACCATGCAACGGGTACGCGCGTCCTAGCGATTCACCTTCTCGGGTTCTGTGGCCCACCATTCAGTGGGT
This sequence comes from Zea mays, assembly GCF_902167145.1. Taxonomy (NCBI): domain Eukaryota; kingdom Viridiplantae; phylum Streptophyta; class Magnoliopsida; order Poales; family Poaceae; genus Zea; species Zea mays. Next base: position 118,619,115 of record NC_050100.1, read on the forward strand.
GCGGGCAACTATTCGTCCGGTGCGGAAGACTTGACGATTCACCTTCCCACCTACGACACTATATAAACAGACAGGTAGGTGTGAAGTTACCACAACATTCATTGCTATTGCACTGTTTTGCTGCCAAAAATTTGACCATAGCCAAAGCTTGTTCATCGTACTCAACCGAAGCATCGCTGTTGGTTTTGCTTCATCACAAGAGGAAGAGCTTCGGGAAAATTAAAAAAAAGTCAACAACTTCATCAAAAATTGTGAGGAATTCATCATCAAATGGCAAGCGTACGTTCCACTGCCAGGGTTACACGTGATGGAGAAGAAGCCGAAGCTGCTAAAACCGCTCTGATTTCCGAAGTGATGAAACGGTCAGGGCTGGTAGTGCCGGAGGATGTTTCTGACGAAGGTGCACCTGCCGCTGAAGCTGAGCAGGTTGATGCTGAGGAAGGTGAATCTGAAGATGATTACAGTGCTCTGCCATCTAAACCCAACCACCTGGAGTTTGGGAGGTCCACTGTTACCGAAGATGATATGCCTAAGTTGATGAAGTTAGGCTATTTTAGTGAAGCCAAAAAGAAGCTGATTCGCTTTGGCGGAGAGGAAATTACTCTGAAGCCAGAAAAGGATGAGGTGGTAGTCTTTAAAAGCTTCTTTAAAGCAGGATTAAGATTTCCTTTGAATGAGATGATTGCGGATGTTTTGGAGAAGTTTGGGATTTATCTTCATCAGCTAACTCCTAACACCATCGTTAGGCTTAGCGTCTACATCTGGGCTCTCCAAAGCCAGGGGGCAGAACCGCTTGCCGAAGGCTTCTGCCGGGCACATGAGTTTCATTATCAGACAAAAGCTAGAGAAGATGGGCTGCACGAGAACTTCGGCTGCTACAATTTTGCTTATCACAAAGATGCGAAGTCTCTAGTTATCAGCTATCGTACCAAATGGCCAGCTGGCTAGAAGACTGAATGGTTTTATGTCAAAGTTGATGAGAAAAAGGAGAAGCTGGTTCAAAGCCCATTAGAATTAATCTTCGGAGAGACTGGGCCCCAGTGCGACATGAAATCGGAGAGTCCATGCCAAATTGCACTGGGCGAATTTTGAGTTATTGCGGAGCACATTGGTACTAGGGATTTGGTGCAAGAATTCTTAGCTTTTAGAGTATTCCCAACTTTGAAAGAATGGGACATGCCGAAGCTCAAAGGGGAAAAGAAAAAGAAGGAACTTGTTCGGTTGCCCTATTACTATAAATTCAAGAAACACTTCAAAGAACCTGGCCAAGAATGGTTAGACACGATTGAAGTTATGTGCAATGAGATCCTCGGCAACTATTCTAAAACAGAAGATCAATTAATGATTGCAGCCTTCGGCACTCGACTGAAGTGAAGGTTGAACCGGGTGATGGATGCCCTGAATTTTGAATATCCTGACTATGAGCGATTGGACAGAGGTGCTGAAGGACAAAAAAGAAAAAGAGTTGCTAGCGTCCTGGATAAAGAAGCTGCTAAATTGGTGAAAAGGATGAAGAAACTTTGAAGAAAAGAAAATTAAGCCCTGAGCCGAAGATAGCTGCTTCGAAGAAAAGCAAAGCTGCGGCTCTGAAGCAAAAAACGACTGATATTGAGGATGAAGCTCCTTCAACACCTCCTGCTGCCGATGTGGAAGAAATTTTAAAGGTAATGACTGAATCTTTGCCTGTCAAGCTAAGTCCACTAGGGCCACATCTGACGAAGCTTTTTCAGAAGGAAAAGGAGCCTTCGGTAGAGAAGAAGCCAGATGAGCCGAAAAAACGAAGAATTATTCATGTAGTTGAAATTATCGAGCAGACACCGCCGCTGGCATCGGCGTCAAAGACTCCAACTATTGAGAGCACTACTACTGCCGAAGCTGCACCCACCGAAGCCGAAAATGCCGAAGCTGAAACCGCTGAAGATGTAAATCTAGAGGCCACACTCTCTGAAATTGATACCATGCTGGATGCGGCCGCGGAAGAAGCTGCTGCAATCGCTAAAGAGATCCTGGGCACAGTGGCTGGAAAAGGAAAGGAGAAAGCCGAGGATACTTCGGAAGAAGAGGACTTCAATTTCCAAGATATAGTTGGGCAAGAATTATCAAATGCTGAAAAAGAAGAACTGAACGAGTATGCTATATCTTGCGGGTATAGACCAGGTGCGTTACTCTTCGGGGGAGTCAACGAAGAAAGCTTAGGATGCCTTTGGGACCACACTGGGCGAAGGTTTTGTCGGCACTCTATCGAAGAGTGTTGGCCTCCTCAAGGTTGAGGTAGACCTCAGTAGGTACCGGCGGCAGCATATCGCCGTTAGCCTATTTTATGCTAACTTTAAGATATAATTCTTAACTTTTTATTGTTTTGATATGAAGATTGTTTTCTGATGAAGCTTATTTTATTAGAGCTTACTGCTGAGCAAAGTCCTGAGGATGCAACAAGACCTCGAGGACAAAAAGAACGAAATTATAATTGAGGGCCTAGAGAAGAAGATTAAAGACCATGAGGCTACCCTGGAGAAAAAAGACTTCGTACTTCAAACCATGGAAGGTTCACTGGCGGAGGCCCAGGCCGAAATTGCTAGATTGAATAGTGAATTTGAAAGGGAAATGTACCCTTGGGACATTTCTATAAGATTTTGGTGATTAAGTGCTCCACACAAATGCTTTGAGTAATATTTGTGCCAAAGACTAAAAAAGTGCAAATCAAGAGTAAAGGTATGTTTCTAAGACTTAGTACATTGTTTTGGAGACTAATGTATTGTGTCTAAGTGCTAGAAACAGGAAAAGACCAACTTGGAAAAGACTTGGCTGAGCAGCCAAGACTCTGCGCAGTTTGGGTGCACCGGACTGTCCGGTGGTGCACCGGACAGTGTCCGGTGCGTCAGGCTGGCTCTGGCTAACTGTCTGCTCTCGGGTTTCGTCGGCGACGTACGGCTATAAATCACCGAACTGTCCGGTGGTGCACTGGACTGTCCGGTGAGCCAACAGTCGGCCGGGCCAACGGTCGGCCGCGTAATCCGCGCACGACGCGTGGCAGAGCCAACGGTCAGAAGGGTGCACCGGACTGTCCGGTGTGCACCGGACAGTGTCTGGTGCGCCAACGGCTCTGAATCTTCAACAGTCGGCTGCACCAAAATAGGAAAGAAATCTGCACCGGACAGTGTCCGGTGGTGCACCGGACTGTCCGGTGCGCCAGGCGACAAAAGGCAAGAATTGCCTTCTTGGAATGCTCTCAACGGCTCCTAGCTGCCTTGGGGCTATAAAAGGGACCCCTAGGCGCATGGAGGAGAACACCAAGCATTCTCTAAGCATTCCTAAGCACCAAGACTCCAATTCCGCGCATTTGATTATTTGTGATAGCAACTAGAGCTCCATTTGAGTAGAGAACTCCTCGGGTTGTGTTGTGAGCTCGAGTTGTGACTTGTGTGCGTGTTTGTGCTCTGATTTTGTGTCTTGTGTGCGTTGCTCATCCCAGCCTTACTTCCGTGCTTCTTTGTGAACATCAAATTGTAAGGGCGAGAGGCTCCAAGTTGTGGAGATTCCTCGCAAGCGGGATATAATAAAACAAAGCAAAACATCGTGGTATTCAAGTGGGTCTTTGGACCGCTTGAGAGGGGTTGATTACAACCCTCGTCCGTTGGGACGCCACAACGTGGAGTAGGCAAGTGTTGGACTTGGCCGAACCACGGGATAAACCATTGTGCCTATCTGTGTTGATCTTCTTGTGGTTATCGTGTCTTGCAAGAACTCCTCTCTAGCCACTTGGCTTTATTGTGCCAACTCCTAATCAAGTTTTGTGGCATTAAGTTTCAAGTTTTTACAGGATCACCTATTCACCCCCCCTCTAGGTGCTCTCAATTGGTATCAGAGCCGTTCTCTTCACAAAGGGACTAATCGCCCGAAGAGATGGATCCTAAGGGAAAGGGGATGGTGGTCAACGATAAGGAGAAGGAGACCATTTTCAACGAGCCGAGGGACGACAAAGCTATTGACTCCGGCTCGAGTCAAAAGAAGAACGAAGGGAAGAAGAAGAGGCGCATCAAGAAGATCGTCTACTACGACGACAGCGACGAGTCCTCTTCTTCCCAAAAGGACAACGACGACAATGACCACGAGAAAAAGAAGACGGTTAACTCTAATTTTTCTTTCGATTATTCTCGTATTCCTCAAAGTACCAATGCTTATTTACTCTCCATTCCACTTGGTAAACCTCCTCACTTTGATGGAGAGGACTACGGATTTTGGAGTCACAAAATGCGTAGTCACTTGTTCTCTCTCCATCCAAGCATATGGGAGATAGTAGAAAGTGGAATGCAATTTGATAGTACTGATAGTCCCATATTTATCAATGAGCAAATTCACAAAAATGCACAAGCTACTACTGTTCTTCTAGCATCATTGTGCAGGGATGAATACCATAAGGTGAGCGGCTTGGATAACGCCAAGCAGATCTGGGACACCCTCAAGATCTCGCATGAGGGGAACGATGTCACCATGCTCACCAAGATGGAGTTGGTGGAAGGCGAACTAGGAAGGTTCGCGATGATCAGGGGAGAGGAGCCAACCCAAACGTACAACCGGCTCAAGACCCTTGTCAACAAAATAAGGAGCTATGGAAGCACGCGATGGACGGACCACGACGTCGTCCGCCTAATGCTAAGGTCCTTCACTGTCCTTGATCCACATCTTGTAAACAATATTCGTGAGAATCCTAGGTACACCAAGATGACGCCCGAGGAAATACTTGGGAAGTTTGTAAGCGGGCGGATGATGATCAAGGAGGCAAGATACGTTGATGATGCGTTGAATGGCCCAATCCACGAGGCTCAAACCGTTGCTCTCAAAGCAACGAGGAGCAAGGAACTGCTACCTAGCAAGGTGGCACAAGTTGAGGCGGCGGGGCTCAATGAGGAAGAGATGGCCCTCAACATCAAGCGTTTCAAGACGGCGCTAAGGGGTCGCAAGGAGCATCCCAACAAGAACAAGACGAAGGGGAAGCGCTCATGCTTCAAATGTGGTAAGATTGGTCATTTTATCGCTAATTGTCCTGATAATGATAGTGACCAGGAACAAGAGAAGAAGAGGGAAAAGAAGAAGGCCTACAAGAAGGCTAAGGGCGAGGCACGCCTTGGCAAGGAGTGGGACTCGGATTGTTCGTCATCCGACTCCGACAACGAAGGACTCTCCGCCTCGGCCTTCAACAAATCGTCCCTCTTACCCAACGAGCATCACACTTGCCTCATGGCAAAGGAGAAGAAGGTAAACACTCGAAAGACTACTTATGCTTCTTCTAGTGATGATGAATCTAGCGATGATGAAATAGATTATGCTAGTTTGTTCAAGGGCTTAGATAGAACTAAGATTGATAAGATTAATGAATTAATTGATGCCTTGAATGATAAGAATAGATTGTTAGAAAAGCAAGAGGATCTTTTGTATGAAGAACATGATAAATTTGTAGAGGCACAAAAATCTCTTGCTTTAGAAGTTAAAGGAAGGGAAATTTGGATCCATACCATTAAAAGATCACCACTTTGGATCCATACCATTACTATCCCACTTACATGTGGGTCCACATAAGTCAATGACATGTGGGGTCCATGGTATATATCTAAAGTTTGGATCTTTTAATGGTATAGATCCAATTGTTCCTTAAAGGAATGAAATGCTTTCTTGTGAACTATCTACTTGCCATGAGACTATTTCTAGTTTAAAAAGTGTTAATGATGATTTAAATGCTAAACTAGAAGTAGCAAATAGATCTAACTCTTGTGTAGAACATGTTGTGATTTGCAATAGGTGTAAAGATCTTAATGTTGATGTTTGTAGTGAACACCTAGTTTCTATTGCAAAGTTAAATGATGAAGTGGCTAGTCTTAATGCCCAACTTAAGACTAGCAAAAATGAATTTGATAAACTAAAATTTGCAAGGGATGCCTACACTATTGGTAGACACCCCTCAATTAAGGATGGGCTTGGCTTTAAGAGAGAAGCCAAGAACTTAACAAGTCATAAGGCTCCCATCTCCACAAAGGAGAAAGGGAAGGCCCCTATGGCTAATAGTGCTCAAAAGAACCATGCCTTCATGTACCATGATAGGAGATATTCGAGGAATATTCATTATGATAGAAGTTACAATGATGTTGTCTCACATGCCATGATTGCTTCAAGTTCTTCTATTATGCATGGTAGAAGTTTGGCTAAGAAAATGTCATTCATCATGTGCCTACGAGAAATGTTCATGTACCTAGGAAAATTAATGAACCTTCTACAATTTATCATACTTCCAATGCTTCCTTTGCAATTTGTAGAAAGGATAAGAAGGTGATTGCTAGGAAATTAGGGGCAAAATGCAAGGGAGATAAAACTTGCATTTGGGTCCCTAAGACCATTGTTACTAACCTTGTAAGACCCAACACGAGTTGGGTACCTAAGACCCAAGCCTAAATTGCCTTGCAGGTTTATGCATCCGGGGGATCAAGCTGGATTATTGACAGCGGATGCACAAACCACATGACGGGGGAGAAGAAGATGTTCACCTCCTACGTCAAGAACAAAGTTTCCCAAGACTCAATCATATTCGGTGACGGGAATCAAGGCAAGGTTAAAGGGTTAGGAAAGATTGCTATTTCATCCGAGCACTCCATTTCTAGTGTGTTTTTAGTTGAGTCGCTTGGGTATAATTTGTTGTCCATTAGTCAATTATGTAATATGGGATATAATTGCTTATTCACAAATGTAGATGTGTCTGTCTTTAGAAGGAGTGATGGTTCATTAGCTTTTAAGGGTGTATTAGACGGCAAACTCTATTTAGTTGATTTTGCAAAAGAGGAGGTCGGTCTAGATGCATGCTTAATTGCTAAGACTAGCATGGGCTGGCTGTGGCATCGCCGTTTAGCACATGTGGGGATGAAGAACCTTCACAAACTTCTAAAGGGAGAACACGTGATAGGTCTAACAAACGTAACCTTCGAAAAAGATAGACCTTGTGCAGCTTGTCAAGCAAGTAAACAGGTGGGAAGCTCTCATCATACCAAAAATGTGATGACCACATCAAGACCTTTGGAGTTGCTTCATATGGACATCTTCGGACCCGTCGCCTATCTAAGCATAGAAGGAAGTAAGTATGGTCTAGTTATAGTTGATGATTCTTCCCGCTTCACTTGGGTATTCTTTTTGCAGGATAAATCTGAAACCCAAGGGACCCTCAAGCGCTTCCTAAGGAGAGCTCAAAATGAGTTTGAGCTCAAGGTGAAGAAGGTAAGGATCGACAATGGGTCTGAGTTCAAGAACCTTCAAGTGGAGGAATACCTTGAGGAGGAAGGAATCAAGCACGAGTTCTCCGCTCCCTACACACCACAGCAAAATGGTGTGGTAGAGAGGAAGAACAGGACGTTCATTGACATGGCAAGGACGATGCTTGGAGAGTTCAAGACGCCCGAGCGATTTTGGTCGGAAGCCGTGAACACAGCTTGCCACGCCATAAACCGGGTGTACCTTCATCGCCTCCTCAAGAAAACTTCGTATGAGCTTCTAACTGGTAACAAACCCAATGTGTCTTACTTTCGTGTATTTGGGAGCAAATGTTATATTCTAGTGAAGAAAGGTAGAAATTCTAAGTTTGCTCCCAAAGCTGTAGAAGGGTTTTTGTTAGGTTATGACTAAAATACAAAGGCGTATAGGGTCTTCAACAAATCATCGGGTTTGGTTGAAGTCTCTAGCGACGTTGTATTTGATGAGACTAATGGCTCTCCAAGAGAGCAAGTTGTTGATCTTGGTGATATAAATGAAGAAGATATTCCAACGGCCGCAATACGCACCATGGCGATTGGAGAAGTGCGGCCACAGGAACAAAAGGAGCAAGATCAACCTTCTTCCTCAACAATGGTGCATCCCCCAACTCAAGATGATGAACAGGTTCATCAAGAGGAGGCATGTGATCAAGGGGGAGCACAAGATGATCATGTAATGGAGGAAGAAGCACAACCGGCACCTCCAACTCAAGTTCGAGCGACGATTCAAAGGAATCATCCCGTCGACCAAATTTTGGGTGATATTAGCAAGGGAGTAACTACTCGCTCCAGATTAGTTAATTTTTGTGAGCATTACTCTTTTGTTTCTTCTATTGAGCCTTTCAGGGTAGAAGAGGCCTTGCTAGATCCGGACTAGGTGTTGGCCATGTAGGAAGAGCTCAACAACTTCAAGAGAAATGAAGTGTGGACACTGGTGCCTCGTCCCAAGCAAAACGTTGTGGGAACCAAGTGGGTGTTTCGCAACAAACAAGACAAGCACGGGGTGGTGACAAGGAACAAGGCACGACTTGTGGCAAAAGGTTATGCCCAAGTCGCAGGTTTGGACTTTGAGGAGACTTTTGCTCATGTGGTAGGCTAGAGTCAATTCGCATATTGTTAGCCTATGCTGCTCACCATTCTTTCAGGTTGTTCCAAATGGATGTGAAGAGCGCTTTCCTCAACGGACCAATCAAGGAGGAGGTGTACGTGGAGCAACCCCCTGGCTTTGAGGATGAACGGTACCCCGACCACGTGTGTAAGCTCTCTAAGGCGCTCTATGGACTTAAGCAAGCCCCAAGAGCATGGTATGAATGCCTTAGAGACTTTTTAATTGCTAATGCTTTCAAGGTTGGGAAAGCCGATCCAACTTTATTCACTAAGACTTATGACGGTGATCTTTTTGTGTGCCAAATTTATGTCGATGACATAATATTTGGTTCTACTAACCAAAAGTCTTGTGAAGAATTTAGCAGGGTGATGACTCAGAAATTTGAGATGTCGATGATGGGCAAGTTGAACTACTTCCTTGGGTTCCAAGTGAAGTAACTCAAGGATGGCACCTTCATCTCACAAACGAAGTATACACAATACTTGCTCAAGAGGTTTGGGATGAAGGACACCAAGCTCGCAAAGACTCCAATGGGAACCAATGGACACATCGACCTCAACAAAGGAGGTAAGTCCGTTGATCAAAAGGCATACCGGTCTATGATAGGGTCTTTACTTTATTTATGTGCTAGTAGACCGGATATTATGCTTAGTGTATGCACATGTGCTAGATTTCAATCCGATCCAAGGGAGTGTCACTTAGTGGCCGTGAAGCGAATTCTTAGATATTTAGTCGCTACGCCTTGCTTCGGGATCTGGTATCCAAAGGGGTCTACCTTTGACTTGATTGGATATTCAGACTCCGATTATGCTGGATGTAAGGTCGATAGGAAAAGTACATCGGGGACGTGCCAATTCTTAGGAAGGTCCCTGGTGTCATGGAGCTCTAAGAAACAAACTTCTGTTGCCCTATCCACCGCTGAGGCCGAGTATGTTGCCGCAGGACAGTGTTGCGCGTAACTACTTTGGATGAGGCAAACCCTCAGGTACTTTGGCTACAATCTGAGCAAAGTCCCACTCCTATGTGATAATGAGAGTGCTATCCGCATGGTGGACAATCCTGTTGAACACAGCCGCACAAAGCACATAGACATCTGACATCACTTTTTGAGAGACCACCAGCAAAAGGGAGATATCGAAGTGTTTTATGTTAGCACCGAGAACCAGCTAGCCGATATCTTTACCAAGCCTCTAGATGAGAAGACATTTTGCAGGCTGCGTAGTGAGCTAAATGTCTTAGATTCGCGGAACCTGGATTGATTTATAGCATACATGTGTTTTATGCCTTTGATCATGTTCCTTTATGCATATTGTTATATATTTGTGGTGTTCAAGTTGTACAAACACTCCCCGGACCTCAAAAGTTCATGTGTGAGTGATGCACATATTTAGGGGAGATGTGCTACAACTTGACCCTTTGGGACTAACCATGTGCTTGAGTGTTCTTAAATTAGTCTCAAAAGTGCATTGAAAGGGAAAGGTGGACTTGGACCATGAAAGACTTCCACTGCACTCCGATGAGAGGGTAACTTACTCCAAGTTCATCTCCATGTCTCTTATTGCCTTTTGCTCTTAATTGACAATTTTGGTGAGGCAATGAGGTTTAAGGGCCAAGATTAATCCCGTTTTGGTGCTTGATGCCAAAGGGGGAGAAACTAAGGCCAAAGCAACAAATGGATCAGCTACCACTTGAGAATTTTGAAAATAGTAGAGTTAGGACTTTTTAATTTGTCAAAATTCTAAATGTCTCCTTTTGTCAAAAGTTGGTCTCTTGTGGGGAGAATGGTTGATTATGGGAAATAGGGGGAGTTTTTGAATCTTTGATCAATTTCTCTTGAAATACCTCTCTTTATGTCTCAACAAGTGTGTTTGACTTAGAGATAGGAAATTGAGTTTGATTTTCAAAAACAAACCAAGTGGTGGTAAAGAATGATCCATATATGCCAAATTTGAATCAAAACAAATTTGTGTTCTCATTTGAATTGATGTTGCACTTCTTTTAGTTGCTTTTTGTTGTGTTGGCATTAATCACCAAAAAGGGGGAGATTGAAAGGGAAATGTACCCTTGGGACATTTCTATAAGATTTTGGTGATTAAGTGCTCCACACAAATGCTTTGAGTAATATTTGTGCCAAAGACTAAAAAAGTGCAAATCAAGAGTAAAGGTATGTTTCTAAGACTTAGTACATTGTTTTGGAGACTAATGTATTGTGTCTAAGTGCTAGAAACAGGAAAAGACCAACTTGGAAAAGACTTGCCTAAGCAACCAAGACTCTGCGCAGTCTGGGTGCACTGGACTGTCCGGTGGTGCACCGGACAGTGTCCGGTGCGCCTGGATGGCTCTGGCGAACTGGCTGCTCTCGGGTTTCGTCGGCGGCGTACAGCTATAAATCACCGGACTGTCCGGTGGTGCACCGGACTGTCCGGTGAGCCAACAGTCGGCCGGGCCAACGGTCGGCCGTGTAATCCGCGCGCGACGCGTGGCAGAGCCAACGGTCAGAAGGGTGCACCGGACTGTCCGGTGTGCACCGGACAGTGTCCGGTGCGCCAACAACTCTGAATCTTGAACGGTCGGCTGCGCCAAAATAGGAAAGAAATCCGCACCGGACAGTGTCTGGTGGGGCACCGGACTGTCCGGTGCGCCAGGCGACAGAAGGCAAGAATTGCCTTCCTGGAATGCTCTCAACGGCTCCTAGCTGCCTTGGGGCTATAAAAGGGACCCCTAGGCGCATGGAGGAGAACACCAAGCTTTCTCTAAGCATTCCTAAGCACCAAGACTCCAATTCCGCGCATTTGATTCTTTGTGATAGCAACTAGAGCTCCATTTGAGTAGAGAACTCCTCGGGTTGTGTTGTGAGCTCGAGTTGTGACTTGTGTGCGTGTTTGTGCTCTGATTTTGTGTCTTGTGTGCGTTGCTCATCCCAGCCTTACTTCCATGCTTCTTTGTGAACATCAAATTGTAAGGGCGAGAGGCTCCAAGTTGTGGAGATTCCTCGCAAGCGGGATATAGTAAAACAAAGCAAAACACCGTGGTATTCAAGTGGGTCTTTGGACCGCTTGAGAGGGGTTGATTGCAACCCTCGTCCGTTGGGACGCCACAACGTGGAGTAGGCAAGTGTTGGACTTGGCCGAACCACGGGATAAACCACTGTGCCTATTTGTGTTGATCTTCTTGTGGTTATCGTGTCTTGCAAGAACTCCTCTCTAGCCACTTGGCTTTATTATGCTAACTCCTAATCAAGTTTTGTGGCAAATAGTTTCAAGTTTTTATAGGATCACCTATTCACCCCCCCCCCCCCCCCCCCCCCGTCTAGGTGCTCTCAGAACTCTCCATGGAAAAGAAAATTTTTGAAGCCAAACTCGAAGCTGAAGCTAAGAAAAATTCAAATTTGCGGAAATCACTGAAAGAACTTCAAGAAAAATGCGTAGACTTCGGCAACCAGTGCCTGCAGCGGCTAAAGCAGGTTTTCAACTCGGTTGGAGCCAGCGCTGAGAAATTCAGTCCTTCGGTTGAAAACTTGCCAGAAACCTTCGAACACATTGAGGGCCAGCGCTGAAAAATTGTCAACAAACCAAATTTTAGCTTATCACCGGCAGATTTAATTGATATCCCTAGCCTAGCTCGGAGTATAGGAAATAGATTCATAACTCAAATTTGGGTAAAAGGCGGGCGAAAAATGGCTGGCGATGAAGCTCGAAGCCACCTTAAGCCGGTAAAAAATTTGTGCCTATTACTTTACCTTCTCCTTGAACTCTGCACTTCTCTCATACCGTTTTAATATGTACAGGATGACGATGCTGAGGAACAATGAGCTAAAGCTTGACAGGTGATCCGAAGCTCAGATGATCCGAAGCTTAATGATGTCACAGCTGAAGACCTTGCTAAAACAATTCTAGAGAAAATCTTGTAATATCATTGTAAAAATATTTGTAATTTAAGAATCAAATACTAATTCTGTAAATTTGTGCATACCTTGTAATATATTTTTACCTTTTCGTCCATGTATGAACTGCTTTGATTGTAACACCCCTAGTGTTACTGTTACTAAAACTTGAGCATAACATCATAAGCATTGGCATTGCATATGTTTGACACACCTAGAGTGCATTCACTAGGCAAAAATTTCAAACAAGTTGTATTGTTATAGCATTTTGTAAACAAGACCCTAGTATAGGGTACTTAACCCTAAATGGGGATTAGAAGGGCAAAACAGGAACTAAATAGAGAAAACCCCAAAGATTAAGTGAAATAGTCATAAAATATTACTAAGGATGGGTTTAAGTTACATTTACACCCTTGAAATACCAGAAACCCTAATTGAAACCCTGGAAAACCCTAAATCCAAACCCTAGTGGGTTAAGTGCAAAATTAGTCCACTTTTGGGCTAAAGTGCAAAAACCATGTTAATAAAGCATCATAAGTACTATGGTTCACAAATATGTGGATTTGTAAGCTAAACACTGGATTTTGGACCCATTTGCAAAAAGGACCCCATTTGGGTTCTATGCTAAGTCTGAAATCAGTGTTATAAGCTCAACTTTGGAGCTTTATAACTTCCAAATTAGTAAGAATACACCTTAGGGCACCACATCAACTTTTTAGCTCTATGAAAGGAGAGCAATTTTGCTTAAGAGTGTAAGTAAGGTTGTTATGAAGAATTTGGAGATAATCACACTCAAAGTCAGGCTGTCAGGCTGTTAAAGTCTGAATTTCAGACTGGCAGTGCAATTGCAGTGACTTTGGGCATGAATTCAAGCTTGATTCAATAGGAATTTGGCTATTGCTGCTATGGCAAAATTGTAGCTGGTTTGTAGCTCTCCAATTTTGCTGCAGAGCCTCGGATTAGTTGCCATATGAGTTTGAGAGAAAATCGAGCTAAAAGATTGACTATCAGGTTCATCTGAATGAAATTTGCCATGGTACAGTGACCTGATGAGGAACAGACCGCAAGCACAGAATGTTCACCGCCGGCAACCTCTTCGCCGGGATTCGTGCCACGGGCGTATGGATTTCGTTCATCGGGTAAAGATCTCGTCGCGGATGTGTATGAGCTACTGTGGCCATGTTGTCCCCTGCCCCTTTTCACCAGCGACGTGGCCTCATGGCCGTCACCGGAGTTGTCATGCTTTACTGCGGTTGTGCCACGCTCCAAGCCTTCCACCACGTCGTCCCTAGCCGCACCAACTCACCGGTAACCGTCGTAGCTCCTCAACCGGTGATCACCGGAGCAAGCGCCACGGTGAAAGCCACCCATCCCCTGCTCCAGTATCCCTGTTTCCCTCCGGCCGCCAGCACAACCTTGCGAAATTGGACACCACCGTCGATGGGATCTATAAATTGAGCCCCCCCTCGGCTTCGCCATGTATTCCAGCAACTACTGCACCCACCTGCATCCCAAACCCCCCACCAGAGAGCACTAATTTCGGATTTTCCCCAAAACGCTTAAGAACTCGCTCGGTTTAGCCTCACCGCGGCCAACTCGATTCAGGTCAGTGCAAACCTTATGCTCCCTCGTTTAAGTGTGATCATGTGTCTGTGATGCTCGTAGACCCGCCCAATTGAACTAGGAGCCCACTAGTCACCGGGAACGCGTTCATCCACCCGCAACATCCACGGTCACCGTGGCCAAAGCCAACCAGGCACCCATTTGCGAAATTAAGTGAGGGGAAACCATTAATGGGACTTGAATTTGGTGTAGACCACTCGGAAGCACCTGCCCTTGCCCCGTTTGGCCGGTCCAGGAGCTCGCTGGAGCTCGGTCGCGCTCGACGCCGTCGGGGATCATGCGGTGTAAAGGAATATAACTCCAGGGACTTTTCTGCAAACTGTCAGCGACTCGTATAAATAGTGCAAGTGCCCACTTACGGTTACCAAAAAGAATAGGGTCTTATCTGCAAAGTCTGTAGCGCGCGGGCGCGGGCGCGCTTTCACCCGTTGTTGGGCCGCCTGGTTTGAATTAAGCCCAGCACTATTCACTGTCTTTTCTTTTTCTTTTTCTACCAGAGTTAAAATAATTCTGAAAAATAGTAGAAAAATGTTAAAAATGTCAAACCAATTTTGTTAGATTCCTAATTTTTCATAGTATTTAATAAAAATAGTTTCATGATTTTTAGATCAAATAGGGAATTTTGGAGCATTTAAAATAGCCTAAAACCTTGTTTCTAGATTTTTAGAAAATAGATATTAATTCCAAAAATCCCCAAAAATTTTAGATGAACTTTATTTATTATTTAGAAGCCTTGGGTGGATTTTGGTATTATTTGGACCTTGTTTGATAATTAGAACCCAAAGCCCCACCCCCTGCTCTTTGAACTTCACTAATGACTCCGGAAACCCTAAGTTCTCGGAGTTCCGCGAAGGAAAGTTGTATTCAAGACTTTAGATAAAAAACTATTATTACCTTTGCACTCTCATGAGCATTACATGGCATTCAGTCTTATATATATGGTTATATTTAGAAAACAAGGAAGAGGTTGAGATAGAAGAAGAGAAGACTGCACCACCACCACCTGCGGAACGTCAGGCAGGGAATTGTTTTTACTTTGACATCTGCGGATCCGAGCCTGACTCACCTATAAACGAAGGCAAGCCCCGGTGCATTTGCCACCTCCTTGATGCTTTTAAAATCATTCTCACTTGCTTGATGCATTAGGTGATAGGAGTTGATTGCTAAAACAATTCCTGCATTACCTTCCTTGAATTTGATTACCTTCCTTGATCACCGTTTTACAAAAGATTTTTTATGCTTAGCCTTGCTTTAGAAAAACAAAAGGTTTTGTTTTTACAAAAGATGTTGTGGCAAAAGTGGGTGGGAGGTTTTCGAAAAGTAAAACTTGATAATGGATCCATCAAGGCCTTGATGGGTTCAACATCGGAAAAGATGTACCTCTGCCAGGTACCAAACTTTGGGTTGAAATGATTACCGGGCAGGTGACTTGCACGAGAAGAGAGTCTCGGTGTAGTGTCTCCATCTGAGTCGATTAAGGACCGTCTCGATGTAGGCTTGATGACCGAGGACCCTTTAACTGGTCACATGCCTCGTCATGGGTAAGCCTTGCTCGGGCAGACTAAGGCCAGAATAAGATAACACGCAATGGGCATGGAGCGGTGGCGAGAGTAGCGTGTACCCTCCGTGGCAAGAGGCTGGACGGTGGTGTATCTATGCTCTCGGTTGACGTGAACCTGATCTGGTCTTAAGAACCCCGGTGGCGGGTTGACATATGCAAGGGTTAAGTGCTACATATGTCATGTGATTGGAGATCCTCAGTTGAGTATAATCGATTCGGATCGCCGTACCTTCACGGTTATGAAGACTTGGTCACTGCCCTATACGTAGAACTCCAGTAAAGATGAAGGGATTGTTAAGAAATTGGCTAGTGCAGGTCAAGTGTTTGAACTAGGTAGAAAGAACTCTAGTTGCAGGTAATCTTACTTAACCTGACAAATTAAAATTGGATTTTTAAGGATCCACTTTAGTAAGCAATTCTGCAAATAGAGTCTTTGATTATTGAGAAGCATTAGCTTGACTCCCTCATAACCAGCATACCCTTGAGAGTCTTTTCTTTAGTCGGGTAAGACTTGCTGAGTAATTCCATACTCAGGGTTTTATTCCCCGTTGTTTTTAGGTGAAGAAGCAACAAACTTTTGTTGTTTCTGTTCTAAGGTGGTACCGACGGAAGAACACCAGGAATGAAGTTGCGGGACGAAAGGATCCTCCATAAGAACTTTTGTTTAAAACTTTATGGGAGGAGTTTTTGCTTCCCTTGGTGTGTAATAATAATACTATGCACTCGTAGGTTATATCCTGGTCTGTAATATATAACTTTGTCTTATTTTTAAAATAAAGGTAAGTTCATGTAATTGCTTCCGCATTCTCGTAACATCGATGCTTGTAATGTCTGCGTGACGGGTGAAACGCTCTTAGGAAAGGTAAGAAAAGAAGATACTGAACTTGTCAAGTGATTCAGGGGCACCTACAGGGTTGTCTGAGGTCCGTTGGACAAGGACAACTGTAGGTGGGCCTAATTACTTGGGAGGTTCCGCCACAGCTGGTATCGGAGCGAAGCCCTTCTCTGTAGATATTATGAGGTATCTTCAAAAGGATTTTCTAAAGACTTATCTAGAAAATCTCTTCCCTTCTTACCTAAGTATTTCTGAAGAGTTTATCTTAAAGACCAGATAGTAAGAGTGCAACATATAGAAGGTGTGAATCAACTAAGGTTGATTCTGTAATGTAATACCGTAAATTTTTTTTTGAGATCTAGGAAAATTCACCAAAGACTTTTTTGAATTAAAATATATTTCCTTACCTTCTATAAATGTGTCTTCTAATAAAAGATTAAATAAGACACCTAAATGAACTGGGATCATCCCTTTGTGGAACTACATATAGATATTCAATGAAGGTTTTGGTAATACCTAAAGATTTAGATCAATAAATAATTGTTCTTAGTAAAATGCATGCAGATTCCATATCGAAAGGTAAAATTCATTTAAAAAAAGAGAGAAAACTAAATAAGTAAAAGTGTAAATATTTTAAAAGGAATTAGTAATTCTCTTGCTGGATTTTCCTTGATCGTGCATTTACATTTGTGAACCAGAGTTGAATATAGAAATTCAAAATTTGGAATAGAAGGAAAACAAGTAAAATAAAAAAATAGAAGGAGAGGAACCGTATGGTAGGCTCACCATGGTATACGTTTCCTGTTATTTCTTTATGCATTCTGGCCGGACTCTATATCATCGTGACTTCATCGCTGATGTAAGCATGCAAGCCATGCAGGCAGTCAACTTCTCCCTACGAAACGCATCAACCAGTTGGTAACAACCCCGCCGGTATGCGCGTGATTTTGTAGCAAAACACCTGCATCTCGCGGACCCTGCTCACGTGCATATAAACGCGGCCGGCAGCGGTGTCGCCCGGCACCTGTTGTGGAAGACGAGCATGCGATCCTACTTTCACCGAGGCCTAAGAGTGCTGCCGCGGGGAGTCCTGCCATTACGCGGAGCCATGCTCGCCGTCGTCGTGAGTCGGGTGAATGCCAGGGTGCTTCGTGGGATCAGGCTGGTGGTGCTGGTTGGCGTCCTGTGCGGGGGCGGCGACCAAGAGACCGATGATTTCTCGTCGAAGGGCGGGGTGGCACCGTGGGCTGCCATGTGCTGTGGGTCGACTCATCCCCGGCCGTGGACGAAGGTTAGTTCCTGCTTGATTGTTCATAATATTACCATAGTATGTAGGGCGCGTTGAATCTGGGCTTGGTGCATCGGGGGATGGTGTTGATGTTGTCGCCAGCAATGGTGTGCCGTCGCGTGAAGCCGTGCGATGTGGGCAGGCTCGGCCATGGCCTCCGCCGTGTGGCATGGTAGCGCCCTCGGGGTTGGCGTAGGGAAAAAAAGAATGGGCTTGAATCATTGATCTCGTAACGAATACCTGGGATTCGGGTCCCTGGCAATGGCGCCGCCGTGCTCCTGTTCCGCACCGCCGCTGCTTGGCCGTCTGGAGGTAGAAGGAGCACATGGGCCGTAGGATGCAAAAGGAACGGTGTAGATTAGATCAATGCGTACCCCTTCGTTGAGACGGATCCCTGCCGTTAGACCATAAACGGACGGGCGTGTAATGATCCTAGTATTTAAAATCTGCGCCGTCGATCCACGATCCAACGACTAATAATGTGGGCGGGTTCATGGGTGTCTCGGTCTAATCTGGACCGACGATCTTGGATCGGACGGCTCGCGGGTGCCGATACCCCTTCGCGATGGCCAATTCACTAAAGAGTCCCCCTGTTTATCTTGAAACAACCCGCCGTCCGTTGTGGGATTCTCTGAGTCTTAGGAATATTTGCGCCGTAGCCCCTGCGTTTTCCAGAAAATGAGGCCCCGTCCAGAAAATTAATAAAATCAGGAAAATAGGTTAGAAAATGGTTTTTAGTACAAATTTAATTGCAGAAACTTGTTTAAATTGTAGAAAATCCATATGAACTCCAAATTGACCCATTCCGGTTGCAATAATTTCATATTAATATTGTCTATCAACCAGTAACATTGTTTATCCATGAATCTTGAATTAAAATTATTCATTCAGACTAATCTATTCTAAGCACTAAATAACTTTGGAAATTCATAACTTAATAACCGTAGCTCCGAATTTAGTGGTTCTTGTTTCTACGATCTCGTTACGCAGCGTAGAATATTATTATGCAGTTTATGATTATGTTTGGTGTAATGTTAATTTCGCCTATACACTGTTTGTTTGTAATGCTACGACTAGCGTGAGGACACGAGCCACCTGAAGATCATCCTGGTACCTGGAATCTCAAGTCCCAGGCAAGTTGTGCCCTTGATCACTTCTTTTTACCTACTCATGTTCTGATTAATCATAATGATCTGCATAGGTTAATTTTGATGGGACCCAATAGGTTACCCTAGTTTGTCTATCTTTATACCTTGTTTACCACTGAACTTTTTGGGTAGTACTTGCTAGTGCTTTATGTGGTTTTGGGTATGAAGATACAATATTCATGATCACACTTTTATTATCTGTTTATTATCACTGTTCATGATAAGATCATTATGTTAATTGGAACATGGAGAACCACCCGGGAAAACAGTGCTACCACAAGGGTTTAATGGGACGCCCTTGGCCGATTAATTAGGAAAGCTAGTGGAAGACTACCTTACCCGAAAGGGGCAAGGGCAGTAGGGGAGTGGTCAGTGTAGGGAGGCCCTCGGGAGGATTTTGCTGCGATGGCGGTCCTGCAAGGGATTCCTGCATTGGAGCTTCCTATAAACTGTAGCGGGTTTTCTGAAGCTAGTGGAACTTTGTAAAGGCCTCGTAGTGTTACCCTGCCTCACCTCCTCGGTAGAGGTGTATGGGAAGTCGCGATCCCTTGGCAGATGGGTAACATGACTTGTGGGTAAAGATGCGCAACCTCTGCAGAGTGTAAAACTGGTATACTAGCCGTGCTCACGGTCATGAGCAGCTCGGACACTCACATGATTAAATTATGGAACCTAAACTCAATTTGTCATATGCATTGCATCGTAGGTGAGGTTGTTACTTTTGTTCTACTACTTAATTGGGCTGGTATTTACTTATACTTAGTAATTGCTAATAAAATTTTGACCAACTTTAAAAGCAATGCTCAGCTCTAACCATCCTCTTTGGTAAGCCTTACACTTCACGTGAGCTCCCACCTTTGGCGAGTTCATGCACATTATTCCCCACAACTTGTTGAGCGATGAACGTATGTGAGCTCACTCTTGCTGTCTCACACCCCCCACAGGTCAAGAGCAGGTACCACAGGATGAGGCGCGTGGAGGATGCTGTGATGAGTTCGTGAGTGGTCTAGGCCGTCGTCTCCCAGTCAACTTTGGGTTGCTGGATCGTTTCCTCATATGATGTAATTATTTAATTATTTTGTATAGAACTCCTGTTATATAGTAAAGATGTGACATTCGATCCTGTGCCACTATGCATCATATGTGTGAGACTTGGTCCCAGCACACCTGGTGTTTATGTTCGCGCCCGGGCTTTGGACCCCTAAAACCCGGGTGTGACAGAAGTGGTATCAGAGGAATGTTGACTGTAGGACGAAACCTAGATAGAACTGGACAACCATTATCTACTTACCTTTGCTACTCTGATTCTTTCTAAACTTCTCTTAATCTTTTCTCATCTATTTTTGCTTTACTCTGATTATTCTTACCTTTTCATTCTAAAGACAAACTTGGATTTCACACTTTGAAATCCCGTGCCTAAAGTGACCTTTAGGAATAGGAGACCTAATCTTAGGAACAAAAACAAAACTATTTTCATAAATATTGATATGCTTGAATGTTTGTCCTTATGATACTTGTTTGATTTGGATCTTTGATTGAGTGTGAATGGTTGTGGAGTAATGTACGCGATTACATCTGCATATACATATAGGAAAAAAATGCTTATAAAAGTAAGTAGACAAATTAGGTTATTCCTCATTAAAAAAATGTATATAGCTTAATAGATCCATCTCATCTTAAAAAAAATCTATCCTACACTTATAGATCTATCTTATCTCAAAAGATCCTAACTTATCCTAATATATCTAGATCCATCTTATCTTAAAAGATTCTTTCTTATCTTAATAGATTCAACTTATCTTGAAAGATTTGTCTTATCCTAACCACTTTACTTATCTCATCCTAGAGTAACAACCATGATCTAATTCAAATTAATTAGATCTTATTTAGTCAAATCTAGTTATGCTAAATTAATCTAGTTTCCATCTAATCTAAACTAACCTAATGTAACCCACTCAAAGCAGGTTAGTTAATACTGGTGAAATAAGACTAGACCCTTCCCCCATAGAATATTCTAACCTAAACTGGTGCCTTATTCTAAATGTGTAATGAGATAACTAATTAGCTTAGATTATCTCCCATTAAAATATCTAGCTTAACAGATGCATCTCATCTTAAAAGTTTCTAGCATATCCTAATAATATTTATCCTATCATAGTAGATATATCTAACCAAAACTAGTCTAATCTAGTCATATCCAATCTATTCTAGATCTTATCTAATCTAATATGATCTAATCTAATGTGGCATACTTAAAACATATTAGTGATAATGGTAGAATAGGTTAGACCCTACTAGCCATGTGTTAACTTAAACTAGTACATTAGACCAACTCAACCATGAGCAGAAGATCTAACCTAACCAATAGAGTTACGATGAAATGCATAATCTATCCATCCCCACCTAACATCAAACAAGATTTTGATCTACATCATGTAGGCTATCTCACCCACATCTATCGTAACCATACTCCCCCAACTTCGATGGTATACACTAACCCCGAAACAATGAGACCAAGACCGGAGAAGGAAAAGATCAACCTCGTTAAGGAAGGAGAGAAAGTCGAACTCGATCTTCAGATGCATTATCACCCAATACGGAGTTCTTCCTCACCATAGACTATCTTACCCTAGGCTATTCTTGCCCTAACCTACCCATCTTTTATCCTACATAATAAAATGGCTATACATATAGATGCCCTTGCTTTCCTAATCACTTTCTAATTAACATGAAAGTTCCTAATATTAAACTAATTAGAAACTAAAAGCTAAACTATAAATAAGGCTTTTTACATCCCTTTCTTACTAATCTCGAGGACGAGATTATTTTTAAGGGGGGTAGAATTTGTAATACCGTAAAATTTTTTTTGAGATCTAGGAAAATTCACCAAAGACTTTTTTGAATTAAAATATATTTCCTTACCTTCTATAAATGTGTCTTCTAATAAAAGATTAAATAAGACACCTAAATGAACTGGGATCATCCCTTTGTGGAACTACATATAGATATTCAATGAAGGTTTTGGTAATACCTAAAGATTTAGATCAATAAATAATTGTTCTTAGTAAAATGCATGCAGATTCCATATCGAAAGGTAAAATTCATTTAAAAAAAGAGAGAAAACTAAATAAGTAAAAGTGTAAATATTTTAAAAGGAATTAGTAATTCTCTTGCTGGATTTTCCTTGATCGTGCATTTACATTTGTGAACCAGAGTTGAATATAGAAATTCAAAATTTGGAATAGAAGGAAAACAAGTAAAATAAAAAAAAATAGAAGGAGAGGAACCGTATGGTAGGCTCACCATGGTATACGTTTCCTGTTATTTCTTTATGCATTCTGGCCGGACTCTATATCATCGTGACTTCATCGCTGATGTAAGCATGCAAGCCATGCAGGCAGTCAACTTCTCCCTACGAAACGCATCAACCAGTTGGTAACAACCCCGCCGGTATGCGCGCGATTTTGTAGCAAAACACCTGCATCTCGCGGACCCTGCTCACGTGCATATAAACGCGGCCGGCAGCGGTGTCGCCTGGCACCTGTTGTGGAAGACGAGCATGCGATCCTACTTTCACCGAGGCCTAAGAGTGCTGCCGCGGGGAGTCCTGCCGTTACGCGGAGCCATGCTCGCCGTCGTCGTGAGTCGGGTGAATGCCAGGGTGCTTCGTGGGATCAGGCTGGTGGTGCTGGTTGGCGTCCTGTGCGGGGGCGGCGACCAAGAGACCGATGATTTCTCGTCGAAGGGCGGGGTGGCACCGTGGGCTGCCATGTGCTGTGGGTCGACTCATCCCCGGCCGTGGACGAAGGTTAGTTCCTGCTTGATTGTTCATAATATTACCATAGTATGTAGGGCGCGTTGAATCTGGGCTTGGTGCATCGGGGGATGGTGTTGATGTTGTCGCCAGCAATGGTGCGCCGTCGCGTGAAGCCGTGCGATGTGGGCAGGCTCGGCCATGGCCTCCGCCGTGTGGCATGGTAGCGCCCTCGGGGTTGGCGTAGGGAAAAAAAGAATGGGCTTGAATCATTGATCTCGTAACGAATACCTGGGATTCGGGTCCCTGGCAATGGCGCCGCCGTGCTCCTGTTCCGCACCGCCGCTGCTTGGCCGTCTGGAGGTAGAAGGAGCACATGGGCCGTAGGATGCAAAAGGAACGGTGTAGATTAGATCAATGCGTACCCCTTCGTTGAGACGGATCCCTGCCGTTAGACCATAAATGGACGGGCGTGTAATGATCCTAGTATTTAAAATCTGCGCCGTCGATCCACGATCCAACGACTAATAATGTGGGCGGGTTCATGGGTGTCTCGGTCTAATCTGGACCGACGATCTTGGATCGGACGGCTCGCGGGTGCCGATACCCCTTCGCGATGGCCAATTCACTAAAGAGTCCCCCTGTTTATCTTGAAACAACCCGCCGTCCGTTGTGGGATTCTCTGAGTCTTAGGAATATTTGCGCCGTAGCCCCTGCGTTTTCCAGAAAATGAGGCCCCATCCAGAAAATTAATAAAATCAGGAAAATAGGTTAGAAAATGGTTTTTAGTACAAATTTAATTGCAGAAACTTGTTTAAATTGTAGAAAATCCATATGAACTCCAAATTGACCCATTCCGGTTGCAATAATTTCATATTAATATTGTCTATCAACCAGTAACATTGTTTATCCATGAATCTTGAATTAAAATTATTCATTCAGACTAATCTATTCTAAGCACTAAATAACTTTGGAAATTCATAACTTAATAACCGTAGCTCCGAATTTAGTGGTTCTTGTTTCTACGATCTCGTTACGCAGCGTAGAATATTATTATGCAGTTTATGATTATGTTTGGTGTAATGTTAATTTCGCCTATACACTGTTTGTTTGTAATGCTACGACTAGCGTGAGGACACGAGCCACCTGAAGATCATCCTGGTACCTGGAATCTCAAGTCCCAGGCAAGTTGTGCCCTTGATCACTTCTTTTTACCTACTCATGTTCTGATTAATCATAATGATCTGCATAGGTTAATTTTGATGGGACCCAATAGGTTACCCTAGTTTGTCTATCTTTATACCTTGTTTACCACTGAACTTTTTGGGTAGTACTTGCTAGTGCTTTATGTGGTTTTGGGTATGAAGATACAATATTCATGATCACACTTTTATTATCTGTTTATTATCACTGTTCATGATAAGATCATTATGTTAATTGGAACATGGAGAACCACCCGGGAAAACAGTGCTACCACAAGGGTTTAATGGGACGCCCTTGGCCGATTAATTAGGAAAGCTAGTGGAAGACTACCTTACCCGAAAGGGGCAAGGGCAGTAGGGGAGTGGTCAGTGTAGGGAGGCCCTCGGGAGGATTTTGCTGCGATGGCGGTCCTGCAAGGGATTCCTGCATTGGAGCTTCCTATAAACTGTAGCGGGTTTTCTGAAGCTAGTGGAACTTTGTAAAGGCCTCGTAGTGTTACCCTGCCTCACCTCCTCGGTAGAGGTGTATGGGAAGTCGCGATCCCTTGGCAGATGGGTAACATGACTTGTGGGTAAAGATGCGCAACCTCTGCAGAGTGTAAAACTGGTATACTAGCCGTGCTCACGGTCATGAGCAGCTCGGACACTCACATGATTAAATTATGGAACCTAAACTCAATTTGTCATATGCATTGCATCGCAGGTGAGGTTGTTACTTTTGTTCTACTACTTAATTGGGCTGGTATTTACTTATACTTAGTAATTGCTAATAAAATTTTGACCAACTTTAAAAGCAATGCTCAGCTCTAACCATCCTCTTTGGTAAGCCTTACACTTCACGTGAGCTCCCACCTTTGGCGAGTTCATGCACATTATTCCCCACAACTTGTTGAGCGATGAACGTATGTGAGCTCACTCTTGCTGTCTCACACCCCCCACAGGTCAAGAGCAGGTACCACAGGATGAGGCGCGTGGAGGATGCTGTGATGAGTTCGTGAGTGGTCTAGGCCGTCGTCTCCCAGTCAACTTTGGGTTGCTGGATCGTTTCCTCATATGATGTAATTATTTAATTATTTTGTATAGAACTCCTGTTATATAGTAAAGATGTGACATTCGATCCTGTGCCACTATGCATCATATGTGTGAGACTTGGTCCCAGCACACCTGGTGTTTATGTTCGCGCCCGGGCTTTGGACCCCTAAAACCCGGGTGTGACATGTAATTACACATGCATCATGCTAAGAATTATGCTAATAAAAATTTCCCCTTAGAAAAATGTCGTCGTGCACAAGGAGAACTGCGCGCAAGCATACTGGCCCAATTGGTGTGCCATGTCATCAACTGGCCCCAAGACACGAGGATAGCAGTAGTGGGAGTAATGATCCGATCGGGGATCTTGAAGCGCAAGTGAATCGGCTTCAAACAGAACTCCGACGCAGGACTGACATATGGGTCGCAGATGGCGACAGAATCAATGAATTAAGAAGTGACGTCCGCCGCCTGCGAGATCAGCTCGCGGACCGAGATTTAGCGCTCGACTGGGTAGTTCAATCTCGTTCGCTTGCCTGGGCCAAGGAGGCAAAAGCTCAAGCTCGAGTAGAAGAGCTCAGCTCGGCCATTGATGACCTGCAGGCTTATTGCAATACTCTACATGAAGAAGTTCATGTACTGTATTCGCAATTGCACCCTAGTGAACCTGCGGATCCTGTCGGGACGGAAGCCGGACCTTCTCATGTAGCAGGAGAAGCTTTTGGTGGCGAGTTGGACCTTTTCAGACCCCCTCCCTCTATGAGGTTGGTCGATGAGTGGTCTCCCACGCCCGACGACGAGGCTGCCAGGAGCAACAGGAAGCAGGAGTAGTAGTGTAATAGTAGAAATAGAAGTAGTGTTATTGTATAATAAGTAGTGTTATTGTATAATAGGTAGTGAAATCCTGTTGTAAAATTCGAGTCTGTAACATTACTCTTTTTAGTAATGTAAAATGGATGGTTTCCTTTGGCATGAAATATTGTTTTCAAATGTTTGTTGCCACAGATGCCTTCCCGGACTCGTGCTCAGGATGGGGCTAGTACCTCCCGTGGGAGGGAGGCAACACCAAACCCACCTCCAGTCCCTCCCACACTTGCCGAGGCTATTGCCGCCTTGGTAAACACGACAGCGGATAATACCCGTTTCCTACGGGAGATGGCGGGTCAACAACTCCAACAACAAGGCGGGCGGGGCTATCAGCAAGGCCCCCATGAGACCTCTTATTTGGACTTCTCCGAGACGTGCCCACCGTTGTTCGTCAAGGCGGAAGACCCTTTAGAGGCGGACAAATGGATCCGCGTCATTGAGCAGAAATTTGGACTTCTTCAGTGTTCCGAAACTCAGAAGCCCCTGTTCGCGGCTCAGCAATTGCGTGGCCCTACCAGCAACTGGTGGGGAAACTTTGTGGCCGTTCAGCCGGCCAATCATCAGATCACCTAGGATGAATTCAAGCTGGCCTTCCGAGAGCATTACATCTTGGAAGGAGTACTCCACATGAAACATGAGGAATTCATGAAGTTTAAGCAAGGCGGAGATACTGTCACCCAGTATCTCAATAAATTTAATGACTTATCACAGTATGTGATTGACCAAGTCAACACCGACCTAAAGAAGAATAACTGTTTCATGAGGGGTTTAAATGATTGGATGCAAAGGAAAATGGCTGCCTGCATCGACCTCACATACGGAAAGGCTGTCAGCACAGCGCTGGCAGTTGAATCTAAATATACAAGTTCTGGAAAGTCCAAGGGGAATGGAGGCAACATGCCTAATCAGGGTCCCGAGAAAAGGCAACAGTTAGTTATCCGGCCTTTCAACCAGAATCGCTCTTCCTCTCGTCCACCCTCCTTCCCATTCAAACAACCAGTGTCCATCCGTCCCAATGCTGCCCCCACTGCAACAAGTCAGCCGGGTGCCCCTGGCGCTCGATTCCCTGCCCTTCCCAGTTCGTCAACCGGATGCTTCAATTGCGGAAAATCTGGGCATTTTATTAAGGATTGCCCCTATTCGAAGCAGAATCGTTCAAACAATCAACAAGGTACTGGGAATTCTTCTCAAGCTAAGGGAAATGCGGGCAAGAACATGAAGCAGATGGGACGAATTTATTACACTCAAGTGGCCACCACACCGGACGGTGAACCGATAATGATGGGTATGTTCCTTGTGGCCAATCATCCTGCACTTATTCTCTTTGATTTTGGCGCTTCGCATACATTCATCAGCAAGAAATTTGTGGAGCAACATTGCATTCCATACCATGAATCAAGGGACGGGTTGAAAATACACTCACCTGGGGGACAAATCTTTACTAAGGAAGTGGCTTACCAAGTGCCCGTAACATTGGCCAGACGGGACTTTCCTACTAATATGATTGTTCTGAAAGGCCAAGACATAGATGTGATTTTGGGCATGAATTGGTTGGCCCAACATAAAGCAACCCTCAACACTGATCAGAGAACCATCAGGTTAAGTCATAACCAAGAGGAAATTCTTTTGTCTATCCCCATTCCAACCAAAACTACTGGCAGAGTTTATGAAGCCATTATACCAGAGATCAAGGATATTCTGGTAGTATGCGAGTTCCCAGATGTCTTTCTAGAGGATTTTCCTGGATTACCACCTGAAAGAGATGTAGAGTTTGTAATTGAGTTGAAGCCCGGTACGGCTCCCATTTCTAGAAGATCGTACCGAATGCCTCCAAATGAGCTGGCAGAACTGAAGATTCAATTACAAGATCTACTAGAGAAAGGATTCATCCGGCCAAGCTCGTCACCATGGGGTTGTCCAGCCATATTCGTCAAGAAGAAGGATCAAACATTGCAGATGTGCGTGGATTATCGACCCCTGAATGAGGTCACTATTAAGAACAAGTACCCTCTTCCACGGATTGACATTTTATTTGATCAACTGACTGGAGCGAGGGTATTCTCCAAGATTGATCTCAGATCGGGCTATCATCATATTCGTATTCGGCCCGAGGATATACCAAAAACCGCATTCACTACGAGGTATGGATTATTTGAATACCTGGTAATGTCTTTCGGACTGACAAATGCTCCTACCCACTTCATTTATCTGATGAACTCGGTATTCATGCCCGAGTTGGACAAGTTTGTGGTGGTCTTCATAGATGATATTTTAATATATTCCAAGAATGAATAGGAGCATGCCCAACACTTACGGATCATGTTAACGCGCTTGAGAGAACATCAATTATATGCCAAGTTCAGTAAGTGCGCGTTTTGGCTTGAAGAAATTCAATTTCTGGGACATGTACTGTCTGCCAAGGGGATTGCGGTGGATCCCAGCAAAGTCAAGGACATTTTGGAGTGGAAACCCCCGACCACTGTTCATCAAGTCCGAAGTTTCCTTGGACTGGATGGTTATTACCGCCGATTTATACCAGATTTTTCCAAGCTTGTGAAGCCAATCACAAGTCTATTGAAGAATGATACTAAATTCAATTGGTCTTCAAAATGTAATGAAGCTTTTGAACAATTGAAGGTATTATTAACCACTGCTCCGGTATTGGCTCAACCGGATATTAATAAGCCCTTTGATGTGTATTGTGACGCATCAGGCAGTGGTCTCGGCTGCGTATTAATGCAGGAAGGCCGAGTAATAGCGTATGCTTCAAGGCAGTTGCACCGGCATGAGGAGCATTATCCTACTCATGATCTGGAGCTAGCTGCAGTGGTTCATGCCCTGAAGATCTAGCGTCATTATCTGCTGGGTAATATCTGTCACATTTATACAGATCATAAAAGCTTGAAGTATATCTTCACCCAGTCAGAGTTGAACATGAGACAAAGGCGATGGCTTGAGCTTATTAAGGACTATGAATTGGAAATTCATTATCACCCGGGCAAGGCCAATGTAGTGGCAGATGCACTTAGTCGTAAGGTTTCCTGTCACTGTCTTACGGTGAAGACCTCTGACAATACACTATGCCAGGAGATGGAGAAGTTAAACCTAGGAATGATCCAACAAGGAGCCTTAAGTCAACTAAAGCTTGAGTCAGTCCTTTTACAAAGGATAATGGATGCTCAAAAGGATAATGAGGGTATGAAACACATCCATGAGAAGATAGAAGCCGGAAAAGCCAAATGTTTCAGAAAGGATGATCAAGGCATTGTATGGTTCAACAACCGCATAGTTGTGCCGAAGAATGAAGAGATCCGCCAACAAATATTAGATGAAGCACATCTTAGTCGCTATTCTATTCATCCCGGAAGCACTAAGATGTATCATGATCTAAAGCAGCATTACTGGTGGACGAAGATGAAAATTGAAATTGCACGCTATGTGGCTAGATGTGACACTTGTAAACGTGTCAAGGCCATACACCTGAAAGCTGTCGGTCCATTACAATCTTTACCAATACCAACATGGAAATGGGAAGATATTAGTATGGACTTCATTGTGGGATTACCCAGAACAGCAAAAGGCTTTGACTCCATTTGGGTTATCATTGATCGACTTACAAAGATCGCCCACTTCCTTCCAGTCAAAGTAAAATATCCCGTCATCACCTATGCGGAGCTGTACATTGCTCGCATTCTCAGTTTGCACGGGGTTCCGAAGACTATAGTGTTGGATCGTGGACCTCAATTCGTATCCAAATTCTGGGAAGAACTTCATAAATCCCTGGGTACCAAGTTGCTCCATAGTTCGGCCTATCATCCTCAAACAAGTGGGCAGACTGAGAGGGTGAACCAAATACTTAAAGATATGCTGCGGCCACGTGTGCGGGAATTCCCACAGAAATGGGATGTATGTTTTCCACTAGCAGAGTTCTCATATAATAATAGCTATCAAGAAAATCAAGATGGCACCCTTCGAAGCTTTATATGGACGACGATGTCGTACTCCGCTAAATTGGTCTGAACCTGGTGAAAGGTACTTCTTCAGGCCTGATATGGTGAAAGAGACCGAAGAAAAAGTTCAAAGAATAATTCATAATTTGAAGAAAGCTCAAGCTCGTCAGAAAAACTATGCAGACAAACGACGGATGCCCTTATACTTTCTGGTTGGAGATTATGTCTACCTGAAAGTTTCACCAATGAAGGGCGTAACACATTTCGGGGTAAAAGGGAAGCTTGCACCCCGGTACATTGGTCCTTTTCTCATTCTTGAAAGATATGGGCCAGTGGCATACCGACTTCAACTACCCGAAACCTTGTCCGCCGTACATAATGTGTTCCATGTGTCACAATTGAAGAAGTGTCTTCGGGTTCCAGATCGAACCATTGAAGTGACAGATGTTGTCCTTGAACCAGACTTGACATATTCCGAGCATCCCATTCGAGTCTTGGATCAAAAGGACAGGATTACCCAAAGGAAAACTCTCAAATTTTACAAGATACAGTGGAACCAACATTCCGAAGATGAGGCTACTTGGGAAACTCAAGACTTCTTAGATAAGAATTTCCCAGGCTTTTTAGCCTCCTGTAATTTGTAAAGTGTATAAAGTGGTTGTAATAAAGGAGTGAGTCCCAAACCACCCTTGCCTTGTACCAAAAATAAGGAAATAAAACTGTGTCGCGTTTCCTTTTCCATTACTTACCCTAGGACTTTTAATCTCGGGACGAGATTCTTTTATGGGGGGAAGGATGTAACACCCCTGGTGTTACTGTTACTAAAACTTGAGCATAACATCATAAGCATTGGCATTGCATATGTTTGACACACCTAGAGTGCATTCACTAGGCAAAAATTTCAAACAAGTTGTATTGTTATAGCATTTTGTAAATAAGACCCTAGTATAGGGTACTTAACCCTAAATGGGGATTAGAAGGGCAAAACAGGGACTAAATAGAGAAAACCCCAAAGATTAAGTGAAATAGTCATAAAATATTACTAAGGATGGGTTTAAGTTACATTTACACCCTTGAAATACCAGAAACCCTAATTGAAACCCTCGAAAACCCTAAATCCAAACCCTAAGGGGTTAAGTGCAAAATTAGTCCACTTTTGGGCTAAAGTGCAAAAACCATGTTAATAAAGCATCTTAAGTACTATGGTTCACAAATATGTGGATTTGTAAGCTAAACCCTGGATTTTGGACCCATTTGCAAAAAGGACCCCATTTGGGTTCTATGCTAAGTCTGAAATCAGTGTTATAAGCTCAACTTTGGAGCTTTATAACTTCCAAATTAGTAAGAATACACCTTAGGGAACCACATCAACTTTTTAGCTCTATGAAAGGAGAACAATTTTGCTTAAGAGTGTAAGCAAGGTTTTTATGAAGAATTTGGAGATAATCACACTCAAAGTCAGGCTGTCAGGCTGTTAAGTCTGAATTTCAGACTAACAGTGCAATTGCAGTGACTTTGGGCATGAATTCAAGCTTGGTTCAATAGGAATTTGGCTATTGCTGCTATGGCAAAATTGTAGCTGGTTTGTAGCTCTCCAATTTTGCTGCAGAGCCTCGGATTAGTTCCCATATGAGTTTGAGAGAAAATCGAGCTCAAAGATTGACTGTCATGTTCATCTGAATGAAATTTGCCATGGTATAGTGACCTGATGAGGATCAGACCGCCAGCGCAGAATGTTCACCGCCGGTGACCACTTCGCCGGGATTCGTGCCACGGGCGTATGGATTTCGTTCACCGGGTAAAGATCTCATCGCGGATGTGTATGAGCTACTTTGGCCTCGCTGTCCCCTGCCCCTTTTCACCGGCGACGTGGCCTCATGGCCGTCACCGGAGTTGCCGTGCTTTACTGCGGTTGTGCCACGCTCCAAGCCATCCACCACGTCGTCCCTAGCCGCACCAGCTCACCGGTAACCGCCGTAGCTCCTCAACTGGTGATCACCGAAGGAAGCGCCACGGTGAAAGCCACCCATCCCCGGCTCCAGTATACCTGTTTCCCTCCGGCCGCCAGCATAACCTTGCAAAATTGGACATCACCGTCGATGGGATCTATAAATTGAGCCCCCCCTCGGCTTCGCCATGTATTCCAGCAGCTACTGCACCCACCTGCATCCCAAACCCCCCACCAGAGAGCACTAATTTCGGATTTTCCCCAAAACGCTTAAGAACTCGCTCGGTTTAGCCTCACCGCAGCCAACTCGATTCAGGTCAGTGCAAACCTTCTGCTCCCTCGTTTAAGTGTGCTCATGTGCATGTGATGCTCGTAGACCCACCCAATTGAACTAGGAGCCCACTAGTCGCCGGGAACGCGTTCATCCACCCGCAACATCCACGGCCACCGTGGCCAGAGCCAACCAGGCACCCATTTGCGAAATTAAGTGAGGGGAAACCATTGATGGGACTTGAATTTGGTGTAGACCGCTCGGAAGCACCTGCGCTTGCCCCGTTTGGCCGGTCCAGGAGCTCGCCGGAGCTCGGCCGCGCTCGACGCCGTCGGGGATCAGGCGGTGTAAAGGAATAGAACTCCAGGGACTTTTCTGCAAACTGTCAGCGACTCGTATAAATAGTGCAAGTGCCCACTTACGGTTACCCAAAAGAATAGGGTCTTATCTGCATAGTCTACAACGCGCGGGCACGGGCGCGCTTTCACCCGTTGTTGGGCCGCCTGGTTTGAATTAAGCCCAGCACTATTCACTGTCTTTTCTTTTTCTTTTTCTACCAGAGTTAAAACAATTCTGAAAAATAGTAGAAAAATGTTAAAAATGTCAAACCAGTTTTGTTACATTCCTAATTTTCCATAGTATTTAATAAAAATAGTTTCATGATTTTTAGATCAAATAGGGAATTTTGGAGCATTTAAAATAGCCTAAAACCTTGTTTGTGGATTTTTAGAAAATAGATATTAATTCCAAAAATCCCCAAAATTTTTAGATGAACTTTATCCATTATTTAGAAGCCTTGGCTGGATTTTGGTATGATTTCGACCTTATTTGATAATTAGAACCCAAAACCCCCACCCCCTGCTCTTTGAACTTCACTAATGACTCCGGAAACCCTAAGTTCTCAGAGTTTCGTGAAGAAAGTTGTATTCAAGACTTTAGATAATAAACTATTATTACTTTTGCATTCTCATGAGCATTACATGGCATTCAGTCTTATATATATATATATATATATATATATATATATATATATATATATATATATATATATATATATATATATATATATATATATATATAGAAAACGAGGAAGAGGTTGAGATAGAAGAAGAGAAGACTGCACCACCACCACCTGCGGAACGTCAGGCAGGGAATTGTTTTTACTTTGACATCTGCGGATCCGAGCCTGACTCACCTATAAACGAAGGCAAGCCCCGGTGCATTTGCCACCTCCTTGATGCTTTTAAAATCTTTCTCACTTGCTTGATGCATTAGGTGATAATAGTTGATTGCTAAAACAATTCCTGCATTACCTTCCTTGAATTTGATTACCTTCCTTGATCACCGTTTTACAAAAGATTTTTGATGCTTAGCCTTGCTTTAGAAAAACAAAAGGTTTTGTTTTTACAAAAGATGTTGTGGCAAAAGTGGGTGGGAGGTTTTTGAAAATTAAAACTTGATGATGGATCCATCAAGTCCTTGATGGGTTCAACATCGGAAAAGATGTACCTCTGCCAGGTACCAAACTTTGGGTTGAAATAATTAAGCTGAGACCTGATGGGTGACTTGCACGAGAAGAGAGTCTCGGTGTAGTGTCTCTGTCTGAGTCGATTAAGGACCGTCTCGATGTAGGCTTGATGACCGAGGACCCTTTAACTGGTCACATGCCTCGTCATGGGTAAGCCTTGCCTCGGGCAGACTAAGGCCAGAATAAGATAACACGCAATGGGCGTGGAGCGGTGGCGAGAGTAGCGTGTACCCTCCGTGGCAAGAGGCTGGACAGTGGTGTATCTGTGCTCTCGGTTGACGTGAACCTGATCTGGTCTTAAGAACCCCGATGGCGGGTTGACATATGCAAGGGTTAAGTGCTACATATGTCGTGTGATTGGAGATCCTCAGCTAAGTATAATCGATTCAGATCGCCGTACCTTCGCGGTTATGAAGACTTGGTCACTGCCCTATACGTAGAACTCCAGTAAAGATGAAAGGATTGTTAAGAAATTGGCTAGTGCAGGTCAAGTGTTTGAACTAGGTAGAAAGAACTCTAGTTGCAGGTAATCTTACTTAACCTGACAAATTAAAATTGGATTTTTAAGGATCCACTTTAGTAAGCATTTCTGCAAACAGAGTCTTTGATTATTGAGAAGCCTTACCTTGACTCCCTTATAACCAGCATACCCTTGAGAGTCTTTTCTTTAGTCGGGTAAGACTTGTTGAGTAATTCCATACTCAGGGTTTTATTCGCCGTTGTTTTTAGGTGAAGAAGCAACAAACTTTTGTTGTTTCTGTTCTAAGGTGGTACCGAAAGAAGAACACCAGGAATGAAGTTGCAGGAGGAAAGGATCCTCCATAAGAACTTTTGTTTAAAACTTTATGGGAGGAGTTTTTGCCTCCCTTGGTGTGTAATAATAATACTATGCACTCGTAGGTTATATCCTGGTCTGTAATATATAACTTTGCCTTACTTTTAAAATAAAGGTAAGTTCATGTAATTGCTTCCGCATTCTCGTAACTCCGATGCTTGTAATGTCTGCGTGACGGGTGAAACGCTCTTGGGAAAGGTAAGAAAAGCAGATACCGAACTTGTCAAGTGATTCAGGGGCACCTACAGGGTTGTCTGAGGTCCGTTGGACAAGGACAACTGTAGGTGGGCCTAATTACTTGGGAGGTTCCGTCACATTGATGTGGACGAAACTAGTATTTTTTGAGCCGAAGGCGTAAAACACCTTCTCTTCTTTTCGTACACAACGAAGCATGAAACTGCTTCTTTTTCTTTTTGTCGAAGCCTTATCTTTATAGCCGAAGCATCTGCCTGTGTCTGTATGTTATGATGATGATGATCCTATGTATGTCAAATGAATGTTTATGAATGCAAATGTATGATGTAATGTGTCGTGCAAATGAATGTCCAAACACACGCATACGAAGCCACAACCATAGCCTTCATTCCCTTGGGAATGATCGAAGTCTCTTTGTCGCTTATTTTTCAGCTTCACTACTTATTTTTCGGTGTATCAGCGCTGACTTTTCGCTGTAAGTTCTGCATCCCCTTAGGAACGTTTTTTGAACTTCTTCGCCTTCTATTTCGGCGGTATTTTTCGCGTTGACTTTTCACGCTTCGCCTTATATTTCGGCGGTATCAGTGTTGACTTTTTGCTGTAAGCTCTGCATTTCCTTGGGAACGACTTTTGAGCAGAAAACTTACGCTGCGCTCCCTTAGGAACGACTTTTTGTAGCTTCTTCGTGCTCTGCATCCCCTTAGGGACGACTTTCGAGCTTCTCTCTGTTTTGCCTTTTTCCCTGCACTCGATGGTGCATGCTCAGTTTTTACATTACATATTTAGGGGATTTTGCTCTCGTAGAGCTGAATAAGAAAAAGAGAAATTACATGCTATGGCCCCATTAAAAACTTTTCTCCCCCTTTGGAAAGGAAAAGGGTGCCATAGGAAAAATAAAAAGATTACATCAAGCTAGACATAATATCGCCGAAGCTCATCCACATTCCAAGATCTAGGAATGTCGTTGCCGTCCATATCCTTCAATCTATAAGAACCAGGTCTTGACGAAGATACTACCAGAAAACGTCCTTCCCACTTCAGCTGTAGCTTGCCTACTGTATCTGGGTTGGCCACTCTCCGAAGTACCAAATGCCCTAGCTTAATGTTCTTTAGCCGAACTTTTCTGTCACACCATTTTATTTTTTCGGCTTGGTATTTATTGATATTCTCCACGGCCTAAAGCCTGATCCCTTCTATAGCATCTTTTGCCACAGAATAATCAGCTTCGTCTTCTGCCGAAGCCACTGTTCTTATTGATCCTGCCTTAGCTTCTTCTGGGGTTATTGCTTCGTCACCAATTAATAGTTTGAATGGTGTAAAACCTGTTGACCTTGATATTGTTGTGTTGTGGCTCCACACCACTTTGATCAATTCATCTGGCCACTTTCCTCTGGGCTGATTGAAGATTAACTTCATTATTACCGTCATTATAATGCCATTAGCTCTTTCAACAAGTCCATTTGACTCCGGATGTCTGACCGATGCAAAACGAATCTTTGTGCCAATTTGTTCATAGAATTCCTTGAAAGCTTCAGCATCGAACTGTGTTCCATTGTCTACAGTAATAGCCTTCGGCACTCCGAAGCGACAAACAATGTTTTGCCAGAAGAATTTCTGGACGGTGACCAAAGTTATTGTGGCTAAAGGCTTCGCCTCAATCCACTTGGAAAAATACTCTACCGCCACCACAACATATTTTAGATTTCCTTGTGCTGGTGGAAGTGGGCCTAGCAAATCGAGGCCCCACCTTTGCAACGACCAAGTGGGCTGTATTAACTGAGTGAGAGATGAAGGTTGCTTCTGGTCTCTTGCACATTTTTGACAGCCTTCACATTTTTGGACTAATTCTGCTGCATCCGAAGCTGCCTTCGGCCAGTAAAATACTTGTCGAAAACTTTTCCCAACAAGGGCCAAGATCCAATTTGAGATCCAAATAGACCTGCATGTATCTCTTTCATTAATTCCATACCTTCAGTTCTTGATAAACACTTGAGGAGTGGTGAACAAACTCCATGTTTATACAATTCCCCTTCTATTATCACATATGGTCTTGTTCTTGCCTCCATTCTCTTGTTATAAGCTTCGTCACATGAAAGACAATTGCCTTGGAGGAAAGATATTATTTCAGTTCTCCAGTCTTCACTGTGTACTGGAGAAAAAGTAAGCACTGCTCTCTCCATGAGCTCAACCGAAGGTGTTTTTATTGTTTCAAAAAATACTTCCGAGGGTAGGGGGAGGCCCTGAGCCACTGATTTGGCTAGCGAATCTGCATGCTCATTTTCACCTCTTGGAATATTCTTGACAGAAAAACCTTCGAAGGAAGCTTCCAACCTTCGAACTGTATAAAAATATCTTTCAAGCTTCGGATCTCGTGCCTTGCTACTTTTGTCCATGTGGCCAGCAATAACTTGAGAATTAGTCTTTAGGATGGCCCTTCTTATTCCTATTGCCCTTAGTTTCCGAAGCCCCAATAGAAGTGCTTCGTACCCAGCAATATTATTTGTGCAACTGAAATCCAATTTGACTACATAACATGTTTTGACTTTTGAAGGTGCCACTAGGACCGCAGCTGCTCCTACACCAAAGGCTCCCCAAGAACCATCACAAAACACTATCCAAGCTTCGGCATCCTTGCTTGTCCCCTCTTTGTGAGCCCCTGCCGTCCAATCAGCGATGAAATCTGCTAGCGCTTGGGATTGAATTGAAGATCTGTGCACGTAGTCAATAGTGAAGTCATTAAGCTCCGCGGCCTACTTTCCAATCCTTCCAGTAGCTTCTCTATTCCTCATGATATCCTTCAGGGGCTGTGATGAAGGAACAATTATGTGATATGCTTGAAAATAATGCCGAAGCTTCTTGGACGCCATTAACACAGCATACAACATCTTCTCCAATTCTGTATAGTTTTTCTTTGATAAACTCAAAACTTCGGAGATAAAGTATACTAGGACTTGCTTTTTAGCTTGTCCTTCAAGCTTCTCTTGTACAAGCGCCACACTCACTGCAGAGTGCGAAGCTGCCACATACAATAGCAATGGAGCCCCTAGCACGGGTGGAGTTAATGTTGTTAAATCAATCAGGTATTGCTTCAGCTCTTCGAAAGCTTTTTGTTGAGTTGGGCCCCATTGAAAAACTTCAGCTGACTTTAGTACTTCAAAGAATGGTAAATTTCTTTCTGCTGATCTAGATATAAATCGATTCAAAGATGTTAGTCTTCCTGTCAGCCGTTGGGCCCACTTCTTTGTGCTTGGCGGCTCCATTCAAAGGATAGCATCGATCTTGCTTGGGTTGGCTTCGATCCCCTTCGTTGAAACTAGACAGCCAAGGAACTTGCCCTTCTTCACTCCAAAGACACATTTTTCTGGATTTAATTTCAGGCCAGCTTGCCTAAAAATAGCAAATGTTTCCTGCAAATCAGTAATGTGGTTTTTTTGCTTCGTGCTCTTCACTATGATATCATCAACATATGTTAGTACATTTCTGCCTATCTGAGAATGAAGAACCTTGGTTGTCATCCTGCTGAAGCTTCCTCCAGCATTCTTGAGCCCCTCAGGCATCCGAAGATAACAATATGTACCACTGGGGGTTATGAAGCTGGTCTTTGGCTCATCTTCCTTCTTCATCCAGATTTGGTGGTAGCCTGAATAACAATCTAGTAGACTCATGAGCTCTGACGAAGCTGCTGCATCTACTAGAGAATCTAATCTTGGTAATGGGAACTCATCCTTTGGACAAGCCTTGTTCAGATCAGTAAAATCAATGCACATTCTCCATTTATCATTGGCCTTCTTCACCATAACCGTGTTGGCTAGCCATTCTGGGTATTTTACTTCTCTGATGACACCAGCACTGAGAAGTCTTTTTACTTCATTCCGAGCACCTTCGGCTTTATTGTCAGACATTTTCCGAAGCTTTTGCTTCCTGGGTCTGAAGGATAGATCGACATTGAGTGAATGTTCAATGACGTCCCTATTGACAACACAGAGATTGTTGGCTGACCATGCAAAAACATATTTGTTGTTGAATAAAAACCTTATCAAGGTTTTCTCCTGCTCTTCAGATAATTGGGACCCCAGCAATACCTTCTGCTCTGCTATGTATTCACATAGAAGCATGGGCTTCGGCTGATCAGCCGAAGCAGCCTTCTCTCTTCTGTACTTATACTATTCACAAGCTTCGGCTCGATCTATATTGTGGATTGCTTTTGAGTCTATCCAATTTCCTTCAGCCTTTCTGGCAGCTTCCTGACTTCCATGAATAGCAATACGCCCTTGATCCGAAGGTATCTTCATGCATAGATATGCTGGATGAAGAATTGCTTCGAATGCGTTGAGTGTTCCACGACCAATGATTGCATTGTAGGGGTATTCCATGTCAACAATATCAAACACAACCTGTTCAGTTCTTGTATTGTGGACAAATCCGAAGGTCACTGGCATCGTGATCTTTCCAAGTGCTACAATCTGCCTTCCTCTGAAACCACAAAGAGGGTGTGTAGCATCATGGATCTTATCCTCTGGCTCTTGCATCTGTCTGAAGGCCTTAGAAAATATGATATCCGTTGCACTGCTTGTATCAACCAGAACATTATGGACTAGAAATCCCTTGATGACACAAGATATGACTATAGCATCATTGTGAGGGTAATCCTTGAGCTGAAGGTCCTCTTGGGAGAAGGTAATTGGGATGTGGGGCCATTTTGACTTGATGAAGGGTCCCTGCACCCCAACATGTTGTACCCTTCTCTAGGCCTCCTTCTTCTACTTCTTGTTGGCCGGCTCTGAGCATGAACTGCCTGTTATCGGGAGCACCAGCTTCGTAGCCGAAGCAGCTTCAGCTTGATTGTTGAACGAAGCCATCAACTCAAAAAGTGGAAGTGAGTTCACCGGAGGTGGGCGCCAATGTTGGGGACTTGTTCTCAAATGCTAAGAGTCAAGAACAAGGCAACACAGAGTATTAAATGTTAATGCCATTCGTCCTTTGAAGCATTATTCCCCTTGGGATATAACGATCTTCGGACAAAGGTCATGAAGGACATACCTTCATGATCAAAGTTATAAGATAATGAAAGATGAAATATATGAAACATGAAACATGAAAGATAATATAAACAAGCATGTAATATCATCCATATATTTCATCATACAAACTTGAATATTAAAATACAATATTTAATTACATTTATACCTTCGGTTTAGCAGAAGGCAAGAATCCAAGTGTTGCGTGCGAGCGATTACAAGATAGCGTCCACAGTATGGGGGTACTGTTCATCTATTTATAGGCACAGGGCACAGCCTGTGAGATATTACATTCATGCCCTTTACAAAAGATTACGATTATGACATAGACTCTCATGGATTAATCGGTCATTTCATCTTTAAGTCGGTGCAATCCTTCGTCTTGAGACATGCCACTATGTCGAAGCTTTATGGATGATAGCTTCGGCACTGCTTTTGAGAGGATCTGCCGAAGGTGTTTCTTCTTACAGGATCTTCGGCGACGAAGCATACCCCCAACAGTTAGGGTTAGC
This sequence comes from Zea mays, assembly GCF_902167145.1. Lineage (NCBI taxonomy): Eukaryota > Viridiplantae > Streptophyta > Magnoliopsida > Poales > Poaceae > Zea > Zea mays. The sequence goes on from NC_050100.1 coordinate 118,658,959, forward strand.
TTAATTAGTGAGGGAGTATTTACTTTATTTTTGGCAAAACATGTGAGTCATGAAATGTTGCATCATGTTGAACCCAAATATTCTTTGAATTGTTGCATATGGTTGATTTGGTTTGAATTGGAAACTTGAATTGAATTTGAAATGAAAACCCTAGAGAAAATAAATAGAAAAGGCAATAAAAATTCCAGGAAAATAGAAAAGGCCATTTCAGCCCAAGTCGGCCCATTTAGCCCAGCCCGCGCGCGCGCCTGCGCCCGCGCGTCCCCTGTGCTTGACAGGCGGGCCCCGCCTGTCGGTGCCAACCAGCACGCTCACTCCTCTCCCTCTCCCTCTCTCTGTCCCGTGGGCCAATCCTGTCGATGTTGTTTCTCTCGCGCGCACCCGCTCCCTCTCTCTCTGTCTCGCCGTCCCCACCTGTTAGTCTGTCTCTAACCTCTTGCCCACGATCTCCCCGCCATGGACACACCCACGACCGTGCGTTCTTCGTCCACGTCCGAGCCCCCGCACCCCTTTTGAGCCCCGCGCCCTGCTCACCCACCTCCCCTCTCTCATTTGCACCCTCTGCCCAGCCCCCTCGCCCTCTCTCTCGCTCTGCCTGCGCGAACCGAGAGCTCCGCCACCGCACACCGACGTCCACCGCCTGTTCCGTGGCCGTCGTTGCGCCTGTGCCCCGTCCAGTGCCACTGTGAGCTTCGTCTTGCCGTCAGCTACTCGGGACACCCTTCGATGTGCTCTCTCCATCCCTACTGCGCCCGGTCCACGCTCACCGGAGCGTTTTCTTGTGCAGCCGAAGTTCGCCACTGTCGCCCCGTCGAACCCCTGCGCCTCCGCCGATGCTTCGCGACGCCAGCGCTTCTGCTCGAGGTGAGCAACCTGCCCGTGCCCTTAATTTGGTTGTCCTCGCTCTATAGCTCGCGAGATTGCTCGCTGGAGCAATCTAGTGCCGCCGTTAGCCCGCTCCGCCTTGTTCTGCGCTCTCTGGTGCCCCCGCGCCGGCGTGAAGACCATGGCCAAGTTCGCCAGACCACTCTGATTGCGCCTAGGCTAGTCCCCGAGCCTCTAGTGCCCCGTCGTGGCAAGTCTGCTCGTCTCCGGTGAACTCTCGCCGTGGGACCGAGCGGCGCCACCGCGTTTAGGTCCGACCCCCAGCCGTTAGATCTCGGGTGTGCGTCCGAGATCGGGCGGTTTAGGTTTCATCAGTGCGGATCTGATCGCAGCCCTTCGATTTGGATCTGACCGCCCCTCTCTCTTCCCCTCACCCGCGTCTCTGCCCCTGGGCCCGGCCGGTCAGCTCGCCCTGGCTCACTGGCGTCCTAGCCCCGCTTGTCAGCCGCGCCCACGCAATCTAATCTAGACCGTTGATCTCTGATCCGACGGTTGAGGTTACCCCGTACCCCTTCGCGTGTGAATTTTACTTAAGGAACCCCTGGTTTTAGGAAACCAACCCGCCGTGCTCTGTTTTAGCGCTTAGGTCCCTGGTTTCTTTAGAATAGCCCCATGGACTCTTATTTAATCACAGATTTAGCCCTAATTTCATATTTCAAACTTCAAAACTTGTTTATTTCATATCATTTTCATATAAACTCCAAATTTAGTGGTTCAAATTGCAAAATGTTCACAAGATTATTCTCTATTCAAATAAAATATGATCAATTGTAATATGTATACTTTAAATTTTTACACTTAGAATATATGATTAAAGTATATGTTGATTTAATCATTTAATTTCAATAAATAAAAGGAGAATTCTAGGAATAAAGTATATTCAATCTTGTGAGATTAGTGTTATGCATTACTTGGATTTATTCTTGGCTTAACCTTTAGGCCTTAATGACATAAATAGAATTAGGAATGTAATTATGGATAATACTTAAAAGATAATCAAATTCCTAAATGAGAGTAGTTCATCTTATAATTTTAGCTTTTGTTTGTTTTAATCATTACTTAACCTTTTTGAGATACGTTCCAACACTTAGAGAGTAATTAAACCCCAATTAGGATTAATCCATTTTATAACTTGACCTCATTCCCCTGTACTTAATACTATACCTTTTTGAGTTGTGTGCCAATTTTTGTACATATTTGATGTGATGTTCATTTTTACCTTCCAAATGTATTGAATGTATGCTCGCTTTACTTAGACAACAAGCAGCTCGTGGTTCCTAAGTGTGTTGCCGAAGATCCCTCTGAGCAACAACTTGGTGAAGGCAAGTGTCCTCAGACCTATCATGTCCTACTTTACTTTATAATTCACTGTCTCGCATTACATTACTGAAACTTAAGGATTGACTAGTTTGTATTTATCTTACCCTTGTTTACCTTTTTGGATTAATCATGGTTAGCTTATGATATTGCTTTAACTTAATCAATGAACATGATGTGATCTTTTATGATACGATGATGTTATCCCGATGAGGTTCTTGTGATTACTTTAGGGGGCTCAGGCTGTTTCCTGAGTACCTCTCCGTAAGGACCTGTTTGGGGAGTGACAACCCTGGATAACAGTGCAACCATGAGGGTGGAATGTGACTCCCTTAGCTGATTAATTAGAGGAACCAGAGGAGTAGTTGGCTTCACCGTAGGGCCGTCAATGGGGTCCGGGCACAGTACTTGCTCTGCCGAGGCTGGTTACAGAGGTTCTTTGATTTGGTTTTGTTAGTCACCCTTCCTCTAGGGAGATGTACTGTGTTTATCAACTTGACAAATCTAACGGGCGGCTATGACCTCTGGGAAATCTTTGTAAAGGCTACATAGTGAGACCCTGCTAGGTCACCTTGGTAGTGATCAATGGGGAGGCTAGAACCCCGGGCAGAATGGGAAACCTGACTTGTGGGTATAGTGTGCGACCTCTGAAGAGTGTTAGAAACTGATATATCAGTCGTGCTCACGGTTATGAACAGCCTTGGGATCCTCTTCGATGAAGAACTTTGGTTACTTTTATGATGATGATTAGCAAAGATGATTATAATTCTGATCTCTGGTATTTCCTCTTGGAGGGAGTGCCTCTGGGTAATAACTGGGTTATTACTAAAACTTGGCTCTGCTTATAGTAATAAAACATGACCAACTAAAAGCTACTGCTTAACCTTAACTCCACATACAGCTAGTCCACTTTAGCCAAATGGGACATTTGCTGAGTACGTTGATGTGTACTCACCCTTGCTTTACAAACCACCCCACCCCAGGTTGTCCCCACTGTACTCAGTGCTTAGGAGGTGAAGCTGGTAACATGGAGGACTTTGAGGAGTTCCAGGACTACGACGAGTTCTAGTTTACTTTAGTGGCAAACCCCCAGTCAGCTGCCTGTGTAGGCTTACATTCTACGTTTTGTTACTCCGCACTTTGATGTTATTGTTAAACACTATGTTTATGTAATAGACTCTGTGGATGTCTCAGACATCTTGATGTAACTAAGTACCCTTCCTCTATTTAATTCAAGCATTGTGTGATGATGTCCAATTATGTAATCGCTGTGTACGTGAGTTCTGATCCTGGCACGTACATGGTTCGCATTCGGTTTACCTTCCAAAACCGGGTGTGACAGTTTGCCACTAAGATAAACTAAAACTCGTCATAATCCTGGAACTCCTCGAAGTCCTCCATGTTGCCAGGATCACCTCCTGAGCACTGAGTACAGTGGGGACAACCTGGGGTGGGGTGGTTTGTAAAGCAAGGGTGAGTACACATCAACGTACTCAACAAATGTCCTGTTTGGTTAAAGTGGACTAGCTATATGTGGGGTTGAGGTTAAGCAGTTGCTTTTAGTTGGTCAAGTATTTATTATTATTAGTAGAGCCAAGTTTTAGTAATAAACCCAATTATTACCCAAATGTACTCCCTCAAAAGAGGAAATACCAGAGATTAGGTTTATAACATCATTGTTAACCATCATCATAAAAGTATCCAAAGTTCTTCTAATCATAGAGGATCCCAAGGCTGCTCTTAACCGTGAGCTTGGCTGATATACCAGTTTCTAACACTCTGCAAAGGTTGTACACTTTACCCACAAGTCGTGATCCCTTTCCAGCCTGGCTTGTATATACCCGATCTTCACTACCGAGGTGAATGGCCAGGGATACACTACGTAGCCTTTACAAAGAATCCCCTGGTGCATAGCTGCTCGTTAGGTTTCGCTAGTCATACAAATATAGTACACCTCCTCAAGGCGAGTGACTAACAAAACCAAATCGAATGAACCTCTGCACCCCCTTGGCAGAGCGAGCACTATGCCCCGGCCCCCATTGATGGCCCTCTGGCAAAGCCAACTACACCCCCAGGTTCATCTAATTAATCAGCTAGGGGCGTCCCATTCCACCCTCATGGTTGCACTATTATTGAGAGCACCTAGAGGGGGGTGAATAGGTGATCCTGTAAAAATAAACACTAAATAGCCACAAGACTTAGTTTATTAGAGAGTTAGTGCGACTAAGTAGCTTTGAAGTGAGTTCTTGTGAACACAACAATCCCAGAGAAAGCAACACAAGAGACGCGATTTTTATCCCGTGGTTCGGCCAAGTAACACTTGCCTACTTCCACGTTGTGGTGTCCCAATGGACGAGGGTTGCACTCAACCGCTTTCAAGTGATCCGATGATCAACTTGAATACCACAGTCTTTTCCTTTAGAGTCTTTTCCCGTGTGCGAGGAATCTCCACAGTTTGGAGTCTCTTGCCCTTACAATAGAGATCACAAAGAAAGCACAGAGTATGGTTGAGGAGAGAAACACACGCAAGACTCAAATCCGCAGCACAACCACGCACACAAGTCACGACTTGAGCTCGAAACACAACACATGGAGTTCGCAACTCATGGAGCTCAAATCACTAACACAGAGAATCAAATGCGTGGAGTCAGAGTCTGGGAGTCTTAGAATGTTTCTTGAAAGCTTGGTGTTCTCCTCCATGCGCCTAGGGGTCTCTTTTATAGCCCCAAGGCAGCTGGGAGCCGTTGGAGACTATCTTAGAAGGCAATTCCTGCCTTCTGTCGAGTGGTGCACTGGACAGTCTGGTCCACCACCGGACAACCACTGTTAATGTCCGGTGCACGATCTCCTTCCAAATCAGGCGCATCCGACCATTGCTCCTCTGGTCCGGTTGGCGCACCGGACACTCTCCGGTGCACACTAGATAGTCCGGTGCACCAGCTGACCGTTGGAGCAGTCCACGTGTTGCCCGTAGATTGCGCGGCCGACCATTGGCGCTGGCGACCGTTGGCTCACCAGACAGTCCGGTGAATTATAGCCACGTCGCCTTTTTCGTTTCCCGAGAGTGGCGAGTTCATCGCGGATGACTCACCGGACAGTCCGGTGCACCACGGACAGTCCGGTGAATTATAGCCGTACAACTCCATCGCTTCCCGAGACCGACTACTTCACCGTTGACCAGCCTGGCGCACTAGATGTTGTCCGGTGTGCCAGGCCCGAGTAGATACTTGGCTGTTCACAGCCAAGTCTTTTACGAATGCTTTTCTTCTTTTGTTGGACCTGTTTCTAGCACTTAGACAAACACATTAGTATACAAAATAATATACTAAGTCTAGAAACATACCTTACACTTTGATTTGCACTCTTCACACATTTTGCACATAAGTACTCAATTAATGTGTTGGGCATCTAATCACCGAAATACTTATAGAAATTGCCTAAGGGCACATTTCCCTTTCAATCTCCCCCTTTTTGGTGATTTATGCCAACAAATCCAAAAGCAACCAAAAGAAGTGCAACATCAATGCAATTGAAGACCAAATTTTTTTTGCTTATGATTTGGCATATTTGGATCACTCTTTGCCACCACTTGGTTTGTTTTTGCAAATCAAATTCTTTTTCCTATCTCTAAGTCAAACACACTTGTTTGGGCAAATCAAGAGATATTCCAAGAGAAAAATTGATCAAGTGCCAAAAACTCCCCCTTTTCCCATAATCAAAATTCTCCCCCATAAGAGACCAAATTTTGCAATAAGAGTATTTTGGACAAATCACAAATTCTAACTCTACTATTTTCAAAATTCTCAAGTGGTTGGCTGATCCAGTTGCTTTGGCCTTAATTTCTCCCCCTTTGGCATTAAGCACCAAAATGGGATCATTTTTGGCCCTCTAACCCCATTGCCTCACAAAAATGTCAATTAAGAGCAAAAATGCAATGAGATTGCAAGTATGAACTTGGAAGTAAGTACACTAATACTGGAGTGCAGTGGAAGTCTTTTCATCATCCAAGTTCATTTTTCCCTTTCAATGCACCTTTGAGGCTACATCAAGTGTACTCAAACAAATAGGTTAGTCTCAAAGGGTCAAATTATAGCACATCTCCCCCTTAATATGTGCATCATTTGCATATGGACTAGTGAGGTCCGGGGATCACTTGTACAACTTGAGCACCATAAATAAACAATAATGCAGAAAGGAACATGATCAAGGCATAGAACACATGTATGCTATAGATCAATCCAAGTTACGAGAATCTAAGACATTTAGCTCACTACGCAACCTGCAAAACCTTTTCTCATCTAAAGGCTTAGTGAAGATATCGGCTTGCTGGTTCTCGGTGCAAATATGGTACACCTCGATATCTCCCTTTTGCTGGTGGTCTCTCAGGAAGTGATGTCGGATGTCTATGTGCTTAGTGCGGCTGTGTTCAACAGGATTTTTCGCCAAGCGGATTGCACTCTCATTGTCACATAGGAGTGGGACTTTGCTCAGATTGTAGCCAAAGTCCCGGAGGGTTTGCCTCATCCAAATAGTTGCGTGCAACACTGTCCTGTGGCAACGTACTCGGCCTCAGTGGTGGATAGGGCAACGGATGTCTGTTTCTTGAAACTCCAGGACACCAGGGACCTCCCTAGAAATTGGCACGTCCCAGATGTACTCTTCCTATCAACCTTGCATCCGGCATAGTCGGAGTCTGCGTATCCAATTAAGTCAAAGGTAGACCCCTTTGGATACCAGATCCCGAAGCATGGCGTAGCAACTAAATATTCGAAGAATTGGCTTAACGGCCACAAGGTGACATTCCTTGGGGTCGGATTGATATATAGCACACATGCATACACTTAGCATAATGTCCGGTCTACTAGCACAAAGATAAAGTAATGAACCTTTCATTGACCGGTATGCCCTTGATCAACGGACTTACCTCCTTTGTTGAGGTCAACTTGCCCGTCAGCTCCCATCGGTGTCTTTGCGGGCTTGGCGTCCTTCATCCCAAACCTCTTGAGAAGATCTTGAGTGTACTTCATTTGGGAGATGAAAGTGTCGTCCTTGAGTTGCTTCACTTGGAATCAAAGGAAGTATGTCAACTCGCCCATCATCGACATTTTGAATTTTTGCATCATCACCCTGCTAAACTCCTCATAAGACTTTTGGTTAGTAGAACCAAATATTATGTCATCGACATAAATTTGGCACACAAAGAGATCACCATCACAAGTCTTGGTAAAAAGAGTTGGATCAGCTTTCCCAACCTTGAAAGCATTAGCAATTAAGAAATCTCTAAGGCATTCATACCATGCTCTTGGGGCTTGCTTAAGTCTATAGAGCGCCTTAGAGAGCTTATACACGTGGTCGGGATACCTGTCATCCTCAAAGCCAGGGGGTTGTTCCACGTATACCTCCTCCTTGATTGGCCCATTGAGGAAAGCGCTCTTCACGTCCATTTGAAATAGCCTAAAAGAGTGGTGAGCGGCATAGGCTAGCAAAATTCGAATTGACTCTAGCCTAGCCACAGGAGCAAAAGTCTCCTCGAAATTCAAACCTGCAACTTGGGCATAACCTTTTGCCACAAGTTGAGCCTTGTTTCTTGTCACCACCCCATGCTCGGCTTGCTTGTTGCGGAAGACCCACTTGGTTCCCACAACATTTTGCTTTGGACGTGGCACCAGGCTCCAGACTTCATTCCTTTTGAAGTTGTTGAGCTCTTCCTGCATGGCCAACACCTAGTCCGGATCCTGCAAGGCCTCTTCTACCCTGAAAGGCTCAATAGAAGAGACAAACGAGTAATGCTCACAAAAATTAGCTAAGCGTGAGCGAGTAGTTACTCCCTTGCTGATGTCACCCAGAATCTGATCGACGGGGTGATTTCGTTGGATCATTGCTCGGACTTGGGTTGGAGGGGCCTGTGGTGCTTCTTCCTCCATCACTTGATCTTCCTGTGCTCTCCCTTGATCCTTCCCTTCTTCTTGAAGTACTTGGTCATCTTCATGAGTTGGGGGATGCACTATTGTAGAGGGAGAAGGCTAATCTTGATCCTGTAGTTCCTGTGGTCGCACATCACCTATCGCCATCGTGCGCATTGCGGCCGTTGGAACTTCATCTTCATCTATATCATCAAGATCAACTTGCTCTCTTGGAGAGCCATTAGTCTCATCAAATACAACGTTGCTACTTCAACTAATCCTGATGATTTGTTGAAGACCCTATACGCCTTTGTATTTGAGTCATATCCTAGTAAAAACCCTTCTACAGCCTTGGGAGCAAATTTAGAATGTCTACCTTTCTTCACCAAAATGTAGCATTTGCTCCCAAATACACAAAAGTAAGAAACATTGGGTTTGTTACCAGTAAGAAGTTCATAGGAGGTCTTCTTGAGGAGGCAATGCAGATAGAGCCGATTTATGGCGTGGCAGGCTGTGTTTACAGCTTTCGACCAAAACCACTCAGGTGTCTTGAACTCTCCAAGCATCGTTCTTGCCATGTCAATAAGTGTCCTATTCTTCCTCTCTACCACACCGTTTTGCTGTGGCGTGTAGGGAGCGGAGAACTCGTGCTTGATGCCTTCCTCCTCAAGAAACTCTTCAACTTGTAGATTCTTGAACTCGGACCCATTGTCGCTCCTTATCTTTTTCACTTTAAGCTCAAACTCATTTTGAGCTCTCTTTAAGAAGCTCTTTAGGGTCCCTTGGGTTTCTGACTTATCCTGTACAAAGAACACCCAAGTGAAGCGGGAAAAATCATCAACAATTACAAGACCATAATTACTTCCCCCGATGCTTAGGTAGGCAACGGGTCCAAAGAGGTCCATGTGAAGAAGCTCCAGTGGTCTTGATGTTGTCATCACATTCTTGCTGTGATGAGTGCTTCCCACTTGTTTCCCTGCCTGGTATGCTGCACAAGGTCTGTCTTTCTCAAAATAGACATTGGTTAGTCCTAACACATGATCTCCCTTTAGAAGTTTATGAAGGTTCTTCATCCCAACATGTGCTAGACGGTGATGCCAAAGCCAGCCCATATTAGTCTTAGCTATTAAGCATGTATCTAGATCAGCCTCCTCTTTCGAAAAATCAACTAAGTAGAGTTTGCCGTCTAATACACCCTTAAAAGCTAATGAACCATCACTCCTTCTAAAGACAGATACATCAACATTTGTAAATAGACAATTGTAACCCATGTGACACAATTGACTTACAAACAGAAGGTCGTTGTACCCAAGCGACTCTACTAGAAATACATTCGATATTGAGTGCTCGTTAGTAATGGCAATCTTGCCCAAGCCTTTGACCTTGCCTTGGTTCCCATCTCCAAAGATGATCGTATGCTAGGAGTCCTTGTTCTTGACGTAGGAGGTGAACATCTTCTTCTCCCCCGACATGTGGTTTGTGCTCCGCTGTCGATTATCCAGCTAGAGCCCCCGGATGCATAAACCTGCAAGGCAATTTTAAGCTTGGGTTTTAGGTACCCAACTCTTGTCTTGTCCAAGGGCACATTTCCCTTTTAGTTATCCCGGGTGGTCACTCCATGAACAGGTCCTTATAGAGAGGTACTCAGGAAAATGGCCTAAGTCCCCTAGAGTATAACAAGACCATCAGCATAATCAAGATAACAGTATCGTATCATAAATGTTCACATCATGTTCATTGATTAAAGTAAAGCAAAAGCAAGATGCTAACGATGATAACCCAAAAAGGTAAACAAGGATAAGTAAATACAGACTAGTCAATCCTTAGGTTTCATAAAGTAATGCGGGACAGTGAATTATAGAGTATGTAGGACATAATAGGTCAGAGGACACTTGCCTTCAACAGGTTGTTGCCCAAGGAGGTCTCCAACAACACACTCGGAAACCTCGGATTGCTCGTTGTCTAAATAAAGCGAGCATGCATTCAATACATTTGGAAAGTACAAATGAACAACACACCAAACATGTACAAACATAGGACTACATCTTAAAAAGACACAATACTTAAATAAGGAATAATGAGATCAAAGTATAACATGAACTATAACATAAACTAATTTCATTTAGAAATAGATTATTATTTTTTAAGTATTGCCCACAATTACATAACCTAGTTCAATTTATTTTATTGTGACCTAAAAGTTAGACCAGAGATGAATTCATGTAATACACATTATTAATCTCACAAGATTAAACATGCTTTAATCTCTAGGGTTTCCCTTTTTATTTTATTAAATAAACAAATCTATACATATACTAGTTCATAGTTAACCATAAAATTAGAAAGCACAACATGTAAATGAAACTAAATTATTTAAACAGATAATAATCCTATGAACATTTTGCAATTTGAATCACTAAATTTGGAGTTCATATGCAAAAGATATGAAATAAACAAGTTTGGGAATTCGAAATATGAAAATAGGTCTAATTCTATGAATATTTAAAAGTCCAGGGTTCATTCTGCAAGGTTACAGGGGCCTGCGCGCGAAAACAGGGATGACGGGTTGATTCTAAACAAACTGAGGGTCTCTTTAATAAAACTACCGCGCGAAGGGGTATCAGGCGCTTCAAACCGTTAGATCAGAAACTGAAGGCCGAGATTAGATCCGCGGCCGAGGGCGCGCGCGCGGGCGGGCGAGCACTGACAGGTGGGCCAGGGGGTGTCAGCGACAGAGGGGGAGGGCGCACTGACCGATCAGGCCCAGCGCTAGTGGACACGGGCGCTGACAGGCGGTCCAGGGGCACAGGGCGTGCGTGCGCAAAGCAGTATCCCACGATCTGAGCCGTGCGATCAAGATCGGACGGGGGAGATCAAACCGGGGGAGGGTGAACGGCTGCGGGCGACGCCTAAAAGGGAATTAGGCTTACACCTTTTTCCTAATTGATTTTGGTGGTTGAATTGCCCAACACAAATAATTGGACTAACTAGTTTGCTCTAGTATATAAGTTCTACAGGTGCCAAAGGTTCACAACAAGCCAATAAAAAGACCAAAGATGGGTTCAAGTAAAGCGAGCTAAAGATATCCCAAAAGGCACCCTGGTCTAGCGCACCGGACTATCCGGTGTGCCACCGGACAGTGTCCGGTGCACCAGGGAACTTGACGCTGAACTCGCTACCTTCAGGAAAATGGGAGGCCGCTCCGCTATAATTCACCCGACTGTCCGGTGAAGCACCGGACAGTGTCCAGTGCCACACCGGACTGTCCGATGTGCCAGCGGAGCAACGGCTACTTCGCGCGCAACGGTCGACTGCAACGCATTTAATGCGCGCCTACGCGCGCAGAGGTCAGAGCACGCGCAGTTGGCGCACCGGACAGTCTACAGGACCTGTCCGGTGCACCACTGGATAGCCCAGAGGCCCCACCTGTCAGAGCTCCAACGGTCGAACCCTAACGGCCGGATGACGTGGCTGGCGCACCGGACAGTGTCCGGTGGCACACTGGACTGTCCGGTGCGCCATGCGACAGCAGCCCTCCAACGGCCACATTTTGGTGGTTGGGGCTATAAATACCCCAACCACCCCACATTCAATGGCATCCAAGTTTTCCACCTTCAACACATTACAAGAGCTATAGCATTCAATTCTAGACACAACCAAAGAGATCAAATCCTCTCCCAAGTCCGAAATCACTCCAAATCAAATAGTGACTAGAGAGAGCGACATTTGTGTTCATTTGAGCTCTTGCGCTTGGATTGCTTCTTTTCTTTCTCATTCTTTCTTGTGATCAATTCAATTGTAACCAAGGCAAGAGACACCAATTGTGTGGTGGTCCTTGCGGGAACTTTGTGTTCCGTTTGATTGAGAAGAGAAGCTCACTCGGTCTAAGTGACCGTTTGAGAGAGGGAAAGGGTTGAAAGAGACCCGGTCTTTGTGACCACCTCAACGGGGAGTAGGTTTGAAAGAACCGAACCTCGGTAAAACAAATCATTGTGTCTCACTCTTTATTTGCCCACGATTTGTTTTTCACCCTCTCTCTCAGACTCGTATATATTTCTAACGCTAACCCGGCTTGTAGTTGTGCTTAAGTTTATAAATTTCAGATTCGCCCTATTCACCCCCCCCCCCTCTAGGCGACTTTCAACGCCGCTCCTCGTCTCGACGGTGAAGTCGTCGGAGTTGGGCAAGCGCGTGCTAGGGTGGTTCTGGGGTCGCCGGATTTGGGCAGATAGGGGGAGAACGACACGACGAACTCAGTGGCGGGGAAAAGGCCACGAATCCGAGGTCGAAGAGGGGGAATGGCGGGGAAAAGGCCTCGGGCGGATCGGTGGAACTCCGGTGAGGGATTCTGTCCTCCAGGAGGGGCAATCAACCATGGTAGGGCTCGGGCTGGGTCCAATGGAGGTGGGGGAGCACTCTAGGCAAAAGCCGGGGCACTAGACAGGGTCGGGATGGCCGGACACCGTGCGGGCGCGGCAAGCAAGCACGGCACTCGCCGACGAGGCCAAAATGGCTAAAGGCAGGCGCAAATAGAGTAAAATGAGCACGGGGGCGGGTGTCTCACCTCGGGGTGGCTTGGCGTGGTCTCCGGTGAGCTAGATGGCCGGGGAGGCGGGCGCGGGTCTCTAGCGAGGTCTGGCGGCGTGAGCAGAGCGCGTGCGGGACTGCGCGAAATGAAGCGGGGAGTGAGTGCGGGCATGGGTGGGGCTCAGAAAGGAGTTGGGCATGGGCAGGGCGACGTGGCCGAGGATCCCAACGACGTGCACGAGTGCGCGCTTGCTGGTCCACGGCAGGCGCGATGAGGGCGGAGCTGACAAGGGAGGCCCACGGCGCAGAGAGAGAGAGAGAAGGGGTGTGCGGGGCAACAGCTCGGCGACTAGCGAACTGGGCCCACGAGGCAGAGAGGGGAGGGGGCGCGCGGGCGAAGAAATTGGCGTCGACAGCCTGGCCCCACTGGGCAGTGAGCGAGAGAGAGAGGGCGCGCGGGAGAGGAAGTTGCCACTGACATGTGGATCCCACCTGTCAGGCGGCGCGGGCGCGAGGCCTGGCTGGGCCGAGCTGGGACGCTGGGCTGCTTTGCCTTTTTCTTTTTCTCTGGATTTTCCAATTGCTTTTCCATTTCTTTTCTCTAGGGTTTTCAATCCAAATTCAATTCAAGTTTCAAATTCAAACTAATTCAATCATGTGCAACAAATCAAAGAATATTTAAGCTCAACATGATGCAACATGTCATGACCCATAGTGTTTTGGCAAAAAAAAAATAAACAATCTCCCCTAACTTAAGCTAATTCTACTTAAAAGGGAAAAGGGAGAGAGAATCTAGAGAGAGATAGAACCTAGGGTGAGAGAGAAGAGTAACACATGAATTTGGGTGATCATTAGAAAGAAATTTTATACCCCCAAATTCAGGGTGTTACAGACCTATCCCCCTTAAAAGAATCTCGCCCTCGAGATTCAGGGCTGGCTAGAAAAGAGCTCAGGGTACATGGCTTTCAAATCATCTTCTCTTTCCCAGGTTGCTTCTTCTTCCGAGTGGTGACCCCATTTGACTTTGCACATCCTGATGGTACTTCTCCAAGTGACCCGATCTGTTGTCTCTAGAATTTGAGTTGGCTTCTCAATATATGTCAGGTCTTCTTGAACTTCAAGATCCTCTGCTGGCAACTGCTCTTCTGGCACTCTCAAGCATTTCTTCAACTGAGACACATGGAACACATTGTGTACAGTGGACAGATTCTCTAGTAAGCTGAGTTGATAAGCCACTTCTCCATGTCTTGCTTGAATCTGATACGGCCCAATATATCGAGGTGCTAGCTTGCCTTTGACTCCAAACCTTTTGGTTCCTCTGATGCGTGACCCCTTCAAGTAGAAATAGTCTCCCACTTCAAAACTGAGTTCCCTTCTTCTGGTGTCAGCATAGCTTCGCTGTCGGGACTGCCCTGCCTTCAAATTCTCTCAGACCATTCTGATGTTCTCTTTGGCTTCAAGCAAAATATTTGGACCAAACACCTGCCTTTCGCCGGGTTGGTCCCAATGCAATGGAGTTCTGCAATTCCTCCCATAGAGCGCTTCGAATGGTGACATCTTCAGACTGGCTTGATAGCTATTGTTGTAAGAGAATTCTGCATATGGTAATCTCTTGTCCCAACCTATCTTGTCTTGCAAAGCACAAGCCCTCAACATATCCTCCAGAATATGATTGGTTCTCTCTATTTGGCCATCTGTTTGCGGGTGATAAGCTGAGCTAAACTTCAGGTGTGTGCCCAAAGCTTCATGCAACTGCTGCAAAAAATGAGAGGTGAACTGAGTGCCTTGATCTAATACTATCTTCTTCGGGATGCCATGCAAGCACACAATCCGAGACATGTATAGTTTGGCTAACACTGCACTGTTGTAGGTGGTCTTGACTAGTATGAAATGGGCCACCTTTGTCAAACGGTCCACTACTACCCAGATGGAGTCATAACCAGTACGAGTGCGAGGCAAACCGACTATAAAGTCCATCCCGATCTCATCCCATTTCCACTAAGGAATCTGCAATGGCTGCAAAAAACCTAGAGGTCTCTGATGTTCTACTTTAATCCTCGGACAACTGTCACATACAGCCACATACTCTGCTATCTCCCTTTTCATACTGTACCACCAGAATCTTTTCTTTAGGTCTTGGTACATCTTCTCACTACCAGGGTGTATAGACTATGTTGTCTCATGAGCTTCTTTGAGAATCAGTTTCGGATCGATTTGATGTCGGGAACGCATAGTCTGTCCTTGAACCATACCACTCCTTCTGCATCTTCACGGAAATCCTTGTCTTTCCCATCTATGATCAGCTGCCGGATCTCGTTGATTTTCTCACCCTCCTTCTGGCCTTTCCTGATGTCTTGCTCTAGAGTGGGTTCCAACTCGATTGTCACCCCTTAGGTGTTGTTCAGAAATCCGAGACTCAATTTGTCAAACTCCTTCGCTAGCTCATACGGCATCGGGTGAGCGGCCAACATATTGACTTGACTCTTTCTACTTAGAGCATCTGCAACCACATTTGCTTTGCCTGGGTGATAATGAATCTCTATCTCATAATCTTTGATCAACTCTAGCCATCTTCGCTGCCTCATGTTTAACTCTGACTGAGTGAATATATACTTGAGGCTCTTATGATCCATGTAGATATCACACTTCTGCCCATAAAGATAATGCCTCCAGGTCTTCAATGCATGAACCACGGCTGCTAATTCCAGATAATGAGTAGGATAATTCTTCTCATGAATCTTCAACTGTCAGGACGAGTATGCCACTACTCTCCCTTCCTGCATTAACACACATCCCAGTCTGGTATACGAAGCATCGCAATATACTGAGAATGACTTGTGAACATCTGGCAGAATCAGTACTGGTGCCGTTGTCAACTTCTCCTTCAATGTCTCAAGGGACTTCTGGCATGCTGGGGTCCGCTTGAACTCAACCTTCTTTGCCAACAAGGCTGTCATTGGCCTGGCAATCTTGGAGAAACCTTCAATGAAACGCCGATAATAACCGGCCATTCTAATGAAACTCTTGATTCCTCGAACATCTTTTGGTGCTTTCCAGTCCAAGATAGCTGTTACCTTCTTCGGATCTACAACCAATCCCTCTCAGTTTATAATGTGACCCAAGAACAGGACTTCACTAATCCAAAACTCGTACTTGCTAAGCTTGGCATACAGCTGACAATCTCGTAGCCTCTGAAGTACCTTCCTCAAATGCTCCTCATGCTCTTGCTCATTCTGGGAATATATAAGAATATCATCAATAAACACTACTACGAACTTGTCGAGGTAGTCCATGAACACACTGTTCATCAAGTACATGAAGTAGGCTGGCGCATTCGTCAAACCGAATGACATGACTGTGAACTCATACAGTCCATACTTCGTGACGAATGTTGTCTTCGGTATATCTGAGGGTTGGATTCTAAGCTGATGGTAACCTGACCTCAGATCTATCTTCGAGAACGCACTGGCTCCTCTGAACTGGTCGAATAAATCTTCAATTCTGGGCAGGGGGTACTTGTTCTTGATAGTAACCTCATTCAAGGCTCGGTAATTGATGCACATCCTCTTCGTGCCATCCTTCTACTCCACAAACAGCACTGGGGCTGCCCAAGGCGAGGTACTCGGTCTGATGTAGCCTTTCTCTGACAACTCATCAATCTGCTTCTTGAGTACACCAATTCTGGTTCAAACACTCGATAGGCTATCTTGGAAATAGTGGCGGTGTCTGGTATAAGCTCTATGGCAAATTCAACCTTCCTTTCAGGTGGCATACCCGGTAACTCCTCGGGAAACACATCTGGGAATTCTGATACTACATTAATAGCCTCTGATGGTTTAATCTCCTCAATATGGGCGATGACTTGGTGACAACTTCCTTTTCTTGGTCCA
This sequence comes from Zea mays, assembly GCF_902167145.1. NCBI lineage: Eukaryota > Viridiplantae > Streptophyta > Magnoliopsida > Poales > Poaceae > Zea > Zea mays. The sequence continues at coordinate 118,675,481 of NC_050100.1, forward strand.
GATAAGACCAACTCCACTAACACTTCTTCTCTTGATAAGGACACTAACTTCGCTGTTCTCTTATCACAGCTAAGACTGGCTTGATACTTGGTTAGCCAATTCATCCCTAGGATGGCATCTATAGTTCTATCCTGGTTTCCCATAACTATTAAATCAGCGGGGAACTCTATCCCCTTATTTGAACTCTTGCACTAGGGCAAAATTTATCCGTTTGGGTTCTTCCACCAACTGAACTAACCCTCATAGGTGGATACATGGGTGCTACTGGTATATTATGTGATTCTACCCATGATGCAGTCACAAAAGAATGTGTTGCTCCAGTATCAAATAAGACATTTGCAGAATGGTACTCAACTGAAAACGTACCTAGTGCCACTCCTAGAGTCTCCTGGACTGTGTCAGCCTCCAAGTGGTTCACCTTTCCATACAGGGCATGAGGCTGCCCACGGTTGTTGCCTCCTTGTTGCATTGCATTCTGCCTAACTGAGGCATCGGGAGCTGGCTGTTGCTGAGATGCTTTCTTTGGGCAATGATTCGCCCAATGGCCTTGTTCCTCACAGTGGAAACACGCACGACTTCCTCCTTGTGCTGGCGCTGCTTGGTTGTTCTGGTTGGTTGCTGGGGTAGGAAGACGGGCTGCCTGGTTGCTCTGACGCTGGTATTGATTTCCTCCCTGCTGGTTACTCTAATGGTACTGCTGCTGCTGCTGAGGAAACTGCCTCTTGTACTGCTGCTGCTGGTTCTGATGCTGATGCTGGTGCTGGTGACCCTGCTTGAATGGCCGAGGTGGGTTGCCTGAGTAGCGAGGACGGCTGCTATTCCCGGCCTAAGATCAACCAATCTTGCGTTTCCTGTCCTCCATCCCCCGACGCTTCCTTTTAGTCATGATTACTCTTTCGATCAGATGTTGGAAGGTAGGGAAGATGTGGTTCATCAGCTGATAGTGGAGGGGTCAACCAATCCTCTCAGGAAGCGGTACTGCCTCTTGGCATCCGTGTTGACATCTTCTGGGGCATAATGCGACAGCTGCAGAAACTTGTCCCTATACTCGCTGACGGACATGGGACCTTGCTTCAGGGCGAGAAACTCCTCCTTCCTCACTATCATCAGTCCCTCGGGCACATGGTAGCGATGGAAGTTGTCCCTGAATTCTTCCCAAGTGATGGCTTCAGGGTTAGCATGGGTGGCGAGGTAAGACTCCCACCAAGACTGGGCTGCTCCCCTCAGCTGTCGGAGACCATACAACACCTCCTCACGATCGTTGCACTAGGTAGTGTGCAACTCACATTCCATGGTACGCATCCAATCTTCGGCGTCCATGGGATCAGCAGAATGGGCAAAGACTGGGGGATGGCCCCTCATGAATTCTACCCGCCTGTCTCTAGGCACTTGTGGCATCTGGACTTGCACCTGAGGCTGAGGCGGTGGTGGCTACTGCTGCACCTGCTGCATAGCTGCTAGGGTCTGACCAATTGCTTGGACTGCTTGAGTCTGCATCAGGAACATTTGCTCAATGGTCATCTGGGGTGGCGGTGGGAAATGTTGCTGCGGGGCTGCCTCCTCTTGGGGTGCCTGCTGTTCTGGCTGAGCACACCTCGCACCTATGCGCCTGTTCTCAGACATCTGTAGAAATCACACACATATATCAAATCTGACTCTGCAGTCTTCTAGCATAAGAAAAGATGTATAGAAAATCTTCATAGCACTGAACAAATGACCATCTTCACTGACAGCTTCTCAGAAAAGAGGAAAGTGGAAATAAATGGATTACCCAACTAAATAACTGACTTTATTAATAACTACACCAAGTTGTAGGGGATACCCACACCTTGGTGACAATCATTACAAAGATCCAACTTCATTACATGTCCATCATAACAAGCATCTAACATAAGATAAGCAAACTAACTCTAACTAAGATCAGCTAGACTAAGACACTGAGCTAAGCATTATTACAGACTCCGACTCTGTCGATCTAGGGATCCAAATCTATCTGGGTCCTACAGTCTGGGTACCATAGTCGAAGCGACCACGGGGCGGTGAACGGTAATGGTGCTAAATCCTGACAGGGGCGGGAGAACCACCATCCAGATAGTGGCATGCTGCGCACTCAGCACGCAATTCCACAACCTCTTCCCGAACCTTGCCCAACTCGTCAAGGGTGTGGTCCAACTCTATGTTCAGCATGACAGCCAGGTTGACCATGTTGTTCATCCTGGGATTGCCCTCACCAACTAGCGAGACAATCACACCTCCAGCACTGCCGGTCGAACAGCGAGGGTAGTACTTCAGGTCGAGGCCATCAGCTACCCCGCTGAACAACGAGCAATACTGAGAAAGTGCCCATCATGCAGCATCTTGCATGGCTACCTCGGTAGTATCCCTCTCAGTAATAGAATATTGCTCTGAGAAGGCCACTACACCCCGAAGATCATTGTCTGGACGGCGCACCAGGCAAGTAGCCTCCCACTGGTCCGGGTATAACCCGCGACGATGCTGGTAGACCACACAACGGTACTCGATGGACCAAGTGTGTGTGGCGGAACCGCCAGAATTATTCCAGCTTAAGTGCCTAAGTCACGCCTCAGGGGCCATAACACACTTAAATCGGAATAACCCGTCAGTCTCTTAGATCTAGTCTGATAAAGCCACTTAACCAGTATCAAATTCCACAATCTCACTCGAAGGTGTGTCACAGAAGAAATACAATAAAGCAGGAAACCTCAAATTAAGTACTGAAGTTATTACATGAATCAGAGTTTTTCAAGTTGCTGATAAGAGTTCATAAAATAAAATGCAGCGGATAATTGATGTCGTCGATAGCGAGGAAATGGGCAAGGCCTAGCCCACTACTCCTCGTGCTCCTCTCTTGCCGGAGCAGCATCCCACTCGACCGTCCAACCCGGTGGCAGGGTGGTAGGCCAAGTCACACCATCAACCATATCCTGAAGCATACCTGCAAAATTATGCCACAAGCAAGGCTGAGTATACTAATACTCAGCTAGACTTACCCGGTCTGAGGAATCTACTCCTCTACCTCTAGACCATGCAGCTGTTTGGCTGAGGGGTTTGGTTTGCCAAAAGCATTAACTGTATCTAAAACCAAGTTTTAGCTTTTTAAATTCTAACATCATTAGCTTTAATAAGTTGCTCCTTCTAAGCATACATGGTAACAAGCATTTAGTGCAATCAACAAATTGTCTCATGTAACCTCATTTCACTTCTTACTCAATGTAGTACAAGGGGTCAAGCAGTCTCATTAGCTGCGAGAAGCAGATGATTCGAATCGAGTTTTATCCTTGCAAGGTAAACCTAAACACACGACATGTCAGGGTACTCTGACCCCACACATGTCAACCGTCCCCATCGAATCCCCGTTCGCGTCCAGGCCTCACCGCCTTGGCATACAATGCTCCACTGACCCCGGCTGCCGCCATGCAGTGGCCGCACTTGTATCCACCATAGCTAGCATGGGAGACCCAGTCTCAGGTCGTGTGAGGGATAAAGTCCGCGCCCGGCTTCACTCAGGTACTAGGTTTACCTGTTACCATATTTCCCGACATGTGCTTAGTACGTTCAAAAGCTTGACTCAGGTATCCACACATTAATCCTTAATTCCTTTTTCCCGTCTCATGGACAAGGCATCCTCCCTGGATCCAAGTCCATAGACCAACAAATATCCCGTTATCAAGATGAATACAATAAATTCCTGACCTCGCGCGAGTGCTAGAAAAATCACTCAACTTCTACTGAGATCCTGATTTGCATAGCAGCTACTCGACCTAGCATACTAGTATCCATCTCAAAAAGGTATCCTAAGTTCATGCAACTAGAGGTTTCAAGCAACTCCTACACTTAAGTGCACATTACAATCCTACAAGCATTAAGTGTAGTAAAGTAGCATATAATGATACGGTTATGCATAAAAACCGGGGCTTGCCTTCAATAGATGGGGTTGCGGGGAGATCCTCGATAGCAGCCTCGGGAGCTTGCTCCTGGTCCTCCTCTTGGACAGTTCCTTGCTCGGGGATGAGCACGTATTCTCTGTCAGCGAGATTACAATCTAATGAATGCAATGAGTAAGATACATGCATGATATAATATGTGCTTTAGCAATTAAACTTTGATGGTGAATGATCCACTTAATTTAGATAGAGTTAAATCTTGTTCCACAAGATTTTTGGTGGTATACTTAGTAATTTAGATCACACTCAGTTAAACTAAGTGGTAAGTTTATTTTGGTGTTCCACTGAATTCTTTTTAAAGTCTTAGTGAGAATTGTCAAGATTTCAAGTTGGACTTATTGGGGCGAGGTTTATATTTCCTTTCTTTCCCTTGATTTCCTTTATGTTTTTAGAGTGGGTTTGAACTACAAGTTATCTTAATAAATTTCCAAAAATTCTATAAAATTTACAGTCGCTTATTACTGGTGTATAATTCTCGGTCCTAAAATTTGGGGCTTAAAAAGTGAATAGTTTTCTCTGGACAAAATTACCAAATTTTAGGGCAGAAGGGGTGATTTGAACTACAACTACCATTTAACAGTGAGAAGTTTTCTAATACTTATTTTTGCTGGCATTTAGATGTTATAACATGACTTGGCAAAATTTTCTAGCCATTAATACTTACCAGTTATTTTATTATGATTTTCCCAAGTTTCTAGCCAAAGGGTGCTTTCTACTACCACTATATTTGAAAAATCTCAAACAACAGATTTCTGATTTTTCTTAGCTTCTATTTTGTGCAAGAGCAATCATTCTGAAGTTTGGCATCTTTCTGCTTAAAGGAAGGGGTGGTAGGAATTATTTGGATTAAATGGCCTTTTCATGAAGTATTGGTAATAGGCATTATTGTACACCTTTCAATTGGGTTTGCATTTTTCTCTGGTGACCTATCTCATTAGTGACCTAGCAAAATTTTATTTGCCCATTATTGCATTATTTTGGATTACTAATGATTTATTCAAAATATGACTCATTATCATGTTCTATTTATCTACCCTACTTAAAATGATGGGCTGGGGTGTTTATTATTTTTACAGTGGAGTTTTGGTGGTTACAAGTTCACTGAATTTTTATTAATAACCTTGGGTCTGGTTTTATAACTCTAATAATTGTTTTCTAGTTGGAATAATGCTAAATAAAACATTCCACTTTAATTCTATTCTGGATTAGAGGTCTTTCTATTTTTCCTAGGTTCTCTGTTAATTAAGTAGGCTAGGAAAAATAATTTCATCCACTGGTCATTAATTTTCTAATTCTAAGGCATTTCTGATTTTCCTAAGTTTGGGCAAAAATGGCTTTTAATAGATATCCCCACTAAATTTTTCAATACTGGGGTTCTCACTATTTTTAAACAGTGTTTAAATGGGGTTTGAACATCTACAAATTTTCTTAAGTTCAGCACAGAAGCATAACTAATTTTCCTTAATTAAACAAGGTTTGGTCAGTTTCTATATTTAATTCTAAACTCTAAAATTTAGAACAGAAAGCATAGGGTTTAGCATTTTTAATTGGTAGTCCATAATATTTAGAATCCAGCAAAATTGGTTTGACAATTTTTGGTTAAGTATTTCTCAAGTTATGAATTTCCTAAGTTCTCTCTTCATTAAAAAGATTAAACAGAAATGATTAAATGGAAAACTACTTTGCAACGGGGTCCCTGGCGGGTGTTTTCAAGTTTCCTTACAGACTAGCCCTTGGGCTACTATTCAATTGAGTCACTGACAATTCATAAAACCCCCTGGGTTCTTTTAATCCTAACCCGAGGTCCTTCCCCTAATTTAAACAGTACCTGCGGCGGAAGAAAGGGCGGAGGGGCTTACCGGCGGCGAGACTGCTCCGGTGAGGTGGCCGAGGGTGTAGGGGAGGTCCTGAGGGTCACGGCGATGTGCGGGTCGCCGTCGGGGATGGTCGGAGTCGGCCGGTCCACGTGCACAGGCGGGGGAGCTCGTCGGCGGCGAGGAGTCCAGCCTATCCAGGGCACAATTGACCAATCAAATGGGTCAGAGAGCTTCACCAGGGATCAAGGAAGGTGAGTGCACGAGGAATTGAAGAACGGCTCACCGGATTGCTCGGTCTACGCGCGCAGGCGGGCGGCCGAAGTCCGGTGAGGGCGATCTTGGCCTTCCGGTGAAGTTCTTGAAAGGGAAATGTGCCTTTGGGCCATTTCTAAGTATTTTGGTGATTGAGTGCAAACACAAGTGCTTAAATGTGAAAATATGCCCAAGGATGAACAAAGTGCAAATCACAAGTTAAGGTATGTTTCTAAGCCTTAGTACATTGGTTTGTGTACTAATATTCTTGTCTAAGTGTTAGAAACAGGAAGAAGAAAAGAAGTGGAGAGTGGCTGTCGGGCTGGGGCACCGGACTGTCCGGTGTGCACCGGACAGTGTCCGGTGCGCCAGACCAGCATGGAGCAAACCAGCCGCTCTCGGGTTTTTCTCCGGCGACTTCGGCTAAAATTCACCGGACTGTCCGGTGTGCACCGGACTGTCCGGTGAGCCAACGGTCGGCCGGGCCAACGGTCGGCCGCACGATCGTCGCGCGACACGTGGCCGAGCCAACGGTCGGAAGGAAGCACCGGACTGTCCGGTGTGCACCGGACTGTCCGGTGCGCCAGATCTGCAGTGGTCGGCAACGGTCGGCTGCGCCTGTTAAGGAAAGAAATCGGGCACCGGACAGTGTCCGGTGTGCACCGGACTGTCCGGTGCGCCCGACGACAGAAGGCAAGGATGGCCTTCCAGAATTGTTCTCAACGGCTCCTAGCTGCCTTGGGGCTATAAAAGGGGCCCCTAGGCGCATGGAGGAGGATACTAAGCATTCCTTGAGCACTCTTGATCACTCACACATCAATCTCGCGCACTTGTTCGACATTCTAGTGATTTGAGCTCTGTTCTAGTGTGCTAGTCTTTTGAGCTCAAGTCTGGGTCTTGTGTGTGCGTATTCGCTGTGATCTTTGTGTCGTGTGTGAGTTGCTAGTCCCTCCCTTGCTCTGTGATTCTCTGTGAACATCTTTTGTAAGGGCGAGAGGCTCCAAGTTGTGGAGATTCCTCGCAAACGGGATTGAGAAAAGAAAAGCAAGAACACCGTGGTATTCAAGTTGATCATTGGATCACTTGAGAGGAGTTGAGTGCAACTCTCGTCCGTTGGGACGCCACAACGTGGAGTAGGCAAGTTTTGTACTTGGCCGAACCACGGGATAACCACTGTGTCATCTCTGTGATTGGATTCTTGTGCTTATTGTGTTTTGACTCCTCTCTAGCCACTTGGCATAAACTGTGCTAAACGCCTAATCAAGTTTTTGTGGCTATAAGTTTAAGTTTTTACAGGATCACCTATTCACCCCCCCCCCCCTCTAGGTGCTCTCAATTGGTATCAGAGCCGTTCTCTTCAAGAAAGGGACTAACCGCCCGAAGAGATGGATCCTAAGGGGAAGGGAATTGTGATCAACGACAAGGAGAAGGAGTCCTTCGTCAACGAGCCAAGGGATGACAAGTCCAATGACTCGGGCTCGGGCCTCAAGCGAAAAGATGGGAAGAAGAAGAAGACAAGACACATCAAGGAGATCGTCTACTACGACAGCGATGAGTCCTCTTCTTCCCAAAAGGACGACGACCACGACAAACAAAAGACGGTTAACTCAAATTTTTCTTTTGATTATTCGCGCATTCCATATAGCTCAAATGCTCATTTGCTCCCCATTCCACTTGGCAAGCCTCCTCACTTTGATGGAGAGGACTACGGATTTTGGAGTCACAAAATGCGTACTCACCTATTTTCTCTCCATCCAAGCATTTGGGAGATTGTGGAAAGTGGAATGAAATTTGATAGCTCGGATAGCCCTTCATTCATTAATGAGCAAATCCATAAGAATGCACAAGCTACCACTGTTCTTCTAGCTTCATTGTGCAGGGATGAATATAACAAAGTGAGCGGCTTGGATAACGCCAAGCAGATCTGGGACACCCTCAAGATCTCTCATGAAGGGAATGACGTTACCTTGCTCACCAAAACGGAGTTGGTGGAAGGCGAGCTTGGACGGTTCGCGATGATAAGGGGCGAGGAGCCAACTCAGACATACAACCGGCTCAAGACCCTTATCAACAAAATAAGGAGCTACGGAAGCACGCGATGGACGGACCACGACGTCGTCCGACTAATGCTCAGGTCCTTTACCGTTCTTGATCCTCATTTGGTGAATAATATTCGTGAGAATCCCAGGTACACCAAAATGTCGCCCGAAGAAGTCCTAGGAAAATTCGTCAGCGGGCGAATGATGATCAAGGAGGCAAGGTATGTGGACGACGCCTTGAATGGACCGATCAACGAGCCGCAACCTTTTGCTCTCAAAGCCACAAGGAACAAGGAGGCGCTACCCAGCAAGGTGGCGCAAATTGAGGCGGCCGGTCTTAATGATGAAGAAATGGCCCTCATTATCAAGAGATTCAAGACGGTGCTAAAGGGTCGCAATGGACAGCCGAGCAAGACTAAGACCAAGGGGAAGCGATCATGCTTCAAATGCGGTAAGCTTGGTCATTTTATTGCTAACTGTCCTGATAATGAAAGTGACCAGGAAAAGGGGAACAAAAGGGAGAAGAAGAAGCACTACAAAAAGGCCAAGGGCGAGGCGCATATAGGCAAGGAGTGGGATTCGGATTGCTCCTCCTCCGACTCCGACAATGAGGGACTCGCCGCCACCGCCTTCAACAAATCGGCCCTCTTCCCCAACGAGCGTCACACGTGTCTCATGGCTAAGGAGAAGAAAGTAAGTACTCGAAACTCTACTTATGCTTCTTCTAGTGGTGATGATTCTAGTGACGATGATGAAATAGACTATTCTAGTTTATTTAAAGGTCTAGATAGAATTACGATTGGCAAAATTAATGAATTAATTGATGCATTGAATGAGAAGGATAAACTCTTAGAGAAACAAGAGGATTTATTGTATGAAGAGCATGATAAATTTTTAGAATCTCAAAAATCTCATGCTCTAGAAGTTAAAAGAAATGAAATGCTTACTTGTGAATTATCTTCATGCCATGAGACAATTTCAAAATTAAAGAGCATTAACGATGAGTTGAAAGCTAAGATAGAAATAGCTAGTAAATCAACAACTTGTGTAGAAAATGTTGTTATTTGCAATAGATGTAAAGACTTTGATATTGATGCTTGTAGTGAACACATAGCTTCTATTGCAAAGTTAAATAATGAAGTGGCTAGTCTTAATGCCCAACTTAAGACTAGCAAAAGTGAATTTGATAAGTTAAAATTTGCAAGGGATGCTTACACAATAGGAAGACATCCCTCAATTAAGGATGGGCTTGGCTTCAAGAGGGAAGCCAAGAACTTAACAACCCATAAGACTCCCATCTCCACCAAGGAGAAAGGGAAGGCTCCTATGGCTAATAGTGTTAAGAAGAATCATGCTTTCATGTACTATGATAGGAGATATTCTAGAAATGCTTTTAGAGGTCATGATGTTTTTGATTCACATGCTTATGACTCTTATGCTATGACTGCTTCTAGTTCTCATGTTATGCATGGTAGAAATGGGCTTAGAAGAAATGTTGTTCATCAAATGCCTAGGAGAAATGTTGTTAGGAAAGTAGTGAATGAACCTTCTACAATTTATTGTGCTTTAAATGCTTCCTTTGCTATTTGTAGAAAGGATAGGAAAATAGTTGCTAGGAAGTTAGGGGCAAAATGCAAGGGAGACAAAACTTGCATTTGGGTCCCTAAAGATATTTGTGCTAACCTTGTAGGACCCAACATGAGTTGGGTACCTAAAACCCAAGCCTAAATTTGCCTTGCAGGTTTATGCATCCGGGGGTTCAAGCTGGATTATCGACAGCGGATGCACAAACCATATGACGGGGGAGAAGAAGATGTTCACCTCCTACGTCAAAAATAAGGATTCCCAAGATTCAATTGTATTCGGTGATGGGAATCAAGGCAAGGTAAAAGGTTTAGGTAAAATTGCAATTTCTAATGAGCATTCTATCTCTAATGTATTTTTAGTAGAGAGTCTTGGATATAATTTGCTATCTGTTAGTCAATTATGTCAAATGGGGTATAACTGTCTATTTACAAATGTAGATGTATCTGTCTTTAGAAGAAGCGATGGTTCATTAGCTTTTAAGGGTGTATTAGACGGCAAACTTTATTTAGTTGATTTTGCAAAAGAAGAGGCCGGTCTAGATGCATGCTTAATAGCTAAGACTAGCATGGGCTGGCTGTGGCATCGCCGCTTAGCACATGTGGGGATGAAGAACCTTCACAAGCTTCTAAAGGGAGAACACGTGATAGGTTTGACTAACGTGCATTTCGAAAAAGATAGACCTTGTGCAGCTTGTCAAGCAGGTAAACAAGTGGGAGGAGCGCATCACAGCAAGAATGTGATGACCACTTCAAGACCTCTGGAGCTGCTGCATATGGACCTCTTCGGACCCGTCGCCTATCTAAGCATAGGAGGGAGTAAGTATGGTCTAGTTATTGTTGATGACTTTTCCCGCTTCACTTGGGTGTTCTTTTTGCAGGATAAGTCTGAAACCCAAGGGACCCTCAAGCGCTTCCTCAGGAGAGCTCAAAATGAGTTTGAGCTCAAAGTGAAGAAGATAAGGAGCGACAACGGATCCGAGTTCAAGAACCTTCAAGTGGAGGAGTTCCTTGAAGAGGAAGGGATCAAGCACGAGTTCTCCGCTCCCTACACACCACAGCAAAATGGTGTGGTAGAGAGGAAGAACAGGATGCTCATCGATATGGCGAGGACGATGCTAGGAGAGTTCAAGACCCCCGAGTGCTTTTGGACGGAAGCCGTTAACACTGCTTGCCACGCCATCAACAGGGTCTACCTTCATCGCCTCCTCAATAAGACGTCGTATGAGCTACTAACCGGTAACAAACCCAATGTATCGTACTTTCGTGTATTTGGGAGTAAATGCTACATTCTAGTGAAGAAGGGTAGAAATTCTAAGTTTGCTCCCAAAGCTGTAGAAGGGTTTTTATTAGGTTATGACTCAAATACAAAGGCGTATAGAGTCTTCAACAAATCATCGGGTTTGGTTGAAGTCTCTAGCGACGTTGTATTTGATGAGACTAATGGCTCTCCAAGAGAGCAAGTTGTTGATTGTGATGATGTAGATGAAGAAGATGTTCCGACGGCTGCTATACGCACCATGGCGATTGGAGAAGTGCGGCCACAGGAACGAGATGAACGAGATCAACCTTCTTCCTCAACTATGGTGCAACTCCCAACCGAAGATGACGAACAGGTACCTCAAGTGGAGGCGCTTGATCAAGGGGGAGCACAAGGTGATCAAGTGATGGAGGAAGAAGCGCTACCGGCACCTCCAACCCAAGTTCGAGCGATGATTCAAAGGGATCATCCCGTCGATCAAATTCTGGGTGACATTAGCAAGGGAGTAACTACTCGATCTCGACTAGTTAATTTTTGTGAGCATTACTCCTTTGTCTCTTCTATTGAGCCTTTCAGGGTAGAGGAGGCCTTGCTTGATCCGGACTGGGTGTTGGCCATGCAAGAGGAGCTAAACAACTTCAAGCGCAATGAAGTTTGGACACTGGTGCCTCGTCCGAAGCAAAATGTTGTGGGAACCAAGTGGGTGTTCCGCAACAAACAGGACGAGCACGGGGTGGTGACGAGGAACAAGGCTCGACTTGTGGCAAAAGGTTATGCCCAAGTCGCAGGTTTGGACTTTGAGGAGACTTTTGCTCCTGTGGCTAGGCTAGAGTCCATTCGTATTTTGCTAGCATATGCCGCTCACCATTCTTTCAGGTTGTACCAAATGGATGTGAAGAGCGCTTTCCTCAATGGGCCAATCAAGGAGGAGGTGTACGTAGAGCAACCCCCTGGCTTTGAGGATGAACGGTACCCCGACCATGTGTGTAAGCTCTCTAAGGCGCTCTATGGACTTAAGCAAGCCCCAAGAGCATGGTATGAATGCCTTAGAGATTTCTTAATTGTTAATGCTTTCAAGGTTGGGAAAGCCGATCCAACTCTTTTTACAAAGACATGTGATGGTGATTTGTTTGTGTGCCAAATTTATGTCGACGACATAATATTTGGTTCAACTAACCAAAAGTCTTGTGAAGAGTTTAGCAGGGTGATGACGCAGAAATTCGAGATGTCGATGATGGGCGAGTTGAACTACTTCCTTGGGTTCCAAGTGAAGCAACTCAAGGACGGCACCTTCATCTCCCAAACGAAGTACACGCAAGATCTACTAAAGCGGTTTGGGATGAAGGACGCCAAGCCCGCAAAGACGCCGATGGGAACCGACGGACACACCGACCTCAACAAAGGAGGTAAGTCCGTTGATCAAAAAGCATACCGGTCAATGATAGGTTCTTTGCTTTATTTATGTGCTAGTAGACCGGACATTATGCTTAGCGTATGCATGTGTGCTAGATTTCAATCCGATCCTAAGGAGTGTCACTTAGTGGCGGTGAAGCGAATTCTTAGATATTTGGTTGCTACGCCTTGCTTCGGGCTCTGGTATCCAAAGGGGTCTACCTTTGACTTAGTTGGATACTCAGATTCCGACTATGCTGGATGTAAGGTCGATAGGAAGAGCACATCGGGGACGTGCCAATTCTTAGGAAGGTCCCTGGTGTCGTGGAACTCTAAGAAACAAACTTCCGTTGCCCTATCCACCGCTGAGGCCGAGTATGTTGCCGCAGGACAGTGTTGCGCGCAACTACTTTGGATGAGGCAAACCCTCAGGGACTTTGGCTACAATCTGAGCAAAGTCCCACTCCTATGTGATAATGAGAGTGCTATCCGCATGGCGGAAAATCCTGTTGAACACAGCCGCACAAAGCACATAGACATCCGGCATCACTTTTTGAGAGACCACCAGCAAAAGGGAGATATCGAAGTGTTTCATGTTAGCACCGAGAACCAGCTAGCCGATATCTTTACCAAGCCTCTAGATGAGAAGACCTTTTGCAGGCTGCGTAGTGAGCTAAATGTCTTAGATTCGCGGAACTTGGATTGAATTGTAGCATACATGTGTTTATGCCCTTGATCATGTTCATTCTGCATTTTGTTGCTTATTGTGGTGCTCAAGTTGTACAAACACTCCCTGGACCTTACAAGTCCGTTGCAAAGTTATGCACATGTTTAGGGGGAGATGTGTTACAACTTGACCCTTTGAGACTAACCATGTGCTTGAGTTTGGTAATTTAGTCTCGAAGGAGGATTGAAAGGGAAAAGGTGGACTTGGATCATGAAAGACTTCCACTGCACTCCGATGAGAGGGTAACTAATTCCAAGTTCATCTCATGAAATCTTATTGCCATTTGCTCTTAATTGAAGACTTTGGTGAGGCAATGGGGTTAAAAGGCCAAGATTGATCCCGTTTTGGTGCTTGATGCCAAAGGGGGAGAAAATAAAGGCCAAAGCGATTAAATGGATCAGCTACCACTTGAGAGATTTTGAAAATAGTAGAATAGAGTTTTTGTGTTGTTAAACTCTTTTATTGTCTCTCTTGTCAAAAGTTGGCTTCTTGTGGGGAGAAGTATTGATTATGGGAAATAGGGGGAGTTTTTGAAATCTTTGATCAATCTCTTTTGGAATGACTCTCTTTATGCTTCAACATGTGTGTTTGACTTAGAGATAGAGATTTGAGTTTGATTTGCAAAAACAAACCAAGTGGTGGCAAAGGATGATCCATATATGCCAAAATTGAATAAAACTCAAAGTTAGTTTTTATTTGAAGTAGTTTTGCACTTGTTCCACTTGCTTTATGTTGTGTTGGCATAAATCACCAAAAAGGGGGAGATTGAAAGGGAAATGTGCCTTTGGGCCATTTCTAAGTATTTTGGTGATTGAGTGCAAACACAAGTGCTTAAATGTGAAAATATGCCCAAGGATGAACAAAGTGCAAATCACAAGTTAAGGTATGTTTCTAAGCCTTAGTACATTGGTTTGTGTACTAATATTCTTGTCTAAGTGTTAGAAACAGGAAGAAGAAAAGAAGTGGAGAGTGGCTGTCGGGCTGGGGCACCGGACTGTCCGGTGTGCACCGGACAGTGTCCGGTGCGCCAGACCAGCATGGAGCAAACCAGCCGCTCTCGGGTTTTTCTCCGGCGACTTCGGCTAAAATTCACCGGACTGTCCGTTGTGCACCGGACTGTCCGGTGAGCCAATGGTCGGCCGGGCCAACGGTCGGCCGCACGATCGCCGCGCGACACGTGGCCGAGCCAACGGTCGGAAGGAAGCACCGGACTGTCCGGTGTGCACCGGACTGTCCGGTGCGCCAGATCTGCAGTGGTCGGCAACGGTCGGCTGCGCCTGTTAAGGAAAGAAATCGGGCACCGGACAGTGTCCGGTGTGCACCGGACTGTCCGGGGCGCCCGACGACAGAAGGCAAGGATGGCCTTCCAGAATTGTTCTCAACGGCTCCTAGCTGCCTTGGGGCTATAAAAGGGGCCCCTAGGCGCATGGAGGAGGATACTAAGCATTCCTTGAGCACTCTTGATCACTCACACATCAATCTCGCGCACTTGTTCGACATTCTAGTGATTTGAGCTCTGTTCTAGTGTGCTAGTCTTTTGAGCTCAAGTCTGGGTCTTGTGTGTGCGTATTCGCTGTGATCTTTGTGTCGTGTGTGAGTTGCTAATCCCTCCCTTGCTCTGTGATGTGACAGAACCACCCGAATTATTCCAGCTTAAGTGCCTAAGTCACGCCTCAGGGGCCGTAACACACTTAAATCGGAATAACCCGTCAGTCCCTCAGATCTAGTCTGATAGAGCCACTTAACCAGGATCAAATTCCACAATCTCACTCGAAGGTGAGTCACAGAAGAAATACAATAAAACAGGAAACCTCAAATTAAGTACGGAGTTATTACATAAATCGGAGTTTTTGGAGTAGCAAATAAAGTTCACAAATTAAGTGCAGCGGATAATCGATGTCGTCGGTAACGAGGAAATGGGCAAGGCCTAGCCCACTACTCCTCATGCTCCTCTCCTGCCGGAGCAACATCCCACTCGACCGTCCAACCCGGTGGCAGGGTGGTAGGCCAAGTCACACCATCAACTACATCCTGCATGGTACCTGCAAAAATGGTGCCACAAGCAAGGCTGAGTATACTAATACTCAGCTAGACTTAACCGGTGTGAGGAGTCTACTCCTCTACCTCTAGACTATGCAGCTGTTTGGCTGAGGGGTTTGGTTTGCCAAAAGCACTAGCTGTTTCTAAAATCAACTTTTAGCTTTTCAAATTCTACCATCATTAACTTAGCTAGATTTGCTCCTTCTAAGCATACATGGTAACAAGCAATTAGTTCAATCAACAAGTTATCTCATGTAATCCACATTTCACTTCTTACTCGATGCAGTACAAGGAATCAAGCAGTCTCATTAGCTGCGAGAAGCAGACGATTCGAATCGAGTTTTAACCTTGCAAGGTAAACCTAAACACACGGCATGTCAGGGTACTCCGACCCCACACATGACAACCGTCCCCATCGATTCCCCGTTCGCGTCCAGGCCTCACCGCCTGGCATACAATGCTCCACTGACCCCGGCTGCCGCCGTGCAGTGACCGCACTTGTACCCACCATAGCTAGCATGGGAGACCCTGTCTCAGGTCGCATGAGGGATAAAGTCCACGCCCGGCTTCACTCAGGTACTAGGTTTACCGGTTACCATTTTTCCCGGCATGTGCTTAGTACGTTCAAAAGCTTGACTCAGGTATCCACACATTAATCCTTAATTCATTTTTCCCGTCTCATGGACAAGGCATCCTCCCTGGATCCAAGTCCATAGACCAACATATATCCCATTATCAAGATGAATACAATCAATTCCTGACCTCGCGCGAGTGCTAGAAAAATCACTCGACTTCTACCGAGATCCTGATTAGCAAGCAGCTACTCGACCTAGCATACTAGTATTCATCTCAAAAAGGAGTCCTAAGTTCATGCAACTAGAGGTTTCAAGCAACTCCTACACTTAAGTGCACATTACAGTCCTACAAGCATTAAGTGTAGTAAAGTAGCATATATTAACATGGTTATGCATAAAACCGGGGCTTGCCTTCAATTGCTGGGGCTGCGGGGAGATCCTCAATAGCAGCCCCTGAAGCCTGCTCCTGGTCCTCCTCTTGGACAGGTCCTTGCTCGGGGATGAGCACGTACTCTCCGTCGGCAAGATTACAATCTAATGAATGCAATGCGTAAGATATATGCATGATACAATATGTGCTTTAGAATTTACAACTTTTAAAAATGTAGGGTCTTTAGAATTTAAGCAAGTTAACCTTACTTATGTAAAACCTTTTAGTGGTATACTTGGTAAATTGGGTTAGTTTAATGGGATGAGGTTTATTCCTCCTTTTCTTTTCTTTTATTCCTTTTTAATGTTTTGGAGTAGGTTTGAACTACAAGTTGCTTTTATAGAATTCCAAAAATTCTGCAAAAATTACAGTGGCTTGTTACTGGTGTATGATTCTCTGTCTCAAAATTTGGGGTTCAGAAAGTGAATGGTTTTCTCTGGACAAAATTGCCAAATCTTAAGGCAGAAGGGGTACTTTGAACTACAACTATTATTTAACAGTGGGTAATTCTTTGAAACTTATTTTTGCTGGCCTTTAGGTGTCATAACATGACTTGATACAAATTTCTAGTCATTAATACCTTTTAATTCTTTTCCTATGGTTTTCTTAAGGTTTCTAGCCAAAGGGGTGCTTTCTACTACCACTATGTTTGAAAAACATCAAACAACAGAGTTCTTATTTTTCTTAGCTAGTATTTTGTGCAAGAGCAATCATTCTGAAGTTTGGTTTCTTTTTGCTTAAGGGAAGTGGTGGTATGCATTATTTGAATTAAGTGGCCTTTCTCTTAAATCACTAGCAATTGGTATGAGTTTGCTTCCTTTTCATGGGTTTGTATTTTTCTCTGGTGGTTTATCTCATCATGGACTTAGCTAATTTTTGGTTGCCCATTATCTCATTATTTGAGGTTGTTTATGATTTATTGGGAAAATGCCTTATTACCACTTTGTATTTATTTTCCTTACTTAAAAAGTTAGGCTGGGGTGCTCTGTATTTTTGTAGTGGGGCTCTGGTGGTTATAAGTTCACTGGATTTTTGTTAACCACTTTGGTTATGGTTTTGCAATTTTAATAATTGATTTTCAGTTCACATAAGGCTGATTAAAGCATCTTAATTAGAAACTGGTCTTAATTAATGGTCTCTGCATTTTTCCTAGGTTCTTGGTTGCATAAGTAAACTAGGAAAAATATTACTAATCATTGTTCAACATTTTCTAATGCTTTTCTGATTTTCTCTAAGTTGTGGACAAAATGGCTTTAAATGAATAACTACATCATAATCTCTAATGCTGGGGATTATACTATTTTTAAACAATGCCTAATTAGGGTATAAGCATCTACAAATTTTCTTAAGCTCAGTACAGAAGAAAAACAAATTTTCCTTAATTAAACAAGGTTTAGGGGGTTTTTGTTTTTAATTTTAAGCTCTAAAATTTAGAACAGAAAGCATATGGTTCAATAATTTTAAATGATAGATCATAATATTCCAGAGCTAGCAAAATTGGTTTGACAGCTTTTCATTAAGATTTCATCAAGTTATGAATTTTCTAAGTTCTTTGGTTATTTAAAAGAATAACAGAATTGATAAAAGGGAAAAACCACTTTGCACTGGGGTCCCTGGCGGTTTTTCTAAGTTTTCCTCGCGAATCAGTCCTTAGGTTACTATTCACATGAGTCGCTGACATTACAGAAAACCCCTCGGGTTCTACAGAACCTAACCCGAGGTCCTTCTTCTACCTCAAACAGTAGCCGCGGCGAAGAAAAGGGCGGAGGGGCTTACCGGCGGCGAGACTGTTCCGGTGAAGTGGTCGAGGGCGAAGGGGAGGTCGCGGGGATCACAACGGTGTGCGGAACGTCAACGGAGATGGCCGGAGTTGGTCGGTCCACGCGCGCAGGCGGGGATGCTCGTCGGCGGCGAGGAGACCGGCCTGGTCACGGCGAGATAGTTCAATCAAATGGGTCAGGGAGATCCACGGGATGCCAGAGAAGACATGAGCGAAAGGAATTGAGCGGAGACTCACTGGATAGCTCGGTCCACGCGCGGCGGCGGAAGACCGAAGTCCGGTGAGGTTGATCTCGGGCCTCCGGTGAAGTCCGGTCGGGTCCGAGGGCTTGGCGAGCTTCACGGGCTACTGGCGGAGCTAGCCGAAGCACTGGTTGGGCTGGAGGGCGGCTGGAGTGGGCTGGCCACGGCGGCCGTAGCTCTGGCGGCAATGGCGGGCGGAAATACGCTCGCCGGAGCTAAGGAACGGTGGCTGGCCGATGAGGGTGAGTGCGGGGCGAAGAGAGGTGCGCCCGGGGAGGCTTTATAGGCGCGGGCGGGCACGGCCGAGGGCGTGGGCGCGCGGCGGACTTGACCGGACGCCGGGGCGAGCGCGCGCGCGGGTTGGGCGAGCTCTGGCGTGCCGACCAGGGTCGAACACGTGTGCCCGTGCGTTCTGCCCAAGCTCTGGCGCGTGTGGTCGCTCATCCGAGCCTGCTCTCGCCTGGGTCAGTGCACAAAACCTCTTCTCCTCCCTACAAGCTACCATTCTTGTGTGGAGGTCATAGGATTTTGTCTACTGGTTGCAGAGATATGGAGCCAGGAAATCTGGTCTGTCTCCCTGCCCAAACCCGAGGCAAATCCCAAGTTTTGTCGTGTCTAGGGCTCGCGTCCCAATGCCATCTTCTGGCACACGACAGAGGGGTTAGTTAGACACAAATTTGTCAATGGGGCCATTAGGATTCGAGTTAGGGATCAAGGTGAACATCCCTGATCTTTGGCTCAAGGTCTGAATTTCAGAATTCTGAAATTCAGAATTCCCAATGAGTCCCAACAAAAGAAGCTTGATTTGGGGGTTTTCTTGAATTATTTTGGCTAAGCTTTCTCAATCTATCTTGTTGCTTATCAAATATACTTTTACTTATATTATTGGCTCAACTCAAAATTTTAAACTTTTCATTCCCTTTTGCTTATTTTCTTGAATTTTGTTCATGGGGTTCACTTAGAATTCTTAATTAGGGTTGCACATTCTTATTTTTTCAAGGACTCAATTGTTTTGATCAAGACACTTTTAAACATATACTTGGTGAATTCTTTGTCACTTAAGTTATTTTGATGCTCATGCTTACTTTGGTTCACAGGAAGTAATGGCTCTTGGTGTGGCTTTTTAAGAGAAACCCTAGGTGACACTGGGGTGTCACATGTGATTCTCTGTGAACATCTTTTGTAAGGGCGAGAGGCTCCAAGTTGTGGAGATTCCTCGCAAACGGGATTGAGAAAAGAAAAGCAAGAACACCGTGGTATTCAAGTTGATCATTGGATCACTTGAGAGGAGTTGAGTGCAACTCTCGTCCGTTGGGACGCCACAACGTGGAGTAGGCAAGTTTTGTACTTGGCCGAACCACGGGATAACCACTGTGTCATCTCTGTGATTGGATTCTTGTGCTTATTGTGTTTTGACTCCTCTCTAGCCACTTGGCATAAACTGTGCTAAACGCCTAATCAAGTTTTTGTGGCTATAAGTTTAAGTTTTTACAGGATCACCTATTCACCCCCCCCCCCCTCTAGGTGCTCTCAGTTCTGCCAGGTCCAAGGGCTGGGAAAGCTTCACAAGCTAATGGCGAAGCTAACCGAGTGGATGGCGTGACTTGGAAGTGACTGGAGTGGGCTGGCCACGGTGGCCGAGGCTCTGGCGGCAATGGCGGGCGGAAAAGAGCTCGCCGGAGCTAAGGAGGGGCGTCTGGCCGGCGAAGGTGAGCACGGGGTGAGGTGAGGCGCGCCCGGGGAGGCTTTATAGGCGCGGGCGAGCACGACCGAGGGCGAGGGCACGCGGTGGACTTGACTGAACGCTAGGGCGAGCGCGCGCGTGTTGGGCGAACGCCGGCGTGCCGACCAGGGTCGAACACGTGTGCCCGCTCGTTCTGCCCAAGTTCTAGCACGTGTGGTCATTCATCCGAGCCTGCTCTTGCCTTGGTCAGTGCACAAAACCTCTTCTCCCTACAAGCTACCGATCTTGTGTGGGGGTCATAGGATTTTGCCTACTGGTTTCAGAGATTTGGAGCCCGGAAATCCGGTCTGTCTCTCTGCTCAAACACGAGGCAAATCCAGGGTTTTGTCGTGTCTAGGGCTTGCATCCCAATGCCATCTTCTGGCATGTGATAGAGGGGTTAGTTAGACACGTTTTTGTCAATGGGGTCATTAGGATTTGAGCTAGGGATCAAGCTGAACACGCTTGGTCTTTGGTTCAAGGTCTGAAATTCAGAATTCTAAATTTCAGAATTCCCTATTGAGTCCCCACTTGAGAAGCTTGCTTGGGGTTTTATTTAAATTATTTTGGCCAAGCTTCCTTAATCTTTATTGTTGCTTATTAAATATACTTCAATGTTTATATTTGGCCTAAGCCATGATTCTATATTTTTCATACTCTTTTGCCTTTTCTCTTCAATTTTGCTTATAGAGCTCAATTAGGGTTGTTATTAGGGTTTCCACATTTTGCCCTTTTGAAAAACTCATTTGTTTTGAACATGATGCTTTTAAGTATAAACTTAGTGGATCCTTTATTCTTAAGTCAATTTGATGCTCATGCTCAATTTGGTTCACATAAAATGATGGTTCTTGGGTTAGCACTGAGAGAAACCCTAGGTGACACTGGGGTGTCACACTGTGTCGGTCGAAGGCTCAACGCAGCAAGGTATCGAGAGCATCGTGGAAGTGACACATGAGAGCGGCGTCACGAGTGATGGGTCTAGTGATCCATCCCTCCGGCTCTGGCTCCTCCGAGAGCTCCGTGCCATGGCTCGAACTGCCACCGGCGTCGTCGTCGTCTCCGTCTCCGTCAGGGTCTCCTCCAGTAGCCGAAATGCCCTGTGGTGGTGCAGGGGGCATCTCCAGCTGGGGTGCAGGGGAAGGCGGCCTCTTAGACTCCACCTCCTGCTGAGGCGAGGGGGAAGAGTCCTGCTGCTCCTGCTCCTCGTGCAGGCGACGATGCAGTCTCTCCAGGTGACTAGACTGACCTGGCACCGTGCGACAGAGTGGACGCTCCACCAAGCGAGAAGGCAAAAAGGGGATCACAGACTTACGTGTAGTGCACCTGATACAGGCCATCTACAAAAGACATCGTAAGCACAAGAGTAAGAGTAGAACTATGAGACCAGAAAGTAAACAGAAAGAAAAGTGAGACAAAACTTTTTGAGATAAGTAGATAACATAGAGTTGGTCAAGATGACCAATTTTTGAAAGGTCTCTAAGGTCAAGGTAAGAGTAAGTGTCTATAGTCCTTAGGTCGACCATTCTAGTCTAGGTTAGCGGTCCTACAGTCAGCAAGGCTTTGATATCACTTATGTCACACCCAGTTTTGGAAGGCAAACCGAATGCGAACCATGTATGTGCCAGGATCAGAAACTCACGTACACAGCGATTACATAATTGGACATCATCACACAATGCTCGAAATAAATGGCGGAAAGGTACTTTAATTACATCAAGATGTCCAAGACATCCACAGAGTCTAGTACATAGCCATAATGTTCAATCATAAATATCAAAGTGCGGAGAAACGAAACGTAGATGATAAGCCTACACAGGCAGTTGACTGGGGGTTTGCCACTAAGATAAACTAAAACTCGTCGTAATCCTGAAACTCCTCGAAGTCCTCCATGTTGCCAGCATCACCTCCTAAGCACTTAGTACAGTGGGGATAACCTGGGGTGGGGTGGATTGTAAAGCAAGGGTGAGTACACATCAACGTACTCAGCAAATGTCCTGTTTGGCTAAAGTGCACTAGCTATATGTGGGGTTGAGGTTAAGCAGTTGCTTTTAGTTGGTCAAGTATTTATTATTATTATTAAAGCCAAGTTTTAGTAATAAACTCAGTTATTACCCAAACGTACTCCCTCAAAAGAGGAAATACCAGAGATCAGGTTTATAACATCATTGTTAACCATCATCATAAAAGTATTCAAAGTTATTCTAATCAAAGAGGATCCCAAGGCTGCTCTTAACTGTGAGCTCGGCTGATATACCAGTTTCTAACACTCTTCAGCGGTTGTACACTTTACCCACAAGTCGTGATCCCTTTTCAGCCTGGGTTGTACAGACTCGATCTTCACTACCGAGGTGAATGGACAGGGATACACTACGTAGCCTTTACAAAGACTCCCCTGGTGCACAGCTGCTCGTTAGGTTTCGCCAGTAGTACAAACGCAGTACACCTCCCCAAGGTTGATGACTAACAAAACCAAATCGAATGAACCTCTGCACCCCCCTTGGCAGAGCGAGCACTATGCCTCGGCCCCCATTGACGGCCCTCCGGCAAAGCCAACTACACCCCCAGGTTCATCTAATTAATCAGCTAAGGGCGTCCCATTCCACCCTCATGGTTGCACTGTTATCCCGGGTGGTCACTCCACGAACAAGTCCTTACGGAGAGGTACTCAGAAAAATGGCCTGAGTCCCCTAGAGTATCACAAGACCATCAGCATAATCAAGATAACAGTATCGTATCATAAATGTTCACATCATGTTCATTGATTAAAGTAAAGCAAAAGCAAGATGCTAACCATGATAACCCAAAAAGGTAAACAAGGATAAGTAAATACAGACTAGTCAATCCTTAGGTTTCATAAAGTAATGTGGGACAGTGAATTATAGAGTATGTAGGACATAATAGGTCAGAGGACACTTGCCTTCACCAGGTTGTTGCTCAGGGAGATCTCCAACAACACACTCGGGAACCTCGGATTGCTCGTTGTCTAAATAAAGCAAGCATGCATTCAATACATTTGGAAAGTTCAAATGAACAGCACACCAAACATGTACAAACATAGGAATACATCTTAAAAAGACACAATACTTAAATAAGGAATAATGACAAAGTATAACATGAACTATAACATAAACTAATTTCATTTAGAAATAGATTATTATTTTTTAAGTATTGCCCACAATTACATAACCTAGTTCAATTTATTTTATTGTGACCTAAAAGTTAGACCAGAGATGAATTCATGTAATACACATTATTAATCTCACAAGATTAAACATGCTTTAATCTCTAGGGTTTTCCCTTTTTTATTTTATTAAATAAACAAATCTATACATATACTAGTTCATAGTTAACCATAAAATTAGAAAGCACAACATGTAAATGGAACTAATTTATTTAAACAAAGAATAATCCAATGAACATTTTGCAAATTGAATCACTAAATTTGGAGTTCATATGCAAAAGATATGAAATAAACAAGTTTGGGAATTCAAAATATGAAAATAGGTCTAATTCTATGAATATTTAAAAGTCTAGGGTTCAATTTGCATGGTTAAAGGGGCCTGCGTGCAAAAACCAGGGACGGCGGGTTGATTCTAAACAAACCGAAGGTCTCTTTAATAAAACTACCGCGCGAAGGGGTATCGGGCGCTTCAAACCGTTAGATCAGAAACCGACGGCCGAGATTAGATCCGCGACCAAGGGCTCGCGTGCGCGGACTGCCGAGCGTTGACAGGCAGGCCAGGGGGTGTCAGCGACTGAGGGGGGCGCACTGACCGATCGGGCCCAGCGTCAGGGGACACGGGCGCTGACAGGCGGGCTAGGGGCGTAGTGCGCGCGTGCGTGAAGCGGTATCCCACGATCTGGCCCGTGCGATCAAGATCGGACAGGGGAGATCAGACCAGGGGAGGGTGAACGGTTGCGGGTGGCGCCGCTCCTCCTCACGATGGTGAAGTCGCCGGAGTTGGGGCATGCACGTGCTAGGGTGATTCTGGGGTCGCCGGAATTGGGCACAGAGGGGAAGAACGACACGGCGAACTCAGTGGTGGCAAAAAGGCCACGAATCCAAGGTCAGAGAGGGGGAATGGCTGGGAAAAGGCCTCGGGCGGACTGGAGGAACTCTGGTGAGGGATTCCAACCGCCAGGAGGGCAATCGGCCACGATAGGGCTCGGGCTAGGTCCAGTGGAGGTGGGGGAGCACTCTGGGCAAAAGCCGGGGCACTAGACGGGGTCGAGATGGCCGGACACCATGCGGGCGTGGCGAGCAAGCGCGGCCGCACACCGGCGAGGCCAAAATGGCTAATGGTAGGCACGAATAGAGTAAAACGAGCACGGGGGCGGGTGTCTCACCTCGGGGCGGAGCACGGGGTGGCTTGGCGCGGTCTCCGGCGAGCTAGACTGCCGGGGAGGCGGGCGCGGGTCTCCGGTGAGGTCTGGCGGCGTGAGCAGAGCGCGAGCGGGAGCGGGACTGCGTGAAATGAGACAGGGGAGTGAGTGCGGGCATGGGCCGGGCTCAAAAAGGAGTTGGGGCATGGGTAGAGCGATGTGGCCGAGGATCCCGGCGACGTGCGCGAGTGCGCGCTTGCTGGTCCATGGCGGGCGCGGGGAGGGCGGAGCTGACAGGGGAGGCCCACGGCGTAGAGAGAGAGAGAGAAGGGGTGCACGGGGCAACGGCTCGGTGACTGACGAACTTGGCCCGTGAGGCAGAGAGGGGAGGGGGCGCGCGGACGAAGAAACCGGTGACAACAGCCTAGCCCCACTGGGCAGTGAGCGAGAGAGAGAGGGCGCACGGGAAAGGAAGTTGCCGCTGACAGGTGGATCCCACCTGTCAGGCGGCACGGGCGCGCGTGCCTGGTTGGGCCGAGCTGGGCCTGCTGGGCTGCTTTGCCTTTTTCTTTTTCTCTAGATTTTCCAATTGTTTTTCCATTTCTTAGGGTGAGAGAGAGAATAGTAACACATGAATTTGGGTGATCATTAGAAAGAAATTTTATACCCCCAAATTCAGGGTGTTACAATCACACATAAATCATAACTCATTAACCATGGCACCGATCTTAGTAGTTCTCGATCCCACGATCTCGTAGCAACGCGTAGATTATTATTATTCAGTTTATACTTATGTTTGGTGTGATGTTAATTTTGCTTATACCATGTTTGTTTGTATTGCTACGACTAGCAGCGAGGTTATGAGTAATCTAAAGATCATCCTAGTACCTGGAATCTCAAGTCCCAGGCAAGTTGTGCCCTTGCCACTTTGTACCCAATAATGTTCTTTAATATCACTTATTCATGCATAGGTTTAATTTTGATGGGACCCAATAGGTCACCCTAGACTGGTTATCCTTTTACCTTGTTTACCCCTGAATCATTTGGGTAGTTTTGCTATTGCTTTATATGGTTTTGGGTTAATATTTCATTATATCCATGTTCCAATTATTCTGTTATTTTATTTATGTTCATGTCAAGGTCACTATTCTTAATTGGAACATGGAGCTTAACTTGAGAAACATGTGCCACCACAAGGGTGGAATGGGATGCCCTTGGCTAACTAATTAGGAAAGCTAGTGGAAGACTACCTTACCTGAAAGGGGCAAGGGCAGTAGGGGAGTAGGCATGTAGGGAGGTTCTCGGGTTGATTTTGCTGCGATGGCGTTCAGACGGGGGATTCCTACAATTGCTCTTACCATAAACTGTAGCGGGTTTTCGGAAGCTAGTAGAACTTTGTAAAGGCCTCATAGTGTTGCCCTGCCTCGCTTCCTTGGTAGAGGTGTATGGGAGTCGCGATCCCTTGGCAGATGGGTAACATGACTTGTGGGTACAGGGTACAACCTCTGCAGAGTGTAAAACTGATATACTAGCCGAGCTCACGGTCAATAGTAGCTCAAGACTCTCGCATGATTAAATTATGGAACTTAAATTCAATTTTTCATTTACATTGCATGGGATTATTTATTAATTTTGTTCTATTATTCTTATTATGGTTTGGTATCTACTTACATTTAGTAACTACTAATAAAATTTGACCACTTATGAAAAGCAATGCTCAGCTTTAACCCCTATTGTTGATCAGCCTTACACATCACATGAACTCCCACCTTTGGTGAGTTCATGCACATTATTCCCCACAACTTGTTGAGCGATGAACATGTGTGAGCTCACCCTTGCTGTCTCACACCCCCCCCCATAGGATAAGTACAAGTGGTTCAAGAGGAGCCACACAACGAAGAGTTCGACTTGATCTAGGTGGCGTCTCCTAGTTGACTTTATGGCGTCAAGGATGGACTTTAGTTCGTTTTATATTTATCTTTTATTTTGTAAGACTTCCGCTATGTAATAAGTACTCTGATTATATTGTGATATTTATCTCTATACACTCTGTTATTATATGTGTTGTCTTCTTTGGCGCATATATGAGATGCACCTGGCTTTGTCCCTAAAACCCGGGTGTGACAGAAGTGGTATCAGAGGAAATGTTGACTATAGGACAAAACCTAGATAGAACTAGACAACCATTGCCTACTTATCTTTGCTATTCTGATCCTTTTCTAAACTTTTCTTAATCTTTTCTCATCTATTTCCGCTTTACTCTGATTATTCTTACCTTTTCTCTTCTAAAGACAAATGTGGATTTCACACTTTGAAATCACATGCCTAAAGTGACATTTAGGAATAGGAGACCTACCCTTAGGAACAAAAATAAAACTATTTTTATAGGTATCTATGTGCTTGAATGCTTGTTCTTATGTTACTTGTTTGATTTGGATCTTTGATTGAGTGTGATGAGTTGTGGAGTAATGTCCACAATTACATCTACATATACGTATAGGCATAAATATAAATAAAAAATCATAAGATGACTATACAAACTAAGAATATCCCCCATTAAAATATATCTAGTTTAATAGATCCATCTTATCTTACAAGATTCTCGCTTATCTTAATACATTCATCTTATCTTGAAAGATTTGTCTTATCCTAACCACTTTTACTTAACTCATCCTAAAGTAACAACCAGGATCTAATCAAAATAATGAGATCAGATCTAAGTTATATTTACGTGACTAAAACCACTTGACTTATCCCACCATGATCATGATCTAACCCAAATTAATGGGATCTTGTCTAGTCGAAGCTAGTAATACTTAGATTTGATCTAATGTGACAGATTAATCTAACCTAACGAAGGCTAACCTCAAGTTGAGCTAATCTAATGTAAGTTGCTTAAACAAGTTAGTTAATACTGGTAACATAGATAAGACTGTATTCCTATAAATGGGTTTTAAACCTAAATTGGTGTCTTAGACCAACTCATCCGTAAAACCACGACCTAGCCTATGTCATATGTTGCCCAACCCATTTATCCCAAAAGCAAAGTAAAATTCTGTTTAATCTACTTACCCCATGTACCCGCAGTTGTTATTCCAACTCGGATAATGGCATCTAACACCAAGACCGATGGTCCCTAAAACAAACCCAAGAAGAAGGTTAACCCCGACAATGTAGGATATGAGTAGACACAGATCTTCAGATGAATCAAGATCCACCATCCGGAATAAAAGTTTCCCTTACCCCAAAGGAAGCTCGATTATGCCATAGTACACTCATTCTATGTAAACACTAACCTAATAGTTAAAATCTGATGTACCCTTGTTTTCTGTGCCACACCTGTTAATGGCATGAAAAATTTTAGGTGTATAAAAATATATACTAATTGGAAGTTCCACTTAGAAAAAAACTAGAACTTCGTAAAGATAAAGTCAACTTAATATGCTTAGTTAAGAAACTAATGTGATCTAATCTAATGTGGTCTACTCAAACAGATTAGTGATACTGGTAGAAGAAATTAGACCCTGATAGCCAGGTATTAACTGAACTTAGCACATTAGACCAACTCAACCATGAGCATAAAAGCTACCCAACCAATTGAGTCATGATGAATTGTATAATTTATCTGCCTCCACCTAACATCAAACAAACTTTTGATCTACATCATGTAGTCTATCTCATCTTGACAGATTCTATCTTACCTTTGGATATTCACCTTATACGACGAGTTATCCCAATCTTGACATAAAACAACATATCAAGCCCCGCCAAGGAATCTTCAGTTCATAACCAGCTACTAGCCTATCTATTCTGCCTACCAAATGATTTCTCTTGCAAAACTATTTTACCATATGCTTCTAACTCCGATGGTCAATACCAGGAAAGGAGGACTCTCAGACAACAGCAAACATAAATGAATCATCCAAATCCTCCACCGGCTGGAAGCCTGGAACCGATCCAGTGGTTGCCACCCAAATGTTGGTGCTACAACAAATGATAGAAGTGCTACAACAAATGACAGAAGTGCTACAACAAATGACAAACATGGTTAACGAAATGCAAAATCAGATAAGGCAAGAATGCCAGGAAATACGTTAGGACCGGTTGGAGATGCGTCAAGAAATGAGGCAAGCGCGGTTGGAAAGACAACAACAACAACACCCACTATCTCCACCACCACCACCAGCTCCACCAAACTACATAATTATATATATTTTATATGTGTAAGACCTAAATGTTACTTTAGATAGTAGTTAGTATGTTACTATTTTAGGAATAATAATATGGTCTAATTGACCATATGTGCTGCTAATAAATTATGCATCATGCTGAGATTTTGTTTGTGCATATGTTCTGAGATAACATGGGTATACACCCTTTTCTTACAAATCTCGAGGACGAGATTTCTGCTAAGGGGGTAGGATTTGTAAGGCCTAAAATTGGTATAAGAAAAAAAAAATAAAGGAAGAAATGAAATACTAAATTCAGATATCTCAAATTATACTAGAGTGTTGAAATTTGAGGACTGAATTTTGGAAACCAAAAACTATTTTAGAAAAGAAGTAATAGAAAGGTTTTCTATTCGACTAAATGAGTATCCATTTCATTAAATGATACACTATAAGCATTTATATAAATGAGTATTAAATTTGGATGACTCAAATCTAGGCGGGACGTTTAAAATTAATTTTTAAACTCAGGAAAATAGAAATAATAATAATAATAATAAAATTTTCTGCCAAAAAAAATTTCCTTCCTTCATAAAGTAAATCTCTCAAAAAATCTAAATAATAATTTTTTTATCCCTTTGGCAAGATAATATATTTCTAATTTGTCCTCTTAAGGATCTTATACACTGGAATTATCTTTCTTAAAATACATGTTTTGTGGATACACATTAAGAAAACATTTGCATAAAAAGACATGGTAAATAAATAAGTATCATAAATTCTATTGTGCATGCTGGATTTCTTTTGTTTTGCATCAAGTTTAAATTCAAACTCAAATTTGAATTTGAAATTAAATAGAAATGCAAAATAGAAAAAAAAAAGGAAAATAATAAGGAAAATTGCGTCTGGGCCCTTTCTTCCCTGGTCGGCCCACTCTCTTTTCCCCGCCAGCCCATCTCCACTTTCCCTCCTCCACGCGGCCCACACCGCATCAGCACTCCGCTGTGTGATCGACGCACGGGGCCCACTCGACAGCCCTTCCTACCACATGGCCTCACGTGTGTGGTGACTGCGCGTGGGACCATCCTGTCAGGTGCTTTCCCCATCCCCTGTTCGCTTGGCTCAGCCCAATCTCAACAGATCACGCCATGACCGTCGGGCCGTTGCAACGGCCAGCCACACCCGATGATTGCGGATCCTTGGGACTCGGGGCCATATAAATCCAGGACGCACGACCTCCTCTCCTTCTGCCCATCCATGGCGCTCGGCACCCAGTGCCCCTGCTCCTCTTCCTTGGCGGCCGAGCGGAGCTCCCTCCATGGACGAGCCTCCTTTCTTGTCAAGGCTCCTTCCTCGCTGCTCATTGTGCCCACTCCCGTGCCTCTCCTCCACATCTGCCTCTACCGCGTGTCGACCACGTCCTGGGCAACCGCTTCATGCGTTGTGTCGCGCTGCAACACTGCAACGGGCTCACGGGCGTGGTTCTGGGGACGTCCTCGCCTTCGACGCCGCTGGACCTCCATGCCACCAACCTTGGTATGAACCCCCCATCTGTAGCGTAGCGTTGACCGCCACATAGTTTTGGCTCTGTCGGATTGGGTAGTCGACCGTTAGGGTCGCTGATCGAGGCATGGTGCGCCGATGGGAGCTTTGTCGTACTCTGTGCCGCCGCCAGGGTCGGCTGGGGTGGATGATGCCATGTCCGCCGTTAGCTTTTAGATGGACGGTTAAGATTAATTCATGCCATAGTGAATCGATCAATGGCACGATGGCCGTTGGATTTTAATCATGTGGCAACTGTGAGACAGTGGCGATCGTAACCCGAGGGCCGTGGATTTCAGATCTAGCGACGAGGAGCGAACGCGGATACATAATCAGCTTAAATCTAATCTGAACCATCGGGCACTGATCTAACAGCCTGAATCGCCTCATACCCCTTCGCAGACCCACTTTTGTTTAAGAGCCCCTTGGCTTTCACATAATTAACCCGCCGTCCACCGCGGGTTAAATGTGAGTCTAGAATATTTTTATACGTTAGCCCCTGAACTTCTCAAATATAGTGTGCGCCATCCAGAACTCGAAGGAAATAAATAAATGAATATAGAAAATGAATTCCTAATATAAAAATAATTCTAGAACTTGTTTAATTCATATAAAATTTATTTTAACTCCTTTTTAGCCCATTCTAGTTCCTGTAATTTTGTAATAATATTGTTCATCACATAGTGTCTCTGGTTTGACATGGAAACTGTATTAAAATTAATCTCTTAATTAATCTTGTATCAAATACATAAAACCTTCGGAAATTCATAACGTCCCCAATTTAACTCCGAATTGACCCGTTCTAGTTGCGTTAACTTCGTAATAAAATTATCTACACTTTGGTAACCTTAGTTTATCATGTGACGTGTTGTAAATAATTATTTGTTTATTCTATGTTAATTGGATTAATCTATGTCTATTGGATTAACTTCTTTAATATTAATATAGTATTCTGATCTTATGGTTAACTTTGGCCTAAAAGATGAATTATAATCAAGTAATGACCTAGATTAAAGTTGAGTTAATTATTTATAGATATTATCTCATATGATGTACACTAATCAATTTATAATAGATAAATCGCATAGATCTCCCATAAATCATAACTCATTAACCCTGACTCCGATTTTAATAGTTCTCGATCCCACGATCTCGTAGCAACGCGTAGATTATTATTATTCAGTTTGTATTAATGTTTGGTGTGATATTAATTTTGCCTATACCATGTTTGTTTGTATTGCTACGACTAGCAATGAGGTTACGAGTAATCTGAAGATCATCCTGGTACCTGGAATCTCAAGTCCCAGGGAAGTTGTGCCCTTGACCACTTTGTACCCAATAATGTTCTTTAATATCACTTATTCATGCATAGGTTTAATTTTGATGGGACCCAATAGGTCACCCTAGACTGGTTATCCTTTTACCTTGTTTACCCCTGAATCATTTGGGTAGTTTTGCTATTGCTTTATATGGTTTTGGGTTAATATTTCATTATATCCATATTCCAATTATTCTGTTGTTTTATTTATGTTCATGTCAAGATCACTATTCTTAATTGGAACATGGAGCTTAACTTGAGAAACACGTGCCACCACAAGGGTAGAATGGGACGCCCTCGGCTGACTAATTAGGAAAGCTAGTGGAAGACTACCTTACCCAAAAGGGGCAAGGGCAGTAGGGGAGTAGGCATGTAGGGAGGTTCTCAGGTTGATTTTGCTGCGATGGCGGTCAGACGGGGGATTCCTACAATTGCTCTTCCCATAAACTGTAGCGGGTTTTCGGAAGCTAGTTGAACTTTGTAAAGGCCTCGTAGTGTTGCCCTGCCTCTTCCTTGGTAGAGGTGTATGGGAGTCGCGATCCCTTGGCAGATGGTTAACATGACTTGTGGGTACAGGGTACAACCTCTGTAGAGTGTAAAACTGATATACTAGCCGAGCTCACGGTAAAGAGCAGCTCAGGACTCTAGCATGATTAAATTATGAAACTTAAATTCAATTTGTCATTTGCATTGCATGGGATTATTTATTAATTTTGTCCTATTATTCTTATTATGGTTTGATATCTACTTACATTTAGTAACTACTAATAAAATTTGACCACTTATGAAAAGCAATGCTCAGCTTTAACCCCTATTGTTGATCAGCCTTACACATCTACATGAACCCCCACCTTTGGTGAGTTCATGCACATTATTCCCCACAACTTGTTGAGCGATGAACATGTGTGAGCTCACCCTTGCTGTCTCACACCCCCCACAGGAGAAGTACAGGTGGTTCAATAGGAGCCACACAATGAAGAGTTTGACTTGATCTAGGTGGTGTCTCCCAGTTGACTTTATGGCGCCAAGGATGGACTTTAGTTCATTTTATATTTATCTTTTATTTTGTAAGACTTCCGCTATGTAATAAGTACTCTAATTATATTGTGACATTTATTTCTATACACTCTGTTATTATATGTGTTGTCTTCTTTGGTGCATATATGAGATGCACCCGGCTTTGTCCCTAAAACCGGGTGTGACACTCCCCCTTTGACGTCAAACACCAAAAGGGTGATCTGAACCTACAGCCCGGAAGGAGGAGGAGGAAACGGCGCATCAGGTCGTCATCGAGGAAAAAGAGCAAACACGAGCAGAGTATCTGAGTTAGTCTCGGATCTAGGATCTGCTGTAGAGGCTGGAGCTGGTGTTGACTCTGACGCTGGTTGTGGTGCAGTATCTGCTAGAGCTAGAGTAGTCATGGAAACAAACACAACAACAGTGGTAACAGCAGACGCTGGAGGCACTGGTGGCTGAGCGCTGACATGTCCGACGACCTAGGTCGAGAAGTCCAGGGTGACCGGCCTGAGCGGAGAGATGGAAGGACCAAAGGAGTGGAGCTGGGGTCCTAACTGAATGGTTGGCATAGCGACAGCCTGAAGCGCTGGAGGAGGAGCAAACTGCACTAGAGGGATTGGAACACCGGTGTGCTGAAGAATATAAGTCATGAAGGCTCGGTGATCTGCCCTGTCTGCTACAAGCTGCTGCTAGAGAGTGTCCTAACAGTCCTAAATAGTCTAGAACATCGACAACATCCGCTCGGACAACTGCCTATGAATAGTTGCCTGCCTAGCCTACTCTGCTGCCTTACGGGCTTGCTCTGCGTCCATGTGAGCCTGTTGCTGTGTGAGTGACTGAAGAATGGCAGCTAGAGCGGGGTCTATTGCTTGAGGAGCAGCCGGAGGAGCAGCACAGGAGCCACCAGCCTCGTGATCATGGGAACGAGGTGGCACAGGAGGTGGTGGCGGAATCCCCAGATCCTCATCAGCAGTTGCACCCTAATCCTCAAACTGTTTGATGGCCTCGTCCTCAACCCTAAGATCTGGTGCCAATGGATCAACTGGAGCTGGAGCAGTATCCTCAGGAGCTAGATGATAAAAGCCAAACTGCATTCTGGAGGCCTCAAGGGTAGCCTGGAACTGAGGATGCCGGATCAGTTGAGCAAATATGTGGCAGAGGTAGTGAGCATATGGCAGCTGAAGCCGAGCACGAAGACCATCCAAAATTGTGTCCTCTATCTCACAGATCAGAAAATCGACCACGTCAAACTCAAAGTGAGAGATCAAAGCACTGCTTAGCCAGAGTTGGATATGAGTGGTAGCCTCTCTATAGCCCATCCTCATAGTAGCGTGCGCCTCATGAGCTCATATAAGAACTTCGCTGCTGGAGTGAAATCTGTTGGAGATCGTCTTGACCCGTCTGTGAACGGAGGTTGAAATAGGGCAGCGACGTGAGCAGTGGCAAGAGCTACTTTGCCATGAGGGCGACGAGGAGGGTCTGAAGTGCCATAGCACAAGTTGTGGAGCCTCGTCGACGACTTGGGAAATCCAAATAGCTCTCTGATCTGAGCAGCATGTAAGGTGACATCCTCACGCTCAAACCTGAACCACATAGACTGATGGTCGGGGTCTATCCAAACTGTGGCTGTAACACCCGGCTTTAAGGAACAAAGCCAGGTGCATCTCATACATGCGCCAAGAAGACAACATATATAATAACAGAGTGTATAGAGATAAATGACATAAAACATCAGAGAATTTATTACATAGCGGAAGACTTATTACAAAATAACATAATAAAGATAAAACGAACTAAGGATCGTCGGCGCCAATGTCGACTGGGAAACGCCACCTAGATCAGATCGAACTCCTCAGTGTTAGGCGGCTCCTCCTGAACCACCTGATCATCTCCTGTGGGGGGGGTGTGAGACAGCAAGGGTGAGCTCACACATGATCATCGCTCAACAAGTTGTGGGGAATAATGTGACACGAACTCACCAAAGGTGGGAGCTCATGTGAAGTGTAAGGCTGATCAATGATAGGGGTTAAAGCTGAGCATTGCTTTTAAGTAGTTGGTCAAAATTTTATTAGCAGTTACTAAGTGTAAGTAAATACCAAACCATAAGTAAAGTAATAGAACAAAATTAATAACAAACCCATGCAATGCAAATGACAAAATTGAATTTAAGTTCCATAATTTAAACATCAGAGAGTCCTGAGCTGCTCATGACCGTGAGCTCGGCTAGTATACCAGTTTTACACTCTGCAGAGGTTGTACCCTTTACCCACAAGTCATGTTACCCATCTGCCAAGGGGTCATGAATCCCATACACCTCTACCTAGGAAGCGCGGCAGGGCAACACTACGAGGCCTTTACAAAGTTCCACTAGCTTCCGAAAACCCGCTACAGTTTATGGGAAGATCCAGTACAGGGTTCCTGGCTGACCGCCATCGCAGCAAAATCAACCAGGGACCTCCCCGCACTGACCTCTCCCCTACTGCCCTTGCCCCTTTCGGGTAAGGTAGTCTTCCACTAGATTTCCTAATTAGTCAGCCAAGGGCGTCCCATTAAACCCTTGTGGTGGCACGTGGTTCTCAAGTTAAGCTCTATGTTCCAATTAACATTAATGATCTCAACATGAACATAAATAGAATAACAAAAATAACTGGAACATAGAGGTAATAAATGATTATCCCAAAACCATGTAAAGCAATAGCAAACTACCCAAGTGATTCAGGGGTGAACAAGGTAATGAGATAAACAATCTAGGGTAACCTATTGGGTCCCATCAAAATTAACCTATGCATGGATAAGTGATATTAAAGAACATTATTGGGTAAAAAGTGGTCAAGGGCACAACTTGCCTTCAATGAGCTCCTGCTCAGCTACTTCAATCTGCTGCTCACCAGGATCCTCAGCAACGGGCTCTTCTACTCGCCACAATACAAACAAGCACAGGATATAGGGAAAATTAACATTACACCAAGCATGTAAACAAAATACACAGAGATATTCTACATATTAAAATAAAAACCTAGGAACTGGAATCATAATTTTCTGAGTTATAGATTTTAAGTTATGCATTTTCAAAGGTTTTATGTGCTTTAAATAGGATTAAGTGGTAAATAAATTCCTTACTGTTTTCATGACATAACAGAGGCTCTAGGTGATAAAGAATAAAATTACAAAAACTTAGAAAGTGGAATGGCTCAATTTGGAGTTAGTATGAATTTTCTATGAATTATTGAAGTTCTAGCAATTATTTTTCTATTAAAAATCTATTTAATAATCATTTATTCTGGTTTTATTATGCTCTGGACTGGGCCTCAATTAATGGAAATGCCAGGGGCTACGGGGATAAAATTCCAGAGACCCAGAGCACAGTGCCAGTAGACGGAGGGTTCATTCACTGAAACCCGAGGGGCTCTTATGCAAAAGTGCAGGGCCGAAGGGGTATGAAGCGATCCTAGCCGTTCGATTCCCAACCGAGGGCCCAGATTAGATCTAATATATACCGAACCGGTACGCTATGCCGACCGTTGGATTTGAGATCAACGGCTCCACGATCCCACACGCTCAGCTCCCGTCCGATTATAAACCAACCGCTAGGATCGGATCCCACATATAATGAACCGGTACGAGCCCTGATCCGTCCGATGCAAGATCGACGGCCCAGATTTACCACACGCGAACGGATACGCCCGCACAGATCGAGGCCGTTCAGAGGACATCCAACGGCCGTGCTATTCCCCCCAATTCTACTGCCGGACGACGACGGCGGCGCACACCTCCACACGGCGGAGCATCGCCGGAGGAACACCCAATTGCGGTCCAAAGCTCCGATTCCCACCCTCAACTCGAGATTTAGGTAGCGGATCCTCTAACAAATCTCACAGGACTATCACTTAATGGAATTAGCTACGCACGGATCCTGCTCACGCAGCAGAGCGGCTCTGCGGTGACAACGCGCGACGACGAGCAATCGCACACCCACAACAGCACTGCCCTCTACGATTCTAGGTGTGCTGTATTCACAAAGGTAACCGAAGGCTCGACGATGATCCTCACCTTAGTTTGGCGACCGCAGGCGCACCGTCGACGGCGATGTGCGGATTGCACGGCGAGGATGGCACACCGGTGAGGAATCCTCTGCGCGTAGGTCGTATACCGCCCCGCAATTCCTCCCGACGACGCCCGCCAACCCGAGTCGAGCTTCCCCGAGTGCACGGGTCTGCCCAAGATCGACGGCAATCGCCGGTGCGCAACTACGGCGGCTGAGCACGACTTTCTCTCTCCCTTACTCAGTTCCCTGGGTGTCTTAGGAATCTACGGACGGGGGAGAACAGAGGGTTGCGTCGCGATTGATTTATGGCTTTGGAACTACCCTCCGCCGGGATATAATCGCCCACCTCCGAGATCGATGGCACGAGCGCGACATGCGCGGGGTTTGTTGAGGAGGAGGATGGTTCTGCCACAGGGGACCCAGAGGTCAGTGACCGAATGCTTGGAACGGCTGTGCGGCTGACGCAGCGGGCCTGAGTTCCAGAGAGCGCGCGGGTTAGAGAGGCTGCAAGCGGGACCCGCAGGTAAGCATGCGCGAGCGTGAGGGGGAAGTTATTGGGCTGCGCGGGTGTGATTGGCCACATGGGCCGAATCGGTGGTTTGGGGCCCAATTCGGTGTTCTTCTCTTTTTCTTTTGTTTTTACTATTTTCTTGTTTTCTTTTCTTTTTCAAATCCAAACTTCAATCCAAATTCAAACTTCAATTTAAATTCAAACTTTGTGGCACTTTTGTACACTGAATAATTATTTAGTTTGATCATACCTACTGCGATGAAGTTATTAAATTATACTTTTATTTATTGAATAAAATTCCTTTCTCTCCTCTATTTTCATGGTTTTATTTCCAAGTTAGACTTTGAATTTTATGGATCCATTGATATGCTATTAATGGCATATTTATTTTATTAAGCACAAATGCACAACCAAATAAAAACTCAGCATGATGCACGGATTAATTATGTGTTCATTGTTCTATTCATCCATTTTTAACTGGTGTTGAGCACATGCAACACTTAGTAGAGGCCACAAACCATTGGGACTATCTCTATTCTCTTTATTACAATTTTGAGTATTACAAATCCTACCCCCCTTAAAAATAATCTCGTCCTCGAGATTTAAGAAGAACTAGAGAAAAGGTGGGGAAAATCTATGCGAAGCTCTTCTTCTCTTTCCCAAGTTGCTTCATCTTCACCGTGGTGGCTCCATTGTTCTTTGTACATCTTTATCACTCTGCTCCTTGTGACCCGAGTCAAGGTATCAAGAATCTTGATAGGATACTCCGTGTAAATCAATTCACCCTGAACACTGAGCTCCTCCATTGGTAATTGTTCCTCAGGGACACGGAGATACTTCTTTAGTTGAGATACGTGGAACACGTTATGCACATCCGATAGACTATCAGGTAGCTCGAGTTGGTATGCCATCTCCCCAACTCGCCTAAAGATCAAGAATGGTCCAATATAGCGAGGGGACAATTTGCCCTTAACTTTGAATCTCCTCATTCCACAAAGGGGTGACACCTTGAGGTACACATAATCTCCTTCTTCAAATTCCAATGGCCTCCTTCTATTATCAGCATAACTCTTTTGCCTGGTTTGAGCCACCCAAAATTCTCTCGAATTATACAACTTGTTCTTCTGCCTCTTGAATAAGTTCAGGTCCAAAGAACTGTCTTCCTCTAGTCTGATCCAATGTAGAGGAATCCTTCATTTCCTGCCATATAGAGTCTCAAACAGTGACATCTTCAGACTGGCATGTTAACTAGTATATGAGAACTCAGCATAAGGTAGACTCTTGTCCCAACTACTACCATGCTGAAGGGTACAAGCTCTCAACATGTCTTCCAATACTTGATTAGTCCTTTTAGTCTGTCCATCAGTCTGAGAATGGTAGGCCGAACTAAAATTCAACTTCGTATTCATATTCTCATGAAAACTTTTCCAAAATCTTAAGGTAACTGTGATCCTCTATCCGAAACGATCTTCTTCGGTACACCGTGTAGAGACACAATCCGAGCCATATATAACTCTACCAATCGAGATCCTTGTAAGTAGTCTTGACCGGAATGAAACAAACTTTAGTCAATCTCTCTACAATCACCCATATAATCATATCCTTTCTGGGTGCGAGGCAATCCAGTAATGAAATCCATACCGATCTCTTCCCACTTCCACTCAGGTACCTTTGGTGGGTGCAGTAGTCCAGCTGGTCTCTGGTGTTCAGCCTTAACTCTTTGACATACATCGCACATAGCCACATGTGCAGCCACATCTCTTTTCAATCCATACCACCAATACTTCCGTTTCAAATCCTGATACATCTTAGTACTACCAGGATGAATAGAGTAATCCGAATCATGGGCCTCCTTTAAAATAGTCTCTCGAAGGCTTTTAATATCAGGAACACACATCCTGTCCTTGAACCATATAGTGCCTTGCTCATCTTCCGTAAATTCCGGAACTCGACCTTCAGTAATCAGATCCTTAATCTCTTTTATTTTAGCATCCTCAAGTTGACCTTTGCGGATTTCTTGCTCCAAGGTAGGTTCCACATCAATAGTGACTCCTTCAGTATGAGCAACTATCCCCAGGTTAAGTCTCCTGAAATCCTCAACAATCTCATCGGGTAGCTGGGCAACAATAGCTAAATGAACATGCTCCTTGCGACTCAAGGCATCTGCAACCAATTTTGCCTTGCCCGGGTGATAGTGAATCTCCAAGTCGTAATCCTTAATAAGCTCCAACCAACGGCATTGCCTAAGGTTGAGATCCTTCTGAGTGAATATATACTTCAAACTCTTATGATCCGTGTATACTTGACACTTGTTTCCTATAATATAATGTCTCCAAATCTTAAGCGCATGCACAACGGCTGCCAATTCCAAGTCATGAGTGGGGTAGTTCAATTCATGTTTGCGTAACTGACGAGAAGCATAGGCAATCACATGTCCTTCCTGCATGAGCACACATCCTAAGCCTTGGCCACATGCATCGCAATAGATATCAAATCCTTTCTGTAGGTCTGGCATAACCAATACTGGTGGCGACATCAACCTCTTCTTTAGTTGGTCAAAGCTATCTTGGCACTTCTCGTCCCACTTAAATTCTCTTCCTTTCTCCAAAAGTGAAGTCATAGGCTTAGCAATCTTAGAAAATCCTTCAATAAATCTCCGATAATATCCTGCTAATCCCAAGAAACTCTGAATCTCAGTAACTGTAGTGGGTACCCTCCATTCCATTATCTCCTTAACCTTAGCAGGATCCACTGATATTCCTCCATTAGAAATAATATGACCAAGAAATGGCACCTCGCCAATCCAAAACTCGCACTTATCGTACTTGGTGTAGAGTTGATTAATTCGTAGCTTCTGTAGCACCAATCTCAGATGTTCCTCATGATCGCTATCACTCTGAGAATAAATAAGAATATCGTCGATGAATACCACGACGAATCTGTCCAAATACTCCATAAACACCTTATTCATCAAGTTCATAAAATAAGCTGGGGCATTGGTTAATCCAAATGACATAACATCGAACTCATATAAACCATATCGGGTCAATAAAATCGTCTTGGGAATATCCGATGGCCTAATCTTCATTTGGTGATAACCCGATCAGAGATCAATCTTCGAGAATACCCTAGCATCTGTCATCCGATCAAATAAATCCTCAATACAGGGTAACGGATACTTGTTCTTCACAGTAACATCGTTGAGAGATCTATAATCCACACACATTCTTTGTGATCCATCCTTCTTCTGTACAAACAAAACCGGTGCTCCCCAAGGTGAGGAACTCGGACGAATGTACCCAGCCTCTTGTAGCTCAGTTAACTGCTTCTTAAGTTCTTGTAACTCTTCTACGGACATCTCGTATGGTCGTTTGGAAATAGGGGCAGTCCCAGGTAAGGGATCAATGACAAACTCAACTTCACTATATGGTGGCATCCCTGGTAACTCCTCTGGAAAGACATCCGGAAAATCTCTAACCACATGGATGTTGTCACCCACAAACTTCTAACCTACTAAGAATGCCACTAGTCTAATGGTGGTAGTTACTGCAACTTCAACTTCAAATCTTTGTCCTTTGGAATTGGTGAGTTCTATGGTTCCCTTAGCACAGTTTATATACTGCCTTTGCCTTTCTTAACCACGATATACCAAGGATCACGTCTATACTGCTCTCTTCTAACAGTATAGGGGTAGCCATCTAGATTAGAAACATAGGGTAAGAAAGGAAGGATTGTAGACAAGGCAGGTGATTACGAATTATGTTACTTTGGGGGATTCATTAGCTAAGTGTGTTGCCTACTAAGGCTAATTCATTACCTTATAGTGGTACATGCTAAGATGCCCAACTATAATGTTTCAATCAATCAAAGAAGCAAATCAAGCATTTATCATCAGAACAATCAACCAACATTTTTTAAAAAAATAGAGAAAATAGTTTTAGTTTTTGTCGTAGGTCTCCTATCTCTTAAAAAGATCACAAATGTAGGATTCCCAGGTGTGAAATCCATCTTGTCTCAGAGTAGAAAAGATAAGATTAATCAGAGTAGAGTAGCAGAAGGTGAGACAAGATCAAGATGAGATAAGTATAGAATGAGTCAGAGTAAGGTAAGTAGGTAAGGGTTTTGTCCATTTCTATCTAGGTTTCGTCCTACAGTCAACATTTCCTCTGATACCACTTCTGTAACACCCGGCTTTAAGGAACAAAGCCAGGTGCATCTCATACATGCGCCAAGAAGACAACATATATAATAACAGAGTGTATAGAGATAAATGTCATAAAACATCAGAGAATTTATTACATAGCGGAAGACTTATTACAAAATAACATAATAAAGATAAA
This sequence comes from Zea mays, assembly GCF_902167145.1. Classification (NCBI taxonomy): domain Eukaryota; kingdom Viridiplantae; phylum Streptophyta; class Magnoliopsida; order Poales; family Poaceae; genus Zea; species Zea mays. The sequence goes on from NC_050100.1 coordinate 118,716,572, forward strand.
ACGAACTAAGGATCGTCGGCGCCAATGTCGACTGGGAAACGCCACCTAGATCAGATCGAACTCCTCAGTGTTAGGCGGCTCCTCCTGAACCACCTGATCATCTCCTGTGGGGGGGGTGTGAGACAGCAAGGGTGAGCTCACACATGATCATCGCTCAACAAGTTGTGGGGAATAATGTGACACGAACTCACCAAAGGTGGGAGCTCATGTGAAGTGTAAGGCTGATCAATGATAGGGGTTAAAGCTGAGCATTGCTTTTAAGTAGTTGGTCAAAATTTTATTAGCAGTTACTAAGTGTAAGTAAATACCAAACCATAAGTAAAGTAATAGAACAAAATTAATAACAAACCCATGCAATGCAAATGACAAAATTGAATTTAAGTTCCATAATTTAAACATCAGAGAGTCCTGAGCTGCTCATGACCGTGAGCTCGGCTAGTATACCAGTTTTACACTCTGCAGAGGTTGTACCCTTTACCCACAAGTCATGTTACCCATCTGCCAAGGGGTCATGAATCCCATACACCTCTACCTAGGAAGCGCGACAGGGCAACACTACGAGGCCTTTACAAAGTTCCACTAGCTTCCGAAAACCCGCTACAGTTTATGGGAAGATCCAGTACAGGGTTCCTGGCTGACCACCATCGCAGCAAAATCAACCAGGGACCTCCCCGCACTGACCTCTCCCCTACTGCCCTTGCCCCTTTCGGGTAAGGTAGTCTTCCACTAGATTTCCTAATTAGTCAGCCAAGGGCGTCCCATTAAACCCTTGTGGTGGCACGTGGTTCTCAAGTTAAGCTCTATGTTCCAATTAACATTAATGATCTCAACATGAACATAAATAGAATAACAAAAATAACTGGAACATAGAGGTAATAAATGATTATCCCAAAACCATGTAAAGCAATAGCAAACTACCCAAGTGATTCAGGGGTGAACAAGGTAATGAGATAAACAATCTAGGGTAACCTATTGGGTCCCATCAAAATTAACCTATGCATGGATAAGTGATATTAAAGAACATTATTGGGTAAAAAGTGGTCAAGGGCACAACTTGCCTTCAATGAGCTCCTGCTCAGCTACTTCAATCTGCTGCTCACCAGGATCCTCAGCAACGGGCTCTTCTACTCGCCACAATACAAACAAGCACAGGATATAGGGAAAATTAACATTACACCAAGCATGTAAACAAAATACACAGAGATATTCTACATATTAAAATAAAAACCTAGGAACTGGAATCATAATTTTCTGAGTTATAGATTTTAAGTTATGCATTTTCAAAGGTTTTATGTGCTTTAAATAGGATTAAGTGGTAAATAAATTCCTTACTGTTTTCATGACATAACAGAGGCTCTAGGTGATAAAGAATAAAATTACAAAAACTTAGAAAGTGGAATGGCTCAATTTGGAGTTAGTATGAATTTTCTATGAATTATTGAAGTTCTAGCAATTATTTTTCTATTAAAAATCTATTTAATAATCATTTATTCTGGTTTTATTATGCTCTGGACTGGGCCTCAATTAATGGAAATGCCAGGGGCTACGGGGATAAAATTCCAGAGACCCAGAGCACAGTGCCAGTAGACGGAGGGTTCATTCACTGAAACCCGAGGGGCTCTTATGCAAAAGTGCAGGGCCGAAGGGGTATGAAGCGATCCTAGCCGTTCGATTCCCAACCGAGGGCCCAGATTAGATCTAATATATACCGAACCGGTACGCTATGCCGACCGTTGGATTTGAGATCAACGGCTCCACGATCCCACACGCTCAGCTCCCGTCCGATTATAAACCAACCGCTAGGATCGGATCCCACATATAATGAACCGGTACGAGCCCTGATCCGTCCGATGCAAGATCGACGGCCCAGATTTACCACACGCGAACGGATACGCCCGCACAGATCGAGGCCGTTCAGAGGACATCCAACGGCCGTGCTATTCCCCCCAATTCTACTGCCGGACGACGACGGCGGCGCACACCTCCACACGGCGGAGCATCGCCGGAGGAACACCCAATTGCGGTCCAGAGCTCCGATTCCCACCCTCAACTCGAGATTTAGGTAGCGGATCCTCTAACAAATCTCACAGGACTATCACTTAATGGAATTAGCTACGCACGGATCCTGCTCACGCAGCAGAGCGGCTCTGCGGTGACAACGCGCGACGACGAGCAATCGCACACCCACAACAGCACTGCCCTCTACGATTCTAGGTGTGCTGTATTCACAAAGGTAACCGAAGGCTCGACGATGATCCTCACCTTAGTTTGGCGACCGCAGGCGCACCGTCGACGGCGATGTGCGGATTGCACGGCGAGGATGGCACACCGGTGAGGAATCCTCTGCGCGTAGGTCGTATACCGCCCCGCAATTCCTCCCGACGACGCCCGCCAACCCGAGTCGAGCTTCCCCGAGTGCACGGGTCTGCCCAAGATCGACGGCAATCGCCGGTGCGCAACTACGGCGGCTGAGCACGACTTTCTCTCTCCCTTACTCAGTTCCCTGGGTGTCTTAGGAATCTACGGACGGGGGAGAACAGAGGGTTGCGTCGCGATTGATTTATGGCTTTGGAACTACCCTCCGCCGGGATATAATCGCCCACCTCCGAGATCGATGGCACGAGCGCGACATGCGCGGGGTTTGTTGAGGAGGAGGATGGTTCTGCCACAGGGGACCCAGAGGTCAGTGACCGAATGCTTGGAACGGCTGTGCGGCTGACGCAGCGGGCCTGAGTTCCAGAGAGCGCGCGGGTTAGAGAGGCTGCAAGCGGGACCCGCAGGTAAGCATGCGCGAGCGTGAGGGGGAAGTTATTGGGCTGCGCGGGTGTGATTGGCCACATGGGCCGAATCGGTGGTTTGGGGCCCAATTCGGTGTTCTTCTCTTTTTCTTTTGTTTTTACTATTTTCTTGTTTTCTTTTCTTTTTCAAATCCAAACTTCAATCCAAATTCAAACTTCAATTTAAATTCAAACTTTGTGGCACTTTTGTACACTGAATAATTATTTAGTTTGATCATACCTACTGCGATGAAGTTATTAAATTATACTTTTATTTATTGAATAAAATTCCTTTCTCTCCTCTATTTTCATGGTTTTATTTCCAAGTTAGACTTTGAATTTTATGGATCCATTGATATGCTATTAATGGCATATTTATTTTATTAAGCACAAATGCACAACCAAATAAAAACTCAGCATGATGCACGGATTAATTATGTGTTCATTGTTCTATTCATCCATTTTTAACTGGTGTTGAGCACATGCAACACTTAGTAGAGGCCACAAACCATTGGGACTATCTCTATTCTCTTTATTACAATTTTGAGTATTACAGTGGCATAGAAAACTCTGACCCACTCCTTAACATATCTGCCACCAAAGGTCAGAAGAGAGTATAATCCTGGCAGATAGGTGGTGTGACCCTCTGAATCTGCACGGGTTGCTGAGCGGAAGGCAAAGAGATCGAATCCTCGATGAGCTCTTAGGGCAATATGAGATGACAATTGTGCCCTGAAGAAGGTCTCCTGGGTCCTGGTGCTGAATAGGGGCGCAGCCGCTGGGTCTCTCTGAGCTGGCAACCATGAGTCCATAGGTACGTGTCTGAACCGACATACCCTGGCAGCTATGGCCCGCTGAAGATCGAGCAGTCGAGGATCAGCAGTTAGAGGGCGCACCTCAGTCTCGTCACGCTCTCGGAAGCGAGGTGGAGGAATAGGTGGAGCGGAAGCGGGAGCGGGAGCAGTGGAAGATGGAGTGGTGGAGGTGGTGGCAGCAGCGGGTGTGGTGGAAGGCTCGAGAGCGACAGGAGCTCGGGAAGTGGGAGGTGGAGTGGAGACTGGGTCGGAAGGAGTGGATCGAGAAGTGGAGGAGCGAGTCTGAGACGAGAGGCGACGGACTCGGAAGGCGATCTAATCAGAGGAAATCCTCAACTGACCTTCATGCTCTGCCTGGTCTGCTACTTCTGTAGCGACAATCGCTGCACGGGTGGCTCTGTCCAGACATCTTTTGTTCTTGCCCCCTTGCTGCTCAAGGTAGACAGTCTTCCCCTTGTCCTATCTGAATGGGTGAGGAGGGTCCTGGTCATTTCCTCCCCCTGACGGTGTAACATTCATCGTCTGCACCATCTTGAACTGGCTACTGACATGCTGCAAGATAACGATAAAAGGTAAGCGAGAGTAGTAGAGCAGTAGGTAAGGCCTGATAAGAGTGAAATAGCTACCTGGGAACTTCTTGAGAGAGGGGAACCAGGTAGGACAGAAGAAACGCAGGCGGGCAGGCAAAATCACTGAAATGTGAGAAGAGGTGAGCACATAATAGTCACATAGTCATAAGAATATGAAATGTGAATAAATACAAACATAGAGAGTTATGACATAAAAACTGGGAGTTTTGGAGAAACAGAGGTCAAACGGTGTTTGAACGGTGAATTGTGCCATAGAGAGTTTGAAATTCAAAACGGGGCATGAAATGACCAGGAATTGAGTCGATACTTCACGGATAGGTATATATGTATGAAAATGAGTAAAGTGAGTGCTTGGTTTGAAGTTTGGCAGAGGAAAAACATTTTTGGCACTCGGCTCGAAATGGATCACCATAAAGATAAATAGGTTGTGAAACAGGTGACTGGAATATCGGATAGGTGTGAAATTTAACGTGAGAGGTACTGGTAGTAGCTAAAGTGTGCTGGAAAAAATTGGGGTCGATTTGAGCTATTTTGACTGGTTTGGGCATTTCACCGAGCACTTGGCGTGCAGGTTTTTTAAACGACGGTGAAATGGCTATTTGGGATGTGAAACCCTCCCTAGGGAGCTCAGAACCTACAGAGGAGCAACACTAGACATCCAGGGACACTCACATACACCTGGATTCACAAGATTTCATAGGATTTGGAAGAATTTGAGATTGAGAGGGGTGTGAGAGATAGAGCTTTTACAGTAGAGAAATCAGAGAGGAGTGAAGGGGGACGAGACTCACCAGAGGAAGGGGAAGCACAAGCACTGGCTAGGGGGCTCGCCGGAGCACAGTGAACGGTGATCCCCGGTGGTAATAGGGCGGCGGCCGAGAGGAGCGCACGGCATAGAGGAAGAAAGGATTTGGCTGCGCGCGTGTGAAAAAGACGCCTGGCCTCGGGCTCGGGCGGAGGAAGCACTTTTAAAAACGCTTCATGGGCACACCTGACAGTGTATAGTGGTTGTCTGGTGCACACCGGACAATGCACAGCCACTGTCTGATGAACCACCGGACAGGACTGCACAATGGCACATCCACGTGTGCCCCAACCGGTGCACCGGACATTGCACAGTGTAGTGTCCAGTGCACACCGGACTGTCCGGTGAGCCCAGACAGAGGGAATTTTGAATTTTTCTAGGAAATTTTGAACCAAACTAAATCCCAACGTATAAGCACACAAAAGAACACTTGTTGGGACATGTATTGGTACCCTCACATATTCTCTCATATTTTCAAAATATTGTGCCATAGCCTAGATAGTTTTTAGGGAAAATAGGCAAATTGTGAGATTTTGCATTTGGGTATTGAACTGAAGGTTTCATGTATGAATTGAGTTGTGAATAATCCCCCTAAGTGCAGTACCATATGCATATCTCAAAAACCAACAACTGCATAGTAAATGAAATTTAAGTACCAAAAGCTTAAAAGCTAGAACTTGTCAAGTTTGAGCTCGAGTTAAGCTTTTTCACTCGCTTTGTTGGCGGTTATCTCAACTTGGTTAGACAAGCCCTAAATGCAATACAAGAAATTTAAATATGCAATGCAAGCTTGACATCACCATTTTATAATTAAGTAAAATTTATGAGATCAAGAATATTTTACTCATTCCTCAACATACAAAAGCGGGTTCGTTTAAAGGCTTTGTGAAAATATCCGCTAATTGATCTTCCGATCTCACTCCTTCTAAAATTATATCTCCTTTAGCAACATGGTCTCTAAGGAAGTGATGACGAATATCAATGTGCTTGGTGCGAGAGTGTTGTACAGGATTATTAGCAATTTTAACAGCACTATCGTTATCACACAACAAAGGTACATTTTCTAGAACTACACCATAGTCTAGAAGAGTTTGTTTCATATAAAGAATTTGTGTGCAACAAGCACCCGCGGCAATGTATTCCGCTTCGGCGGTTGACAAGGCAACACTGTTTTGCTTCTTAGAAGTCCATGAAATTAGTGATCTCCCAAGCAAATGGCATCCTCCAGATGTACTTTTCCTATCAATTTTGCAACCGGTGTAATCCGAATCGGAATAGCCAATTAATTCAAAAGTAGCTCCTTTGGGATAGAAAAGGCCAACGCTTGGGTGTGCTTAAGATACCTAAGAATTCTTTTAACAGCGCTAAGATGAGTTTTCTTAGGATTTGCTTGAAATCGAGCACTTATACAGACACTAAACATGATATCGGGCCTAGATGTGGTAAGATACAATAAACTACCAATCATAGAACGGTAGAGAGTTTGATCAACCGGGTTACCTCTCTCATCTAGGTCGAGATGTCCATTAGTAGGCATGGGTGTCTTGATTGGTTTGCACTTCTCTATTTTGAATCTTTTCAACAAGATTTTGGTGTACTTATCTTGTGAGAGGAAGTTGCCATCTATCATTTGCTTGACTTTGAAGCCGAGGAAGAAGGTTAGCTCGCCAATCATTGACATCTCGAACTCCTTCGACATCAACTCACCAAATTCCTTGCAATGACAATCAATTGTCGAGCCAAAGATTATATCATCAACAAAAACATGACAAACGAAAATATCATCGCTATGTTTCTTTGTGAATAGAGTGGTGTCGACGGTCCCAATCTTGAAGTCCTTCTCAATGAGGAAGTCACAAAGACGCTCATACCAAGCCCTTGGAGCTTGGTTTAGACCATATAGTGCCTTGGACAACCTATAAGCATGATTAGGATATCTAGGGTCTTTAAACCCAGGTGGTCGCTCAACATATACTAGTTCATTTATGAAGCCATTTAAAAATTCACTTTTTACATCCATTTGATAAAGTTTTATGTCATAGTAGGATGCATATGCAAGAAGGATGCAGATGGCTTCAAGTCGAGCAACGGGTGCAAAGGTCTCTCCAAAATAGAAACCTTCAACTTGAGAGAACCCCTGTGCAACAAGCCTTGTCTTGTTTTGCACAATTACACCTTGATCATCTTGTTTGTTTCGGAACACCCATTTTGTTCCAATGATTCTTGCATCTCACGGAGGCTTCTCTAGGGTCCAAACTTGATTTCGGGTGAAGTTGTTTAATTCTTCATGCATGGCTTTCACCCAGTCCGGATCATGTAGCACCTCATCTATACATGTAGGCTCAACACAAGAAACAAAAGAGTGATGTTCAATAAATGAAGCATATCTTTGAGAACGAGTGATAACCCCTTGTGAAGGACTCCTAATGACAAGATCTTGTGGATGTGCTTGTAGTAGTGATGAGTTCCTCTTTTCAACCACTTGGGAAGAAGATCTTGGAGCATCAATATCTTCGGCTTGTACCCTTGCTTGTTCATGAGAGACAAATGTATCTTCATTTGCATGCCTCTCATCTTTTTCATCATCATGTGGTACATTTGATGAAGAAGGCATGTTGATATCTTGCACCTCTTCTTCATCTTCTTTTGGTTTGATGGATCCAATTGGCATATTCTTCATGGCTTCCCTAAGTGGTTCATCACCTACATCATCAAGATTTTCAAGTGCTCCTTGGGATCCATTAGTCTCATCAAATTCCACATCATATGTTTCTTCCATCACACAGTGGCATGATTGAATACTCGATATGCTTTGGATTTTCATGAATAACCAAGTAAGAAACCAATGTCACAACGTCTTTGAAACTTCCCTAGGTGATGGTGTTTCTTGTAGATGTAGCATTTGCATCCAAACACCCGGAAGAAGGAGACATCTGGCTTTTTCCCATTTAGCAGCTCATAGGGAGTCTTCTCAAGTAGCCGGTGAGGAAATAGCCTGTTTGATGTATAGCATGTAGTGTTGATAGCTTCAGCCCAAAACCTCTCTGGTGTGTTATACTCGTCAATCATTGTCCTTGCAAGAGTGATCAAAGTTTTGTTCTTTCTTTCAACAACTCCATGATTGAATGAGTATCCTAGAAAGACACGAGGAGTGGAATGAGGGGCAACTTGTGTGGGGATGTGGCGATAGTGTTGGAGTAACAACGACGTCTGAACACACGAAGGTGATCGTAAGTGGGTTGGCGACCATACAAAGCAAAGTGGGGGTGGAGAATTGTAGTGCCTTGGTGGGATACCAGTTAAAAGGTAGGTGGCAGCATGGAGCCTCGACCCAGTAAGGAGGGGTGCAAGTGAGCTTGGAATAAAAGGGAGCATATTATGTTATTGATGGTGCGAAGAACGCACTTAGCCTTGCGGTTTTGTGGGGATGTGTCAGGGAAAGACATGTGGAGGACTACTCCATGAAAGAGGAAGTAAGCACGAGAGGATGAGTTGTCAAACTCACACTTCTGATGATGGTGCCAAATTGAGTGGAAACATAGGAGAAAAAGTGAGCTATACTGGAGAACATGTCAGAATTTAGATGAAGAGGAAACATCAAAGGTGGTGGGTGCCATCATCAAGTATAGAAAGGTAATACTTAAAAACGACACACTTGGGATGGGTGAGGTCCACAAATCATAGTGTGCAAGGTCAAAGTGACGTGAGGCAAGGACTATGATGTGGAAAAAGGAAGTCAAACATGATAACCGAGTTGGCAAGCATGATAAATGTCGGTGGGAGAAGCACCATTATTACAGGAAATAAGAAAACTGTAAGCAAAGGTGTGTGAGGTCCTCATGGTCGATGTGGCTAAGGCGTCGATGCTAATGCTAGGAAGAGATGCTAGTGACAAAGGCAGTGATTGGTGACTCAAGGAAGTAGAGCAGGTAGAGATAGAGCTAAAGTTATTGCACTTGGCGATCATGTTTTGGGTTCTGAGGTCCTTCACAATAAAACCAATAGGGTCAAATTCGACAAAACGTGTTTTTCTATAGTAAACTGACGAATAGAGATAAGGTTTTGATAATTTGTGGGGCAACAAGAATCATACTAAGCAAAGAGGACCAACAGAAGATGACCCAATGGTGGTGATGAGAATGTTGGACCCATCACCAATGATGGTGGTGGAGGAGAAAAAGATGAAGGGGGTGGGAGTGGGCGAGAATACCAGGGTGTGAGGCCATGTAATCGTATTTGAGTAAACATCTCATTTGAGCAAGATCTATCTATATGATATAGAAACCGTAGTAATGTACGACCAACTAATTAGTTGGTAATAAAATACGGCTTGATTGATTAGGTTTACATGATTACACTTAAATATATGCTTGGACTCAACCAATAGAAGTAGTCACGGGAACAATTATGGGCAATCACCGCAGCGATCAGACCGCTAACATGTTTCTTTGACTTGCCTGGCTTTCTGCATATCCTTGGATTGGACGCTCGAGAGACGAGTAGTAACTCTCGGCGCTCTTGGCCTGGCCAATCTGATGGTCGTAGTAGATAACTGCTGCTAGTCTCTTACAAGAGTATTCAGAGTGTTGAGGCGAGGATTTGACTCCATGATGCTTCTAATCGGCTCAGAGTTGTGGAAAGGAACTCTAGATATTCAACAACCAAACCTTTGGACTGGATCTATTTTTGGTGGGAGGTCAACATGTGGGTTCTGGCGGGACCCAGACAACTGCACAGCCTATTGCCACTTACGGGGTTATCCTGGGCACGTGCGGTGCGACCACATAGGCACCCAACCAATCTATACTACTCCTATTAAGATGATAAGTAGGGCGTCCACACCTCGCCCCTGCCCTGTGCGCGCGTGCCCCCCCCTCCCCCCGCACGCGCAGAGTTTTAAAAGTGGCTTAGGCAAAGCTTAGATGATGCAAACGTGTTGGACAGGATTGCGTTGCTAAATGATCCTCGGGTTAAGGTGTTAAATGAACTCTCTTGTATGCAAATGAAAGTAAGACACATAACTTTTCACTCAAATGGATTTCCAGAGTCACACATCAAATTTGATTGTGTGTCGTTGCAACGCACGGGTATATATATATGGTAGGTATATTAGGAGCCTTGTACTTCAAATAGTTAGAGGAAGCCCAGGCTGACCACCCCTGCGACCTGGTCCAGCCCAGCGTATCCACCCACTCCCCAAGACAGATTGTCGGATGCGCCCCACCCCACGCCTGTGCGCGCAAAAAAATGAATGCATGCACGAGTAAAACATGTTTCGCCGCATGCACGTAAATTTAGGAAAGAGACGTGTGACGTTTTCTATTTTTAAATGATGTATTTACTCCATAAATATAGAATCGCTGCAACTGCCATACAGGTAGGCTCGTCAGGACCAGTTTATGATATATACTAATAATAAATATGTTACACAGTGTAGATATTTATGCAATTCGGTACAATGCGTAAAAATCTGTTATTTGCTGTATGCACACAAAATTAGGATGATAAAAATGTACTATGAAAGGAAATGAATTGGCATATATGGAAAAAAAATTGTATTTAATGCTTTATTTCCTCTATAAATATAGGGTAGCTCCAACAACAATGTAGCTAAACTCGTTAGAACTAGTTTATGATATATACTGATACTAATTATGCTACATGGTGTAGGTATTTATGCAATTGGGTACACTGCGTAAAAATCTGTTTCCTACTGCATGCGCACAAATTTAGGATGGCGAGAATGTGCGATGAAAGACAATGAATTGGCATGCATGGAAACAAAAAATCGTATTTAATGTTTTATTTCCTCCATAAATATAGGATACCTCTAACAGCCATGCAGCTAAACTCGTTAGAACTAGTTTATGATATATACTGATACTAATTATGCTACACGACGTAGTTATTTATGCAATTTGATACATTGCGTAAAAATCTATTTCCTGCTACATGCACACAAATTTAGGATGACAAGATGTGCGATAAAAAGAAATGGACTGACATGCACGTAAACAAAAAATCTTATTTAATTGCTTTATTTTCTCCATAAATATAGGATCGCTCCAACAGTCATGCAACTAGGCTCGTTAGAACCATTTTATGATATAAACTTATACAAATTATGCTACACGGTGTACGTATTTATGCAATGCGGTACACTACGCAAAAAAAGTCTGGCATGCAGTTCGCTGGTGGACGCTCTCTAGGTTCGAGCGTAAAAACATTAAGTTTTGAGCATAAAACTTCTCAGTTATAAGCGTAAATAACGAGCCAATGTGAGAGGTTGATAGCTCTAGTGGGTTGTATTTACGATCCTATTTTTATGGCAGGTCCGAAAACATGGGAGTTGCATGCATGCAGTTTCTATTTTTATACAGACCTAAAAATTATAGCAAATTGTGGGAGTTTCCATTGCATGCGCGCAAATTTTAGATTATATTTTACTCTCCACTGCACATGCGCAAAAAAAATTGAATGACATGAGTCTCATAGAGCATAAATTCTTATACAACGTCGTATAAATATTTACACCGTATAGCATAATTGATAAAAAAACCTAATATCAATCCAACTAAGAACGCCAGCGAGGAATTAGGGACAATTTTATGGCAGATGTAAAAATCGGAGGAGGTAGTCGCCGGAGGACATCGTCGATGACACAAGAACATATGAAGGTCGTCACTCGTGCCGCCGAACTACGCCAAATCAGAGGATGACACGCGTGATCGTCGCTGCTCGTACCTCGCGCCTTCTATGACGCCGCTCGAACCTCGCACCTCGTGTGGCGCCATCGCTACTCGGACGCCGGGGGCACCACTTGCTCGTCCGTCTTGGGAGTGTCGCGCACCTTGGGGCCCTGGGGACGTCGTCGCTTGCCGGCACAGGAGCCCCGACGTCGTCGCTTGCCCGCACAGGAGCCCCGATGTCGCTCGCCCTCTTGATCGTGGAGGCGTCGCCACCGTGCCACCGACTCGAGAACCGCCAACACTACTCCAGATCGAGGAACTGCCGCCACCGCGCGTCCGGGTCGGGGAACCACTGCAACTACTCTAGATCGAGGAACAGCCGCCACCACGCATCTGGGTCAGGGAGCCACGCCCACCACTGCGACTACTCTATATCGAGGAACCACTGCCACCACGCATCTGGGTCAGGGAGCCACGCCCACCACAGCCACCGGTCGGGGTCCGTCGCCGCGCGCGCTCTCGGGCAACCGTCGCACGCGCCTGTGTGGGCGCCGTCGCTAATGAATCGGGATGGGGCATGAAAAACTGAACACTAGCACTCCGGGTCTTCTTTTATAGATGTCTAGATCTGGTCCACCTCGACCGGATTGCAATGTCGGACCTGGACTTACTCTCGTTATTGGAAGTCCAAGGCTCATAATATACAATATATATATATATAAGTATATTGTTAATATAATTGAATTGTCTATCTATTTTTATTAGCTTAAGATTTTGGGTTTACCTTTTTGGACCGTCAACTTTTTAGTGAACAAACACAAAGGACTCAATAAGCCCAATAGCACCCTTAGCAACAGTTGCAATAGATTCAGAAGTCTGAACACATTCCAACAAGCTCTCATATGATGGTGTTTGCTGCACTAGCAATCCTAGGCCAAAGATCAGCACACTCCTTGCCAATAGGTCAAATGATAGTGGAACCTTTCATCTCAGCCTTGGGATTCACAATCACTCCAGCATTATCTTCAAAGTACATGTAGACACCGTCCTTGCGGCACCACAGCTTGCGTTGGCGGACGATGACGGCGGGCATCACCTTCTTCCTGAGGTCGGGCTTCCCCTTGACGGTGGCCATGACCATGTCGCCAACGCAGGCAGACAGGAGGCGATTGAGGCGGCTCTTAGGCTATCCACAGTAGTTCCCCTAAATTGTTCCCTATATCACTTTTTTGTGTCACATCATCAAATTTCATCTCCTACTTTTTCATCTCCCGCGGTGGTTCCCCTAAATACTTCCCCTATACCTCACTACGACCATAAAATATCATTTTCTATACTTTTTTATGCACTATCAATTTTCATCTACTAACAATTACTCGTGGGCCCACGGCTATAGTACCAAACACTATTAGTACGCGTGAACAGTAACACGCTAGGAATGAAGGAGAGAGAAGAGGTCCGCTCGCTAGGGGGCTCTATAGGGGCAAGCGATGCGGAGCAAATGGTGTTCCTGTAGCCGCAGTGCAGATGGGAGGGTGCAGCTCGCGGCAACGGCTACAGATAGCTTTAATGCCCTTGAATTAAATAGAGATTTGTAAAGAAAAACTCTCCAACAACTTATTTAAATGGTTATTCAAATATAATATTTTCTATTTTAGGTTTCTTGTTAGTCAAATATTTATATAAAAAATATGAATGTCTCTCTAGAGTATAAACAAGATAAAAAAGAAGCTATTGAAGATTGAAAAGATATAGAAATCTATACTATATTTAAAGCATCAGTTTCAACGGTCGTCATACGTCAATTTTTTACAAATAACCCCTCACAGCTATTTCAAATTAATTTGTTGCACGTCTATAGATGCCAAACGACGCTCGACACGGGCTAGATGCACGCGGGCAATAACTATGGCACAGGCACGTCATGCCGGCCTGCTAACTATGTCGGGTCAGCCCGTTAGCCAGTCGATCCATTTAATTAAATCAGCATAACGACGCCCGACATGGGCTAGATGCACGCGGGCCACAACTATGGCACAGACACGTCATGCCGGCCTGCTAACTGTGTCGGGCCAGCCCGTTAGCCCGTCGATCCATTTAATTAAATCAGCGTAAAATGTTTAAAATGGTGCAGGAGGTGGGGTTCGAACCCATGCCCTGATGGAAGAAGGGCAGGAGACACTGGGTGAAACTGTCTAACCAGTAGAACATCACGCTAAGATGTTTTTAATATTGAATATAAATTGTATATAAATATATACGTTTTTTGTAAAATAAAAAATAATCGTGTCGAGTCGGGCCAGCACTACGGGCCGAGGCTACAGCCCAAGCACGGCACAACGTTCTTTGCTCTTACAAGCATTAGGTCGTTTCTGAGACCACATTGGCGCAATGGACTACATAGTGTTTGAGGTTGCTGAATTGGATGGAGCAACAATGATTTGTCACACTAACAGCAAAATGAAAGGTTATTTGTTGGGTTTAAACGTTAGTAATTGCTACGAAGTAGCGTAATTTATATGGAGCGCATCAAGTTTTTATTGATGTGTGACTTTAGCAATCACTCCATATTTTGATCTATCTTTTTTATAAGTTTGACTTCATGGGACTTATTTTATAAACTTGATCTCACAAACTTTCTCTTATTTGATCTCTGTATGATGGAATTATATCATTTTATAATCTCTGTTCATTCAGTTAATCGTTGTGAACTCTCTTCTAATCGCTCACTTCATTGATTGTGTTGTACCAAGACATATTTGCATAGAGTAAACAATAACATCAGTTAGCTAAATCACAAAATATATTATGCAGAGAGCGGAGACAATCAATAAAAAATATTGAAATTTTTTTACGAATAGTTTACGTGAGTATTGTTGTAAGCCGTCGCAACGCAAGGGCAACCGACTAGTTGGTTTTTATATAAATGACTTTCCAAATGATAATTTAGAGAGTGAAATTTAGAAAGTCGAAATGCTCTAATTAGACCATTTTGAAGTACTTTGCAAATGCGTGGTTGTAAACTATGACATTCTATTTAATGAAACTCGTGTCACAATGACACGTTCGCCGGAAAAAAAATAGTGAGGCGTAGCTCAGCTCAATGGTGAGGCAGCTGAGTGCCGAGCAGAGCAGGGGACGCGGCAGACACGTCGCATGCGCAGCGCAGAACCGCGGGCGCGCAGCCGCGCAGGCAACTGAGAGAAGGCAAGGCATGCAGGCAAGTTCGGCAACGCAAGAGACCCGATACCATTCCCCCTCGGCGGCCACCATTCCATTCTTGGCAAGCTAGCCACCCCCACCCAGCCCGGCCGAGCAAGCAACCGGCCACCTCGCCGGCGAGCGTGCGTGCGGGGGAGAAGTACTAATTAACCGCGCGCGCGATCCATCCATGGCCGTGCCGCCGCCGTGCCCCGCGCCCCACGCAACGTGCCCCGCACGCCGCCCGCCTGCTCTAATGCCCGCGCGCCTCGCTGCGACCACGCCTTCCACTTCCACCGCTTGCGCCTCTCGCCACCGAGCTCCTCCTCGCTGCTGCTCCGCCAGTTGGACTGGGAGGCGACGGCGGTGATGGCGCCGCCGCGGTGGAAGTCCGGCGACGGGCGCCGCCGGCTCCTGCTGCTCCTGTGCTGCTGCCTCCTCGCCTTCCCCTGCCACGCTCAAGTACTCACCAACAACAATATCTCCCACCGGTCCGATCAAGGTAGGCTGTTGATCCATCCATCCATCCATCGGTTGGTTCTTTTTGACTCAACTGACTGCCATGGCTGCAGGCGGCATCCACTCGTTTGTGGGCACGTACGGCATCAACTACGGCCGCATCGCCGACAACCTGCCGCCGCCGGAGGTGGTGGTGCGGCTGCTGAAGCTGGCCCGGATCCGCAACGTGAAGATCTACGACGCCGAGCACAAGGTGCTGGACGCGTTCCGTGGCACCGGGCTGAACCTCGTGGTGGCCATCCCCAACGAGTTCCTCAAGGACATGGCCGCCAACCCGGCCAAGGCCATGGACTGGCTGACCGAGAACGTGCAGCCGTACTACCCGTCCACGCGCATCGTCGGCATCACCGTGGGCAACGAGGTGCTGGGCGGGCAGGACGCGGGGCTCGCCCAGGCGCTCGTCGGCGCCGTGCTCAACGTGCACGACGCGCTCAAGATGCTCCGGCTGGACGCCAAGATCGAGCTCTCCACGCCTCACTCGGAGGCCGTCTTCGCCAACTCCTACCCTCCCTCCGCCTGCGTCTTCCGCAACGACCTCATGGTGTACCTCCGCCCGCTTCTCGACTTCTTCTCCAAGACCGGCGCGCCCTTCTACGTGAACGCCTA